>NW_026555302.1:9672500-10922500 GCF_021234165.1 Pteronotus mesoamericanus | reverse complement strand
GCTGGGGACACAGAGTGAAACGCGCCGAAACGCACAAAACTGGAAAGATAATGACCACACAAGAGGTCGAAATATCAAGTTCACTGCCAGTCCTGGGCCAGCACAAAGCATCTTACCAACGAAGTGCCGTGAGGACGCCGTCGCCCGTGCCGGCTTCACGCATCGTTCTTCAAAACTGGACCCAACCCTTCGTAGACAGTGAAATCCCCAAAAGGCCGGGGGGCGGGGGGGGCGCCGCCCACACGCCAGCTAAGGGCGAGCCCGGAGGAACACTCGGCCCTCCCAAATTCTCTTGCGCTCTACGACAAGCGGGCCACCAGGAACACAAACGTGCCCGCTATAGAGACCTCCGCTCCCTCAGACGCCAGGAAAGCCCTGCGACTTCAGCCCCAGGGACATTTCCGAGGACCCAGACACCCAGTTCTGCGACCCTCGCTCCTACCAAGTCGGCCTCTGCCCACGGAGGAGAAGGGCAAGGAACAGTGTGTCCCGCCTCACACTTTCCTCCAGAGCCCCTCGGGTGCCAAGCAAGGCCAGGGGCGAAATCCCGCCCTTGAGAAGCCGCAATAAACTCGCCAGTCGCCGCCTCGGTTTAAAACCGTTTCCCGCCTAGCTCCGCGGCCCGTCACCGGAAACCTCCCGGGCGCCGATTCCAAGTAAGAGAAGCAACTAAGGTCGCCATCTTTGTTGAGGGCAAGCTCGAGCCGCCTAACTATTCGCTTCAATTTTTCTAAGCGTGCGACGGTTGCTCGACACTACCGCCCTTTTCTACCGACGTGAAGCTTCCCTTCCAATTTCCGTCCTCACTAAGCATGGCGGCGGCTACTCCGCGTTGATTGGCTGGTTGTCCTCACTGTAATCTTGGGCGTCCGCGGGGCGCTTAGAGGAGCGCTTGGCTCCCCACGGGCGGTCCGTGGGTGGGATCGGGCCCTCAGAGCGTTTGGGATTTGCACTCTTTCTCATTTTGAAGATCCGAGGTCGGCGCCAGGAGATTTCAAACGTGAGGCTGAGTTCTCCTGGTTTCCCGGTTCTGCGGCGGAAATCTTCGGGGAAGCGTGGAAGGAAGGGAAGGGCGTGCGCGTCTTGACCGGCCCCTTCCGTCACTGCGTGGTCTTGGGATTCCGCCTTGCGCTGCTGTGTGGAAGCATTCTTGCACATCTGGCCGCAGCTGTATTTGTTAATACAAGTGGAAACTGATGCATGCGGGGGAGGGGGCGGGGCAAAGATCTTCTACCCACTTTCCAAGGGCCCCAAAGACCTCGCAGAACGACCTAGTGCCTAGACACGTGTTCAGCGGAGAAGGGCTTGAATATTGGAGCAGAGAGTGGGAACTCCGACCATTTTAAGGGATTCATGTATATTTACAAAAATGATTGTTGACCACCATCCAACACTGGCAGCGTGGAATTCGTGAGCGTCTCTCGCCTTTCTGCTGCACCAACATGTTCTCCAGTTGGTTAACTCCGCTGCACAGGGGTTTAGCCACACCCAACGGAAAGATCGTCCAGCTGATCTGGGGGTCTCTCCCCAGAAGTCTGACACTGAGTTCACAGCGGAGAGTTCCAGGTGACAGCACTGAAGAGCTCTTTCTTGTCTCTCGATAGCACTTCCTCCTGTTCTCCATTCCCCCTAGTTTTAACTGGATGGATGGCCTTATGGGTAGAAGCAGATCATTCACTCCATTTCTTATAATGGAGCTTTGTTCTCTTTTGTTTTTGCATCCTGGAATTTAAAAGGAACAGAAAATTTGCCTTATATGCTATTCTGCTTTTAGTTGATGCTACCATGAAGCCCTGAAAGATTCATACTCAAGAATACTTGTTTTCTAAGTGTACATAGTGACTGTTTCACTCAAGGTCCATACTAAAGCTAGTCACTGCACCGTTAAACTTCTGTGATTCTGAAGATCCTATTTGATTTGGGAAAGATTATGGGCACTATTAAGAAAGGGGTAACTTTGGGTCAATGCAAATGCTAGATAATCAAAGCAATTTAGATCTCCTAACATAAGGCAAAAATTTACATTAAGACGGTTTATATTCTGTTGGCTTTTAACACATTTGCAGGTAAATTTAATAGTGATCAAATCAAATGACATACTTAGATTTACTTTATAAATTTTCACCATTAGCATGAAATACCTAAGATGATGTAATTTGAGAGTCTTTATTTTTAAGCAGTTGGGAAATAATATATTTTTTAATCTAGCTTTTTCTTTTTCTTTTTCTTTTTTTTAAGAACTCAGTAGTTTTGTCACCCGGACCAACACGTGTGGAGAGTTGCGTTCTTCTCACTTAGGCCAGGAAGTCACCTTGTGTGGATGGATTCAGTACCGAAGGTAAACTGAGGTCCAAGAATGCATGGTGGTGTTTTTCCAAGGCAATTCCAAATCTTTGTTAATTTTCAACCTGTCAGAAGAATAAAAGTTTTGCATCTCCTGCAAGATTCTCAGATTCATTGAGTTTTCAGTTTTGTTTTGAAAGGCCCAGTGTCTCTCTCTAAGTACCAGTAACACCTGTAGAAGGGTATAATAACAAAGTATGATCCACTAATGGACCGAAATGTCCCTTGGCTTACAAAGGTTGGAGAGTCCTGACAAGGAGAAAATTCTGAGATGTTCTAAGTTAAATTACAGTGGCCAGAGGGTGGAAGGAAGAGACAAAGGGGTTAATTGGTTAACAGCTACAGTGCAAAACCAACAAAAGAGTGCTCACGCTCCTGAGTATATGTTGGAATTATAATTAACACCGAAGTGGAAGCCTCTGCTTCATGTTCACACATGAGCTTTACAGATCCAGCTGCTGGGCCTAACCCACAAGTAGCCCCGCTTGACCTTCCCCCATTCCATTGTCTATGTCTGATGGCCGTTCTTTCAGAATGGCTAGTGTGACACCTTTCTCCCCCTACATCATGTGTAAAAAGGCTTTCAAAACTCTAGGGTGACGGACATGTTGTCTTTCCTGTCTAGCCATGCTGCTGATTTAGACCCCATGCCTCGACCAGTCTTCTTTTTTTGCTAACAAATGAAAGTACATGTTATTTATTTTAATAAACCTGAGAAATTACGTGGGTTTTTTCTTTGTTTTGTCTGCTTAAAGTTGGGGCTCAGAGATTTCATCCTAACATGTTTATTTTCTTCATTAATCAGGCAAAACATCTTCCTGGTCCTGAGAGATTTCCAGGGACTTGTTCAAGTTGTCATTCCCCAGGATGAGGTAATAGGTTTACTGAAAGCCTCTTTGTGGTTAGCATAAGCTAAATATGTTTGAAGTTTGAAATTCAGAAGTTAATGAAAAAAAAAAAAAGCATCATTGAGAACAATGACAAGCTGGAAAAAATACTCACCTTAAGCATACGCCTATATAAATATAAATGACATTTTTTAATGAGCTCATCAAATACAATGGGTTAATTTCTCGAATATCTAAAAGTCTACTAGAAATAAAATTTCAAAAAAGAAAAAAAATACTAGTGACACAGTAGAGGTATGAACCCAGGATACGAACATAAAATTTACAGAAAAGATAATATAAAGGGCTTCTAGACCTATGAAAATGTGGCCAACCTCACGCAGAGGCAGAGAGATATGCACTGTAACTACACATAATTGTTTTTGACACACTGGCTTGACAACACCCGGGGAAAACAAGTGCTTGTGCCTCCCGGAGGGAATCCCAATGGCGCTAGTTCCATAGAGGGCAGTTTGGTGCCATCACCACTAGCAACGCCTACCGTATATTCCCACGTATAATGCGCGCCCACCTTTTTGGCCCAACTTTCAGGAAAATAATCTTTAGTTTTAATTTGTTAATTCAATTATTTATTTGTATTTAGATACTTGTTTTTTGTATTATAAAGGAATTTTAGCTTTTTTTTTAACGTATTATGGTACAAGAAATTTTATGTAACAAATAATTACAAAACAATAACAGGTATTTCAGGTACTACCCATGTATAATGCGCATCCTTAATTTTTTTCTCAAAAAGTTGGGCAAAAAAGTGTGCATTATACATGGCAAAATACAGTATATCCTTGCAACCATCTTTTCCACTTCTAGTCAGTTATCTTACAACTGTCTTACACCTCGACTTACACAGATGTAAAGTGATGTAGACATAAGGCTTTTCATTGTAGGATTATTTTTAATAGATAAAAAAAATTGAGAACAACCTAGATGTTCCCCAGTAAGAGACTGGCATTTGAAAAAAATAAATGTACATCCTGACAGCCATAGAAAGAAAGATTAAAGAAGCTCTTTATGTATTAATATGGAAATAAACCAAGATATATTGTTAGGTTGAAAAAGTGGGATGCAGAAGAGCATGCGGAGGGCTATTATGTGTTAAAAGGGGGTACATATGTATCTCATGACATGTCCTGGAAGGATACATGAGTGTCAGGTAACATGGGTGCCCTGTGAAGGTACTGCTCAAAAATAACTACCATTAAAATTAGATAAAATAAAGATCTCTCAGCACGACCGTTGGGCAACAATGGTTTCTATCGTAATGTTTACAAATGTTGGTGTGCCAGAGAAACGTGTGATTTACTCGGCTCTTCGTGTTTTGAAGTAAGAACGATGAATGGCCTCAGGATCCAGAGATGAGCATAGCTAACCTTTGGACTCCATTACTGCTATTGGACCTAGCGGCCCCTAAAACTAACCCTGCAGACAGTTGCCTTTAAAGTATGTGGTGCTGCCCTGGCCAGTGTGGCTCAGGTGGTTGGAGTGTCGTCCCGTAACCAAAGGGTTATGGGATTGGTTCCCACTCAGGGCAGATACCTAGGTTGCAGGTTCGTAAAAGCAATAAAAAAAAAATGACCTTGTGTGAGGAAAAAAAAAATAAACATAAAAGCGTGTGAGACTCATTTGCATTAATCATTCTTCCCCATATTTTCCTTTAAGGAACACATTTTTAAACTTTTCATTAAGAATCTGACTTGCTGTATTAACTTGAGCCAAAATGGGGGTGCAGTTGACCAAATTCTTTAATAAAGTCATCAAGGACAGCCCCGGTATTTATAGCAATTAAGCTATAGGACTATTATCATTTTTCTAAACCATAAAGTAGAGTTACTACGGGTTCTTTTTTTTAATAGTTAATTTTTTTTGTCTTTTTCCCATTACCATTGATCCCCCTTATATCCTCTTCCACCTCCACCCACCGCCCGCCCTCCAGATTCCTTTAAGTTCACGTGTTTCTTGAAACTTTTGTGCCCTCTTTTTCTGCAGTCAGCTGCTTCCGTGAAGAAGATTTTATGCGAAGCCCCCGTGGAATCT
This sequence comes from Pteronotus mesoamericanus, assembly GCF_021234165.1. Taxonomy (NCBI): domain Eukaryota; kingdom Metazoa; phylum Chordata; class Mammalia; order Chiroptera; family Mormoopidae; genus Pteronotus; species Pteronotus mesoamericanus. The sequence goes on along the minus strand of NW_026555302.1, from coordinate 10,917,218 downwards.
GTGGTGCAAGTGTCTGGGACAGTCATTCCCCGGCCTCCAGGACAAGAGAACCCAGTTAGTAGTTTAGACACTGTGTAATTTTCACCTGTACACATTGGCACTGTCTGTCTACACATTCCGGCAACAAAGGGTGGGCCCTTTGCACACCAGGCACTAAAGCTGTGAGTCCTGTGAATGAACCTGCAGATCTCAGACTCTTCACCGCAAACACACACACTGATGTAAGGGCGCACGTTCAGGGTCAGGGGTCACATCAGCCACGGGTATGCACAAGAACGTCAAAATTATGCCCAGACATTGAGACGGCACACTATAAGCACCCATGCATTTTACACATGTAAATAAGGCACGTGTTTTACAGCTGTTCACTGTGACATGTCCTGATGAATGAATTTGAAAATAGGTCTTTTCTCTCTCTCTTTCTCTCTCTCTCTCTCAGAAAATGCCAACTGGTGAGATTGAAATCCAGGTTAAAACAGCTGAACTTCTGAATTCCTGCAAGAAGCTGCCCTTTGAAATTAAGGACTTCGTGAAGGTGCCATCCTCTGTTACTAATAAATAAGAATATCTAGAAAATGGCCAGTAAAGTATTTTGAGTTTTTTAAATAAAAACTTTAACTTTCACAACATGAAACATTTTGTTAGATATATCATAAAGTGTCCTGTCAGTTCTATAATTCCTTGGTGAACCCTTCTTAACCAGGGACAATCCATTAAGCTGTGGCAGTGCCTAAACACCTCGACTGTTTTTTTCAGATAGCTTGAAACATCTGAAAAACAGCTCTGTCTTTAAGACTTGGGCTGTTATTTTGTTCAAGTTTACTTGCCACTATTTCACATTTTGAAAGGAAATTTATGCCTAGCTTGGACATAGCCAGATGGCATAGGAGTTCCTGCATCTATAAAGTTTAAGCCTCTAACAGTGACAAAACGTTCCTTGGCTTGATACATGTAAGTATTCCTGTACTTCAGGATGTCCTTTACCGAAGTTTGAGGGGCTGTGGAAGCCAGACAGTACTGGGTGCGTGTGCCCAGGTAAACCGCAGCTATGCAACAATTACCTACAGCTGCGCACCTGCACAGTCTTAGTCGGTAAACTGATCTCTGAAGGGGCTTTTAAATTCATTGCAAGGCCACTTAGCCTTACGTTTAAGTTCCCAATACTTAAATCTTTTAATTAGAAAAAAGCAATATACAGGGTCTGGCAGAAGTAAGGCCATTGAGTGTGGTTGGTAGGGTACATGAATGTCTCACACGAGAGGGACAGCAATTTGAACATTTCACTAAAATGTCATATGGTGTGCTTGAGTGTGCTTTTGTTATGTGACAGAATTACATGCTTATGATTTTGTAATAAAAGATTTTTATGTAATAAAAAGGGGGTGTTATTTGTGCCGGATCCTGTAGTTACAGAGTTCGCCCTGTGGGGGAAAGAATAATACCCACTTAAGCTTTCAGAAAGAGCAGTGACAGATAGTTCTTTTGTTTTTAGTATCAATCAGTGAAGGGTCATATTAATAACCATGAATCGGAAAAACTGTAAAATCTGTCCCAGTAACAAACTTAGAAGCGGTAGGAACCAGGGAGGACAGTGTACACCCAAACGGCTGAAGCTAAAGATAGGGCTCAAGTTTTTGAAAATTCAGACTGTATCTAAAGTTAGTATCTTCTTAATATTTAAAAAAAAATATGTAAACATAAAGATCTTTAAATTTGTCTAGAAAACAGAGGCCCTTCGTTTGCAGTACCGCTACCTGGACTTGCGCAGTTTCCAAATGCAGTACAACCTGCGGCTGAGGTCCCAGATGGTCATGAAAATGAGGGAGTATCTCTGTAACCTACATGGTAAGAGATGCCTGCGTGTTCCTGGAGCTTTTTAGAGTCTCTTCTGTTTTATTCGGGGGTTTCACTGCATCCTCTCCTTAGCATCATTGGGTCAGATGCTGCCAGAGGTCTGGAATTCACTTAATGTGTAAAGCAGTTTTTGAAGTTTCATTTCCAGGTGTTTTGTCCTAGAGCATAACGTAGCAAGCTGGAGCATAATTCAGCTTCCTGCTCCGTCACAAACACAGCCTTTCAAGGGTGACAGTGCCTGTTACAGGACCTCCATCGTTGCTGAAGGCCAGGCAGCCCTTAGGTTGTCACCTCTGTAAGGTGTTACATTCTTTATCTTGCTTCTACATCGTTAGTCGTGAGTTCAGGAATGTCATGGGGATTAAATTCCACTCTTTAATCAGTCTTGGGGTTGTTTCCTACTCTATTTGTGTTATTTCTACCCTGTAAGAATATCTAAAAAATCAGAACAATTCAGTAGACAAGAATCCATTAAGTAGTTAGAATTGCTGCCTGACAAAAGTATCAATCTAATGAACAGAATAGGATTTTATGAAAAGCTTCTGCTTTCTTCTTGGATTTATAGAAGCCAGCAGCAGTGGGCGTGGGGACTTATTTCAGTCAAAATTCCTAATTAAAGGGTAGCCTCAGATTTGTTGCACTGTACCGCAGACATCGTATTTGACAAATTCTCAATTATTAAATTCAGACGTTTCCCTCTTTTTAGGGTTTGTGGACGTAGAAACACCGACCTTGTTTAAGAGGACTCCAGGGGTACGTATCAGCCTGCTATAATGTCCTGGTCATTAGGAAACAGGACCACTTCGCAATTCTCTTCACTTGGCTGTATTTCTATTACTCATTTTACTGCTTCAAGATGGTCACATTAACTAGATTTCGTAAGAGCCGAGAAAATCAACAGCAACACAGAGGTGCTAAGAGGCAAAGCCATGTCCGGGTCCCATCCGCTCCCAGCCATTTCCTCCCTGGGGATGGGAGCGGCCCCGTCGCCAAGGGCGGCAGCCCTGCCCCCAACTGCTGTGCGTCCCTCCCTCGGCCAGCGGCCAGCGTGGGCCTTGAGGGCCCTGGGCCCGCCCCTCTCACCTGCTGCGGGCAGAGTGTCGAGCCTGGCCTGCCCGGGGCAGCCCCTCCAGCAGGGCCTTCGGAACTTGGAGAGGGGCTCCGCCATCCCTCGTCCGTGGGTCTAGGAGAGAAAATAGGACATAGGGCTGGGCAGAAGACCCGCCTGCTGCCGTGGGCGCCACAGCTCACTGAACCAGGCCTGACCGTGCCCTCCCGGCTCTGTGCGCTCCGGGTCTCGGTGTCATTCACTTAAGAGGGGTCCAAGGGCTGCAGCCCCCAGGACCCAACACACTTCCTAATCCTGGGATCTGCACTGGGGTTCCTGGACATTTTAATTCAGGATTAACTTTTTCACATGGCAAATGCTAACAGAAGCTTAGTAACAAATAAAATAACATCTTCCAACTATTCAGTTCATAGTGGTATTGAAGAGTTGAGTGCAGAAGGGAGCGTAAGTGGTAATGGAAGGAGACTTGACTTGGGGTGGCGAATTAACCAGTGTCACCCCAATAAATCCAATTTAAAAAGAAAGGGTTGAGTGTGGCGACTGTGAGGCAGATGAACTAATCTGGAACTAATCTGGGAACAACAGGCCAAGACAAGGCCTTCGGACTGTTTTTAACCTTTTATTATTCTAAATGTCAAAACTAAATGAAAAGAAAACAGATAGGATTTTGATTGCAGTCATTTTAATGTGGGTACCACTGAGGCCTTCCTTAGATCCTTTAGTAAAACTATATTTTTCATTAAAAAAAAAGTTGAGAAAATTATGTGGGTCAATGTTTTGAGACAGAATTCTTGTATTCTACATGAGTTTTCTTTGAGATTTATAGATGCAAATCAACAGTGATTTGGTTCCTTAAATATAAATCACTTGTTCTTTAAAAACTGACATTTCTAAACTTTGATATTTAATCTGTTTATATAATCAGTGGACTTATATTTCCTCTCTCTCTCTCTCTCTCTCTCTCTCTCTCGTTAAAAGGGTGCAAAAGAGTTTGTAATCCCATCCAGGGAGCCTGGAAAGTTCTATTCTCTCCCTCAGAGTCCACAACAGTTTAAGCAGCTCCTGATGGTTGGTGGTTTAGACAGGTGAGCTGTCTTTATGCTAGCAGTTGTCAGGAAAGGAAAAGTGGGAAGGAGAAGGGAAAAAGGAATAAAAAAGCTGTCTGAGCTGTTAAAAGAAGGTTAGAAAATGTACATGAAAGTTTGGAAAATGTGTGCAAAGAAAAAATACCCTAAAAATTAGTAGTCATCACTCAGTAAAGATTTTTGGGTGGACTCCATGTGCAGAGCCCTGCGCTGAAAAGCAACTGTGATATACACCAAAACTAAGTGCACTGAGACTAGGTATTGCAGAGTAGGTATTAAGAGGTTTGAAAGTATATTATTTTAGGAAATATCAAAATCTCTGAGCGGGCCTCCTGGGACAGAGCACCTGTCAGCAGATGAAGATGCGCGTTGAACAGCACGGCACAGGCAGCTCCCTTGTGTTCCTGGGCAACGGGTAGTTCACTTGGGCCAAAACGAGAGTCTGTGTGAGGAAGCGCGGACCACCTTGCATGCCAGGCTACTGTATGAATATCCAAAGGTGCCGTTGAGTATTTCTAAAACAACACACACTGTAGTTTTGTTCTCGCAGGTCAGCTACGTCTGGTTAGGTTTCTCCTGTGCCCATTAGATATTATTATTAATTTATCTCATAGCCCGCACTGCCATGAACTTTTTTTTGGGGGGGGGGGGTGTCTCTTGGTAGAATCATTCCTCAATTAATGCTATTTTTTTCAACTGTAGATATTTTCAGGTTGCCAGATGTTACCGAGATGAAGGTTCGCGACCTGACAGGCAGCCCGAGTTTACTCAGGTACAAAGCCATGTTTGCTTGCCTCTCGGTCGTTCAGCCTTGCTGCGGCCAAGTGTTTCCAGACCAGGGCAGCAATGACCCGTTACTTCTCATTGCATTGTATCCATCAGATAGTTAATGAAACTAACCTGCAGTCGAGGCATTCCTCATTTGATTTCGGACCTGTTTCACGTGCCCTTTTTATACGGAGTGTGGCCACCAACTGAGGGAGGCCAGAGGTTCCTACAGTGTTTGAATGGTCACAGTAACATTCGTAAAAGACCTCTTGTACATTAAGAACTAACAGTTCTGTATGTCGGTATTTAACCTGTCTAGTCTGTGGACTACTCAGAGCTGTTATGGTTTAGTTTCTGTTTGATAGCATGTTAATCAGTATGGGGAAGCTCTGAAATCATAGGCTTTGATGGTGGACAGGCCTGGGATCAAGTGTAGCTTTGCTGCTTCCTGGCTATACGTACACAGGCAAGTTACGTAGCCTCTCTGAGCCATATGCCATCAAACGGTCTTGGGAACAGAACAATTGATCATGTATGTAAAGCATTAGCATGGTGCCTGACACAAAACATGTATAATAATATTTATCCCCCCATGTATTACGTATTTATGTCCAGAATCCTATGGCAACTTAAAACGAGAGAAGTACATAAATATGTACATATTGACATTGTGGCTGTACAAGTTAGCTTCTGTATGTTATTTGGTTTCAGATTGACATAGAGATGTCTTTTGTAGACCAGACTGGGGTCCGGAGTCTAATTGAGGGTCTGCTCCAGTATTCCTGGCCCAAAGACAAAGGTCCTGTGGAGGCCCCTTTCCCTTCCATGACTTTTGCGGAGGCCCTGGCCAGCTACGGAACGGATAAACCCGACACTCGCTTTGGGATGAAGGTACTGACTCTTCAGGGCTCCCATGTCCGCCCTCGAATGGTCCCGCAGTCTTCCCAGCCGCTCTGAAATCTACAGCCAGCTGCGACACGGTCATGCCGTATTTTTTGTTGTTGTGGTTACTTTTGTGGTTTTGGAGCTACAGCAAGAGAGGATCATAGCGTGCTACCGCTACAATACTTTTTTCTCTCTGCTGGGTTCTAAAACTCATTCCCAAGAAGCAAGGTTCTTACTAAAAATTTGTATTACCGACAAGTTATTAATCATATGGACACAAATCATAAATTAAACGGAAAAAAAAAAGTGTGCTTTCCTCTTCAATTTTTCTTAAGCTAAAATGGTACTTGGAAGGCAAATGATTAAGTTATTTATTCTTTTTCCAAGGTCTTTAAAGAGCTCAAAGATATGGAAATGTTTATTCAAATTATTGAGATCAACACATATTTAACTGAGGGTGAGGGCAGAGCTTACATGGAGCACTTTCCATCAGCGAGCCTCTCGGTATTTGCTCTTCTTACAGAGCAACAGCCTCTGTCTCTGTACTGCTGGTGACGACTCTGTCACTCAGGACAGATGCCTTAGAAACTGAGTTCTGCCTGGTCTAGGCATAAGCCGCAGCGCTCCCTTCTTAGAACAAGAAAAACACAGCACGAAACAGGCCTAACTGCCGGCCCCCGCTGCCGGCCTCCACCCGTGTTTCTTCTTCCAGGACATGGACTAGCGGCTCTTCAGGCCGGCTGCTTCCATTCCGGCTCTGCCACTTGCTGGCTCTGTCATCCTGGGCCGGTTTTCCCCTTCCCTGTGCCTAGTTTCCTCATGTATTAAGTGGGGATAATACGAGTGCCTCCCTCATACCTGTTTTACAGATGAGATAAATTAATACTCATGAAAAATATGTTGGCATTTGCCATAGCACCCAACCCATGGGAACCACTCTATAGATGTTAACAAGATCTACTTTTTTTTTTTAACCAATTTTCCAGATTGTAGATGTCAGCGATGTGTTCAGAAACACAGAGGTTAGATTTCTCCAAGATGCACTTAGTAAACCCCAAGGAGCCGTCAAAGCCATATGCATCCCTCAAGGAGCAGTAAGTGAAGCACAGCTCTGGGTTTTCTCTCATCTGGGTGCGGGAAGTCATATGTTCCGCGTGGGAACATTTAAACTTCAGAAAGAATGGTCTCTTTAAATAAGTGTATTTATCTTTTCCCAAAAAACTCATAAAAATAGTCCTAAAAAAAGAATATATATCTTTATGTAAAGTCTAACAGTGTCCCTAAAACTATAGTAGAGAAAATAGATGAATTTATAGTCAAGATCAAGAGCTTCTTTCCTCATTTAAGCAGCACCGTAAGGCACACCTGCCTCCTCTGGGTCCGATTCTGCCCAGGATGAGCGTAAAATCGCATTCCTGTTTTCTCTCCGGTCTCGGGTGTGTCCGAAGCCTCTCTGCTCAGCCCAGGACAACCCTTGCACATTGGTTCTTGATTAAGGTTGCTGTTTTGAAAGACTATTCATTTGGGTATGTAAGCATATTAAGTAGGTTCGAAATGAGGCTAAGAATTCTGCCTCATTACATTTTATTCACTTCATGTGTTCAGTGGAAAGTTAGTTGGTGTCCATACTCTAGTCCAGACGTATGAATGTATTTGGGTAAGGTCTGTACTCATACAACATACATCACCTGTTGCTACCAGCTACACTTGTTGGGGGATGTCCATTCCTCCCCAAGGAGATTGTTAAGACCTGCTGGGTCGTGAATCTCCCACAGCTGGTTAAGTGGCCCATGAATATTGGTGATGATGGCAGTGTCCCCGTTAGAGAGTCAGTGAGATAATTTACAAAAAGTGAGATATAAAGAATTTTAAGAGGCCTGAAATAACTAAATTCTGAATCCTCCTATTGATCTGAAAGTTATTTTTTCTTTCACAATTCAGTCGTGAAGATTTGTTTTGAACATTTATCCTGCTAATTACATGAAATGAAAGCACAGCTATTTGCAGTGGGAACTGCATATTAGGGAAAAAATAAACCCTGTAACAAGTTTTAAAATTTTGACATTTGGCAGCAGAAATTAAATTTTAATTGAATCCTATTATGGTGATGGAAAGACACAAAATATATTTGTATCCCGTTTGCTATCATAAACATGTTTACAAAGCTAAGTGTCATATTGATGAGTTTACTTTGATTTTCTTTCATCAGAAATACTTAAAAAGGAAAGACATCGAGTCAATTAGAAAATTTGCAGCTGACCATTTTGATCAGGTAAGGAGTTAAGAGTATTTTTTTCCCTGTCTTGTAGGGATTTAATATTGGAAATAATTACTTAAGCTCTTTCACTATCATTCGTTTTGACAGCCTTGTCATTTCAGATCATTCTTCCATTTTTCCTTTTTATTTTTAAACTTACTGTTACCCAGGGGTATAATTCTAAGACTTCAACTTAAAAAGTCAAATTCACCACCAGTCAGCCCTGGCTGGGGTGGCTCAGTGGACTGAGCGCCTGCCTGGGGACCGAAGGGTCACTGGTTCCGGCCCGGGCCGGGGCACATGCCTGGGCTGCAGGCCAGGTCCCCAGCTGGGGGCGTGCGAGGGGCAACAACGTCAATGTTTCACTCCCTCTTTTTTTCCCTTCTTCCCCCCACCTAAAAATAAATAAAATCTTTTTTAAAAATTCACCATTAATCAGAATGTAAGTTCAATCGTAAGATTTTAAATAAACAATGGTACTTTAATCTGGTTAGGAAAATAAATAGAGCCCTGTGTGCCCACAATTTTCCTTTTTACTTAAAGTAACAGTAACGGTGAAACGCAGTAAGGGTTTCGCCGTAGCTCGGGCCACTGCAGTCCCCCAGCAGGGCACCTGATTGCAGAAATCGCGTGCATGTCTACATGCTGCCTGTTTAAAAAATCTGAACTTTTATCTGTTCACTTCCTGCACTGGGAGACGAGGCTCCCAGACACAGGCCTCACCTGGCTGCTCTGCCCCGCCTGCACGGCCGTCTTTCTGGGCTTTCCTCCTTTCCTCCTGGAGTGGAAGCCGCACTTCTCCCGGAGCCCAGCCCTTCCTCTTTCTCGCTTGTGCAGGGGTCGACCCTCACGCACTTCCTAAGGAAGGGTATGAGAGAGAGACTTTCTGAATCCGTACAGGTCTGAAGACGTCTCTGCGTTCAAAACATTACCTGCTTAATAATTCTGCTTTGTGTAAAATTCTGAATTGGTGGGCACATCCCTTTAGAACAGTGCTGTCCAATAGAACTTTCTGTAATGATGGAAAAGTTTCATGTCTGCAGCGCCCAGCATGGCAGCCAGTGGCCAGTGCAGCTCCTGCATGCATGAAATGAGGCTACTATGCCGGAAGAATTGAACTTTATATTTCATTTCATTTAAATTTAAGGTTATGAAGCTGCATGTGACAGGTGGCCAGAGTTAGACCGCACAGCCTTAGCTCATTAAACGAGCTGCTTGAGTTTTAGTTTCTTCTTGTGTCTGCTGTTACTGATGAGAAGCCTGATGCCTGCAGGGATTGACTCCTTTTTAGCGAACCTAACTTTTTTTCCTTTAGAAGCTTTCAGCCTCCTCATTCTTGATGTCCTGAAATCTCAGTTGGTGTAGCTTTGGATCGTTTTTCAGTGTGTCGCACACGTGAAGGGCCCTTTTAATTCACGGAGGCGCATGTCTTTCAAGCAAATTCTTTTCTAACTATTTTGACCTCATCATTTTCTCTAGCGTCCCTTTTTGGAATTTCTGTTAGTTGTGTGTTGGACCTCTTTTTGTAACTTGTATGTCTCTTCCCCCCCCCCCCCCCCGTGTCCTTCCTCATCTTTTCCCCCCTGAGATTTGTTGAACTCTTCTGCTGAATTGTTTTTTTTTCAGCAACCATATTTTTATTTCCCAGGGGCTCTTTATTCTTTTCATTGCATTTTAATTTGGTTTCATTAAACCAAAGATAAACATATATTTGTGAATGCCTTTGAGGTTGAAGTCCTGTTTTTGGTGCCTAAATTACCTCTTTCCTCTTGGGTTCCTTCTTATCTTGGTTGCTGTTTGTTTTGGGGGGATTATACTGCAGTTTCCTCAATGTGCAGTGATTGTCGATTGTACACACTTAAGAATGAGGCATTTGCAAAGCTGGCTGGAGCACAGGGTCCTTGGCGGGGCTTTGCAAATGGTTAGGTTCAGATGAGGGTGAGCAGCAGGGCCATTGGCCATCCCCCTGGGGACCCGAAGCTTCCGGAGCCCTGAGCATCTCTGGGATGCTGCAGGGGAAAGCGGCGCCTTCTGGCGCTGAGGCTGCTCCCTCGTTCTCTGGGCCCGAGCTCCCTGCGCCCTGCTGCCTCAGTCGTTCCTATCCTGCTCACTTGCAGTCCCCCAAAAACGTGCGAATTCTCTAATCTGCTGACATCCCTCCTGACCCTTCGTTCTCTTTGTTTTTCAGTATGACGAGATTACCCTTTACATTCCTTTAATACCATTTTGAAGGGGTTCAGGGAAGGAATAGATATAATGTCATGTAAGCTCTCTTCTACTGGGAACAAGAAATGTTTGTACTGTAAGATTTTTCTTACAAACCACTGCACTTTTTTTAAAAATGTGAATGTCTTTTGCTTTATCCCAGGAAGTCTTACCTGTGTTCCTGAAAGCCGGTCAGAGCTGGAACACTCCAGCTGCCAAGCTCGTGATGGAGGAACAGGGAGGGGGACTCTCGGGACGACTGGCGGCCGGGGCGGAGGACGTGGCCCTGCTCGCTGCCGGGGAGCACAGGAGAGCAGTAAGGAGCGCGGCCCAGGCTCCGGGCCGCTGGGGCTGCGGGGCGCTCCTCTCCTGTGCATGCAGAACATACTGGAAATTGTTTCATAAGCCGGAGCTGCTCTGCATGAGTTTTTATATGAAAAAAATACCTTTCAGCGCTTTCTAATGCACTGTAGAATAACTCAGCTTTTTTCACTACCAGCCTCCATTGGCACTGCTCACACAGACCAGCTCTGGCTCGGATGAGGAAAGCCACTCAGGCAGGGGGCTGTTGGTGCTCAGGGTACAGCGATGAGGACATATTTTCAATTGCAAGGTTTTGCAAATTAAGAAGAAGTGGTAGTCACTAACTTTTGCACATAATGCGCTCCTGAAATGCTGCTGGTGTGGCAGGATCCTTCTCCTCAGGAGCAGCTGCTGGGAGGGGCAAGCGCCACCACACACTGGCTCAGTCACCGTTCTGCAGGGGACACGCGGAAGACCAGATGTAGCTGCAGAGGTCACGGTAAAACACACAACAGTGGTGTCAAAGTCAAACGAGTACTGGACGTAGATGGGAAAGGTCAAGAAGTACTGACACCGTTACCGTTGTGGAGATAAGAAAACCGAGACTTGGAGGTGAAAACGTCGCCCACACACGGTTGGCAAGTGGAGGAGCCAGATTTTTTTTTTTAACTCTTCAAGTCTGGTCCCCAAGGCCACACTCTTAAGTTAACCCCTAATCCACACTGCCTTCCTCATAGCAGCCAACGTTCACTGAACTTTAACTACACGCCAGGCTCTCAGCAGATCCTCAGCGCAGCCTTCAGGAGCAGTGAGGAAGTAATTGTCGGAGGCAGGGCCCACCATATTGCCCCTTCCATGTCTTGTCTCACTGAATGGCCGCCCCAGCCTTCTGGAGTAGTTGCTTTTATCTCCACCTCCCCATGGAACAGGGCGCGGAGAAGTTAGCAGCAGGTCCCAGGTCCCTCAAGCTGATACCTGTGCGCTCAGTCCCCCAGGCGCTGGGTCTGACAGTCCCCCTCGGCCTATCGCAGTCAGATCGGGCTCAGACCACTGTCTCCTGAGAAGCTTAGCGTGTCTCTTCTGCTTGGCTAACCCTTTCCCTGAGAATAGCCTGGCTTTAGAATCTGGACCGTGTCATTTGCTGACTACTCTGTCCTCGCAGTTACCTCAGTGCTCGTACCTTCTGTTTGCAGTGCTCTTTGCTGGGAAAGTTACGCCTGGAATGTGCCGACCTGCTAGAAGCAAGAGGAATGGTGCTCCGTGACCCAGCCCTGTTCTCATTCCTCTGGGTGGTGGACTTCCCACTGTTCCTTCCCAAGGAAGACCATCCCGGAGAACTGGAGTCCGCCCACCACCCGTTCACAGCTCCCCATCCCAGCGACGTCCACCTGTTATACACTGAGCCCGAAAAGGTACCGTCAGGACCTGGGAATGAGAGGGAACGTGGAAACGAAAGCAGGGACTTCAGATTTCAGTCCGAGAGCCCCTGGAGAAACTGCCGGGTCTGAGCGACCAGTTAACATTTCGTAATGTAAAGACCCTGTGTGTCTTCTAGGTCCGTGGCCAGCACTATGACTTGGTTTTAAATGGCAACGAGATAGGAGGTGGTTCCATCCGAATTCACGATGCTCAGCTCCAGCGCTACATCCTGGAAACGCTACTGAAGGTGGTGTCATCTTCTAATCTGGCCTTTTTTTGTGTTAAAATTTGTATGAATGGAGAACTCACTAGATACAGGAGAGTATCAGCTTACCTTCCTACCTTTCGTGTAAGACTTTGTAAGCTAATAGCTGCTTTTTAGTGCTTATTTTATGCCGGGCACTGCTTAAGTACTTGATATGCATTGACACATTGAATTCTCACCATCTCTTTTTTGAGATAAGTATTCTTATCCCGCCCATTTCACAACTGAGACCCTGAGGCTGCTTCATTTGCTGCCCCAAATCCGGTGACCTGCCTTGGCCCTCAAGACGTCCCACCAGCGTTTGACACCGCTGCTTCCTGCTTTCCCCCCAGCCCCCGCACGGGACAGTCCCCACTGTCACACTGCCGCTCTGCGCCCGCACCTCGACAGCCGTGCCTGGTCCTGCTGTCCCATCATCAGTATAATAGTAGCTGCATTTCCTGAGCTCCAGGCGTTGCTCTGCAGGTGTTAACACCTGTGACTTGTCACATTATCTTACTCAACTGTGAACCTCTTGCGGTCCTTTTTGAACTCACCTTTATTTTCCCTTTCGCACCTAAGCACACTGTGTGGTGCTCAGTGGACCCTCAGTGGGTACTGATACGGAATTATCTTTGGAATTTCAGGAAGATGTGACATTGCTCTCCCATCTGCTCCAGGCTTTAGACTCCGGGGCGCCCCCTCATGGAGGAATCGCCTTAGGTAAACAACATGCCCTTTTACAAGCCAAGTCTCATTCTAGTGCACTCAAATCCGGGCTCCCAGCTTAAGGCGGGGTTGCGGGGGGCGGCGGGCGGGCGCAGTAAAGACGACCAGGGATGAGCCCAACAATTCTCCAGAATTGAAGTTTTGATTTTCATTTCAACAATATACCCGTACTTTAAAAATACACTTTACCAGTGATAAAGCTAAAACTTAGCTGATAATTTGCATTTGAAAGATGTTTTTAATAGAATGGAACCACATGGTCTCAGTCACTATTGCTCAACCCCTGGGGCTGTGTTGGTAGGAGTTTGGAGCGCCCCCTGATGGCCAGGGGCGCTCACCTCCCTGCTCTGAGCGGGTCAGGAAGAATGTGAAAAGTTCTAGAAAGCTCACCTGGGCTGTGGACTCTCCGCCGCAGGGACCTCCTTCTGTGTTCTGGAGCCCCCTGCAGGCCCCAGGTCTTGTTCAACCTTGAGTAAGCTGTCACTCTTCATCCCAGTAGACATGAATGTTTGTCCTGAGCGTTTTTTCTAGAATGAGATAGAAAATAACCTCTCAAACACACTTCCCTAAAAAGGCAGTGAGCTGTGACTAGCTGCAACCGGTCAAAGATTCTTTTTTAAAAGTTCTCTACAACCTTTATAGGAAAACTAAGTCACCCCCAGCCTCAGATTACATTGCCATCCGTTAACTTTGTATTTCGCTCGCAGGGTTAGACAGACTGATATGCCTCGTCACTGGTGCGCCGAGCATCAGAGACGTCATAGCCTTCCCAAAATCCTTCCGGGGGCACGACCTCATGAGCAGTGCCCCAGACTTCATCCCTCCTGAGGACCTGAAGCCGTACCATGTCCAGGTCTCCTGGCCGACAGACTCAGAAGCAGAGAACTCGCTGAATCATCCACACCGTCCAGAAAGTTGAGCTTTGGATTTCATCCTCTTTGCTCCCTCGAGGCTAAAATCACATCTGAGTTCGGCCGCAGATCTGACCCATCTTTAGGTGGAAGGACTCCAGGCTACATTCTTCACCACAGAAAAGAGTCAGAAGGTAGCCAATCTTGGCTTGATAACATGCATTATTAGGGCTTTTTTTGAAGTTTTCTTTTTTACTTGGAGAGGTGTGAAAGAAGGCTCTTTGTTGGATAATATAATGGCTGTTTCCTAATCATGTTATTCATACCCAGATAGTACACTGTTCACTTAGGACAGAAGTAATCAAAATCGTGTGGAATGTGAGAAATATTTGCCGCTTTAGACTGGTGAGTTGATGGAGGAGTTGGTTTAACCAGTGTCGTCAAGAGAATCCTATCAGTTGAGCTGGACTGTAGTATTTCAACTATCAATATAAAAGAGGGAAAAGCAACATGATGCAACACAAAATGTCCCTGAAATGAAACCCACAGAACCTTAGTCACTGCTTCACCTTGAGGAAGCTGCGTAAGTCTCTCGGCCTCCCTCCTGCTTATGGGAAGTGCACACGGTGCCCGCCCTGGCACCGCACCTGGCCACGTCAGAGGGGCTCATCTGTGCGGAAGACCATGCAGGTGAGAACGCTTTGGACAACTGTAAGGCGGGACACAAATGTAAGACTCCGCCCATCTGGAAACAGATACAGGTGTACCTCTGTGATTTTGTAAGTTAAGGTTAAACAAAACTGACTGTAGTGAAAGAAAAACAGTAAATTTATTAATCAATATTGTTTATATTTGTTTTTTAAAATAACTAATTCCTAAATAATTTTCTCTCAATTTTATTGAAACTATTGATCTTAGGCCAACCTCAGAAGTATAGAAAGACGAACACTGAAACTCATTGTGATTTTTTTATGTGATCTGTTGACACAAATAATAAGCTTGTAACTAATAAATATAAAATGGAAACAAGGCCTTGATGAATGAAATCGTTCTTTTCTACATTATCTTCACTTTTGCCTTGACAGCCTTTTGATTTTTAATGTGTGAACACTGAGTATCAGCCTGTATCCCTGCCTGTTTTCCTCAGGGCTCCTAGTGATGCGATACTATAATCTTCTATTTGAAAATAAAAGCAGCTTCACTTCCAGGTCTGATTCCTGCTGCTCAGCAGGCTATGAAGAGCGTCAAGACCCTCCTCCACTACAGAAATCTGTCCCCGTTAGATGGGGTGTTCCCCTCAAGCTGGCCCTTAACACAGTCACTGTCCAGCTGGGGGTGGACCATGGAGCCAGAAAACCCTTGCTAGCAGGTTCTCCTGGTAAGAAAGGCTGTCCAACTCTGCCTGCCCTTTCTCGGCAAGAGTTGTTTCTAGAGGTGCCCTTTATTGGGTAGGAAAATGCAGTTTTAAATCTGCTTATCCCACATGGATGTTACCTAATTTCTAAATACAATAAATTCACTATTCACTGTTTAGAGCATCATTCTGATCAAAATATCTTTCTGTGCTGGGATGAGTGACAGAAAACACCCCAAATCTGTAGGATGTTTTCTAGGCTACAAATACCAAAGGCCCCCAGAGGTCAAACCATCCTGAGTCAGCACCGCAGAAACCGTCAAACGGGGCGTCATCACCCAGCTTTCCCTCAGTCCTGCCTGTCGCAGGGGGGAAAAACGTGCTTATTTTGAAATCCAGGGAGATGCCACTATTTTAGGTCTTCATCATTGAGATGGAGTAAAATTTTTAACATTTTAAATCCAATCCCCAACCTTCTAGGCAGTTTAGACTTATGCTGAGAGTTTTAAAAACTAGGTAAGCAACTGCTAACTACATGGATAGTTATTAGCTTCAAGAGAACTTTGTCTCGTGAACAAATTCTCCTTGGGAAGATGTGTCAGGTGATGAGTCTGAGGCGATGTTTTATGCTCTTGGGCTTTGGTTGAATAAAACAACGCGTCTATATAGCGGCTCTTTTCCCAGAATTCCCCTCTGAAGAACCAGAACTCTGACATTACTCACATTCCTTATTGCTTTTTTGTTCAGCATGGCTCATCTTAAGGATACTACCTTAAGGACACTTTTTCCTCAAGGGGGAGTTACTCATGAGAAATGACCACGTACACAACAAAAATGTTAAGAGATCTACGGAACAATTGCATATATACGTCACGCAGTAAGTGCACGTCTACATCAGTTCTCTGTATTCAAGACAATGGACTCCCCCCCCCAAAACGAGCTTGTGTGACCTGGAGAAACCTGGATTTAACGACCGGATTTACCTCCCTCTAGTTACACAGCCTTAGTCCAGTCACTTAACCTCTCTAGGCTCCTATGTCTGCAGCTACAGTAACAGTTCTCAAGCTTTTTGGTCTCAGGACTCCTTAGTCTTTAAAATTCTGAGGATCCCAAAGAGCTCTATAGAGGTCTACGACTACAGAAGGAATTCAGATTTTTTTTATAGACTGTATTAATTTATTTTTAGAGAGGGGTTAGGAGGGAGAGAGAGAAACATCTATGTGTGGTTGCCTCTTGCCTGCCCCCTACTGGGGACCTGGCCCACAACCCAGGCACGTGCTCTGACTGGGAACTGATTCAGCGACCCTTTGGTTCGCAGGCCAGCACTCAATCCACTGAACCACACCAGCCAGTGCAGAATTCAGATTTCTTAAATACTTATTAACCCATTACATTAACACAAATAGCATGTTTTTGTTTAAAAAATTATTCTCTAAAGCAAAAATTAGAAGAGCGACATTGTTTTACATTTCTGCAGATATTTTTCAAGTCTGGCTCAAAAGATGACACTGGGCACTTGTCACATCTGCCGCACTCCATCATTTGGGTTGAAACATATAAAGAAAACCTGGCCTCAGAGATACGAAGATGAAGAAAGGAGGTGTATTTTTAATAGCCTTTTCTGGTAATTATGGATATTCTTCCTCGATACTACACCAAAATTGGGCAAGTTCCTTACAGGTTACTTGCAAAGTGGAACCTGAATCTCACAGATAAACTTTTTCAAGTCTTCTGGCCCATCTCATATTTTGAATATAACTTTTACTTCTGTGTAATTTTCTAACACCAAACATTCATCATTTGGAAATTATTGGTCCACCGAATCATGCAAATCTTCCCAAAGTTGGCATATTATACAATTCCTAAAATATCACATTTTGAGTATCACTGCTGATTTCATCACAAAAGCCTTAAGTGTGGAAAGCTGTGAGCTCAGTGACAGACACAAGCTTTCTAACATTCTCATTTTCAGTTGAAAGCTTGAATTTTATCACTGGCAACAAATACCATCAGTTTTTTCCACACTTGTTCACTTCTGAGAAAATAGCAGCCAAATGCCCAAATATGGATGATCTTAATTTTCTCAAGTAAAAATGGTGCTCTGAGGGGGAAGGCTGGTAACTCTGCTGCTGACTCGCTGGCCCGTGACTTTTGTAGAAAACTGCACTGTGCATCGTGGCCTGAGTGTTTCATGTGTACTTCCCACTGTCACACAAGCCATTAAGATGACATGTATGCAAAGTCGAGATTTAATGACTGGAATTCCATAATACAATGCTGTACAGATTGTCAAAATTTGTATTGGGTTAGCCAAAAAGTCCCTATGATTTTTTTGCATAAAAGACACAGTGTTCATTTTCACCAATAACTTAATTGATTTGGCTGTTCTGAATATGTTGGCTATCTACCGTGTAGCGTAATTGTTGATTGTTCTCAATGTCTCAATTTGATCGTTCTCAACTTCTTCTGGTCCACCGAAATGTGGCGCAACGTCCAATCAGAAATCTCCAGCATGAAACTTCGCAAACCACCTCTGACACGTTCAATCAGTCACAGCACCTCCTTACAATGCACACATCTTTTTATGCGTTTTGGTTGCATTTTTGCCTTTCTTGAAATAATAAAGCATAATATGCCAAAAATGTTACATATTTTCTTCCATCTTCAGTGTTAAAATTGCAACACAAAAAATCACCAATTTTTTTTTTTAATGCATGCTGATATGACAGCTGTCACAATACAATCTGACAAAATTGTTTCAAATGATGTTGAAGACAACTAAGTGCTACTAGAGCATCTTACGGAAAAACCCAAACTTCTTGGCCAACCCAATAAATGCCTCAAAAAGTTTTCAAAATCCCAAAATGGCACTTTTATAGGAGAGAACATATAAACTCTGTATGCAAGAATGTAGAGAATTCCTTACACCATGGCAGTCAGGACAGGCAGGATGATGTCACTCCTTTGCTCAAAAATTCCAGCGGTTTCCTCTCAGAGGAAAGCGTCTGCACCAGAGCTCCGAAGCCTGTCACCCTTGCTACCTGGCCACATCCTCCCACGCTGCACTGTCCCTCTGCTCCACTCACATGGGTGTCCTTGTTTTCCTGTTCACCAGGCACGACCCCAGCGACTCTCCAGTATCTGCACTCTTCCCTCCTGGTACTTGTCTTCCTCAAATGCTTCCTTCTCAGTGATTTCCCCCACAGCCGTATTCAAAAGAACGGCCCCTGCCTCCCACCGGCACCCTCTGCCGGCTTTCCTTCCCTCTGCAGCAGTAACAGCATCGCCATCTGATCCTCTACGCTGGAGTTTGCCCTGAATGCAAGCTCCAAGAGGGCAGATTTTATTTTTGCTTTGTTCTCTGCATTATCAACTCCCAGCTCCTGGAAGACTCCTTGGCACGTTAACAGGTGTTCAACAAATATATGGGGTCAATAATTAAATGAGTAATTGAGTAACACATGCCAACCCCTGGGTTAGGAGCTGAAGATGGGGAAGTTGTGGTCACCCGAGCTTTTAGCCTGGCAGGGGAGATACACAGATCATAGTGACACGACGCCATAAATAGATGAGGTCACACAGGGAAGAGACCCTGAGACCAACCTAATCAATAGGGAAGGCCTTGTAAATCAGAGCCCTCACTTGCTGGCAGCCTGTCGCTACGCGAGCTCCTTGGCCTTGACCATTTCAATTCCAGCAGGCCACTTCAGCAAGAGTCAGGCCTCAGTGCTCATCTGTACGGCGCAGTACACCGACACTTTCTCTAGCTTTCCTGCCTCGAAGGGTCAAGTTTACCAGCTTTCAAGCCCTGATGTGTTTGAGTTTGAAGATCCCTTTAAGTTCAAGATGTATCTGAGAAGCTAGGGCATTTGAAGGACAAGCAGTCACCACGTGCCGCGTCAGAACTGCTGCCGCCGCCCATTTCCTCAAATGAATTACAGGGGGCGTCTAGTGCATGGCTGCAATTTTTCAATGATACTGAGTTACCAACCTGGCAATCCGTGCTTCAAACCAGTTCCTAGGGCTTAACACCTTACGTACCTGTTCTCCCGTGCCTTCCCCAACACGGACAGGTTACAGAAATGAGTTTCCTGGTATTGGAGGGAGGCCAGCTTCGCACTGCTTCCTGTCTAAGGTCACATTAGTTTTGTCCGCCGTCCAGTCCCTCTACTGGACACTGGGCGTGTGTTCCCTAAGGCCTCTCCAACCATCTGGCAAGCCGGCTTCCCCCAACCACACCACTGGGACTAACCCTAATCCTCCTCACTCCAGACTTTCTAGAGGCTGTGCCCTTTCTCCCCGCCCCCAAAGATCTTTCAGTGTCTTCTACCCCATTTCAAAATCAAGGAATTTCATCTTCAGCCTTTCAGTCCCAATCACCAAAAACTTCAAAGATTTCACCTGACCATATCTAATTCTCACAATAAAACCAGACTAACAGGCTTGGAAACACTGTAATCCCAAAAAACCAAACCCCCTTCATGGAGTTTACGTTCCAGTAGGCGAAAACATGAGTAACTGAAGGGCTAGTGTCCCTGGGTAGGGATGGTCCCATTTCACACAGGGCCTCGGGGACTTTGGGAGGACACCTAAGTATGGGTGTCAATGTGGCTACAGCCAACAACTTCAAGTATTTCCTCATCCCCTAGAAGTGTCACCTTAACCAACAGCACCAATTACTTGGAGAAAAGGAACAGCCACCTTTATCCTGATTCATATTTGTAATATTTACAACTCTTAAGTTATCAAGCAGGAAGTCCTAAGAGAAACTGCAACCCAATGTTCCAAATACATTAGACAGTGAGCTGCAATTTGGCTTTTCAGTGCTGCAAGCAGCCCAAATTAATGGTTTCCTTCAAGGAATTAGCTGGTAATTTAACTTGGTTAAATTAATAGTCTCATTAACTTGACCTAAATGCATGTCTACAGATTTTTATTTGTAAAATCAATTCTCCTGAAGTGATTTTTCTAAAGACAAGGACATTGTTTTAACCACAGCACTTAATGGCTTCAAAAAATTTAAACATGCTTAATATGCATCTTTTGGGGGCGATCCATCCCTGAGACAGCCAGTCACTCCAATTTTGGCCAGAGACCCAGCACTGTGTGCTTACAGCAAATGGAAGGTTCCACTTTCAGCGCTTCCCACCACTAGTTGACATTAAGAGCATCTGCTTTTCTTTGCAACTTTATTTGCTTAAGCTCCTGTTCTAGCAGTTCAATGGCCCGTTCTGTACACTAAGACCACTGAGGACATGCTGTGGTTTATTCCTCAGCATAAACTGCACCTCAAAACCTAAGATATAGTGTACAGTGCACATGAAAACCTCACTGAGCAGGCTGTCTTGGTGAAACGGGCTGCCGTGGGGGTCTTACTTACAAAGATGTCCTATTTTCCTTCCTTCATCCCATTAAGTTGAAATAAGCAAACTTGATCAGATGGTTTATAAAAGTTTATTAAAATTCAGTTATTTGATCTTCTAACTCATGAGCATCCATGCAGCTGCCTGCAAAAAGAAAGCAGCTGTTTTTAGTCACAATTCTGTATTTCAACTCTAATGGCATTTGAAGTATACAGAATATCAGATCCTTTATGATCATCAAGTGGTCAGTGAGAGAGTTCAAGGTGGGGTAGATCATCATGTATTCTGGAGGAAAACAGAGCCGACTATTTTCAAGGCTTACCTTTCAACTGGTCAGTCGGCGCATGACCGCCACCAGAAATGCCTGAAAGCAGAGACGTCGTGTCAGTGATGATAAAAAAAAAAGCGTCTGTGTTGCTTGTTAGTCAAGTAACCTCAGAATCAAAATGGAACGGTTTTATGAGTGATATCATTCTACTTCATTTGGCAGAATCAGTACATCACTGGTTACAGTCTAATTTATGACAGAGATCAATGACTGACTCACCTAGAAATCTTCAAGGTTAACAGGTCTGCCTGAAGGTGGGGGGGAAAAAGGACAGTCGTTAGAAATTGCCCTGCCTTATCTCCCATTTTTCACTTTTAGGAAAGTAACATTTAGGGCAGTGAACCTATTCTGCACAATACAATGGTGACTTTTATTTCATGTCTGTCCATACCCAGAGTACACCCTGATTGAACCCCAGTGAGAACTAGACTTTGAGTGGTAACCTTGTGTCCTTGTAGGTTTGTAAGTCTAATAAAAGGCCCACTATCATGCCTGGATGTTGACAGTGAGGTGCGTAACTACAGGGTACACAGGAACTCTGTACTTTCTGTTCATTTTTGCTGTGATTCTAAGTGCAAAATTAAATTTAATGAAGTAAAACTTATGAACAGCTAAATAATTCTGGTATGACCAAACAGACTTGTATGTACTCCATAAACATTTTTTTCCACTACGCCCTGGCAGGACAGATCCGTTGGTTAGAATGTCGTCCTGATACGCCAAGGTCATGGGTTCAATCCCCAGGGTCAGGGCACATACACCAACTCATGTATGCGTAAGTAAGTGGAACATATCAATGTTTCTCTCCCCTTCTCTAATCCTTAAAGTAATACCACAGGGAGTATCTGTATGACATTAGTTGTCCAACCCCCTACACTGCTTTGGGAGATAAGGGCCAGCCCTCCCCACTGTAAGGTTATCAGTGAGTGCTGCAGCCAGATACATCAGATAGGAGCGAAAGACAGTACTGCTCATCACTGTTAGTCTGCTGAACTATGGTATCATCATTGTATCGGCTTTACACCACCTAACATAGAAACCGAACTCAAAATTACTATACCTTTGCTTAAAATCCTTCATTCCAGGCCACCTTGTCGACAACCCAACTCTTCACACCTGCAGAGGTTTAGTCAAATTTAATTAACGGATAATAACAGGCAAATTTCTAAAATTTTCCAGGTACTGTTTCAGTTATTAAAAAACTTCATTCTTTTTCAGAGAGATTCCCATCTGTTTTTAATTTCAAAGATCATCACTAACAGCATCTTGCTCAGTAACAAGCTAAGACTAATAAAATAAAGAACACATTACCTTTAAATGCCTCAAAAATCTGCACCTGAAAAATAAAGTATTTCTTTAGACTATTTCTCAAAACCATCCATGGCTTTTTCACTGCCAGAAAACACTAAGTTAACAATTACTGAGACCAGCACATTTCAGCAATAACATAAATCTGAGTATCAGAAGCTAGAAATTGTTTTCATGTCTTACCGCAAGCATGCCATCCGCAGGTGAAAACATGTCTCCAACTGCTAGAAGATACACAAGACATCTTTTATTAATGTTAAATATCAATAAGTTCTTTGTTCAGTGTTATTTGTCGCAGGGTTTTTCAGTGTTAAATCTGTCTACATGCTCATTTCAGGTCAGACATTTGATCAACATCATTACAAAAACCCCACTGAGGGCATGCAGAACATGCATTCAGCAACCAAACACCAAGACAAAGAATTAGTAGCTTGTTAAGTACTATATTTTATCAGTATTCTCAGTACATTTTGAGCCTACTAGAATATTTTTAATCATTGATACTCACCAGAAAAAAATAAAGCTGGTCCAGACACATCCAAAACTCAAGTCCACCTAAAAAAAAAAAAAAAAAAAAAAAGGGCAGTTTTACAGTAGCCCAAGGTGAATTTTCCCCTCACAAATCTACAAAAAACGCCCGAAATCAGGTAGAGCTAATAAGTAAGACCTTCATGTTTAGTCCGTGTTTGCTTATCATCATACAGGCTGCTCTGACAAATCACGACACAGTGGCGGTAAGAGGACCAGGCTCTGCGATGCCCTCAGCACACCAGTCCAGCCCGCCACGGCGCGTGCTTCCCACGCGCCAGGAGGCAATCCCAGAAGGCCACAGCTGGCCGTGTCCTCTGTCCAGTTACCAATGTGCAGGTTTAATTTTACTTACCATTTCAGCTTCCAGTGGGTTCCTCTCAGTGCCTACAAGAACAGAAGCTAGGTTAGCAGCGGGACTTTCCTTATATTATTACCACCAAAGCAGTTCTCTACCAGACACATCAGACAAGTGGTACGTCTCTTCAGGACTCAATCTGCTGAACTATGCAAACATCACAGTATCTGTGTCTTCAGGTGGCACCCAGCGTGAGACCCCCGAGCACAGGAGTTCACGTTTGCAAAGGGGAGGAGGAAACCCCTAAGTTATCAGCAGTTTTGGCCACCATTAATCCCTTAGAAAAAAGCGACCGAAGAGGGACTGCGC
Organism: Pteronotus mesoamericanus; assembly: GCF_021234165.1. Classification (NCBI taxonomy): domain Eukaryota; kingdom Metazoa; phylum Chordata; class Mammalia; order Chiroptera; family Mormoopidae; genus Pteronotus; species Pteronotus mesoamericanus. The sequence goes on along the minus strand of NW_026555302.1, from coordinate 10,894,001 downwards.
AAAGATGGGCTGTAAAAAGGTTCCTCACCTGTCTGCCCGCGGCCCGAGTGGGATACTTGTGCTTTAGGACCTGCGAAGACAGTTTCATTTCATGTCAACTTAGGCACATCTTTAGCTTCTGTAAGTCACCACTTTGTGTGCCTCAGTTGGGAAAATGGTGGTAATAATTCTCGTCATCCTCACAGTCAAGAGTAGCAAATAAAATGTCATCATTGTGGCACGTCGAGTGGACTTTCAACCTAACTTCCTCTGGCAGGGAACTTCGGTAACTTACCTGGGCAGCCCTTGTCATCCCTTTGGCACAGAACTGGAAAGAGAGACACACAAAAGAGACGCAATGACACATACTGTGCAGCCACGTAACACATGAACGTCACAAATATTTATGCCTCAGAATAGTTTGTCAGAAATCCCTTCTGCCCACTACTCTTAAACCATCACAGGCTTAACACAAAGGCCACAGCAAAGCAAATTTCGTTCTTCCCACTGTATTTACCAGTTTCTTACCTGTCCATCAGCCACCATCGAAAGCCACATTGCACTCGTGCCTAGCAACATTCCTGGGAAAAAAGATTAGGTCTTAATTCATTTGCTTTTAATTTTTGTCCTTTTGCATCACCTATGCAAGTCGTTTACACCACCACCCATAATTTCGTGACTGTAGTTGGTACACTTTATGTCTTATGAAAGAGCACTGCACAGCTAAGATTAAGAACGACCGACAGAAATAGTGCACTGCGGAATACAGCCACTTTGAGAACCACGTGGACTACGCCAGGTACCCGCCTTCCAGGAGGAAGCGGCTCCAGCCGAGGTCATTAACAAAGGCCCACTCGGTGACTCGGCATGCGCCGCCATCAGAGCTGTTGGCATTCATCAACAGTCTCAGATGTCCCTACCAACATAAGCTTCATCAGAGGCAGGACACGTGAGCCGAGGTTCTTCCGCAGTTCGGCCCAACAACCCGACTGGAGTCTTTGTCGAGCCCTCACCCAAAACGCCATCCTCTACAATCCTCATCCTGTGGGTCCTGCACAGGCTTGCGACTAGCCTACAAGTGCCAGGCAGTTTACGGTGAATTTCGCTGCCAGGACCTGGCAGACTGGAACCGAGAACCCACTCAGCAGCTGCAAAAGAAAACTAATACACTTACCCATCTAAGACTTCTATCCGCGAAAGACCGAGATGGCGTCCAGGTGCCTGTATATAAGGATTTCTTTCCGTGACGTCATGACGCACTTGCCCTGACAGCGTCTGCTTGAGCTCCTCCCCGTCTCCTCCCTTAGTCTCCTCCTCCAGCCACACCTCCTTCCCTACCTCTAAGCCCGCCCTTGGCCCCGCCCCTCGGCTTGTGGGCGGGGCCACGATCTCCCGCGTGACGCAGGGCTCCCAGCCTCCTACCGACTGAGGAGGAAGACAGGACAGGGGAGGGGGGCGTGAGGGACGGAAAGCGCTGGGGGAGGGGGAAGGGGGACGGTATAAGGGTGAGTGATTTCCTTCCGGCACGTCGCCCGCTCCGGAGGAGGGGGCGGGGGGTTTCACTTCCGGGACGGTGTTCCGGCCCATTCCGGCCCATTTCCACCCCCGGAGGTAGGTGCTGCTCCTTGAGTGGGCTGGGGCCCCGCACGCCGGTCCCGCTGTCCTGCCCCGGGACCGCCCTGCCCGATCTCCGCCGCAGCCTGCCCGTGGGGCGTTCAGCCTCTTCCCTTCACCCCCGCTCAAGGCACCCAGAGACCTTCCAACCCCTTGGCCCCCGGCCGCGCTTGAGCTGCCGGACCCGCCCCCTCGTCTGGCCCCTCCCTCGGGACCCCGGGATGGGCGGCCCCCTCCCCCATCGCAGCCGGCCACACCCAGACACACACACCCACCCGGGGCAGTCCCCAGCCCCCTTACACCTCCCGCCTGGCCCGGGTCCCGGGGCGCCGCCCCCTTCCCGGCCCCGGCCCCGCAGCAGAAGGCCCGCTCCCGGCCGCACGAGCTGCTCCCGTCACTCCTTCCCCCTGCTCCTCGATGACATTTGGCGGCTCAGCCAGCCTCCCGCTCCCCACGCTTCCTAACGCAGACGGGAGCCACTCAAGTACCGGAGTGGCCGACCCCACGCGTTCCCGATTCTCCCTCTTACAGCGCTCACCCTCCAGTGCCGACGGGAGAGAAGGACCTTCCTCCAGGGGCCTCCTCCTCACTGGGGCATTAACCGGAAAGAGCACACAAAAAAGGCGCTGGTGTAGGCGCCAAAATAAACACATCTGAATTCAGGATGGCATCGACAGAGGCTCTTACTGGATTAAAAGTTTTCAAACAAACAAAAACGCTTTGGAAGAAGGTCAGATTGGCTCAAGTTGGTTCTTGAAAGCAGTGTGCACTTCCCTGTTTACTGATTGTGTTGTGAATGCCGGGGGATCCTGTGAGCTCGTCAGAAGTTCCTGCAGTTTCTTAGGTAACTATGTAATGTCATAAGTTTACAGATAAATGGAAACACATTGGGCTGTAGTCAGTGTCTTTCCTATTGGGGTTTATGCAAACTGTACTCTATAACCATTGAAGGCTATTGGATGCAATTATAGGCTTAGTGTTTTCACCGTTTTTAGAAAAATCTTGTGATGTATAAGTATTGGCCATACTTGGTAAGTGCCCTATTTGTTACCAACTTTGGGGAACTAAATTTCAGAATCAGAATATCATCACCGCCCTGAAATTCCCAAAGGTGAATTTAGATCATGTAGATCAGGTCGGGTGTACATACCCTTTCCTAATTCTCAGACAGAACTTCAAGGTCTCTGCACTGCAGTTGAGTCCTGTGCTCAAGAGTCCTAAACCCAAAGCCTCTTTGGGTTACAATGACAAATAATGGCTTACATTCTTGTGGAATATGAGTGACTTTATAAAATAATAAACGGACACAACATGTAGGAAAATGTTAAGAGGCGTATCTACTCGGCCTATGTGTATATGACATTTATTCCAAAAACTAATTTTCTCCAAGGAAAAGTTGTCACAGGATTTTATATTCAGTGCAAATACCTTATGATTAACACTTAAAAAAAATAAAAAACTCACAACTGCTTTTTTCCCCTCTATTCTGTTGAACTTCTGTTTCAATATTGCATCATTTATTAGTAAGGAAAGCATAGGCATAGCTTGAGTTCTTAGCAGCCTTCCAATCACTTTTTGGTTTTAAACTGAAAGACCCGTTGGTACTTCTCTTCCTTATCTAAACATAAGGCATGTATCTGTTTACTGGGAGTTTTTGACATTTAGCCAAACAATGTTTTCAAATAGGTTTGAAGGGGAAGGCATGAGGGGGTGCAGTTCTGACTGTCGGTGAGAACGTGCTTCCTTGTCTCAGCAGGGTTGAATGCCTGCCTACACCCTCTGGCCCCACCATGGAGAAGGGTGGTAACATACAACTGGAGATCCCTGACTTCAGCAACTCTGTCTTGAGCCATCTCAACCAACTGCGCATGCAGGGCCGGCTCTGTGACATCGTGGTCAACGTGCAAGGACAAGCTTTTCGGGCTCACAAAGTGGTGCTGGCTGCCAGCTCCCCCTATTTCAGGGATCACATGTCCTTGAACGAGATGAGTACTGTCTCCATTTCAGTCATCAAGAACCCCACCGTCTTTGAACAGCTTCTTTCTTTCTGTTACACGGGGCGGATATGCCTGCAGCTGGCGGATATCATCAGCTACCTGACAGCCGCCAGCTTTCTGCAAATGCAGCACATTATAGACAAGTGTACACAGATCCTGGAGGGCATTCATTTCAAGATTAACGTGGCTGAGGTCGAAGCAGAATTAAGTCAAACGAGGACCAAGCACCCGGAGAGACCTCCAGAGTCTCACAGGGTTACACCAACCCTAAACCGCTCCCTTAGCCCGCGACACAATCCCCCAAAGGGAAGCCGGCGAGGTCAGGTGAGTGCCGTGCTGGATATCAGGGAGCTCAGCCCTCCCGAGGAGTCCACCAGCCCGCAGATAATTGAGCCCAGTTCTGATGTGGAGAGCCGCGAGCCCATCCTTCGGATCAACCGAGCGGGACAGTGGTACGTGGAGACGGGAGTAGCAGACCGAGGGGCACGGAGCGACGACGAAGTGAGGGTTCTTGGAGCAGTCCACATCAAAACCGAGAACCTGGAGGAGTGGCTGGGGCCGGAGAACCAGCCTTCCGGGGAAGACGGGAGCAGCGCGGAGGAGGTCGCAGCCATGGTGATCGACACCACGGGCCACGGCTCCGTCGCGCAGGACAGCTACCCTTTGGGGTCCTCGGGAGCCAAGGTGGCTCGGCCAACAAGCAGTGAGATTGACAGGTAAGTTTTGTTTTGTTCGTCCATCTGGCTCACCTGATGCCACCCCTGTGTAGTACAGAGAGCATCTCCCCTCCTTGACGCTCTTGGCCAAAAGAAGCTGATGGTGGGGAACTGGAGGCGTGCCAAAAGACTTGTGTTCTTATTTTTTCAAGGCAGGAAGCTCCTAGTCCCGAAGAATTCAGTGTTGTGAGTACTATGGTAAAGGTGGACGTTTCCAGGAGTCAGAATAACATCTGCAGTCACGCTAGTGTCAGCAATTGGCACTAGTGTCAGCAATTGGCGGGCTTCCTCGGAATTCCAGGCAGGGGGCTGGTCATCAGCTGGGAGCCAGACAGCTTCGCCCTTCCTTGGTCTCTTACTGCCCAGGTCGGTGGCCTGGGAGGCGTAGTGCTTGCTTGGGAGTGCTGTTTACTTCCCTTTGCCCCCCAGCTACCACGTGAGAGCGGGCGTGGCGCCAACAGTGATTGTTCTTCTGGCATTAGTGTAATCACAGTAGTTACTCCAAAGGGAAGCTTTTGGGGTGGTTTCCCTTCCTTTTTTTCACTTGTCATGTGATGTCTTCCCTTTGTCTTTCATTGGTGACAGCTGCTGCCACGGGCCTGGTTTTTTTCACCAGCGCTACTAAGTCCCCTGGCTCCCTTTTCTCTTTCTAATCACAGTGAGAGCATTTCTTTATGGTGGAAATAGCAATAGTTTTAATCTAAGTACATTGAAAGTCTCAATTGAAAGAAAGAAATGTTACCAACTTAGAACGATAATGTTTGTTCTCTTTCCCCTCTTAAAAATAAATTTAAATTGACTGCATGAACAATGAATGCTAAAGAAGCTATTCTTTGGTGAACACCCAGTCTTGACAAGCATATGTGGTACAGGCTCAGAAAGTATATATTGTATCCACTTCAAGTGGTCTTGAGTATTTTCCTTTTTGTGTCCTTAACAGTTAAAATACTCTTTTTTTTTTTTAAGATTTTATTTATTTATTTTTAGAGAGAGGGGAAGGGAGGGAGAGAGAGAGAGAAACATGGACATGCAAGGGAAACCAAACAAGGCAACAGCTAACATACAAGTCTTGGGCACAGTATTTACTGCCCCACTGTGTTAGCGCCGTATCAGAAGTAATACCTGACCCGTGTGGCTCAGTTGGTTGAGCATTGTCCAGCAAAGCAAAAGGCCACTGGTTTAGTCCCCTGTCAGGGCACATGGCTTGGGTTGTGGGTTTTGTCCCCAGCTGGGTGCTTACGAGAGGCAACCAATCGATGTTTCTCTCCCTCTCTTTTTTCCCTCCTTTCCCCTCTCTCTGAAAATAAATAAATAAATAAATAAATAAGTAAATAAATTTTTAAAAAAAGTAATAGCTTGAATGCAAAGACATTCAATCTTATTGTGTGTAATCAACAGTCTGAAATACCCATATATAACAAGTGCTGTAGGGGCCTGGGAGAAGGAACAACCAAAAACCTGATAGTTGCTTAGAAGAAACAAAATTACAAACCCAGTTTTAATTTATTTTTCTATGGTCTCCTCAGTACTTACGTAAAGACGGAACTTATGTTTAGCCTCAGCTTCACCGGGTCACGTGGTCTATCTGCTATGTCATTCTGTGTTTCTTAAATTTACTGTGGCAGACCTTTCCTGTCTTACTTCAACCCAGATCCTTATGCACTGACTTCCCGAAAGTGCGTCTTAGTTACCTGTTGTTCAGTTCAGTCCCCCTTCCTCAGCCACGGGGTAGAGAGGATAGACCTCACCGTTATCTAAGTGCCTTGACACTACCTCTCTATTAGTCCCCTCTTTGCTCCTCTTCCGACAGATTTAGCCCCTCCGGCAGTGTTGTCCCCTTGACGGAGAGACACAGAGCCCGAAGTGAGTCTCCTGGGAGAATGGATGAGCCTAAGCAGCCCAGCTCTCAGGTATGTAGCTGTGGCTGCTGAAGAGATTGCCACTGTGTGGGAATCGGAAAGGAAAGACGTAGGAGAGGGAACAGGGGCCCTGTTAAAGAAATACTCTATTTGATTACTTTTTTTTTATTCTTGTTCGTAAGCATGCAAGAGATACACTTTTGGTGTCAGCAGAGTTTGGGAAGTAGAAAAGATGAGATGGTGGAACTCTTTTTCTGAACCAGCCTGTAATCCCGACAGTAGAAATAAAAAAGTGACCCCTGCCAGCCACACCCAGGTAACTTAGGGCCTGGGCTGGAGAGTCTGATTCTGTACGTGTATGGGCCTGACCCTACACAATTACTACTTTATGTAATGTGACACATCGCATACAGTTGCTTTTGCGTTTTTGTACGCTGGTATCTTTTCGTTTATTTTCTTCCTGAATATTTTGTTGAACTAAAATTGTTCTAAAAAGGACAGGAATAATGTCTCCTATTTTCTTTGCAACTCTACTTAACAAGAAGTGTAAGTAGTTGGTTGATAGTTTTGTTTGTTTGTTTGTTTTTCCTCACAGGTGTCTCATTGAAGACTGATTTTTAAAAGGATGGTGAACTCACCAAGTAGAACATAATACATTGCAAATACATTTGTCCTTTAAAAGGAAGCACTGGTTGATTAAGATTGCATTGCACAGCTAATTTTTCTAGCTTCTGGATTATACCAGTAGAATCTCGTTTAGTTTTTACCTAAACATTGGGTGTTTATTGTATGCATAGTATAGTAACAGCAGCAAGACATTCTTATAAACTATACTTACTTGCATATTAATCACGCCCATTTTTTGGTACCAGAAGAGGAATTGTAACTATTTTAAGAATTTTTTTAGTTTTAATAAGGTGTTAGAGAAAATGTTAGGAGCTTGGAGGAAAAGTAAGTTTAATGATAAAATTAGAGCCCCGTTTCTCCTCATCTTTCAAATAGGACGTGATGACTGTGTGAAATGACTGTTACGCAAATAAGTACAACAATGAGGCGGACCTTACAACTTAATGGGGGGCATAAGGCAGACCCTCAAATACACAAAACAGGTAGGGATGAGGCTCTGTAGACTCAGTGACAGTGTGGGGGGAGTAGGAAGTGCTTAAAAGGCAGTTAACTGGAATCAATAGCCACTTAAAGAAAGCCGTTCCTCGGGAGAGTCTAAATGCAGTATTTAATGAAGTAATTAGAAAGGGCTAACTATCCCTCTGTAGCTGGATACGGATAACAGTCGGAACGCCGAGGGGTGTTTACCTGGCTCTAGCAGAAGGTGCAGCCTATGGAGAAATAGAAAAGAAGTAGCGTTGCCTGGAGATGATATTAAGAGTTAATATATGCCTTAACATGTATGAAGGTTTATTTTGGTGAGTCTACTCACCGGTTATTTTCTCCCCGTCACAGACCCAGAACAGGACATGGACTTGCATTACAGTGAGAACAAGTTTTGACAGACTTGAAGAGCTTCCTGCTTATGGGGTGATTAAAGTGGAACAGACTCCTAAGGACCCCTATTTGCTCAAAAACGTTCTGTAGCTTTTTCCCTTTTTCTGCCATGTGAAGGTTAAAATATGTGGCCTCGTGTTCCACGTAATTCATAATCTTTCTAACAGTTTTCTCCCCACTCATGGGCACGCACTGTCCGTCCCAACAGGCAGACCTTCTCTGGGTGTCAGGACCACATCGGACTCCTCCTCCTCCTGCTCCGCGAGTCTGGGGCGCCCCTGTCTTCCCAGGTGCCCGGCGCCGCCCCAGTCCCAGCTCCTGGAACCATCTGCCCCGACTAACCCAGTGCTCTCTGACCTCTCCTTAAACCACTGTAGCATTTGCAGATGGTGTGATCTCATTTTTCATTTGCATTAATCTTGTGTCTCCATCTAGATTGAAATCACCTTGAGGGCAGAGCCCGCTTTTTTCATTTTTGTATCTGACGTCGTCTTCTCCGGTGCCCCCCCTCAAAAGGGCTGGTTTTACCACTAGGTAGTTCTGAGTGAGGTTACTAAGTAGGTGCCCAATAAATAGGGGATTACTTACGTGCCTGTGAAATCCCCAGTTTCTGAGATCTTTAAATAAAATTAATGAACAAAATCAGATGATCTTTGAAGTTCTTTCAATTCTTTGAGTCTCTGAATAGTAATTGAAGGTTAGGAAGGTGAACAGCTTTGAAGGCCATGTCAAGAATCTAGACTGTTATTTGTTTTGGAAAATAAGAAAATCATTTATTTACATGGAATTTATTCATTATAGAATAATTCATTTTAAAAAATAGTTCTTGTCCTGGCTGGTGCGGCTCAGGGGATTGAGTGCCTGCCTGCGAACCAAAGGGTCGCTGGTTTGATTCCCAGTCAGGGCACAGGCCTGGGCTGCGGGCCAGGCCCTCCCACCCCCCACCTTTTCCTGCTTCCCCTTAGGGGACTCGCGTGAGGCAACCACACGTCGCTGTTTCTCTCCCTCTCTCCCTCACTTCCCTTCTCTCTAAAAATAAATCTTTTAAAAAATATTCCTAGGTATTTTTTAAAATACAAATTAAAAAAAATTAAAAAATAGTTCTTGAACAGCCACTACTCACTGCTTAAGCTCTGGGACATTCTGCAGATGTCCCTGTACTCACAGAGTTTACAGTCTAGGAGAGAATTGGCAAGTGGGAGGATTGACAGGAGCCCCCCCCCCCCCCCCCCGGCCCCAATGTCAGAGAGCCCAGGGGCAGCCAGTTTTGTCCTTGCTTGTTAAAGTTTAAACAAATGAAACTATTGAAGATGTTGCTGCTGACAAGGACCTAATCTACATTTTATGCACATTCACTTGCTCTTTTATTGCAACTTTACTGCAATAATTTTTTGGATGAGCTTGATCTTGGTATATGTATTTTGTGATTATAGTTCATCACAGATAACTATGTTTACTTTCTGCTTGTGGACCATACTGGCATGACATTATGTTGTTACTTTCTTTAAAGTTAGGTGGTTGTTTCTTTTTTATAGGGAACTGGTACCCTCAAGATTATGAATAATATCATTTGTAATGTTTAAGAATGGTAAACATTCATTCCATCTCAGTAAGCACTTTAACTCATTCAGTGCTTATAGCAACTTATGAGGTAGATGCTATTATAGTCGTTTTAAAGTTAGAGAACTGTCACATAGAGTAGTTCGATAACTTCCTCAAGGTCACACAGCCAGTAGGACGCAGATTTGAACCCAAAGTCCAGCAAAGCGCTTGCTAAGCCTCAGACAAGTTGTTCTGGCCTGGTCTGTGGTCACCCAGCACCTTCTGGTGGGGTCCCCCCTCCTTCATGGGAGTCGTCTTTCCATTAACCAGGGAATCGAAGCAGAGAGAAATTTTACATGAAACAAGTCAGAAACCAGGGAAAACCTCGGTCTTACTGCATAAGGCGGGCCTTCCCCTGCTGCTCCCACGCCTGCTGAGAACCGCCCCTGCGGGGCTGGAGGCGCCGAAGCGCATTGGCCGCTGCCGTGTGAGGGGCGCGGCACAGCGGCGGACACACGAGGACAGGGCCTGAGACTGATTGCCAGCCAGGTGACTGACTCCAGTTAATCCAGAGTCAGCTTTTACATTTTCTCCTCTTCGCATTGATACTTTAGCCTCTACTAAACATACACAGTTCCCTCCTGCATATGCTTATATACATGTATAAGCTTTTCACTTGAAACATGTATGTTATTTACATCAAAATTTATCATGATTTCAGAAGCCAACAGGCTAAAAAAAAACTACTGAATGGTAATATTTTAATACAAGTTTTGAATCAAAACCACTTATAAATCCAACATTTTCAAATTACCCATTTAATGGAATATATTTCCACTCCCAGCTTTCAGAGAGGGGCACCCATGTTTCTCTCATATATTAAATACTTTGTTGAGATTATTAATGGTCAGAACAGGTAAAACAAAATTAAGATCTTATTTACTTGATATTAAGGAATAACATTTTTTAAGGTGTGATGGTATTTTGATTATCATTAAAAAAAGAATCCTCATCTCTTAGAGATACATACTAAAATATTTGTGTTTAAACTATGTCTGGGATTTTCTTCAAAAATAATATGATAAAGGAGAGAAATAGGTGAGAGTGAAGAAAAAATTGTCCAGGGGTTAGTTGTTGAGTGATGGTGGTTTAACATACCATTCTAAAATTTTTAATAAAAAGTCTTTATATGTGTGTATGTGTGTGTGTGTGTGTATTTATCATTTGACCTTCATAAAGTAAATCAGAGAAAAACATTTATTTTGCAATAACTTAAAGGGTTAATTAACAGCAGAGTTCAAATGCTGCTTCTATAATAATTGCTTTTTTAATGTCCTAAGTAAATTTATTATCACAACATAAATTTAACTTAGGCAGGTCAGATACTTTATCAACTAAGAGAGTGGAGAAATAACATAAATCACAGATTACTCTATTTACTTTTAATATTTTTAAATCAATTTAAAAACACTATAAAAAAATAGGTGTTTAAATTAGGTGATAATCTGTCTGTGCACTGTAAGTCCAGGATATTTACCTATAGTATAAGCAGGTAGAAAAGTGAATGAGCAGCATCATTAGGAAAATGTATTATACTTCCCATTTCTCTTTGTCCACTTTGCTCAGAGTCTTGTCTTCAGAGAGGAAAACCAGAAACCAAGTCTTGCCCTTTCTCTGCGGTACTTATCATTGTATTTGGTGGACAGTGTCAGTAAATCAGTACTTAGTGAATATTACTGTTTGAAAGGCTTATAGGAAAAAATAACCCAGTTAGTAAATTCATAGCTCAGTCTAGTTTGCTTTCCCAGCTCTTCCATCCATTGGCTCGGAGGTCAGTTAATCTGTGAGTAGTCTCCAGAGCCAAGTTAATATGTTGGTACAGTACTAAAGTACTTCAGGATAAAAAGGAATGCTGTCACCTACAAATTATTTACATTTTTATAAAGCCAGGTACTGTTGGACTAAATTTTGGTATAATTTATTTTTGGTATAATTTTACCGTAAGTATAATTTATAATGTTCTGGCCGTAATGTGTTCCGTATGTACAGTCAGATATAGCAGCTATTAGCCAAGTCGCATGCGGCTATTTAAATGTTAATTGAAAGCAATTAGAATAAAAAATTCCGTTTCTCAATTGTATTAGCATATTACAAATGCCCCATAGCCGCCTGTGGCTCGTGGCTGCTGTATTAGGTGGTGCAGATAAGGGACAGGTCCATCACCACAGAAAGTGCTTGTGGGCCAGCACCGGCTAAGCACCTCCCCGGCTGCTGGCTGTGATTAAATCAGAGTCCAAGAGGATGGGCTGCGTGGGCTCAGACTCTCCCATTGCCGTGAAATAGAGCACTGAGTGGGGGTTTCATGAGAAGCATGCCGTTTGTAAGCAGGCAGCCAGAAAGTAACCTGACCGTACTGTTCTGTTACGGTAATGAAATACATGTCCTCAGATGATGTGTGGTTGTTATGTTAACATCCTTACTTTTTGGTAGTAATCTTCTGTTTGGATCTCTACTAAAAATAAGCATAAAGCTCGTACCAGAGGTAGAAGTAGATTTGATTTCCTTCACTGTGTCTCTTATGGCGCGTGTTCTTCTGTGCTTACTTGCCTCACGGCACAGGTAGAAGAGTCAGCGATGATGGGAGTGAGCGGCTACGTGGAGTATCTCCGGGAGCAGGAAGTGTCGGAGCGGTGGTTCCGGTACAACCCCCGGCTCACCTGCATCTATTGCGCCAAATCCTTCAACCAGAAAGGGAGCCTGGACCGGCACATGCGCCTGCACATGGGGATCACACCATTCGTCTGTCGCATGTGTGGCAAGAAGTACACCCGCAAAGATCAGCTGGAGTATCACATCCGCAAGCACACAGGCAACAAGCCCTTCCACTGTCACGTTTGTGGCAAAAGTTTCCCCTTCCAGGCCATCTTGAATCAGCACTTTCGCAAAAACCACCCTGGCTGTATACCCCTGGAGGGGCCCCATAGCATCTCCCCCGAAACAACTGTCACATCTCGAGGACAAGCCGAGGAAGAGTCACCTTCCCAAGAAGAGACAGTTGCTCCTGGGGAAACGGCCCAGGGCTCTGTGTCCACCACTGGGCCCGATTGAAATGTCGAAGGGGAGGGGCCGACCTGCTCCCCATCCCCCCAACCCCGGGCCGTAAGCAGCCGGCATCAGGGCCACGAGAATGCCACAGCACGAGGTCAGAAGATGCTCCCAAGGTGTTGCCAAACTAGAGGATCAGCAACATACCCAAAAGCACTGGAGGCTTTTCCCTCCTCCTCCCCACCTCACACTCTGGAAAATAATCAAGCAAATCAACTTTCTAATTCAGGGATCAACAGCCTTGGTTTGTTAACTTTATAAGAAAAAAAAAAATTTTAACAGTGATAAATGGCCGTTTATCTACCAGTCACATTTGAACACTGTCCTTTGGTCCATGTTATCCTGGCTGTCACTTGCCCAGATCTAGAAAACACAACAGGAGCCTTGGTCATCGGAACCAGCCGGCCACAGGAGAGAAGGAAGCTACCGCGATGGCGACGATGAGGGACTTCTTTCCTTCCTTCCTGCCGGAACGTGCAGTTTCACCTGTCGGGGGGGAAAAAAAGAATCCTGGTGCTTCTTACTGTTTTGCAAGGTTAGACCTTGTCTCTGCCCTGACCGGGCATCCCATCGTTGCCGGACTGTGGCCCGAAACAGCCATCTGAGCGCGTTGGGGGGCAGCCTCCCCTGAAGCACTTCAGGCAGCTGGAAGGGAGGTGACAGCAGTGATTGCAATAGGTACCGCAAAGCTTGGGGGCCTGGGGGCCATGTGGAGGTGCGGGGAGCAGGGAGGGGAATGTGGGGTTTGCAGATGTAGAACGGGAGAGAGCCTACTGCGACGTTGGGAGGGGCGTTTGTAAACCACAGTGCTTGTAAATCGCTGGGAAGTAGGAAATGGCTCTGGTCCAGATGAATTACTGTGTTAGGCTGACTACCAAAGTTTCGTCCAGTCTCCTTGGCTCCTAAGTTCACCTAACAGCAATACGATACATCAGAAACATCACTTTCCAGTGAAATGAGCCTGGATTGTATTTTTAAATCCACGGGTCTCCCGATTTGATAACTTTTATACGAAGTTTTAAACATTTTTTTCCTGCAGTATTGTGATTGAAGAAATTCAACACTATGGTTCTTATTGCGACCACAATTCTACTCCCTTCTGCATAAGTAACAGTTTGTATGTTCAGTGCACTAGAAGAACCTCACTAAATCCGTGTGTCATGTCTGCAAACCTAGTAATTCATTAAAAAACCAACCATCAGCAAATCGCTGGTGACCCCAAGAGCTTTGCTTTTTAATAATGCAGTACAGGGCATTTACCAGAAAATACCAGGCACAGTCACGTTGCAATAAGTTGATCAAGGCATCACTTTTGATCAGATTTAGTTACTTAATCATTCCTAAGATTTTTGAAACTTCAAAGAGACCTTTTTGGTAATTCTGAGATTCTTAATCCAGCACTGAGAGTCGGAAAGAACTTACCAGACACGTAGAGCTTTAGATGCCCTGTTGTGCATGCAGAGAACGAGGAGGCTGGGTGGGGGGTGCAGGCCAGTAGGGGCTTACAGTGCAGGTAGAAAAGAGAAGAACCTCCAGCTTCTCCTAACAGTCGCAACATCGCTAAGAGTATTGAAATGTGTAGTGGTATAAGCAGTTGTTTTGGTGCGAAGGCACAGGCGATGGTAAGCGATTTGGGAGGCCCTGCCTGCACTGGTGAGCCATCTGTGAGCCAGCGGCAGTAGTGCGCCCCCTTCTGAGGACGCTTTGTGTCGCAGGGACGGGGGTGCTAGTAACGCAAAGGGTAACTCTTCAGCCGTCTGAGAATTGTACATATACATATAGCTACACTGTATCACTAGGGAATGGTTATTTCGTCTCTTCTGGACAAGCAGAAATGTGTCTTTTAATAGGAATGTAATAATGCTACCATTTGTTAAGAGCCTCCCCTTAAATGTAGTGTTGAAGCTGTATTTTATCTTTAGAAGACAGACTGGGTGGGACACTGTTCTCTCTTGAGCTGGGCAATAGCTTGATAGGGGGAAACTCTTGCCTAGGGCCACCTTGGGGACCAGCTAGGCTCTGGGGCCTAGAAAAAGTGAAGTTTTAATTAGGTATAAATCTTTAGGGAAACATTTCAGCTGGTCATCAAGGCTTCCAATGGACAGGCCTTGCCATTACTAAGTAGGTGAGAAGTGCAGAATGCCCTGCTGTAGACGGAGCTTTTAAGCCTGCCAAAAAAATACGAAGTCCATCCATCCTACTTCTGAGAAGTAGTATGCTGGAAGATTCTTTAATACTTTGTCAGTTTCTTAGATTTTATGTGAGAAAATGGAGCTTTTAAAACTATTACCAAATTGTAAAGGTGAAGTGCAGTGATTTCTGTAAAGAGAAACTTGGCAGCGTTTGTCAGCTCTCCATCCGGGGTTGGCAGCCGACACTTCAAAGGGAGCAGGGACCGTCTAATGGATGTGGACGTGCTGTGCGCGCGGGGTGGATTCCCGTCCTTTCCGTTCACTTCTGATAGCCTTTGCTGTGTTCATACTGTGAATAGAGCGCTTCCGGGTCAGCTAGGGCCCTTCAGCACAGCCGTGCTTGCTGGTTCTCTCCTCTGCGTTGGTCCAGCCCGAGCCATGAGCTTCGTGAAGATTCCAGCCACGCTAGCTGTTAAACAGACTCGTTTCCAAAAGTAATTTGCCCATTTTAGCTAGAAGAGATGTTGTTGTTCTGAACAACCACGCAAGATTCTTCTCCAGGCTCACCGTGACATTGACCTAGTTCCTAGCTAACGTCCCCGTCGGGTCACAGGGGTTAGTAGTGTTCTGTCTACGTTACTGAATAGCTATATTGTTGTGTGCACAGAGGATACCTCTCTTAAGGGTGTACTGAGTGGACTTTAGCTAATTAATGCTGAAAACTCATTACCAAATCTTAACTTGCACGTGTCACCTTGTGAAGGGAACTGCATTAGCAATGAGAGCTGAATCGTGGCTAAGTACTTAAATGCCAAAAATAGCAAACACTGGGACCGTTCATTCATCGAGTGGCACTTCATAGCAAAGGAGCTACCCAACATCTTCAGCAAAAGAAGAGAGGTGGTAATATATTAATCTCCTTCCCCTCTAAGAGGTACCTTTTCTTCTCCGTGGACTTGTGGACTCTTGATACCAGGTAAAAGGCAGCACTGGCGTGAGCAGCGGCTCTGTACTTAGGCAGGAAGGCTCTTTCTAATGACCTCTTCTCTCTACTCAGAACCATATTTACCTCTGAACGAAGCTGAGTTTTATTTCCTGTAAGTGAGAGACCGCCCCCAGGCCGTCTCATCCTACCCCTCTGAGGGTGAAGTCTGATTTTGAGTATGTGAGAATAAATGACTTACTGAAGGATGAAGATTGGGAAAGAATGGAGGTGGCACTGAAGGGAAGTTTTCTTGCTATTTTATTTTTTGGTATTTTTTTAATGTTTCCAGCTCCCTCTACATCAGTGATGGGGGTTTCCAAAGAGGGTTCAGCACTAGAAATAAACCATTTTCCTCCAAATTCAATAGCTGAAATTTGGCCTTGGTTGGCGGTGGCCTGGCTGAAGAGAAAAAGTAGGGACCTTCCTCCTTGAGAGCTGAACAATCTCTGCTCAAGAAATAACTTTTTGAAAGTGTTGGCTGTTACGGACACTGGTTTTGTTTCTTTTAACTGGTAAAAACTCTATTTTGTTTGAGTAGGAGATCTAATTTAAAGGAGTGGCAGCAATGAGTAATGGAAAGGAATTCAAAATGGAACAAAGACAAAATTCTTAATCATAGTGGAAAGGCATTAATCAAGAAGGAGGTGGAATCCTGGAAGTTCTTCTTTTCTCAGATACAAGAGATGTGGTTTTTCCTCTTCCTCAAACATCCTTGTCTGCGTACTTGCTTGTTCAATGAACAACAGCCAAGTCTTAACTCAGTCTTTGAAAACACGGCTCTTTACTTAAGCCATGCAGGGAGGAGTGCAACATATTGAAATAGTTTGGTTCCTGAGATTGAGAAAAGGGACAGCAAGCAATTAAGTGAGGTTCATCCCTAAATTTGAGAGGATGTCCTTGAGCAAAGTACATCTCTGGAACTGTGAATTAGATCAGGCTTCAGCAAACTACAGCCAGCCCCGGGCAAGTGCCTGAGGCTGCCTGTTAGTGTAGAGTCATCGGCGTTTCTGGCTGCCTTATAAGAGCAGAGATCCGAGCAGTTGGCCTGCAAAACCTGATAATACAGTATTTACCTGACAGAAGAGTTTGCCAACTCCAGAACTGAATTGGGAGGAAATACCTCCCAAATTCATCAGTTCTGCTATTTTGCTTTTGTAAATCCATAAGTTAAAAAGGTTTTAAGTTCATATTGCCGTGTGTGCATGTTTCTTAAAGAGTTTGCCACCCTTCCCTGGTTCCTTTCTCGCTCCCCTCTTTGCGCATCATGAGGATGCCCGTTGCTTTCAGAGCATTTAGGACAGGCCCCAGGATGCAGCCTTGCCTGAAAGGTGCAGGTAAATTAAAGTTTAGGACGATTTTTACAGATGTAACAATTCAAATAAGTAATTCCCATGCATAATAATGTGAGGTTAGAAGAGTACCATGTTTACATAAAATACTGTAAAAAAAAAATGTCTTTCTAAGTCAGTTTTGCCATTCCTCTGAGTTAACTTGAACTTGCTTGCGTAGTGATGGCAAGGACGAATTTATTCCCACTAGTATTAAAATTTTATATCTGTTATGAACAAGTGGTTTGATTCTTATCCAGAGTACTGTTTTTCTAAACTAGAAGCTTCTAACTTTTCCCTGTACTACAAATTTCATTTTAATTTCCTCAAGTAAACCCGCTCTGTGCCATGTGGAGTGCTTACAGGCCAAATCTTCCCTGTCTCCTTTTAATGAATGTTTTAAAACATATTGAAACATCTGAGGGTTTCAAATTCTTGTTAGGCCTATCTTCCAATTTCTGTTACTGTCTGTAATACATTCTTCTGCATATATGTTGGGCCATTATATATTTGCTTTGTGAATATTCATTCTTACTGTTCCGACACCTTATTTATGCTAGATATGGGGAAAATGGAAAATGTTAGGATAATAACAAACAGAATTCCTTGCTAAAGGAGAATGTAGTCGTTCCCCATCTGAAAACAACGCACGGAGGTCTGTGTTAAATGTCCTCGTCCGAACGAAATGCCCCAGGCCGCGCTGGTGCGGGGCGGGGGTGCCGCTGACCTGGCCTCCCGTAGAGCACTCCTTCGCTAGACGTTTTATTCTTCAAGTTGTCTTTTTCTAAACTGTGTAGCAGTAAAAAGTAATCTTCACTGGTAGGGTTCCAGAAGACTCGCCGAGATTAGCTCCGCTGTGTCTTACAGCGCTTGTGCTCGTCGTCGGGTGGGTCCTTGAGATTTTGGAGTGTTGCTTTTCTGATTGATGTAAGATTCTGATGAATCTGGGGTGTTGGACTTGTGAAAGAAGTTGGATTTCGATACTGAGCTCAGTGACTCGTCTGCGTCCTTCTCTGTTTGAGGTCTTGGTGGCACTTGTCATTTAAATATGAATTAGTTTAAATGGGAAACAGCAGAGTTTGCCAAGCACTATGACTTCTTTGATAATGATCAAACTAACGTTCTACCTTCTTTGTTTTCTTAAGTGGTGCTTTTTCTGGGGCCAGTCTCTATGCTTTGCAGTAAGCGGGTTTTCTTGCTCAGGACAAGCCAAAGCTGGATATCATGAGTACTTTGAAGTACACAACTTGGTTACATTCCAAAGCATGTAATTATTGATGGTAACAATGACATCAAAACCTGGAAAGCGTCTGTACAGACTCTCTAGTTGTGTTTTGTAAGCTATCTTTTCCCTCAGCTGTGCGGGCCAGTGATGACTTAGAAGGCAAATATTACTTGAAATACACATTATCTTCACAGAGGGTACATATATAAATAAGTTCCTTATCACACATCTTTCCCGTTATTTATATAACAAATACCTCCCATCTTAACACTGTTGAGAATGGCCCAGTAGCTCAAAGAGCAGAAGCTGTAAACAACAAAGCTAAGTTATAAAGGCAGAGCAGCTTTGTTAAAAAAAGAAACTACTTTTCTAATGCTTGCTTCTCTCGTGTCTATTCAGTAAGTCCTGTTGAAGTGGCTAGAATTCACTGTCCAGTTAAGAGAAACAATGGCATTCCATATGGCCAACAGCACAATTTAATAAGATAATTACTAATTAATAAGTACTGTGAATCTTAGAATCTGAATTAATCCTAATGCCAAAAGTGAAAGTATCTCATAGGAAAATATTCCTATTCTGTGAAATAACTTATCTTAAGGAGTAGATAGCATACAGGAGAGTCTATACCATTAAGTAAAGATTAAGTACTTCTGGTGCCAGACAATGTGCTTGGAATTTATAGAACAAAATTGATTTTAGACGTAGTTTAGATGTGGCTCCCTATACTTGAGAGTCCTAAACCCATTGGTTGAGTCTGGATGTATGCTTTTTAAAAGCCTACACTTTTCACTACATGTATAAAAGGTCAAAACGAAGGGGACAGAATCAGCCACACTAAGGAAGCAACCCTATGGGACAATACCAGAAGGAACTGAAAGTAGCTGGCTTTTTTTGAACGCTTACTACATGCCAGGCACGCTTCTGTGTGCTTCACAGTGGTTACCTCCTCTGATCCGATGACAATCCCCTTAGGGGACATACTCTTATTGGGCTCACTTCAGAGAGGAAGAGACCGAGACACAGAAAGCTTGGCCACCAGCAGTCCCACACTAGAGTTGCCGCTCTTCATGGGTGGTGTTAGACCCCACTGTACAGGTGAGGAAACGGATGAGCCCAAGGCCATACAGTGGGTAAAGCGCACAGCCTGTGCCCACCAATCTGATTCCAAAGCCCAAACGTCTTCACTGCATCCTGTTGGCTGTTGACTGATAGAGTCGGGGTGAACGGCACTATGCAGTAGCCTGTCACAGCTCTGCTCATAGTAACTTAATTCAAGAATAAGCGATTGGAAGGCTTCTTTGAAAGATAATGCGATTTCTCTGAGCAGCTGTTGAATGGTGACTCTTCTCTGAGGATGTGGCCCACTGATTGAGAGGCGTCGCTCGTCTGGTAGGTCCGATGGTGAACGAGTTACCACCAGGGCACACACTGAAAGACGGCATTCGAGGTATCCATTGCTGTGTAACGAACTACCGTGAACCTCACAACCTAAAACAGCTGTCTCAGATCTCGGATGATACTGCGGGTGAGAAATGCAGGAGGGACTCCTCTCGACAGTTCTCGCTCGCGGTGGGACCCAATCAGGTCACTTGGTAGTATCCGGCCTCCTCTCCCTTGCTGGTGTCTCAGCGACTGTGTGAGGTCTCTACCAGGGTAGTCAGACTTATTAAAAATGCCAGCTCAGGTGTCCAAGGGGCCAGGTAGAAGGTGCCAGTCCTTATAAAGTCAGGCTCACAGGTATCACAGCCACTGCCTGCCGTACAATATTGGTCAAAGAAGTCACTGGTTGTCCCAGATTCACGGGGAGAGGCAGTACCTTACCACTTGCTGGAAGGTGTGTGAAGGGCAGGGCCCACCTTTAATCTGGTGCAGCGCCGGGTTTTCTGATTGGTGTTGCCTCTTCTGTGTTCACTCATTGAGGTCCCTTGCTTGCGCCACAGGAGCCATTGATGAGGTCCAGCGTTGGTCAGCCAAGGAGCTCGGAGGAGAGTCAGGCAGACACCACAACAGAGAGCGTTAGCCGCCTGCCCCTGAGTTTTACATTTCTTCCAGCAAATTTTCCGTTTTTGCCTTGCGTTCTAGCTTGTGAGCATTTGCCTGTTTTTTGTTTGTTTGTTTGTTTGTTTGTTTGCTTGCTGGTCTTTGCGAAGACATAGAAACTAGACTTGCTGAGCCAGAAATTCTCAAGAATACTCTCCAGAGGGAGTGAAAAGCTTACTGTTACAGAACATGGTGCCAGCTGTGTTTTAAGTTTACAAAGAGGCAAAGACTCCCATGGTGTGAGAAATTTGCATGGCTACTGCGTCTCTCCGCAGGGGTTTCTGTTGAGCAGCTGGGTGGGTCATATTCTTGAGACAGCTGAGAGTTTCGCCCTGTGCCCCGGTCCCATCTCCTCGGCCACCCACCTCCTCTGGCACCATCTGTGCTGGAAGATGAGCGGGTTCATCCCACTTTTACTACCTTTCGTATGGGAAAACCCCTTGCCCAGTGTTACATGTTGTTAATCCTTCAAAATTACCAGTTGTTTACCAGCCTCTCTCATCTAAAATAACAGATTGTTGAAGTTTGATGACATTGTTTGGCGTGTCAGATTTCAGATGCTTTATTCTAACCCTGCTGGCCTATAATAATTAGACTGTTACTGCCGTCACAAGAAATAGGGGAAGAGAATAAATTCTGCCCTAAAAATGATCATTCTCCAATCAATACACTTTCTAAAAGAAGAAAGGTTCGGGATTATCCATCTATTCCTTGTGCAGCAGATTCCTGGAGAGTTAGCTGGGAGGGCTTCTAGCTGGTCACCCCAACTATATAGTGAGGAGATCTCTGTCCATAGGTGAGTCTCAGGAATTGCAAACACAGGAATAAAAAGAGTACCCAGGGCTAAAGACTTTGTGTAGGGCTCTACAAAATGCTGGGAAGGGGAAGGGAAGACTTCGGCATTTGTAGTTGGAGAGTCAGGGATAAAATGTTCATCCTGTAAAAATGGGGGAAAATTTTGAATAAAAGTAAAGGAGCCTTAACACATTTTTTTTGACCCACATTTCCACTCTGGCATACCTCAGAGTCTGCTCCTAGTGACAGAGAAAGCCTTTGAAAATACTCCCAGGGAATGAAAAATCTTACGGCAGCCTGTGGAGACGTCTCCCGTTCTGGACTGTATAGCTCTTCGGGCCCTCCTGCTGACGCTTGGTGACCCTAGAGTTTGAAATCATCTGGTGGTTGCGCAAAAATACAGTACTATGGCCTTGAATTGCAAAAGAGAAAAGTCAGAAGAAAGGGCACTTGTAGACTGAAACATTTGTTCTTTCTTTTCAGCATCACAAGCCTAAACCATTTCAAGCCAATCACAGCCACCTGAGTGAGTAGAAATTCCTTGAGGCTTAGCTTCCTGCCCGCAGCTCCATCTTAAAGCAGGTGCTTATGTCATGAGAAGATGATCGGCTGAGTTTCCTAGAAGCCCAACTTTGGTGGTTCTTCAAGAACCACTGCGAAGCGAGTTACAGCACAGGAGGCAAAGCCTACAGTGTGCTTCCCCCAAAGACCAAGACGCCAAAACAGGGGTCGCAGAGTGGGACTGAAATCCACCTCTAGAGTGGCTATCAGTCAGGTAGCAGAGAGATTTAGCATTTATATGGTATTTGTAATATTTTTACAAAAGTGATTTTAAATCGTGTAACTTGAAGTTTTTAAAATACGAGCCTGCTTTCTTTTTGGAAAACTGGCCCAAAATAAATAACACTAATAGAACTCAATAGTACATGCATGTGCATTGAACACAGAGTGGCATGCTAAAGAGAGTTCATGCAGATAGCTTGTGGGAAGTTTGGCTATTTTCTTAATATCTTTTTTCATACCTGTACATGTATAAATGTATTTACTCATCCACTATGACCTTGGTAGTCATGTCAGAAACATTTTGTTAGTTGTATCAGTGATTCTGAAAATCTAATCTTTGGCACAGTAGGCTATGAGAGCTTTTTGTTGCTTTGTATTTTGGCTAAGAAAATTCTCGCACTTTCTATTTATAAAGATGTTATAACACGTTGCACCCACTTAGCGCAGCTCTTCTCCAGAGACAAAGATCTAGGTGTCGGAGTAAAATGCACGTCTAAAGGCCGACGCAAGGGGGCCTCGGAGCAGCCCCCGGCGGCACCGCCCAAGCAGGGCCAGGCTGTGGGAGCCGGAGGCGGGCACAGCGGGGGCAGGCGTGCGGCTACTGCGCGTCGCAGCGTTGCTGTGCGTCCCCAGCTATGTGTGTGTGATTGTGTGTGTGCACGTGAGAAGACTGTCTGACGAAGGCAGGCAAGTCCGTGTCGAATACTCTACCTCCCACGAGAGACTGAGCGGAGTCCGAGGGTGCCCTGGAGCCCCCCATTCTCCTTCGTACTCACGTCAGCTCCTCTACCTCTGAGCACTTGGCTGAAGAAAGAGTGTGGCTTTCTGTCGCAGACCCCGAACACAGAGGCTGCAGGACCTAGCGCTCCTTGTCCAGGTTGCATGTTCGTGTTTGGCTTTTTTGCCCAAATCAGAGTGTCGGAACCCATGGGTTCAGTGATTTTACCCACTGGCTTCTATTTGGCAAGAGCAGTCTGTCTGGAAGTGGAGTCTCTCTGTTGTTTTTCAAGATGCTCTCAACTCCTTTTAATGATGTACAATATTTGTTTGAACCCTGAGTTTTTTAATCAATTGCCCTTTGCAGTCCATTTGGGGGGTGGGGGGGCAGGGAATGGAATATAAACCATACTTTTCTAATAATGAGCCTTCTGCCAGTGTCTTGACATAGGGGTGTGCATGACATGGATTTCTGGATGCACCATTTTGCTTTTCGTCACTCTGAAGGACTCCTGTTTGTAGCGCTGATTCTGTTATAATGGTCGAAGTGGCCTCGCGGGATGTCGTGGGCGTCAGGAAATGCCATGTCAGCTGTAGAGCGCCTCTAGGCGAGTCGCCGATCTCTAAATCCAGGTATAGCACTCAACAGACAGGCTGTTTGGGGCACTGGTCCACGGAGCCAAGTCAGGTCCCACCCCCCCACACCCCCCTGCAGGTGTTCGGCGGGGGGAAGGGCCACCGGCCCTTCTCTGGCTCGCCCCCTGGAGTGCTCTCTGCTCCCCTTTCCGTTGCACTGGCTGGTGCAGTGTCTCAGCCAGGATTCTCTGGGTAGGAGCGGAAATGAGAGAGAGTGATCCATGTTCAGAGTTCTAGCGGCTGGCTTCTGTGTTTTAGGTGCTAGCGGGTAAGTGTTCACTTACCTGGTGACTGGGTAGCGCTAGTGATGACACCAGCACTGTGAAATTCCAAATAATGACGCAAGCCTTACTCACAGGTGACAACTGCTGCATTTCGTGGCCTCTGCCTGAATGCAGTCGAGACCCTGTAGGGAGGTAAGGCAGGAAAATCAGTGCAAATCTGTTCCCCGCAGCTGCTTTCCTTCAAACTGTGGAGTCGTCTGGGCCCCTGAGCAATGCTAACACCCTAGACTCAGGAATTGACCCCTGTGTAGGGCCGTTCTTCCCTCTGGCTTATCTTTTGTTTGTGCCCAGGGTCCCGTCCCAGGCCTGTCCCCAGCGGCTTTGCTACACAGCCTACGTAAGGTGCAGTTTTACTTAAAGTCAATAACTTACTGTTGGCGATGTGGCCTCTTACAGCTAAAGTGGTTTATTTAGAAACAGAGCAAACACACAGGTGAGAGAAATGCCTAGGTGACTTCCTTGAGGCACGTCCTTCCCTCTGACCTGGGCAAGCCCTGGCCTGAAAGCTTTCTCCCGCAGGGCTGTCGGCCTTGGCCAGCAGATCCCCGGCGTGGCTGCGCGTCACCATCATTGGGGGCGTTTACAAAATTACTGATGCCCAGGGCTCCCTCCAGACATTCATGTTTAATTGGCCTGCTGTGTGCCCTGGGCTTAAAAAGCTTCCCGGGCAGTTCCACTGGGCAGCCAAGACGGAGGACCGCGTCAAGGTGAGCCTGAGCGGGCTTTGGCAGGAGCCGCAGTCTGGTTCTTTTTCTCGTCAGGTGCCTTTATTGGTGCCCCAGGCACGGCTCTGGCTTTAAAGCCGCCGGTGGGCCGCAGCTCGGGCGGTGAAATGGAATGTCCGTCCGTCCTCAGAGGAATTCCAGGGAGAGAGGCTGCCATCCACCCGGTTTTCTCTCTGCACCAAATGCAAAGGATGCCAAAGTGAGCAAAACATTTTCCAAGTCTAGTCTCTAGAATCCTCTTTCCTTTGCATTTAATGTGAGTGGAGATCTCTCAATTCTGTGAGGTAAAATAGAGCCCTTGAACTTATTAAAGAGCCACGCCCAAGCCAGCTAAGGTGACTCTGTATGTGAAATCAACCCAGCAGCATTGTTGAAGTTAATGGAGGCAAAAAAGGGCTCTTTTCTGGGGCGATGGTGATCCATTTGATTATTCGTCTCTTAGCTGTCTTCCAAGCGGGATTTCAGCGTAAAGTGACTTTCCTTTTTCCTATTTCTTTGTGAATGAAATGCACTAGCTAAAGCTTAAATATTTCTGAATTGTATATGAAATGTGAAATGAATCCTTTTAGCATCTTTGGTCCAGTAATTCCCAAATGAGGTTCCATATCTTTCCTTCTTCCCACCCCAGGTAGCAAAGATACCTGCCCAGGGCAACCTCGCACACGGTAATAGAAAGGGGAGAACTGTCCCATTTCCCTTAAAAAGCGAGAACCACTGTTCAAACTACCGGGCTACCAGGTGATTTCTAAGTCATGAAAGAAATTAGTGTTTAAGAGCAAGTTCAATATAGCAGTCTGTCTTCTGAGACCATTCTGGGCACCATAGAAATTCATTCATATAGTATTGCCTACAGATAACTGATCACTTACATTTCAAATAGGTGGCGTGTTTGAGCAGAAAAAGGAAAGATTGGGTGGTACAGAGGACTGAATTAGCATCAGGCTATGGAATTTCATTACAGTAACATTAATGTCTGGCTGTTCGCTCAGCACATAAATGCTGCAATGCCAGAGAATATGCCTCCTATGCCTTAGAAGACTACAAAGGCCCCCTGACACGGGGCAGGGTTGGAAAGCGGTCGCCTTTGGGGCTTGCCTGCCTCGGAGGGCTGCCCATCAGGAATGTCAGACTGAGGAACGTTGTGGGGCACTGTGAAACGTTGTTGGACTGTATGCAGGTCATACCGCACTGGATTCTAAGATTGGAGGGCAGGGGGAGAGTAGAGGAGGAGGATGGAGGAGTAGTGGTAGAAAAATAAATATATAAACCAGTACTATATTTTAAGCAAGGAATGAAACATTCCCTACAGGACTGTGAAGTTCGGTCAGGTTCCTCCGCCCTCCCGGGTCGGCTGGCTGATGCCTCCGAAACCTCTAAGAAACCCTTCCCGAAGCAGCTAACCGTCTGCTGGTCTGACTGCCAGTGCCCCGCCCTGCCCCACCCCCCTCCTCTCAACGAACGGAAAGCCGTCCCAAGCTGTAGGCAAAAGCTGTGTGTCCCGTCCCTGCCCATGACCTTCCCACGGGCTGAACCCGAGGCATTCTTTCGTGATCTCACAGCAGACCTTAAAGAGACCCGCCGGTTCAGTCAGGAACCAACGGCTTCTCTAAGGGATCCGAGGATCAGGACTCAGTTTGGGGCCTGTCGGCAGGCGTGAGGAAGGGGAGAGCACGCTGGAAGAGCACTTGGATTTCCTGGCTCCTCCTGTTTCAGGGTGGGACCCCCCCCCTCCCCGGACCCGGTGCTCTGCCTCGGAGGAGAGAAGGCGGAGGGCTCAGACGAAAGAGTCCTGTAGCCGAGCCTCGGTTTTCCTCAGGTGGACGTGGTCGGAAAGGTATCTGTCAGCTGTTCTCTATGGTGCTTACAGGGTGGGTGGCACCTGTCCTCACCCGCTGTCCCTGGCACTGTGCCTTCCCCCTGGTCACTGTGAAAAACAGATCACACTGGACTCAGAGGCCAGAATCCAGGACAACTCCCCCTTTACCTTGAGCCCATCCCTTCTTCGTAACAGCTAACAATGTAGCGTTTACTTCTCTTTGGAAAACTCCCGGGGTTGCCCCCCGAGAAACAGTAACGCAATGAAAGGAAAACAGTGAGTGGTAGCTGCCAGGTCACGAGAGCCCAGGGAGATGCACCTCCCGAGCTGAGAGCAAGACCCAGCCGTGCCCCCGCCCGGGCTTGTAAAGGCTACCGCGGTACTTGTAAGCAGCAGCTAACCGAACGTTTTTTTCACAACTTGTTTATCAAGGATTCATATTAAAACAGACAATCAATTTCTAAAATGTTGTTATCCCTGAAAGGGAATGAGATAGTTTTTAACTCTAAGAACCTACTAGTCTGTTTTTTCCCTTTGAAAAAACTTACCCTTAGGGTTCGTGTCTTTCATCTACAGCGATTCCTCCAAGTCGCCTCGAGACGCCTGAGAAAAGGCGGCGTAGCCAGGCGAGTGCTCGAGCCCCGCAAGGGTGCGGGCGGCGTCTGTGCATCTTACTTCCTTAGAGGATAATCTGTTTTTATTATGACCTTAATTATAAATACCTATATATAGGAATAGGATTTTCTCTCACCCCACCCTCTTTTAATCATTATCACTTAAGTGTAAACCACACCTCCCCCCACACCCTTTTACTGAAGAAATGCACTTTAATTCCTAAGGAGAGTGGCTGTCCCTAGCCCTGAAGCCAGATTACTTCAGGAGGAGAGTTGAGGAGGGAGGACCCCTGCCAGACTCTGTGAAATTAACCAAATTCCTTAATGTAAACATACAAACAATATCATCCACTTTAAGCTGCCCCCACCCCCTGCCAAAGGGAAAAAGAAACAACCAAAATGAAAAAGTTCACAATGCCTACTCTGATTTTAGAAGTTTCACTGGGGAAAATACCCAGTGTTAAGTCATTTTCTCAGCTACCAAACTGTCAGAAACTTCTGGGTTGTTTTGTGGGAGGCTGATTTCTTTTATTAGGAAGCCAGGTGGGAACGAAGGCTATAAGCCTGAGCCTGACTGGCCTCCTGTCTAAGCATCAGATTTGGTCTCGCCCTTGGTTTGACAGGTGTCCTCAGTCTCTCCTCCTGCAGAGTCTGTCCTTCCCCTGATGACAAGCCAATGTTCTTGGTGGGGTTGCATGTCTCCCGGAGCCCCAGGAGCCCGTCGTGTCTGGGGATGGGGGGCAGGGGGGCGGGCAGCGACCGGGGTTGGGGGAGGGAGATTCAGAGAAAAGAGTGAAGATATGGGTTTATATAAACATATTTAAAGCAGCTTAGCAAAAGCTTTCTCGTTGAACAGCTTTAAGAACAATGTGAATGAAATCTTAGCAACTTGGTTAGTAATCTGAAAAGTCTATTAATGTATACTTGAAATTCTGTTTGTATAAAAAACACATTTTCCTCTTTATTTTAACACTGTGTAAAAGAACATTATGCATGTGAGTGGTTTGAGAATTAAACGGTTTAATACTCAGATCTGAGTCTCTGACTTTTCTGTACATAGAGGTTAACACGTTTTCAATTTTGGGGTCTTTTTAGTTAGGTGGGAAGGCCGAGAGTCCAAACCCCCTGCCCCCTGCAATGCCTGCCGTCTGTCAGGGAAGGCACTGAGACAGCCACCCGCCCCCGCACCCGCCGCTGTCCTGGCCCCCTGCTGTTCCCTGGTAGAGAGAATGAAAAGCATCATTCTACCAAACGCCCAGCAGCACGTCTGTCAGTTTCTCCTTTCCTCCTCTTCATTTCAGGCGGCAATGTCCATTCATACTTGGCAGATGGGAGCAATCGTATTTATTTGTACCTCTGTTCACAAACCAAAACAGGAAGAGGTGCAAAGACTAAGAACACATTAGTCAACACAAGGGTTGGCTACTCTGCCCATGAAGATAATGGTGTTCAGAGCAGCTTCTCTTATAAGAACCAGGAAGGGCCTGTTGGCCTTGAAGATCATCCTGTTGGCACCCAGCGAACGGCCAGCAATCAAGGCGACGGTACTAGCTGCTGCTTCACTGCCTTCCTCGTTTACCTGTGGGCCAGAGAGGAAACAGACTCTTGCATTAGCCACTCTGCAGTCCCTCAGACACCGGGACATCACGCACAGACACAGCCAGCCCTCCACGTGCTGGCTGTTGCCCGGGCCAGGCCGGGTTCCCTGCGGGACCCTACTATTCCTCATTCTTCCATCCAGTGGGTGCTGATGTACGCCCTTGTATGCACCCGCGCCTGTGGCTGGATCCATTTAGGCAACCACGGAAGTAGAAATCTCGAGGTAGACAGCGCCCCCTTTTGGCTGGCACCATGATACACGGGATGACGAGGGTTATTCTGTACTCGATGCTGAGAGATTCTGACCCAAGGTCGGAGCTCTGCGGTTGAGACGGCCTCACTGTTGGAGCATCAGGGTCCCGGGTGTGACTACCCCAAGCAGCCCCTCGGGACCTAGGGCTCAGGAGAAGAGGGCGCTCTGGTTGGGTGAGAGGAG
Source organism: Pteronotus mesoamericanus (assembly GCF_021234165.1). Classification (NCBI taxonomy): domain Eukaryota; kingdom Metazoa; phylum Chordata; class Mammalia; order Chiroptera; family Mormoopidae; genus Pteronotus; species Pteronotus mesoamericanus. Next base: position 10,865,571 of record NW_026555302.1, on the reverse strand, counting down.
CATTCCTTGGCGGGATAGACCGAGAGGGTGGCATCGCAGTGTGCTGATAAGCAGAACCATCCCCCGCCTAGATGGAGACGCCTTTGGACAGCTGGTCGTGGGGACCCAGAATATCACTGCACCTCTGTCCTGGCCTCCCCATGCAAGCTCGTCAGACCCCTCAGCTTCGTGGAGCTCGCTGTGGGTGGTCTCCCCATGCCTCTCGCGCTTATCCCCGCCTGACCCACCCCCGTCTCCCCATGCTATCTATTCCGGGATCATCCTGGGACCACATTTACAAGCAGATTTCCCATTTCTTCCGCCTCATCAAACCCAGTGAGCGTTCCCTTCAGCTCCACGTAAGCAAACCAGTCCAGTGGCTACACTCCAACGAGCCATCTCTCTGAACCGCCCTGCCCCTGAAATCACACACCGCCCTTCTCTCGGACGCTAGCCTTCCGTTTCTCCGCGCGCTCCCCTTTTCTCACTCTCATCGCAGTTAAGCCAGTTTCCGCCTGCCCGTTGGTTCCTCCCCTCTCCTAACCGCACGTTTCCCACTGAGCGGGGGCGCTGCAACCTCGCTCTTCGGCCATGGCCTTCTTGCTTTCCGATTGCCTTGATCCTACGACCTTTTCTAACATTGGCCTGTCTTGTTCCCCTCACAGCCTGCTTCCCCAAAGAACAGTATACATAAGTGGTTTCCAAACCTGGCTGTGCATCAAAAATCCCCTGAGGAGCTTTGAAAATTGACATTCTTGGGCCCCATCCTGGACTCGCCAAGAGTCCAGCCTCCCGACAACGGAGGCCACTGGTGGTCCCCGGTTCAGTATGCGTTTGAGAACCAGAAGTGTACAAGCTTCCCACAGCTGCGACTCTAGCAGAGGGTCCCGTGGGCGCCTTAGCTGGGGCAACGCCGGGGCAAGCAATGAACACTGAACTGCTTTCCTCACCGTAGACCCCCAGGCTTCCCCCTGCTAGTGTGCGTTCATGCTCGCCAAGAGTCCCAGGGAGAGGGAATACATTGCTTCACCCGCCAGCTTTCCGTTACCTGCACGTAGCCCAGAGCGCTGGCTCTCGGGATTGCACTTCAGAAAGCTGTCCGCACTCCCAGCGCCCGGCCCCCCTTCCCTGTGCTCCTGTTGCCTGTCATTAGGCTGCATCCCTGTTATCCTGTCCAAATGCCTCGGGGAAAAGGAACCCGGGGTCACGCTGCAGTCCTATAAGCTGCTTTCCATTTTCCTGAAACTGCTCCCTGGGTTCCCATGAGCTCACGCTGTCCTGACCCCTCTCGAAATCCCTTCTCGGGGGCCCTTGCTGGCTCCCTTCCCTGTGTCACTTTGGCCTTCACGTTTGTGTCCCTGCTTGACCTGCCTCAGGAGAGGTCGTGGGAGGGCGGGTGGAACACTTAGACCCCAGGGCTCTGGGGCTGGGCTCTACGGCAGCAGCCTTCCCAGGGAGGGGCTACGGTGTTGGGGTTTGAGGGGCACCAGCAACGTGGCTCTTCCACAGTCGTCTCCTGCCGTACACGCCTCTGCTCTCTCTCCTGTGACAGCCGGGGAGCAAGAACCCCGACGTTCCAAACCACACGAGACACTGATGCACGAGCCATAAAGCGACATGGGATGAAAAAGCAGAGAGCGCCCAAGGAGGTGTACTCACCTCAAGGAATGCCTTATGGAACGCATCCGAGACGTAGAGGTCGTCCCGGCCTCCGGCCACAATGCCTACAAGGGAGACGACGCGGGAGAAGGTCGGTTTCAGCCAGCAGCAAGGAGTTCAGTTTGAGCAAAGAGGTCCTTTGGGGCTTTTTTGAAAAATAGGAAGCGGCCCTGGAGGCTCACCTAATGACACCCTCAAAATACATGCACATTAACAGCAATAAAGGGCGCTGGGCTCCTTCAGCCTCGCTCCTGTGGGTTTGGTCTCACGCTTCAGCTTTGGGTGGGGTAGGGGGGCAGGGGACTCTTCTTAATGAAAAATTCCCTCCAGCTGGTAGGAATGTCTTTCTTTCCAGTCTGGCAACATTTTAAAGAGAGGGATTGGTTTCAGATCTAGTTTAAAGACATCCCATCCCATTAAAGGGAAACCCAGTTCCCTAACACTGTAAACTAATGTTTGAAAAAAGATATTCTCATGCACATTTTTAAAGGATGGTCCATTCGAAGAACCAAATCGACTGAACATCATGACTGAAACATCCCAACTGGGAAATGTTTGGCTGTGTCTGTCCAAGTGGAAAACACGTGGGTCCTGGGGACTCTCGGGTGAGGGGCTGCCCAGTGTCAGCCCTGCCTCTTTGTGGAACCCAGATGTCCCCAGCTCTTCCTCACACCTGCCTCTCTGCTGTGCATTCTGGTGCCTTTTCAACTTCTTCTCTACCTGGTCTCATCTCCTCTCTCAGGGACAGACTCAAAGGCCTCCCTGCCAGCTGGGCCCGTGGTCCTGGGGGCGCCCACTCCCCCTTTGCCAGAAGCGAAACCTGAGCAAGCAGGAGAGCTGGAGGGGAAGCCAGCTGGGGCAGCTCCCGGCTCTTCGCCACCTTCTGTCAGGCTGCCTTGGGGGCAGAGAAGGGAGGAAAGGCCTTTCTCCACTCACCCGGGAGCTTGGACTTGTCTGGGCTGAACAGGTCCACAAGGCCCATGTCTTGCAGCCACTCCTTCACGCTGAAGCTGTCCTCGATGCGGAAGCGGGGCATGTGGACCGTCACCATCACCTCAGACAGCCCGTCCAGCCACTCCTGCAGCACCTCCAAGGTCAGCTCCTGCTCCACCTTCACCAGGCTCTTCTCAGGCCTGGGCAGGATGAGCACCATGGTGATGTCGTCACCCTTGAAGGGCAGCTCGAGCACCTGGGTGCCCTCCGCCACTCGCCGATGGCGGAACTTGCCTTCCTGGTACATCATGGACGCCGAGCACGACTCCCCGTTGGCCTTGTAGAAAGATTCCTTCCTTGTGTTCTCAGGGCTGAACTTGGACTTCCACAGGCCCTGGAAGAAGACGTCAGTGGGAGAATCACAAAGCAAGAAGACCGTCCTGCCCTGGGCATGTTCACGTTATTCTAGTACATTAACATGTCCGTAGCTTATCAGGAAAACCGGCCGGAGGGGTCTGCGTGAAAAGATGAACAGAGTGATGGGCTCAGGAGGGTTTTCTTTCTGTGAACTTCTCTGTATTTCCCAGAATTTTAGCAGCGACTGTCTATTTGCTTTTATAACAAGAAAAATAGTAACTACAACCAAATCTACTGGCCCTCTTCAGAAGTCTCTTCTTCAGTTTAAATCTAATTGCCTTTTGCTTCCTGTCTCCCCCCAGCCTCTTTCTCAAAGGCCACCCTCCAAACTGCTGGGCTCTGCCCGGATGAAGACGGGCACACACACGGAGCAACGCCAGGGGCTGGGCCGGGAGCCCTGCCCGGCACAGGGGGAGTCCCGGCCATGTCCCTATTCAAAGGGAGGGCATCCAAGGCGCTCCTTTGGAATTTCTGAGTTGTACCACTCCTCTCCATCCTCTGGCTCTTCGATTCGGGGACGAGTCATGTAACTCCTTGCGTGACCGGTCTTCATCTGCAGCCTTAGGAGCTACTGCTCGCTCCTATGCACCAGGCTCTGCTCCCAGCCTTCTACGTGCACTAACTGAGTCCCCTCAGTAACCCTGCGTGGTGGGCGTGTCACCGCCACCGTCTTACAGATGCCGAAATCCGGGCAGCAGAGGGGCTCGCAGCTGGCCAAGCTCACGCCGTCAGAAACGCGAGAGTCTGGATTTCAGCGAAGGAACCTGTCTCAGTGGCCCAAGGCCCCGTTTGTGATGGTAGGAGGAACAGGAGGGCTAATAAATGGCAAAGTGTTCTGCGAACGGTCAGGGGCAACGCAAGCTGTGGAAATGTGACCCAAGTCACTCTCGGAGAGACAGAGCCCCAGGCAGCAGAGTGGTTGCCGGTAGCAGTGAAGGGCTGCGCCCCTGGGCCCCACCCTGGGGGCGGGGCGCTGGGCCGAGGGAGCACGGCCCAGGATGGGTGGGCACCTGTGCCTGCCTTCCGCGGGTGACCCTCCTGGGTCAGTGGCCTGTTTCTTCCCACTACCCTCCCCCTCCCCCTCCTCCCTACATGTGATCAGCCCGGAAGGGTCCTTCGGACTCTCGGCTCTCGGAGAGGTAAGGCCAGCTGCAGGTCACATCACAAGGCCTCTGCGAAGGTTGAGGCCAATACCTTGAAGTAAATGGTGTTGACCAGCACCAGAACCGTGAACTCGTCAATAGCATCCGGGGGAATGACGTCAGTGATGCGCCCCTCGGTCTTGTTGGCCACCCACTGGTTGATGGTCGCGCTGGACGCCTCTGCGTTTCCCTAAGGAGAACGGGAACAAACCTGCCCACCTGTGCTGGCCGGATGCTGTCCCCGTTTCCCGACAGGGGTTCAGTCCCCCTGGCCTCCCTCCGCCCTTCCCACCACGTGGCCAGGCCGTCACCCTCCCCCGGAGTGGGGAGGCCTCGCGTGTCCAGTACAGTGCCGGGAGCTCACGTGAGTTCAGGGTCCCCCCATGTGCTGGGGGAAGCTAATCGGTGAGGGGGGGGCAGGGGACAGGAGGGATGTTCGTGTGGTCAGAAAAGCCTAGGAAATGGTGCTTGAATTAAAGTCGGTTAGACATCGTGATTGCGGGATTCTCAGACACTTGATAGCTTCCGGGGCTTCCTGAGCCTGCAAGGGGAGTATGTAACACACACCGTACGCCAACTTTACTTAACCATGGTAACTTTAAAACACTTAAGGTATCTTGTAGGGCTGGCATCTCCCACGTAGCTTTTGGTATATGTGTGAACTTGGTAGGTGAAGTGAAGGGTTTATTATGTCTACCACTTTCTCAGGGCATGGCTACAATCCGTAGATACAACTGACTTCTGAGGTTTCGAGGCCGTGTCAGTGTTCTGGGCGTTCTGGCTCACAGCCCCTCTACCAGCCTTCAACTAGCACAGCTCCATTCGTTTGGCTCCCGCTTCGCCTCCTCCGCCTCTGAGTGGGAAGGAGGAGCTCCGAGGTCGGGGTGGCATGTGTGACCCACCTTGAAGTCCAGGGGCTGGAGCTTGGCTCCATACACCACCTCGCTGATGTCCTGGTAGGTCTCATTGAAATTAAGGGACTTGTCTCCAAAGAGGCGGTTGGCTGATACCAACTGGGAGGATTTGTTGGCTTTTCGATAGAGCCGGCAGTTCAGTTTGGCAAAGAAAAAGTGGATCTGGTCAGATGTCTTCTCGGAGATGGTATCAAACTTAAAAACCTGTAGAAGCCAAAAGAAAAGGGCGGTGGGTCTGCTGGGGCAGCCTGGGACCATGGGCCAGGAGCGCAGGGGCATCGGCCTTGACCGCGAGCCGCCTCAGCTGGGAGCGCCTCCGAGTTGTGTGCTCGGAGGAAAGGAGAATCAAGGGTAGGAAGGATAAAAGGGAAAAGAAACAGAGAGGCGGGACAGTGGAGAGCTCCTGGCGTCTCCAGCCGGCTCTAGAGCAAGGCCCGGCCGAGGGCGGGCAGGAGGCTGCGGGCTGTACCTCCATCAGCTGCTTGAGGGTGTTGTTGCAGGCCCCCAGCTTGGTCATAGCGAAAGCTGTGGAGATACTCAGGGGCGATAGGAAAATGTTGTCATTGTCATTCTTGGAGTCTGCCAGGTGCTGGTAGAAGGTGGTGGCAAAGCGGGAATTGGCCTTGGACAGTTCCCAGACCCGCCGGTTGGTGGCCTCGGGGATCTTCTGGTCTGAGCCTGCATCCTCCGACACCTTCTTCTCTGGGGAACGGTATATGCACATGGGGTTCACAGGGATGTCCCGAGGCTTGGCTGTGCAGATGTCCTCTACAGGGCTCCCATGACAGGTCCCACAGCCCCAGAGGCCAAGGAGCAGCAAGGAGAGGAGACAGACCCTCCTGGGGGACAGAAAGCTGAGTTAAGCTGGGCTGGGAGACCCCCGTGCCCGCGGTCTGTCACAGGGCTGCCCCGGCGAAGCACAGACAGTACAGCCTGCCCGTGCGGCCTCGGACTTCGCAAAGCACAGGGGCGCGGGACGAGTCCAGTCCTGGACTCCTCGCAGGTGGATAGATAGTTCATGCTGAAACTGGAATCAACTCTTGAAGCAGCTGGTGGTTATTAGAAGTACTGCGCGCCTGAGGCCCCATGCGGGGAGACACAAAGAGCGCAGAGCTCCCAGTGGGTGAGATGGGGCGGGCGCCTGTGGAATGCGGGCGGACAGGGAGCTGCGGGCCCGGGGGAGAGTGGGGGCGGCAGCGGGGCCGCGTGCGGAGCCGTGCGGGGGAGGCCTCGGGAGTGGACAGAATTTAACCTGGGCGGTCAAGGCCTGGAAGCGTTCCCGTGGACACGGCGGAGAGATTTCAGCAACACAAGAGGGGTAAGAAGGGACGAGTGGCCAGGGGCGCTGGCCGGGCCCTGAACCCCCGCATCGGCAGCGCCAGCCCGGCGGGGCGCTCCAGCCTCGCGTTTGCGGGACGCCCCGCCCAGACGCCCTGCGCTTGCCTTAGTGAAGCATGACCGAGCTGAACTCATTCCCGCCCCACACACGTGCCGCTCATTCCACCACCTCCGGCTCAGCAGAGGGGACCCTCAGCCCCCTGGGGTCCAATCCAGAGACCTGGGAGTCACCCTGATTCCCGTCCCCCACTGCCCTGCCCCGTTTATTCAGACGGAGATTTGATTCTTTTCCTTGCTCCCTCCCTGCCTTCGTTCAGGCCTCATCCTTTCCTGTTGCCGGGAAATCTTAACAGCTTCCAACATGGGTTCACTAAAGGTAAATGAAACGAATCTCACTTTTTAAAACAATGAGCCCATGAGCTTGGCTGATTAGAATTGGGACACCCATGCAGCAAACCAAGAGATAAACTCTCCCCTGGGGTTTTGTGGCTGGGGGGGTGGGGGAGGGCCAGGGCCTCCCCCGGCTGGTTTGGGTCCCTGGGTCCAGGGCGGGGAGCGTGTATGTGGGCACCAGCCTTCTCAGCCTTCCCCTGGCAGGGAAAGACGGGTGCGCAGGGCAGACAGGCTTTGCTGGGGAGTCCGCTGGGCGCGTGCGAGGCTGCCGCTGCCGGCAGCTGCGGGCAGCTCAGGGGCACTTGCTCAGGGTGGCGTCTGAGGCCAGCGCGACAGCCGAGCGGAGAACAGAAGCCCAGAGCGGGAGAGCCGTGGAGGCGCTGAAGGAGGGCGGGGGGCGGGGGAGGACGCGCAGAGGGGATCTTGCCCTTCATCTCCCCATCTGTTGCCTCTGTTTCCCACTTTGTCCCTCAGCCGCATTTGGAAATGCAACTGGGGGCTGGGTGGCCCCGGAAGCTCCATTAAACACGAAGAAAAACGAAGGCGGTCCAGCCACAGCCTCCCGTCTAGCTCCCTGCGGCAACCAGACCAAGGAGGGAACATGTGGTGTCGAGGACTGGGAACAGGGCTGCGGGCCTTTGGTCAAAGGTCACCGAGACCTTGGAGGGGGGCAGCCACACGGGAGGAGCGAAAAGGGAGCCAGGAGGTCCTCGCAGATGAAATTTGCATCATTTCGGAGGCACGGCCGGCCGGGGCTGCCCCTCGGAGGGTCTCCCGGACCGCTTGCTGGGAGGCCCCCAAGGTTTGGTGGTCACCCCCAGGAGAGGGCCCAGGCTCCTCGAAGGTGTGGAGGTCCCCTCGTGGCTCCTGCGAGGTCGGAAGACCCAGGGAGGGCACGCAAAGGGCACGCTCGCCCCCTTACCTCTTCCCAGCAGCTCCAGGTCCTGTCCCTCCGGAAAACATGGTGGCTACTCTTCCCCGGGGCCGGGCAGGTGGCGGTCGTGTGATCCGCGGCAAATCCTCTGAAAACTGGCTCCTTCCTCTACATCCGAGCTTCCAGAGGCTGGGGTGGGGGAGGGGCAGGGGAGGAGGGGAGGACGGAGGTCGAAGGCTGATGACCAGCAGCCAGGGTTAAGCAAAGCGTGGGGCCCAGCGTTGTTTAATTAGTGGAGAAGTTTTAAAGTTCAGGCGGGTCCAGGGAAAGCAAAGCCAGCCTTTCTCCTCCATCCTCCCTCACTCTCTTCTTCGTCATAACCAAACAGGCAAAAGAACATTCACAGATGCAACTCTGGGCAGAAAATGCTTGGCTGAGGACAAGTTTGCAGGATTCTTTTTTTTCTCCAGTGAACCAAACCAGGAGATAGAAAATAGGTAAATATAACTAGATGAGCTGAGCATCCAGAAATTCTAGCCTTTACCTGCTCAGCGTGATGCTCTCTCTTTCACAGGCTTCCCTAGAGAAAGGGAGAGAAAGGGAGAGTCCATTGCATATAATCAGAGTGGGGAGAAAAGGAACATTCTGGAACAAGGTGCTACCTTCAGGCTCCTAAACCGACACATCCATGACCCAGACCAGGAGACACGGTGGTCACACCTGTATCCACAGATGAAATCACGGGAGGGGACCAGAGCAGGGGCCTCGGGGGCATGCGGACAATGCGTCTGAGGTGGCTGCGCTGGTTGGGAGGAACCGCGTACAATTCCTCCGGGGGCTCAGGAGACAGAGTGCGGGGCAGCTAAAAGCCCAACTGCCGAAATGCTTTAAAAGCAAACAAACCAAATCACGGTTGGTGTGTGCTGTAATTTTTTACTCATTATAGTTGTTGGGGAGACTAAATAAACTCAAACCAATGGAGGTGAAGGGCCCGTTTCTATTCTTCTCTTCCTGAATAGCCCGAAACCGCACCGCAGGACAGCTGCGACGGCGTCCGTAGCTGGGCGAGACCCGCAGCGCCCTCTGTGTGACTGGAGCTCCTTGCCCTTGGTCCAGCCACAGGAGTTCTAGAGAGTTCCCTAATCATTAGACGGGAGACCTCTGTCGGGACTGAAGCCGCACCCGCGCCCTGGGCTGCGTTAGACCCCGGACCCCTTGAGGTCTCCGTCCCGTGTGCAGAGCGAACACTTACCAGGTACTGCGCCGAGGGCTCGGGCTGCTCAGAGGCTCCTCGTCACTGCACATCAAAGACAGTCGAAAAGTCTCCTGTTCAGCCTCTGACGTCCAGCAAACGCGGGAGTGCACCCGTGCCCCCGGGGACTGGGCCTGGGGACTCCGGTCAGGGAGGACAAGCAGCCCTCACAGAGCAAAGCAGTACACACAAAACAAACACACGACACGTCAGGTAAGAATGAAGGCCACGGAGAAAAACACAACAGGACCAGGGGACAGAAGGTGATGAGAGCAGGGGGTGGTTGCCACCTAAGAAAGGGTGGCAGCCAAGGTCTCCCTAGAGGGGGCGTGGTGCTGTACAGGCCTGAGAGCTGAAACCCCACTCCGGGGGGCATCCCCCACAGAGCTGCCTGCGTGAGTGAGTGAGATTCCAACCGCAGCCTGACTGTACCAGCAAAGAGAAGACCGGTTGGATCAACCAGCGTCCATCGCTCGCTGGAAAACTGTGTCACGTGTCGCACGGATGGGGGTCCTCCCTGGGTACTGCTACAAACGAGCTCCAGGGTAGCAGAGCGGGAAAAGGCAAGCGGCCCAGCAGTGTGTATAGGATGGCGCCTTTTGCACCACAAAGTGGGGAACGGTAGGGGCCGGGGTGGACAGGCGGGCTGGGAGCAAGATGTCACTATGAACCTTAATTTCTTTTTCTGTCTTTGAACCTGGCCTGTTCCATAGGGTCTTGACTGGGAACAAGAGGGGACCATGTACCCTAGAGCGGCTTGTGGGGACAGGAGTCACGGGCAGCGCCAAAGGAGAACTAGGAGCCCCCACTGGTGACCAGCTCAGTGTCTGAAGGGGAGACAGCTCAGGTCGGCCTGGCCCGGCCAGAAGTCTCCCAGGGCTGTGCAAGGCGCCAGCATCTGCCATTTAACTACGCCTTTACATGCGTTTAGGTCAAATTCTTTCAATCTTTGAATATGATCATCATAATAGGCACCCTTTTAAATGCCTGCTGTACTTACATATGTTTATATAGAAAAGAACCCAGTTATCACAGAATTCTAGGACATCTAAAAAATCCTGTTGCATTCTCTTTCTTATTGAAGAAAGTACTTTTCGATAATAAAAATAATACAACAAAACTCTTTTTCTTATATTTTGAAATACTGGTTGGTAAGATCAAAAAGCAAATAGGACTGAGCACTAAAGAAAAACCACAGTCTGTCAACAATGGACTGAAAATATTCTAGGCCGAGGCCTTTAGGCACTCCAAGCTGATGTGTAAGCACAGGTAAGTCATGAGAAGGTCAGCCCCATCGAAATGATTGATACTGTCTGGAATTTCTAATACCCCAAGTGACGGGAGAATCACAGGACGTCCAGAGCGAAGCCCCGGCTTTGCCACGTGATCACTCGCTGTCTAGTCGCGGTCGTGTGGCTCAGCCTCCCTCTGTGGCAGAGTTTTTAAATCTTAGATGGGCACAGAGTACGGAGCTCTCAGGGACTTTTAAGAATTAAAGATCATCCATTAGTCTGCTGTTAGAGTTAATACAGTTACACTTCCTCCTGGGAACACAGCTAAGTTCTGCCTCCAGCCCCTCCTGCAGTCAGTTCTGGGCAACGGGACCTTGCTGCGAAGGATGTGCGCAGCTCCTAAAATGTCCCCGACAGTCCTGCAGGCCCTGTCTCCCATGCTCGGGCCAGACGACCTCAGGACTTTGAAGAATGTGACGTATTCATGCATCACCAAACTTGGCTGCCAGTTACTGTCCTCCCAGAAGACGCTCGCCAGACGAAGTCGTGCACATGAGTGTGCCCAGGGCTCTGGCTGTGCAGACGTCAGCTCATGCTGTCACCGGCTACCAAAAAGCGGCTGCGGTGATTTCCTTTTCCCGTTGTGAGCTGGGAGCGTCTGAGTGGCACGTGACATTAAACGGAAACCTACAGACAACCCAAGTGCCATGTGATAGGATTTGGTTAATTCATCTAACATTTAAGGAACACGGTTGTGCCAAGGACCGAAGGACTGTTCTGAACACTGGGAGTAGAATGGTGAATGCGATATCGTCCCTGCCCTCATACAGCAAGATGCTAGTGACCGGAACCGACCATAAACAAGCTAATTCACATGCACATATACACAGACACACACACACGTATTTTTTTTTTTTTTAAATCTACTTCCTCGTGTATCAGGATCCACTAAGTGCCTTACAGGCGTTAGCTTATGTAAGTCTCTTGTCAGGAAGACACTATTATGCCCAGTTCTCAAGGGTTTAGAACTTGCCCCAGTCAGAAAGCTGGGATTCGCACCCTCGTCCTCCTGTCTGGCTGTGGAGACAGCATCCAGGTGAACGCTCACTGTCCTCTTGTTTTCCTGGGGCCAGCCTGAGGACGCGTCGCCCTCAGCTTCCTCCCTGGGTGGTCTCTGCCAAGCCTGTTCATGATTCCCTGATTCCCTCAAAACCCAGGGTCCAGAAATGAGCCCAGGGACCGTCACCTTTTTCTTTGGTCACCCATGTTTTGTTAGAAAACATCTGTCTCTGATGCACATTCCGACTGCGGTTTTCAGTTGGTCTGTCAGGGTCCCTCCCCCGAGCCTGGTCGCACCCTGCGCACACGGTGCTCCCCGCCTCCCGCTGTCCGCAGTCTGATGATCCGGATCCCTCTCCTGTTGGCGCGTCTCAGTCTGGTGTGATGACGGAGGGAAGAAAGGGCTTGTATGCAGAGGGCAAACCAGCCTGGGCCTGTCTGTCTGTCCGTCTGTCTGTCTGTCTCCACACACGCACACACAGACACACAGTGCCATCAGTATTCTGTAACATGTTTTAATAACCGTGCACGTCTCAATATGTAAAAGCATATTTAAATCCAATTCTTCATGGTGACATGTAGCCATTTCAAGGGGGGTGGGGGTGGGCGGCCTCAAGGACCGGCGTCAGGTAACTGTCAGGCTCCACTTCGCGGCAGCATCCGTTTTCTCTGTGCTGAGTGGAGAAGAGGTCGGAAGGAGCTCAGAGGAACTGTCTGCGTGTCGCTGTGCTCGGGGTCCGTTTGGGGAGCCAGGGAGAGGAAGGAAGGGAGCATTCAACCAGCCTCCCTTTTCTTAAATAATTCCTTCACGGTGAGTAATAATATTGGAAGTGCTCCGGACCCTCGGCCATAGCAGGTGATTCAGCTGGTCCTTGCCTTTGCCCGGCATCGGGCTGTTCTTTTCTTGGAATCAAGAGCCAGACCTTGGCGGGAACAAACAGCAGAGCGAGGTCCCTGCTGTGGTTACTGAGTAACTCGAAGCCGAACTCTTCCACGGAAACCTGGCAAAGCACCTGGCACCAGGACCAGAGTCGCCTCCCGTCCTCCCGCGCTTCCGGTAGACCGGGTGGCGATGGCATTTTAATGATGGTGAAATGAAGTTCATCAAACTAACTCCTGCATCATCCATCCCGTGGCAACGTGCAGGTGAGACTCTCAGAGCCCCTCCCTGGCATCTGTCCAAACGCTCCCAACCGTTAGAAAGTTCAGCTTGGGTTTCAGGGAAACCCAATGAAAACAAATATTTATTGAGCATACCCAGTGCCAGTGCCCCTGGTCTTGAGTGTACTGCGTGCTCAGTAAATATTTGTGTTTGAAGGAACCCGAGACCAGAGTCGTTTTGCTGATTTATTAACAGGAAAATACTTCAAATTCTTCCTAAGTGGAAAAAAAGTCAAGTAAAAATGCCCACCGACTCAGAGAAATGGGTGCCTTGCGTGAACAGAACCAGCAGGTGAGGGTGTTCTTGACCAGCCGAGCACGAGACAAAGGTCATTGCTTCTCCATTCGTGCAGGGGTCGTGGAGAGACGTGGGGAGCGAAGGGCAGGGGCAGAGCGCAGGGCAAGGCAGCGGGAGAGAGCTCCCTGCAGAGCTGGGCGGCGGGTGGGTCCGGCGGCCCAGGAGCAACAGGGAGAAGCTCACAGTAAAGCTAAGGAAGGCCAAGGGCATGTGTTTCGATAAGCACAGGTCACTTAGGCGACCGGCGCCTGCTCCCCGCCTTTGCCAAGGGCTGCTCGGGCCACCTTGACCATGTCCATCAGCGAGGCAGAAACGAGGGTCTAGGGACAGAAGCGGGCCGGTTTCCATGCTATCAGACTCATCGCGGCTTTCAGGCCCCCCCCCCCCCGCCCCGCCCCGCCAAGACGGCGGGCACGAACACCAGCAGGTGCTGCGTGGGCACAGGGTGCACGAATTTCGAACAGAAACGAGCTTCAGGAACCCTCCCTCGGGGCTACAGAAGCCCCGCTCCCCAGGGGGCGGTGTGGAGACAAAGGCTTCCAGCGGCTCTCAGTTAGGGACACGGGCCCTGGGGCTGGAGAGCATCAGGTTCCCTGGCCTGTTGTCAGACGAAAGAAGGCCCGGTCAGGCTGAGGAAGACCAGAGGGCACCGCTCCCATCCCGGTAACCTGCCCGCTTTCGGACGCGGGGGGACAGGAAGGCAACACTAGCCTGAGACACCTGTGGTTCTCCCTGGAAGGGCAGCGGTAACTTTTCCCCTTGAACCTGACGACAGGGGAGCAGACCCATTGCTTGGTCCAGGGAACTCTGGGAAGCAGCTGACGCTGGAGGCACCCGTTTGGCCCTTCGGTAGTGCCACCTGCCCTCGGGACGCCTCGGTTAAACGCTGTCCCAGGAACCCTCCCTGCCCTTCCTCCCACGGCCCCAGAGCAGCCCCTCCCTGCGTCTGCAACAGCCCCCGTCCCCGCTCCAGACCCCAAGTCACATCGCGCTCTGGCCTGAAACCTTCACTGGTCGTTAAAGGCTCAAATCCAAACGACTCAACACTCACAAAGCGTCTCAGGACCTGACCTCACCTACTTGTCTCGCTCCTGGTTCCAGCACAAGGCCACGCCCTTTCAGGACGCCGCGTGCCCTGCCAGAGCCCCCAGACCAACCCTCCCGGACCTTCCGGGGCCCACACTTTTCAGATGTGAAAACTTTCCTGACAGTGACTGGAGGCCGCAGCAGCAGGGAGTGGGTCCCTGCAGCCGAGAAAATCCTGCAGAAGTGTCTCTGTACCCATCTGTTGAAGACCTGAAGGCAGACAAAGTAACTCAGGCTCAAAGCACTTTTTCTGCAAACCCTGTGAAGCCAGCAGTTTTGTTTGAAACATATGCTCCCGGTTCTCAAGGTGGAAACCTGTCCTATTTGTTTCTGGAACTCTCTCAATACATGGGCCTGGTTCAGATGAAGAAGAACTATGTGCAAATATGGCCACGGCCCCCTAGAGCTCCAACTCGGGCAGCTGGTAGCAGACCTGCCAGTATGGGCTCCATGTGGCGGCTCCCATAACTCGTAATGACACTGGAATTCGCAGGGCAGACATTGAGCAAGAGGTTCGTGAAGTTACTCTCTGTAAGGATCAAGATGGGAAAATTGGGCTCCGGCTTGAATCAGTAGATAATAACATATCCACTCAGCTAGTCCAGGCAAGTTCTCCAGCCCCCTTGGTCGGTCTGAGATTCGGGGACCAAGCACCCCAGATCGACGGGGAAAACAGCTCAGGCTGGAGTCTGATAAAGCACACACGGGGCTCAGGCAGGCTTTCGAAGAGAAGATTGTTAGGACTATTCATGACAGGCCCTTTAAACGCACAATTACTATTGTGTAAGGAGGGTGCCGGACCTGTTGGTTTTATCCGTAAAAATGGAAAAATAACATCCACAGTGAAAGACAGTTCCTCAGCCGGGAGCGGGCTTCTCAGAGGACACAGCATCTGTGAGGTTAATGGACAGAATGACGTCGCTCTGAAAGGCTCTCAAATTGCAGACACATTGTCAACATCTGGGACCATGGCTACCATTACAGTCGTGCCTGCTTTTACCTCTGAACGTGTTATTAAACGCACGGCACCAAGCGTTAGGAGAAGCCTGAAGGACCGCGCCATTCCTGAGGCTCAAGAGCCACGACGCCACGGAAACGTGGCTGAGCTTCTGCAGCCCGCTTCTTCAGCAGCTTGACTGTATATCGTGCACATGCAAGTCCTGTTTGCTTTGCTACCTTGTCCGACAGGTGTAGCCTTAGCCTGGCTTCACAGATATGAAACGTTGAAAAGATTTACTGACTTTCATAGAACGCTGTGTCTCCTAGAAGCCTGACACTTTTACAAGCCATCATGATCAGAGTGACGGATGCAGGCTGGGTTTTGTGTTAGACCAGTCATCTTCAGTCTAGATATCAAGGGGTGCGGTTCGGATTACTTCAGTTCTATGGTATATTTCCCTTTTTACTGTTACCGTAGTACATTTAGAATGGTTGTTTTTGCTGGTTCAGTTCTCTCTGTATGTAGTATGTCTGTAAGACACCAGCTAAATGACACTGGTTTCATTCAATGTGAGTGTTATACAAAGTATGTAGGTTGTAAGAGATTGTATTATCGTTAAATTTTAATTACCTTCATTAATATGCTTGAATTGTCACCTTAACTATGTTAAATATCTAGAATAAAAGTCAAAATATAAATATTTCTGCCTTTCTAAAACCCAAAATGCAATTCAATATTAAACTGAAATGTACACCAGTACAGAATAATTTAATTGACCATACTGAGCAATAGCATAGCTGCTTAGTTGCATTTGAGGTTTTCTAGTCATCGGGCAATAGGAGCCTCTTTTTTCTAAAGTTACTGGTGGCATGGTCCTGGCAGGTGTGGCTCAGTGGGTTGAGCACTGGCCTGTGAACCAAAGGGTCACCGGTTTGATTCCCAGTCAGGGCATAGGCCTAGGTTGCAGGCCAGGTCCCCAGTAGGGGGCGTGCGAGAGGCAGCCACATATAGATGTTTCCCTCTCTTTCTCCCTCCCTTCTCCTCTCCTTAAAAATAAATAAATAAAATCTTTAAAAAATAATAAATAAAATCTATTTTTTTTAAAAATTTAAAGTTACTGGTGGCATGTTGAAAAAGGAATCACTACGTATTTTATGTAAAAATTGTTAAGTAGGAAAAACTTTTGACTTCCTTTTTTCATTTGTAGGTTAAGTGGGATAATACCTAATTTTGACATTTTCCTCTTAACATTACGTAATCTAGCTACTTTGGGATGGTCTAACAAGGTTGTCCTGATAATTCGTTCTTTTTCCTGACTCCTCCCCGCAATCCAATTGACATCTTACCCTGATTTTTTTCTTCTTTTTGGTTTATGCCGACTCCAATTAAATATGTATAGATAAAGCTGTTAAAAAAACAAAAACAAAAAAAGCCTTCCTGAATCACCTTGCTCTCCAGTGCTGCCTGTCTTTCACTAAGCAGTCTCCCCGGTAATTCTGTCGTGCGTCTCATTCATTTCACAAAAGCTTAAGTCCAATGAACAGGAAGGGCTTCCCGGGCCCCGCTCCTGACCTGCCAGGCAGTGACTGCACCCTCAACGAAAGCCCAGGGGCACCGTGTGCTCTATAATCTCAGGAAGCAGAGACAGGGAAGTGATCCAAACAACGGACACAGGGAGGCACCAGTCTGATCCCTTCCTCCCTGCTTATAGCCCTTCCCAGGATTCCCTTTACTTTCAGAGCAAAATCCTGGCACCTGATCATGGTCCACGGGCCTCTCAGGGACTGGCTTGCCTCATCTGAAGCCACCGGCCCCTTGCCTCGCCTCCAGCCTCAGCGACTCCGCAGTCTCGGGACCACGGGTTCTTCCTTTGCTCTCAGCGTTCACACGTCCTGTTTTCTCTGACGAGGAGTCTCCCTGTCTCCAGCATTCCTCCCATCTCCCCCATTTGTCAAGTCTTACCTTCGAGTGACTTCCTCAGGGGACCCTTCGCTGCCCGGCCAGGCAAAGCGGAGTCTCCTCTGCACAATCTCATACGCCTTGCTCCTCTCCTGAGAACTGTGGTTGGATCTTCGTTGGTGACTCTGCCCAGTGTGTTGCAGATGGTCGTTACCTATTTTTAAACCATGTACATGTCCAGTCCAGCAACAGGAGTCCAAACTCCTGGAAGGGAGGGAAGAGTTCTCTTTGCCCTCGACAGGGCTGTACGTACATGCAATGTTCAATAAACTACTTCAGTAAATACTGCAGTGGGTGTTCAGTGAGTAAAGTGTGCTTACGCATTCCAGTGAGCCACCGCGCTGGAAAGCGAGGGAGCTACTGGCGGGTCATTGCAGATGAGCTGGGTACTGGGACTGGAGTGCTGACATGCACACGCACACAACACCCACATTAACCGATGTGAGCCTCAGTCTAAGGGCCCGACAGTACCTACTGCTGTGAGCAGGGGAGGCCTAGGTGAGTGGTAGGCGGCAGCTCTGCTGGTGGAATTCCCACCCCAGACTAACAGTTAAGGACGGTCACAGTACTCACCGTCTTTCATTCTTCAGAGCTTTTCGCTCTGGCCCCTTCCCTTGAGGTCAGAGATGGTACCTAGGGGCACGTAATTGCTAATTGCTGGTGGGGGTAACCTTCATTGGTAATGTCTGTTATTTGTTTTTTTTAAAAGATATTTAGCAATTTTCACCCTGACCCACGGCGCGCCTGCACATTGTCCTGCAAAGCAGAGAAGCCCGTTGGATTCCCGGTCGGGGCCCACGCCAGGGTTGCGGGTTTGGTCCCCAGTCGCGGTGTGTGCAAGAGGCAACCGACATATTTCTACCTCTTTCTAAAATAAGTAAAATCTTTTTTAAAAAAAAGATATTTAGTAATTTTAAAGTAAACTTCAGCCATTGTTAGGCATCTTTAAAAAAACATGGACATTTTCTTATGTTGCTACTATCACACTGAACAAAAATACCATTCCCTGATTATATCTAACACCCTATACTTAACCGAACTTCCCCAATTATATCAAAAATGCCTTTGTGCGTTTGGCTTGTTGGAATGGGAATCCAAATAAAGTCTACATGTTGCATTTGATTTCAGCATCTAAGTTTCTTTGAATCTAGGGTAGCCCTCCCGCCCCCTCCCCCTTTTTCTTTATGTCCTCCTTCTTAAGCAGGAGAAAGTAAACCTATATTTACCCTCCAACTGCAGGGAATGACTAATGGGTGGGGGTTTCAGGGCCGCTGGGAGAAGCCTGTGAGAGCGGACCCTTAAACGCTCCGTCGGGAAGGGCCCCCAAGAAGGTCAGAGCCGCTTCCCTGGGCGCGGGCGCCACTTCGAAGGGAAGCCGTGGCAGCCGGGACTTGGGACGCCAGTCACCAAGACTCACGGGGCACGGACCCTGCGGTCTCAGAACCAATGCCTCATCCCCGATGTGCGGTCGCCGGGTAGCGGAGGCGGCATCTGGGCTGCGGCATATTTTAAGGTTGGGGTAACTCCTATGATCTCTTTGAAAAAGTGGCTCCTACAGTGATATGTTTGCTTAGGCACATTATCTACGTCTTTAGTTTTCACCTAAAAAGAAAAAGAGGCGTAAGAAATTAATCCCACGGTTAGAATACAATGGCACAGACTCATTTACAAAAAAGACTACACAGTTTCTCCTCATTAATTTATCATTTAATATAAATGCTGACAGAAAGCAGATAAAGACCTTGTAGACACTTCCACATATTTACAAACCAAAAGGTGAATCACCTCCTTCTACATGTTAAAATAATCCTTTTATCTGCAACTCATGGGAGCCCTAAACTCTAACTAGGAGCAACATGAGGCTGAGTCAGTTTTCGAAGGTAATAAAGGAAAAAGCGTTTTTAACAAAATGTGGCGTCTTTGACATCAACAACATGCACATGGCTAATACAAAATTGAAGATGGCTCTAATCCTCTCAAAAACCTGCAAGAAGTGGAATACGTACTTATTCAGACCCAGAGTTCTGCTGCCCTAAATCTCTTCCTACCACTATCTCTGTTTTTCCACCTCACTTGATTAGAAGACTGCTTAAAAAACTAGAACTATAAACAGATTTTTAAAAAGAGAGGAAAATGGCTCATTTCAAATGGGATTCTCTTCCATATTGCAAAAGAACCTCCCAGAAAGAAAGTCTTCAAATAAGATTTCAGTTTGCCAAATGCTAAGGAATTATTCACATCTTGTTAAATTCCAACCTGCTGTCTGTCTTCACTTTTTTTAAAAGTTGAAAACACTGGAGAAAGTAAAATTTCACAAGCCCAGCAATTTCAAAATCAGCTGTCACTTTAAGGCCCAATATTTTTATTTCTGAATACGTGGTGGAGGCAGACAAGAAAGAACAGAGTTGAAACAAGGATAAAAATAGGAGTGCAAGAAAACGTTAAATAAAGTACTTAGTCTAGCACTGATTTTTAACAGAAAGCTTACATTTCACTATGCAAAACTGTGATTTCATGAAATCATTTATATTCTGACTCAAATCTCATGGGCTCCTGTATTAACCTAGATTATTTTTGTCTTGTTAAGTATACCTCTGCCGGGCACAATCACATACAATCAATACGATTGGTAAATTACACAGGCTCTATCCCAAGCAAATATGCATCAATGTTAAAAAGTTATTTAAAAAACCAAAATAAAATCCACCCAAAAAGGTGATAATGACTGCAGAATGTCTCGGGGAGACTGATATGAGCCTAAAGACCAAATCGACCGTAGTCAGGGGAACAGGGCAGGGGTGACAAGGAAGAGACCACACACAGGAAGAGGAATCTCACAACTGGAAAGCGTTCAGGTGGGTGAAAGGTTTTGTTCATTATCTTCATTCACTTTTTCCGCTGCTCGTGTTCCAAAAAGCCGTAGATTTATCATAAAGTAAGATAACGAGGCCCAGGGATCAATGAATGACATGAAACCCTCCCCTGCCCCCCAAGTTCCTTTCCTTCCCAGGAGGTGGGAAGAGAAGCAAGGAGAAAGGGGCTAATGAAAATTCAGGCAACAACACACCTGTTAAAAGCAGTTCACAGGGTAGTGTATCAGTTGAACAGAGGATGTAAAAATAATAAACAAAAGCTTAACATGCCTTCAAATTAGAGCAATATTTTACAGGATGGTTCAGATATTACACTAACACAATTCTTTAAAATCAGACAAAAGCAAAAAACCAAAACAAAACAACCCATCCAGACACCCAACAGTTTGTTTCCATCCTTTCCTTGACCTTTTCGCACACCAGCTGGGGTGGGGGAGGGGCTACCGGACAGTTTCCAGTTATGACTTTCTGAGTGAGTGTACAGCCGAGAATGGATGCCAAAGACTTGTGAGCTCTGTCTATGTAGTTACAAAGCAAAACTCAGCCCAACCCAACCGACCAGGAACGGTTAAGACCTCAATACAATAGCTCACCTTGTGTAGTATACAATACATTAATGCCACAGGAGTTTGTTTTTCTAAATCTACATTTTTGGACACAATCTTGTCTTGAGGCTTAAGTTCTCTCTCTCAGGTATTGTGCCTTATTTTCTTGTGAAAATAAAGGTTATTATTCTTGGGATGTTTTGCTCAGAAATAAAGTTTAGGGGAAATTCAGTGTCTAGCTGACAGTTCAGAGGCTCTGCAAACAAGGAGTCCAGTGGCAGGCAAGTCCCTATATCACAACAGGATTTCTAAAGGCTCCTTACCCGCTTTCGCCAGTGCGGTACTGCAAATGCATCTGTCGGGGACAAGTTATCAGGAGTGTGACTTCTTGGCGGTGGCAGTTTCCTATTCTTGATCAACATTATAGGTAGTATTGCTTATCAGTTAGACTCTACTACCTGTGAAATATCTTTAAGAACCAAAGAAATAAAAATCTTAAAAACCAAATCTTATTATAATTAAGAGTACCTTTGGACAAAAACAGCTTTCTTTTTCAAGTGGCTCAGAAAAGGTGAATTAAGAATTAAAAAATATATATGTATCGCCCTGTCCAGGTAGCTCCGTTGGTTAGAGCATTGCCCAGATACGTCAAGGTTGCGGGTTTGCTCTCCAGTCAGGGCACCTAGGAGTCAACCAATGAATGCAAGAAGCGGTGGAGCTGCAAACCGCTGTTTCTCTCTCTCTCTAAGATCAATAAATAGAAAAAGTTGTTTTAAAGAATTTAAAAATATATTAACTGCAATCCGCCTACAACTCCCGACAAGTCATTTCAGCAGGAAAAAGTCATAAAGCTGAGCTAAAGCAACAGCTAAATGTAAAAGTCATAGCCGTCCAGGGCGGGACGAGCGCGGCCCGGCAAGTGGCACCAGGGAAACGGCGGCAGGCGCCACCCCGCCGCCGGCAGGGGCCGCGGGCTTCGTGCGGAGCCTTGCTTGCTCTCTAAAGGGACGGGCTGATTCTTCAGGGAAGAGAACGCTGTAACAGTGGAACAGCAAATTAAAAGTGAACAAAATTGGACTCTTTGAAGGTAAAAATCTAAGTAAACACTGCAATTCATTTCCAGGCATGTTATTAATTTCTCTTAAAAAGTAACTGGGCCTTTCCTTTTAATGAAATATAAACCATTCCAGGTGCTTTTAATAGAGAGACTTTATAAATGAGTTTTTACTCAATTCTCCAAAATGAGCAAAACGTGGAAAAAAGATGGTAAGACCTCCATCCATCACTATTTGTATACAAGTAATAGTAACCAAATACTCTTCAGTGAAGAGTATTTTTCTCCGAATCTGAATATAAGCTGATACACATAGCCTACAGTCAGTTATTTCTCAGCAGTCATATGCTCACGAATTCTTTTACCCGGCCCCATGACCTGGCCATAGCAACAGGAAATTGTTCTTTAGGCACAAGTGAAAAAAAACAGAAACACACAAGATGTTATCAGGACAAGATAGTCTCAAAAAAGGGGGGAAGGGACAGCTTACACATCATATTGTCTAAGATGATAGTCCCTGGTGAAAGAGAAGCTGATGAATGCTCATTACTTTTACATTTTATAAGGCCAGCTAACTTTAACAGTTAACTTCAGATAAATCTACTTACACAGTACAATCAGCTCACAAATACTCAAAGGTTTCACAATCAAAATGGCTATTTCCCCCAAACCAAAACAGAGTAAAGCACAAGTCTTTGGCTCTCCTTTAAAAACAAACAAACAAACAACAAACAAACAGCAGGCTACCATTCTGAACCAGACCTTTGTTTGCCTACCAGTAGGGCAAATACCACATTTGTGCATCACTGAGTAATAACACCATTAGAAAAGGCAACTTCACAGAAGTTATTGGCTAAGCGAATTCATTTGAATGCTCTGTTGTGAGGCAGCAGACTGTCACTGTTGCAGATTGGGGAGGGTGGTGGGTTAGTAAACCAAGGGGCATTTGCAAGACAGAAAAGGGCCAGGACAAGAGAAGAACAACTTTGTGGCCCAACCCTGAAGACCTATGTGGGCAGTCAGATGAAGTTACGTATTCAAGTAGCAAATGAGAATCGCATCAACTTTGTCTTTCAGGCAAAGGAATAAACAAGTGGGAATGATGAGGAGAAGGGGAGTGGATGAGAAAAGAGACTCAGCCACATTAATGCTGTACCAAATCATATACATTTTGAGCAGCTGCGTATTTGTAGCTGGCATTAAATAGTGTCTTGTCATCTGAATGACAACATTAGTAGAAACCTACGCTATAACTTGATTAGAAAAGTAACAAGGAATAGATCTTTGGTCATCTTAGCCTCTAAATTAGCCAAGACAGGGCAGCTATTGGACTTATCTTGTAACAATATTATCAGTAAGACAAAAAGAATTACATGTCAGTCAGAAATTGAATGTAGGTATCTTAGTCTCAGTTCTTCTAAACTTTGCCAGAAACCCCTTGGAAAAAAAAAATTAAGTCAAAATACTTGTACATTCCTAGCTATGATAAAGGCCCGGTTTTTATTTAAACAATAGTAAACACAGTGCTTGTTATTCCTACCTAAGCCTCTCAGAATTATTCATGCTCATCTGAGGTGTCCAAGGCGTGCTTTTGAATTCAGTGAAATAGTCATCTTCAGAATAAATTAATATTTTAATAAGTAGAAAGTATAAAAACTGTGTCTCCTATCTGACTGGTTTAATCTCAACTCTTTCTAAAGGTATAAATTTTAAAAGCCAGAAAAATTAATGCCTTTTGCAGACTTTGACTAAAAAGCAGTTAAAGAGTCAGGCAGTTTTGCCAAAACGGGCCGCTTCCCCTCACAGGCTCACCATATCATAAAACGTATCATTGAGAAAAGGAGAACGGAAAATGGACCCCACACTTTGGAGGCTTCACCGAATTCCTAAAACTGCTCGTGAGCTCTAGGAAAGCCGTAGAGCACCCAGGAGGTAAGGCAGGACGGCCAAGCCGGTGCAGGGGAGGCCCGGCGCCGTGGCCAGCACCCACCCCCGCCTCTCTCCACGGCCAGCCTTCCTGGACAGTGTGGGGCCTGGGTGGGGGGGGGGGGGCTTCGCTGGAATTAAGGCTGCGATCGGGGGATCTCCCTACCCCCCAAATGCAAATACCGTAAAAAGCGAAAGGAACTATTTTAAATCAATTCCAAGCAGCGGCTCTCCCTGTTTTATTCAGAATGGGAACACTGTATAAGTTAATCCCTGTTCCTGACTAGTGTGGAAAATCAAAATGGTGAAAGCAAGAATGAGTGCATTTGAAAGAAACAAGAATAACAGAAATTATTAGGGGTTACCATACATACCCAAATGGAATTTTACTTTTATTCTGAACTTTCACAAAATCAACATCCACAAGTTTCCTTCTAATACCAGAATCATTTTGAGTTCCAAATGGAACCAACTGCTTCGAAAATTTCAGTTACCTAACACACCCAAAGCAGAAGCGAGGCGTGCCCAGCTCTGCCTGCCGAAGGCTGGGGGCCAAGAACGCAGCCTTCTACCTTATACAGAGAAGTGGAACATCTTGGGACTCTGTCAGACATGCAGAGTTTCTCTCCTCACCCCCCCCCCCAAAAAAAACAAGCACTTAAAGAGTAAATATAAGAGGGTTTTAAGCAAAACAAACAAACGAAAAGCAAAAAAGCAAGTGTATTAACAAAGCAGGAAAATATGGGTTTCCAATGAAAAATGCCTCATCTATATTCAGTGCTTCTACCTCCCAATCAGTCATTTTATCGCAACAGCTGCGCTCATGCGAAAAAATCCTTAAAACATACCCAATATATATACAGATATAGCTATGTATATATGTATATATATATAATATATATAAATTTTTATTTAAATAAAAAAGAAAGCTCGAATCCCAAGCCAATATGTGTATATCAAATCCTTGACCAGCCAGGTCTGTAGGGCATAATCAAATTCAATGTGAAATAGTATATAAACACGGTGCCTTGACTGGGCAAATTAAATAATCGCTACTCAAAAGAGTGTTCTGTTTGGACTCTCCTACTGGTAGGCAATGGCAGGATGGTCGTCCCCCCCCCCGCCCCCCCAATTGGTTTCAGTGAACAGTATGATGGGCGCAGAGCTTAGACTGAGGTTCTGACGACCTCAGCAAGAGTTCAGGGTTCAGAAAACAAGAAACAAGAAAAATACAAACTCTTGCTTTTCCCCAACCAAAGCAATGCAGTAACTTATTACATAACCAGTGCTTTCTGTTTTAGTAGTATAATCCAGAAAGGGAAATCGTGAAAGGCAGGCAAACCGAGGGTCGGCGGGTGGTGACAGCACAGGCCCCCACCGAACATGTCGCAGGGTCTTAGCTCAGTACAGACGCGCCATCAGAACATGTGCAGTGGACTGAACAGTGAAAGTTCTTCTCTGCTCTTTTCAACATTGTCACGAAGAACCTTTTCAGTGGTGCAAAGCCAAGTCTCTAGAAACTGACTTCTAGGCACTTGCTACCTTCTCGTGCTAACGGTTCTGAACAGCAACGACTGATCAGTTCAGACTGTCCTTGAGCCCCAGGCAAATCTCTTTGAAAGCCAGGGTGCCACTCTGTACGGCTGTTATTTCATACTTTGGGGTTTGGAGGGTCAAACAGAAGCATCCAGTGAAATAACGTGGCTCTGTTCGTGTTAAGTTCAAATCGAGTGCTGATTGTCCTGGTTTTTTAACATTCTATGATTTCAGCCGAAGTTCAGTTTGGAAGAGCACAGATCCAGATTTCTGACCATCAGCTCAATAGAGGTAATACACTAACGGTGTATTTTCAGTGCCAATAAATTGCAGTTCCTTTTTAAAAGAATCTCCATTGGAGTCTAACCAACAGCCTAAGACACTGACTCGGCTTTCTGATCACATTAAGAGAATGAAAAGGATCCATAATGTGGAAAATGAGGACTAACTAAACTAACTGTCTGGCAATCGTCTCTGAAAAGTTAAAAACAAAAACAAGACTATTTTAACCTCCCCTGCACAACAACAACGACACAGTTTTAATGACAGAAAAACACACCTTTGCGTGAAGGGAGCGGCCCAGAGAGGGCAAGCCCGTTGCGGCTTCCGAAGGACAGCTCTCTCGGTGAACCTGGTTTGCTGCACATTTTCTAATAACTAGTCTGATACTGTCTTTTTGTTTGTCAAGCACCACAGACTTTTCAGAAAGGCTGGTGCTTTTTGTCTGGTTTAATTTATGGGGTTGTGAGAGGGGGAAAGGTTGCAAGGAAGGACTTATACACTGGGTATGTAATAATACCAAAATACAAGAAAAGCCTACTTCATTAAGATCATACAATTAATCAAACAGAGTGTATATATAATATCTTCTTTTTTTAAAGCCCTGGATCCAAGGCGTCCAAAGTTATTAAAAATAAAGTTCATTCACAGAACAAAAACAAATTTAATCTGAATTGCTTGCAGATACTGCTTATTTTCTTTTTCTTTTTTCTTTTTTTAAATTAAAAAATGCACTGGTGTGAGCGACGTGCAGGGCTGCCGAGGGTCGCGGTGGGGCGCGCATCCCCTCGCGCTCCCCTGCCGGCCGGCGCCCTCAGAGGGTGGCGCCCGAGTCCCGTCCCTCGGGAGAAGCTGCGAGTGCGGCCCTCCCTTCTTCAGGGAGCAGGACTGGGCGTGACCCCCGATCTCTGGGAGTCGTTGTTGTCTCCTCCTCCCTCGGGGTCCTCGGACAGGTTCAGAGAGCTGGCCTGGTTTGATAGGAGGTTGATGTTCTCTTGTGTCAAGGCCGATCCATTTGGTACATCACTGTTAACATTTAAAGAAAAGGAGTTGGGATTTTTTAAAAAGGAGATCAAAAAGATGACTTCGTAGAATAAAATCAAAAGGCTGTTCTTTTAGCAGTAAGGAGACTATATGAATAGCTTTCAAACTTCAAAGCTGGCCAGCTGCCAGTTTTTGTAATGTTTACTGGCACACAGCCTGCCCGTTGTTGACGTATTATCTATGGCTGCTTTCACACCACAATGGCAGAATTGGGAGTTTTGACAGAGACCGTAAAATCCATAATTTTAAATATTTCAATCCTTCCTTGAAAAAAAAGTGCTGATCCCTTACTAATACAAGAAAAGTTTTTGAAACTCCCAAAATGCATAGATTTACCCTTAGCCTGAAAGCAACAGGGCATGAGCAGTCATTGTTACTTATTATCAGGAGGGTAAGTCGGGATCATGTATGAAAAGTCTCAGATCCCCGATACGTGTCCTTCCACACTTGTAGACGAATCATTCGATGACATGGGACAGGCCCAAGTAAAAACCAGGCGGACGGAGTGAGGGGTGAGTGGCAGGGTTCAGAGGAAAGCTCAATGTGCACACACTTTTTAAGGAGACTGGAAAGGTGTGCATCAAAACGTAAACATTGGTTTCAAATCAATTAAAAAACAGGGGAAGAAAGGTAGTAAGAAAATTTCTGTTAAGTCTTACAGATAATTCAATTCAGTGTGGGGTCTATTCTACAATAAGTTTTATAACTCCTAAATTCATGTAAAAATATTCTTTCCTCAATGTACACAGAACAGTGACATTTTAAACATCAAATCATATTTCCAAGGGCATTTCTGTCATGACTGGGTCATACATGACTAGGAAGACGGCCCTTCCTTTACCTGAATGTCAATGCAAGGTCCTCAGCTGGAACCCTGCTTTGGGGGTCTGGCTGTCCGTTTTCTGCTTGCTTACTTGTGTTCAGTTTGCTTTTCATGTCCAGAGAACACTGGTTCTCCTTTGAAAAGGAAGGAAATAAATTCAGTTACCTTCTATTTAATGATGCAAATGAAGACAGACCAAACAAAGATACTATAAACTGATGATCCTTTTAGGATTTTTTTTTTTAGTTTTTGTAAAATGACCAAAGAAACAGGCAGACTAAAAGAGAGACAGACACAAAAACACAACAGAGTACAACCCACTGCTCACTACCCAGGTTGGACAATGAGGAGGGGAATGCCTCAAGTTAACACGGAAATAGCTCACATGAAGGATGACTTAGAAAAAGCAGGCCAAATACCTTTAACTCTCCTGCCTTCCCTCCATGGGCTTTGTAATGCAGACAAAGAACACGCTCACACCAGGAGGGATGAAGAGAGGAATGAAAGACTGGATGGAAGCCCATCTCCGTGAGACGTGTTCTAAGTACTAATCACTCATTGGAGAGCTTTGGGGTGATGATCTGTAGTTCCAGAGGATTCCAGAACTCCAGAGCCAGGAGTTCTGTGACACAACTACAAAATTTTCCTGCCGCCTTCCCTTTCTTTTCCCACCATAACGCTCACCATACTCAGCTCCCGGGTCCTCTTCCCGATTTCCCGCTCCACTTGGTGCAGTTCCAAGCTCAGCTGCTCACTTGAGATCATTCCAGGCCACTTCGGAGGTGGTGGGGGGCGCTGCGGCTGGCCTGCCAGGGCGCTCGCCTCCCTCTGCAACAGCAGCCTGTTACTAACAGCCTAGTGTGTGAAGCCAAGCACATATACGACTCAACACACATCACACCGTGCACAGAATGGCCAGGCCTGGTTCCAGACCACAGCCACAAGCAGCTTATCACTCAGGTATTTGCAATAAACATAATGCAACTTATAAGGTACTGTCTCTTTCTTTGAGTACCACTTGAAAAGGAAAAATAGGGGATTTAAACTTAGTCAATAGCGATTTAATCTTAGGTATAAGTTGCTTGTAGAGAAGTCAACTAGAAATGTACATTGTTCCCCCTCATTTATTGAGTTTCTCTGAAGTACATCCAGTAATTTATTTCAATGAAACCTCAATAATGACAAGGACCTTTAACCAGAATTAAGTTAAATATGTGGCAAGATTCCAAATGCTGATGTTATTCTTTTGGGACAGAAAACGGGTTTAGGAATTTTAACTAAGACAAGAAGCCGTGAGTCAGCAGGAGCACTGAATTTGGAGTTTGAAGATCAGGGCTCACGTTTCAACGTCAGCGAAACTAATAAAGTTCAACCGAGGAAGGGAATAGCAACACCTGCCTGACCTGCCTGCCAGGGACATGACGCAGGCCTGACCATATGATAGTGACCTATAAACTGGAAGAACTACATTAATGAAGGTGCGATTATTATACAGAGATTTTTTTTTTAAAGGCAAAGATCTAAGCTTCTATCTTTTTAAAGGTATATAAATAAATGCTAGGAATTAAAGGAAATAAGAGAAATTTTTAAAGGTAAAGAAATATGAGAAATCAAAAATCAATCTTAGGCTAAGGCACATGTTGATAAATACCTAATGGGAAAAATTAGATAACCTGTCTCTCATTCTCAGGTAATAAAATCCTAAGCGTCCCATTGTCTCAGAAATAAACTCGAAGTGCATACAATTCTTCAAAGAATGGACACCCATCCTAACTCTTAAAAAGCAGACCTTAAAGTTTTGTGTTCATAGTACCTCAAAAGATCCTCCTTTTAAAATCTCTTTGAGAGCCCTTCAAAAACTGAAATAAAAAACTAGCCTGGTACCTCCAGTCCACGCAGCTGGGTCTGTTGACTGATTTGATGGTTTAGTTGCTGCAATTCTTGTCGTAGCTGCTCCCTGTCAGCAGAGGGAAGGGGTTTTCCATGACTGGCCACTTCTGACATGGATATTCTCTCTCTTTGGTGGAAAAGAAAGCATGGAATACATTAAAAATTTTATTTAAAAATCACGGACCAGAAAAACGAGAGAAGAGCAGCGCTCCGACCGCGAAGGCTTGGGAGGGCAAAGGGACCGCTCGTACCTGTCGCTGAAGTGCGCCTGGGAGGGCGCGCCCTGGTGAGGCGAGTAGGCGGAGCCGCCCCAGCCCCCGTGGCTGCCGTAGGGACTGCAGTCTGCAAGAGAGGGACTCACTGCAGCGCCCCGGCGCAGACCGGGCGCCCCCAAGGCCGCCGCGCCCCGCGAGGCCCGGCCCGGCCCGTGGTGTGCACAGCCGTCTGGGAAGATCGCCGCCCGTGTGGCAGAAGGGCTCTGATGCCTGGCTTTCCCCCCAGGGGAACATCGGTGTTTGTGATTTTTCTTTGACTGAACTTTTTTTTTTAAAAAAATGGCAATTATTATTTTAATAAAAAGCAATGAAGCTATTAAAAAACAGGCACAGAAGACAGGCAATCTTCATAAAAAGAGTTAGTTCTAGTCTGCACCCTAGAATTCCCTGGGAGCGCCTGAAGGTGGAGGTCTTGGACGACGATGGAGCATCGACAGTCAGCGGGCAGTGGGGGTGCTGGGGCTCATGGACACGGACCCTCCAGGTGAGCGTGCGCCCCAGGTTCTTACCTGGCATGTTAATAGAGTTCGTGGGAGCTCCCTGAGGTGCCATAGCCTGTAACGGGCCAGCACCCTGATACATTGTTTTGGAAGTTCGAGAGATGGCACCAAACCGCGATACTGTTGGCCGGTCTCCAAACGGGATGAGGTCGTCATCACTGGTTTCTGTCGCTCTTCTCTGATGATCCAGTCGCTGGTCTCTCACTCCTTTGCTCTCCACATTCTGAGGTCAGATGAGAAATCCACCCACAGTCAGATCTCAATTCAGGACACAGGTTAGTTACTCAGGGGGCGAGGGGGCGGGGAGGGAGATGAAACTGGGGAGGTACAGACAGGAGGATTTAACTACTTTGGTAAAGTTTTATTTCTTTAAGAAACAAAAAAATGATTAAAAGAAAACAGTGACATATTTTAAGCTTGGGTATTAGATATACTGGTGTTTCATTATTCTTTGTTAAAAAACAGAATAGCAGACAGGTAACGTTCCAGTATACCATAGCTCACTTGAGGCTAAGTAGCTACATTCTGACTCACATATTTGTTTCACTAGATGCAACTTTGTCATTTTAAACTTCAGAATTGTAAAAGAGTTATAATTTACTTGGACAAGAAATTCAAGATCTTGATTAATTATGCAAAATAACTTAATTTTTGTTCTCAGAGGCTGTTGGGTTAACTGCTAGTTGTACAGAAATGTAAGTTCTTTGTCTAGGTAAGTATTAAAATATTTTTACTTATACCTGAAAAAAAAGTATAGTTGAAATATACTTCAATTATGAAATTATTAAGTTATTCAATTATTAAATATAATTCAATTGCACTGCATAAAATATAGCCTGAAACTCTTTTAAAAAGATTTTATTTATTTTTAGAGAGAGGGGAAGGGAGGGAGAAAGAAAGGGAAGGAAATGTTGATGTGTGAGAGGAACATTGATCAGTTGCCTCTCGCACGCCCCCAACTGGGGATCTAACCCACAACCCAGGCATGTGCTCGGACCCAGAATGGAACCAGCAACCTTTTGGTTTACAGGCTGGCGCTCAGTCCACTGAGCCACCCCAGCCAGGGCTAGCCTGAAACTCTTAAGCAAAGCTCAATCATTTGTGTATACACTGTAATGGGGAATCACTTGATTTATCTTGGCTTGTATTAATCATGGCTCAGTTATTACACATACCATCATTTCCGCACTCCCTGCTGCCACAACATCTTTGGGTTTTGCATCTTTGGTTCCAATGTAGGAGCCGATGGTGTCACATGACCAGGGAGAGTACTGGCTATAATCATTTCCTTTGTATTTCCCAGCCACCTTCAAGTCTTCATCCAAAAACTACAAATGGGGGGAAAAAAGGAAAAAAAATAGGAAATGGGTCTATGAGTAAGCAACACAGAGAAAGCAGGAATTTCGTAGAACGTCATGCTGAAACAACATATGATGGTTATTTGACTTGTCACAGTACATTTTTGTAAACTACAAAAACATGTACCAGGCCCTAGTTTTGCTAAACCCTCCCTTTCATGTTTCTTTCAATAACATTCCAGGTAAATGAGAGCATGAACACTATTTTCAATGTTCTGCATGATGATGTAATAACTTTTTTACTGAAATCTCTGTAACAGTAATAATTCATACCTTGAAAGAATTCTGGTCCTGAGGTTGAGTCAATGAAATGAAAGGGATAAGATGCCTAATTTTGTTTTTTCAAGATGAGTTCTGAAGTTATGTAATGACAGAATAGCTATTCTAGGTCTACTGTATTTGTCCTGAAATCGCAGCACTCACGTCTGGGTAACGCCCTGCAGCCGTCAAAGGGCTCTGACGCACACCGGCTCGCGCGCCCCTCCAGCGCACCGAGGACAGCGCAGGCCCAGCCAGGGCCCCATCCGGCCCGGGCAGTGCCGGACCCAGAGCCTCAGTGCCGCTCCGCTCGCCCACAGGCACCCGCACTGACACCCTGGGGGCTCCCGGCACACTTACGCGGCTCTAGGGCCTCCCCCTAAAACCGCCTTCTGTTTTCTGAGTCATCATTATCGGTCTTCTGTGTGACACAGGGTCTGCTGTTTTCCAAATATCACTCATTCTCAAGCACAGTCCTCTTCCTATTGTTCGTACCTCTTTGTTTTTTTTAAATTCTACCTCTCTTTTGAAAATTCTATTTCCTTTTCCATTTCTCCTCCACTTACAAACTTTGTGTAGAGCAGCTAGCTTTTTAGAGACATGACCTACTAAGAGTGCTTTTTCCCGACTCTAATGTATTGTGCAGCTGTTAAAAACAATGAGTTAAATTTATATACTGACATATAAAACACATACAGAACCTCAAGATACATTACTAAATGATACTGTTAGTTCATGTCGAGAAAAGTAGAAATATCTAACAGACTGACGGTAGCATACAAAACGGGATCTTGGAGAAATTTGTAATGTACTTTCAGAATGTATAAAATTAATACAACTCTGTGTATGTTGTTTATAATCAGAATTGAAGTTTAATACAGTTGACCCATGACCAACAGGGGTTTGAACTGCTTATCCACTACACATGGTTACTGTTCAATAAATACACAGCTGGCTCTTGCACTCCCTGGCTCTGCACCTGTGGACGCAGAGGGCTGGCTGTACGCGTTGTTCGACGTCATTTCACATAAGGAACTCGAGCGACCATGGATTTGACATGTGGGCATATGTTGGAACCAATCCCCTGCAGATACTGAGGGACAACTGCACAGTGGGAAAGTTTTTAGGGAGTTAAAAGTTATACACTAATTTTTTGAGTACTTCATGGGGGTTGGGGACCCCATCCCGTGTTGTTCAAGGGTCGACTGAACGTAGCTTTGTACGGCAGTAACTGGTCACCATTTACGGCACGCCTGCTCTGCGCCAAATGACCTCTGTCCCATTTAATCTTCACCGCGTCGCTCGGGGCAGGCCTGCCTCACTGCGCTAGCCTTACACGTGGGGAAACTTGAGCCTCAGGCTCCAGGAAGCTAAGTAACTTACAAAAGGTCACAGGCCGAGGGAGGCGGTGAAACCGCAAAGATGCCTGATTCCATGATCAGCTCGCTTTTCACAGTGTCCTATCACTTCCCAGAGTTCTTAAAAACGGCCCGGCATAACAAGGTCCTAGGATGTCTTCAACAGTCTTCAAAAACATGCACTGTTTATACTTTACAAGTACAATTAGTTACATTAATAGAAGATGTTATGCGTTTACTAATTAATCTACATTGCTATGGATAATTCATCCAAAGTGTTTAGATAGGAAAGCTAGATATGGCAAACAGCTTTTATTTAGTAGATCACTTTTACAGACCCAGAAGGTTACTGTTTATTGCATGTGATATGATGCACTTTACTTTTCATTGTCTATTATTTATGATGTCAGACACCAATGTTGTTTAGAATAATAATTCTACCTATAAAGGATGTAAGACATTTTCCTTACATAACATCAACTGCAATAATGCCGAGTAAACCTTTGGCTTAAAAAATACACACACGCACACACACACACACACAACTGAGACAGTGTGTACAATCAACAAACCAAAATAAATAAATATATAAGATCAACCAAGCAGAGGGCTGGTTTGTTTTGTTTTGTTTTGTTTTTTTAAAGATAAAAATGGATAAATCTCTAGCAAGACTGAAAAAAAAATTACTAATATCAGAAGTAGAAAAATGAAGACCACTACATACCCTGTAGACATTAAAAAGATAATAGCACTCATTCTCAATGACTATCGGTAGTGTCCTGTAGAAATGCAAAAAAGATAACCCCCCAAATTCCAGTTTATTGCTCTGCAGGACGTCAGTCCGTTTATTCTGGCAACCTCATGTCAGTGTTCATCCTTTCCTGCCTTTCACTACTAT
Organism: Pteronotus mesoamericanus; assembly: GCF_021234165.1. Lineage (NCBI taxonomy): Eukaryota > Metazoa > Chordata > Mammalia > Chiroptera > Mormoopidae > Pteronotus > Pteronotus mesoamericanus. Next base: position 10,832,318 of record NW_026555302.1, on the reverse strand, counting down.
ACCAGCCTCTCTCCTAGTCTCTGAATCAACTTTACCATCCTGCTACCTTCCTCATTATTTAAATAAATCGTTGGCATATCTCATTTATAAAAATAGTATAAAACTATGGAGAGGAGAATTTCATTAATTTGATACAAAATTATCTACAAAAAAACTTAGAGCAAGTATAATGGTGAATTATTAAAAGCTCCATTTGCAATCGCTAAAAGATTGCAAATAAGTTAAGAATATGTGTTATTATTATCCCTTTCATTCAACCCTATTCTGGAGGATTAGCTATCTCAAGATAAGAAAAAAAAGAGACATAAGGATTGAAAAGCAAAAAGCAAAATGGTCATTATTCACAGAGGATATGACTGTGTGCACAGAAAACCCAAAAGGAACCACTATCAAATACTAAGATTAATAAGAAAATTTAATAGGACTGTTGAAATGTTAAGGGCCAATGCAATCTATTTTCTCTAAATTAAAAGCAAAGAGAAATAAAATTTCAAAAAGGATTCCATTTAAAAAAGCTTAAAAAATCAGTTATCTAGGAACAAGTTTAATGAAAGATGTGCAAGACTAAAAACTATATGACATATGATATTACTGAGAGAAGTTAAAGAAGTTAAAGTAAGTGGAGGGCAGACCATGTTATTGGAGACTCAGTATTTTTAAAAAGATGTCATTTCTCCCCAAATAGATCTCAAGCAACACTGTTTAATGGAAATATGAGACCCACACATGCAATTTAAAAATTTCTGGTAGCCACATTAAAACAATAAAAATAAATATTTTTAAAGCTAATATATCCAAAGCATTATCACTTTACGATATAATTAATAGAAATATATTAATGGAGAGCTTTACTTTTGGGGGGTACTAAATCTTCAGATGCACTGTGTTATTTTACGCTTAGAGTATGTGTAAATGTGTACCAGCCACATTTTAAGCACTCATTAGCCATATGTGGCTGGTGGTTACATACTAAACAGCATGGGTCCAGAGAGTCAATGTAATCCTAATAAAAACCACAGCGGATAGCCCTGCACGGGCGGCTCAGTTGATTGGAGCATCGTCACATACACCAAAATGTTGCAGGACTGATTCCTGGTCAGGGGACACATCTAGGCTGCGGGTTAGTCCCTAGTCGGGGCACATATGGGAGGCAACCCATCAATGTTTCTCTTTCTTTCTCTCCCCCTTTCCCTCCCTCTCAAAGCAATAAACACACCCTTGAGTGGGGATTAAAAAAAAAAATTGAAACAGATTTTTTTTTTGTGGACAACAAAATGATGATTCTGAAATGTGTCTGGATATTTCAAGGACCAAGAACAGCAAAGGTAACCCTGAATAAGAGCAAAACTGAAAGACCAAGATCACTATATATTAAGACATATTATAAAATTACACTAAGACAACGTGGTGTTGGTGTTAAGAACACAGAAATACATCAATGAAACAGAGTATGAGCCATGAACCATATACAGTCACCTGACCATGACAAAGATGACTCGATTATGATAAAGGTGACTGCAGGGGACGGAGGCGAGAGTGTCTTTTCATTAAACGGTGCTGAGTCAATGAGATACCCTTTGGGGGAAAAAGTGGATCTTGACTCCTAACATATTAGAATAAAAAATCAATTCCAGATAGACGTCCACATGGGGAATAAAACAGTAAACCTTTTAGAAGAAAACATAGGAAAATATTTTCATAACCTTAAGAACAGGCGAAGATCACTTCAGTGGGACACATGAAACCACGGATAAAGGAGAAGGGGAAACAGCCGAAAAATGCGGTGCTCACCTCCTCTGGGTGGAAGGTGGGAGGCAGTGTTGGTGAGGGAGCGAAAGGCGGGGGAGAGATAACCTTCCTTTCCTCTAGCTGGGCCATTATTTCCTTTCGTCTTCGATGCAGCTCATCTAGACTGGGATGGGGCTGAGGAGGAGGAGGGAGCCGGCTATACGGTGGCTCCTGCAAATGCAAACATAGTAAAAACTAAAAAGAAATTTCAGAACACATTAATTTATTTAGCACATATTTTAAAAAAGCAGCAGCTTCTATACTCATCTTAACATTTGGAACTACCAAGAATCAAAGCAAAACAACGCACCCTCTTCAATTTCCAGGATTTACCAAAGAACTAAATTTAAGTGTTTTTTTTTCTCGGCCAGAGACCACAATTTCCAAATTGATCTAGAATTGTTAATAAAACCACCTAAACTTCAGAAACTAAGAAGGATTATTAGTGAGAGTGGGATAGGAATTTTTTTCCCCCTTTAACAGTTCAATTTAAAAAACAAAACAAAACAAAACAGCCCTGGCTGGTGCGGCTCAGCGGACTGAGCACCAGCCTGCGAATGAAAAGGCTGACAGTTTGGCGCCCAGTCGCGGCCCAGGCCTGGGTTGAGGGCCAGGTCGCCAGTTGGGGGTGTGCGAGAGGCAGCCAATTGTATCTCTCTATGCTCCTCTTCCTCTTTCTCTCTCACTTCCCCTCTCTCTAAAAGTAAATAAAATCTTTTAAAAAACCCCAAAAAACCCCAAAATAAACAGGCCCTGGTCAGGTGGCTCATTTGGTTGGCGCATCATCCCATGTACCAGAAGCTGTGGATTCAATTCCCGGTCAGGGTTCACACTTGGTTGTGGGTTTGACCCCCAGTTGGGGTGTGTGCTGAAAGCAACTGATCTGCTTTTCTCTCACATCAATGTTTCTCTCTCTCTCTCTCTCTAAACACCAATGTATATATCCCCGGGCAAGGATTAAAAAAAAAATTCTACCTAAATGATGACAAGATGAAAAATAAAGGCATGCTTTCTTACTTAAAAAAAAGTCACTCTAAGCAATAATCAAACTAAATCAACATAGTGATAAGAAAAAAAGACAGCATACTCGGATGTACGAAGATCTGATCTGAGTCGGATGAGGGGCCACTGGGTAGTAACCCTCCGCCTGCTGGTACCTCTCTCTGGATTCCGGTACGTAGGATGGCACGGCTGGAGGTGGAATCTCAATGGAACTTTCTCGGAAGATCTCCTCTCTTGGATAAGACTGAGCAGGGTAGACGCGGCGGCCGTCGCAGTGAGGCGGGTACATAGGTGGGTACTGGTGTGGCTGCGTGCCGTACGGCGGGTTTATGACGCGGTCCGGGAGGTAGGGCGAGTAATGATCCAGGTAGGGCGGGGCGGGCTCTGGAGCGGATGGCGGGGGCCGGACGAAGCGGGACACGCACTGTGGCGCCGTGTAGTACATGCCTGGGCGTTGCAGAAGAGCGACCATGAGTCCACCTGGTTTGCCACATACGACTCTGTCCATTAAAATACTTAAACGCTAGATAATGAACAACCCACTAACTTCTTCAGATGTTTTCCTCTCTGCTTATGTACTCGGGTTAGCTTTATGAAAAATAACATGTCAAAATTGTCCTTTAAAGTTATTGGGACAAACTCATCTATTTATAATTGGCAACAGTAGACTGGCTCTCTCAACTGTTTGTCCCTCAGGTAGGCCTGAGACACAATGCAGACAGGGAAAGCAGAGCCACACTTCCCTGACAGTCAGGTTGCACACGTCCCGAATGTGCGCCTGAGTTCGCGGGAAAGAGACCTGGTGCAGATGTAGCCACTACTCTCTCTCTAGCGCTGGGACGACGACAGCTGTGGCGGGAGCTTCCCGATTCCTGACTGCCGCTGCGCGTGACGCGATCCAGGGCCAGCAGTCAGGACAGAAGTTCCCCCTTCCCACGGCCTCCTCGCTGTTAACAGGTTCTTTCGGCAGCTGGTTCTGGGACTTGTTGCTGAAGGCCTACCTTAAGCCTGCTCTTCCTGCACCCTTCCCTGATTTTACAGACATCTAAACTTCCTGCATTAAACCTCTTTCTGCTAAATATTGAACGCTAACTGATACACTGTATTTCAGGTCACTTCAACAAAATAATAGCTCTAAACTATTCCTGACACAGAGATCCAGCACTTCAGTTTAAAAATTGGGTGTTTGCCCTGGCCAGTGTGGCTCGGTTGGAGCACGGTGCCATACACCGAAAGGTCATGGATTTGATTCTCAGTCAGTGCACACAGGAGAGGCAATCAATCAAGGTTTCCCTCTCACACTGATGTTTCTCTTCCTCTCTCTCTCTCTCCCCCCCCCTTCCCCTCTCTCTAAAATCAGTAAGCATGTCCTCAGGTGGGGATAAACAAATTGGGTGTTTATTTTTTTCATACGAATTGTATATATGAAATCTCAGTCATCTGCTGTCCTTCATTCTCCATACTTAGTATTATCATTAAAACTGGCTAATTTTTCAAGTTTGTCTATTTTCTAAAATCCCTCCTCTTCTTTCCCGCCAGACTAATTCAGATCTCAATCTTAACACTCACAGCTGGATTAGGAATAGCGTCCTTACTCCTTACTGACTCCAGTCTCGTTCCTGCAGTCTACTGGCAAGTATTTCTTTCTGTCCCCAAGCTCTCTATTGAGGGCTTTCCTCCATAAAGTCTTTTTAATCCCTCAAGCTCTTAGTGAGCTCCCAGTCTTGCACTTTTTGCTACCACACTAATACTAACCCACACAACCATACACCTGACTCTTGACATTCATACAGTGTATACAGGCATACTTTGTTTGATTGCATTTCGTTTACTGCATTTCACAAATAACTGCACTTTTTAAAAATGGAAGGTCTGTGGCAACCCTGCAGGAGCAGGTCTCTTGGTGCCGGTTTTCCCACAGGCCCAGATGACGATTAGCCTTTTTTTAACCAATAAAGCATTTTTAGTTAAGGTATGTATAGTATTTTTAGACATAATACTATCACACAGATTAATAGATAATAGTACAGCGTAAGCATAACTTTTATGTACACTGGGAAACCAAAAAGTCCGTGTGCCTCACCTTACGGCGGTCTGAGATCAAACCCGACCAACGCGAGGCGGGCCTGCACGTGCACGCACACGCTGGGTGTTCTGCTCTTTCCTAATACTGCTTCCACGCTGTAAACTCTGTGAATGCTGCGTTTCCCATATATATGACCGGACCCAGAAAAATATTAGGTGATAAGTGAAAGGAAGAAAAATACACTGTGCCTATTTAATTTATACCCACTGTAATATTACAATCTTTTTTCATGCTTGAAGAAAATTTTGGTCAGGAAAATATATACTCTCCTAGCAAATTTCCATTGTCTACGTGGGTGACTTGTTATTTCCATAAATATAAGAAAACAGTTAATATCCAAAAGCTGTAAAGCTCTGCTACTCCATTTGTTTCATACTATTTAAGCAATCATAAAATCTGTTTTTCCAAAGCATTCAAAGAGACACTCATCCCAAGGAGGCTGCCGCAGGCCTGAGCGCTCTGCCCTGGCGCTGCCCTCATGAGCCTTCCGGAAAGTGAGTGCAGTACAGGAACGGCCATTACCCTGCTGATAAGGTGCCGGCTCAAATGGCGGGGCCGCCCCCCGAGGGTCCTGGCAGTAGACGTCTGCCTGCTGCGCCGGGTACAGCTGAGGGCCCCGCGGCACCATCTGAAGCGGCTTGGTGACAGGCATGGGAGGCAGGTCTGTGGGTCCCCTTGGAGGTACAGGATGTGGATTCACAGCTAAGGCAGGAATGCTCTTGGGCACAGATTCTAGCCTGTAGTAATAAAAGTCTGCAAGTCAAATTGAAGGTCTTGAATTGTACACAGATTAATTGTAAAAAAATAAAGAAACTATTTTCTTCCAATAGTCATTCCTTCTACAAAATTTACAAACTTTCATCTTATTTCACCTATGTTAACTTTCTTAAATCAGTCATACAATGAAATAAAAATAAAAAAACAAAATCAGTTACAAAACACTGATTCTTCTTCCTTCCCTTCAGTTTACATTTATAAAGAAGAAACTTCAGAAGTTAGGAAAACGACGTACAGGTCAGGAGGGGACCCAGGGGCACTGCTGCTCAGGTGATCGGTCTTCCCCGGCTTCAGACTGGAATCGTAGCTGGGGTCCGTCCCTCGGGGGATCAGCTGCGTGACTGTGTTCCCTGCCGACACAATGCCGTTGGGCAGAGCGGGGGGCTTTCTGCTGGGCAGATCCACGGTGCCCTCGTCTGGGAGGACAGCTGCCGCGGGCAGGCCCACCTCATTCAGCTGACCCAGCGAGGCGCTAAGGGGCCTTCTGGGAACCAGGCGTTTGTTCATCTTACGAAATCTATACGAAAAGCAAAGGCACACACCAACACAAAAATTCAAAAGCAAAGCCAACAACGCGAACATAGTTAGGAAACAGATATAAAAGATTCCACGTACATTATTTTCTAGAAACTCTCTTCAAACATTGACTTTAGCTATATCAATGAGTATGTGTGTGCACGCACATGCATGTTTATGTATGTATATTCTATAAAATCTTCAGCAAGACGCACTAAGTGTAAAATTACTCATAATATTCGTAACACTACAAATCATGCTAATTAATATTTATATGAATGTAACCCAAGTTATTTTTATTGAAATTTCTCTTTCTAAAACTTACTGGAGTAGGGGGTAGAAAAATCTTTAGAAGACAGTTTTCTGAAAGATTTTATATGAGGCTCCCCTCAAATGCTTTGGGATACCATGAGCCTATATTATAAATTAGGAATAAAACAAAAAGCCAATGTGCACTGAGAAAAATTTACTATTTATTCCATTAAAATATTTAAGTAATCCAGAATTGTAATTTGTGTCAGGTCTGATTCAGAGATGCTGATGTTGTGTGTGTCTGCGTAAAACTGAAAGTATTTCAGAACCGGGTTAATGGAAACAACGTAGAATGATGCCTAAATTTAAACATATGCTTTGGTATAAAAGGCACGTTAGAGTCTAAATCTAACCACAGGAAAAAAATTAAGCCATCAGACTCTAGCATCTTTGTTCCTCAGCAATGAAAGCAAATCATTTACACCTATCAAGTGCATTTGAAAAAATTTCAAACAAAACCCCCAAAAGAGTAACGCTATTTTTTCAAATATTTTCCATACGTGACAAATTTCTGGGGGAAACCACTCCTAACAGTTTGGTATATAATCATACAGACTTTCCCTCCATTCGCTTCCTCACTATTCTTATGTACATAAGATCATTTATAGAAATAGGGTCATACATGACTGATTAGTAATTGTTTTTCCTCCACTTCATAATCTTGGCTAATCCTTTATGTTAGTACATTTTAAGTTATTCCTAATTTTTTGCTATTAAAACAATGTAGTGACAGATAATTATGTACATACATGTGTTTGCATCCTTGTGTGAGTAACTGGAAGCAGAATTGCTAAGTCTCATGCATGCATATTAGAAACTATTTTAATGTTCTAAAACAATTATAATCCCTATGGATAATAAGGGTCTTTTTCTCAGTATCTCATCAAACACTGGGCAGCATTGGTCTTTGTTAACTGCTAGTTCTAGAACACCAAGCTTTGTTTTAATTTGCATTCTTTAGCAATGAGTGAAGGTGAACACAGCTTCACGTGTTTACAGTGATTAGTATTCTTCCGCTATTTGCTCATTCATGCCCATGTTCCATCTGTCTCCTGGCCCTTCTTTCTTACAGACTTGTAGGAGCTCCTTCTGTATTAGGGATATCAGCCCTTGTATATCATTTCCCCATTAACCTTTTTTCTTTTAATTGTGGTATTTAGGCCATTATCTTAGTTTTTAATTTTTATGTAATCAGATTTATCAATCTTTTCCTTTATGGGTACTGGGCTGTCATTCTTCAAAAATTATATAACAACAACAAAAGTCTCAGAATATTCTATGGTTTCCTTCTTAAATATTTAAATGTCTGATATATTTATAATTCATTTTGGTGTAAAGGTAAGAATCCAGCTATTATTTTTCAAATGGATAACAGTTACTCCACCCACTTTTCTATTATTGATGTGAAATGCCACCTTTAACACATATGCCAAGTCCCTGCATGTATCTGGAACTCTCTCTAGGTTTTCCGTTATATTTCATTGATTTCTCTATTTCTATGCTAATACTATATAGCCTTTATACATTTTAGTTCATAATACAGCCTAATAGTTATTAATCTAGTCCCTTTTTTAAAGAATGTTCTTGGCTACTTGCATAATCTGCCAAATAAATGAACTTGTTAGGTCCTAAAAATCATCATGTGAAGATTCTAATTGGGGTTTCAGTGAATTTACTGTTTCAGAGAAAATAAAACCTTTATAATGCCCAGGCTTATCTAAAAATATAGTATTCTTCTTTTATACAATTCTTTCCTTATGTTCCCAGCTAGTCTACTATTCAATTCATATGGGTCCTGAATACGACTTACAGTTTATAATTCGATATTTTTCTTTTTGTTGTTGTTAACACAAAAAATCTAATTTCTCTTTACTGGTTTATATGACAGCAATTCATTAAAAATATTTTTTGATTTGCAGCCTTACTGAATTTTCATTTCTTTTTTGTTAAAGATTTTATTTATTTACTTTTTAAGAGAGTGGGGAAGAGAGGGAGAGAAAGAGGGAAGGAAACATCAATGTGAGGAACATCAATCAGTCGCCTGGCACACCCACCCCGAGCGGGGACGGAGCCGGCAACCCCGGCATGTGCCCCGAGTGGGAATCGACACCCAACCGAGCCATGCCGGTCAGTGCAAATTCTCATTTCTTTACCTTCCAGTGCTTTTCTTTAATTACTCTGTGTAATAATTTTAAGGCTGTTTTACTCCCTTGTTCACGTACACTTGCTACTACTTCTAGAATATTAAATAATAGTTTTACTAGTAGAAAAGTTTGCTTAACTCTTAAATGACACTGAATATAACATTTACTAATTAAGCATGATGTTATCATGCTGGCTTATAAGATACAATGTTGAGGAAGTATCTGTGATATTTTTGCTCTAATAAGGGATTTGATCTACCATGGACACTGGATTTTATTCAAATGTCTTTTGGCATCTTTGTATATGATCACAAGGTGGTTCTTCTCTAACCTATAGTAACTAATACTGTGCTACCTTTGCAATAAGCCCTGGCATCTATTTTAATGTATTATGGAATTCTAAGTTTAATATTTGAGATTTTAAAAATATTAATGAGATAAATTTAGTTTAACTATACTGTTTGTCAAACTTAGTATTATTGGTTTTATAAAAAAATTAAAATCTTTTTCTTTCTTTCTGCTATGTGCTGGAAAATTTAACATCATTGGAATTATCCTGTCCTTGAAATTTGATTGATATCCATGAAATTCAATCTGGAAATAGAACAACTTCTTTAACCAAGCAAAGAGGCCATTTTTCCATTGGTTATACATTACTCAATTAGTTAAAATCAGTCAGTTGGAACTGATGAGAATTCTCAGAATTTTCATTTCTTTTTTGGTAGTGTGAATGACTCAATTCTAGATCTAATTAGCCATAAATAGTTTCCTATTTTTAGGCACAATGAAATGAAAGCTGAAAAACTGCTTCAACTTTCTTTTTAAAAATTCTGTATTCCTTTCTAAACATTTCCTGTTCATTAAAGAGAATACACCTACTCTTCTTGTTTTTCTCCATGGCAGCAAGACACTCTCCTTACTAACCCCACCTTCTTCTATGAGAAGGCTGAGCCCAGTGGCTTCTGGCACTTACTTTTCCAGTTCCTCCTGGGAGTGTGCGAACGTACAGCTGGCCCCACGGGGGCATCCTCCTCTCTGCTTCATATCTCGGCACATGTATGTTTTGTATTTGCTATGCTGTGGAGGCTAAGTCCAAAATTAAAACATTAGACATTAAAAAAAAGATGGAAAAATTTCAGTGCCATTTTAGGATGTTGATAATCTAGAAGAACAATTCAGACTGACCGATACACACGCCTGTCTAGACCACTCAGAGGAGAAGTGCTGGAAAGGCATTCTGTCTTATTTCAGAGAGGCCCAAAATCAGTTAGTTAAAAAGAATGTAGTCCAGATATTCTGATATGTTCTCAAACAGGTACCAAGAGAGGGAGGGAGGGAGGTCAGGAAAGGAGAGAGGTAGAGATAGGTAGACAGACAGACAGACAGACAGACAGGTAGATATTTGTTATTCACCCATTCTTCCATTCATTGGTAGATTCCTGTATGTGCCCTAAGGATCGAACCCGCAACATTGGCATATCGGGATGATACTCTAACCAACTGAGCTACCCAGACAGGGCTCACATAAATTTTTTATTACCTCTCATGAGGGATTGATGATATTCTTTCCAGGTTTTATAATGAACAAACTGCTGAAGTTTAGGACTTTTTAAATGTTTAAACTGTCTTCTAATATTTGTACTGAACAATGTTTAATATAGTATACTTATAATTCTGTTTCTTTTTTAAAAAAAGATTTTATTTAATTATTTTTAGAGAGAGGGCAAGGGAGGGAGAAAAAGGACAAACATCAAATGGTTGCCTCTTGCAAGCCCCCAACCAGGGACCTGACCCGCAACCCAGGCACATGCCCAGGTTGGGAATTGAACCTTTTGGTTTGCAGGCCAGCACCCAATCCACTGATCCACACCAGCCAGGGCTATAATTATGTTTCTTTATAACATACCACAAGTCTACAATAAGCCCTGTAAGTGAAAATTACTCTGTAACCAAATCTTGACATATAGGCTATACCAAGGACTTAACATCTCTTCAAAGGTACAAATGAAAGAATGTTTACAACTCAGTGATAAGGCAGGACAGTGGATTTGGGGATTAGTATGTTATCAAATGAAAATGATAACATTTAAGTGAATGTTATTTAAGTTATTAAGTGAAATAAAATTTAATGTGTTTTTATCACTTATTGGCAGAATTTAAAGGTTAATCTTACTAATTTTGTCACATTCTTCATAATGTCTAATGGAACAGGGAGTTAAAAAATAGGTTTTCTTTTATTTCTGAATCAAAAAATAAAGCTCTGATTTGTGTTTAGAATGATTAGGATAATTACATCCATATTATTCTACTTTAGACAGTTTTAATATTTCTTCCTTCCCAAAGAAGATTAAGAATAGAAAATAATCTTAATATCTACCTGAGCCAGATAATTTAATAACAAAGTTTTAATTTTTCAAGTTTACTACTGCAAAATAAAAGAGCTAGTAAACCTAACATAAATCCTGAGAGCAAAACAAAATTTTGAGCAGTAAAATGAAAAACTCTAGCTACACGATCTATTATATTTCACCACCATATATTTCATTTTTAAATACTTGAGAAAATGTGGCCCACTGGCATAACAAGCATTAGGAAGGAAAAATTTTAAAATACTATAGAAAAAGCATTTACAAATGTGTGAATGGTATTGGAAAGGGGTAACATTAGAATGAAAAAGTGATACCTGTTGTCAAACAGAGATGTTTTAGTAACCGAAGAGAATAATTTGATCTAAATGGAATAAGCCTTAGCACAGAATCAAATGCTGCTATACCCACCGAGAAAAGTGAGTCCAGAGTAACAGCACGCCAACAAGAATTACTTCACTTCAATGCTCTCACATAAAATTACTAGACTAAGCCAGTAACTGGCTGCTTACCACGCTAACCTAACATATCGTCTACCCAGTCAGAGTCTCAGAATGTCTGCGTGGCCCTGCTGGCTTGCGCGCGCCATGAGCACACCTGCGGCGGCTCGCCGCTCGGTTCCCGCCCCCTCCCTTACCTGCTGTTGGTCCGCTCCCTTCTTGCTGTGGTTCTGGATGTAATCCACCAGCCCGTGGACCACTGTGCGCACGGCAACCAGCCCATTTTCTAGCTGTTCCCAAGTCGGTGGAGGAGCATCTACGCAATACATGAAAATAAAATTTTAAAACAATGTTATGCAATGTTTTGAGCAACATTAAATTAATAACAGAGCTGTGTCAGCACTTCAGTGAATTCAAGTTAAGCTTCAGGTGATAGCTTATTCACCTAAACATCATTTTAAAGAAACATATACATTCTTCTAAATCTGGGGTTGCAAACTGAAATAGCTGTAGGGACAGGGAAGGTAACATAAATAAATTAAATAGACCAGACTATACATGACAACTGTCATTAGACCCTTAGTGTCGGAAATGACAAGAAAAAGAGGGGCTGTGTTGAGCTGGAGAGTATGTCTCCTATCTAAGGTCATGGTTACTATTAAACTTCAGCTGATAGTTGTTGCGTGAAGATGCAAGGCTGGCACTGCCAAATACACAACAGTTGCCCAGGGAGAGCTGAAATTTTTATGTAAGATTATCCAGTTTTTAAGTGTTGGTACCTAAAAAATTTAGAATATTGTGTTAGACCAACACTGTGTGCATCAATCAAAACCTAACTGTGGACTGCCTACAGTAAACCAATCTGTAATGTGTATTTTGAAATTCTGTATAAATCAAGTATTGGTAAACAAATTTTAAAACTTAATAGAAGAGCTAATATATAAAGCAACTCTGTTATCCATCTTCCTCATTTAATATGTTATTTGTCCAGGACCAGCATTGGGATTTTATAAAAGGAAAAGTTAACTACAGGCCTAAATATGACATGTTGTTCGTTCTTTCTTTCTTTCTTTCTTTCTTTCTTTCTTTCTTTCTTTCTTTCTATCTATCTATCTATCAGAGGCACAGACAGACAGACAGACACATCAATTTGCACTTATCTATGCATTCATTGGTTGATTTTTGTATGTGCCCTGACTGGGGATCAAACCTACAACCCTGGCATGCTGGGACAACACTCTAATCAACTGAGCAAACCAGTCAGGGCTGAAATGTTCTTTAAAAGAAATATTAAGTGATGTGAGAACACAGATGCAGAGATGACTTCAGATGGAGACATTCTGAAAGATTTAGGTGATGACTTTGGAACTAGGCTTTGAAGGACACATGGAATTTTAATAACAACAAAACAAGATGAAGATGTTGAGAAGGTAAGAAGAATGGTCACACGAAGTATTTTTGGAACACCTTATTCCCAGGGATTGCTCTAGTTGCTGGAGAAGCAGTAGCAATCAAAACAAAAATCCGTGTAATATTCAAAGAGAGGAGCCAGGTAACAGATAAGATAAATAATCAAAATACAAACTATTTAGATTATTATGAGTTGAATAGAGCAAGGATGGGGCGGAGACAAGCACGTGTAATTCCTAGAAAGGGGGACTGAGAAGGCCTCCTTGAGAAGGTCACACCCAGTCGAAGGCCTGAGAGGAGGCTCTGAGGGCGCCCTGTGAATGTACAGAGAGGCGGACAGCCTAGCAAGAGCGCGCAGAGGCCTGCTGCGGGAGCGCGCCTGGCCTGTCTGCAGGTGCAGTGGAGAGGAGCACCGGGGTGGAGAAGCGTAGGTGACAAGGTGGGAGAGAGGCAACAGAAGACGGATCCTGGGCAGCCTTGCCGGTCACGGTAAAGATTTTGGCTTTTACTGAGTAACTAAAGTCCTGAAGAATTTTTGAGCAGAGGGTAACAGGATCATTTCGGTGCCTAAGCTCAACCAGACAGACAAGAGGAGGCTATTCTATAGTCCATGAAGAGAGATAAGGCAGCAGCAGTGAAAGTGAGAGGTAGGTGGGCCCCTAGCAGATTTTAAAGACCGGGCCTACAGGATATGCTGATGGAGCAGATGTACCTTAAGAGAGAAAGGTGAGTGGAGGAAGATACCACCAAGGTGTTTGGACTGAGGAAATGGAAAGCTAGAGTTGTCACTAACAGGAACCGGGGTGGGGCAGAGGCTTGGAACTCCCTTTTCAACAGATTCAGTTGGAAATTCTTATCTGATATTCAAGGTAGAGAGGAATGTTGGATAGTGAACAGGCAGGTGGACAGACAAAAGAATTCTGGAAGACAGTCTGGACTGGGTATACTGTTTCACAGATTCTAAAACACCACCAGTTCTAACACACACATATCATTATTTTATGTGCCAAAAAACTTTTCTAAAGATTGCTAATTATCACATGCCATTGATTGTACAAATGTATCCTGATTTCAGAAATGCTAAGATCTGAATAAAACTGTGGGCTTCAAAACTGATGAGATATAATAAATTCATGAGTTATATAAATAATACTTAAAGTTGCGAGACTTTAAATAATATTTAAATAACATTTAAAGCATATTCTAGGGAATGAATATAAATAGAAAACAGAAGAGATACAAGGATTAAACTCTGGAAGCACTCCAAAAATTAGAGGCTTGGGAGGGGAGTGAAATGGTTAGAAGCTACAGAGAAGAGAAAGCAGCAAAGGAGGCTGAGGAGGAGGATCCAGCAAAGGAAGGAGGAAACTAGGTGAGAGTGCGGCCTGGAAGCCACGTAAAAGAAGTGTTACAAGAAGCAGAATAATCAACAACATTAAATGCTGCCAATAAGTTACATGCAAATACTGAGAGTTGATGTTTGAAATCAGCTACATGGAAGTCACTTGTAACTTTGACAAAAGCAGACTGGTTTAAGTGGTAGAAATAAATGCCTCCGTGCAGTAAGTTCAAGAGCTAGAAAAAGGAGAGAAGTGGAGCGGAAGGTGGATGGCCAATGGTGGCAGAAATGCGTGGTAATGAGAGGAATAACAGTGTGTTTGTATGCTGGTAGACTCTAGTAGAGAAGGAAAACTGATGGTCAGAAGCAGAGACACTGTAAGGGCAGACCTGACGAGATGGCACAGGTAGGTGAGGACGGAGGGTGGCCTCGGCTGCGAGGAGTCTATCCGCTCTTACACGAGGGGCACAGGATCTCCCGGCGCCGATGCGGGCACACGGCTGGTGGTTGACGGGGTGCTGAGCTTGTGAAGGTGTGTTCTTTTCATTTGGTTCAGAATGACCAAAGCAGAGAAGTCGGCGCGGGGGGGGGGCGGCGGAATCATGTGTTCTAGGGATAACTCTGAGTTGGTTTGATGAAGCAGTTTTGGTAGTAAATCTACAAGGGGAGGCTGGTATGAAATTAGAGTGCTGAATGCCATATTCAGGAGTTCTAAACCTTCTTCTGTAAGCAGTGGGGTATCACTGGAAGTTTTTGAGTGTAGAAATAAGATCAGCAAGTGGAATGGAAGGCATTTAGTCTCGGGAGAGGGGCTGAGGCCCTCGCTGAGGCAGCATGAACAGGCACGGACAAAGGGATATTGTGAAAGAAGAACAGACAGACCCTGTTATCTGGAATGGTATGTGGAGCAGGGGAAAGGAAAAGATACAAAGTAACAAAAAAGACTCAGGTTTTATGCTCACATACCTCAAGAATGAGGTCATTTACAGAGAGGGAAGACAGGAGGAAGAACGGGTGTGGAGTGAAGAAGAAACGAGGAGATGATGGTGAATCTCAGAAAGCATTTGGGAAAGTGTGTCTGGAGTGATGAAGAGGTAACAGTGATAGAGATATTTGGGAGTCTATTTTCCAGGAAGAGATAGTGCCTGATGCTGGGGATGAAGGACCACCATCAATAGAGTGCAGAGAAAGCAGAATTCCAGAACACAGCCACCCCACTCCTTGGAGGGCAGGGGAGGCATGAATGGTCAAAATGAGACAGAAATAGCATTTAGACCAGAAGAGAACCATAAAATACAGATATAAGCTATTACGAGAGTTTCCATATCATGGAAGTGGTCAAGAACATTATCAAATGCTGAAGACAAATCAAGTAATGTGAGGGCTGAGAAGCCGCCTTTGCAATTCGAAAATCAGAAATTACTAGTGAATGTTAGGAGAGTTTTAGTTCAGTAGTGTGAATATACGCAGGGACAGCAATAGGATACAAGCCACCATATCACAGATGAGTATTAGGTGAAAAATAAAGGTTGGGTGATTTTCAGGTCAGGAAGAGGGGAGAGGAAAGGGTTAAAAATAAGAGAAATGGTTGACAGAACAAGGTATCAGAGAAGAAAGAAAAATGGGACCAAAAAAAATTGCAACTAATGACATATGATTCAGAAAAAATGAGAAAACTTGAGTTTTGTCAAAAGAGATGAGAATGGTAAAATATAGCACAACTTTATGATGAGAGAAAGTGGAAACATAAAGGATTCCAGAGAGAATCTACTTTGCTGGTGACATGAACAGCATAATAAAAAACATTAAATAACTATTAGTTGAAGCAATAATAAAGACACGGAGAAGATTGGGGCCAGAAAGTTAAAATACTGTAGAAAAAAACCTGAAATGACCATTCTGGAAAATTCTAGAAGGATGTAACAAAAAAATAATTAAAAGAATCACTGAGCAGCCTTGGGGCACACACAGGATGCAGTCCACTAACCTCCCTTGGGCTCACCTGGGCTAGGGTCAATGTTCGCTAACAGCTCCAGATGGGGTCTCAGCCGGGTCAAGTTTGCTGGATCTCCAGTCCGCTGGAGAGCAATTGTTAGTTCCTGAACACTTTGTGCAAAAGAGGCTGGAGTCTGCAACTTAAAAAAGAGAAATATTAACTTCCCCAAAGGCTAGATAATCTTTTCAAATAGAGGTTTTACAATAGTGACAATCATTGTTGCAATTCATTAAATTTAATTTTTACCCTCCCGCACACCCCACGCCTGGGCCAGACTGGCTCCCCGGCTGCCGCCTGAGCAAACCCGGCACCGCTCTGCGCCGACAGAGCGCGGCGCACCCCTCTGCCGCCGGTCCTCACAGGGAGGACCCTCAGCTCTCGGCTGGGAAGTCCTCTTTCCATTTTATGTTCTTACAGTTTGGCTCTTGGGACCCTTCCAAATAATTGAAATTTGGAAATATAGTCTAGAGATAATGCTATACAAAGGCAAAAACAATGAAACTGAACTCAGTCTGAGTTTGAGTTCAAGTTCTCTTAGAGACCGAAGATCATGACACTGGCTATAATCTTCACAGAATCAGTCTGAAGTGCATGTGTTATATGGATTAAATAATTTCAAAAGTCTGCTGTAACTCCAAAAAATCCTATGTTGGTTTGGGATTCTTGGAAGCCATCAGGGTGCGTGTTTTCCTAAGGCCTAATGACATATATAAGAATTAACTTCCTTAAGTTGCCCATGTATGACCTTTAATAGGAAAAAATATTGATTATGTGATAGAAACTAAGGATTTATATTTGGAAAAATTAACTTTATTAATACAGATGAGAATATTTCCTTTAGAAAAGGTTACTCTATAAAAGGTAGTTTTTCTTTAAAAGCATTCAATTAAAAAAAAACATGGAAACTAACATTACTACTAGAATGCTGACATGCCTGTATTTAATTTTTTTCATCTGTGCCTGTTTTTTTTACATAGTTATAATCAGTTCATAAATTATGGTTTTGGCTACTGCTGATATTATAACAAAAGCATTTTTATATTGCTATCCACAAAAGTAACTGTCTAATATGATGACAATACCCATGTATTTAACCACAAAGACTTACTTAAAATACTTCACTAATATTTTTCTTAAAGAAATTAAATATTATTTGTCAGTTGCAGAAAGTATCTGTTCTGACATAACTGGAATTTTAATGGCCATAAAACAGTGTTCTGAGTAGACAGTTCTTAACTTTAACTCTCCCCTCATTTGCTCCTTTATAAATAATATAACAATTAATACCTTTGAGCTTATAACCTTTTTGAAAGTTTAGATTATTTCCTTAAAACAAATTCCTGGGAATACTAAGTTTGGTCAATGGACTGGATTATCTTGAATTTGTAGGCACTGATGAATTGCTCCCCAAAAGATCTGTAACGCATTTTACAAGCCATCAGCAATGTATGAACATATGTTTCTTTTACTAATTAAACAGCAATGTTTGATTTATCATTGTTTTAAATGTGTATTTAATTATTATTGGGGCTGCAGTCTACCCAGTCAACTAGATATATTTCCTCTTCGTGAACCGTTAATTCATGTTTCTTTGTCCATTAATTTACTAGGATTATAGCTTTTCTTATCAATTTTAATAAATTCTCTATTCCTTCTGTTCAATACAGTAGCCATTAGCAACATGTGGCTATTTAAGTTAATTATATAAAATAAAAATTTTAGTTCATCAGTTGCACAAGTCACATTTTGGTTGCTTAATAACCATGTGTGGGCCCTGGCTGGGTAGCTCTGTTGGTTACAGCGTCATCCTAATACACCAAGGTTGCAGGTTCGATCCCCAGTCAGGGCACAGACAAGCAGCAACGAACAAATCCGTATATAAGTGGAACAACAAAGTGATGTTGCTTTTTCTGTCTCCCCCTTCCTCCTCCACTCTCAAAAATCAATTAAAAAAAATACCCCGTATGGCTAGTGATCACTATATTGGACAGTGCATATAGAGAACATTTCCATTACCACAACAAGTTGTGTTGCTCTATATAATGATAATATGTCACATATACTGCAAAGCTTGTTTATCAGTTTGTTGTTTGAAAGTCTCTGGCTACTAAATTCAAATTCTTGTTCATAATATGAGAAAATTATTGTAGGACATACACCTAGTTATAATAAGTCCAGTTCAGACAATAAGGTCAACCTCCTTGTAGGATCCTTAAAAAAAGAAGTCAATTTTCTCTCCAGAGGTAAAAAGTCACTCCTTTAAGAGATCATTGCTAGAGTTTCAATGTGTTATAATCAGTCAGTTGCATAATTTCAGACCTATAAGTTGCAGGTAAAATTTAGTTAAAGGCATCTAGGGAAGGCTTAAAGGACAGCACAGGTAATGTATATTACTAAAATTATGCACCAGGTAGTTATAAAACACATTTCCCATTCTCCTTCAACATCAATCTCCTACTCATTCAAATACTTCTATCTCTGGGAATAGCAAAAAAAAAGATAAAAAGAGACAGACAGAGTAGCCTGGAAAGAGGCTTAGTGGTTAAGAGCGTGGATGCTAGAGGCAACATGCCCCAGTTTAAACCCAGACCTGTCACTAGGTATATGTGCCTAACCTCTCTGTCTCTGTTTGGAAGGGACAGTACAGGGCTGTTGGGAAGAATAAATGTATGAATTCTTTAAACCACCAGGCATGCATGCAGTAAGCTTTCAGTAAGTGTTAAATATGTCGGCAACATCCTCACCTTATTCCTCCCAATGAATGGTAGGGTGGATTCTAAAGTATATAATCTATGTGGTTGTAAGTATGTAAGGTAAAATAGTAAAAATTAAATACTGTTACTGAACATAATATATTTACATGGCATTCTAAGGCTTTTTTATAGGGTTTCATACATTTCATATTGAATTACAATACATTTATAGTATGCTCCAGGTTTCTTTCTTTTTTTCTTTTTTGGACACTCCAGTTTTAAGAAAATTAAAAATAGCTCTTATGAGTTAGAAATAAATAATGGAGGCTGACCTAAAATTCATGTATACTTTAGTAATCCTTTCATCATAACAAACCACAGATAAAGGAGAAATAAGTTAACTAAAAATTGGATCAAATTTAGAATGGTTGGTAATTTGTGTGAAATTTTTCTGAGAATGTATGAAACCTCAATGTGTATATACATCTTCCAGACCATTAAATGGCTGCTACAAACAGACAATTAAGGCACTTAGAAAGCGGGTTTAACTAACACAGTGAACAAAACTCGGGGAACAGTGAAAAAAGGGAGACAATGATATGAAAGAGATGAGAGCCTCTCAAAGAAACGAGCGAGTGCGCTCTGGATAAAGCATTACAACGCCAATCAAATCTTATATGAACGTTGTCCATTATACCTCAGTTAGAAAGACCTTTATATTAACAAACTGGTATATGATGTGGCTAGTTACGACAAGACGCCCAACTACAGAGAATATAATTTACGGAAGTCTGATGCACAGTACTCACTTTAACACACGTTCGTTAAATAAATGAACGATCAAATCATGAGCTCCCAAAACTCGAGGATTAGTCCTAGAATTGAGGAACACAAAAGGTCTACCTTGTCAATAATGGACTGCATGTGCGATTTGTGAGACTGGTCTCCGTAAAGCAAGGAGGACCACTGGTCCGGTGCAATCCGTAAGCCAGCTTCCATCGCAATCTGCACTATCTGGGAGTCGTGTTCTCGCCGCAGAGCCTCGTAGGTTCTAAATTCTTCCTTCAGCTGCATCAGAGAAGAGTCTTCATCGCGTTTGGTGACCTGTTGGAGCACACCGTGAGTCAGAGAAAGAACAAAAGGGCCTTATACTTTGTAAGAGCATTTACAGATGACAGGTTATTTGTAATGTAACAATTTTCTTTTAGTAACAACAGCAAGATTAAAATGGAGCCTACCCTTTTGCCAATAAAACATCTCCCTTTAGAGATGTCAAAATCTTCTGGGATGAATATGTGCTGGAAGAAATCCAAAGACTGAACAGGCCTTAACACATAATGCAGTTTAAATTGTACGTGTGTGTATATGCATTCGTGAAAAAAGAATAACACCAGTCCAACTATCCTGGAAAACAGTGTATGTTTGTTTTCTGTAACTGTGGAATGCTAATGCTGGGTTTGCCTGGCGCTGAGCTGGCTGGCGCTCACAGCTGGAGCTTTGGGTGCTGGTGTGATTCTGAACATGACTCATTTTACGTCGCTTAACTCTCCCAAGGGTTTCGTAGGTTGAGCCACCAACAGAAAGTATAAATTCCGAGACGCTGAACTACAACAGTCATGATAATGATGACAATATCTTTTAGTAATTAAAATAAGCAACATGTATTGAGCACTTAGCATGTGCCGGTCAATGTATTAAGCTACCTTATCACTTGTTATACTGAAGTATTAACTCATTTAATTTTCTGAGTTTGTTGAGGTAGAGGCTATTGTTCTCACATCCAATAATTCACACTTTAAGTCAAGCTGTGTTTAGGCCAAATCCTTAACATATCAAAGTAAAATAACTGATTCTTATCTAGGACCACCTATATTCTAACATATTTTAGAAAATATTTTGTCTGTAAACCTTTTAGGACTCAAATTCCTCTAGAAGAAAATTTCCACCAAAAAAGCTACAAAATGTTTTAGTCAAGACTTCCAGGTCACACTAATACAATATTTGAAAACGTATTCCATTCTTATTACAAGAAGATCTAATTTAAATTTTGTTAGGTAAGTCCATAGACAGACCAAATAGATAAAAAAAAATCAAGAACTACAGTCAGAAAAACTAAATATATTTTGCCACTATTAAAAAGCACATCAAAAGACCAAACACATATGCATATGTATGAAAATATCTCCTCAATATAGGCTACACCTCATTAAAATGTAGACTATGCTTTTTATATGGTATATTGGGGTTCCTTGGACTTGGCTATCAACAGTTTCTGTAACTAATAGCAATCAAGGATTTCCAAGAAATACGTCTAAAGCCCTGGAACTGTACTGTACTGAATTATCCCACAGCTTGGAAAGCTTTTCAAATGGAAATAAAAGAGATACTAGAAGGACTCAACTAGAACACAGCTCTATGAACACATGCACTTGCAGAGAAGGATGGAAAACAAGAGTCTGATTTGAGTTCCATGAGGAGGATGAAATGGGTATTGGCATAAATTCTGACACAGTGAATATATTTTGGGGTATGGACCTAGTGCCACATGAAGAGATAAATCTTTTCATGAGTCAGAATGTTGTATAAACTACACCAAGAGAAGAAAGTAAGTGGACAATGAAATAAAGAGAAATAATCCTGACCCAAGGGAAAACTGCTGCATTTTTACAGATGTCCAACCTTTTAAAAAATTACTATTCAAGCCTTTAATTCAGATTGAGAAGTTCACTATGGGGGTGTCTGGGGTTTCTGAACCCCTTGCTATTCTTTGCAGGGCTTTGCTGGCTTTCCTTTTCCTTTGCACGCTTCCCACGTCCTATCTGTCTGGTACTGCTAATGGAGAACAAGTCATACTGAAAGTATAGACATTCTGAAGTGGCTTCTGGATTCTACCACACAGTCATGTTGTCACAACCACTTATAACAAATGTGCTCTCTTCACAGACAGTCTGGACCAGCTGGAGCCATTCTGGCTCGAGGCTCTGACAGCTCCAGAGGCACCCAAGGAAAATGATCGGGATGGGGACGAACACACGCGAAGTCCACGCCCCACTTTCAGTGCACAATCTGACTCTAGAAAGAATAATGCTGGCATGTGGATAGAGCTTTAAAACAAATTCTTGCCCTGGACAGGTAGGTCAGCTGGTTAGAGCATTGTCCCAATATGCCAAGGTTACGGCATGTACAAGGATCAACCAATGAATGCATGGACAGGGGAAAAAACAAACTGATGTTTCTGTGTTTCCTTTCTCCATTCTTCTCTCTCTCTAAAAATCAATCAATAAATTTTTTTTTAATAAATAAAATACATTTTTAACATTAACTCTGTATATTCTCCTGTTGATTTTGTGGACCATTTTATTCTTTTCAAAAAATGAGAGGACAGAATATAGTAGGATGGCTAATGTCTTGTTTGAGTGTCAGGTGAGGGATGGGGCATCCTCAAGAAAGGATTTCCACACAGCTTATATGAATTAACAATATTGTAGAGACGTGCTTCCCTGGTCCATGAAGTACTGGTTATGTGTTGTATCAGAAGCCGGAAGCCTTGACATTAAGAAGTCAGGAAAACAAGACGAACGATAAATGATACATCGTGGGCACCAACGCCGAAGCAGCACTGAGCCAATCCGGGGTGCGAAAGAGCACGCCCAGCACCACTACATACGCTGAAACCCGAGTGGCAAACGGAGCTCCAGGGCCTGGTGTGTGGGACTGTATCGGAACAAGTGGCCAAATGAAGCTTATCTTCTGCTTCAATGGCATTCTCTACTCAGACCAATTCTTGTTGTATCTCGGTGGAAAACTGACACAGCTTATTAGTCTCTCCAAATACAAAAATCTGTAAGTTTTGGTTTGATCTATAGTGTTCATTATCTAACATCCAAATTTAATACAAAAGGATTTAACTTTAATAGGACACTATCTATACTCTTTAAAAGAAAAATTGCTGAATTTCCTGAGAAGACACAGGCAGCTCGACTAAACTCCAAGCTGTACTACTTGTTTAGGGAAAGGCCAGTGTCTCCTTTAAGTGGAGATGCAACAGAATTCCTACCTTGAAGCAGGAGGCCCGATACAGGAGCTGGACAACGTGCCCAATGCTCGTTTTGGAGGCTTGAGGAAACCGGGGCTCCAACCTTTGCACCACAAAGAGAACCAACACTTTTCTTGACAAAGCAGAACCATCTTCTAAGGCCAGGAGAACCAGCTTTAGAGCTTCTTCCTGCATTGCTAGGAAAAGTTGGGCAAAACCAAAATTTATCATGTGCAGGGATAAGATAAATCCATTTATTGGAAGGGCAATACTCAATAATTTTTGCAGGTATCACTTAAGCAGACAACACAATAATAGGAAGTCACAGTGACACTTTTTACGCTTTTGGGGACACTTTTGTATTTTGCATATTTTATCTAGGAAAGCAGATAAAAAGGTAACACATTTAAGAAAAACTTCTATCAAAATGAACAAACTTTGGCATTAAGAGAAGGTGTAAGCACTCTGAGAAACTAACATGGAATTGCCCAAGCCATGATTATCAGCGGGATATCTCTTGATAACAACAGAATTTGCAATGAACTAGCCTCTGTACATATCTCTAGGTCCTACACTGCACTTTTAGAATTACTAGTACAGGAACAGTGAAATTGCGCGCTATACCTGGTCCGAGGAACTGGCAGCCCCGAGCCCTGACCGCCGCCCAAAGGTTAGAAGAGAGCTGTTGCGGGTTCTGGTGCTGGAGAATGAGCTCCGTCACTGTTCGTTCACCTAAAGATCGAGCTGCCCGCATGGCACGGATCCTGCCTTCTTCTTCCACTAGCTGGCAGTGGACCAGAGTCACCAGCTTCCTCTGCATCGGGCGACTCAGAACACTCTGAGTAGTGCTATTCAGGCCCACTCCTTTAAAAGAGAGCGAAAAGTTATCCCTCGGTTTGCTGTGCAGTTTCAGAGTCCGCGAAAGTGTGCTCTGCTGGGCTGACTGACTTATGGGCATGTGAATAGTTCTGGGTGCTACTAGAATATCTGAAATGAATCATAAAATCACACAAGTGAAGCATTTTTAAAAGTATACAAAAGCTGTTATCTCATGCAAATATATCATTCATGACATTAAATATACCATTATTCATTTTAATCATGAAGAAATAAAGATTAAGAGGACAGACAATAATACTTAGTTTAAGACCCAAATCTGGAGGCCGTAACAGTTCTGCCGTATTGTTTCACAGTGGCTACTCTTACCTTCCTAATGAGAGCAAGCTGTAATGCAAAGACAGTAATATCAGCATCCAGTCTGACCGTATGCCCTCCCACGTGCCACGTGAAGATGACCAGAAGGCAGGCAGCTCAGAGCTGTCAGACGACAGAGAGCCCTTCTGAAACCAGTGCTGCAGGCACACCTGCCTTTACTTCTGCAACTCATTCAAAAGATGTTTCCAACATCACCTAAACCCTAACTCACTACTTTATTTGATACGGTTTGTGATGACATTATTTGGGACCAGCAAGTCTGGTTTACAATAAATACATGAATTTCATTAAGACTCATTTAATAAACATTTGCTTATTAGCACTGATAAGTGCATCCAATTTACCTCTAGCGCTGCTGAGTGGCTTCAGGTACAGCGCTAATTCTTCCACACATTTCTTGGCTTCCTCATAATGCTTCGTGTCTTCAACCCCACTACACAGAGTAACGGGCTGCTGCTCAGGGACCTAGCGGTCAAAAGGAAAGGCCTCCTTCAGTGCTGACTAATCAATTAAACAAACGCTTTATTGAGTATGCGTGTGTACTGCCACTTAACACTGGTCACATCGAAACTCCCACTAAATTTACTGGATTGTTTTTTTATTTTTTATTTTTTAAAGATTTTATTTATTAATTTTTTGGAAAAAGGGGAAGGGAGGGAGGGAGAGGGAGAGAACATCCATGTAAGAGAGAAACATCAATCAGTCGCCTCTCAAACAAGTGGCCTTTGTCTCTGCAGATGATGCCCAGCCAACTGAGCCATACTGAGCCATACTAGTCAGAGCGAAATTTACTGGGTTCTAGGTAACTCCATATTCTTTTAACCCCAATAAACTCAATAAAAAGAAAAAGATATGACAACGTCTTACTCATTTTGTAGAAAAAGAATCAGTTCATCCTCAAACATCTTTATGAAAACGAGCAAGCCTTGATTATTTGTTATTAAAATATTTTATTTCTAAAATTGTTACCTCCCAATAAGTCTATTTTTAAAATGTTTCCAAAATGTTATACTGGAATTTTCAAATGAAAAAGAAAAATGATTATGAAATAAAAAGCACAGGAAGAAAAGAAAAACAATCAGCTGCACTTTCCCTTTGGACAAATATTTTGCAGTATCGGTGACATCTTTTGAACAAGAACTGCTCTCTATTTCCAACATACATAATATTAATCTTCTCTGCTTTATGGCAGCTTTTGGGAAGGTATTAGTGGGGTTAGATTCAAAGTTCCAATATATTTTTTCAGATAACGATTTATGGTAAACAGATGGTACTTCAGACACATTATGCAAATTAATCTAGTGGGGGATTATTTAAGTGAATCATATGTAGCTTTCAAAACCCTGCCTCCTGTCGCTTTGTGAAACCTTTGGAGGATACCACTGACTTCTACTTTGAGAATGCTGACATAAAATTTTCGGAGTATTACTTTCAGAATCACCACACTAAATTTTATAGGTACCCAGGGATATTTGCTCCTATTCTAGATATGAGGTCCCCAAAGGCTGTGAGCTACAGTCTTTGCCTTCTTCATCTTTCATTTCAGTTAGTGTCTACTAAGGAAACTTGTCTCAAGCAGCTACCCTTCTCTTATTAAGTAAAATGCAATGGTTTTATGAATAACATTTTCCTCAGTGTTGAGAGGTCCCTGTGACTTACTTCCTGGGTCTCTCTAATGGTCTGAAGAGCTAAGACTGTTGAGAAGGTCTGACCTCCAGATTTAAAGGTCAGTATTGCACTGTGACCGAGCCTCACTGGACTCCCACTGCAATTCTCCTAACAGACTGAAAGAAACGAATTGCACAGGACTGAACAGAATTTTACCGATTAAATACAGGGCAAGGTCACTCAGTTTTAATTCAACACGTTTCTCTCAGGAGGAGCACACCCAGCCAGAGAGAAATCACAGAGCAGAGCAGAGCAGAGCAGGCCACGCACGCACCTGAGCGCCCACGAGCTGCAGCAGGGCTGAGTTCACCGGGAGGAGCTCGATGTCGGTGTTGATAGTGGTCTGGTCGAACGGGCAAGCCTTGCGGTGGAGTTTATTCAGGCACATCTTGCAGACAGTATGGCCACAACCCAAGCTGATGGGCTTTCGAATTGTTTCGTCGAAAGTCTGAGTGCAAATTGGGCAGGAAAGGAAATCCGTCCACTGTGGAGCTTGTACAGGCATTGCTTCTGGGGTTACAATTCACTAACACACGTACGCACACACACAAATATCTAAAGCAAAGATTCCACTGGAATCAAAATCTTTGAAAAAAGTTTATCTTTTTTTTAAATATTTTCTGTAGATACAGTCAGCACATAGTGTGAAATATAACCTGGAAAACAAAGAAAAAGGAAAAAAAAATGAGTCCTCCTTTGTAAATTAAACTGTCTTCTCCGCCCAGCATTTGCAACCTTTCACACCGCATTTATGACACCGCAGCCCTTCTTTCTGTGCCTGCACAGAATCAGAGCCGCAATAAAACATCTAGTCTCAGCCCCTCAATTTAAAGACCAGGGACAGACCCCGGAAAGATGAAGTAACTTGCTAAAGTGACACTTGAAGTTAGTAATAAAGTTAGAAAGAACCAGGACCTAAGTCTCTCAAATTTATCTAAATATATGGTTGTTTTATATTTAAAAAGTAGCCTCTTTAAAATTCATTGATTTGGAAAGAGAGAGAAAGGGAGACATCGATTTGTTGGTCCACTAATTCATCAGTTGATTCTTCTCGATGCCCGGACTGGGGATTTGAACCTGCAACTTTGATGCATCAGGACAACATTCTAACCAACAGAGCTATGTAGCCAGGGCCTAAAAATTAACCTGTTTAAGGTGGTTAATAACATTCTGTTTTTTGATCTGTACATCAGATGCATGAATCTGGTTTTCTGTGAAATTTTATCAATCTCTATACTTAGGGTATGTACACACCTATAAAGAGGGTTTTAAAAAATGGGCTTAAAACTACCTTAAAATGCTTTATCATCAAATTTGGCATGGGTAATGAGATAAATGAATAAAATGAAATAAAGAGACTGTAAGTCTTTTTAATGTTTACTTTTAAGGATTTTAGATATTCCTAAGAGTTTAACTTATTAGTAGATATCTTTAAGCCCCAGACACAGCCTGTACTCATTGCCATAATATGTTGTGTTAGAACAATGGAGTTAATAATATTTGCTTCAAGAGATTTTTAAAATCTCTCAACTTTAAGAATGACAGAAGAATTATAATTTACCAGAACCTATATATACTCAATTTTCACCTGGCTGGTGGGGCTTAGTGGATTGAGCGCGGGATCGCAAAGCAAAGGGTCACCAATTCGATTCCCAGTCAGGGCACATGCCTGGGTTGTGGGCCAGGTCCCCAGTAGGGGGCACGTGAGAGGCAACCACACATAGATGTTTCCCTCTCTCCCTCCCTTCCCCTCTCTCTAAAAATAAATAAAAATATTTTAAAAATATATAATCAATTTTCACTGTCTACCCTCTATTTTTGGTGGAGGATAGAAGCCAAATCACAAAACTCATCACCTATGTCTAATAAAAATTTTCTTTGTATATAAAACCCTACTAGAATCTTCTAGCATATCTCTTAAACAATAACTAGTACACTAACTGTAGTGTCTAAAAATGAGAACTGATGCTCACAACAGCAAAGTAGCAGTATTACAAATTCTTAAAGATCTGATTATGTTCAGTAGAGACTACTTACAAAGATTTTTAAAAATCTCATTTAAACTGTGATTAACTAGAAAAGTAATCCACACATTGTATTCCTCAAGTATTTCATTTAATTCATGTTTTATTGAAATAACTTAACCTTAGATATAAGCCCATTATTGATTAGAACAGTTTCTAGGAACACTAAAGTGTTGATTCACTCATTCAACAAATATTTAACTAAGCACTACTACGTGCCAGACTCTGTTTGAACTGTTGGACAAATAGTGAAACAGCAGTCATCATATCTGCCTTCTGAGTAACCTCAGTGTTGTTTGGGTTCTTGCAAGCATGCTACCAGATAAATGGACAAGTAAAAACACTTAATGGTAGTTACCAAGTTAATTTCACATTCAAGATCTAAAAGTTATCTGCATGTATGTTCAAATGGCCCTTGCAATAACTAGAAACAACAGATTGCCCAAATTTTGATTTCTATGTTTTAACTATACTTTCTTTTTTAAAAAAATATTTTGTTTATGCTATTATAGTTGTCCCAACTTCTCCCCCTTTGGTCTTCTCCACCCAGCCAGCCCCCCTAATTATAAACACTTCCAATAAAATAGAGTAGCTACAAATATATTTATATGAAATTATTACTACTTAACAAATTAGACTATCACCTGGAAAGCTAAAAAAAGACAATATGGTTCTGGTTACTTGACTGAACAGCAAAGGCAAGTGCTACGGTTATGCACAGGGTTGCAGAATGCTCCACAATAAAGAACGCAAAAAGGTAAGTGTCTAGAGGACATAGTATTCAAAACAGGAACTGGTTATCAGTCAGAAACTGCTTGCTGAAGCTCATTAAAGTATCATCCATATGAATGTTTCTACAGATTAGCATGGCTTTATAGTAATATCTACAAAGAATCTGATCCACATCTTAATTCCTGAAAAGTAGTTAATGATTCCTTACTTTTTAACTAGTATGGCCTGTAGAGGACTTGAAATTTGTTACTCATAAAGTTAAGATAAAACACAGCACTTTATTCCCTTAAACACTATAAAATACACAAACCCCAAAGAACACAAAAGATGAATGTTTTACTGCACATCAATATAACTTTTACTACTTATACGACTAAGTGCCACATACTGTGCTAAACGCCTTACACAAAGAAAACCTACAAATGGCAGATAATTACTGTATCCCATTTCACAGATATAAAATGGAGGTTTAGATAAGCTGAGTAAGCTAAAAAGAAATAGAGATGAGCTATTAACCCAGATATTCTGGCTCAAGCTCTTAACCGTATCACCACCCATAGACTAAAGGTTAATCATAAAGAAGGAAGAACTACTTGCAGTTTCATTCAAAAACCACTGTCACAAGTTGTACTCCCTGACAGCTACTGGCTTCACAGTAGTTCTATTCTTCTGGCAAACTTGTTGCCAAATAATGGCGGGGTCACTGTTCTGATGGCACTTGCCTTCTCAGCAAGATACAAAACAGATGACTGCTCCCTCCTTCTTGAACGGGTCAATGCGCCACACCGATCCCCTCATCCGTCCCAACTCGCTGGCTATTAACTCCCAAATTCTGGAGTCATCAGGTCTCGCCTTGAGTTTCCTTTTCTCATTCTCCAGCTAAAAATCCTGAAACGGTTTCCTGTTGCATTTAGAATAAAAACAGGATTTCCTACTCTGTTTTATAGAGCCCTAGATGACAGGACCTACAGTTTAGCTCCCCCGCTCTCTCTCACCCGTGTCCCCATCGCCCCTACTCTCCCGCGACTCCAGAGAAGCTTAGTCCTGTCACAGAATGTTCGTGTTGGGCTGGCTGGTCTGTCACACTCTCCCTGTAAAATAAAAAACACAGTCTCCATTTTTCACCAATAACTTTCTTGATCTGGATATGTTGAGTACATTGGTGATCTCTTGCTATTGGCCTCCAGTGGGGAAGAGGCCAGGGGGCCGCCAAACATCTCCCCGCGCCTAAGACGGCCCCACGGCAGAGTTACTTGGGCAAAGGTCAATAGCACCAAGAAACTTCACAAACCACTTCTGACACATTTCATCAGTCACAGCACCTTCCCATATACTACACAAATGTGTTTTTGCATTTCAGTTATTTCACCTTTCTTGAAATAATGAAGTATAACTTGCCAAAAGTAGTACATATCTTACTTCTATCTTCAACATTAAAATGGCTGGACAAAAATTCACCAATTTTGATCAGTTTTTTAAATGCACGCTGATTAGACAGCTGTCACAATACAATCTTAACAAAATTGTTTTGAATGAAGTTAAAGACAACTAAGCGCCGCGACAGCTGTTACATGGAAAAAAGTAAAACTTTGTGGCCAACTTAATACTAGTCTTTCTGTCTAATGTTTGAATTGGAGACCGCCCTTTATCATTTATAAGAGAAGCCACCAAAAATGTCAACTCTTCAGACCTCCCAGACCAGGTGAAACTCTAAAATAACCTCTAAACCCCTCTCTAGTCCGTTACTACATTTAAATTCTATACCAAACATTCCCATCACCTATAAGGTCCATTTTCTTGCTTATATTTTATCCTTTGTACTCAATGTCTATATTCCCCTATTAGAACACAGACTACAGGAGAATGTCACCGAATCGATGAGGCTCACTGTGAAGGCTAGAGGCCCTCACTATGGTTCCGGCACTCTACAAATGTTGCATATGATTTCAAAGAGTTTACAGAATGGTGAAAATCTACTCAGATCTCTAAGGTATTTAAAGACTCCAACCTGTATTTCTCTTTCATGAATCTTAAAATTTGAGATTTCCATATCCCAACACCATGGAATATGGAAAACAGGAAGAAAAAATGGCCATCATCTGTTTTACAAACTTAAAACACCTCCCTGATCTCCCACATGATTTCAGATCAGTGCTGTTATATACAAAGTTTTCCCAATTATTCTGTTGTAACAAAAATTGTTTTAAAAAGAATCATAAAACTTCACTGTAAAAGATATATTAAAGAACATCAAATTCTAACCTCAGTTTTCAAGATGAGATAACAAACATTTATTTACATCCCTATAATAACAAGTATTACTAAGTATTTTCAAACACTGCTTTTCATTTAATCTTTAAAACCTGGAGAATTTGGAATCATTTTCCTTCTTTTTTTACAGAGAACTAAAATGTTATATTCAGAAAGCTTGGCCAAGATCACACAGGTAGTAAGTGGCCAAGTGACAGCGACCTCAAGTTAGTACTTGACACTAAAGCCCATGCAATTTCCACTGCACCAGTTTGACATAGTAGAAACCAAAGACAAGTAACACAATTTCACTCTAAATCATGCAGCTTAACAATGGCAGAGGTGGGATTAGAAACCAAGCTTCCTAATCCTTTGTTTTAGTGTCTCCTGCACCCCCTTTGGAGTACCCTGCATATAAACTCACTGCCGAACCTCTGAATTTAAAAAATATCTTCACATAGTAAAACTACAATTAGCACCCTGGCCAGGCAGTTCAGTCGGTTAGAGCATCATCCTGATACAGCAAGGTCATGGGTTCAATCCCGGCTCAGGGCACATGCAAGAATCAACAAATGAATAAATAAATAAGTGGAACAACAAATCGATGTTTCTCTCCCTCTAAAAATCAATAATAAAAAAAACTACAATTAGCAACATTTGGCTTAGATCAGATATCCATAACCCTTGGAAATGATATGTAAATTACTTATATACACATGCTCATTCTTCTGGGAATACGACCTACGACTTTTATCAGATTCTCAAAAAAGATTTTGCTTGCAGGGAGAAGATATAAGAACCACTGACCCAGACGTACTGAAATAAAATAAGAGTTGAAACCATAAGAATATAGAAAAAATAGGAACAGTAAGTTATATGAGCGTACATTTCCTCTGTATTTATAGCACAATCTCAACAAACTCATAAACATGTTTAAGTAATATTCATGTGGGTCAAAAAAATGTCCCTGATTACAGTGAAGCCCCTCCCATCCCTACAGTCCTCAGTCCTACCCTGTCTCCACGGAGAAACTCTTGTTAGCACTCTACTTGTAGTCCTTTATCCTTATAAGTAGATCTACAGATATACTATTAATTAAAAAGAAAGTATCTTAGATGCTGTTATTCACAACTCTTCTACCTGTTCACTAAACCAATTTTCCTTAGAAATTTTACCTAGAACCCTTTTCCCATTCCCAGTAAAAATTAAATATTCAGTTATTGTAAAAAAAAAAAAAAAAAAGGTTTTATTGGTTTTTATTACATATCCAGCACTGGGGATGAACAATAGCAAACAAGAAAGTCATTCCAAGTCTGCATGGAGTTCACATGGTTTCCTTCCTTAGCTATGTAAGTAGCAATGACACAGCAAAACACAAGACTGTAACTTATGGTGCATGATAGGAAGGTAAAGCACTGGGAGATATAAGGCAGATACAACAGAGATAATCTAAGCGGTGGGGGTGGGCTGTGTGGGGCACTGCTCCCCTGGGGAAGTGGCATGTATGGTAATATCTGAAAGATGGCAACTGGATAAAAATTATGGGGAGAATAATGTGGACTGTGTGTGTGCAGACTCCAGGTAAACAGAAAGCATAACCACAGGTATGGAGACTAGAGAGAATACAATGCAATTCGGAAGCTAGGAAAACCCAAACAGCAGGGAAACCGAAAACAAGGCAAAAAGCAATGCAGACAGCAAGAGAGAAAAACATGAGATGAGACCAAGGAATTAGCAGGGATTAAATATCAGAGGATCTTTTAACTCTTATTACGGTATTTGGTCATAACGCCAAGAGTAATGTGGAGGCACGGAGGCGGCAGAAGTGACCATTTCACCATTTCCAGCCTCCCCTGATCTGCGTGCTGTCCTCACCGACCCGGGCCCACGCACGTCTCCTTCAAGGCCCAGCAGGAAGGAAACCTAACAAACCCTGCGTGCCTTCTCTCTCACCGCTGGGCCCTGAACAGCCCGAACAGCCCAAGCTCTGTTACACGAGCAGCACGTCTACTTTAGAAAACCTGACAGGTAAACATTCCAACACAGAAGAAAGACTACAATGATCATTCACGTTACAGAAAGATAATCTACCAAGGTATTCGCAATACAGTTCTTTTTCTATTTTTTTCATCCTCACCTGAGGACCCTTCTTCATTGCTTTAGAGAGAACAGATGCAGGGGGTGGGGGGGACAAAGAGAGACACACACATCGATGTGAGGGAGAAACGCTGATTGGCTGCCTCCCATACACACCCCACCCGGAGAGCAAGGCCGCGGCCTTTCGGGGGACAATGCTCCAACCAATCGAGCCACATCGGCTGGGGCATTTCCATTCTTTCGAAAGGAAAGCTAGACATCTTGGTAAAAAAAAAAAGGAAACACTGTGTCCAAAATAGGAGAACAGTTAAACAGAGGTTATTACCTGTATTATGGAAAGATATAGAAAAATTAAAAGGAGATTTATGCATATAAAAATGGAAAGAGATCCAAAGTATATTATTAAGTAAAAACAAAACCTGCAAACCAATACATATGATATCATTTGTGTTGGGGGAAAAAAAATCCTCATATTAGTCTTGGTCTTAGTGGATGTAAAGGGATGGAAGGGAAAGGTCTGGAAAGATATCTAACCAACTTAACAGCCACAGCTGGGCAATGTATACAATAGTGAATTATTTGTATCAATGTAAATAAATTTTAAAGAATGAAAATAAGAGAAGCTAAGAGTACATTTAGAACACAATCTAGGTTATTTCTAAGATAAAGTACTGTAAGAATATTCAAAACACTTTTCCTTATTAAACTGACCTTCTTACACATTTGGATAAGCCACATCATCAAAACATATTAGTTCTTTTCAAAATTCATTAAAAATCCTTATACATTTCTCTGTAATTTATGTTTCAAAGAACTAGCATAACTTATTAATTTTATGTATTATTTCCATCTCTATTAGCCTAGCAAAAGGAGGCCTATTGTTGCTAAATTCTTATACTTTCTGGTAAGAGAGCTCTTAGAGACAACTACAAGAAACTTGATAGAGTAAACATTTAGAATCAGCACCCAATTCATCACTAAAACTAAAAGCATTCTTTAACCATTCAGGTAAGTTTGAGAGATCAAGCAGAAAATAGCATTGTAAAAGCCTGACTCTGCCTGGTAAATCTGATGATTAAGAATAGTAATGGCTCTATTTTAGCAATTACAAAAACATAAATCAAAGTTTTTTTTAGAGACTCAAAGAGTCATTAATTGTAGTTATTAGATCTAAAAAGAATTTCTTCTTCATTCTTTAAACATTTTTCTCCAAAGTCATCTTTCCAGACATACTCCAAGCTTCTCAAAGACAGTGTTTATATCATCTTCAACCACAAAACATATCTAAACCACACAGGACATATGGCTTAGCGAGTGTAATAAACATTCTTTCAGACAAGAGTAAACATATGAAATCAAATTACTAAAATACCAACATCCAGGGCTTTTTAAAACTTCCTCAGAGCAATGTTGTATGGGGAGGGGGAACCCTAAATAATTCTATTAATTAAAGCACATGTGCACACAGCCTGCAGAGAAATCATTATATCTGAGGGCTCAGCCTCTATCTAGCTCATTAGGAGTAATTCTACCGGAACCTTCCTAATCAGAAACAGCATGAAGGATGAGTCCTCTTTATTTCTAAAAAAAAAAAAAAAATCTAAAACAGTGACTCTGCTGCATTGGTTAACTTTCCCATCAGTTTAACTAAGGCCTACTCTCCTATGTAAATGGCAATGAGGTATTTTACTGTAGATAAATGATAATAGATAATACAGACTACACATGATAATGGAATGGAAACCAGTTCACCTTGAAGTAGGTCCAAATTAAAAAATATCATATCACTCCCCCAATAAGACATATTTTATACCACAAAAAATGCCCACAGAAAACATTTAAAAGGAGGTTTCATTTGGTTACATGTCTTCTCCATGTCACTGACTAGAGCTACTGTACACATCCTGACATTTGACATTTCACTAACTTATCCCAACTTCTAAATTCTGGTTAAAAGCCATTACTTTAAAAAATCTCTAGACATTTATATCAATAAAATATATCATTACTATTATCATTTGACTTTTTTCAGAACTGTTTTTTTTTTTTTAACAAAGAAATAAGATCGCAGAGTAAGAAAATGACGGCAGCGAACAACAGATGATGAGACCAAGGACTGAGCCCACCAGCAGCTGAGCAGCGAGTCTGCAGGTACCAGACTCCAACTCTCGGAGCGGCCGAGGGGCCACTCAGCTCAAGTCCACGTCTCTGCAAGGCAACAACTAACTACCCGTTGTGAGCTTCAAAGGCTTACCTGCAGTGAAGGCCGCCACTAAAGAGCTACCGCAGACAAACGGACGATGACATGCGGCACACCAGAGTGCGGCCTGCTGAAGGCGAGTCAGCTGTCAGGCACAGCTTAGGTGTTTTCTGATGCTTCTCCGATTTAAATGCCTACCATAAATCTAAACCACTCTATAAACTTCCACCACTGACCGATATTTGTGAAGCGACAACTAGGTGTTAGCATTTCCAGTGTTCTCTGTATAGTATCTGATTAATTCAATGCTCAGAGCAATGCTGTAATGTAATTATCTCCATTTTAAAGATAAAGAAACCAAAGTACAGAGAAGTACCCAAAGCCACAAGGCAAGGAAGTGGAGGACCTCGACTCAAACCTGGGCGGGGCGAGCTCCCAAACTAGCACTTTTAAATCCTGTAACCCGTGCCACCGTACAGACGAAAGCTAGTAGCCATCAAGGTGACGGAGCTTTTAGGGGGGAAGGAAATGTTCTGAAATTGGATTGTAATGATGGCTGCACAGTTCTGTAACTTTACTAAAAATCACTGAATTGTGCACTTAAAACAAGTACATTTTATTGTATGCAAATTATACTTCGATGAGGTTGCTAAAATAGTCATTAAAAGGCTTTTTATAAAAAGTCAGTTTTCAAATTTTTAAATGCAGTAACTTAAAAATATAAAGACACTTCAGATTTGTTACATGAGCACAGCAATAAAGCTTATTAAGTAACTAAATTACTGCTTTGAAGGTTTCGTTTACATATATTACAAACTGACATTTAAAAAAGTGTTTGAACATGTATTCCTGTTTCCTCTCCCACAGGTTCGCTTTCTGTCTCTGGTTCAGAGAGAGAAACATGGAAATGAAAATTCATCCAGTACCTACTCTGGGCCAGTCACCAACGTCCGTTTTATAGGTAACTCTTGAGTTCTGCAGCATTAACTTGCCCAAAGCTATAAATTGTGGAGCAGAGAAACTCAACCCATATTTGAATTTGAAGTATATGTTGCTTGGAGAAAGATATTTTATCAAACAAAACTATTGTCTGCAAGAAGACAATCCTGATCTATTCCCGCCAGCCCCGCCCTATGAGATGGGTTTAACTCATTATTCTTGGCTTTGCCTTAACCTGCCATTTTTCTGGAACATTTTCATAGCAACCAACACACAGGGCAACACCAGAGAAAAGTTTTAACTATCTTGAAAAATGAAGCTAAAGGCAAGAAATGAAAACAAAAAAGACAAATAAATGAAGGCTTATTATTACAACACTACTCAGTGTTATCATTCTCAGCAGAATTACAGCAAATTAATTTACAGATAAAATAGTAGTCTGAGTTGTTTTTTTATAGAAGGATTAAGGTTTTCCCAGAAATAATATTCTGTGAAGAATACCCAATTTTGATTGTAAAAATATCTCTCCCCAAAATATACAGATTAAATTGTACCCCTATACTGCGCACAACAGCCTACATAAAAATAACTTCACATGCTCATGTTAGTACTAATGGAGATATACTTGGGATAAGTATGAAGAGAAGGGCTTATGGTTTAGAGGGAGAAGGGCCTGAAAAATAGAACTTCACAGAGCCCTCTCTGTGGTTTGCAGCTTAAGAAAGCTGCGAAGGGTTAATTTTGGTGGCTTACTTTCCCAGTGTGCAGAAGGATAAAAAGAAACATTCTACCTTCAACTTAATGCCAAATTAAAAAGAAACACTAAAAAAGACAAAACCTTCTCCCCACCTCAGCTGCCTGATGGGAAATTGAAACAGTACCCAAAGACGTGAATGGAAGTCTCTAACTTTGCCCACACAGCCCGAGGCTCCAGGTTTCTATTCTATGTAACAAAGTTATACATTGTGTATAAACGTGCTCTACTGAAGAAAACAATCAGCAGTATGTAGGAGGTGATAGAATGAAAAGGCCAGACTCAAAAGCATCATCTTTAGAAGGCTGTGAGATACTAAGCAAGAAAAATGTATCCATTATAACAAAACAGCAAAGGGCTATTTTCTTTTTTCAGTTTCTGCATTAATACTCTGCTGAGCAGCACATATACTATTCTGTCAAGTACATAAATATGTCATTGCCAGTTAGTGGTAGTCCAAACATCAAGGACATAATGAAAACTAATAACCAAAATCAGGACTTTTTTTTTTTTTTTTTTTTTTTTTTTTTTACAGGGAGAAAAATATCAATGTGAGAGGGAAACATCCATCAGTTGCTTCTCGCACACTCCCTGGCCAATCCAAGACCGAAAGCACAACCCAGGCATGTGCCGTGACTGGGAATCAAACCGGTGACCTCTCATTTTGTGGGATGACACCAACCAACTGAGCCACACTAGTCAGGGCAAAATCAGGACTATTTTAGAACACACTATGCATTTCAGTTGATCTGTCATCTTGTTAACTGCTTTCAAATTAAGTGCAAATTTCTGAAACTGGCTGTTTTCTTTATAAAAATTGGTGTCTCCTAATTAATAAGGTGCTTTGCTAAATTACAACGATAACTCAGTCCCAATACAAAAGAGTCATGAAGAAATGTTGAAGATTAAGCCACATATTTTAGTAAGACTTTAGCTTTTCAAGTCGCAGTTTGAAATCATCCTCCTGCTATAATAAAGGCTCCTTTCTATCGAGGAGGTTTGCTCCTCAGGTCCCCAGGGGTTATTCTGAGACACAATGACAATCTGATTGACAAGTAATCAATAACCTTGAATGCAGGGGAAAATGCTCATGACAAAAAGAAAATCTAACTTGTGCCTCATAAAGTTATAATTCAGGTCGTTAAATACTAAGCTATAGACTGAAGAAGCCAATGAAACGGAGACGTTTTAAGGAGCAACACTAATGCTGTTTCTTTAACCTATCCCTCTTTACTATTTCGTTCCCCACCAGCATGCATAAATCGTTGTTCAGAGGAGTTAAAAAAATACACTTCGGTCTCCAATCTGTCTTCTTTAACTGAAAAAAGAAAAAACAAAGGTGCCCTTCAATCCCTGCCCCTGCCTCCCCCCAGGCTCTATTCTCTACTCCCTCGCCTCTCAGTGTCCAAACTGCCACTTCTTCCCAGCCACTATGTGGAAAGGACTCTTAACTGGCACCTCAGCGCCTTCATATGCAATTGAATGGTCACGCCTCGGTCCTTACCTTACTTCTTCCTATAGAGCACGTGATAATGTTGACTGCTTACTCCTGCAAATGCTACCTCTTTCGGCCTCTATAATGACCTACTGTCCTAGCACTGCACGGACCGACAGGCCACCCCTTGTGTGCCTCTCCCTCTCTGCCTATCCTTGGAATATGCGTGGTTCCCTCTGAAGTCCTTCCTCGCTTCTCTTTACACACTTTCCTTGAGTGATACCATCTACGTACCAGCTCTCAACTATCAACTACCTGCTGATGGCCTCCAGATCCTTAGCTCAGGCTCAGACCTCTGCAGGCCAGGGCCGCGAAACCAGTTAGCTATTAGTCACCCATGCCCAACCAGGGTCTCAGACCGTCTCAACCTCACCAGGACTTCTGTCCTCTAAGTCAATGACTGAGTGACTAAGCTGTTGACAGCGGTATGGGGAATCATCCTTGGCTACTGCTTTTTCCTTAAATCTGCCTCCTCAACTAACTAACCACCATGTCTATTCACTTTATTTCTCTCTCGCTTCTTGAAACCCTGCCATCCATTCCCAATACACACATTGGGGCTACTAACATCTCTTACTCAGAGTACTGTGACAGTTTCTTAACTGGTGTCCCTGTTAACAGTATCCCCAACCAAGCAAAGCTAGGCTATAAGTGAATTGTAAATCCCTTAAAACCAGAGGATATCTTGGGTTTTCCCCTTCGCTGTTGCTATTTACTCTACAGTTTTAATACAGAAAAAGCCAGTCAATATACATTAGCAAACCTATCAAGCTGGAGAACTTGTTTTCTCCAATGGAAAACCAAGTAGGCTAATGAAAAACTTTAAAGCTTTAGCATCCACAATAACATGCACAGCTCAACAAGAATATACATATAAGACTCAAATAACACTACAAAGCAACTAGACCTAAAAGATATCCATAGAATACTATACCCAACAGCAGAATTCTTTTCAAATGTGTAAGGAGCACTATCCATGACAGGCAATATGCTAGACCAGTACAGGAACCCTGTAACTACTTAAGCCTACTGGTTTATTTTTAAAAACAAACAAACAAACAAAACCCAGGTATTGACAACTATTTCTTTAGAAGAGAACCACAAGGATATTTTGTTAGAACACACTGAGAAATACTCAGAGGACTAAAACAGAAAATGACCCCTAATTTTATCCATAATATATTAAAGTATGACATACAAGCACAAAGGCACACAGATCGAGGTGTACAGATCACTGGACAATGAATTACCAGGGAGCGTGTCTGTATGCCCACCATACACGCTACCAGCACCCAGAAGGCCCCCGCCGCCCCTCCAGCCCTCACGCCTTCATTCCTCCTCACAGGTCGCTGCTGTGCTAACTTCATACTGTAGATGAATTTCACCTGTTTTAAAGCTCTACGTAATGAAAGCATCAGTATGGATTCTTTTGCATTTTGGCTCCTTTCACTCAACATATATTTGTTATATTTTTTCCCTACACTTATATTTTTAAACTAATGCAAAACATTCCCATTAAATGGACTACACTTAGGAAGCTTTGTGAACTCATTTTTGGAGCAGTGATGACGCTGGGTCTTCAATGCAACAGATTTCTTGTATTTAACTGGAAGGAACAAAAACAGGTGTCAACAAAACCCGAAAGTAAAGAGTCCCCTCTCTACTCAAGAAAACAAGGTACCGTCTGTGTCACACTGATAACCCCCACTTCTTTCTGTTTACTTGTTTCTGTTTTTCCCCCCAGGGAGCTTGTGCCTTACACTTCCTGTGGCATTTGGTGGCTACCAGAGGGCTCTGACCGATCCTAGACCTGGGCAACAAAGGGGAAACAGACAGATGAATTCAGAAAACGCAAGGTGCATGTGCGGCATGTTTTTTTGCAACGGTCAGGGGATGCTGGAGTACACACTCTGACCCAGGGAATGTTTGCATCTTAAAGATATAATCTAACATGTTTAATAATAATAAAATAACATTAGTGTTGTTAAAATATTATCCCCATAATCTACTGGCCAAGGCTTAAGAACATACATATTATTTTGTTTTTTTTTAAATAGACTATACCTGATAGAATTTTACCTATTTCCAGAAAAAAAAGTCACAGTGACTTTCAATTGCACATACTTGAAAAATAAAGCTACAAAAATAAAATAAAAAGGTATGGATTTACTTCCCATTTTAAAATCACTTCTGGGCTATTGTCCCAAGCAAAATTTCATTTTGAGTTTAAAAGAATGAACAAATTGCTACATGGACTTCAAACACAGAAGCCTACAGCTACAATATATCTTATTTATACTGTCAAACCTTGGCTCTCAAACTTTGTTCTGGAGGCTGTTTGAGAGGTGATTTGTTCGAAAACCAAACCATTTTTGTTGTCGCCTGAGAGACGCGTGACTCATCATACAGGCTTTGGCATGAAGGGGTTGTCAAGTAGAGACTCGAGACCCGAAGTTTTGTTAGACAACCAAGACATTTTTTCCATGAACAGTTTGGTCGAGAACCAAATCGTTCCAAAGGGGACGCGTTTGAGAACCAAGGTTTGACTATACACAATGTGGTTTGGGACAGGTATATAAATTATAAAGTAAAGAGGGTATTTTGCTGATTCCCAAGTAGTAGCTACTGTTACGAGAACCTACTGATTTATTGCTAATATATCAAAATTAACATAAAACACTTCTTCCACAGTATGTAATGATAACCGTTTAGGGATTAAATTCACGCTTGGGTTTTGTGGTGTCTGTGCGCTGCAGGGGGAGGAGACCAAAGGCTGAGAAGTCTCACTGCCCTAGTTGCACAATAAATAGATTTACAAACATAATATTACACTCTATTCTTGGGTGAAAAATAGGGAGCCCCGCTTCCTTAAAACATTATGAACAGTCTGTCTGACGCTCTCCTTAAACGTGAGCCTCTTCCCCGTTTCCCTAAAATGCGTGAATTTCCTCCGGGAGGGCCAGGCCTATCACTTTACTTCAAAGGATGCGTCCGCCACAATCCCGCCACCGCCACCCGCACGCTGCGCTCCTCATCTCTTTCCTGACCCATTTTTCTCCGTAACACTTCTCACCACCCAGCATGCTCTCCTTTACTTATTTTGCTACAGTGTGCGCCCACTACTGCTGAAACGTAAGTTCCACGATGACAGGGATTTTTGTCTGTTTCTATCTCCAACCTTTCTGAGTGTGTGCTATGTGCCAGGCACTGCACTCTGCTCTGCGTGCTTTATCTCGGTCATCACGGTGACCCTATTAGGTATCATTACGGCTTAATTTTACAGTTGAGGAAACTGAAGCGCAGATGTTAGAAAAGATGTTCAAGGTTACATGGTAACTAAACTTACCTTCCTTTTAAAATGGTAATTCCTTCTGCAGCCTTTGTCTCTTTGGGGCACCGCTATCCAACTTGACACTCAATGTACTTACCTGGCGATCCGGTGCTCCTCCTAGATCCATTCTCTTGCACCCCCGTTAAAAAGCCTTACTGTCTCTGGCATCAGCAGCTGCCTGTCCGCCTCTACTTCCCCGACTGAGGTCGGTTTTCATTCACTCAAAAACAACAACAACACACACTTACTGAGCACCTGCCATGTGCTGGACAGCGCCCTACGACCTGAAGACAGAACTCTGAACCAAGCACGGCCCTGCCCTCGGAGAGCACACGGCGATGCTCAGCGGGACAGCAACTCCTCACGGGCCTCCCCTCGGCTTTGCTCTCGCAGTCCCCACCCTCCTCACCCTCCTCACAGCTGCAGCTCTATTTTCTTCAATGACAACCAACTCAGTACAAAAGGGACAACAGACTTGCACAGACATTTCACAAAAGAGGATATCAAATGGCCAGCAAGCATATTACATACATACTTATTAGGTTATACATACACGTTAAATGCTTATTGAAGAGTTACAGGATATCATTACTTATGAGGGGAATTTAAATGATGGTAAGACACACTTACCAGAATTGCTAAATTTTTTAAAACTGACAGCACCAAGTGTTACAGGGAACATGAGCCCGTGAAAGCCCCACCCAATGCTGATGGCAGTGTGAATTGGTACATTTACTCTGGAAAGCTGGCAATATCTACTTAGGCCAAACAAAAGGCAAACAAAATGACCCAGAAATTCTACTCCTAGCTGTTTCTACAAGAGAAATGACTACATATGCCCACCAAAGATATACGAATATATAGGAACATTCGTAACAGCTTTATTCATAAATGCTGAAAACAAACTGGAAACAACCCAAGGGTGGCTATTTCCATGCTTACCTAGAGAGATGGAATAGCTGCCCACCGGTGCCACTGCCTCTGGCTTACACATGAACTCTCCAGACTGTTGCTCACAACTGATCCTGAAGAGCAAACACTCCTTCCAGACTATGCGCCTATCCCCGAACTAGCCACGCTTCACCTTCTCCCACCCCCTGTGTTTACAGCCAATGTAAACTCTTTCCAAACAACTTGCATGTTTCTTCCCCAAACTGTCGACATGAAAGAGCCCAGTCAGTCCCGGATGGAGACCGTGCTGCCTTCTCCACCCAGCCCTGCCACTGGTGCTTTAGACTGCATGCCCCGGGCCAGGTCTCTCTCTGGCTAGCGTAAGCCTTTCCCCCCATTGCTTTGGTGGGGGGGGCGGGGGGATAAACACCCATGCAAGAGCAGCATCGATTGGCTGCCTTGTGTATGTGCCTGGACAGCGGACGGAACCTGCAACCTTGGGGTGTGCCCTGAACAGGAACTGAACCAGTAACCCCTCAGTTATGAGACGATGCTCCAACCAATTGAGACACACCAACCAGAAAGGCTAGCATAGTCTTAATAAATCCTTTCCATTAGAAAGGTTTCACCATGAAAATTTTTGTTTAACAATCCCAACTATAGGACATTCTGGGAAAGACAAACTATGGGGACAATAAAAAGACGAGTGGTTGCTAGGAGTTGGCATAAGGAGGGACGAACAGGCAAAGAACAAAGGATTTTTAGGGCAATGAAAATAAATCCTTATGATACATACTATGATGATGGATACATGTTCTACATTTGTCTAAACCCTCAAGGAGGTACAACACCAAGAGTGAACCCTATGGACTTGTAAACCATGGAACTGAAGTGTTAATGTACGTTTATCAATTGTAAAAAAAGTATACCAATCTGGTGGTAGATGTTGATAATGGGGAAAGAACTATAAGGAGCATGCAGGCAAAGAGTTTATGGGAAACCTCAGTACATTCTTTTCAATTTTGCTATGAACCTGAAATTGCTCTAAAAACTCTTTACAAAAAAAAATTAAAAATCAAGAACTGAACCTGAAATGGCTCTCAAATATGAAGATTCTGTTGATAGAATTTGCTACCCCTTTCTTTTCCCTCTGCCCCCTAAAAACATCAAATAATGGAGATTTTGGCATTATGCACCAAAGAAGATTAGTGACGTGTTTTATCCTAACATCTGAGTACAATGAATTCAATAATGTCAATCGCTGGGGGAACAGGTGCCACTACTTCAATATTCAATGGTGCTTTCGTAAAAATATTACCTGTTCAGGCTTTGTGATGGTCTAAATTACACTTAAATGCATTTAAAGAGATTTAAACAGCACATTTTCTATTCTAAGAATTTTCTTATTTCAAAGAGCCAACATTTAAAAATACATTAATAGAAAATAAATTGGAGGGTCTTTTGTGTCCTTATGAGGTTTTCATCCGTTTCAATCCTACATAACAAAATGACATTTCTGAAACAACTGGCTTGGATCAAATGAGTCAATGCAAAGAACCCATAATTCAATTTTTCTAAATAACTGTAATGCCTTACCTTTATTTTTTAAGTTTTTAATAAATTTAAAGACTAGATTCCAGCAAAGAGTGACAGTTTTACTCAAAACAGTTCAAAAACTGCTGTCAAAGGAGTAATTAGTAAAAAAAATTGACATAAAAAATGTAAGTTTTAAAAGCACAATCATAGGGACAGCATTTCAAAATGAAGTTTGGAGCAAGGGTGTTTTTTTTTTAAGTACAGCGCTTACCTACGGACGACCACTGCTCTTTAACAGAACGCCCCACCGCAATGGGCTTCAGGGCAAGCATGACCGGTGCCCAAGGTGGCCAAATCGAGGCCGTGCGCAGCACGGCTACTCTGAGCAAAAGCAGGGGTACACCTGCGCCCAAACACAAAAGGGGCTGACGCAAGGCTCTCCCTTGTTCAAGCTCTGGGAACGTTAACAGGATGAGTTTAGGAAAATTCAAGTTCCTGTGGTAACCCGTTTGGACTGTACAGATCAAAATGTAGTTTGAACGGAATCCAAACGCAAATCAGTGCCAACAGATAATTCTGGAAAACAATAATGTTGAGTTAAATTCTATTCATCCTTGCCAGCCAATTCATATTAGTACTGGAAATCAATTTTTGTCATTTAAATGTGTCACACATGTAGGGAAAAAATTATCCATCATAAATTAAAGAAAATAATATCCGCTAAATAGGATAAATTTCTTTACTTAAAATTCTAATTGCTTAAAGAATAAGATAACACATCATTATTTATTAAAGTTATAGCAATAGTTTCTATACTTCTGATTTACACGTTTTGAATTACACAGTATATAATCAAATAGTCCTCCATAATCGCTTCAAAAATGATTCTAACTTTAAAAGTAAAAGCAAACCCAACAATGGGGATCCTGAGAGAG
The DNA here is from genome assembly GCF_021234165.1 of Pteronotus mesoamericanus. NCBI lineage: Eukaryota > Metazoa > Chordata > Mammalia > Chiroptera > Mormoopidae > Pteronotus > Pteronotus mesoamericanus. Next base: position 10,787,346 of record NW_026555302.1, on the reverse strand, counting down.
AACTAGAAATGAGGAGATCCAAGTTCTAATCTCAGCTATGCCTTTGATTGGCTCTGAGATCTGTGTACCTGATAAGCATTCCAAAGGTGCAGAGTGAGAAAGAAGAGCTGGCCCCGGGCGAGGCTCAGCGAGAGGAGAGTGGAGCAAAGGAAGCCGGTGCCTCGACAGCCAACCTTTGCGGAGGCTGGGTCTTTGAGGGAGTAAAGAATTTTATGTATTTTTCTAAAAAAAATTTTAACTTATTGACTTGAGAGAGAAATATCAGTGTGTTGTTCCACTTATTTTATGCATTCTTTGGTTGATTCTTCCACGTGTGCCCTGACTGGGGAGCAAACCCACAACCTTGGTGAATCGTGACTGAGCTACCCAGCCGGGTGGACAAAGACTGAAAATGTAAATTGAGGGTAAATTGAGGCCATGTAAATAGGTAAAGTCTCTCTGAGAGTGAATGTAAATGACAAACTGGACCTGGGGGAAATAGTTTATGTCACACTCTTCAACAGGACCTTCTGAGACGATGGAAATGTTTTCTCTGTTTCTAATATAGCAGCCGTGAGCCACACGTGACCACTGAGCTCTTGAAATGTGGCTAGTGCAAATGAGGAACTAAATTTTAAATTGTATTTGTTTTTAATTACTTAAAACAAATTTATCTATACAACGGAGTACTATAGCAGTAAAAAGAAATGAGCTATCAAGCCACAAAAAGATACGGGAGAAGCTTAAATATACTTTTAGAAAGATTATGCTTTTTTTTTTAATTGATTTTTTTAGAGAGAGAGAGAGGAAAGGGGGGAGAGGGAAAGAGGAACACTGGTTTGTTGATCCACTTATTTATGCATTGATTGGTTGCTTCTTATATGTGCCCTGACCAGGGATCAAACCTGCAACCTTGGGGTAGGGGACAACGTTCTAGCCCACTGAGCCACCCAGCCAGGGCTTAAATATACATTACTAAATGAGAGAAGACAACTTGGCCCACAGAACTGCCTAACACAAAGAGTGAACCCTAATGTAAACATGGACTTTAGTTAGTAATAATTTCCCGACAGTGGTTCGGCAATTGTAATAAATGCAGTGCACTAATGCAAGATGCTAACGGAGGTGGCTGTCGGGGGAGGGGTGTGTGGAAACTGTGGACCTTCAATGCAATTTTTTTTCTATAAACCTAAAACTACTCAAAAAATAAAGCCCACAAAAATGTTTATATTTTAGTGGCTGGTATTAAACAGCACAGATCCATATTAAAGAAAGACTGGTGTAGGAAGAAAATGAGAACAGTATTTCATTTCTGACCACCACCCCAAAAATACAAACATGGTTAATATTAAACTGTACAAAGTTTATATGTAGCTTGAATATTAACATTTTATAACAATTGTGTTTCAAATACTCTAGGTCAGTATCTTTCTGCAATGATTTTTCTTAAACAGAATTATGGAAGAAAATAACATTTATTGAGTGGGTACTAGATGTCACGTACTATATTAAAAGTGTATGTTAATTCATTTAAATTTCAAAATAATCTTTAAAGGAAGGTATTACCATTTCTGATTTTACAGATGAAGAATCATAATTTTTAAGTGAGGAAAAATGAGAACCTACCTAGATCTGACTCCAAAGTCTATGGTCTAATATACTCTGTATATATTCTTATGATTCCTAAAATTACAAACATAATTGAATTTTCCCACTATAAATTTCTCATCGGGAACTCTTAAAATCTGGAGTCACCTTTTTCTTTCTCAGTCTTCGGTAAACCTTTTGAGTAAGTCCTATAGCACAACACAATGATTCATTAACGATACACTCAGAGTCTAATGAGGTCCTGTCCCCGCGCAGCCTGGCCCCAACCACTGTCGGTTTCCCCTGTCACCCCCCTTGCTGTCCATTTCACCCACGCAGCTTCTGCTCCCACATCTAGTTGGCACCTTTTAATCTGCTGTGGGATTAGAAAACAATCAAATGTCTCAGAATTAGTACAGAGCAAGAGGTCTTTTAAGCCAATGCCTTAGTCAGATGACTTAGCTCATTAATCTTGTGACAATTAAAGGTCTTTTTTTATCGACTTCTTATTCCATACTGGCAGCTGAATAGATAAAACACTGTTCTGTAATAAAGCTAGAAATATAACAATTCTGTTTCATTCACAAGTCTTCCACTGAACCATACTTTTAAGCATGGCTCTCTAAATCTCACCCACTTGAAGAAGTTATTTTTATGATTAAATTTCATATACTAGCTTTCCAATAAATGTTAGTATAAAAATTAATGAGATACATAAAAACACAGAAATATATTTACAAAAAAATCGATATTGTCCTGGAAAAAAACCTCACTTTTCAAAAAAGCAGAAATTTTACTGCATTGAATCCTACATATTCTTATACAATTCTTTCCCATAACTTCTTAAGTTGTTCTGGGACCTAAAGTTATTAATTAAAGTTTCCATAAAAACAGAGAGATTAGTATCAAAATGTAAATTCTTCTTTTCCACTTAGACCTCCTTTACTAATACCATGAAATCGGCATTTCACTTCTCACCGTACGTTTTAAGATTTCAATTTAAATAGGGGAAGTACCATTCTGAGTTTAAGATAAGAATAAAAGAATATGTTAAAGCCCAAAACTGAAATGTCCAACTTAGTAGAAACGTTCAATTTACAAAAGCCCAACTTCATTACTTTATATGAGAAAGAAAAACAAATCATCCTGTCCCTCACCGTCTAAAACAATCCAAAAAAGGCTAAATATCCATTGGTTCTGCAACAGTGTCTATGTTTTTGGAGCGAGTCACATAAAAAGCCAAAGGTTTCTAAGATGTATTAAACAAGGGATTAAAAGCAGCGTGTCAGACAAATCATAGCTCTAACTATCCTCAAAAATTAGCTGAATACTCATGAAGTTAGATTCATATGGACGTATTCAAAGAGTTTCAATCTAACAATCATTTCCCAATATAACCTCAAATAAGTCCAAATGTCTGCTAATATTCCAAGTTGCTTCTATACATTGAGAAAAACCAAAAGGCAAATGACCTGTAGATAACAGACTAAATAAATCACTTACATTTGTATGTAACATTGAAGTATGTTGATGAAACATAGTTAATTCTCACAACCCAGTGAGGAAATACAAATAAGAGAGGTTTGAGTATGACTCCTTCCAAGTGATCAAAACTAAAACTGCAAATTGTTGTGATTTCCAACTTTTCTTCCATAAAAAGTCCCTGGCAGCAGCCTTCTGTACTTGGAAAAGCATGCAAAGAATGAGGTGGGTTTTGATGGCTAACAATTGTATCCCCAAGTTTTTTCTGCAATTTCAATTACACATAGCACTCTTTTTCAATCTTGGCTCAAATCACTTTTCCATTAAATCCAAGGAAACAGAAAGTGGAATGGTGGTAGCCAGAGACTAGGGAGAGAGAGTATGGAGAGTACCTGCCAAATAAGTATAGAGTTTCCTTTGGGGGTGATAAAATACTATGAATTAGAAGTAGGTATTAGTTGCAAAACATTGTGAGTGTACTGCCACTGTACTGTTTACTGGTTAATTTTCTGTTATGTGAATTAAACCGCAAGAAAAAAATATGTGTTAAGACAGATAAAATTGACCCCTTTAGAACTTTTCTTCAAAGCATTGCTACCATGTTGAAATTCTATTTAGATCTTCAAGATTTTAGCTTACGTGTATTACAACTTAAATTATTATGATATTTGCTCAGGAGTATATTGAGATCAGCGCTAAAATGCTAAAATTAAAGGAAAATTGCTGACATATACTTGTAAATAATCTCAAAGAAATATATAAATGAATCTACGACAGAATGCAATTTCAGTTAGCTTAACCGTGCATGTAAGGCAAATTCAAAATTTTTACTACAATTCTTTCCCCCAACCTCAAGCAATCAGCAAAACATTGTGAACTGACACGGAGTCTGTAATGCTACGTAAAAAGCAAACAAGCACAAGCACGGTACACCAACATGGCACACCTCATGGGTATAAATAAAGATGCCAAAGCTAGCTAACTGTCTTAGGGATGCAGGGCAATGTTACGTTCATTACTAAGCTTCACACTTGAAAATGTATAAAATTTACCTTAAGAAACTTGGGGTGAGAAAAATTTCTTTGTATAAGTGCCTGACAAAATTAACCTTATGTCGTAACTTCTAAGGCCAGTCCAAATCCAGTCTAGACGCCAGGATTAAACAAACGAGAAGGAGTCTTAAAGAGGACACTACGGAAAACAGGCTGATTTTGAAATCTACTGTGGCTGCCTTGATGCAGGCCAGTCTGAGAATTTAAATCCACTGGAAACCAACCCCAAAGAATACATGAACCCCTGAGCACGGACAGGGCCAGAGCTAAACCAGGTCAGTATATCCTGCCAAGGAACATCTTGCTCCGAGGTGTCCACCAAACAAGGATCATTTATCAGTTTATTCTTCTCTTGGTTGGATGCCAACAACTTTCGGATACATGCAAGTGTGGACTGATGAGACCCCCATTGACTCCATTGGAAGCCTTAAGATCCAGAGGTTTAAAAAAACGCTGTAGAGTTCTAAATGGTCTGTGTCTTTTAAAACATGTAAATGAAGAATTTCAAATGTTGGCTCACTCAACTGTAAATGTCACTGAATGTTACTAAAGGCATTTTTTAATTTTCATAATGTATTTCAAAGGCACGACTTAGTAACTGCTTATATAACCAATTCAAGTCACGAAAGAATTACAGCAATTCCACAAGTCTGTCCTATATGAGTTTATCTATATAAAGAGTATTTTGATCTGCTAAAAGCAAAAGTATTTCTTTTATAATTCACATGAATAAATACTTTCTCAAATTTGTAAGTACACATTTGGCAGAATAGAAATAATGAAAATAGGAAGGATATTAGGGCTAAAGGTTAAGTACAGTATTACAAGATAGTTCATGGTCAAAACAAGATGCTTCCAAGTTTAACCTTTAGACATATGGCAGCAGTAGCAAAGCATCTAATTTGTGTCACAGGACCTAGGTTTGAGTAAACTTTTACCTATTAATTATGTGAACTTTTTGCTAGTTACTTAGCTACTCCTAGCCTCAGATTCTTCATAGATAAAATGAGAGCACTGCAGCCTAACTAGGAGGATTAAGTCAGAATGTTTTTATTCAGTCAACAAATATACTTCGAAAAACTTTAATTTTTTACATACAAAACTACTTTTTAAAATATTTTCAAATAAATCAAACATATATTAACTTTCAATATTACTAAGAAAATGCCAATCTGATTTCTAAGCTATGGTCCAAAACTTCTTAGAAGAAAATTCTTAAATATTAGTTGAGAAATTCTGAACTGAAATAATCAGAATAAACATTAATAATGGGGGTTTGACAGTTGAGAGATAACATCTTTTAAAAGTCTTCACAAATGAAAACAGAATTCTCTGAGAGGTTTCTCAATGTTAAACAGAAATAGGGACCCAGACTTAACCCATAAGTTGTTGGATCAACATCCAATTTTGAATAAAAAATCTTAACACTTAAAAAGCTTTGTTTTCAGAAAAATGGTATTAGGCATGAGGCAAATTAGTCCTTGACACAACATGAGAGTTTTTTCATAACAAAAGACACTAACCACTTACAATTTACAAACTCTTAAGTTACCAAAATTACTGTAATAGGTTTAGGGTCACAGAAAAATTTAAGAATCATTGCAATATAGACTTTCCTTGCATTCTGTACTGACCTAACAAAATTCAGCATAAAAAAAGAATAATGAATATGACCAGTTTAAACTCTCCTTTCTGAAACTTAGCCCAGAAAATTCACGTTAGCAGGAGCCATGTGGAAGCTGTTCTTCCCCTGTCCCTTGAAAAGTCAAACACCCGCCACATTACTTGCGCTGTGCGTAGAAGGAAAGTCACTCATGTTCATCCACTCCAGTTCAGTCCTACACAAGACAGCTGACCTCCATGTTTATCCAATTGCCAGTCTATTGACTGTCAAATATTGTGGAAGAACTAAGACCTCGTGCAGCTCATTAAGTTTCACATACTATATAACCTGAAATTCAAATTCCTGAATTGCTACAACCATGGGTGAAAGATTAACTGGCATGTTCTCTGCACACGTCAATCTTCCTTTTAAGAACACAAATTAGATGGGCCACGTTATTTAGTGTTAAAGAGTGCAAAGCAATCTTCTCGGACGCATCCACTTCTAATACACATTTCTGCACACCTAGGCAGAAACTGGAAAAGAACGAACCTGAACCATTTTTCTCCCTCCCTTGGAAATGGGCTTGGTAGACGCCTTTCAAAATTTACGTTTAAGGAGCAATACCAATTCGTCGTTGAAGTTTCAGACCCCACCACCACAAGGGCCCATATAATGAACAGCTGTCTCTTGATAAGCCTAAACAGTCAAAACAGAACAGTTGTGCCTAATTTGTGAACATTATAATGAAGTTTTGAAATCGTACAAAATCTGCTGTAGAAACCAAATGTCAAACTCCGAGGAACGGGCTGGTCGTGAATAATTTTAGGACAAATGACCGAAAGCCAAAATTAGAACGTGAGACAGGACACACGGCGTCCCAGCCTGCGGGCGAGCCCTCCCGTCTCCCGAAGGAGCGCCGCCTCGGGCCCACCCCGCGCTCGCCGCCGCCGTTCCTCCTGCGGCCCATTAATAATGCGCGGCGGTTCGTGGGAAGAAAAGTTCTATTCAAACATTACAGTTGGCCTCCGCGGTGCCAGTAAGCGGCTTTGTTTCCAGTTCCGTGGACTGTTCGGGGACGTCAAGAGTTGCGAGGGCTGCCAAAGCGCCCCGGTCCCGCTCGCACCGAGGTTTGGAGAGATGGAAGCCCAGATGGGTTTCAAGAGCAGGGGCATCCCTTAGACCGCCATCCCTCTCCACCCCCCTGTCGCCGAGCACCTTTTACCTCGCCCATTTTTTGTTGCTGCACTTCAATGCTTTTGAAAAGACACCTGCATCCCCGGCGTTCCCTATCCGCCACCAGGAAGAAAGACGACTGGCTGGCTATCTGGCTCCATCTCCAGGGAAGGAGACGTCGTAAAACCCACTCGGCCGGGGCGGCAGGGAGCGCCTTAAGGGGCTGGGGACCGGCGCGGCCCCGAGGGGCGGGGGGCAGAGGCGGCGCCAGTTTACAGACGCCTTCGGCGCCCCCCCCCCCGCCGCCCCGCAGGCTGGGGGGTCCAGACGCGCTTTCCGGGCGCGGTCCCCTCCCCGCCGGGCCCCCGCGGTCGCCTCGGAGATGGGCAGCCTGCCGGCCCCCTCCCCCTCCCGTGGTCCAGGGCGGTGCCCCCACCTCCCCACGGCCTACTCACCCCGCGGGCCCTCCCGGCGGCGAGCAGAGGCCTGAGGCCTAAACGCCGCTGGCCACTGACAAGCCCCCCGGCCGCCCGCGGCGCCCGAGGCCGGGCAGGCGGGCGGACGCGGCCTGGGAGCGGAGCGCCGGCGGGGACAGCCCCTTCCTCGCCGCAGCTGCCTATTGTTCCCGACCGAGGCCCGGCCGCGCCGCCCCGCTCCCCACGCAGCCGCCGCCGCCGCGGCCGCTCGCTCACCGCGCTGGTCCGAGCAGCAGCTCCTCTCAGCTCCGAGTCCCCGCGGCCGTCGCCACCGCCGCGGCAGCCACCGCCGCCGCCGCCTCTGCCACCGTCGACTCGGACTCTGTCCCAGGCCGCCGGGCCCCGGCCGCCGCCGCCACCGCCAGCGCCGCCTCCGGCCCCCCACCTGCTGCTGCTGAGGCTGCTCCGGCAGCAGGGGCCATCTTGTTGGTCGGCCTCCTCTTCCTCCTCCTCCTCCTCCTCCTCCTCCTCCACCCGTCCGCTCGTGTCCTCGTCCCCTTCCTCTTCCTCGGGCTCCTGCCCGCCCCGGAGACTGGGGCGGAGACCAGGGCGGAGCCCCGGGGCGAGGCCCCTCCTTCCGGGGGCGGGGCCATCTGAGGGCGGGGCCCGCGGGGGAGGGAAGTTCTGAGTCACCCACCGCCGACGCCCCGCCGGGCGGCTGGCGACGCGCTCCGCCCGGCCCCGGAGCGCAACTCGCCGGGAGTCGGCGAACAGGTTCCTCCGTCTGCCCGGCCCAGTCCCGCGCGCCCCTGCGCCCGGCGGGCAGGTGGCCAGGCCGGGAAAATGAATTGGGAAATTCCTGACGGTGCCATCCCACCCCGCACTACCTCAACCCCCTTGGCTTTCTCAGCTCTGGTCCCCTCGCCCTCATTGTTCCTCTGCATTAGCTCGCCTCCCCCACCCCAGAAGAAGTAGCCTCCCTTCATGTTATGCAGGTTCTTCCTCACACCAGCTTTGCCCTAGGCACCCCCCCTTAAGAGTCCCCAAAGAGTTCGCCCCCCCCCCATCAGGGCGAGCCGGCCCAAGACCTGCAGACTCACGGCTCCAGAACGTGTCCCCAGGCCCCTGAGAGCATAAGCGCTCCCTGGGACAAAGGGCGGGGGTGGGGAGGGGGCAGGAAAAGCATCGGCTCCTGCAAGAGCTCCGGGACCCAGGAGCTGACCTCCTGAGGGCTGCAAGTTTGCGCTCCCTGGCGGAGGAGGAGTCGTGCCGCTCCGCGGTGATGGGAGGCCCCTGCAGAGCAGTTCGGTGGAGCCCGGTCCTGGCGTGGCAGAAGGGAGACATGGAATGCTTCCCGCGCCATGCAATGCCAATTTCACGATAAATTGTCTTGTTAGAACAGAGAGGGCAGACGGTCCACAAAGAAGCGCCCAGGTGGTAGGTCTCTGCATTGCCCCCCCTATCTTTTTTTTTTTTTTTTTTTTTGCCGAGGGCGCGGGGACGTTGCTTTCCGGTCCTCCCGGCACAGCTCGCATCGCCAGCACCGAGGAGAGTGCTGTACTCTATTTAGAGACGCTTCTGCCTTTATCGTGATAAAATCCAGTCTCTGTGACAGAGAGGGTCCTTCCTATGATCTGTAAGTAATACATCACGCGCCTTCCTAAACTCTGAGCCAAGGGAGGGTGCTTTTTAAGGGGCTGGGACCGTCCTGCTACTCAGGTTTCCGCTTCATTTTAGGCGACCTCTTGATGTCTTTCTGTAGATGGGAAAGGACGGCCTTTGAAGTGAACTGAATCTGTAACCTTGTCTTCCACCTCCTAATTAGTAACCCCAGGCCTACAAAGCGCACGTTTCCAGCTCCCACAGAGGGATTAGGCTCGCGAGCGCCCACCCAAAGGCTGCCTCCCACCCCGGCAGCCCAGCCTCGGTCCTCGGCTGGGGAAAACAGATTAATCTGCTCCTGCTCCTCCTCCTCCTCCTCCCTTCTTTTCACTCCCAGGGAACCTTCCATAACAGAAGGGTTTAGCGGCTGTTGCTAGGCAAACATGCCAACTTAAGTTGCTTAGGGGAAGCCAGTAACTTCCATTACCACCTAGCAACCTAGATAATATAATTCTTTGAACTATTAATAGTAGGGCCTCAGTTGGTATAAAGCTTCTTCGAGGTCCCCTTAAAAAAATAGAATTTGAAGTTAAACTTATTTCATCAATATTGCAGTTAAAAAACAAGTTTAACACGAAGCAGCTTCCCAAAATCCGTTTTAATGATATAATTAAACACACCTTTGGCAGAAAGAAGAGCAGCTTTGAAGAAAACACTGAAGTGTTTACAATAAAAACTAATCTACAAGGAGTCATTTATATGCTTTACACTCCCCAGTTAGGCCAAACATGTAAGATGCAGAGAATAATTTGTCGAGACTGAATCTATTTAGAAGAAAGACAATATGGTTACTCAGTGTCGGGGTGGGGGGTGGGGAGGAGATATTCTGGGTTTTATTCCCAAATTAATTCTGTAAGACTTTTAGCAAGTCAATGAAGCTCCTTTTTTCTCATTATGCTGTTTAAAAGTTTTTGTTACATTATTATTTATGTAATAGTAACATTTTTCAGGGTGCTGAAAATTAATATAAATAAGATTAAATAAGATATGTTAAAATTTAAGTTATGTATATTTAATCTTTTAAACACCTAAAATTGTATAATTTGTTTTAATCCAGTGAATATTGTGTTAATACAGTGAAATGATGTTTGAGAAATACCTTGAACTAAGGTAACACAGTAAAAATGAATTACTGAAGACAAACAGATTAAATGTTTTATAGTCATTTGTACCTAAAAATCACTAGTTTGTAGCTATAACACAATTTAACCAATGTAGCTTTATTTAATACTTTACTACTTAATTCTGATATGGAATCCCTAGAAATTGAGACTCTGCCTGGTCCTCCACCATATGATATACTATGAAAATTAAATGAGTCATTTCATAAAAAGGACTTAGAACAGCACGTGGCACATATTAAGTATTCACATTTTTAAAAAATTCATTATATATATATGTTATTATAGTCTTTGGTTTCTTGATCAACTGAGGATGTCATCAAATACATTTTTGCTCTTAGCATGACCTCTGAAAAATATTGATACTATTTTTTAGATCACATGCCAATCAGAGTAATGTCTTAAGGATTTCTTTCGATGTATTTTCTCGATGTACAGACAAACGATATGCCTGTGCTATGTTGTTTTTCCTTAGATTATGTATGTGTGTATGTATTCATGAGAATAACCTATGTTTTCAGGTTGTGCTGAGTGATGTTTTTTAAAGCTACTGTATTCCTTAACATGGCTCTGTAATGTGCAATTGTCAACCTAAAGCGCTGTTTGTCACATCAAGGCTAGAAAAGGCTTTGGATAGCAACCCACTTATTTCAGCAAATGAGAGAATCTGAGAAAGGTTGCATGGATCGTATATCTGACCCCGTATTTATAAATACTATGTTATTTTGGAGGAGCCTGGAGAGCTGGAAAGGCTGGGATGGGAGGAGAAAACACAAAGATGAATGTGTCATGTGTCCCTGCCTTAAAAAAATTTAACAGTGTAGTAGGAGAAATACAATAAGGCAAGTCAATGAGTACAGTATAAAGGAGATCACTGCATAGAAACTAAAAGTTCTGTGAAAAGGCAGAAATACTAGGAATCTTCATTCTAATGTTACAGAACTACTTTTTGATGGGTGGCAATACTATGTATGACATAGATGTGTACCCAGTGGCACAGAAGTACAATCAGCTCTCCATTCAATGTGGGTAGTGATGAGGAAGAATAAGGAATGGGAAATGGGAAGTCTGAGACTAGAGTTTGGATGAACTAAAAGCCTGGTTAAAGTACGGCTCGGACCTCTTCAGTGTAAATCATCTATGGGGGGGGGAGGGGGAATGACATCCTCAAACAGGAACAGACACAGGCAGGGAGTCCTGGGGTTGAGTCATTTGCATTTTCTGACCTGCTTCAGGTAAAATAAGGGTGGGAGGCACAGTGAGGCCTCTCCGTCCCCTACACCTACACAGACTGTCCGTAACCTACTCCCTCCCCAGCCCACACCTATTACCCGTGTTCGTTCAGCTACATCTCTAGGAAACAAATAAGAAGTTGAGGAAGGTGTCCTGAGCAATTACACTGAAGAAATATGAGGAAACCAGTAGTTTCTGACCTACCCTTCACCTCTAGAGTCTAGTCACAAACCAGGCCCAAGTCATCATCTACAAACTAGGGTGAATGGGCTGCCTTAGGTTGCGTTAGGTTGCCTTAAATTCAGGGTAACGATCCCATGCCATCATGGCAGATGTAATCCAAGTCAGTTCCGAGATTTCTGGAACCAGGTCCCCGTTGACGTGATTTGAAAAGAGCTGAATAAAATGATGTTTCTGAGTCCCACCTGAAGTTACTTCCCAGCTGACCCACCTCCCATGAAGGCCTCCCACTCAACATTGAGCGTGTCTGAACCTCAACTGACCTTCTGAGACTTGTCTTAGGGTGACAGGAAGCAACACCCCTTTACTAAAAAGGCCTCAAACAACTTCTGGCAAAGAGGCCCATTCTAGGCACTACTTGAAAGTGTCATAAGAGAAAGCAGCTCTACTTTTCGCTGGACCAAACTGTGGAATACTGTCATCCTTCACAACTGCGTTGGTCGGCTAGGGCTGCCGTGACAAATCCCACAGACCAGGTGACTTAAACAGCTGCAATTTTCTCAAAATTCTCTGGAGGCTAGAAGCTCAAGATCAGGCTGAAGGCAGGTTAGGTTTCTTCCAACATTTTCCTCCTTGGCTTGTGGAGGCTGCCTTCTCTCTCTTCACATGGCCTTCACTTTGTGTTTGTGTCCTCATCACCTGTTCTCGTAAGGACACCGGGCGTGTTGGGTCAGGGCCTATCCATGTGACCTAATTGTATCTTAATTACCTCTTTAAAGGCCCTGTCTTCAAATAGCACCACATTCTGGGGGACTAAGGTTTAGGACTGTCACATGGGAATTTTAGGGGGAGGAGTGGACACAATTTAGCCCATAACAATAATAAATGCTCACTTTAAGAATATCATATTCATAAATAAAAGGTACGCTTATGAATGTACAATTTTAAATATAGCCAGTTAAATCTGAAGCATTTCTTTTTCTAATTACTCCTTGCATCATACAATATCAACGCTTTTGAGGGTATAAGTTAGCAACCAGGAATAGGATACTAAAATAAAAAATTGATTACTCAACATTATCTGAGTCATACCACCAGATACTAGAAAGCACGTACCAGAATACAAATAGACTCAAGACTAATATGAAAGGATTACTATTTATATAGCTAGTAATTTGAACCTCATTTAGAGTTCTGTCTTGTGTAAAGAAACAATTCTAGATATATTGAGGTCAAATATATTTTGTAATGAAATAATATCATTTAACACAAATATATGTTCAATATCTGTTGGGCACTCTTAGGTTTACCATGTCAGGAGTACCCAGGTAAGAAAAAGTTGGACATAACATGTGGAAATCATTCCGGAAAACTGAACTTGAAAGTGTGCTTTAAGCAAGAAGGAGAGGAAACGCCTTCTTTTTGCCCCAAGCATTACTTTCCAGGATCTGGACCTGGGGGAGTCTTTAGAGTTCTTCACAATGTTCCAAGAGGTTGGAGATGAGTCTGCTCCTTGGAGGGAGGTCACAACCCAGACAGAGAGATGTCCCTGTGGTAGAGTTCTCATTGAAGGTGAATATTCATCTTCATGGTACTCCATGAGTTTATCTCGCTCTTCTGTTCTCTACCTTTGAAGAAAGTGTCGTGCAAAGGTTTCAGTCTCTCCTCAGCTGCGCTACCCTGTACCAGCAGGAGAGCTCTGCAGCCACACTTGGGCCAGCCTGTGTCTGGCAAGCCAGCGCAGCGTCTGTGATGGGAAATGCCTGCAGCTCTCCCCGAGGGAAAGCAGTCTCAAGGGACAAGAGTCAGGGCCCTTCTCCACGCAGACATTTGTCTTCTCTTGTTAACCTTGGACACCTGGAAAGACCTGGTGCCATCCCTTGCTCCACTTCTTACTGGTTGTGTGAGCTTGTACAAGCTACACTTAGGAAGTTTTGATTTCCTTTACTCTAAGGGTTGTAAAAATGTCTAAGACGGGTTTTAGGAGATTAAAATGAGAAAATACATGGAGACCCTCAAGTACAATGGTAGACATCTAAAAGATGCTCAATGAATGGGCGTTATTTTTAAATTATACTAGGTCCAATGTGCCGTATTAGGCTGGTGATTCTCTGTTTTGCTGTGAACTTTTAAAAACTATTTCTCCAGCTCTGACACTAGAAATTTTGATTTGAGGTGTGGGGGTGGGGCCAGGATCTTCATTCTGGGGGGATTCTACAGGTGATCCCATCTTACCATCTGAGGTAAGAACCACTGACGTAGATCAATGGTCAGCAAGCTTTTTTGGTAAATGGCCGGGTAATATATAATTAAGGCTTCACAGGCTATATGACTCTGTTACAACTCAGCTCTGCCACGATAGCAGGAAACCAGCCACAGACTGTGTAAACAGATGAGCATGACTGTGTTTTAATAAAACTTTATTCACAAAAACAGACAAGAAGAGGTGATGAGCTGCATTTGGCCCCCCAGGCTGTTGTTTGCCAACCCTGTCTTATATGAAGAGAGACTGTATTTGCTATAGGCAAGGGAAGTATTTTATTATTGCTATGTTCAACAGCAGCATTAAAAGCCTTACACGTCATGACCAATGTCTGGTGTTAAACGCAAGTAATTAAACAGACAGAGCCCCTGTCTTCCAAGGAATTAGTAATCTCAAACAACAACAGCACAGACATAATATTTATGAGTCCTCCTGAATGAGGAACGTTCACATAAACAAGATGACTCTACAAGGCTAAATGTGAAACCGAGTTCAGGGCTGGGTAGATTGTTCTAATGCTCTGATTTACAAATAGCAGATAAGATAATAGAAAAAGCCCAAGGGCTCATTCAGGAAGCAAGGTAAAGAGGAGAACAATGCCCCAGACTGGCTCCCCCTTTTTCCACAAGAGGCTATAAGGGAGCATCTTTTTAAAAGGAGTCCTTTAAATAGGACTTCGTGGTTCTCCACATGGATGAATTGGCTCCTCCCAATCGTAATCTCTCTGGTAAAATACCCTATTGTCTGAGTCATCCTCTGAGGTTAGGGACTGTGTTATGGGTATAATTGAGTGATGCTTGTGACCATCTCCTTCCTTTAACCTGCAACAAAGAAAAAGGTTTCCCCTTCTCAACAGGAATACCAGTAAACATAGAAGAAAAGCCAGTGGATCAATTCGTGTGTGTGTGCAAGTGTGTATGTGTGGGTTGGTTTAAATCAAATGATTGCTGATTTCATAACCTATTGCCTATGATCATAGAAATGATGCAATAGTTGCTGTTGCAGCAGGCAAAATTCCCTTATATCTCCTCATATTCCTGAAAGATGGACACACATAATGAATACTTGTGATATTTTCGTTGCCCAATATCTTGCCCTCCCCTCCTCAGATTGTTTGGGAATTGCCCACTGGGGAGTTCTGGTGGGTGGCAGGACCTCCTCTCCCACTGCAGGGCCCTGAGTGTTCAGCTGCTCCCCCTGTGCCCTCGGCCCTGCCCCTTGGCGACCCTAAAGTGAGGGGAAGCGACCTAGGCTTCCTGGCCGACTGGAGGCTCTCCCGTGGGACTGTGACTCTGGACTGAGTTATACAAGAGTAAGGAGAATCCAACCCACTAGTGTCTGTGATACCCGCAGCCTGGTGGGACAATGGCAGCAGACAATGGCAGCATTCACTGGCAATGGCCGTTGTAGGCCTGATTTTAGCCATGGTTCTGGGGATCTAGTCTCCCTCGATTGCCTTCCTTACCATCAAAACGGTGAGCCACTCAATGTTCTTCCAGAAAATGCTCTTTTTGCTTGCTTAGTTAGCCACTGAGATAGGTTAGCACATGAGTGGAAGGGTGCAGAAGTCCAGGGAATGCAGAAATGATCCGTTTTCCCATTTCTCATATACTTGTCCTTCACTCGGTTTAACGGAGTTACCCATATTTTTTCTTTCTCCGGGCCCTGATTTTTAGGATCCTAGTCATTAGCGTCTCAGCTCGTGTCCATCTGTATTCATTTTAGTTAAACTGAAGTGCAGGTGTCCTGAATTAGGTTTCCTTTTGTTAACTAAGTTCACTGATTATACCCAAATAATAAGCACTCCTCTCAAGCTTTTGATTTGAAATGTTTTACTCATTCTGCCAAAAATGTTTAGTGTCTGCATTAACAGCAAATACAGTACAGATTTCTCAAGGGGAAAGGTTCCATATTAATCTCTTTTAGCTAAAAATTATGAATGCAAAGTGCTTTTCATTTTTTTCTTGAATTCCTTTTGCTAATAAGAACTGCCTAATCAAGGGTTTCATTTGGGGCAATCAAAACCCTCCTTGCTAAAACTACTATTTACTGATTTTAGGGAGAGAGGAAGGGAAAAACAGACAGACAGACAGACAGACATCAATTTGCTGTTCCACTTATTTATGCATGCATTTGTTGATTCTTGTATATGCCCTGAATTGGGATCAAACCTGCAGCCTTGGAGCGGGACAACGCTCTAATCAGCTGAGCTACTCAGCCAGGATGGAATAAGGATTCTTTTTAAAATTTTTGCAAAAGTATTTCATCTACCACAATGGAAGTGTTCATGTGTAATTCTTTTCTGCGAGATTCATAATCTTGTTTCTGCAACATTTAATCCAGCCTCCTGTGTTCTCAGTTGATGATATATATTCCCAATCACACAGAACAAAACTCATTTGCATCTATTTTATTACAAACAACCACAATAAATACTTAATGACCTGTTATGTGCCTGTTACTATGCTGCGGTGATGCAGAAGTGGACAAGACAGGCAGATTCTCTTCCTTGGGAGAGCTTCGTGTTAGTTTGGCAGGGAAGATAGGATGCTTAAAAATAGTTGAATAACCACAAGTTTGAAGGCCAAAGTACATGGCATACTTAAAAGTGAGAATGGACGTAGTCTGAGATGAAAAGAGAAGGCTTCCTCAAGCGCAACATTTAAGCAGAAAGCTACAGGATGAGCAGGAATTGGCCAGGCAAAGAGAGAGCAAAATGCTTCAAGCAGAGGGAAGAGCATGCGCAAATGCACTGAGGCAAGGAAAAGAAACGCGTGTTTAAGGAACGAACAGAAACGCAGTTTGGCCGGAGGTAGCACGGAGATTCAGACCAGCCCTTTGCAGAGAAGACGGCTGCAGCAGCAGGCAGGCAGGCATGGGCGCCCAAAGTGGGAATTTTGGATTTATTTAAAGATAGGTTTACCAGATAAAATACAGGACATCAAATTAAATTTCTATTTTAGATAAATGACACTATTTTCGTATATGTCCCAAATATTGCATCGAATGTATTTACACTGAAAAAATTGTCTGCTGCTTGTAGAAAACGCAAATTTAACTGGGCATCCCGTAGTTTTATTTGCTGAACTTGGCCACCCTATTATAACAGCAATGTGAGGTCTGAAAGGCTAAGGAGGGATATGATAACATTTTCTTGTTGAAGAATTAGTCTCTAATTATAGAGTGGAAACTGTATTGGAGAAAGAGCGAAAGTACATGAGATCTTGATTTGTCCCTCTTTCTTGAAAA
The DNA here is from genome assembly GCF_021234165.1 of Pteronotus mesoamericanus. Lineage (NCBI taxonomy): Eukaryota > Metazoa > Chordata > Mammalia > Chiroptera > Mormoopidae > Pteronotus > Pteronotus mesoamericanus. The sequence goes on along the minus strand of NW_026555302.1, from coordinate 10,770,343 downwards.
CTTCTTTCTTTGCCTTCTCATGAAATCATACCTGGATGTTCTTTTTCTCCTGTTTCTCTGTTCACTACTTCCCAGTCTTTTTTAATAGATGCACCCCTTTTATTAAATGTTGGTGTTTTAAGACTGGGCACATGCAAAGTTTGCAAGGATATGGAGCAGCTAGTTCTCTTATGTGTTGTTAGTGACACCGTGAAATGCTCTGGAGAGTGCATGGCAGTTTCTTTTAAAATTAAAAACATCTGAGGTGTAGCCATCCCACTTGTGGATATTCAAAAGAATTGAAGCGGGATGTTGAAGATATATCTGCACACCCATGTTCACGGTAGCATTGGGTTCACAACAGACAAGAGGAGGGATCAACCCAAATGTCCATATACTGACAACTGGATAAAGAAAATATAATATATACACATGATGGAATATCATTCAACCTTAAAAAAGGGAAATCCTTTCATATGCTAGAACATACATGAACCTTGAGGACATTATGAAATAAGGCAGTCACAAAAGGACAGATACTGTATGATTCCATGTACATGAAGTATCTGGAGTAATTTAGATTCATGGAAGCAGAGTGGAGTGGAGGTCGCCAGGGAGGGGAGAGGCGAAATCTGGGCGATATTTAGTGGGTATAGAGTTTCAGTTTTGCTAGATCTGTTACACAACAATGCGAACACAGTTAACACCAATGAGCTGAACACTTAAATATGATTAAGATGGTAAAATTTTTACTATAATTTTAAAAATTAATTTAAAAAAGATGCTATTATACAAGGATTCAAAAATCCTGTCTATACAAGGAAGGTTTTGAAGATTGTAAATTGGATTTGCCTAGTCATGTGACCTCAAAAGAAGTAAGATATATTAATCCAGAAATATGTATTTCATTTAGGGGCAGGTTCCCAAGTCTGTAAACATCATTTTGCTTTTCATATTTGACTGGTACACAGAAGGAGTTTTTTTTCTTTTTTCTTTTACTTTTTTTATTTTTTAATCATGTTTATTCTATTACAATTGTCTCACATGCCGAGCATACTTCGCCTTTTAGGTAAGATGCGTTAAAACTCATTTTGAGATAATGCAATAAATGGAACAAAAACAGTAACAATAGCAACTAATATTAATTGAGTGCTTACTATGTGTGAGGCATTATTCTAAATGTACTGACTTGCTTAATTCTTACAACAGACTTATAAATAGGTATTATTATTATTATTACTTCCATTTTATAAAGGAGGAAATGGAAGAGAAAGATCAGGTTGCTTGTCCTGAGGTCACTCACCCAAAAAAGTGGTAGAACGAGGAACTGAGTCTTGACAGCCAGCTCGAGATTCTGGACCCTCAGGCTGTGCTGTCAAAGAGCAGGAGGAACAAAACCCACCCAAAAGACTTGGACGTGAGAAAGCATATTTTCAAGTACACTCAGCAGAAATTTTGGAACAAAACCAAAAGATCAATTTGGTTTTGAACCACCATAAAATGCTGAAGACTCAGAAATATTTGTTGAAGGTTGGAATACATTTTTAAAGAATTCCATCAGTATTCTAAATCAGCGGTCCCCAACCTTTTTGGCACCAGGGACTGGTTTCGTGGAAGATAATTTTTCCATGGATGGGGGAAAAGGGGAGGGGAATGTTTTCAGGATGATTCAAGCGCATTACATTTATTTTACACTTTACTTCTATTATTATTACATTGTAATATGTAATGAAATAATTATGCAACTCACTGTAATACAGAATCGGTGGGAGCCCTGCGCTTGTTTTCCTGCACCTGGACGGTCCCATCTAGGGGTGACGGAGACAGTGACACCTGAAGTGTGTTGCTTATGTCCACTTATGTCCAGTCTACTCTGCAATCTCGTTTTGGTGGCTGTCACTGCAGAAAACCCTGCTTCACGAAGATAGGATGTTGGAAATGGAGGCAGCCTTTTCAGTGCTTTTGTGGCAATCTCTAGATATTCCACCTTGACTTTATTTTTTTAATTTTTTTGCCTGCAACAATCTTTTCTTTTATTTTTTTTCCTTTAAGCCTACTGAAAATCTGCGCATAGACAAGGCAATTAACTCTCATAATAAAAATACCCCATCCACATAGCCAAGGCCTCCATCAGATTCCACGGCGAGCACGTGGTACGTCACAGCCTATCCCACAGGTGCATTTTCTTATAAGTCTCTGTGGTTCTGATCAATTCATTCTGGAAATATTAGCTTTTCACAAACTCCCTCCTTGATTGGTAGATACTGTGCTACTTCACTGGGCCCCACGAACAAGGAAGGCAGAACATGCATCAAATTAGCAATTTTGCTCTCTCGTGATGTGTATTCTTGTAACATGTAGGTCTTGTCGGCCTCTGGTGAAGTCTCGTGGCACTCATTCTGATAAGCCACAACAGCAGGAAAAAGCTGGGAAGGCATTACTCTAGTTTCATACTTAGACTTGAAACTCCATGATCATGAAGTTCACCCTCAAACAGGAGAACTTCTTCAAATAACTTAATCTGCTCTCTGGCTTTCAATTTCTCTGTATCTATATGACCTGTTGCAGGTATAGCCTTTAACTTGAGTGATTCTCCAAGTCATGTTCCCTTGTAGTCTGTTGTATAGGTCCCATCCTACGGTCTAATAACCTCCTTGGAGTGGTCACCCTCCATCCTATTTCCCTGCCCCTCTTCTGCACAGGCTGCTCTGAACCTTCCTTGGTGGCTGTTAAAGCATCTGAAAGCATCTGTAGCGCCAAACTCAATCCCAAAGCCAGAACAGTGCTAGATTCTTAAAACGTCTCCAAACAGCATTTTGGGGAGGGATGGCATATGCAGTTCATCAGCTAACCTCTCCGCTGACCTTCACGATGTGGGTCTTGGTGGCTGTCAGCTCCCGGGGCCTGAGGGAGATGTCTCGGTGGCTGCTCTGGAAGCCGAGGACCACCATGGCCAAAGCGGGGCTGCATGAGCTGAGCTGGACGGACTGGAGTGGCCACGGCAGTGGACCTGCGCTGCTCACCACCTGCTGTGAGACCTGTTTCCTTATAGGTAACAGACCAGCCCCAGTCCATGGCTGGAGAGTTGGGGACCCCTGTTCTAAGTCATCCAAGGAATTCGTTGGAAAACAATGTATTTCAATCTCCTAGGAGAATGTTCATGAAAAAGTATGTCATGCACATCCTTGGGCATTAACTGAGAGCTTACTAGTACTACAAAGAACTTTGCCCCCTGAAGGATTGTAGACTGTCTCTTGTACAGCTGAGAGCAAGCATCAAGATCACCTTCAATTAAGTTAGAAGCTCTGGTTCAAAAGGAGATGTCAGAGCATTTCTTGGGATCCAGTGAAGTCTCTGGAGCCCTTTCTTCCCCAGGGTTTGTGGCATAGCTCCCGTCTTCCTTTCTGCTTCGCAGGGGCCGCCTTCCCACCCGTGTTTGGCCTCACAAGGCTGAGACCTCAGGAAAAAAGCCCAGGGGCGCTTTTGGTTTGTAAGGAATCTCTGTCAATTGTGACGGGAAACAAAGCTGTGGTCAAAAGAAACTGGCAAAAATGGGGAAGTGGCAGTATTTGTGAACTTTCAACAGGTTCTTTACATTATTCCTCGTATTTTACCAGAATGAGTCAGCAGATTGAGACTTAACTAGTTTTATTATAGTCCCATCTGAAACTTGCCTTTTGCATGATTACTGTTTATGAGGACTTACATGCTGGCCACTGTTTGAAGTGTTTGACGTAGGTTAGTGTCTCAGGATGTGCTTGTGACGAGGGTGCAGTTAGCATTTTACTGTATTTGAGGAAATTAAGGAGCCCGAGGGTTGACTGCTGGCTCAGGGTGACTTTGTCAACAGTCAGGCTTCACACTGAGGCCACTCAGCTCCGAAGTCCACTGTCTTGACCACTGCCTGTGTGGCTCCTCTGGTTTAGCCACAGCTGGGACAGAGCGTCTGACAGGCGAGGTGTGTGATGGTCTGGGGGACTGAGTTGGGAGTGGGGCTCAGGAATTCTGCTCCGCCAGCCCTCTTCGGCAGAGATTTGGAAGGACCACCACTGTTCCTCAGCGTTTGTCATACCCTGGCTTTTCTCAGTTGCGTAAAGATGGGGAGTGTCTTGAAGACAATTCACACCGGCCAAACTCATAAGACACCAACACACAGCCACAATGTTATGCAATCGATTCCTTGCCCGTGCCTGGAAACTCTTGCCCTCCACCTGGGATTCTCTCTTCCTGGTATCAGGGATCCTGGAAAACAAAAAAGTGTATTAGTGAGAATAGAATTGTAGAAAGAGAAGTCAAACATTTGGCGGTTAATATTTCCTTTGGGCTCTGGAAGTGGCTGATGAAACATTCCTCTCTTATTACGCTGATGGTTCTTGCCCCCAGGTCTGATGTCTTTCTACGCAGGTCAGGGGCTGGATGGACATGTCTAGCATTTGTCTTGGCAGCTCTGGAGATGTTTGAAAATAAAAATCCTACCCACATTCATGCAACAGAGGTGGAATATAAGTGGCAGAGGTGGCATTCTCATTCATCTCTAATGTCATAGTCAGTGTGCCTCACCGGACCCCGCCATCACGGTTTAAAAGGGCGACAAAGCAGAGCACACCTGTGAGCAGCCAAGCAGACAGACGTTTACTGTGCTCTTTGGAGGGGCTTCACTCTGTGACATGCAGAATGTGTGTCCAGAACAATCCTTGCCCTCGGGTCAGTTACAGCCGCACCTTGTAGGTGTGAGCAACAAGCATGAAAGTCCGTCGCACCAACTCCAGGGGCCCAGATACCAAAAAGGTCAGAAAAGAGAAAGATAACTCCGAGCTGGCATCGCCAGGGAAGGCTTTAATGTTGATCAGAAACTTGAAGAGCCGGTTAAATTCCGATCAGCTGAGGGGAAGGATAGTGCATCCTGGTGGTTTAAAGACAGTGAAGGAGGGGACCACCTTCAAGGGGAGCGATGTGACTGAAGGGACTTCCTGCAGGGCAGGTAGAGCAGGCGCCTGGCGATAGGCCTGCAGAGCCTGAAGCGAGTGTAGACGTGATGAGCTTGGTGTAGGGGGGACGGGGGGCGGCATGGGGGGGAATGTTCAGGGAGGCCAGCCAGGGAGCTATTGACTGCAGTCATCCAGACCTGAGGTGCTGAGGGATGCAACGGGGAGAGGCAGAGGGGAGTGGATGGGAGGAACTGATACTTGGGAGGAAATATTATTAGGCCTTCATTTTCAGAGGCAGTGACATAGAAGGATGGGTTCAAAATAATGCTCAGGTTTTTCCTGTGTCCACCAATGTTTACCCAGTTTTCCCCCCTCCCTCCCTTCTCTACCTTTGAACTGCCTTCCCCCAACCATATGTAAAAGTATGGGGAGTAAGATAAGATCAAATACTTCTGAGAAGCTCTTTTTGGCCAGTTTATAACTGTTTATCTCAATGAGAAAAGGATGTCAAAAATGAAGGATTTTCATTATTGCTTTTAGACTATCTCCTTTGAACACTAACCATGTGCCTTTTTTTTCTTTTTCTTTTCTTTCTTTGTGTCTTTTTTTTTTTTGTATCCAAAAAGCAAAAAGCTGTATTTCCTTAGTCTACAACACAATTACTGTCTACTTCCTTCTTTTGTTGGTTACATGTTCACCAGGAAAGTCTCTTGAGTTCCATTATATTCCTCCAAGTAGCGTTTGACTCTTCTGCAAACACTAGTAAAAATAACGTGAAGTCACTACTCAACTTTTCATTCAAAAAATTCCAACATTCTTTACATTGTGTACCAGTGTTACATTGTGTAGACAACACTGCATTTCCTTAGTGCCTTTTATCTGGTGATCATAAAGTGCACAGCAAACATTAATTAATTCTTACAACAACCTTGTGAACTATAATTTTTACGTGTATATAGTGGATGAATCACCCAAAGGACCAGCAAAACACAGCCTTTGTGGGAAAGACTAGATTTGGCATGACTTCATGTATAAGCAACCCAGTCAAATAGTTTAGAGCAGGAAAAGTGACATCATTTTTTGTTTAACTAAAACTACCAATGGAGTTTCCTTAAGAGAATAATTATCCAAATAACGACTTATCTAGGTTTCCACCAGCAACACTTGGACTTCTGCAATAAACAATGCCAGAAAAAAAGAGGGAAGTGTTCAAGTCTATTAATAGCTACAAGCTCAATCTTATTGTCTCTCTCAAAACAAGTGCTTAGGCAACAAAACAGTCCTTGTCATTAACTGAGTTTTGAGTTGGTGTCAATGCAGAGAAAGTATGCCACAGGCTGACTCATCGACCCTTTGTTTCCTACCTAGATTTACCTGGAGAGTCTCTCCTTCAGGTGTGTAGCAGGCCACGGCCTAATTAGCTGACCAGAGATTAAATCTTCATTATTGTCAGGCAGCCTCTCTTTATAATAAAAACAAAAAAGATAATTTATAATGGCAAGTATTTATAGGAAAATGGATCTTCTTTTTCTAACTTGACTCAGTGAACAATAGAGGATCTATACCAACCTGTGCTTTCTCTGCTCAGGAAAACTGAGTTAACACCTTCTCCTTTATTGGGAGCCGACATTTATCCTGGCTTTTTAGTATAGAACATTTCAGATATATACAAAAGTAGACAGTGATATAATAAAGACCCCACGTGCCCACCACTTAACAATTGTCACCTTGGCTCCTCTTAAACATCATTATCGCCATGAAGCAAATGCTTTGCAGAAAACCCCAGTCCCTTGGTTTGGCAATAGCACAGCCATCCCAGAGGGTCTCATGGAATCCTGAGAGCCAAACCTTGATTCATTTTAATTGACTTTATACAACAAATATACATATGCATGGCATAAGGTGAACTTACAGGAAGATGAGAAAAATATGTCAGGAAATTAAACAATGGAATCTCTGAGTCCTAAGTAGTGATATCACCTGCCATTAAGTCATGTGCCAGACACTTTCCTAGACATTCACCCTGTCTACTGGCCTCTGATTTTTATTAACCATGTGTTGTACTAAGTATTAGTATCCCTGTTTTACAGGTGTGGAAACTGAGGCTTACAGAAGTTAAGTAACTCACAGGCATGAAGCTACTAGGCAACAGGATTTGTGATAGTCCTTACCTGATTCTGAAGTCCACCCTCTGTTTACACACTGTTGTCAAAGGACCAACTGAAACTCAGTTCTAAAAGGCATGGGTTCCTAATGTTAGAAAAGGAAAGAAAGTGGTGAACATTCCAGTTTGGGGTGGAGGGACTAGAAACCCATAAGAATGGTTAAAGTTTTAGCACCAAAGCTAAGGAAAGAGAATTAATTGTCTACCTTGAATTTGATCCATTGAAAAGAACCTTAGATCTCTTAACATGACCAAGTAAACATCATTGGCTCACCAATACAATAATATCATTATTTTTAAAAAATATCTATTTATTTATATTTTTAAATTAAATTTATTGGGGTGACATTGGTTAATAAAAACAGGTTTCAAGTGTGCAATTCTTGACACATCATCTGTATATTGTATTGTGTGTCCACCACCCAAAGTCAAATCTTCTTCTGTCACCACGCACTTGATCCCCGTTACCTTTTCCAACCCCCAGCCCCCCGACTCTGGTCACCACCACACTGTTGTCTGTGGCTATGAGTCTTTGTTTTTCTTATTTGTTCATTTGTTGCTTTCAGTTTCATATCCCACATATGAGTAAAATCATATGGTTTTTAACTTTTTCTGACTTATTTCACTTAGCGTGATATTCTCAAGATTCACCCATATTATAACAAATACAATTTTAATTTTAATAGCCTTAACTGCATAGTAAGGCATAATCTAACTGTGCCCACTACCATAAAGCTAGGTTAAATTATAGGCCATGAGAAATAAATCACCATTAATGTATTTTTCTAAATTTATTGCAAGCTCATGCTATTCAAGTTGAGCCCATTCAACCTGAACTTTGCTGGCTCGGTTGTACTTACCTTTTCTAATATAATGATTGTCAAGTTGCCAAAAAATAAAAAAGTTGGATTAATTGTTTGGCATATTTTTTCTTTTTTTAAAAAAGAGTTTTATTTGTTTATCTTTAGTGAGAGGGGGAGGGAGGGAGAAAGAGAAGGAGTAAAACATTGACATGAGAGAGGAACTTTGATTGGTTTCCTGTGGCACACGCCCTGACCAGGGACCGAACCTGCAACCCAGGCATGTGCCCTGACTGGAATCAAACTGGTGACCTTTCGCCCCGAGGAACAACGCCCCATCCACTGAATCACTCTGGTGAGGGCTGGCATATTTTTCTTAATGAAGGATCTTCGATCACTTTCTGTTCAGCTTCTGTTGCTCAAGTCTTTCTTTCTTTGCTTTTTTCTTTTAATTGGATGTATTGAGATGACACTGGGTAATATATAGGTTTCAGGTGCTCAGTGCTTCCTTTTAAAAATATTTTATTAGATAAAATTGTTTTATTTAAAACTTTTATCAGTTGATTAGACATTTAATTAAAATATTTATTACACACACACAATTTTAAAAATATCAAGGAGCACAAATCAGTTATAAAGAAAACAGTAGTTTCTTGACGCACCCCTGCAGACTAAATATCTCCCAATGATTGCCTCAGAAATGATTACCTTTTTTCTTTTATTTCATTTTAGCTGTTTCTTTGTGTGTATTTATATTTTATCTGTCTCCATATTCCTAGACGATATCCTTATAGAGTTGCTTCTTGATTCACCACTTTTACATAACATTTATTGACTTCATTGGTATGGTAGATGATAGCAAATCAAATATTGGCTGAGCACCTTATACATGCCAGACTCTGCTTTATGCGCTCAGGATTCCAGTGGTGAAAAAAGGGACAATGCCCTGATTTTGTGGAATTTACAATCAAGTGGATTAAATCTTTTTATAATCTCTCCCCCCACTCACCATACTTCTAAAAAAAAATACATCATAATTGTTAGTTCAATTAATCTGTGTTTATGTCTTTGTAAATATTGTTCCCTTCAGTACTCCAAACTGTACTATGATAGTATTTCTTTTTTTGCAACTCTAGGGTACAATTAAAATAAAATGAAAATTAAAAATAAAAGGATTTAAAAGGTTTTTATAACAGCCCAAATAGGTTCACATTCTGCCAGTTTTCCCCCAATGCTCACATGTGACAGAGAAGCTGCCCGTGTTCTTTGCCTGGAGATGCACACGTGGAAGCCTCTTCCCTGTTTCAATCTGTACTGTTGTGCACTGGGCCAGCTGCTTTGTACTGCTTCTGCGAGTCCATGCTTCCCGTGTGAATCTACAACCAGTTTTGGTTAGAGAACATCCTTAGTAAAATCCAGAGAAGGATGAGCGGAACACAAATTTTCGGGTCCTTGAATAAATGAAAATTTCTTTATTATCTGGTTGGAAAAGTATTTTCTTCTCAGAATTCTGAAAGCATTGCTTTATTATCTTCCAGCATTCAGTATCGATAACAGAATTCTCACGCCATTTTCTTTCTTGCTTCTTTGAATATGACCTATTTTTCCTTTCTGGAAACTTCTAGTATCTTCTTTTTATCCATGGTGTTTTAAAATTTTGCAAGGGCAAACCTTTGTGTGATTTTTTTTTTCAGTCATTTCTCCAGGGGGTTGAGTATTTTTTTAATCATATTATTATTATTTTTCAATTGGTAAACTGTCATTTGGGTCTGGGGCATTTTCTAGAATTATTTTTTTTGATAGTTTACTCGTCTTTATTTACTGTCCCCTTTTGCAAGAATTCTACAACCTGGATTTTGGCTTTCTGGATTGATCCTCCATATATCTTTACTTTTCGACGTTTTTCTGCTTTCTGGGGGATTTCCTTCATTTTCTCTTCCACCCCATATAGTCACATTGTTAATTTGGCTGTTATATTTTTAACTTCTAAGATATCTTTTAAGTTTTCTGTTTATTTTTAATAGCATTCTGTTTTGTTTTTAATGGGTGTCATATACTCTTTTACCTCTTGGAAAATTTTAGAGGGTTTTTTGGATTGTTTGTTTTGTTTTTTCGGTAGTAGTAGAAGTGAGCCCACAGAGCTGTTTAGGCTCAGGAAACAAGTTAGGGAAGCAAAGGAAGGGCCAAGGAGCTTAGGAGAGAGCAGGGCAAAGGTCACATGCTGGTGGGGGGTGGGGTGCAGGGGAGAGAAGAGGGAGAAAGGAAAGGCACCCAAAAGTTTTAAAAAGAGTTTTCTTCTTCCTATGTTATCTCTGTTTTCTCTGGGTCCCTCTGTTCTGTTTATTAGGTTCAGTACCCTTAGGCAGGAGGCAGCCAGTTCACTGGAGGTCACAGCATGTATTTTTTTCCTGGAGTTCTTCAGTTTCTGTTCTGCAAATCAGTTACTACTTCTGATTTCAGGTTTTCAAAAGCTTGTTGATATTTATTACCTGCTGCTCTTTCTTCTACCATTTTCTTACTTTTTGGGGGTGCGTCTTAGGCAGGGGAGGAGATAAATTTATAGGCTTGATCTGCCATCTTCGACCAGACTCTATTAGAGAAATGTAAAAGCTCTCAAAATATAACTTTAGGTTATTTTTGATGATTGTCGGTAACAGGGATAGCAAGACTTATTGAAGTAGTCTTCAACTCTCACTTCTAAGCTTTCTTTCTGCGCCTGATAGCTCAGTTGGGCAGATCATGGCAAAATAAAGGCCAAGTCATGGGTTTGCTGTCCGTCAAGTTCAGCTGGGCTTATTTCATTTCACAGACTCCATCTTCTCCCCTAAACTCACAGAGAAAGTGCAGAAGGTTGCTTCGGGTAGCTATAAAATAGGCAGGAAAGAAGCCAGCTTTCGTTTTACTGCTGCTGTGAAGATTCTGTGTCCTAGGGTAGTTCTGCCAACGTGCTGCTACAGGGGGTCAAAGGAACAAAGGAAATTGAAGGGAAATGGCGAGAACAAGAGTACAGACTCGTCACTATAAACGATTCACTTCTGGTGGGGGGTGCGGGGTGGGAAATCAACCCATGTGTTTTGGATATTTTCCCCAGAAGAGACTTTAGGTGGTGCCTTGTGCGGAAAGCTGACGGAGGAGCGCTTGCAGGGACACACCTGGGAGAGCCAGGGCAGTGGGGAAAGCCGACCTTTCATGCAGTGACAACAGAGGCCTCCGCTGATCCACAAAAAAGTTCTGGAGCTGGGAGTCTGTGCAGAGTGGTCCCGCCTTGAGGCGAGAGGCCAGACCTTTATAACCTCACGTTGGCCAGTCCTTGGACGAGGAGTATCCCCCGGAAGGGAGCATGCACTTCTGGCGACACGGCTTCAGTGAAGTGGCGCTCACCAGGTGACCACAGCACCCAGACGGTTTTGAAGTCGGAGCCCGCCGTCAATATCCCTGGCAGGGCGCGTAGCCGGCCACGGCGTCCGTTCTGCCGTGTAACCTACTGCCCCCTTGCGAGTTCACGAGCTGAGGTCCTGGTTCTTCCTTCCATTTCCCCTAGCTCCTTCCGGGAAGAAGAGACGGGCCGCGTGGGGGCGGAAGGGCGCCTGTGTTGGGAGCGAGAAGGGACAGAGGGTCAGGCCAGTCCACCGAGCAGCGAATTAGCCTCCGAGAGACGGGGGAATGGAATAAATTCTCCAGGCCGGAATACTTTATTTCATGTCGCATTTGTTCTTTGTGCGCGGTGAGTGCATTTACTTTAGTTCAGGATCATGCTTAGGTTTTTAATATGAAGCCGAAGTTGCCACGTGGAGGTTTATGGTGTTAAGTTTGGGAAAAGTTCAAAGATAATACTTTCAGGAGACTGAAAACACTCAGAATGTGTTTAAGCTCAGTTAACACAGCACAGAAAAGTAATAGTCAAAAACTATCACAATTTGTCACTCTTTATTTATGGAGGAAGGAGAAAAATAGTGACTTTGCACTAAAATAGATGTCTTTAGGTATATATACACATAGAAAAACCCTTTTATTAGCTCATTATTTCAATATATATAGCACCAGTATTTGGTATTGCCTATATCTTAGGCTCTAAAATTATATTTTGTTGTCAGTAAAAATACTTTTCATGCTTAAAAAAATGAGGAAAATAGGATATCAGCTGAAGTGCTCCCATCTCCAGCCTCCCCCCACATCCCCCACCAGCTCTCTTCCCCACTCCCCCATGAGGGTTTACATGTGTCGTTTTATCTCTAACAATCACGTTTTACTCCTTGCAAAAGGGAGAGACATTTAATAACATCTTTTGATGCATTTTGTTGTTGCTAAAAAGTCAGAAATTCAATATTTTCTAAGCAAAGATATATCAAAATCATTTGAGACAAATAACTAAATGAAACAATGGGTTTTTTTTTTCCTGATTCTTTTTAAAAAATTACTGTTGTCCAGTTACAGTTGCCCCACCTGTTCCCCCACTGCTGAAACATGATTTAAACTTTAGTTCTGTTCTCTCAAGCTTCAAGTCTGTGGACAACAGAAGGTAGAGGAAGGGGGGGAGCCTTCGCAGCCTAGAAACCCCTTTCTCATTCTTTTTGGGAAACTGAAGAACATTAGTCAAGTGACCCAAAACTTTAAAAGAGGGAGTGAGCCGATTTTTGTTAGGTGGTGACTCAATGGGTGCACTGTCACAAGATGTACTGTGAAGACAAGCGATGGCTGAGTCACAGGTAGCAAACAACTGAGCCTCGATTCCAGCAGGCAGCTGGGTTCGGCGCGTGTGGTAACTGAGAACAAAGGCATTGGTTTCTCTATGTCACAGCAAAGGCTGGGGAGACAGTTTCAGCATCGTCGCCAGAATCTCCAGGAAACCCTGGGGGTTGGGCTCATTTGGTTCCTGCCTTTGTAACAACAAGGGCTCCATCACCCAGCCACTCTCAGAGCTATAAAAGTCCGAAGGCGTTGTAGGGTATGCCCTGAAAAATAAGCCTGCCTTCCCCCTCTGTTCCCAGCCTTCTCGTTTCCTTTCCAGAGGCTGGTGTTTCCAGTTCCTGATGTATCTGCCTCTAAGACAGTCTAAAGAAGGTTTTGAAAATCCACACTTTGCTTCCTATGTTTACTGCCACCACCCCCTGTCACTTAGAATCCACCCGCTGTCACTTGGAATCAATATAATAACTTTGAAAATAAATTTAGTCTTATGAGTTTAGAGAAAAACCTTGTTGGCTCAGAAAGTATCCCCACCATTAAGCAATGCATGACTGTAATGTTATATGTGAATTGTATCTCAATTTTGTAAATATAAAACAGAAAAAACAACAAAACATTTTTGAAAAAAAAGAGAATTGAGAATATTGGAGGCCTTCCTGTGTAACCAATGTGACTTCTTTGAGTACTGCTTGGCTTTAGTTTTCACCAGGGACATTTGCAAATACTTTGGCTGTAGACATGTCACCGTGCTTCCATGGACCACGTCTGGTTTCCCCCTATACAAACCTTGAGACACAATTCATTTTCCGTCACATCCCCGAAAGACAAATCTGCCTCACAAAATACTGAGAAAGAAAGTCAGTCTTTACGAAAGATTTCATGGAAAGAAAAACGTGAAGAGTTACAAGGCATACCACAGAACAAATAACTTTACATCCTAATCGAACATTTTTTAACCCTTTCCCAACTGCCACCAGCTACAGGGTCTCTCACTCACTCCTGACCCTTCATGTGCCCTCCTCTTCGAGTACGTGAGCACTTTTCAGCTTCTCTAACTCTTAATTGTCAATCCTCCCATAGCTTTGAAGCCCAGCCTCTCTCTGTGGGTTTAGCAAAGCACGTCCGTCCCTAGGAAAGGATTCTGCGCTCCCCGGCTGCTAATCATCTTATTTGGGTCATTATGTTCCCAGTTCTCTTCTTTGGGGCCGAATCTCTCGTGTGAACTCTTGTTCTCTCTACCCAGATGTCTACCCAAATAAAGTTTGACCGTGCCTCAAATCGAACTTGTGTTCTTTGCTGTCTTTCCAATTTTATTCCTCTTCTTATGTCTTTTATTTCAGAGAATGGTACCACCACCCACCCAGGCACTCCACGGCAGAAACCAGGGAACCATCCTCGACTCTTCCCTCGCTTCTCCTACCTCCTGTGTTATCACTCATGCCTCCATCTGCCTAGCAATTGATCACCGAGTTCTACTGAGTCTATTTCCTAAGATATTTTCAATCTACTTCTTTCATCTCCACTTGCCATTACAAACATGTCTCCTCTGCTCAAAAAAGCACAACGAAACCTCTTTGCTTTTAAAAATAGATACTAACATGAAAACAACTCTCTTATAGTCAGATGGTTGTCAGGAGTTTTCCTCTCAAACAGCCATTTATATCTAATTTGTAGAGATCCCTTTCAGTGCCTCCTTTTTTTATTGTTTGTTTTCATCAAAGATATACATGCCTCTGGTTTTTTAAAATTGACTTTAGAGAGCAAGAGAAAGGGCGTTGGAGGGATAGAGAGAGGGAAAGAGACTAATTTGTTGTTCTTCTTATTTAGGCACTCATTGTTGATTCTTACATGTGCCCTGAGCGGGGATCCAACCCACAACCTTGGTGCATTGGGATGACGCTCTAACAGACTGGGCTACCTGGCCAGGGCAGATATACATACCTCTAAAGAAAAAAAAATAGTTTTATAAGGTTTGAAACTAAACTTTTAGTGTGGATGAGTGTGAAATCCATCATATCTATAGCACACATGTACATGGGGGACCGGGAATCTTGCAGTTAGAATTCTGCCTACCACAGAAGTCCAAAATTATCTGAATTCTTGGTCCATATTATATGTCCTGTTTTTACCTCTGGAAGCCTATAGAATTTTTCATTGTCTTCAGGTATCTGGACTTTGGTGGCGTGTCTCCATATGGGCCTATTTTTATCTGTTGTGCTGCGCACTACGTGAGTCTTTTCAGTCTGGGCAATCACATCTTTCAATTCAATTTGAATAAGTTTATTGATTAATTTCTCCCTTTCATTTTTCTGTTCTTGCTTCCTGGAACTCCAGTGATTTGGATCACTGGCCCAGCCAGATTAGTCCTCTAATTTCTTCTCCCCTCCCTCATTTTCTATGTCTACTTTTTGTTCTTTGCTTTACTTAAGTTTCCACAGCATTATGTGCCAGATACTAAATCTTTCATTTAGATCTTCAGTGTTAATCGACAAGAACTGATTTTTTGTTTTGTTTTGCTTGCTTGTTTGCATCATGAATGTTCTTTTTATATGGCACCATGTTCTTGCTTTGTGGATATTAAGAGGATTTTCTTTTCAGAGTATTCTTTTCTCCACATAGTCCTTTTTTTTAAAAAAAATCTTCACCAGACCATACATTTTTATTGATTTTAGAGAGAGATGAAGGTGGGGGTGGGGAGAGAAAGAGAGAGAGAGAAATATCGAGAAATATCAATGTGACAGAGAAACATAGATCATTTGCCTCCCATATGTACTCTGACCAGAGATTGAACCTGCAACCTAAGAATGTGCCCCCACTGGGGATTGAACCCACGACCTTAGGTATGTGCCTTGACAGAGAATTGAACCCGCAACCTTTTGGTGTTCAGGATGACACTCCAACTAACAGAGCCACCAGGTCAGGCCACGCCATGTTGTCTTTTTTTCCTCCAAATTACTTTTATGTAGTTACTAGATGCTTTCCTCAGATAACTGTGATCTTTGCTCATCTATTGGTTTTAAACCAATAAAAAAGTTGACTGTGAACTCTGAGCCCATGAGTAACTCTTGTCAACTGTGAAATTTGCTGCAGAGTGAGTTGCTTTGGCCAACTTAGTGCTGGTATCTTTGGGTCTTTCATCTTGGGTAGCTCAGGTAGTCCTGGAAAGATATCTCAAAGCCTTTTAAATCTCCTTCTGTGGGGATGTTAGCCTAGTTTTTAGCTCTTGCAGTTGAATAGGGGGAAGGAACTCAGGGTATATATACCTGGCAGTGTGCCTGGGATTCACAGTCCTCTGCATTGTAGCGTCAACTTTAATAGATGCCTTGGTTTTCCATGGAGCTCTTAGCATGCACTCTTTGCTCCCCATCTTTATCTATGGAATTTCTACCATTCTTCACAACTAAGATCAACTGACATGTCCAGAGGCAATTCTTCCCATTTTTTAATGTTTTAAAATATTGCAGCACTTTAAGCACACCTGCTTTGAATGATATGTAATTATTTACTCATCTCTTGTCAGCTTCATCATTAATTTTTGTGGACATGTAAACTTCGTCCTCTTGGTTTCAGTTTCATGTTATAAAAATGACAAATAAAATGTCCTAGATGTCTCTCATTAACATTCTTTTTTAAAAAACATCTTGGAAGAAGCAACTTCTAGAAACTAGATTTTCTCCTGGTTTTCCATTCACTATAGGGATTATGGTCACAAACTCAGTATCTTTGCCTATTTACTTTTCCATCAATTTTTAATTTCCATTTATTATTTAGGTCTCAGCACAAATTCTGTCCTTTTTACTAAGTAATTCAGGTTAAGTACAAAACAGTTTTGGAAATATAAAACAGAACATGTATAAAGGACTCATGGACAAAGCCAAAATGGGGAAAGCTTGAGGCAGGGGGAGGGGGGCAGGGGGAAGTGGTGGTGAGAAGGTGGAGACAAATGTATGTGAACAAAAAATAAAAATAGATATGGAAGCACAAAAAAAATTCTCAAAAAAAATATAAAACAGATATAGAAGGAAATAAAAATTTGTAATCCTGCTGTTCAGAAACAATAATTTATTAACATTTTGGAAATATCTCCTTCTAAGCCTTTTTTAGGGCACAAATAGATACATAATTTAATTTTAAAATTGTGTAGCAAGTTAGATCAGTATCTTGCGAGGTTGAGCTAAAAAATTATAGTGTGGGTATTTCCCTGTATTGGAATTTGTTTCAGGAGATGATGTCATTAACAGCAGCCTATGTCTAGAGTCATACTCTTTCCTGGGTTCAAATCGCACCTCTCCCACTTATTAACTACATGACTTTGGGTAAGTCACGTACCTTCTTTATGCCATTGTTTCCTTATCCATAAAATGGAGATGATAATGATATACCTACTTCAGATTTCAATATTTAGTAAGTAAATTACTACATATAAGACACTAGAACAGTCCTGGCTGGTGTGGCTCAGTGGATTGAGCATCAGGCCTGTGAACCGAAGGGTTTCTGGTTCGATTCCCAGTCAGGGCACAGGCCTGGGTTGCAGGTCAGGTCCCCAGTAGGGGGCACATGAGAGGCAATTACACATTGATGTTCTTGCTCTCTCTTTCTCCCTCATTTCCCCTCTGTCTAAAAATAAATAAATAAAATCTTTTAAAAATAAATAAGTTTAAAAAAATCTGCATTTAAAAAGAAAAAAGACACTTAAAAAACACCATATCTTGCACATGGTAAGCACTAAATGAACATTACCTATTGCTATTTTAAAACACTTTTTTAACATAGTACTCCATTATTTGGATATATTATAATTTATGCAATAAATTCCTTGTTATTGGACACTTGGGTTGCTCCCAGTTTTTTAATACTGTAAATAACATAATGTGTCAATATCCTTATGCTTACAGCTATGTACATTTATCTGATTATTTACTCTGTTAAATTCCTAGAAATTCTGTGCTGTATTGTCATCAATTTATTATTTATTATTTCTCCCTCTCCCTCCGTAAGAGTGAGTTTCACGAGGGCAGAAAATTTGCCTTTGTCACTTAGTACTATAGTTGCAGTATCTAGAATAGTCTCTGACACATAGGAAGGACTTTTAAAAATATTGCCTGATTTATCTCCAGAAATTAAGACTTTCTCCTGAGGGTGTGAGTGCCTGACTCCTGACTCCCTTTCTTGTGTGACAATGTTGTTTATTTATTTATTTTTAAACATGTTTAAAGATTTTAATGATTTATTTTTTGAGAGCGGTTTAGGGAGGGAGAAAGAGAGGGAAAGAAACAGCAATGTGAGAGAGAACGTCTACCGGTTGCCTCTTGCGCCGCCCTAACCAGGGACCTGGCCTGCCACTCAGGCCTGTGCCCTGACCTTTTGGGTTGTGGGTAGATGCCCAACCCACAGAGCCACACCAGTCAGGTCTCATCTACACCCTTTGCCTGAAGTATCTTTGACATCAGCATGGGGAGGGGCCCTTGCTCCTCTGGCTGCTGTGTCTCTTGCCCCGCTAACTGTATGCTAGTTAAGGAAGGTGCCTCGCCTGATGATTTTTCTTTCTTACGCATTGTTCTGTGTATAGAATGATCTGCTAAGGTCAGTCCTGTCTCTTCATCACATTCCTTCCTATTTTCACAAGGTGCTGGACTCAGATAAGGCAGACTGGTTCGAAGTCACAGCAACTAACCTAAGGCGATTTAAGCAAACAGGGTAATTATTTTAAGGATAAGGAGTTTTCTCACAGAACTCCAGGACAACAATGCAGTGAGAGAGTCCAGAAGGATGTCGTAGGCTCTAGAAGAAGAAATCAGGATTTTTCTCTTGCTGCTTTTCTCTGCAGATCAGCTCTTCCCACTTCTCTGCCCATCTATAGCTCTGATTTTACTTGGTCCAGTTCCAGCCATACTTACAGACTAACCTGCCTATTTTGAATCCCAGTTCAGGATTTCTGAGACAGAGAATGTGACTGGGTGGATTGGGCCACCACCCAGTGCAGTCTAATGGACCTTGCCACAGTGATCTTGTTCAAATCCTTTTTCTGAATTTGTTAGTTTACCTAAACTTCATGTATCCTCAGTATCCCAGAAGGAATCTCCAGTTTTAGAACCATAAAGGTACCTTGATAGTCCAGGTTTTCGAGGTTGTTGTGTTTTTTTTTTTACCTCTGTCCTTCCTGACAACTTATTTCCTACCGTTAGTATTTAGTATCATGTTAAGCAATAAGTTATTTGCTAATTGTTTTAATCGGGGAGCTTTTGATTTCCATGCCGGTACGCACTTTTAGGAGGGACGTCTCTCAAATTTTACTTCTGTACACTTAGGTGTTTATCTAATATTTGGTGAATTGATTAAAGAGCTTGATAAGAGCTTTGGCTTCTTTGAAAGAGTTAAGGGAACTTATTCTGTTAAACTTCAGGAACTTATTTTTCTTTTCTTTTTAATAATGTAAAGCTGGATTCATTTGTTCACACAGCAATGAAGGCAAGCAGCCTCCTGTCAAATAGAAAACACTGAGATTCTTAAGCAGCTGATTTTGGGACCTGCCGCTTGCTTTTTTGCCTTTAGGCCTTGAGCCTTTTAACTGACACTGCAGCAGGCGTTTTCAACATGTCTGCCTGCGGGCCCTGCTTTTCTAATCCCCGCTGACATATAAGCTGGTGTTCCAGATACCTGGTGCTCCTCCTCTGCTTGCCCAGGTACTTTCCCAGGAAGCCTAGGAGAACAGCTCCATTGTTGGCAGAAAGAAGTCTGGGCCCTCGGGTCTAGCAGGCATTTGTCTGACTGGCTCTCCAACTCCAGACAGACTCCAGAGCTCACACGCCAGTTCCCCAGTGTTCTCTGTCAGGCCTTGTAATCACCAGAAGGCAAATTTTACCCTTATGTTTTCTTAGATATCTGAGCAGCTGCTTTGCATGTTCCCTCTTCACCTCTGCTCGGCTTTGGAAGGCTGTGGCAAAGAGAGGCTTTCCCGTGTCTCATCGTAACGATAGGCCGCGGATAAACAAGCACGCCTGCTGTGCGGCTCCTGCGATGCTGCGTGATGACCAGCAGCCCCACATTCTTCAGAGAGGAGGCTCCGGACCGGGGGGCGGCCACCTCAGCTTTGCAGGAAACCAGGCATGAGCAGCACTTCCCTTCCTAGCGCCTCCCCTTTTTATCCTTTAAGAATACCTTACAGGTTTAGTATGGCACTCTGCGTGCAACACACTTTCACATAAAAGCAAGGGAGAAATTACATGATTTTAGAGGGATCGAAACAGAGATGAAGCAATTTCCCCCCAGGCCACTGAATTAGCAAAAGGCAATGTGGAGACGGGTGGGGGAGGTGGTCTCAAATTCTAGCCTTTTGACTTTCAGCTCAAGGTTTGTTCTCTACCCTAAGCCATCTCTTTCATAAGTGCTGGGTGCTGAAGTGGCATGTCCTGGTGGCCCTAATAGGGACTTGCAAATAAGTTATGGTGATTATTTTATGGACAGCATCAGACACACATACAAAAACCCCTATAACTGTGTAAGCATCTGGAATATTGACCTTAGTGCTCTCACCAATATTTATATATTGAACCTCCTTTTTTTGTTTGTTTATGGCCTATTCCATTTTTGGAACATTTGGTATGCTTTTTAAAATCATGACTATGCTGAACACACAATACAATATACAGATGGTATATTATAGAATTTTACACCAGAAACTTACATAATTTTATTAACCAGTCATCCTAATAATTTCAATAAATAAAAAATTTAAGAAAGGTCTTATTACAAGAAAAAAAGTCTAGCTATGTAAGATGATGGATGTAAACTAAGTTTATTGTGGTAATCATTTTGTAATATATACATTTATCAAATCATTATGTTGTACACCAAAAATGAATACAATGTCAATTATATCTCAATAAAAATAGAAGAAATTCAAAGAAAGTAAAATAAAATTATGACTATGTAGTTCTGAAAGATGCTATTAGCATTTTGATAACTTGAAGCTCAAACTATCTTGATCATCTGGTGCCCTCTATTGAAAATATCATAGTACAACAATTAACTTCTAAGAAACTGATTATTGAATGTGTTCAGGATAGCAAATGGCCTTCAGTTTTGTAGCAATTCTTTAACACAGTCTTCATTTCTAAGTTCAGGGGTGGACAAAAGTAGGTTTCCAGTTGTGAGTCTGTGGAACAGAACTTATTTTTGTATTATTACTTATTAATTATTGTATTATTTTCCATGCAAATGTACGCCCACGTTTGCCCCACCCTGTATATTATATTACATACATGTAAAAATTTACACTGCCAGTACGCAGCTCAGCGACCAGCTCAGAGGCCACTCAGTATGTTTGGTGAGTTATTCTCCACGTACTCGGCTCTGTTCTTGTAGTGTTCGTGTGACTGTTTACTGTGGCATTCTTTCCTAAGGGACTACCACTCTTTCGCAGTCTCCATTGTTCTCCGTCACTTTGTCTGCCAGCCCTATGCCCGGCCGTGAGACTTGGCAGCCAGGGTGATTTCTGACCTTTCCCCGCTCCCACCCCTCCCCTTGTCATTTGTGGTTTTGCTCAAAACACACTGGAAGTTTACAAGAGCTTGAGCTTTTGAGTATGACATATTAGCGTTTAAATCCAGACTGCCACTTCCTTGGACAAATGACTTATCTCTTAAAATGTTTTCCCATAGGTTGAATCGGGAAGCAGCCAACCTAACTCACAGGATCATTGTGAGAATTCAAATGATGGAATGCAATTAAAGGGCTCACCACAGGCTTGTCCCTTAGCAACTGCTCAGTTTTTGTTAGCTTTTATTATTTTAGTAGTTGTTATATTTTAGCTTAGACAGGTTTTGTCTTGAATACTGAACTCACTGGCTAAGGGAATGTATGGGGGGACCACTCTGGCTGTTGCTCTCCTTGACAGCATTTGCAAGTTGTATTGTATAATTAAAAACAATTTATCTCCAATAAGAAAATTTCTGAAGAAAATGCCCACATTTTATTATTCTTTCTCATACTTCATGTTCTAACAATTTTCAACCAAAAGACTTGCCCTAGATTCCCATCTTTTTGGGTCTCTACATACTAACCAATCATTTTTTTATTAGTTCTTTCTTATTCTTTGTGAAGGCGATAAATTATCTTCATTTAATAAAATGTAAGGGAACTGGAGCACAGAGAACAAGAACCTGGGAAGTCACAGAACTGGAAGAAGGTAGGAATCAATAAGGTTTTGTGCATTCTGCCATACTGGTGTAAAAGGATTGCCCATGTTTTCATTTTGCTTTATTTTAACAACAGAAAAATCAACAGTTTGCTGGGTTTTTAATTCAATTAAAATTTTATCCCATTACTGCCTGTACATGGTTTAAAGAGTCAAAGAGTATTATAATGGAAAATGCAACCTCTGGTCGAATGTCTCCCCTGAGAACACCCCTCCCTACGCCTCTTTCGGCCAGCTGCTCTGGTATTTAGACTCGTATTTCTACATAACATGCTGTACTGTTATTTCCTAATATTTCACTTTTGAACATTACCTACTTGCCACTGTTGACCACCCCTGTGTTCACAGGCATGTGCAGACTTTTACTTTCCGGGTCCATCCCCTCATCCAGTCGTGTTGTTAGGTGAATACTCAGAATTCGTTCTTATGGGTTTTACATACAAACTACTCACAGTTGAACTAAGTATTTTTCCTTTCTGGTATGACTGTGTATTTTTCCTTAGTAAATAGTTGCCTGGCTCCTTTGCTTAGTTTGCTGCATGACTATGGCAATTTACTCTCCCAACTCTTAGGAAGAATTTAAACATCCTTTCAAGACATGAAATGCATCGAGTAATCCACTGCTTTCTCTCCCTCCCTCCTTCCCTCCCTTCCTTCCTTTTTCCCTTCCTTCATTTCTATTCTGACATATGCGTCCCATAAGTCTCCAATATCTGCTCCCGATCTGGACTCTGCCACAGAGCAGTCGCCGGGGACTGCCTCGCCTTCCAGGCGCCCTTTGCCTTGGTGCTTTATTGGATCCCATTTCCCGCATCCTGTATCTCCCTCTGTGCCTGACATACATGCTCCAGTCGTCCCACTCGCCCCTCAGCGCCCCTCCTCCCTGCCCCACTCTGCCGTGTGCCTTCCCGAAGAGGCTCACAGGGCCTTCGATGGGCTTCAGACAACGGAGGTGCAGCGTTAGGTCTGCAGGTGGGAGGGAAGGGATGACGGGGGAGTTATGCCGCTGACTTCTTCCCTCTATCTAAAGCCGCAGCTCTTGGCCTGTGGCCATCATTGCACAGCCTTGAACCACTATCTCCCCTTGTCCGGCTCAGGCCTGGGGGTGTTACTAGGCCCAGAGCGCCCCACTTCCTAAATAGTCCCTTAATGAAACTCTCTTCAGTCACCCAGTTTGAGTGTGCCATCTGCTTGCTTCCTTCTTTTTGGCAACACGTTCTCCAGCAGCTTCCTGAGAAAGAATACATGGAAGTAATTTTTCCCCTCATAGTGATCTTGTGTTACGGTTCCCCAGCTTTCTTTATCGCTGTTGAAAAGTCTGAAGATACTCTGGTTATTAACCCTTGCATGTGCCGTTTTCTTGGTTTTTTCCTAAGGGGTCTTGCAATCTTCCAACGCCGGGGCTGAAATTCAGCAATGCTGTGCCTTGACATGGGTCCTTTCCATTTGCTGTGCTGGGGACTGAGGTCAGTCCTAGAACTTGTCCCTTAGTGATAGGAAATTGTGTTGTATTAGTTTTTCAGTTATCCTATATGATTTTTTCTTCTTCATGTCTTTGTAAATTGGGGTGTTGGAGCTCCACCCAGCTCGAATTTTCAAATTTTTTTAATTTCTCATGTTCCTTCACTTAACATTTTTGTTTTACTTTGTGAGAGATTTCCTCAACTTTATCTTCTAACTCTTCCAGTTAATTTTAAATTTTTGTTATATTTTCCTGATTTGGGCACATCTACCCACCCTACATCCCTGCCCAGATACTGCCTTTCCTCCTGTTTCTGAAAATGAAGTGTGTGCTCCTAAATATCTTTTTTTTTTTTTTTTTGGTAAATGTCTTTGGAATCTACCCAGTTATTTATACAACAGTCCAATGCATTATCTATATAGAAAAAAATTTCTTTTCTGAAACTCAAATCTGATCACCTTTTTCCTGTGAAGCTCTTCCACAATATCCCTTGACTTTCCTTTAGGATAAAAACCAATCCTCTTAGTATGGATACAGTCATGATCCAGCCCCCGACTGACCACTTTTCTAGCCTGATCTCTGAACTCCAGTGAAGACATTTCTGTTCTTCAAATGTTCTCGCTTGCGTCTGAGGCTTATTGGAGCTTTTCACTTTGTCCAAAACACTCGTTCCCCTCCTCTTGTTCGCCTGATTCCCAGCAAGCTTTTAGGTCACAGCTAAAATTTCTCTTCTGGTCTATCCTCTTTGACCCTAAAATAGACCAGTTGTCCCTATTATATGCTTCATGGCACACACTTGATTTATTTATTTAATTTTCTTTATTTCCCACTAACTCCAGGACGATAATCTTGTTTCCTGTTGCATTTCCAATGCTTAGCACACTTAGCAGTGACTTGATAAATATCGCGTAACTGAATGAATGAATGAATGAATGAATGGTGCTATTTTGATTTCTTTCTTAGTTGAACATATACTCATGATTTCTTTAAAAAAGAGAACATGAATGGTATTTTTATTGTGAAGCCTCTCCTGGTGTTCCCTTCGCATCGTATACAAACACATCGGTTCACATTTAAACAATAGTTTGGATTTCAAACTTTATTCCTCCAAACTTTGTTGCAAACTCTGTTACAATTAAACATTAAATGAGAACTATGTGATTTTTGGTCATTTATAAGTACTCTGTTTTAGTCTGCCCGAATGCTTATAAAACCCTCGTTACCCAATTTTTTTTCCGGGATATGTCCAGATGTAGGTCTTTTTCTCATTTAAAGCTACTCTTGGTTCAGATATTTTTATTCCACTTGTCTTTGATTTACTACGTCTCTTGTTCAAATTTTTCTGGCTCACCCCTCTGACATACTTATAATTCCCAGTTTGGCTTTTATATCATTTTATCTCCTCCTCATTTTATTTTCTTTGGGCCTCCTGATTCTGTTTTGTACAGGCCGTAACTCCTTAACAATTTTCTATATGAAAATTACTTTGAGGGAAGTCTGCCTTCTGAATCATCTGGGTTATGCTCCTTTTCCTTCTTCTATATTATTTTTTGTATCTCTCTTGGGCAAGAAGAGGGCCTGGGTGTTGGACAGGGACCAGGTTCCCAGGATTTGGGGCAGGCTGTGTGCTGGCAGGCAGGCTGGCCACCAGCTGCGGATAGGAGGGGAGTCCAGGTCTAAGGGCCCGGTCAGGCAGCCTTGAGAAGCAAGTGGTAATCTGAAATGTGAAATCCGTGGGTGAAGGTGACTCAAGAA
The DNA here is from genome assembly GCF_021234165.1 of Pteronotus mesoamericanus. Lineage (NCBI taxonomy): Eukaryota > Metazoa > Chordata > Mammalia > Chiroptera > Mormoopidae > Pteronotus > Pteronotus mesoamericanus. The sequence continues at coordinate 10,745,373 of NW_026555302.1, read as the reverse complement.
CTGGATCTTTTTGGAAGGTTGTAAGACAAGATGGACCCTGGCTGGTAGGTTCTGGAGACAGAGCCAGGAATGTTAACCCGAGGAAATAAAACACACAGGCATGTGAGGGCTCCTTGTAGCGCTAGGCAGAGTTGGAGGGAATTATTGAGTCCTTCGATCCATTTGGATAGCTTTCTCCCTTCTTTATTTTTCCATCTGCATTCAGTATCCCCATCATATGCCCAGCCAGGAATAGAGATCTCTTTTGGCTGCTCTATCAGATCTCCAACTAGAGGCTGGGTCGATATGCTCATGTCCAGAGTAATTCCCAGTGTTTTCTCCTACATCGCTCTGCTATACTGTGATGACGTCATGGTCCTGATGTCGCTGCTGGGGGAGGAGGAACGAACCGATTCTCTGAGAAATCAAACCAATGTAACTCACGTTCGGCTCTAGCTCATCAAGTGCCGTGACCGACCAGCACTCTGCCTGTAGACTGTTTGCAGGGACAGATCTGCCAGGCCACGGTGACTGCTACCTGTGCCTCCTTCCCCACTGCATCATTCCCCATGGAATTTTGGAGGTTGCAGTCTTCAGATACACAAGAACGATGATATCCTCCAGGTTACTGTAACCAAAAAGTGGAGATAGGGATTTTGGAGGTGAGAGAGGACCAGTTGCTCAGTCTGCGGCTCGTTCTCATGCAGCAGGGGAGGGACGCTCAGATTTCCGACTTTCAGCGTGGTGGGTCTGCTCTGAATCGTGAAACAGACTATACGTAGACCACTCTTGTCCCTCTGAATCCAACTCCATCAGCTTCGTAAATGGAGGTAATTCCTTTTGGCCTTAAGCAGCCTGTCATTCTTTATGCTGTGCATTGAAATGAATTCTGTCATTTTTTCTGTGTCTTTTTATGTGTTTCAGGCAGCCTTTGGGAAAGGCAGAGTCAGGGGCTACTAGCCAAATACCATTTAACACTAGAAATGCCTCATTGACTTTTACTGTGATTGCATCAGCCTGTTCTCATGCCTTCCCGCCTCTGGCTACAGATTTCCCAGGGCACAGTCTTTGGCCGGCTGCTCACTTTGCACTCTCCTTCAAAGTTTAATCTGCTCTTACACCTTCACATCTGATACTTGATGACTCTCAAACTGCTGTCTGCAATCCTGTCTTCTCACCTAAATTGTCCTCCTTTATTTTCTGATTGAAAGACATTTCTACCTGTCTACTGCACGGCATTCTTATGTCCCTAATGGATATATTCTTACCTCAACTATTAAAACTGCTGAACTAACAGAGCCCAAAGTCATGGGGACAGGAAATACACACTTTGTGAAAGGGCCATTTGGTTGAACTGTGGGAGGCATAGCCCTCATTTCCATTCCTTCAGTTCCCAGAAAGGAGAAAGCATAACACATTAGTTCAAGGTCTTAGAGCATTGACCTCATCCTGCAGGACCACACCCCAGCTTCACACCTCAGTGCAGCACAGCCTCCTGGCTCGCAATGTAACTGAGCTCTCAGCAGCCATAATGGACTAAGGTCAGCACTAACTGCTCCTGGGTGAGGGGATGCAAGACGAGACCTGTGAATCCAATGTGTGTCACGCTATTGACGCATAATTATTTTGGCTGAAGCAATGTTGTATGGAAAATTTGTATCACATAGGATGTTTCCAAGTTGCAGATTTCATTTGACTCCAAGATATTGGCAGTGAGGCCTAGGCCCTCCAGGCAGGAGATTGAAAGATTTTTCTCTGGAGATTAGACCAGTCCACAAAGAAGGCCAAACACCAGTTCAGGGGTTTCTCAACAAACGGCCCAGCCATTTCACTTCACGCTAAAACTCAGAGGTGACATATCCTCAAATATTTCAATCAGCTTTTAGAGTTTAAATATGAGCAACCCAACAACTGAGTATCAGAAAGTTGAAGGAATCCTATTAAAAAACCAAAATAAGTAAATACAAGAAAGAAAATTTGAAGAAAATTGAAGAAATCCATGAAAAAAATATAAAAACCAAAATGAATAGATGCAAGAAAAAAAATTAAGAAAAGTTGAAGAAATCCTATGAAAAAAAGATAAAAACTAAAATGAATAAATGCAAGAAATAAAATCAAAGAAAATAGCATCTAGGCAAAGAGGAAAAAAATTAAAAACAAGAGAAGATATTACATTCGTGAAACAAGATAATACATAAGAATAACATTCAGAAAGCAAAAATATTCTTTGGAATTAGAATTATGATAGCATAAATGAAAAACTCAACAGAAGAGTTGGAAAACACTGTTGAGGAAATCTTCCAGAAAGCAGAGCAAAAAGACCAAGGGCAGAAAATAAGAGAGAGGAGGAGGAATAAGAAAATCCAGAGAACAACTCCATCTGAATAATAGGAGTTCCAGACAAAGAAAAATAATAAAACAATTGGGAAAGCATTAACAAGATAATTTAGGAAAATTTCCCAGACCTGAAGCCTGTGAGTTTGCAAACAGAAACATCTCAATGAGTACATATCACCAGGGATGAGAAAAGACCCACACTCAGGCACATCACTATGAAATTTCAGACACTGGGAGACAAAGAGAAGATCATACAAACTTCTAAAAAGAAAGAGAAAAAAAGAAGCCTCGTACAAAGGATTAAGAATCAGAATGTGTTTTTGGCTCCTCAGTAGCAATTCTGGAAGGCAGAAAACTATGGTGAAGTGGCAAAATTCAGAAGGAAAATTACTTCCAACCTTGAATTTTATACGCAGTATGCATGCAGAGGAAAAAAAGACATTTTCAGATATGGAAGCTCTCGAAACGTTTCCTTCCCATGCATCTTTTCTCACAAAGTTCCTGAAAGTTGTGTTCCATACAAACAGGAGATCTATCCTATTTGAGAAGAGAAAGGAATCTCCAAGATGTTTACCAAGGAAGATCCTGGGATGACAGTTATGCAGCAAATCCAAGTTGGAGTAGGTCAGTGGCCCTTGGGCAGAAATATTTAGGAAGATGAAATTGATAGAATATATTAATAATTTAAACAACTGAACGAGAGTATGATTGAGTTAGGGATTAAAAAATTAACTAAACACACATGTAAAAACTATTCCCTCCAGGGAGAGCAAAACATTTTGCATGAAATGAGAAATGATCATAGTTGAATATGTCACTCTGTTCTGAAAGCATGCATGCATACTCATAATAATATAAACACTACCTATTTATTTAATCACTGTACTGTGATGGTGAGGAGTGGGAACTGATTGTGTATATTATGCGTTTAGTTGTGGTAGCGTCAGGGAAGACAATAGAGAATGCCTACAACTAAAAGACTGTGACGTAGTGACTCAAGTGTGTTATTTAGAGTATGGAAGTACGTATGAAGAAAATCATTTATAGCTGAGAGTAGTTATCTTTTATCCTGGCAGGTGTGGCTCAATGGACTGCGTGCTGGCCTGTGAACCAAAAGGTCGCTGGTTCAATTCCTGGTCAGGGCACATGCCTAAGTTGCAGGCCAAGTCACCAGCTGGGGATGTGCAAGAAGCAACTGGTCGATGTGTCTCTCACAAATCGATGTTTCTCTTCCTCTCTTTCTCCGTCCCTTCTGGTCTCTCTAAAAATAAATAAATAAAATCTTTAAAAAAAAGAAAGTAGTTTTCTTTTAATAGATCATGTAACAGTGACTTTTTAAAAATGAGGACAAAAAGTTCATTGATAATCTGAATTTCTTTAAAGACATTTAGGATGCTGCAATAATAACTATTTTTTACCATATCTTGTACATGGTGAATACTCACAATTGTCTTTTGAATTGAATCTTTTAAAATGTGTCAGAAGTTGTAGTAAGTCATTACTAGTCTGTAAGACCCTTGAGATCGGGGATTATTTCTTTATTTTTATTTTTTGATTTTGAGGGTATGTTTATTAGAGCTAGGGGATGGGGGTAGATTATTTCTTATACATCTTTATAGTTCTTTCAGGACAAGGTATGGCATCATTTACATTTCACACATTTTTAATGTGTAGGATTTTGCATGTTTAAGTCTCATGAAGAGCAAAGTCTAATTCTTTTATATCTTAATTAACATATAAACAATCTTGAGCTGGATATTTAACTTTACAAATAAGATCTGCTTTTTTCAGTACTATGAAGCTAAGCTATGCCTCTCAATCAAGAAGTCAACCAAAACCAATTTTTTTTAGCACTGACTATGGGCAGGACAAATAACACAGTTCCTTACTAACTATATTACATTCTGTAAGAAAAGAACCTGAGAGTTTGCCCAAAGTCACCCAGAGCAACAAGCAGCACCTCCTCTTCTAAATCAGAGCATTTGCCCTGAACCAAACTTTTGTGATAAAGACACTCAGAGTAGGTGTGAGAAGAGTCAGAAGGGCCTATCCCACTGGAGATTAACAGGCAGTGTAGTTGTCTCCAACTCAAGTGTTGATGGACAGAAGACAAAAACTGGTGTGTCAATTCGGCTTTCACCATGTTGCAAGGGGATTAAAAATAGAAAGGAATTCTATTTAGGTGTAGGCAGTGAAGGCTGAGATATAGAAAGAACTTTTGTAAAGGAGAGAGCTTGAGACAGTCCCCCCCCCCCCCCCCCCCCCCGCCAAAGGGCCCACATTAAGAAGTTGACAGAATAAGCGTCTTGCCTGTTTGCTTGTATTCCTGGTGTTTTGATTAGTCACATGACCATCCTACATCAGCTGTCTTTAATCTAAAACTTCACAGCTCCAGAGAGTTAATATGAGATTATCCAGATGCTTTTTAAAGGGCCAGAGATGCAGGAAACAAAGAAGCCTCTTCATAGGAGGTACGTGAGTACTTTTCTAGTCCTTAGGCACTTGGTCATTTCACAGAGTAGATATGGTACATGAGTCAAGCAAATCTCTTTCAGCAGAGTCTCCTCTTCTCCGTTTGTTCCCTCTCATTATATAAATGGAATTTATATTCTATGCCTCCAATAGGGGGCAATTATTTTAAGTAGAACAATTGTACTACCTTCTACTCACTGGATTAATGGTTGTCTTCTATATGGAATCTTATCTTGGACGACTTAGGTTTAAAAAAAAAAAAAACCTCAGAAGAGCATCTCCAGGACTTTAGGGACCAAAAATATAATTCAGAAAACTTTTGAAAGAATATAGAAAACAGTAAGTGCAAGAAAACCGCATTAATAATTATCACTTAAAAGTCTGTCATACGGAAGATAACCACAAACTTAAGAGGACTTATCTATTAGTGTCTATAATTTTACATTGATTTTCAGAGATGTATTTTCCGGATAAAATCAAAACAAGCACTCTGCATCTTTAGTATTAAATGCTGGAAGATGTAATTTAATAATAGCACTTTGCATTTACTGTTCTGTACTTTTAAAAATGCTTTCCCATATATATTTTGAAATAGATAATGCAGGTATTACTATCATTTATAGATTGAGGAAACTAAGACATGAATATTTAAGTGACATGGCGAAGACCTCACTGCGTCATGGAAGGACCAGAGTTCTTATTCCATTGTTTTGTTCTTTACCATCTGTCAGTAGAAATTGAATCTTTGGTTAATTATAGGCATTCTCATTTTATAGTTCAATATATGAAAACAAAACAAAAATTGTAATGGGTCTGTTCAAGATCATCCTGTAAAAGAAATGAGAAAAAACATGAGCATTGACTTGATACCCTTTGATCAGATCACTTGACCACAATAAATGTAAGAATGAATGAATGCTAAAGAGTTGTGCAGAACACATTGTCCATTATTGTTCTTAAGGTTTGTCTCAGGTAAAAGATTCCATTAAAATCCATTTCTTCTTGGCATACATTGTAGCCTTTGTACAACCACTTCTCTCCTCTAGAAACATTAAAAACAAAAGAGAGACCTTTTTTCTTGAGTAAATAATGGAAATGGAACAATGCTGTATGATGAACAAAAGTTAGAAGGATTAAATTTTTTACAATGTAAGTATAAAATTTTGCTCATCATACATTTGTTGTTTACATCAGGCCTAAACTATCTTGTGGCCAAATAATTAAGATACTATTACAGTAATCATCTGTTAATCTGACTTTCAAAACTTAGTTTTAAATCAAAGAAACCACTATACATCAGAAAAATGGTTGTCTTAGTTTTCTTAAATGTATAATATTATAAAATTACTGTAGTGGAAATTGGTTATTATTTGGGCCACCTGAATGGCTTCTCCATATTTAGAGAATTCCTCACTTTAGAAATCTTGGTGGCAAGCAAAGGTCATTCCCCTAATGGAAGCAGAAGATAGCAGATACTTTCCCTGCTTCCCTTGCAGCTAGAGTACACACATGTGATCTAGGTTTTTCATTCAGACATCTATGCTAGACCTTTGACTCATAGCTGGATACAAGCAGTAGTCTGTCTCTCCCTCCCTCTGCCTTTCTCTCCCCTTGTCTCCTAGAGGCAGCAGATGTTACTGCAAGCAGAAGTGGCCAAAGAGCAAAGTGTACTGTCCATAGCATCAGATGTAAGGTGACAACTTGGTCACAATTTACCTTAAAACTTCCCAGTTTTAGCATGGAAAGCTCCAAATCCCTGGAAACCACTCAGTCCCAGGAAAACCAGAATGGCTGGTTGGTTATTCCAGCCAGCTGTCTCATCAGGTTAGTTCTGTGTGTGGTTTATCCCTGCTGCTTAGATTCAAGCCTAGTTTTTCAGCTCTCCCAGCAGTTCTGCAAGCCACCCAATATCCCTTAAAAAATTTATGTAAGTGTAACCCAATATCCTTTTAACCAAACTGTTCTGCTTAAATCAGCGAGAGTTGGTCTCTATTGCTGCTGCTACTAAGAGCCTTGACTGAAGCAGACAACTTTGTGTGTAAGCAGTTTGGAAACCTGTGTTCTACAATGATTCTGTGAATCATATTGGCTTGATTTGGCTCGTAGGGTTATATGGACCCTATTTGATATCAGTGAAACTTCTTAATATTATGAAAGATGCTGCAAAAGCATCATAATGATTATATTAACTGTATTTTTGAAATCCTGAGATATTTCTGATGGTTGAGATTATCATGAACCACTTCCCCTTGATAATGAGATAAACAAGCATTGACAGAATATAAATCACTTAAAAGTAAAGGTGCTCTCAGAAAATCTTTGAATTTCCCCATCCCATCCCATCTTGTCCCACCACCCCTAAAACTTATAAATGCTTATTTCTACAGATGAAGAATTTTAAAGCTAATAAATAAATAAATAAATAAATAAATAAATAAATAAAAGGAAATGGGACCTAACCACCCTGCCCGTTCATCTTTGGAGCATATGTAAAGTTTTTTGTTGTTTCTTTGACAGTTAGACATCCCTCCTGAGCATACACACCTGTCAATCAGCTTCACCTTCATAACATCCTCATACTCCAGCATTCTGATTTTTCATCCTTTCAGTCAGGATACTCCTGTTCATAAAATGGCTATTAAAATAGCATTATGTAAGTAGCAACGTTTATTAACAAAAATGGAAAAGACAAGAAGACAAGGAGCAATAAGCATCCATAATTCTGCCACTGCTAACATTCTGGTACTCTTTTTTGTAAACATGCATGTCTATAGCTAAAGGATTTTTTAAAATTTGGGGACACGTGACACCTACTATTTCAGAACCAGCTTAATTGTTAGTATTGTAAATTTCTTTCCATATATGCATAGAAGACATAATATTAAATGAGTCAGACTTTCACAATGTATATAGAGGTATGATAACATGTCTTCAATGGACTTTTATACATTTTCAGCTTTTATAAACAATACTATTCAAATTATATATATGTCCTTGACATTTTTATGATTATTTCCCAAAAGTAAATATTTCAAGTAGAATTTTTACAACCAAAGCTATGCTCATTATTGAAACTTTCCTTATATTTTGCCAAATTGCTTCTCAGAAAAGTCTGTCCTTTCATTCTCCTGCCGGTCATCTATGAATTGTATACTCCACCATCAACAACACTGAGTGTCATCATTCTTTTTAATCATTATTGATTCATTTTGCTTTTTTGTTCTTTTTTTTCCTTTTGCTTAATCTTAAGTTGATAAACAAAGATATTGTTTTATTGATTATTAGTGAAACTAAACATTGAAATATATTTTTCAGCTTTGTGGTTCGTTTTTGAATTATCTGCTCCTATCAAGTGCCTATTTTCTTCACTGTGGATACATGAGATTAACTACTTAATCCTACCTTAAAATGCAAAGAAGTGAACTCAGACCCTGAAAATATTTGTCACCCCCTTCAAGAGCTGTCAGTATTTGCTTTGTCATCATCATCTACCTATTTGGTTTTTACAAATTACTACCTCCCTGAACAGGTTTCTAACGGATTTCTTATTCCTTTCTCAAGAAGTCCTCTGACTTTAAAAATTTATTTCTGTTTATCCCATGAAATCCCATACTAATATTTTATCCCTTATTTTAAGTATAGATATTTAGGAATTTATACTTTGTATAGGAAGAAGTCAAGCAGATAGGATCAAAATGCAATTATTGTAATTGGTTTTCTCTTTCGGTTAAAAATATTATCTCCCTTTTTAAAAAGAAAAAAATGCATCTTTTGGTTTTCTTTTCTCTTTGAGGAACATATAAACTATTGAATGAAAGAGTTTTAATGCTGGTGTTTGTCATGAGCTGGGAGTTTAGAGGACATCAATCAGTGTCTCTGCAGCATTATCTGCTCCCTGTTTCCCAGCTGTTTTGCTGACCTTCATGTCTGCTACTACCTCAAAATCCGTCATCACCCACTTCCCCAGCCTACCTGCTGGGCTGTTGCTGGAGGCTGTTAGGATCAGTCACACCAGAGAGAGGCGAGTGGGCGGGAAACTCTTCAGGGGATCTTGGTTGGCTTCTCTATCAGAGCGCTATTTTTAACGCTCTGCAGTCAACGTTGGTGACATTAGACAATCGCCGAATCTCAGTGCACTCAGTCATGCTTTCTCTGGCTCATTCCTCTCCCGCCTTACATCCTTCTCCCAAGCTGCCCACTTATGCTTAGAGTGACCATATGCTGCCTTCCTCTGGAAAGTCCCAATTTCAAATATTCTGTCTTGTTGCCAAGTCAGATGTCAGACCATATGTTTCCTATTTTCTTTGGAGAAATATGTTCACTTACCTATGTTCGAGCTCATCAAAACTTCTATTGGTTTTGCTAGAGAGTTTGTGAAAAATGTTATTAATCCAAAATGCAGCTCAGTTGCCAGACAAAAAAGAGAGTGCATGATTTTCTCTAAATAAAATTCTAAAAAGGTGGCTACACTGTGTTTATTATTACCAGCTAGTATTCCTATTGTACTAATAAGGATTTTAGTTTTTAAAGCATAATGTGCTGGAAAACTGTGCTAATTTTCTCTTGGTTTAACATGCCACTGAAAAGTCTTTTCTTTTTGAACCCTGAAGCTGTAACAAATGTAACGGAGGGTACACAGGGATTTTCTACAGAAGCACCCCAACGCAACAGGTATGATTTTTCAGAGTGAAGAACCAGATCACCAAGCAGACATTTTAGGCAACTTTCCACGGGTTAGATGGTTCTTCTACACCACGAGAGTCAGAAAGTGGAAAGGGAGACTGCGTTTGTGAAGGACGTTCTTTAGAGAAAGCTGTGCTGTGCATCTTATACCCCACTGACGAGGGTGAAGTAGGGGGTGCTTGCCCCCTCACCTCTGGCCTGGTGAGCGGGCATTTTTACAGGATTATTCTGGGAACTGGGATGGAAAGATGAGGTATAAAGGGATGATGTCTGACTCCCCGCCCAGGAAAACCTAGAGAGCCGGGCAGGCTCTCGTTATGAGTGGGGACATACCCAGTGGCACTGGGACGAGAGTTTGTCAGGCTGAAGGATGTAGAATGCATCCCACAGAACACAAAGGGGAAAAAGAGTCATTCCAGAGGTTTTTTTTTTTTTTTGACACCTGCCCAAGAGAACTGCTTGGAATATCAGTTGGGCTCTAACAGAAAAAATCTGTGTGGCGTGGCTATCCAAAACAATCTACATGGCCTGTGCGCAGGAGTTGTTGGAGGAGTTGTAGATTGATTGGCATGTGTGCCTCAGAGGAACTCACAAAAATTCCCACAGGACAGAGAGTTAGCTTTAAACATCTGCCAGTCCCAGCCTAGGAAGACCTTCCTGCCCGCTTTTGCCCTATTCCCTCCCTGCGCTCCAACCAGAGACTCCAAAATCAGCAGCTACTCAGTGGAGGAGGAAGTCAGCAGGAAAGGGAGAGGCAACTGACCACATGCCTTTTCTCCAGGGCTGCCTTTCTAAATGTCCTATTGAGGCTGAACTTTGTGATTTAAAGTGATTGTAAGAGTAAGTGAGCGGGGAAAAGTCATGGAATGCTGAAATTTACATCTTGGGGTGGCGGCAGCGGGCGGGGGTGGGGGAGGTGAAAACTCACCCTTGTGAATTAATTTCTAAGAATAGTTATGTTGTGATTGTATCTCACAAATCACACCAGCTCACTGTAGTGAATACACAGACTTTCCCCTGGATATTTGGTAGAAGATTCTCAGAACTTGTAGGTACATATCTTAGGAGGAAATAAACATTGCAAGCCCAAATTTGTAAAATAAAATTTTGCCATTCCTGTATTAATTCATTCACCAATCACTACAGTAGAGTCCTGAAATAAATGATTGTACAATATTCAAACTTTACTTTCAGTAAAAAGATTATCGAACCAAAACATAACTTTATTGCCCTGGGGATTAAGATAAAATAGTGACTAAAATTCTTGTGCAGTTTTCCTGTATCGCCTATCCTTTTAGATACGATGGGTCCAAATAATTTCAACTTTAAAGGGATTACATTATCATGGAACTATTTTAATTCTCTATTCTAACCTCACGTGCATCAGCTAAGAAGGAGTATGACCCTAAAATAAGGTTTGAGGGAAAGGGCAGTGGTTAGAATTAGGTTCAGCTACAGTGAGTAAAACGAAAAGAATACATAATAATAGGCTAAATATACGAGGTTTCATTCTCTATAAAGTAAGTTTGGAAGCTGGCATTTCAGGTGGGTTGGAGGTTCTACAAAGTCATCAGGGACCTAAAGTCCTCCCAGGTCATCTCTCCACGATTCCTACGGTGCCCTCTTGTGCTCTGGGTCAGATGGTTGCTAGGTTCCCCCGTCGTCGTATTGATGTTCCAGGGACTAAGAGGGAAGAAAGAAGAGCCGATCCCTTCTCCTTGAAGAAAGTTTCTGTTACTCCTCTTTTGCCAGGATGCATGGCTGCAAGGGGCAGGGGAGGGAGGGCAGGAGTTATTCTAATTGAATAAGTTTGTGTTCTGTTGCTAAGGTGGAATGAGAAAATGAATGTAGAAGCAAGCATTCAGCTGTTCCTGGCATAGAGCTTAAATATATCTCTTCTACTAAAATGGCTAGGTCAGACACTGATTACTAATGATTAGAATTATTGAAAAAGATGATTATTGTACTATAAATATTATTTTCATTAAAGGCTTGTTTTCTCTTGTAGAGAACATTTTTGTCCCTTGCATGCAGAGAAAGACTAAGTTAGGATAAATTATCAGGAAACTCAGTAATTTGTTATATTAAAGTTCACTGTTTCATTGAGAAGAGAAACATCTCAGTAATTTCTAAAATTTGTGAATGTATTATTCATTCTATCATTTATACAGTGAACATTTACAGAATGTTTAGGACTAAGGGGAAAAGACATGCCTTTTGTCTTCAAAGAGCTAAAAAATAGTGGAGACACAGAGCACGAGGAATTTTAAATGTAAGAAATTGTTATAGGCGATGTAACAATTTGTACCCCTCAACAGCTATAAAAGTATGTATTAGGTGTTGTGGGGGTACAAAAAGTGAGGTGTTAATTCTATAAAAAGAGATTAAAGGGTATCTATCCAAAGTAAGGCACCAAGTGATGGTGGAATTCAATGAAAAATTATAATGCAATTTTAAGTATGCCAAAAAGCATAGAGGATAACACAACAGACATTCATTTACTCACCATCTATCTCATAAAATAAGATCGTATGAATATATAATCACAGGGCATACTTTCTATTAAACATAACCCTAAAACCTACATTTTGGTATGAAGTTTGAAATTATTAGCAATGATATGTTTATGTATAAATATCATAAACTAATGTTCTTCCACGAGAGGTTGTTATTGTCATCAAATCAAAGAATTACAGAATGGTAAGAATCTTCCCAAAATTGGAAAAATGCTAGAGAAAGTGTTAGGAATCTTTTAATATAAAGAAACAGTGTTTGTTATTTAATAATTCTCAATTACTTTCATTTTCGGTAGACTGTCATAGAATTTAGATACAAATCTTTCTTTTTCTTTCAAGTTTGCATCTTTTTTTTTCAATGTGGCAAAGGGAAAAAGGACTAAAAAATGTCTTGTGGGAGGGGAAGGGAATTGGTGGCAAGGGCATGAATTTCCCTTGACTCAGAAGAGGAAAGTGGTAATTTTCCTGGCTTTACCCTGCAAGTATTTGTCATCTTTGAAGTCATTTTTCTGTAAAACATATCTATTTAAGGAATATTTCTTATATGTCCAAAGTCTAAATTCTAGGCCTGTGGCGAATACTTCAAGGGAACTTGGGGCCACGGCCAGAGCTGTGAGTGCGTGCCCGGCGCAGAGCGCGCATCAGGGGCAGCGGCTCTGCCCACAGGGCTGACTCCACAGCTGCCCAGAGGCCGGCTCCCTCTTTGGCTGTAGAGTTTCTTTATGTTGTTCAAAAATAGAATTCCTGTTCAACAGTTTCTTTACACTGTTAACAAGGAGTTCCTTTCAACAGATTTTTTTTAAGCACTGCTAAAAAATTAATCCGATTCCTATAAATATGGCAGACTAGGCTGACAAAGACTTTCTACCTTTCCCAAAATATGTAAGTGCTAGATGATAACCTTCAAAACTGAAAAACAGATGCCGCCAATTTCAGTGTGTTGGAAGCAAGAAAGGGGACTACATCAGGTTCTAGAAAAAGGAAACCACAAAACGGAGCATGAGAGGGAGCTGGGGCCAGCCACTGGGAACCCTCTGAAGCCCAGAGGGGCGAGGACTGGGCACTGGAGATTGAAATACACGTGGCAGGTGAGGAAGAGGGGCATGGCCATATGCGGGTGACTGTTGGGCCTGAGTGATTTTCACATGGGGACCCACACTATTTTCTCTCCTTTTTATGTGTTTCGACACTTCTGTGAATAAAAAGTTTATTCACAAAAAAGTTAAAAAGTTTAACTTTTGTAATAAAAAGTTAAAACGAAACAAGTCCTGGGTGCCATTCTAGAGTTACTGAATCTCTTCGGTGTTGAGCACAGAGGTCTGCGTTTTTTTTTTTTTTACAAACATCCGAGGTGATTTTGTTAAGCACCAAAGGGGGTCACTGCCCTGAACCGCGGAAGAGGGCTTAGCAAATTACAAAAGTGGGACATTGGCTAGCCTTCTTCAGAGAGACATTTACGGCTCTGCCTGCCTCTTCTACTGCTAGGAGACTTTCTGATCCCTATATACGTATTGTTTGATTTTGTTCTTATTCAGTAAAAGGGTGATTGTAGTATAGGTTCAGCTGACTATACAGCCTCAGCATGATTTACCTGAATTACTCTGAATTTCAGCCTTACATCAAATTGGGAAATAGGAAAATTTACTTTCTCTATCTCGGCTCCACTTTGTTCCCTCTGTGATTCCTTCCTTCCTCTGGTTCCCAGTATCCCCAGTGTGTCTTTTCCGATCTTCCCTCTGTTAAAAAACAGACAACCCATCCAATAAACTCATTTATGCAAGATTACTGATTAGAGTCATGAAGTACTTGTTTCAGGGAAAGTTGATTTAAATAGGGCACAAGATTTAATTCAAAACCAAACCAAACCAAAGGGTAGCAATGTATTCTCAGGTAACCTATTCAGGAAAGGATTTTGGGGGGTGGGTAGTCAAGTTCTTTTCAAGATCTACTAAAATTTGCCCAAGTAGGTTGTTACCTATTCATTCCTTTGGAAACATATCTTTAGAAAAGTTAGATAACGTAACTACAGCTTTTTCTTCTGTAACATTGCGTGAAAAGTTTAGCTCTGGTTGCAAGTAATAAAAAAGCCACCACATTCAAACTTTCTTAAATAGCTAAGAAAACTTATTGGCTTGGGGAACTTACTAAATCCAGAGGAAGGGGTGGGCTTCAAGCTGGGTTTAAGCTCTTCCATCTTGTGTCAGCTTTATCCTCAGGTAGGCTTCCCTCATGGTGGCAAAGTGGCTGCAGTAACCATAGGACCCACATCCACCCATCACACCAGCCAGAGTTAGAGGGAAAGCACGTTTCTTCTCCCAACAAACTCAAGGTCACTCAAGGTCTGGCCTCGAAGACTCAGAGTCAGGTGAGGATGGGAATAGGCTGACTATGGACATTGACTGGGGCTCACACGTGGAGCCGGAGCTGGGCCTATTCCCACTTGAATCATTGACTGCGTGCACAAAAACAGGGCTTTCTGGAAAGTAACCTCATGATGATGTAGTCACAGATTCCCCCTGGGTAGGTCATGGTGGGTAGTCATGCCCCAGGCCTTTAACTTCTTTAGTCACAGGTTCTTAAGCAAGCCCTATCCATCTTGTGCATGTTAACACATATTCGAAATGCCACAGAAGCTTGACTACCTTGGAATCTAATCCCTTGCTTTCTCCCACCTTCATGGGATCTTTCTTACACTCCCTCCTTAATTTCAAGTGCATTAAAGAAATTGTAAAACTGTTATTCTCCAGAGCATCTGCGATCTTACTTCCTGACAATTGCTTCAAGTGTGTCTTAAATAAATTCTTACAAAAATTCTTTACAGATTTGGATGTTCTTACATCAACAGCTGCTTCACAATTCAGAGAAATAGAAACACTTGTTGGGGAGTCAACTCGTAATGCCCATTATTTAAAAGCATTATAATATTCCACTCTATTAAATATCATACATTACAGTCTTCCATTTTTGGTCAGTGTCTAAGTTGTTCCCCGTTTTGTTACATTATGATATTTCAAGTCAGGAGTTGTAGACCTACCTGAGAGAAACAGGACAGTGTATGGTGTAATGGGGAATAGAGTAAATGTGGAGGGAGAGAGTGCATGTCCTGTAATTGATTGTCACAAGGTGAAACTATAAGCCCACTGTTAGCAAAACTTTCTACGTTTCAAAGGGCAGTTCGGAATGATGCAAAGCCTTCTGCTGTAACCTCCAGCTTTGGTTAACTTTTTTGAAGCACCATGCAGGTTGCTTAAACAAAATATATTTGTGGGCTATATCTGGACCTAGGCCACCAGTTTCTGTTATGTTATGAATCATGCTAGAATATTTTATAACACCTTCCCCCAAAGTGAGAACCTCAGTCCTTTCATGGACCTGGGCTGCAAAGATATTTTTAATACAAAGGAAGCCATCATGGGAAGAGGAGTGAGCAGCACACATTGTATGAAGAATGTTTTGTTTTTAATTCTCTGGCCTGTATTTGGAATTGTGTTCCTTGTGGTGAGGATGAGTTTGCACTAAATCACCTTCACCGTCTCTTATCTAGGTTCTCTTGTGACTTGCTGCTATCTAGGTTCTCTTGTGACATCTCTTATCTGGGTTCCGTTGTGAGGAACAGTTCAGCTTACCGTGACCCCTGGTGATTAGAGGTGTGACATGTGGTCATAGGACACAGTTTTCTTTTCCTTGTAACAAGCTGGCACATGGATTGATCCTTTAATAGTGACTTAGATGTTATGCTCCACTTTAATAGAAGAATTAAACAGCAAATAGTGGTCATTATTGCATTCAGAGACATGTGGAACTGAATTTGGGGAACACTGTCTTCATTTTGGAATCACCCTTTAAAATGTTTATTTTCTTTTATTTTGACTAAGTTTCTTACTGAGTGCAGATAATCACCACAGTGCTGTCCTTTTTGTCAAAAAGCTTCTTTCTAGTTAGAAGGTATCAGAAGGCAGAAGCTACAGCTTTTTCATCTGGTGGCTTCCTCTTGGCGCTCAGTGTAACTTTACCAGCACTTTATTCAGTAGAGGCTCAGTACCTACTTGTTGGCCGATTTATTAATTGATACTGCTAGGTGCATTCTTGAGATATAGAGGTCAATAAAGGACCTACGGTAGTTGCTACATGCCATTCGTCCTACAGACATTTAAACTGGGAAAAAGCTTGAGAGAGAGGGTCTGTGGACAAATGTCTATTTCTCAGAGTAGCTTTTGGATCTGGGTGGGCAATGAGTGCAGGGGAATTGAAGTGGAACAGAAGGGGGAATTTTAAACCACAGGAGTCACTGTAGAGTTTAAATCATTACCCATATACTTAAAGTCTTGCTGCACTCTGTTCACTTGTTCCTGCCGTAACATTTATGGAGCCCTTCCTGTGAGTCGGGCACGGTGCTAGGCTTTGTGGAAGATACAAAAATGAATGAAGCAAGTCCTCGAGGATTCTCTAGGGGGATAAAAGATTGCATGGATTTACCCAGGTAAGGTTGAATATTAAATGCCAAAAAGTCATAGAAACAAAGTACTAAGGAAATCAGGACAATTTACAGGTCATTTCTGGCTGCAGGATCTAAGAAGGAGGAAGTCCACAGTTCAAGGATCAATCAGTACAATATTTGTAGAGGGAAAGAGCTCGTTTATTTTATCTCTACCTACTTTGTACACCTCAATTTATTGCCGGAAAGGATAAAGAGGTGTAAATGAGGGCACCTTTTCTTATAAACACCAAGCAGGGCTGAGCGCTCTCCTGTTCACCCCCGCAGATCATTTCTTTCTTCCATCTCCCCCGAGTCCCGCCGAACACGAGTCCACGACATCATGAAAGAGGCACAGAGAAGAGTTCGTATTCTCTAAGGTGACGTCCCTGAGGAAGACTGGGCATTGATTAACGAATGGACACCAGGTTTATGAGCAAGAAGGCAAGCGCCCCCAACTCGCCTTTCCGAGTTCCTACTCTAACAATACAGGTTCTGCGGCCCGCACTCCCACGCCCCAGCCCACCCGCCGCCAGGCCTGGCGAGCGCGCTGCTGTCGTCCTCAGGAGCGCGCACGCGCGCCGAGAGGCCCTGACGTGCGCACTCCCGACGCGCCTCCCCCTTCGGCCCGCGCCTCCCCCTCGGCCCGCCCCCCCCTCGCCTCTTCCTGCCAGTGCCCTCCCCTCCCTTTTCGCTCCCTCCGCCCCGCTCCCTCCGCCCTGCGGGGGCTCCGGCGGCAGCGGAGTGAACGGGACCGGCCCGGCCGCAGAGCGCGGGCGGCGGCTGAGACGCGGGCGCCTGGCAGAGTTGTTGCGGCCCTGCCCGCGGAGACGTGAGGAGGTGAGGCGAGGGCGGCCTGCTGGGGCCGGCGGGCGGCTGGGCGGCCGGGAGCGGCGGGCCAGGCAGGGGTGTTGGCGCCGGGGTTGAGCCGGGGGAGGAGGGTCGAGGAGGGGGCCGGGCCGGGACCCGGTGTGAGAGGACCGCGCGAGGCGGAGGGCACGGGGCGCGCTGAGGACCGTCGATTGCCGCCCCGACCCCGAGGTTCTCCCGGGTGGCGGCTCCTCGCGGCCCGGGCGGCGGGGTCGGCGCCCCTCACCTGGGGGCTGGGTGGCTACGTGGGTGCTCGGCCCCAGGCGTGCCCTCCTGACATCGCTGCCGTGGCCACGGCCGGGGTCGCAGCCCCAGCACGTCTGTGTCTGGTGGTTAGGGTGTGTGCTCGCCTGCAGTCAGGGTTTCGTTCCGGACCAGGTCGCACCCTTGCACTCCCCCTGTCCCCGCCCCACACTTCGCGCGGCTCCCGCGGCGGATGCTTGTGGTTTTGCAGCCTGGGATGGGCTGCGTCCTGGGCAGATCCCTACCTGCAAGGAATGCCCCGTTCGAAGTTGACCTAGTGGCCGTGGCAGCGCCCGTCCAGGTGGTGGGGGCTGAGTCCCGATGACCGATTCAAAGTTTCTGAGACGGGCTAGTACTTTGCACGGGTCGCCAGCGGCGCAGAGCTGGGCAGCAGTGCGTCAGCGGGTGGAGGGGTCCCCCGGCCAGGCCAGCGAGGGGTGGCCGCGCTGCTGATCCCGGGGGAGTGCGTCCGGGTGCTTGTGTGTGCCCCTTGTACCTCTCACATAGGCTTATCTCAGAAAACGTACGAAAATTTAGGTGGTCAGTGGCAGAACTGAGGGTTTCGTGAACGTGAAGGGAACCGCCAGCCTCATGCACACTAATGGTAGGGAGAACTTTTGCTTGCTTGACAGATTTCAGCGCTGACTGCTTGGTAACTGATTTCCAGGCCTGCATTTTCAGGGCATTTAAATTTTCTGGTACATGGTGGGAGGTATGTGGTTGCTTGTTACAATTCTGAAAATAAAGTTTCGTGAAAACTTTCTGACTTTCTTCGTCCTCTTGTTTATGTTTGGTTTCTGCTGCGTTTCTGTAGATACCCAGTACTATGACCTGAGAAGATACAAACTTGAAGTTTGCTTGTGGTCAAATAGGAAGTGGATTTTGTCCATGGAAAATATTGGTCCGCAAGCTACTAGCCTTGGAAAACTGGCCTGTGATTCATTATCTTAACCGAGTGTCCCACTTGAAACTGATGATGAAACTGCAAAGGAGAAAGACAGGAGGCATTTCATTACATTACATGAAATTCGTCAGATTGTCTTGGATGCTCCCTTGCTCGGGGAGTTGGTTGAGATGCTGAGTTAGACTGGTGTCTGTATCATATCGGTTAAAAAATGTGCTCTTAAGTTATGTATTAATGAGCCATCGGGGGAGAATTGGATGTAGCTGGGCAGTGACTTCTTTGTGAACATATTGTATAGCCTACTTTGTGTTCCAAAAAGCTGGAAACAGGTGGCGGGTTCCAGTACTATTCAGACATGTCATGAGTATACCAACCAACCTACAAAGATCTGACTATAAATTTATGATGCTTTTTGGGCACCTGAGTTATTTGATACCAATTTTTATGTATTACAATTGGGTAGTCTGTGAGAATTTGTATTCCTTTGCTACTTGTCTCATGATTCATATCATTTTCTTTTCACCCTAAAAGTTTTTATGATTTTTTAATTTGAATAACAATTTTATCAGGTGTGTGAAACAGGAGTTTTCATGTTTGTCAGCTCACTGATTCTAAATTTGTGACTTGTAAAAACGTGTACTTAATTTTTTTTGTCTTAACCCGTACTCGAACTCATTTAATTACTGTATATTTATTTGACCTCAGATGAGACAGCATTAAAGTGGAAGGTCTTCTTATTCATTCTTTTGGAGTAGTCCAAAGAGGGCATTCTGTTTTGCCAAGCAAAAATAGTGTGAGTGGGAGATAGCCAGGCTTCTAGACATTAATGTTGAAGAGAGTAATAGCAAAAATTTCTCACAGTGACGGTCTGCATTTTAGCCTACCAGGGTCTTGAAGTGTTGTGGGGATGATGCTGCTGGCTGGACAGAGGGTGTTTGGAGAATGAAGGAGATATTGTAGCCTATGGGCTTCCCAGGCTCAGAGCTGTTTCGCTATTTCCCACAAGTCTTAATAAGTTGCTACACGTGTATAGCTCATTCCTTATATAAATAGGTCAGCTACTGGGTCTGAGGATGACTAGCAGCCCAGGGCGATTCCAGCCCCTGGTACTGCAAAGACAGCTCAGAATTCTTATCAATAGTTTTATGAGCACTTGCCACCCTGGGAAATGGAGGCAGAGAAAGTACGGACTCAAGCCGGAGTTATGGTAAAACACACTCATTTTTTTAAGGAGAGGTGTAATATCCTGAGCATGGAGACTTGATTTAACTCTTGGCTTTTTAGAGTGGGGAATAATTTTCACTTTATGGTCAGTAGACCCTAATAAGGAAGAAGTAATAGAATTAAGCAAACTTGTACCTCAACATTCTCTCTTTCATACTTCGTTTACTTTTTCATATTGTACTCACTTAGCAGGTAGGATGTCAAAATTGTTTGATTATAGCAAGTTTGTGCTCATGCTGACTCCTTTTTCACATTTTTTGGGGATTTTCTGGCGTAAGTTTTGGGGATTTTTCTGGGAAACTTCTAGGCAGATATTCAGTGATTTGGAGTTAGATTTGGGCTAAGATTATTAGTATATTTGAACCTCTGAGTTTCTTGTTTTCTAAATAGCCTTAAAAATAGAAAACACAATTCTTTATAAATAGTCATGGAAAATCTGGTTATGTTGTTGTGATAGACATAGTACAGCAAAAAATATATTCAAGAAACTTCCCCTCTCTTTGCTCAGTTTAGTAAGCTTAAATAAGATGAAAATAAGAAGGTATTTTTTTTTTTTTAATAAAAGCCTGATTTTCCCAGAATATGAAGTCTAACAACTGTTTGCTGTGGTGTTTTTTCCCCTTCCCTATTCTAAGTTCAGCAAGTACTACATGTCTTTAGTCCATGGCAACAACTTAATTCCAGTAGGGAATTCTCAGTATTAGTGGTCTTGCTGAAGGATGCGGGCTTATGCTGGGGAATTTGCCTGGGAAATGTCAAGTATGGAAACTTACTTTTTTTTTACAAACTGGTGTTCTTTGTACCCAGGTTCTCAGAAGGGTGGGGGCATGGTACAAATATTGCAACACGTGAATTTTTTTCCATATTGTAGATTGCCTCTTCCTTTTCTCCTCTTCTCCCAACCCTTTGCTAGATGAGCCATTGCTACTTGTGGGAATATGTTATGTCCCTCAGGTGTGTGGGGCCGAACAAAGGCTGAGAACCTAGGTCCTTTGCCGATACTTCCTAAGCCAAATTGCTACTCCCTGTACTGTGTCTCTGATGATACCAATAGGCATTTATTTGTTACTGTCATTTTTGCAGAGGACTACAAATGGTGAAGAGACTACATATGTAATCAAGAGTAAGATTTATTGCATTGTGTAGTACCCATTGAAGAGACTAGGTGATTGTTTAGCTGAATATTTATTAAATTGTTTTGACTGTGACTTACACAGTAAGAAATACACGTACCCTGATTCAACACATACACATGAAATTTAAAGAAAAGTTTGGCAAAAAAGGTATTTTCAGGACCCTGCTAAAGCTGGCTCATCATACTAGTTTGCAAGACAAATTTATGCATTTCTCTTTCCACTTTGCTCCTTGTTCAGGGACATAATGGTGGCAGCTTGAAGTCGGCCATGGTGGCAGTATTCACACCAGTGGATCAGCAAATGGTACAAATAAGGGATTTCCCCACTCTGGATAGCCAATGTTAAACACTTGGAGCACTGCCTACAACACACTTTGATATTTTATATTTCATTTTATTTTTTTTTAGTAAAGCTGGGTTTTGACCTCCAAATTGGTTTTATGGCCAGCTAATGTCACAGCTTACAGTGGTTTAGTCCCCTCTTCACTCTGCAGGTATACATCCTAAAAGACTGACGTTTTCGGCAGGACAGTGTGTGAGGCCCTGGGAGTAGAAGTGCCTGAGGCACGAACTTTGACCTGAGGTCTTTGTGCTCCGGTTGGGGATTAAATATGGAGCTAAAGATAATGTGAGGAAGAAATATGTGGTAAAGAGATACAGATAAGGTACTACAAGAGTTGAGAGAGAGGAAGGAGAGATTACTTTTAGTTGAGGGATAAGGCAAAAGGAGACTTTTAGGCCATGCTTTGAAGAATGAGTAGGATTTGGACAAGTGAAGAGGGAAGATCTTTCTCGGCCAGGGTGATCAAAGGCCTAGAGGGAAAGCGTGAGGCAAGAAGGGGTCGGCGCCAGATGGTGAATGCCTTGAATGCCAGTTTTCCTTTCTGCTTTTCAGTTTCTCTCTCATTTTTGTTTCTGGAGTCACTCAGCACTTCTTAACATCACACAAACCCATAGGCAGTGCTTCTGGGTAGATTGTGACCCAGAGAGCACTTAGAGTAGAAGCTGAAGGGAAAAGTATGTGTTAGGGAAACAGCCTTAAGCTTACCAACCCTAAAACTACTGCGGAAGGGAAAATATTTTCTTTGTAAGGAGATGCCATTATTTTTTGTTTTGCCAAATAGCCTCAAATTGGCTATAGCAGAGCAGGAAGCAGTTTTGAAAGTCTTTTCAAAGCACCCTCTAAAACGAGATTTCTTAATGACTGGGTCTTCATTTTTGGAGGCGGGTCTGATTCAAGCAGAAAGGCAGCTTTTACGGATCCACAGCTGAGCTGATGAGCTTTCAGAATTTAGGGCAGCAAGGCCAGGGATTTCACACCACAGCCAGCTGTGAGGGTTGATAGCTTTTTTTCCCCCCTCAAAGAAGTTCCTTGGATTTCAGCATTTATGTGTGTGATGGCCTATATGACTGAGGATGTTTTGAAGTCCTGGATGGAGTTTGCCTTGTTCCGCAGTGGAATTAGGTGCCTAGAAATGAAGATAAAAGATAGTAAGTTATGTCTGTTAATCAAATTGAGGCACTTGTGGCAGTTCTCAAGGTTTTCTATCTGCTGATGATTTTCCACTTACTGTTTCTAGTTAAAATGATGCGCGGTCGGTTTGAGGAAGCTTTTCTTTTCTTTGACCCACTAGTTCTGTAAAGGTAAAAGCCCTTTTAGACTGTTGCCCAGGTAACAACACATACAGAGACTGTTGGAAGTGTGTGGAAAATTTTGGTAATCTTGGTAATGAAGTTGCTATAGTAAGTAGCTACTTGGTTGGTTAAAAAAAAGCTGGGTGACTTCTGGATGGTTGGCAAAGAATTTTCAGGATGAGCTTTGGTTCCAAAATAAGTATGAATTGTGACTTGGCCATGCTGTATTCTTCATTTATTTAAGCTTCTATTCTTCATTTATTTAAGCTTCTGGTATGTAAAGTATCAGTATATATATAGTCCTGTCACTTTCGGAGGTTTCAGCAGTTCCATCTGAATTGCCCTGCAAGAGAGCACACCCCAAGCAGCACGATAAAAGTTCAGATGCAGCCTTCCCGATACCTCATACCAGTTGAGTGAACTAGCTAATCATGTCAGCACAGATGTGGGGTTTTTTTTGTTTTTTTTGTTTTTTTAATTTATTGTGTTGCGTGTGTTTGGAGATGTAGTTAGCTTTACAAATGAGTTTATAAGAATCCTTCCAAATTTTCTACCATCTTTGTGTGTGTGTGTGTGTGTGTGTGTGTGTGTGTGTGTGTGAGAGAGTGTGTGGTGCAAAATGTGATGTTGATGTCCTCAGCTTAAACTATGCATGCATTTTCTAAAGATGTACACATACACACAAATGTGTATATTTGTATGTGCCCGCCACACATACACAGACACCCTACCCATTAGCTGTTGGAATTTTGGGTGAAAATATAGTTTACCTGGCAAATGTCAAAAAATAAGTGTCTAGCTCTGTGAAGGGTATCATGTGAATTAATCACAAACCCAAAGGGATTTTTTTTGTATGCCAAATGTCCAAGAAAGGGCTGCATGGTAAAAGGCAAGTGCAGAATTCATTCATGTACCAGGGAGGGACTTCTCAGGACCTCCCCTCCCCCATGTAATACACTCATATTCTGCCCTCATTATCAGCAGTAATCAAAATCGCAGGACTTTAAAGTTATATTTTCACTACAGAGGATACAAATAACAAACACTATTTTTAAGAACAATACAAACCCGTGGTTTTCAGTTTTTAAGGTTTAAGAGACATGGAACACTAGTTTTGATAAATCATATGCAGTATTTATTCCCTGTTTCAAGATGTATTTGTCATTTTGAGGCCCTCTGCTAAAAGCATTATGTAAATACAAATGGTTGTTAGAGTGGTAATTAGGCATTTTCCTGAGTAGTTTGTTTCTCTGCAGTAAATTTAGCTTGGTATGACACTTTGAATAGATTATGCTTTAGTTGAAAAGTCAACCATTAAAAGGAACCTTTATGCATATTGCCAACAATATGGTTTATTAGGTTGTTTTATACTAATTTTATTTCAGTAGCTATTTGCCATCATATCTCTTTTCCTTACTGTTTTATTTCCACAAACTTCTTTTGTCTTGATTGTATTTTTCATTTTAAATCTTTGTTTCATATTTGTCCTGCTGTTAATGGTCATGTTTGGGCTAGTGTTTTGATTTGTCCTAGTCTTTTTGTGTTACACAGATGTATTACTGCCTATCAAGTTGGTACGGAATTGTAGTTTATTGGATGTCTTCTTTCCTCCATCCATTTTTTCCCCCTCAATAGTCTAGAATGAACCCTAACACTAACAAAAGCTTCCTGATAGTTAATGGGAAAATGAAATGGGATATTATAATTCAAATCCTAGGACACCTATTTGCCAAGACCAGGAAACCTATAAAATTTTTATGCAAGAGTTATGCAGCCTAAGTTTTCACTAATGAGTCTTGGCCTTTAGGGTGTTTTTTTGTCTTTTCAAATTCTGGCCTGCATTTTATATTTCTTATCAACATTGTCAATTTTGATAGATGAAACAGGTTTCTCCTGTTGCACTTGGTTTCACAAACAATAAAAATAGCAATCTCTGCCATTTGGAGATATTAGAAAGGTTTTAAAAGATAATCTAATAACAGTAGGTTATGGAAGCCAGTTCGTTTAGCAATTAATGATAATTCCTACTTTGCACATAAATCTCATGTTTGCATGTGAATCATAGTGGAACTTTATTATGTTTCACTGAGAATTCATCTTTCTAAAGAAGAGCTTTAGCAATTTTGTACTTCAGAGAATTTCATTCGGAAAAGGGCGACAATAGTAAACTTTAGAAACTCTGATTGGCCAAAGGGTAATTTTGGGGAGGGAGGTATGTGGGAAGAAAAATAGTCATTAAGCTGCAAATAACTAAAAACATTTTTGGTTTTGTGGAAGATGATGTAGGTATAATTGAAGACCTTACTTCTTGATCTAGTGCTATTATGAGATTCAGAGAGAATAAGGGACTTGCCATAGTTTTTTCTTTTTGAATTATAATAATAAAAAACAACTAACATTTACTGAGGGTTTATATGGGTTATCAGATAATGTGTGTTAATCTTCACAATAGCTGTATGAGTAGGTGTTATATTATACTATTTCACAGTTAACAGATGAGGAAACAGGTTTGAAAGGAGTTAGTCAGTTGCTTAAGATCACGTAGCTCTTGAGAGGCAGGTCTCTTTTGCTCCTAAACCTGCCTGTAGTGACTCCCACCTCCTACTCTGTAATGATGAGTCTCTACAAGGGGATGGTGATACTTGCCTTGCCTGTTTCATAGGCTGGTTTTGAGGATAAAAAAAAGGTAAGGTTTACAAAAGAACCCCTATAAATGTGCCTGGTGTTTTCATTTTACTGGGTAGTTTATTTTATTTCATTTTACATTTATTTTTAGAGACAGGGGAAGGGAGTTAGAAAAAGAGGGAAACATTGAAGGGAGAGAGAAACATCGATCAGTTGCCTCTCCTATGTGCGCTGCCTGGGATTCAAACCCTGACAGGAGTCGAACCAATGACATTTCACTTTGTGGGATGACGCCCAACCAACTGGACAACACCAGCCAGGGCTTTCTGGATAGTTTTTGAGAAGCCAAAGAAATCTTTGAACTAGATAAGCCATATATTACTTTGTAATCACTAATGACATAAAATAAGTCAAACAGATGACTATTTGAAATTCAAATATCTGCAAGGAAGACGACACGTTTTGTGTGTGTCGAGAGGATCAGTAAATGAAGGACAAAGAAAGGCAGAAAGATGGTGATCTATTGATTAAAAGTGGATTGGATGATTTCTAGCAAAGTGAGTTCTTTCTACAATGATGAGTATATGCAGATAACATTGGGTGATCGCTAAGATCCTTCGAACATTAAGAATCTACAAGTCTTTGTAATAGGTGACTTTCCTTCTATTTTAACACCTCAGAATAACATGATAGACCCAAAATATCATTTTATTTTAGCTGGGATTATCAACAGTCACCATTCATTAAGTGTCTTTTTTTTTTTTTTTTTTTTTTGCATGCAGATTGAACTGATGTAGGAAAAATGTAGTTATATATTTTTGCCTTTTTTCCCCCAGTAGAAAAAGAGGCTTTTGAGAGTATGGTGGGTAAAACAGCTTGAAATAGTAGGTTGTCACATGCTTGTTCTTAACACTTTCCTTATGACTATCCCTTAAATTTAAGCTTCCTCAGTGTGTATTTTAAGGAGAAAATTAATATTAGTATGGGTATGAAAAGTCATTTTTATTGCATGGAGTGTTATAGCTTTAAGCCTCTTTATAAGTTGGTGTCATTCATAGCAATGTGTAGAAGATCCATGGATCAGTTGCCTCTTGCATGCCCCCAACTGGAGACCTGGCCCACAACCCAGGCATGTGCCCTAACTGGGAATCGAACTGGGGACCTTTTGGTTCACAGGCTGGTGCTTGGTCCACTGAGCCACACTAGCCAGGGCTCAGTCATACTTTTTAAGTGAATTTGTAAAGTGTGTTAGAGTTGAATTAGATCTGTCTATCTACCTTATTAAACAAAATCTCTTAAAATGAATAATAACTAGTATATAAAAATGCAGTCTTTGAGCTAGATGGCAGAAAATTATTTGTTCTGCAAATTAGATTACCAGCCTGAAAAACTTTCTCCAGCCTTTGTCAAGCTCGTACAAGTGGTTTCAAGTACTAGGTGGCAAGATTGTAGTTTCTTTTCCTGGACTTGCTGCTTTCTGACCTTGTTCACTTGTGTTGGTATCTGTGCCTCTTATTGTCATGATCTTGGCCTTTTTGTGGTAGGATTTTTATTGATCTATTTCTTGGGGAGGAAAGGGCCTTGAATCTGATAGACTTAATACCTCCGTGACCTTAGTTAAGTAATCTCACTTCTGGGTTTATATATGTGTGTAAAATGAAAGTAGCAATGCCTCATGACTGTGAAATTTAAGAAATAAAATGGGTGTGTGGAACATTCAAGGTGCCCCATACATGGCTGGCATTCTCAGCTCTGTTACCAAGCCAGAATATGCAGTATTTCTCATTTATTAGTAACTTTAATTGACAGCAGCAAACCAAGAAACAGGGTAGGGGAGAATTGGCTGACCTGGGGGATGATGGCAGAGACCCAGTGCTCTTGACTCCAATGGAAGACACAGATGGGGAGGGCCTGTGGCTTTAGGCGAAGGTTTACAGGTGGAACCAGATTGGATCCGATGTGGCAGAACGTCTACATGCTGGCTTAAAACCTGATAAACCAGATGGATGGTAGGTTTTCTTTAGTTAGTACAGTACTAAACTACTTACTTGAGTAAAGAATAATTTTTTTTCATTGAACTGAGTCCAGTTTATTCAAGGCTTATGGATTGTTGAATTGTTTTGTGATAATGTGTTAAGACGTTTCTAGGAGTGAAGTATTTTTGCCTCTTTCTTTTCCCCTTTCATGCCACAAGCTGTTGAGACCTATACGGCTGCTCCTGCTGGTGGGATCTGCCATTTTGTTACACGTCTACTGTTTTGCAAGGCACTGTGCTAGGTGCTGTGGAGGAATGTAAAGAAGCCTAAGGCTTAAACCATGTCTTTCAGGAGCTTGACTGTAGTAGGGAAAGTAATATATGCATGTATTAAAATGAACTGATTTTTAAAAAGAGCAGAATTATTGCCTGAAACAAGCTTGGTCTCTGAGCCCAATATCCATAGTATCATTTATTTAAAGATAAATTGTTTTGCTGGAAAAAAATCTGAGGCTGTTGTATATGCTGGTGTGAAAAACAGAAAAGTTGGAAACTGAAGGTTTTGACTAATGTTATTCTTCCACCTTATTTGAAAATACTAGAATTATCTTGCCCTAATTCTTTCACTAATAACTTCTAAGGATTTTAAAAATTATATACAAATCTTAAAGTGTCTTTGATACTTTTCAATATGCTCATTGAAAAGTTGGTTAATTAGTCTATATATCATTCCAAAGTAGATTAAGTTAAAGCATCATTATTTAGATGTTTTCCTATGACAGTATTTTATCTTAATTTGTGTACCACTTGAAAAAAATCTATTGCCATATTTATTATTAAATTTGTTTGTAATATCTTTTAAACAAGTGTAAAAGCTGTAGCTTGACTAATACTTGTATATAAGAGAATTTCTAACCAGAATGCTTTTTTAAAAAAAAGATTTTATTTATTTATTTTTAGGGAGAGGGGAAGGGAGGGAGAAAGAGAAGGAGAGAAACATCGATGTGTGGTTGCCTCTCATGCGCCCCCTACTGTGGACCTGGCCTGCAACCCAGGCATGCGCCTTGACTGGGAATTGAACCAGTCAGCCTTTGGTTCGCAGGCCGACACTCAGTCCACTGAGCCACACCAGCCAGGACAGAATGCTTTCTGCTTAGATTTTCCTGTTGCTGACTTGTTTTTCAGATCTCAGCTCTCTTCATTTTCTCTGAATCTTTTCCAAGCCATCCAATCTGAAGTAGTCCCTTGATCCTCTAGGCTTACTCTGCCACATTGCTTGCTTGCTTGTTTGCTTGCTTCCTACCTCCATCCTCCCCTCCTTTCTTTCTTCTCTTCCTCCACGGTGCTTGTAAACTCCTTGAGAGGAAAGAATTAACTCTTTCTTCACTTCTGCTACCTCTAGAGCTTTGAGTAAAGCACTCAAAACTATGTTGATTACAGAATGAAGCAGAAATTATTGCCCCTACTTAGCTTTAAGTCTTTCTTGAAAAAAATTATTTCACTTTATTATCCCTTGGTTTCTTCCTTTGCAAAATGGGTTGGGGGAGAGAAGATGAGAGAGATCGAATTAGGTTATCTTTAAAATCCCAGTCATTTAAAGGCCTCTATTAGCTTAATGTGAGCTTTGAGTTCTGTTCAAATGGTGGCGATGAATATGTGCTTAGCTACGTAAGTAGTTTCTTACTCTGTCTCCTCTAGAAACCAGTAGTGCATATTTACATTTGCAGAATTACTGACAGCACTGGGGAGCCAGCTTTGATTACCGAATCAGGCTTCTTGGTGAATCTAGGTTATTAAAGAGATTAGGTCTGCAACTGGATTTCTGTTCTGATGACCAAATTAATGAAGATAAATTTCTTTGGCATATCCTAGTATTAGATTGAATTGATCTTTTTGGCATTTATTCTAAGTATCAGGAAAATGAATCATACCAACTTTTTAATTATTTTTAATTATGAGAGTTATGATTTATATGAAATAAAACTTAAGGTAAATTCATATAAATAAAATGAAAGTTTATATAAAAAGTAATGTTTGTAGTAACTTCTGGAAGGCAGTGGGGATTATAGAGATAAACTGTGGTTTTTTTTTGTTTGGCCCATGTGACTAGAATTTTAGACAGTTACTTGAGAAATTTCATTATTGGAATGAACAAAAACATTTTTTTTCTTTAAAATTAAATCTATTGGGGTGACATTGGCTAATCAGATCACACAGGTTTCAACCGTACATTTCTGTGCTGCATGATCTGTATATTGTGCTGTGTGCTGCCACCACTGTCAAACCATCTTCTGTCACCATATATTCGGCCCCTAAAAACATTTTTGAATGAGTGAAGGAAATAAGCAGACAGTTGATAGCAGAAGAAATACAACTATAAGCAACTTATAGGAGAATGTTGGATGTCATCAGTATTCAAAGAAATATTTTTAAAGTAAAATGAAATACGTTTTTATACCTATTTCAGATTTTTTGAAAATAATAATATGTAATACTGGTTAGATTTTAGCAAGGCAGGCATATAAATATTGCTAGTGAATTGTAATTTGGCAGTACATATCTAGAATTGTTAGACCGTTCTTAATCTTTTAATAAACCTTTGATTTAGTAATTTCACTTCTGAGACTATCCTAAAGCAATAACTACAGAAAACAGGGAAAAGATAAAAAACAAATCTATGCAGGAGACTATTCAGAGCATATTATTTATCATAGCAGCATATTGGAAGCCACTTAAATTTCCAACAATAGAAAATTTTAAGTTTTGTAATACATCTATTCTGAGAACCATTTTGTAAAATGAAAATAATTACAAAGACTATCTTAGCATAATTATGCCTATATATTTAAAGAAGGGTGAATATAACCATTTAAAGTATAAAAGAAAAATATGAGGAATGCACCAAAATGCTGATTGTATTAATGTGATAGGATTATGGAAATTTTTTTGGTCTCTGGATTTTCTAAATTTAAGTAACTTTTATAATGAAAAATGTATAAGTCAGATTTTAGTATCTGTGATAAATATTTTCAGTATAACTATGGTTGCCCGATTTAGCAAATAAAAATACACACAATATTTGGGACTTATACTAAAAATTATTTGTCTGAAATTCAGATTTAAACTAGGTGTCTTAGGTTTTGTCTGACAAGTCTGATTATGACATATTTGGTTATAGTTGAATGTTATTGAGAAATGTTGGGACACTCTGCTTCTCAAATAATTTTAATTACTGTTTTTAATTCAGTTAACTTTAAAAAAACTAGGATTATTTACCTGGCAGAATTATTCTTACAGTCTAGTTTTATTTCAGGACTAATATTTGGGTGATACTCAAAAGAAATACTCTTCAATGTTTGGCAAGAGTAATTGGGAAATATTTTTGCTCAATGAAAACAGGATAATATTGAATGCTGCTTGTTTACCTTACGTAGAAGAATGATTTGTTAAGCTACCAGTCTTAAAAATAGTGGCATTTCTGCATAAAGTATCCTTATACTGTATCTGGGAAGGTGTTTTCCCTATGACAGCTTCATTAGTACAGGTTTTGAAATGTCAAGGAAAATGGAATAATAGTGAAAAGGGAAATAGGATTGTAACTACTCTGCTCTTAAAACTGGGATTTATGTAAGTTTCATATTTGAAGTGAAAAATAAAATGACCTTTGTAAGAAAGTCCAGCAGCTTTCTGTGTCTTAAAGGAGAACTAATTTTCCACAGAATAAGATGTCATGACTTTTTGGTTTGAAAAATATAGTATGAAATTCTCCATCCAACCGAAGATGAGTCATATGAAGGTGAAGGTCAATTTGGTAGTCATTGTTGGTAGAGTTAACATATTCAATCAAGGCCTTTGATGTTCAGGGCCCTAAGTGACCAGGTAGAGACCTTGCCCTCTTGGAGTAGTAGTTTAACGGGGTGTAGGTGAGTGTAGGGCTCTGTGATAGTGCAGCGACAGGGCCCTGCAGTGGTGGCTCAGAGGAGAGGCGCCTTGTTCCGAAGTGAGGCGGTGGCTCAGCTGAGAAGGAGCGGGGGTTAGCCAGGGAAGCTGACGTGCGAGTGCCGCAGGGTGAGCAGGTGTGATGGCTCACGGCGGGGAAGGACGCAGTGAATCCGAGGAAACGAGGAAGCCCAAGAGGGTTGGACAGCAGCGGTCACAGAGAGGCTGCGAAGACAAGCAGAGGCCGCAAAATGCTGGGCCTTACAGATCATGTGAGAACTTTGGGCTCTGTCCTAAGAATAACATGACGTCAGATTTTTGTTCTAGAGAGATTATTTTGGCCTAGGTGTGTAGAGTGTAAAAAGTAAGGAAGGGGTCAGGAAGACCACTTCGACAGCTCTTGAAATTATCCAGGTAAGTGAACTACGGTAAAAGTAGTGAGGCTGGAGGGGAGCGGACAGATTTATTTAAGACGTTTTTGTGAGGTAAAATCAAAAGGACTTTGTGATATATTAGACTTGGGGGACAGAGAAGGAGTCACTGATTTTTGGGCAGCTTTATCTAGAGGGATTAAAGGAGGAACAGAGTTTTGGGGAAAGAAAATAGGAGTTCAGTTATACTCGTCCCCACTTCCTCCCCATTACTCTTCCCTGCCCTAACCACCCCCAGCTCCCACATTCAATCCACAACTGTAAACAACAATAAAAAACAAACAAACAAAAAAAGCCTGCAAACCACTTTTGACATGTTTAATTACTCATAGCACCTCCATACACTGCACATACCTTTTTTGCATTTCTGGTGCCTTTCTACCTTTCTTGAAGTAAGAAAACATAATATGCTGGAAAAAAAAAGCCTGACAATCCAAAAAAAAAAAAAGAAAAAAAAGAAAAAAAAACACTAGGAGTTGGCCATTTGGTGTCTCTGAGTGAATATTGTAGCTGTCTGTAGGCAACAAAGCTGACATGTGGTTATGAAAGTTGGGAGCGGTGACTAGGTTTAAACTGTGCTATTTGAGACTAAGAGGGTAGAGTAGCTGAGACCCAGGGCAGAATCCTGAGGAACTCCCTTTAGGAGATAAAAAAAAGGATTGTTTCTAAAATTTACGTATTATATATTTTTCTTCTGTTTGTCTATATTTATTTGTTTATTTTGTTTTGTTACATCTCTTTCCTGTGTTAGATTTAAGCAGGACCATGTTTCTTGTTGACCTCAGTGTGCATAGTACTTGGCACATAGTATGCATTCAACAAATACTCATTGAATGAATAATTAACAGTTTTCTCTCTTACTGTATTTCTTTTGTTCCTCATTTGAGTCTTCGTTGTGGGCATTCATTTTTGGAATCTCTTTTCTACTGTGTGATCAGTTTTTTCTCTTTAAATCAGTACAGTATAGGTATGTTTTCTTTTAAATTTTCATTATGGAAAATTTCAAATTTATAAGAAAGAACAGAGTCTGTTCAGTATCCACATAACCATCTCAATTAGAAATTGGTTTATTTTATTGCTAAATATTTAAACATGTCTCTCAAAAATAAGAGCATTCTTAACATAACCACATTCTCACAATTGACAATTTCTTAATATCATCAAAAAACAAGCCCATATTAAAATTTTGCCCTTTATACCTAAAATGTTTGTATTAGTTTACTAGGGCTGCTGTAACAAAATGCCACAGACTAGGTGGCTTAAACCACAGAAATTTATTTTCTTACATTTCTGGAGTCTAGGGGTCTGCAATCAAGGTGTTGGCAGGTTTTATTTCTCCTGAGGCCGTTCTCCATGGCTTGCAGATGGCCACCTTTTCTCTTGAGTCCTCGCAGGGTCTCTTCTCTGTGCACAAACTTCCCTGATGTCCCTGTGTGTCCAACTTTCCTCTTATAAGGACATCATCTAGGTTAGATTAGGGCTTACCCTAGTAGCCTCATTTTAACTTAATCACCATTTAAGAAGATGTAACCCAGAGGTTAACATATGAATTTTGGGGATTTCATTACAATGTTTTTTACTCAGTTTGTTCAAATCAAGATATAATCAAGAACAATGCAATTGCATTTTTTGTAAATTTATTACATCCATTTTAATCTACAATACATCTCCTCACTTTACCCTTTTTCTTTTCATAAGATCTAATCAGTTGTTCTGTTTAATGTTCCACATTTTGAATTTGTCTAATTATTTCATTGTTTTCTATTTCCTGTAAGCTGAAAGCTAGAGCTAAAAGTTTGTTTAAATTAAAATGTGGGGATCTGTATTTATAGTTGGTACTGAGTATATCATAAACACATTAGATCTGAAGGTACAGATCTGATTGTCCTCCTCTTAGAGATGCTGAGATTGATCAGTGGATAAAGTGATGACACAATCTAATTCTGTTATAAAGTTTATTTTTTCCTTTATAAGCAGTGTCATCTGTGGTACAATACTTTGACTCTAAGTACTATAGAGTTTTTTTGACCACTGTTATTTAGGGTAATGTGGTTTCTTGAATGCCGTCAGTAAGGGTTGTTAGGAGCAGTGAACATTTGTCATATGTTTGCTTTGCAGCATTTGAACCTTCTTCCTAT
The DNA here is from genome assembly GCF_021234165.1 of Pteronotus mesoamericanus. Taxonomy (NCBI): domain Eukaryota; kingdom Metazoa; phylum Chordata; class Mammalia; order Chiroptera; family Mormoopidae; genus Pteronotus; species Pteronotus mesoamericanus. The sequence goes on along the minus strand of NW_026555302.1, from coordinate 10,711,793 downwards.
ATTTGGCAAATCCCCCAATTTGTGAGTCAGTGCCGCCTTTTCACTAGAAAAGCTAACAATGTTAGATGCTTTATTCACAGCCCCCGTTTTATCTTGGACATGGATACATACCTAGGTCTCATCAGTCAAATATACCTACCTCCAATTTTGGACCAGAAGAAGATGATACCACACAAAATCCATCCTGGTGATGGGTGGTAGCAGCAGCCACCATTTCCTTTCATTACAGAAGCAGCGGAGGCAGTGGTTCTAGGTGTGGCATCCATTCAGTGTCTATACTGTTTGTTCTGTGGGTCGTGCAGGCTACGACATCTGTGCCCAGCAGCAGTGGAGCAGCAAAGGCATCATCGCTGGACAGGCGGAGACATGCTTTTAGGTTCATTCTTGACTGTGTGGCCTTTTATGTCCAGTTCCTTGCTTTTCCGGAGATACCCTTTTAATAAATCCTTTTTCTGCTTAGCTAGCTATAATTTGTTTTTCTTCTTCATAACCAGTAACTCTGAGTGAAACACTTTGAATTTAGATCAGGGGATCTGTTGTCTTCCTAGGTCCCCTTTAAGTCCACAGTTACATTTGTCTACCCATTCTTAGTTTTTAATAGTCATCTTATATTCTTTTGTCTTGTTCTTTGAGATACGGTTTTTTATCAATTGTCAACTTTTAGAAATACTCATTGCTTTTTTTTTGGGAGGGGCATTTTGAAGAATTTATTATTAGCATCTATTGCACTGTCTGAATTTTGACCATATGCATTTGCTAAAATTTTAATTTAAAAAACTTTTTAAATGTTAATCACACCAATACATGGCCTTTGAACTCTCCATCTTCCTCTCCAATCTTTTTACAGTTCTTCACTTTATTGGAAAGCATATTCTTTGTACTTACTTCTTCCTTTTTACTTGGCTCTTTCTTATACATCTTTTCCATCTTGGCTTAGACATTACTGCTTGTAGGTAGCTTCTCTTTCTTGATTGGTCAGGCTAGTTAAGGTCCTTGGTCACATACTTTCATCGCTGCTGCAGCATTTGCTTTGCAGCTGCGATGAGTTGTTTAGAACACTTTGTTTCAAGTGGGAAAACCCAATGCAAAAGGAAAAACCGAATTTAGTGCCTCCTGTAATAGAAAAGTCCAACATTTGGGACTGATTCAGGTATGGCCACATTCAGAAACAAGTTTTTAGTATGACTCTGCCTTCTGTTTTGTCACCTTCATTCTCAGATTTCACATGGCAGTCTTCAGGAGGTCTAGGTTCCTGTCCTCTCAAGCTCACACCTCGTAGTGGAGCATGCCTTTCTCCACACACACAGTAAAAGCTTCATTATGGCTCATTGACTGTAATCAATTTCACACGCGCATTTCAGAATCAAGCAGTGGAATCCAGGGTGCAATGCTGTGGGAAGACCCACCTGAAAGTAATATTTAAGACAGTTTTAGCAAGAGCTGGGAAGCTTGAATGCAAAGCAGGAAAACGGACAGAAGTTTCATTATTTGATTTGGGCCGATGGGAGCTCCTATATCTGCTCCAGGGACAGGAACAGTAGGCTTAGAGTATTATTTGGAGAGTCCACACACTAAGTAAGGTAGAAGGTCTTCAGTAATTGTAGGAATAAAATGACAAGAAACAAACAAACCAAAAACCCTACAGAAATTATAAAAACACGAAGGCTTAATACCCTGGCATGTCTTTTTAAAGAATGGGTTGGCAGTGCTGAATTAGGAGAGGCAAGCTGAAACCCTAGAACAAGACCCTTCTATACCTGAAGTCTGAAACACTGAACCTTTTATTGACACATAAAAGCCACATTTACCTTACATAACATTAATTCCAGTTTACCTTAAACTCTTAATGCAGTTTAGTTATTTGTTCCCCTGTAGGCAACAAATAGCAAATCAATATTTCCAGAAGGCCGTGAAGAAACCCAATACGTGAATTTTTGAGAAGACAGTTTAAAGACATACACAACTAAATGAGGGCTTGAGAAGGAAGGGGCCCCTGTCCATTTGCCCTTGGTTCAAGCCTGAGGCGGAGGTTTGGGGAGGATGTGCAGCAGTCTTAATGAAAGAGAGACACAGGCAGCAATGAGACGCTATGGCAGGGCAGCACCCGGCGCAGTGGCGTGCTGCGCCAGTTCCGTGGATCCACAAGGGCGTGTTTGCCCTGTTCAAGAGCATCCTCGTGTTTGAGAGTGACTTCATCCATATCAGCAAAAGAGGAGGAGTGATTGATGTGCACAACAGTGTGCAGATGGTCGCTGTGGGCGTCGCACACACCGGCCCCAACCTCATAATACCCGGTGTCATGCTGCTGGCATGACCGCCTGTCGGCTGTGCAGTCAGTGCCAAACATGATGGCCACACCCAGGAATGGAGATGCAAGTCAGAGAAGAGCTTGGAGCTGACCAGGCTGCTCCCTTTGAAGTTTGTAAAGTTGTCCATCTACATTCTTGAGAAAAAAACAGCTCCACTTGAAGCTGGTCATGGGCCCCCCTTCTCATGCAAAAGAAGACCCGTTTGCACCCTGGGAAGACCTGGTGTTCTTCCTGAGATGGCCCGTGGAGGCTCACAGCAGTGCCCTTGCCATACCAGCTTGTGATGGGCTGGTACCTGTGTTGGGGACAGGACAGGGAGAGCTCAGCAGTAAGTTTTTGTGGGCTCTCAGAGGTGGGGCCCGAGTGCTTCGGGAGGGCGGCCGAAGGCTCTCAGGCTGCTCCGGTAGGTTGGCTGGGGAGCATGGCACGTGGAAGGGCTCGGGTCAGATGAGCCACTGAGGGGAGGCGTTGACAATGGGGAGGTCCCAAGTGCTTCTGAATACCCGGGGTCCCTTAGATGTCAGCTCCTCTGACCCCATACCCGATGTTGTAGAGCTGTCACCAGCATTCTGACCTTCCAGTCTGTTCTGGAACACTTACGAGCGACTGTAGACTCAGGCAGTCTGATCCTTTGTGGGTCGTTTTTAACTACGGGAAAGCCCTTTCCATATTTGAGCCACGAGCTGATTTTTGTATGAACCTGTGGCACTGCAGCACGCGTTGCACACAGTGCGCAATTGGCAGCAGCTCTCAGGATGTAACATGTCCATCGCTTTCGACCGCAGCCTCCCTTCAGGAGCCTGTTGTGTAGAAGCACGGAGGCAAGTGCACCGAGTGCAGGTGTGCGGTGCTCCCTGGTGAAGCGCGCTCTCCCTGCCCCGGAACCGTCCCGCAAAGCTGCAGTGACCCCTGCGTGTGCCGCGGGGGATTCACGCATTCCCCTGGGAGACTCCCCTTGGCGACTTCTAAGGGCCTTCTAATGATAAGCTCTTTTTTTTTAACTTTTTATATTTTATTGATTATGCTATTATAGCTGTCCTCATTTTTCCCCCTTTGCCTCCCTCCACCCAGCGCCCCTACTCCCTCAGACAATCCCCCCACCATTGTTCATGCCCATGGGTCATGCCCATGGTTCATGCCCATAGTTCTTAAGCTACTTTATTTCCTATTCTGTACTTCACATCCCCGTGGCTATTCTGTAACTACCTACTTGTACTTCTTAATCCCTTCACCTCGTCACCCAAGCCCCCCGCCCTGCCCCCATCTGGCAACTTTCTGGTAACTAACTTCTCTTGCTTTTAAGAGTCTCTCTTTATCTTTTACCTTTGTCCTTTTAATTATGATGTGTCTTGGGGTGGGCTTCCTTGCATCCATCATAATTGGGACTCTCTGCATTTCTGGGACTTTCATGCCTATTTCCTTCACCAAATTAGGGAAGTTTTCTTTCACTATTTTTTCAGCTAGATTTCCAATTTCTGTCTCTGTCTCTTCTTCTGGCTCCCTTACAAGGCAAATGTTGGACCTCTTAAAATTGTCCCAGAGTATGTTAATACTCTCTCCATTTTTTTTGGATTCTTTTTTCTTCTTGTTGTTCTGCATGGTTATTTTTGCTTCCTTGTGCCCCAAATCATTGATTTGATTCTCAGCTTCATCCACTCTGCTGTTGCTTCCCTATAAATTGTTCTTTATTTCAGTTAGTGTGTCCTTCGTTTCTGACTGGGGCTTTTTTATTCCACTGAGGTCCTTTCCAAGTTCCTTGAGCATCCTTATAACCAGTGTTTTGAACTCTGCATCTGATAGATGGCTCATTTCCATTTTGTTTAGCTCTTTTTCTGGAGTTTTGATCTGTTCTTTCATTTGGGCCATGTTTCATTGTTTCCTTGTTTCGGCAGCCTTTCTGTGTTTGTTTCTATGTATTAGGTGCAGCTGCTTTTACTATGTGTATTGGTAGTGTGGTCTAATGTAGGAGGTGTCCTGTAGGATCCAGTGGCACAGCCTCCCCTATCACCCAAGCAGGTGCATCCTTTATGTGGGCTGAGTACACCCTCCTCTTGTAGTTGAGCCTTGATTTCTGTTGGCAGATCAATGAGAGGGATTTACCCAGGCCAGATAACTGCAAGGACTGGCTGTGACCACTGACCACCAACCTCCATCCTCCGTGGAGGATCCACTGTGTAGGGGCAGGGTGACGGTGCTCCCATGTGGTCTGTAGCTCTCCACTGGGTGCTCTGGCCCTGGGGATTCCCAGATGGTGCAGGCCAAGGTCAGCCCCCACCTGTGTTTTCCTGGGGCACCCTGTCTGAGTTATAAAACAATCTGAGATGGCTGCTGTTTGTGCTTGGGTTGGAGATCCCCAGGTGAAGCCAAGCTGTGAATCTAGGCTGGCTGCTGCTAAGATCACTGAAGCCACCTGTTGCTTGTTTGATAAGATTTAGGAGCCAAGACTCCATTCTTAGAAAAAGCAGCTTGGGTGGGCTGGTAGATTGGGTGGGGTAGAGTCTCTGGGGATCTCCAAGGTGGGTCACACAGTATTAGCCAGGTTGATGGAGTCTTAGATATGGCACCAGCCTACCAGCTCTTTTTGGGGGAGGACTCAGCAAAGGGACAATGGCCTCTGCTTGGCCCGATGCCAGACACTTCGTCTCTCCCTGAACACCACTGATGCCCGTCAAGCTGCCACCCCGGTACTGGAGCTCAGAGAGAGCGAGTCTGAGGAGGTGAGTCTGTGTGTGGGTTCCCCAACAGGAATGGCTCAGGGCTCCAGCAGCCTCCTGCACTGACTCAGTCCCCGCTTGTGTTTGCAGCCAAAGGTTGTGGGGACTTATCTTCCTGGCCCTGGAATCCTGGGCTGGAGGGCCTGGTCTGGGACTCCTTGCTCCCTCCAGAATTTTTTATCTATGTGGGTGTGGGGCCAGCCCATTCCACATCCTCGCTGCTCCTACCAGTCTGGATGGATGTGGTTTCTTCAATTCCATAGTTGTTAGACTTCCATTCAGCTTGATTTCTGATGTTCCTGAGTGATGGTTGTTCTATATTTTAGTTGTAATTTTGATGTGGTTGTGCAAAGAGGTGAGCCCTGTCGCCTCCACGTCACCATCTTGACTGGGAGCTTAATGATAAGCTCTTGAACACAGATGACAACCATTTCTAGTCGCATGTAATTTCTCTATTTCCCTGTTTCTCCTCTTGGCACAGGGTGAGCTCCATGGAGAAGGGGACTAAGACCAGGTCAGCATCAGGAGCCTCTCCCTGGTCGCTGAGGTGTCTGGGGCCACCTCTCTTGCTTATGCTGGTGGGGAAGGGGTCCAACAACACGATTCATGCAAATACTCTGCTCAGGGACCCACTGTTTCCTAACCCCGGCACCGGCAGGGCCTGCCGAGGGGGCAGGGCCAGGGCAGCAGTGACACCCCAGGACAGTGTGAGCGTGGGTGCAGGCGGGGAGGTGCCCAACAGCCTGTTAAAGGGACCGCGGAAGGTCCAGGCGCTGGGCCCTCCGTCTTAGCCCGGCAGAGCAGAGACAGTGTGAGTGAACAGAATGGAGGCCCGAGGGTCTCCCAACGCCAGGCTGAGGCCCTTAGGGAGGGAACGGAGAAGGAGAGAACGCCCACCAGAAGGCCCCCCAACTCGGGCAGGAAGCGGGAGGACAGGTCAACCCTAAGATCCCACGGAACCGCTCCGGGAGAGCAGAAGGAGAAAGGCCCGAGCAGCCCACGGGGCCAAGGCCGTGGCTTCTCTCCCCAGGAGTACCATGGCCTCGGCGTCACCCCAGAGGGGTCCAGATTGTCTCAGAAACTCAGGAGGAGCTGATGTAGAACTAGTTCGGGTAGAGGTGCATAATCGAGAGAATCTGTTCTTCTGTCCCTCTGCCATTCTGTGGCCCTCCGGAGTCTAGGAGACATCTAGCCATGCGTGGACTTCTGGGTACAGGCTAGAATGAATCTCCAATGTTCTGATCCTCCCACCCATTTCAAGATGGGGAAGCTTAACTTTTCTGAAGTGGCTCAGTTCTTTCATTCCTTGAAACAAATAAATGCCTGCTATATCCCTTAAAAAATAAAGAAGTTATAAGTTGGTCTGATATGACCTTAAAGAAATTCCAGTCTGGTTCCCTCCTCCCGATCTGAGTTGAAGTGGGCATGTGAATCCTAGTATATGTTTGGGCTATTTGGGCAAGAGGATTAAAGTGCCCAAAGAGTTTGCTGTGTTTGGAGCTGTTATGTGCATCAATTTGCCATTATGTGGCATTTTCCAGTGTGTGAGAACTGACTATGCCTGAAGTATTACATACTGTATGCCTATAATTTGCATCCAGGATTTCAGTGAGTTTGGAATGGTCCATTTGTCTAGAGTACTCGCTTTTTTCAAAATGTTTGTCTGGCACAACTGTGTGTTTCAAGGGGTAAATTTGTCTTGGTTATTGCTATGTATAGAGTTGTATATTTGTTTGGGTGCATTTTGGTGTTGGCCATACTATGGAACTTACCACCACTTCCCACATTCTAAAAAAGTTTCAGCCACTGCCTGTTCTTCTCGCTGGTAATGTGACCCACAGCAAACATGGTGGTGGTTCTTGCTGGGTTGCGGTCCCAGTGTTCCGGCACGATCGCTGGCACAGATGTCCCGGCCATCAGGAGCTTCCCAGCCACATCAGATCGGGGGTCCGTCACTTCCTGTCATAACTGCACCCTACCTGCCACAGTTCTGAATCACACCCTCGGCATTCCCACGGGAGAAGGCAGCTGTTAAGTCTGCCCCTGAGAGCCTCACATTCTAGACTCGCATCCTCTCACTGCCCCTCTACCCAGGACTGAAGGCTTCTAAACTGTCATTCCAAGAGCTCCCTCCTGCCTTTGCATCTGCAAATAGTGGGGGCTCCCATGAGGCTGGAAAACAGGCTTATCCAGAGGGAGTACAGGCACCAGCATTAGATAACTTGGATTCATTGCAGGCTTTTACCTTCAAGGGCAGTGTGACCTCGAAAGCAACATTTAACCTCTCTTAACTTTAGGAATAATAATAATAATAATAATAATAATAATAATAATACCACCACCTAACCAACAGGGTGTTGTAAAGATTCAGTTAGTCTCAAGTTCAGTTCAGTTGGTTACAATGCACAGTTCCTGAAACCTAGTAAAAATAAAAAAGAATGAGAGCTATTATCTTAGTCATATTTGCCTAAGTTTCAGTTGTGTGTGGTTTTCATGTAACTGATAGAATCTTTATGTTGCCATTCAATGTCTAGACAGTTGAAGTAGGCAGAACTCTAAGATAACCTCCCAAGATTCCTGCCTCTGGAATGAACATGCCTTGAATATTTTTATATAAATGAACTCAATGTTTTATATAATTACATTTATAATAACTTATAAAATAATATTATATAATTATTTCAGTCTGGGTGAACATGCCTTGAACAATACTTGGGAATCCCTTGATATGTGAATGGGATTTAAAAATATAATGGGATTTTACTTTTATGACTTTATAACATATATGGCAAAAGAGATTTTGCAGATGTAATTAGGCTCCCCAATCAGCTGATTGATTTAAGCAAAAGGAAGACTATCCTGGATGGACATCAGAACCAAGTAATTAGATGAGTTCTTTAAAATGACATTTCAGAAATCAGAGATGAGAAGTCAGAGACACATTCTGTGTCCTGAAGGACGCAAACTGCTCTGCTCTGGAGAGGCCGCATGGCAGGGGTGGCAGGCGGCCTCTGGGCTCTAGGCGCCGAATGTCTCAGTTCTACCAATGCAAGGAACCGACAGTTAGTAAATTCTGCCAAAAGTTAGTAAGTTTAAAATAAACTCTGAGCCTTCCGTGAGATTGCAGGCCTGGTCTGATGAGACTAAGAGCAGAGGATCCAGCTGATTTATACCCAGGTAGTTGACCCATGAAAACTGCGAGCTTATGGTAAGTCTTGCTTTAAGCCACTAAGTTCGTAGGAATTTGTTATGCAACAACAGATAACTTATACAACAGATTTACATGAAAACTAATGCAGAGCTAAATTTTATCTATGTATATAGATAAAATAACTTTACACATAGATATATACATAGACAAAAATAATTTTATGTATACATAGACAAAAATAATTTTATCTATACACATAGATAAATAATATCCAAATAATCACCAAATGTATTGATTTTAATTGGAGAGGGAAATAAAAAGAGAACGGTTGTCTCATATATAATAAGAAAGGCTCAGTATTGATTATAGTTCCTGAAATATGATTAAGATTCAATTCACCAGGTCAATATTTGTAAGTTCCTCTTTCAAAAAGAGAAATTGCATTGTTATGCAATGTCAGCATCAAAAGATAGTTCCTATGATTTTCCAGTGTTAAATATATGATGTTAAGAACTGACTTGCAGCTGTTACAAAGAAGGGAATTTATGAAGCACTTACCTATTTAGCATTGCTTTATTATTTAGGACATGGGGAATGGGAATATTTTCATTCTGTTTATGATCCTCTTATAATGAAGAGAGAAGTCATCAATGTGTCTGTTCTTATAGTTAAATCTTAGAGGCTCTACTGAAAATTGAAGAGCAACAAAAGCAGATGGTAGTTTTACTCGAGAAATGTTTATATTAGCTCCATGTCTCAGGTTGTGTGCACATATATGGATGTAAAATAACCTATGGCAGTACTGAATTGTCTCACTTGATGTAAATGGTGGCTCTCCTGGGAAAAGAGATAACTGTGTATACAATCAATATTATGATTTGTACCCATTTATTTAATTTCCCATTCTGGTCAAATTTTTATTTAAGTATCAAAGAAATATAAATTACTAGGAAACATTTCTATCATCACTTTAGGACTGTAAAAGTTAGCATCCACAGGAGAGAAAACTTGAAAATATTTCAGGGTATAATAGAAGAGGAAGATTTGACAGATGGAGGGAAACGTTGATTTGAATTTTGTTTTGTGAAAAATAAACATTACAGGGTATTTACAGATAGGATTTCCAAATATTCTTATTATCAATGAATCTAGGACCACAGAGATGATATCATATAGGTTAGTCACCCTGGGGCAAATCTCAGTGCTGGGAATAATTTTAAGAAATAAAGTAAAAGCCTGTTTGGGGAAATTGAACTTGCGCTTGCTTAAGACAGATTTCAAAATAAAGTGATCACTCTGTCACACAGCTCCAAAGAGGTGCCTGCGGCGGAGGTGTCAAGTTACAGCTAAACTGAGGCTATCACAGCGAACAGAAAGAGGGAGCAATTAGTAGCAAAGTAGCAAAGCTTCTCGTCACAAAAACTACTTATTCAAACAAACAAATAATAAATAGGCAAAATATTAACAAAGATATCCCCGAAATCTAGTAAAAGAATAATTGAAAATGACTACTTAAGATTTATTCTCAGAATGCATGAATATTTACAAAGTATAAGTCCCCAACACAATTTATTTCGTCAGTGGCAAGATTGTAACTAGTAAACCTGAGACACCTACCCACTACAGCTCTTCTTTCTGGTTTCAGATCTTCACCTCCCAAACAAAGGGAAATTGCCCAGGGTGGGCGGGGGGCGGGGAGGGGGGGTAATAACTGGCCACATTGTCAATACTCTAAATTCATTTACTTGGCATGGTACCAAGTACACAAAATATAAATGAAAAATTTATTTTGGGTGTTAATGGGAAAAAATTTGAGTGTTGGTAAAGTTATTGCAATTCTCTTAGATAAACAGTATATTTTATTATGGGATCTTGTAAAATACTTTTTTTAATGAAAAGTTTTGGTCTGTACCTTCCTGGTCTCTGGCACGTCTCCCAGGCAGGAGCTGGCATCTCCCAGAAGGGCCCTAGTTCCCTGGGCAGCATGGCCAGTGCCTTCTTCAATTTAGAACTCTATGGTTGCACAATTGTGAACACGGTTCTGAAAGGAGAGGAACCAGGGGCATGATTAACCCCAGGGGCAATCAGCAAATGTCCACTAAAAAGAATTAAATTTGCTGCAAATCTAGAATATACTTCCTTTGCCATGGTAATATTGACCAAAAGTCATCAATCAGATTTTATAAGAGAGAGCACTTAAATTACATAAAAGTTCTATTAAAAAAAGCACAGACAACAGTATGGTGGTGACCAGAGGGAAGGAGATGGGGGGGGGCACTGAAGAGTAAAGGGGTCTAATACATGGGGATGGAAGATGATCTGACTGTGAGTTGTGGGCACACAATGCAACATACGGATCATGTGTGATAGAATTGAACACTTGAAACCTATATGGTCACATGGACCAATGTCATCCCAGTAAATTTAATAAAAAAATAAAGTTATTGCCACAGGGGGGAAAAAAGAGCAAGGAAAATCAACTGAGTATTTAATCAACTCAAGTACTTAAAATTAAATAACATACTAAGCCAACTAAGGAAACTAATGGGAAGGAAAAATTATTGTTGAGACCAAACTTAGATGATAATTTTAATAAACATACAATACCAAAATTGACTCAGAAACCAAAATGGTTTTAAAATTATGGAAATAACCAGAATGTTTTTTTAATGATCAATTTTAAATAATAAGAGACAGCCAATGCGGTTCTGCAGGTAGGATCATTGAAACCTTTAAGTAGTAGATCATTTCAAAACATTTCCTTTTGAAAGAGAAAACAATATGATTATAGATATGAAATCCTACAGATTCCCAAATCCAGTGTCATTGTACCAAACATTTATTTATACTTGGTACATACGCACCCCCCCACCCATGCATATTGGTTTCAGGTGGTATTTGCTGGGGGTTCTAAGTTTTTTCTTTTTTATGTTGTGATTAGGAAGAATTGAGGTATTTGTATTAGCGAGGTGCCCCCTGCAGTTGCTGGACCCTGCTCTGGGGTGCCTGGCCTAGGCTCCTGGACCGAAACCTCCTGGGAAAAGACTAATAATGTCTGACTCTTTTGAGAGCATGATTTTTGGCAGCAACTGCTAGAGTTGTTAATCCTGGCCATTTACCACTGGATTCAGAGCCTTCACACTTCACACACCCCTTTCTTTTTAGTCCCATACTTCGGGGAGTCCCCAGGTCTTCTCAACACCTCTTTCTGGTCACATGGACAATTCTGGGTTCCCTTCTCACAGTTCCAAGCACATAGGAATCCCCACTGGTTTCTGGCTCACCCAGCTAGCTGCCTTTTACTGACGCTGTCTTCACGTTGAGGAAAGCGACAGTCTGTGGAGCCTTCGCTGAGGCCTGGACGTGTGCCAGTAGCCCTCGGGGCTGAGAGCCAGTGACTTCCAGCCTGGCTGTGGTACCCTTCTGGGCAAGTCTGAAAACAAAACTCAAGTGCCTGTGCCCCAGACCGACCTGAGTCCCCTCCTCCCGCAATGAACTGGACCCAAAAGGCTTGCGCTTTCTCCGAATCCTGCCAGTCAGAGAACCTTCCTCCCACTTAGCTAATAGCCCACTGTCACGCTTGCCAGAGCTACATTATTTTATGGTGGCCATTTAATAATAAAAATCCCCTTTTTCTGGATTACCCTCTGCTTTAACAAAAAGGACCTTGCTGAAGAGGCGTGCAAGTCAGCTTTCAGATGCAACGCAGATCAGTGTCCCCTTTCTTGTAGGAAATCAGGAAAGATTTGAGGGCACATAGATCTCTTGTGAAGATTAACTGATTAAAAGAAAACCAAGTCCTTAGCACTGCGCTCACCATGAAGTGATCACTCGTCATTCAGTGCATATTGGCCGCCGTGATTGTTGTGGTGGTTCCTCCCACTGTTCAGAGAATGCCTCCCAATGTTATTCTGGATCTTGGCTTTCTCAGAAAGGCTGTGTGTAAGGTTTTCTCTCGGACCTTCCCGTTCTCTTCTCCGTACGTTCAGGCTGGACTCCAGCAACTCCTGTGCCCGTGTCCTTCTCACCCTCCCCCGGGGCGTTTCCCTTCACCCACGCGTGGTGTTTTCCCTGGGCTTACTTCCCTGCACCTTCCCTCTGCATCTGTGTGCTCCTCCTGCGCACTTTTCCGCTGTGCAGCCTCTCTCCTACCTGAACCCTCAGAAGCTGAGCTGGAGGTACAGGATGAATAGGCTGCACTCAAGGAAGATAAATCGTTTAGAGATGTTAATCACAGGAGAATTTCAGATAAAGTGCATTGGCAAGTCAGGTAGGAAGAAATCATTTGCAGTAAGAGATGGTGAAAGTAGCTGTTGAGCTGAGTTTTGAAGGACTGTAATACCTGCATGTGGCCAGATGAGAGAGGAAGGGGGCTTAATTTTTTCTCCTACAAAAGAAATTTTATTTAGAATAAAACAAAAGCATCTCAAATGTGAGCGCATGTTTGAGCGACAGCTGCTTTTAGCTGTTTGAGCCAAGAGGAAGAAGGGAGTGTTAGGTAAAGGGAACAGCATGACCAAAAGTAGGCTGTTGGATATGTATGTGGGGCTATTTACTTTATTAGAAATTAAAATACGTAATTTAAAATGCTTATTGGTTAAAAATAATGGTAATGAACTCGTTGCTTGTTAACATAAATAACATTTCAATGAAAAGTAACTATTTCTAAAACAAAACAATTCAGTGAGAAGACAGCACTGTTACACATTTTGCAAATCCCTTTAATGTCTGCCTAGTAGAAGCAGGCTCTCCTTTCTGCTCCTGTGTTCACTCTGCTGTACTGTGCTGTTCGGGTTGAAGTGTGCGAAGAGCAGCTGGTTGCTTACCTTTACCTTTACCCACCAACCCTGTGGGGGGTGGGGGTGGAAGCTGCAAGTGCAGGCATTGGGAGGTCTCCAGTGCGTACTGGGATTTAACTGGAATTAATAAGATAAACAATGAAGATTTTGTGAGGGAGTTGGGATTTGAGGTGAGATTTGAAGGTGTTAGATAAATGGGAGGAAATAAAAAGGCTTTACTGTTGAGGTCAAATAGTATAAACAGTTATGGAAAAATTTCATGTCTCAAGATCAAAAGCCTGGAACAGTTACCATGAATTCAAGAGGTAGAACAAAAATAAAAATGACTACATTAAACTGGGATCTGATAAAGTCTTAAGGATAATGGAAAGACCATGGGACAATTAGTCGATCAGCAGTGCTGAGGAGGAATATAGTAGCCATTTATTGAGTGCTTTCCATATGTCAGTCACTGATCTAAGTGCACTACATGTATTCATTCAGGTAATCTGCCCATGACCCTGGAAGCTTGGTATTGTTATCATTATCATTATTTTACACATCAGAAACCTGAGACACAGAGAAATTATATTACCCACTTGAGATTACACACTTTGTAAGTTGCAGAATTGGGATTTCAACTCAGACAGTTCAGCCCTGACTAGTGTGGCTCAGTGGGTTGGGTGTCATCCCACAAACTGAAAGGTTGCTTGGTTCAATTCCCGGTCAGGGCACATGCCTGGGTTGTGGGCCAGGTCCCTGGTTAGGGGTGTGGGAGAGGTAGCTGGTTGATTTTTCTCTTGCACACTGATGTTTCTGCCCCTCTCTTTTTTCCTCTCTTCCCCTCTCTCTAAAAATAAATAAATAAAATCTTAAAAAGAAAAACTCAGGCAGTTGGGTTACAAGATCTGTGCTTTAATGGAGTGCATTAAGTGCCTTTTAAATATTAAGAAATAAGATTATATAAGGAGGATAATATGAGTTTATGAAGGACTCTTAGAGGAATTTGAACTTGATACAGGAGGTTATCAATGTTCAATTTTTTTCTTCAATTGAGTTGATTTAAGAAATTATATTTCTTGAGTGCCAGTGTTGTATGTGTCAGTCGGTATGGTGAGGATATAAGGATGAGTGTACAGAGCCTGATCAGTGTCGCTCAGTAGTTAGTTGCCTTTCCTTTCTTCTGAGGTGATAGCATTTATAGCCGACCTTGAGTCACCGTAATAAGGACCACATTTCCCAGCCTTTCATGAAAGCTGGAGTGGCCATATAACCCAGTTCAGGCTGTTGGGATGTGGAGTGGACCTGTGCTTGTCACAGCTTGTTGGAACTTGGCTGAAATCATTGGTGGTATACTTCCTTTGTCCTTTTTTTCCCCTTTTTTCTTTTGGTGTGGTCCTCTCCTCATCTTGCTGCCTACAACGTCAAGGGAAAGGTGTTAAATCTAAGAGAATAGGAACTCTTTGAAATGAAAATTCTCATAAAGAAGGATTTCATAGAAACCTGCTACAGCGGCAGCAGGTGAAGGAAAAAACTGTCATAGGAATTACAGTTTGGTAGAGGCAGCAAGAATACCAAAGATGTGTGGAAAATGGTTTATCAGATTAGTGGTGCTCAGCTGGTCAATTTGAATCTGTTGACCCTGGAGCAGCAAACAGCTCCACTGCCAGCCTGGTGTTCTCAGGAATTCCAAACTCATAAAGGTGCTTGGCCAGAAAGGGCCATGGTTATCCACTCATTGGAAATGTCAGCAAACCTTGGGAAGAAAGTTGCAACAGGCTTCCAACTCATACGAGCAACCTCCGTTTATCTTCTTGCTTCTATAAAACCCTATGATGCTGTTATTTCTTATTTATTTTAAATTTTTGAATAAACTATTTTTTCAGAGCAGTTTTAAGTTACAGCAAAATTGAGCAGAAAATACAGAGTGTTCCCATCTACCCTTTGCCATTATATGCACATAGCTTCCCTCACTGTCAACATGGAGCATCGGAGTGGCACATTGGTTACAGCCGATGACTCTACATTCCGGCTGCTCCACGCCCTTGCCAGAACTTGGTGTTGCCAGTGTTCTGGATTTTGGTCATTTTAACTGGGGTATAGTGGTATCTTTTTATTGTTTTAATTTGCATTTCCCTGGTAACACATGATGTGGAACATTTTTTCATATACTTATTTGCTGTCTGTATGTCTTCTTTGGTGGTGAGCTACTGGTTCAGGTCTTTCACCCATTTTTAAATCTGGTTGTTTATTTTCTCATTATGCTATGATTTTCATACTCTCTTCTTTTTTTTCCCCTATTATAGGTAATATGAGAGACAGTATGCCCTAATGATTAAAAATGAGTCCTTTTGATCAGATTGACTTGTAAGAATCCTGTCTCTATCACTTAATAGCTGCGTGAGTTTGTGAAAGTTATATAAGCTGCTTGTGCCTCAGGTTTCATCTTGGTAAAAAGGGGTTAATAACGTGTGCTGGTTAAATGCGTTAGTATGTATAAAAGACTTAGACTAGGGCCTGACTTGTAGTAAGTACTTAATACATGTTAGTACATAGTATTTATTACTCTGTCATTTTGTATGCTCATCATTGCTCCCTGCTTTTTACTGTATTCCCTGCAGAACACTTTTTCTCAACCTATTTACACAAAATTGTACATTATCTTTAGAGGTATTTATATTTTTTAGTTTTTTAAATAAGTTTAAAAAGTCACATTGGTACCACATCAGCATATTCTCTTGGTAAAAGTTTCAGCAAATACACAAATATATCTCTATATATATGTAGTAAAAATGAAAGTTCCTTTGCATGTAATGCCCCCTCCTCCTACTTCCTCTTCTCTTTACAGATGTAACTACTGTTAACTGTTAGAACAGGTTGAGGCTGAGCAGGTTGGCCTGCAGTGTTCCATACACATTTTTTTAAATCTGAGTTCTCTGGCACTTGTTCTTGCCTGGAGTCCCTCATAGCAGAGCAGTTTCCTGAAACTCTGCAGTGCTAATGGTCCCTTGTGCTCTCTGCAGGACGTCCTAGTAGGTAAAGTCCCCAGACTAATACCTCCTTCTCTTTACTTACTTCTTTAGTCTGTGGCAGCCAAGGGTATTTATTTAACTTTTGATTTTGGCACTTGTGTGCCAAGAACGTCCACCTTATTTAAGATGCTCAACATAAGTGGTGTGGAAGGTGATCACACCTGCCCCTTAGGGTTGGGGTGGGCCACCCATTCCTGCTCCTGCTGTTGTGTGGTGTTTAGAGCCATGATCCTTGACCTCTTAGGGTTCCCAGACTCCATTGATGTGTGTTCCCGGCGCTAGGAGGAACCTGGGAGGGGTCTGTCATTGCTCTCTGCCATCCTCCTGTTTCCGATGATAGGGTCTGGGAAATGTGGGGAGACCTGGAGGTGGCTCATACTCTTTTAGATCTGACTTCAGAGTCTACTGATATGGACTATTCATAAATGAATATCCCAGTTGAGATGGAGATAATTGCAACTTGCTTTGAGAAGTATAGAGATAAAGTGCTTCAAAAGGTAATTTAAAATTTTCTTTCTTTTAGGTTTTACTTATAATTAAAATATATTTGTTTTATTTAAAGAAGTATAAAATTATACATTCAAATAATCATTTCTTAAAATTTTATGCCTTTATTTTGAAATCCCGAGTAGTAATGTGTTCATTGTAACACATTTAAAAGAAGGGTACAAATAGAAAGTGAAATCTGCTCCTACCCATACATTGTTTAGTAAGCACACACGTTAAAAAAAGAGAAATGAGTTTCTAATAGACTTAGTATGTTTTGGATATCCTTCTGTAACAATTCTGTGGCAGCCTAACACATCGCTTACTGAGCTCTTTCTTTTTTGTTAGATGTTTAGATTGCCTCCTTCTCCGGCGCCCCCTTCCCCGCTATTGGAAGTAATGCCAATATGTTTGTCCTTATATTTTCCCATATTGTTGGGTATTTATTTGGGGCAGACTTTTGCAGGTAGATTACTGGATCATGTACATTTATTTTAAATTTCGATTTAAATTAAAAAATATCTAATAGAGTTAAACATTGACTTCTGGTCCTTTTTGGATACTAATACTCGAACTCGTTTTGGTAGAGATGTTTGTCAAATCGATGTTTCTCAGATACAGTGTTGTAGGGAGGCACTCCCGAGGGAACTCTCTAGCCAGCTGAGTTTCAGGTGCATGGTGAAGGTGCAAGGGTGCTTAACTTCACCAAATAATAGTGACTAATAACTTACTTTTTCATTCTGATTAAAAATGAAGAGGAAATAATTTCTGGAAAATTTGGTGATGTTTTGGCAAGCAATTACATGATTTTTAATTGCTTTCCAGTGAGAAATTTTCTTTTTCTTTTATTTATTTTTAGAGAGAGGGGAAAGGAGGAAGAAAGAGAGGGAGAGAAACTTCAGTGTGAGAGAGAAACATCAATCGGTTCCCTCTCACACGCCCCCAACTGGGGACCTGGTCTTGCAACCCAGGCATGTGTCCTGACTGGGAATTGAACCAGCAACTTTTCAGTTCACAGGCTGGCACTCAATCCACTGAGCCTCACCAGCGAGGGCTCCAGTGAGAAATTTAATAGTTATAGTCAGTGTTTTGACTTAAAAAATGAGTGAATATGGTTAAAATGTAAACTGTTCAGAATATCTGTATTCTGCTCCCACCTGCAGGACTAGTAGCTCTGTTATTCAGAGGCTGATTTCCCAATTTATCATTATCCATGTACTTTTATTCTCCTTTGTATTTGGCCATTTTATCGTTCAATTGTTTCTCTGTTAGTGTGGATCTATAAAGGGAAAGGAAAGTGAGTGTGAACATGTCTGGTAGATGATGGTTAATTGAAAAAGTCATTTAAAGTAGGGAATCATGGAAACATAACATATACACGTGTTTAATATGTTCACTTGAAATTGGTGTGTACCTTTATGTACCAAGCATTCTGGCATTCTGTGTCTTGGTCTTTCTTGGATACACTTCATCTGTAATGCTTCATTTTAGATTTTTTACTGTTCTTAGAGTAAAACCTTAAATCTTTAACATGTGGTAGAAAAAGTGTATGTAATCTGGCTTTATTCCAGTTTCTAAGAAATCTATGCTTCTGATTTTCTGTGATCAAGGTATACTGACTTTTCAACTTCTGAAACTTGCCTTAGGGCCATTTTCACATGCCATTCCCATAACCTGGGATGACCTTTTCTTCTAATCTTTGGATGAAGATTTTTATTCCAAATGTCCTGTTTTCAAGAGAGGCCTTCTTCTTCCTCTTCTTTTTTAAAAAAAGATTTTATTTATTTATATTTAGAGAGGGGAAGGGAGGTAGAAAGAGAAGGAAAGAAACATCAATATGTGGTTGTATTTTACATGCCCCCTGCTGGGGACCTGGCCTGCCACCCAGGCATGTGCCCTACACTGGGAATTGAACGAATGACCCTTTGGTTCGCAGTCCTGTGCTCAGTCCACTGAGCCATACCAGCTAGGGTTCAAGAGAGGCATTCTTAATATTCCCGTCTAAACTAGGACATGCCCCACCTACTAGTATCTCTTTCTTACTTTCCTTATTTTAGCTGGCACATTTGATAAGTATGTATTTTTCTGTTTATTTGTTGAATTTCTACCTCTTTCACAAGACTGAAGGCTACATGTAGGCAAGTGCCGTTATCTGTTAGGTTTGCCATGCTATGATAGCCTGTGCTCAGAACAGTGTCTGGCAAATACAAACCCAAGTTATTTGTAGACTTAACCAAATGTTTATTTATTGTACACAATGTGTCAGGCACAGTGGGGGCCTTAATGAATAAAGTGCTACTTAGTCACCTCATTGGTAGCCTAAAAATGGAAATGGAAATGTGTGCATCCAAGTATGTGTCATATTTAATAAAATACAGGATGTTAAAATTTTTCAAATGATAATATTAGAACATGCAAATTTTATACTACAACAAATAGAATCCATTTCAAAGCATGGGAGATGCTGCTGCTCATTCTTTTAAAAATGGTTATTCATCCATTTTTCTTGAGGATTCTGATCATCTGGGGAAAGCTTTGAAAAGCTGGGAAGAATATAGGCACTATTATTAATAACACTAGTCATTTTTTCCCCCTAAAGTAATGACAGTCTTCCTCGGGACTGCATAATGTAGTGGTACTTACCCTCTGGGGAACCAGGTAGTTTTAAAACATGGAACTAGAAGCAGAGCTTGGGTGATTCAAGCCAGGTTAATCTGTGCAACCCCAATTTGCTTTGTCTTATGATCTGTTGCCCTTGATAAGATGAGCTGGGCTAGACAGAATGGCAGGCATTGTTTGTAACGGTTTTCCTTTTTAATTATGGCTTTGCTTCTGTGGTGTCGCATACTCTGATTCGAAAGGATATACTTTATATAAAGTGTGTGCTGTAAGTGTTTCACTTTTGTCTTTATATTGAGTCTACAGAATGTGGTTTCATGACTGTGGGTGAGTGAATTAGCCTTCCAAATCCCATTATAGTTGTAAAGGGGATTGTAGTTGGTATTAATTAGTATGGCTTGTTTAATGTAACCAAAATATTTAAAAAATTTTCTGTATTGAAATGATCTTCCTAGAGAGAAATTACTTTGACCTTTTAGTCATTCTTTCATCATTCATTCAACACATGTGACCTTGTCAGGTGGTGTACTATGTTCCTGACAATTTCCTGGGAGCTGCAAATACAAAAGTGAATATAGTCGCTGTCCAACAGGAGTGAGTTGTAATTGATGAGACAGACACATAAATAATTATGTGGTATGATAAAGGGTAGAGTAGGAATATCAGTTAATGTAAAACATTGTAGAAACACTGTAGAGGGAGTGATTGACTCTCTCTGGAAGGGGCAGAGGAGGTTTCAGATTTGTTGGAAAATCCAGACAAATCCAACTGTTGGGACTTTACCCTCCCACATTTGTGTAAAATAGGGCTTCTTAAACCACCTGCAAAGACCCACAAAGGCAGAGGAGAGTAAGAGTACCCCTTGGAAGTTCAGATATACCTGAGAGAAGCTTGAACATTTCTTAAATTCTGTTTTACCTTAAGAATTCATGTGAATGTTGCATTTCATTGCATCCTGATTATATAGATGTAGACATATTTTAACTACAACCAGAAAAGAAAAAAACCCTTTCCCTGCTGGTCTGTTCGTTGTGGAAAGCTGGGGCGAAGGCAGAGGGCTGCCCTGCACACCAGGTTTAGCGCTCACCTTCCTTTCCTCGGTGGCCCCCCAGCGAGTTTGAGTTTACGCCTGGGGATGTATGTTTGCTGGTTTAAGAA
This sequence comes from Pteronotus mesoamericanus, assembly GCF_021234165.1. Taxonomy (NCBI): domain Eukaryota; kingdom Metazoa; phylum Chordata; class Mammalia; order Chiroptera; family Mormoopidae; genus Pteronotus; species Pteronotus mesoamericanus. Next base: position 10,691,546 of record NW_026555302.1, on the reverse strand, counting down.
GAACAGATTGGTCAGTCAGATCATGGAACATCACGTTCTTCTTCATGTTTCTGTGGTGTATCCTTGGGGAAAATTATTTAATTTGAGTATGTTGTCTTGTAAATTGGACAAATGATGTGTACCCATACTTTTGTGGAGAGGTGATCATATAGTAGCTGCTCATTAAATGCTGATAGCCTATTCCCTTCTTTCCTCCCCACATTCCTATTGCTCTTTTCCTCCTTGGCTTTACCCAAGGTCTCATAACCGCTTGGTTTGCCATGACCCGCTTCCTTACTGTCCTGCTGGTCTTTACCAACTAGTGAGCTAGTGAGAACAATACTAGGAGATGGTTGGGGTATAATCAGGGAAGTTCCTGGAATAACAGAGAAAAGCCGAGTCAGTGGCATTTGATACACTGGGAAACAGCTCAGATTTGGCTCATTAATGTAGGAAAGGTCTAGGAAGGCTCCTACATCAATAAAGGGAAAGACAGATCAGGCTCTAACGCTTGGGATTAAAATACAGGACTGAGTGCACTGTAGAGTCTGATTTCTGAGCAGCAACAGAAACTGGTGATGCTGGCTTGGGCCTTTTTTTTCCCAAAGTGGTCAGAGTATTAGACTAGTGGTCTGAAGATTTCATAGATTGAAGTAAGTACGTGTTCAAAAATAGATTATGTCTGAAACCTCAGAGTTAAACATAAAAAAGTTGTTGTTGGCTTATTTTGTAAATGGTAACAGCCATCCCTGGGTTTCTTGTGATGTTAGTGCTTCATTAATGACAGCTTTATCTCAAACCCATTTATTTCTCTAACTGTACTGCACATGTCAGTTGGAGGCTCAGGAGGGTGTCATTTAAGTAACTTCTTCAACTCTCCAGATTTTTAACTAATGGAGAACAGAAACAAGCAAATGTAGGACAAAATAAAATACGGAGCTGGTACAGGTGGATTGGAGAATGTGGTGAGGATTTTACTGTTGCACTCTTCTAGCAAGAAGTGAAAGCCCCCACATAGGAGTAGAACGGAAGACTAGGGGTTTCTTTTCAGTGCAATGAGTCATGGCACCTGCCGCAGCCACAGTCCCTTCAGATGGAGGCTGTGGACAGAACCTAGGCAGGCACGTTTTAAACTCCTTAACCCGGTTCCTTCCTGCTCCCACCACTGGGCTTCAGTGAGCACTTGATCTGCGGGCAGTCGTAGGGGACAGATCCCTACAAAGTGAGGCTAATTTGGGAGCTTAAAATCTAGACTCCATATTTAATTAGCTGTATGAGCTAGAACAAATTATTTAATCTTTTGAATACATTTCTCCTTTTGGTAGGTGGGAATGCAACTATGTTAAATGATTGTCATGAACACAAACAAAAGATAACTAAAATGCCCAATACTGTTTGGTTCGTAGTAAGCATTGAGTAAATAATAGTATTAAAATAACTCCTGTTTGTGAGTTGTAGTAACTTATTCTTAAACTAGGCCTTGAATGTTTAAATATTTAAAAGTTATAACTGCTATGTTAAAATCATAGTATGTGATACTTGTTACATTCCTAAATTGTACTGTTAATAGAAAACATGTATCCCTTCAAATTAATGTTGTTTCTTTGACTTACTTATTTCACCAAAGCAAAATGCTACAGTTGTTTTATGCTGATGTGCCCTTACTTGCAGACTTGACCATATGAATATTACACAGACCACAACTTACAGGTTTTCCTTTTCTTGTCAGAATGAAACCTCAATCATATTCTCCATATTTTGGGGGATGGGAGAGTATAGGTCACCTGTGCATTAGTAGACACTTGTTTTTCTTAAGTATCATTTAAAATCAGAGCTTTAATTTGAGCCAGTGTGATATTTTGAAAAAAGGTGTTATTTTTTATCAGTGTGTAGCAAACACAGGATAAGTATTAACTTGCCTTAAACTTCATATGGATGCCTTGCACATAAGTATTGTTTAGTAAGAATTTGTACACTGGCCTCATGTTGTACGTTGATTTACTCAGATACATTAAGGGAGATCCTAAGGTACTTTATTAAGATTTGAATATAACAGAATAAATAAACATCTTAAATAATGGATGGTTCTCTTTTAACTTCATTTTCTTTTTGTTTGTTTTGTTTTAGGTTAAATTTCCATAGAAGCTGCATGCTTTGTAACTTGCACTGTGATGTAAGGAACCAGCAATATAAAGAGCTATTCAGCTCCTTTAGAGAAAGACTATCTTTTGTTAACTGTTACGTGTAACAGTGCTATCCCTTTAATTCTTAAGTTTTGAAACATTCTCTCTCTCTTTTTTTTTGTATTCACGTTCTATAACTGGCTAGGATAAATGATTTACTCTAAGAGTCTACACAATAATTTTAAGGAGGGGGGGGGAATTATTTGGAAGTGTTGAAACTTTTGTTTTCCTTTTTAAAGAAAACAAGTAATCTGCAAGATGTCTGTGGCAATTTGAGAGGTGGCAGGGGCACTTGGCGCTATTGTAGGTATTAGGGCCTAACGAGCCGACCAGTTTTATTCATCTCTAAATTTCAATTTTTAGCGTTAAGTATATAGTAGATTTACAGTTAATGTTTGATTTAATGAATCCATAGCATGCACATTAAACAAATTCTTTGATACCTTTTGGGTCATCTTCAGAAATTATGACACATTATAGTTCCTTCATTTTCTCAAAGTTGGAAAGACATGACTAGCCATTTACAGAATTTTTAATTTTTTATCTAGTGTTTCATGTTCTTGTACTTTTTTTGTTAACTAGTTGACCATTTAAGTGTTTCTCAAGTAATTCAAAGATGGAATACTAGTTTCTAAATTCCAGGGTTATTCCTGCTGTTAAATATATGAGTTTCTGCCCTGCCTCTTCAATCTAAATATATCTCTTGCAATAGATTTCCTAGAGTTTAAGGTCTGACATAATTCAAGAATGGCATTGTACTTCGGAGTAGCCCTGGATTTGCATCTCATTTCCATCAGTTACTGCTTGTGTGCTTCTTGGGTGAGTTAATTCCTTTATTCCCAGCTAACAATTAAATTTATTAATAAATACTATAAATCTCTTGGAAGAGCACTTGACAAAACAGCAAGGTGGTAAATGTTAATTACTACCAGCTTCTGACTATATGTTTACTAAAGGAAAAGCTGAGTTAATCAAGCACATTTAGGATATGTTTGCACTTGAGGGTGAAGGAAGATTATATAGTTGGGAAAATTGTGGCAGCATAGTAAATTTCTGTTTTTTTAGGTATTGAGGACTCTAATTTTGTCTTCTGGATATAGGCTACTTTTTCTCTTACACTCACCATCTTAAAAAGTCATTGAAATGGCAAACTAAAAATCTCTTTTAGTTGAGGTATAATGGCTGCTGACTTTTTAAAATTCTAGAGTTGTTTAGTTCTTGGAGGGATTACATTAGAAAGAAAAGAGAGGTATGTAGCACAGTGCTTGCTACATAATAAATGGTAGTCATTGTGTGTGTTGGGCCTGCATGCTTGTGCGCATGTGCATGTCAGTGTGTGTGTGTGTGTGTGTGTGTGTGTATAGTGGGTAAGAATATGGCCCTTTTGGTCAGACTGCTGTACTAGTCCGGTGACCTGGGGTGAGTCATTTAGTATTCTGTTGTTTCTTCATTTATGAAAGCGGGTTAATATTAGCTCTACCTTCTATTGTGAGGGTTAAATGAAATTGAATATAAAGTACATAGTACAAAATAAGCACTTGAGAGATGTTAGAGATATTATTGTAAATATTTTCTGTTGAGAGGCATCTCTCCTTAGTGAAAAAAGCAGGATCTTTAGAGTTGGGTTGAGATGGTTTTGAGTTTTACTTCAGCTACGTAATAACACTGTGACCTTGGACAGATTACTTAACAACTGTTCTGTTCCTGTTTTCATATATATATAATATGAGGGTAATCGCTACCCAGTAGAGTTAATGGAAGTATTATAAATACACAGATACTCAGTAAATGGTAATTATTATATGCATGACGCCTGTAATTCAGGTCAGCAGCATTTTCTGGGGCTGGCAGTGTGAGCCAGCAGGCTAGATATTTTCCCAACACTGATGCCTATCTGACGTGAGTACTTAGTCTACAACCAAGTCAATTATGCTTTTTCTATAAAAGTAAAACTTTATAATAACAACTAAATATTTATTGATAATATTTTTAGATGAAACACAAATTAGAGTATACTTTTTTATATTCTCTTATTTGTCTTTGTAGGACAAAGGTAAAAGCAACATCATTTTGGCTTGGGATAAGGAGATGCTGTTCTGACTTCCCCTAGATGCCTTCTGCCTTATGTATCCTAGAAAAGTAACCCTGCTCCTACTGGGTTGTTTCTAGGATGTAGAGGCTCTGTAGGGAAATGATAGTCATTTGCCTATTTGAGGAAGACAGCCTAGAACTTGTATTGCCTGGACAACACAGAACTCCTAGTCAAAAGTGGCAGGTGACTCTTCTCTACTGTGTGAACATAGCTGTCCGCGGGATCACGTAGCCAGCTCCCAGCTTCAGCCTGCAAAGGAAGGAACAGTTTTCCCACAGGAGAGGATCCAGCTACTAGAATTTACTGAGCAGCCTTGACTAATGTGAAAAAAACCCAGCTGACCAGCCACTCTGAACTGGAACGATGGCAGACTCTTACTAGACTCTCAGACTGGGGCCTGTTCATGGGGAGTGTTAGCAAAGGGCTTGCATGTCCATTCAGATATGCCAGTCTCGTGGCTTATTAGGGAGACAAAATATGTACTTGTGCCTCCCTACTTTTTTTTTTTTTCCGAGAAAAGAAATCTTGGAACATACAGGAACTACAGCTTAATAGCAGAATTTTGCTAAATAGAAAACTTTTGATGAGTAACAGTCATTTTTCCATATACAGGGTCTGGCACAAATATGCCCCTTTTTATTATATGATCTTTTATTACAAATTCATAAGCATGTAATTTGATAACATTACATATTTACACGCAAGCACACCATATGACATTTTAGGTGAAATGTTCAAATTACTGTCCATCTCATGCGAGACATTCACATACCCTACCGACCACACTCAAGCAAGTCTTACTTCTGCTGGACCCTGTATTTTCTTTCTCTTTTTGGGAGGTTTTGCATATAAATTTTATTTACACTTTATTGTTGTTGAGATACTCACCATAAAATTTACCATTTTTAAGTGTACAGTTGGGTGGTTTTTAACATATTCACAAGGTTGTATACTGTTATCTAATTTCAGGTAGAGTGTACATTTTAAGGAATTCATCCTTTAACATATTTTGAATATTTCATTTATTTATTTTTTACAGAGAGGGGAAGAGAGGGAGAAAGGGAGAAGGAGAAACATTGATGTGAGAGAGAAACATCGATGAGTTGCCTCTTGTATGTGCTCTGACAGGGGACCAAACCTGCAGCATAGGCATGTGCCCCAACCCCCAGTGACCTTTTGCTTTGTGGGACTATGTCCAACCAGCTGAGCCACTGATCAGGGCTCTTTTATCACATTTTTATTAGTTTACATCCAATTTTGTTTTCTACTTTAAGGAAAACCTGTTTTGTCTTTGGCCTTACCTCTGCTTTTTGATATGTTTGTGGTTCTGCTGTAGTTTCAGTGTAGAGTGGTTGTTTGTTTCTTTTTTTCATATTAGTTACTGGTGCTCCGTAAATTCCAATAGGTGGTCTTCTGTTAAGGGAAAACTGTTGACCAGTTTCAAGAAGTCCTCAAATATCTACCTCTGTATTTCATTTTAATTGTTTCAGAATAAGAGAAGATAGAAAACAGTATCATTTTGGGTGACTGCCATTAGGCTGAATGAGTGTTGTTCTTTGACAATGGATCATTTGTTTGGTAACTTAATTATTCACTCCTTAGTCTTGCATGACTAATTATGTTTTAATTTAAAAATTGTTTTTTTAAGACTATCTAAAAATGATCATTTTCATTTCCTAGAAACTCCTGATACTGTCGTACAAGCATTTTATAAACTGGCCTCTTAAATAATTGTATCTTCTCTCATAGAGAATCTTTACCTTTGTTTACATCTGAACAATTTCAGTAAAATGTGTATAGGACATTATAATTTTCAACACAATTAATTCCCCTGGACAGTAAAAATATGTATGGTCTTCAATACACCAGCAGACACAGATCATCAACAGATACAGAATTTAGCTTTGCTTATTTGTCTATTCTATTGTGTCTTAGCAGCTGGTTCTCTGAAAAATATTTTAAATACTTTCCAGTTTACTGTTATTTTTGAACCAAACTAAAATATAATTATCTCATTAACTGCAAAGCGTATCTCTTCACCTTCTTTAACTTGTGGTGATGTAAAAGCTTTTTCACTTTTTTTTTTAAGCGCCATCTTTACCCTTTTTCCCCCTGACACCTGAGATCTCTTAGAGGCCTGATACCTGTATGCTATACTTCCCAGAGGGAGGAGGGATTTTCTCCTCCAGTACATTCTCTTGTGGGTTTAATCTGAAGAGACAGTTTACTTCCTATATTCTTTCTTCAACTATTGTCAGAAAAATGCCATGTTAATTGGCTTAAGATTTGGTGCCCCTCGGAACAAAGTGTTAAAGTATTAAGGTAATTGGCTTCGAGTTCAGTTAGAGACTCAACCTTTAGTATGCCTCACCCTCCCTAGCACCCCTAAGGCTAAGGATGGGTTGCTCCACAGTGGAGCTAGAATGGATGTAAAAAAAAAAATTAATAATATGTTTATTAATTATTTATCTTTTTATGTCCTTTATTTCATTTTCTATTAGTGTATTCATCTTTTTCTTATTTTTTTTCTAACAGCTTGTTATATATTTAGGATAATACTATTTTTAAACTCTCATCTTTAAGTTTTGCTCATATTATTTGATATGCAGAAGTCTTACATTTTTATGAGGTTAAGTTTATCAGTTCTTTTCTTTATGATTTCTTTCTTTGCTTTATAGTTAGTTCTTCCCCACCCTGATATCAGAAATAGAGTTTTTATTTAAAAAAAAGGAACCAAAATCTTTTGACATTTGTTTGGAGTTTGGTTTCAGGTAGGGGTCAAATTTAACGTTTTCTCTAATAGTTAGCTGGTTGTCTACCGTTATTGAATAATTCCTCCTCCCATTCATGTTTTGAATAAACATGCCTACCATTTAAAATTCCGTTTTGTCCTTTGCTGACTTCATATTTTGGTTATAAAACATTTTTTCTATTGCCTTTTAAATGACCCTCTGACTCTACCACTTGTATTATCCTCTTTTTGTTCCTGTAATTATTTCAGGTAAGTCATTTCTTTACTTTTCTTTCATCTCACCCACTGTACTGTTTATCTGGGAAATTACTGTCAACTTTTCAGATTCTATCTTCTTCCTTCACCTAGATTTCTGTTTTCATACCTGCTATATGAAACCATATGGCCATCTGCAACCTATTAGAATATAGCTTGTATGTCTTTTGCTAGCATGTAATTATATTAGGGCTCATTAGGCTTCATATGACAGAAACTCAATTTACACTATCTTATGCAAATAGTATTTATTGGAAGGGATAGTTTTATAGAATTAAGGGAACAGTGGATTTACAAAGATTGAGGATGGGAACAGATGGAGCTAGGCCTCAGGAGGGACTCAGACCAAGCGATGGGACGCAAGTGAGGCTCTCTTGCTTGTCTGTGTTTAGGGTTGACTTCTCTCTCTCCCTGCGTGTTTTCAGACGGAGAAAAACACGGCCACTGACAATTCTCAGTTTACATCGTAAAGGTTTCTCCTCTAACAGAGAGACTGTCATGATGAACTTTGGTCATCCATCCAAAAACCTTAGGAAATATGGCTGGTCTAGTTTGGTTTCAGTGTTTACGTTGAATCTGTTTGACCATGGTGTTGAGGTTCCTACAAAAGCCATGAGGTTTGAGTAGAGGGAAGCCTTATTCTTAGAAAAGAAAGTTTGGAGACTACTGCTAGAAAAATAAAAATAAGTGCCCATGAAAGCAATGTGAATTAATAAGATCCTCTTGTGCCGTTTTCATGGGCAGGGACATACTTGCACGCACACATACGCATTGGCGTGGCTTTTGCCGGAGGACTAGAGTAGTGGATGGACTGGTTCGTTAACAGAGGTCATGATAGTTTTCTTCAGAGTGGCTTAGTTCTTCAAATCACAGAAAGTTGGTAAATGCTGTTCTAAGTTATTTGTGTCTATTTTCTTATAGTAAATAAAGAGTATTTCCTGTTTCCACCTTTGTAATGGGTCTACCTCAGTCATTCTAATTCTCATGGCTGATAGCCCTCCCAGATTACCAAATTTTGACTTACACTCATTTTTTTCAGTTTTCTATTTTAGTTCAAAAGCCACTTGAATATCAGGGGCAAACACGTAATGTAAAAGCAAGAAGCAGACTAACCAGATTTGGCACAGAAAGAAATTGGACCGTGTGCACTGTAATTTTGTCTTTTGAATGTGTTTGGTTATTTTGGGAGCGGATGGCTTCCAGTTAGACTTTACTGAAAGTGGTGATACTGTTTCTAGTATGTGTGGACGTTGTAGTTGTGGGCATCCAAGAGAGGTGCTGATTCAGAGATATCGCTCATTTGTCAAAAATGATGTGATATTAGAGTAAGAATTAAAAGAGATTTCACTTGTTAAAATTGCTACAGGTGTGGCAGTGTTTAAAACAAAAATGTTTATTGACCCAGAGCAGGGGAGAAGGTGATGTATAAAAGACACGTACAAGGTTTTTGGTAGCGCTGGTAAGTTTTCTGTCCCTTATTCTCATATACCTTTAAAATGCCCAAAAAATAAAAATGTTTATGCCTAGACTATGGTTCCCAGTATTTTTTATAACTGAAAAAACATAAAAATTCTTTGTCAGACTTTACATTCTAATTTTTAGGTTATACTTGGGCAGCTTTTTAACTAAATGGCTTTAAAAGCAATTTTGCTTTTGTGTACTGCTCTTTTTCTTGCTGAGTTGAAATGTATATATTAGTCTTGAGTTCACGGAACAGCAAGCTCTGTATTTAAAAGACTTCTGCAAATCTAATTTGAATTGGACAACCATTAATGTTTGTTAACACCCTAATTCAGAGTTAGCTAACAGGTTATTTATCACTGAACTATGAAGAATGCTTTGGGATAAGAGACAGGTAAGTTTTGATGAGGAAGGGATTGAAGAAGGTCCGGTGTGCATAGTGATGTTCTTTTCAGGCAAATCCCAACCCTGGATCTCAACAAACGAGTAGACTTTAAGAGACAGTATAATATAATGTAGGTCAGAGCATTACTCTGAAGTCAGACTACCTATCTTGACTCCTGACTTTACATTTGCTGTTTGTGAGAACTTTCAACTGATTGATGCTTTTAAGGACACTTTGTTCCATACACATTTATTGACTATATGCTATGACCTGTACCGGGCATGGGCTATTCCCCTGGGAAACAAAGCAGAGTTGGGATGGGGGCAGGGGCTTGTTTAGGCAGCCTTAGCATCTCAGGCTTCTCTGCCGCCCTATCCACTTCTTATCTCCTGCTACTTTCAGCCGCACTCATTAGGGTCTGGCCATCATGGCTTCCTTTCTCGTTCTCAGTAAGCCTGGATCCATATTGCCTCCTGCCTCCCCATCACCTTTTGTAGAACTTATTCCAGTACGTGATCCTGATCTGTTTTCTTCTGTATTATCCATCTCTTCTATAAGAATGTTAGCTTTATCACAGAATGGGAGAACATATTCACCAATATATCTGATAAGGGATTAATATCCAAAATTGATAAAGAAATTACAAAATTCAACACCAGAAAAACAATCTGGACTTCCGGTCAAGCTGAAGGCATAGGTAGACACACTTCGCATCCTTGCGCAACCACAGAAAGAATTACAACTAGATCTGAAGACAAATAACACCCAGAATTGTCAGAAAACTGAGCTGTATGGAACTCTGACAACCAAAGATTTAAAGAAGCCACATTCATCTAGATGGGTAGGAGGGCAGAGATGTGGAGATAGGTGGAGAGGCACGGAGACGCAGTGTGGCACTTAGAGGCAGCTGCGGTAGAGTGTGTGGTCCCACATTCATGTGTGGTAGATAAAAATTGGGAGCGGTACCTTCGGAGCAAGTGATTGCAGCCCCAGGCCAGACCACAAAGCCCAGGGTTCTAACTCCAGGAAGATAAATTCCCACAACTTCTGGCTGTAAAAACCAGTCGGAGTTGGGGCGGCAGAAGAAATTGCTGGATTTTCAGGAGACTGCCTAAAGGGCCCGCATGAACTTAGACCGTATGTGAACCTGGCCCCTTTGGGACTCAGCACCAGGGCAACAGCTGGAATGGCTCCAGTCACATACATGGAGTGGGTGAAGTGACTGGAAATGGGGCGAGTGTGGGGCAAACCACCCGAAGCCAGGCAGTGGCACTGCCCCCTCTCCGAGCCCTCCTGCCACACAGAGCCACAGAGGGGTGAGGCGGGTTGCCTGCCTAGTGATTACCTAAGGCTCCACCCTGCACAATTCACAGGTCCCTTTTCTACAATAGCAGGGAGTCAAAGTAGCTCTACCTCATACACAAAAACAAACACAGGGAGGCTGCCAAATTGAGGAGAGAAAGAAATATGGCCCAAATGAAAGAACAGAACAAAACCTCAGAAAAAGAAGTACATGAAATGGAGATAACCAACCTGTCAGATGCAGAGTTCAAAACACTGGTGATCAGGATGCTCAGAGAACTCATTGAGCATGGCAACAACATAAAGGAAGAAATGAAGGTTACACTAAATCAAATAAAGAAAAATCTACAGAGAGCCAGCTGTGGAGGGGAGGAAGCTGGGATTTAAATCAACGATTTAACACACAAGGAAGAAATTTTGAAAATTTATTTGAAACACAAGGAAGAAATAAGCATTCAACCAGAACAAGCAAGAAGACAAAAGAATTTAAAAAATGAGGAGCCTCTGGGACATTTTCAAATGTACCAACATCTGAATCATAGGGGTGCCAGGAGGAGAAGAAGGAGAGCAAGAAATTGAAAACTTATTTGAAAAATAATGAAAGAAAACTTCCCTAATTTGGCAAAGGAAATAGACATACAAGTCTAGGAAGCACAGAAAATCCCAAACAAGTTGGACCCAAAGAGGACCACACCAAGACACATCATAATTAAAATGCCAAAGGTTAAAGATAAAGAGAGAATTTTAAAAGCAGCAAGGGAAAAGCAGAGCATTTCCTGCAAAGGAGTTCCCATAAGACTGTCAGCAGATTTCTCAAAAGAAGCTTAGCAGGCAAGAAGGGACTAGCAAGAAGTATTCAAAGTGGTGAAAAGCAAGGACCTACAATCTAAATTACTCTATCCAGCAAAACTGTCATTTAGAAGGGAAGGGCAGATTGTCATTTACCAGACAAGGTAAAGCTAAAGGAGTTCATCATCACTAAGCCACTATTATACAAAATGTTGAAGGGAGTTGTTGAAGAGGAAGGGGAAGGAGGTAAAAACTATGAATATTAAAATGGCAACAAATCGACAACTATCAACAACTGAATCTAAAAAAAGCAAGCATATAAGCAGAGCAGGAACAGAATCACAGATAAAGAGATCATTTGGAGGGTTATCAACTGGAAGGGGCAAGGGAGAAAAATGGGGGAAAAGGTGCAGGGATTAAGAAGCATAATTGGTAGGTACGAAATAGACAGGGGGAGGTTAAGAATAGTATAGGAAATGGAGGAGCCGAAGAACTTACATGCACAAACCGTGGACATGAACTAAGTGGGAGAGATTGCTGAAAGGAGGGAGGGTACCAGGCAGAGGGGGGCAAAGGAGAAAAAATTGGGACAACTGTAATAACAATCAATGAAATACATTAAAAAATCCAATTAAAAATGGGCAAAGGACCTGAATAGACACTTATCCAAAGAGGACATTCAGGTGGCCAATGGACATATGAAAAGTTACTTAGCATCACTAATCATCAGAAAAATGCAAATCAAAACCACAATGAGATATCATCTCATACCTGTCAGAATGGCTGTCATCAATAAATCAACAAGTAACAAGTGCTGGCAAAGATGTGGAGAGAGGGAAACCCTCTTGCACTGTTGGTGGGAATGCAGATTTGTGCAGCCACTGTGGAAAGCAGTATGGCGATACCTCAAAAAATTAAAAATGGATCTGCCTTTTGATCCAGCATTCCCACTTCTGGGAATATATCCAAAGGAACCCAAAGCACTAATTTGAAAGAACATAAGCACCCATATGTTCATTGCAGCATTATTTACAGTTGCCAAGACATGAAAGCAGCCCGAGTGTCCATCAGTAGATGAGTCGATGAAACAACTATGGGGTATTTGCACAATGGAATACTACTCGGCTGTAAAAAAGAAGAAAATTTTACCTTTTGTAATAGTATGAATGGATCTGGAGAACATTATGCTAAGTGGAAACCAGTCAGAAAGACAAATGCCATATGATTTCATCTATATGTGGCATCTAATGAACAAACTGATCTAACAAAGAAAATGGGGACAGACTCAGAGAGAGAGAGCAGGATGACAATGGTGGGGAGGTTCAGTGGGTGGAGGGATGGAGCAAAAAGGAAAAACTCATTGACTCATGGACATTGGCAACAGTGTTGCAATTGCTGGGGGGAAGAGAAACAAGGGGGCTAAATGGTAATGGAAAAAAATACGATAAAGATGAACAACAGCAAGAAAAGAATATTAGCTTTAGGAACACCAGGACTGCATTGGTCTTACTCATCATTTAGCCTACAGCTCCCATGATAGTTTCTAGCACGTAGTAGGGACTCATTAAGTATTTGTTGACTTAATGAATGAAAGCTGATACCAGTAAGCGTCAGCTCTATGAAGGTAGGAGGGAAGAGCTAAGACCCTAAAGTGGGGCCAAACTTTCTGTAATTGAAGAGCTGAAGTGATAAAGTGATGGGAGCAAGGATATGTTGGGCCTTGAAAGTCCTGTCGAGGAGTTAGGACTTTGAATTTTAGTGAAAAGATTTTAGTCTGTGGTTTTAATATAATCCAGTGTATTTTTAAATGTGTTCTCTGGCAGCTCAGTGAAGAGTAGATTAGGGAGGAGAAGACTGGAGAAAGAAGATTGATTAGGAGACTTTTACAGTAGATGAGAACATTGCATGCATTAGGCTGGTAAAATGGACATGGAGAAAATAGGATAGATGAGGGGTTTATTTTAGAGGTGGGGCTGACATGCTGGTATGAGAAATGAAGACATTAGAGAAGCATTGAGGATGAGACCCAGATTTCTTGTTGGAGCAACTTGGTAGAAGGTGGTATTCCTTACTGAAATGGGAAATCTGAACAAGCAACAAGTTTGGAGGAGCCATTAAGAATTCCATTTGGGTCACATTTAAGTTACTGATAAGAAGTCCACATGGAAATAGGAAGTAGAGAGTTGGATTCCAAATCAGGTATTCAGTGGAGACGCTTGGGTTGGGATAGAAATGTGGGGCACTGTCAGTGCATAGATGGTATTTTAAAATCCATGACAATGAGAGATAAAAGAGTGTGTGGCAAGGAATCAGAAAAAAAGCTCAGGACCTGAACCTGGGGAATTTCTAACATGTAGATGTTACATAGAGGAGTGGTCACTGAGAAGGACTTGGAGAAAGACTGGCCACATGAAGAACACTTGGAATGTGTGGTGTCTTGGCAAGCGAAGATTCAGGGGGCGGTCTGGAAGGGTCACGGCATGGCTTCTAACACATACTGCACTTTCAGAAACATATACAGAATGAGAAAAGCTTTGAGAGGACAGATGAATGTGCTTGAAGCATTTTAAAAGGAAGGATATTAATATGTCCAACAACTCAGTGATGGCTAGCTTATTACACTAGCCTAGGAGTGTAATTAGTCTTTATTTTGATATTAATAGAAATTTTGATATTTGATAAAGTTAGGAAGTAATTTTTAAAAGTGTAACTTGAAGCTGGATATATATGTTTTATGTACACACACACACACACACACACACACGTGCGCGTGCGCAGGGAATTTTTTTGCCCAAGAGTAATGGTGTTAGTGTCACCTAATGGCAAAACGAGGTATTGCAGCCATGTTTTTGTGCTGCAATGAGTAAGTACCCGAACTAGAAAAAGAACATTGCTAAGCGAATTTTCGGCATAGATCAGACTTACCACAGTTGTAAGGCCCTGTCCTCTCTACCCTGGCCTACTTATTCTTCCCCTCTGTCATGGTACCCCTTTGGTCACTGAGCAGATTGTGTAATATATTGTCCTTTTTTTTGTCTTTGGGTTTCAAGTATTTATTTCCCTTTTGGGGAGTCCTTTCCTACCACGTTACTTATAGTTGCCCCTGCACACCTTGTAGCTAAGCTACCCTTTGTCACATTAACCTCTTTTTATTATCTTCATAGCCTTCAGAGTGATTTGGCTTTGTGAATTTGGCTGTATGATTCATAGTGAATCACCCTAGGTGCTTCATTGCTTGTTTTCTCACTAGATCTCAGCTCCAGGAGGGGAGAGCTGGCAACTCATCTGCCTATTCACTCCTGTTGTCCCAGTGCTGAGTACAGTGTCTGTTATGGAATATTCATGCTGAGTTAAAGTTAATTGTGTCAATATCTAGAGAATGTGGAGTTTTTGTAGTATAGAGATCTACCCAGGAAACAGAATTACACTGTATTTGATTACTGTAACATTGTTTGCTATATGAACGCAGTGTGAAAGCTTTAACCTTTCTTCCCCCCTCAGGCTGATAAGTGGTAATGTGTCTGGAAAAGAAAAGGTACATGGCTTAGGGCGTTGATTTGTATATTGGTTAATTAGTGACATAAAAATATTTTAAGGTACTGTATGTTATCCTGAGGAAACATTTAGATTTACTTACAAAACAATTTTAGTGAATTTTTTTGGGGTGTGTGAATTGTGGATACTTCTAGTGTCATGCTTATTTATTTCCTCTTTATTAAATAGAACACGAACAGTATTTCTAGGAGAAAAATAGGGTTACAGTAGTAAATCTGTTTAGCTGAGGTATGGGCGGGTTTGTGTTTGTTTTTCAGGGAACAATATGGTTCTTTTAGTCTGGAAATGCAGGGTGAAGAGAGTACCTTTCCATTATGTGGCCCAGTCCAAGAGGGTGGCTTCCCTAGTTTTGAGATAATTAACCTAGTGAGCAGAATTATTCTTCACACAAACCATTTAATGGCAGAGGAATAATCAGTCCATGTTTTTATTTAATAGTTGTTTAATTCCCTGTGATTTTGACCAGGTGGATGTGGGAAGAGACATTTGAAGAACTGAAATGGAGGTCAGAGCTTCGTTACAGAAGGTTACTGGGTCATCGGATTCTGTGGCTACACTGAACAGTGAAGAATTTGTTTTGGTTCCTCAGCATGCGGATGATACTTCTACCAAAGATGAAGGAAAACCTAAACTGAAGGTAGTTCTTCTTTTCTACAAATGATACTATTTTAAATTTTGGGCTTTTTAATTAGATGAAAGGAGATGTATAAAATCAAAAGGTTTTTCCTCAAGTTTTGGTTGTGAGAATAGAATCAATGTTTGATTCATCTAGAGGCTCATTATTTGGTTTGTATATGTTTAAAGTCTTTTTTTTTTTTTTTGCTTTTGGTTATATTTTAATTCGGAATTTAAAAAGAAGGAATAGAAGGTGAGAAAAAGAAGAATTGGAAATTGGACTTAATGGTTAAATCCTACATAAGGTTAATTGATCTGGATATCTTTGTCTCCTTTACTGCTGGGTTAAAGTTGATTCTATAAATAGTTATGTTTTACTTTCACTACAGAGAATTTTCTTTATGGTTTTAAATCAGCTGGTGACATTCTATTATGTGACTTAACGGCATTCAGGTCCAGAAACGTAATATGATTGAAACAAAATTATCTAATATTTTTTTAAGTGTGTTTTTTATTTTTAGTTTTTATTTGGATATGCTCCTTTTTCTTTTTCATTTTGTGTTGCCTTTCCTAACTAAAAGAAAAAGAAGCAAACAAACCCAGATATGCATGCATGAGAATTGCATATCCACCTAGAAACACGAATAGAGAAATTAGTAAAAAGTGCTACATATTTTTTAATGACTTTTATTCAATTTAAGCCATGGCATCAAAGGTATATTAGTATATAAATCTAATAAAATTATATAAAAATCAGATTATTAATACCCATTTTACATCATGTTGAGAATATATAGTTTTATAGTTTTATTAAAATAATCAATGACATCACTTTATTTAAGTATTTACATTTTTAAAAATATCTGTTTTATTAATGTATTTAGTTTAAGATGTTATTTATGTACTTGGGTTTTGTATCTTATCTGCTTTAAGAAAAACATGAGTTAACTTAAATGCAAGGAAATTAGCAATATTCCTCTTGGCAGCTAGCAAACAAAATTTATAAAGAAATCAGAAATATGTTTATGCTATAGTAAGAAATATGACCTTTTAAATGATATTCACAATAGACACTTTATATTTAAACTTACCCATTTTTCTCTTTAAAACACATACAGTTAAAATTACTTGGTTCTGGAGTGTGTTCCAACAAATAAAAAAAAGAAAAAAAAAACCAAAAGGAAATCTGTGTAAATGAGTTCTTAGATCAGATGTAGTTGGAAAATGCCTGTAGTGTTTTCTGAGGAATCCTTTTCTGAGACTAATAATCCTCTAATTTAACTGTGTTTATATATCAGGATTTTGTATTATATTTAGTGAAATTACATACAACTGTATAAATTCTTGATATTCAGTAACTATATTTAAATTTAGATATTTAGATCATTTTAATTTCTCCTAGAAATTAAATATTTTCATTCAGCTCCAGAAACGTAATATGATTGAAACAAAATTATCTTGCATTGTCTATAGATAGTTTCTAATGGTGATGAACAATTGGAAAAAGCCATGGAGGAGATTTTGAGAGATTCTGAGAAAGGGCAAAGCAGTCTTCTTGCTGATCGTCAAAGTTCCAGTGACAATGCAGACCACTCATCTGGAGAGGTTTCAGCAAGCCAAACAACTAAGCCATCTCTTCAGTTAGTTTTGGATCCCTCAAATACAGGTACTGTATTGAACTCATTTAACCAGAAAAGAGAGAAACGATAATGATGAACATCCTGTTAGTTTTGTTTTTAAGGTCAGGGCCACCAGCTTCTTAGTGCTGGTCAAGAGCTCCCCCTTTGGTTCTTATGTTTCTGTTTGTTTCTCTGCCTGTGAAGTCAGCCTCAGTGTTCTTTGAGAATGTCTGGGTTTTCATTTTATACATAGCGCTTGGCACATAGTAGGGCCTCAATAAATATTTACTGAACAAATGAATAAATTCTTGGGTCTCAAGGAAGTATATTGGGCACAGTCTTTTATATGATGTGCCTTTTTACTCAGTTTGACTACAGTTGTTTCAAATTATAATTTGTGAAAATTCTAAGTAAAATACCATTATCAGGTCCATCAGTGTATTAAATAATCAGTCCATCATGAATCAGCATGATTTGTAGTAGGAATACCAGCTTATAAATCAAAATGATTATTGGTGTAAGAAAAGCCAAACCAAACCAAACCAAACCAAACCAAACCAAATCCAAATTCGGCTTCAGCTTGTTTAAACACTAGAGGTGTGGTTTTATCTGGGCTTTTGTAGTGTTTCTTTGTAAACTATGCAGTTTTGATTTTTTCCATGTCACCTTTCCCCTTAACTGACTTCCTTTGTGGACAAAAGTACTTAGCAGAAATCGAAAAGTAAGGCTAGGTGACTTGCTCATGCCTGGAGGCAGAGAGAAAGACTCTGTTCTTTCACCTGGTGAACAAAAGTTTTGAGTTTTACTCTGCTCTAATTTGACCAAATGAAGGATTTTCTGGTGGTCAGGGGAATGACAGGAACTGATAGGTGTAGGCCTTGGTTACATTCACACCCCTCATTAAGTCACTCTGACAGAGGAGATGACATTATCCTGATTGGCTTAGGGCACTCACAGTCCGTTTTGAATGTCGGCATAGGATAAGTACAGATAGATACAGGCCAAAGTGTTAAACAGTAGGGCCAGGATAACCCAACCTACACTATGTGCAAAATTTATTCCTAGTGGATCACATAGAAATATGAAAAATAAACCTATAAGAAGAAAATATGGGAGAATAATTCTGTGGTTGTCAGGGCGGGAAAACCCAAATCAGAAAGGAAAATGTGGTTATATTTTAAAACATAAAAACTTAAATCTTCTGAATGGGAAAAGTACCTTAAGAAATATGGTTAAAAGGTTAGCAGAAGAGATTTGCACTGTGTTGGGGGTCCCCAAGAACAGCCTCTAGTTTTGTGGATATTCACTGTAAAGACTCATAGGTCTTAGCATATAGTCATACTCATTAAGAGATACACCCACACACACACATCTATATGTAAAATATATGTATATAAGTAAATGAAAAATACAAGATTGGAAACAAACCTTACAATTAATTTTGTTAGTTCTTGAATGAAAGAACAATTATTTATTGTGCTTTGCTTTATCTTTTGAATTTCTTGCATTCCTAATCTTCCCCCAAAACCCAAAGTATACTGATATTAACATTTATATGATTGTTATGGTTAATGGTTAATATGGTAATAGAGGAGAAGAAATACCTTTTATCATCTAATGTAGCTCTAGTAGGTTGTTGGAATCAACTGTCCTTTGCATTGGCTTAGATATTACGAATCTTATTCCTGAGAATATGTGATAGGAACCATGTATTGCGTACCTATTTTTGTGTTCTCAACACCCAGTTACACTAAATATATTTTGGAAAACATATCTTTTGCTGAAGATCTTGGTAGATAAGAAGAATTTCCTTTGCTTTACAAATAAGTTTTTAGTATTTTTTTCTATTTTTATTTTCACTTTCAATAAAAAGGCATGCTGTGCTATAAGCTGAATGTCTGTGTCCTCCCCAAAATCCGTATGTTGAAATCCTAACCCACAAGGTGGTGGTGAGGAGATGGAGTCTTTGGGGTGATTAGATTATGAGGACAGAACCCTCTTGATTGGGATTAGTGCCCTTATAAAAGAGACTCCAGAAAGCTAGCTTGTCTCTTTCTTTGAAATGCATCTAGATAGTTATTTTCTTTGAGTACTTTATAGACGTTATTCTACTGTCTTCTTGTCTCCATAGTTTCTGATGAGAAATCTGTAGTCTTTTGAATCACTCATTGTTTCTCTATTTTAACATGCTGTTTTTCTCTGTTTACTTTCAGTATTTTTAAGATTATTTTTGCTTTCAGTCTAATTTTGTGCAGCATGGTTATGGGTAACGGGAAGAGGTGGATACTAGCTGAATGTGGGTTATAGGTGGAAATAGGGAGAGTGGTCTTTGCTACATGCTGTGCTTAGAATGAAAGCGAACAGTTTTTTGTTGCTGTCATTAATGCGGGGTGAGGGAAGAATTGGGGGAAGCAGTCATAGGATCATTCATCAAAATAACAGTTACTTTGAGGAAAAAATTTCTATTGGAATACTTACATAGTTCATAGAAGCCAGCAAGCCAGGAAAGAGCAAGTAAGAAGCTTGACTTTTATTGTTAACTGGTATGAGATGTAATATCTGAACATTACTTTTGCTTAGGAAAGCAGGTTCCCATTAAATTTGGTGCTGGGCAGGATCTTTACAGCTAAGAGAAACTTTTAACTGGTTTTATTTTATTTTATTTTTTAACCGATTTAGTTTTATTTAATCCTCATTATTTTTAGCCTAGTTCACACTGTTAGTGTAGGTTTTTCTCCTTATTGTTCTATAGCATTTAAACTCCTTTTTTTTTTAACATTAGCATTTTTTTTTCTTTTTCTCTAAAGAAGTTATAGCTAAGTAAGATATTACTTTGAGAGATTTGGATGTTTCAAATGGCTAATTCTAAAACTCTGAATTAAGGTGAAGGATAAACATTAAAAGAAGTAAAAACAGAGAGACATAAATTCTGTTTGCAATTTTTCATTTGTTTTTGGGCAGTAGGCAGAATTATACTGTGAAATTTTGCATTAACTTTTGAGCTTTTTTTTTCTCTCAGAAATTTCTACCCCCAGACCATCTTCTCCAAGTGGATTACCTGAAGAAGATAGTGTTTTATTTAACAAACTGACTTACTTAGGATGTATGAAGGTTTCTTCCCCACGTAATGAGGTGGAGGCTTTACGGGCAATGGCAACCATGAAATCTTCTGGTCAATACCCCTTTCCTGTTACTCTGTATGTGCCAAATGTTCCAGAAGGTTCTGTGAGGTGAGCTCTAATCTCCTTTCCCCTCTTAGACATTTTGCAGATTTTAGATGGTGGTGATGATATTATATATAAATCAGGCCTAGGACTTACTGTTAATTCACTTTTGTTCTGCAGATATGCAAAGTAAACATGTTTAGACTTAGACTGTATTCCTTATTTGCAAGGGGCATTTGCAGAATTATGCTTAGAATATTACAAATGGAAATATAACTGTAAAATACCTGTAATTTCTGTTTCTCTATTCTGAAGCAGCATAAAAACCTGCCTTCACCTTGTCATATAACAGTGGTTCAAAAAACTGAAGTGAGCCCTGATTTTAAGCCCTTTACCTCAGACTGGAAAGAAGCAAAATGGCTTTTTCTCTTAGGATTAGTCAGGAATAATATTTATTGTCATCTGAACCTGGAGTTTCTTTGCATGTAAATCATATGTTATTCTCCTACATGCAGCCCTCTATAGGCCTTCAGTCCCACTTGTGATTATATTCTTTCCCCTCACTGGCTTTTTTCTGTCTTCAGAGCAATTTTCCTTGCCTTGATATTATATTTTATACAGGGTGGGGCAAAACTAGGTTTATAGTTGTGAGTATGTGAAACAGTTTATTCTTGTATTCTTGTTTATTAATTATTGTAAACCTACCTTTACCCCACCCTGTATTTATTTGCTTCTTTATGTATTGTCCACCTTTTTCCCTGCACATAAGCTCCGTAGGAGCAGGTTATTTGCATTTTCCCTGCTGTACCTTTAGTGTCTGGAGTAGTATCTGGTCCAAGTTTTTCAGTAAATATTTGCTGAGTGAAAAAGTAAGTGTACCAGGTCTAGGAAATTAGGTTGAATGTGTCCTGAACCTATACTATTCTTTGAAGGCTAATTTCATCTTTTTAAAACACTTCCTGATTTTTTTCTCATTCTCTGAAGTTTAGAATATGAGAAAATGTTAGCTAAGTTCTAAGTGCCAAAATAATAGTTATATAAATTAAAAGGTTGTGGTAAAAAATGCTTTGACTTTTTTTA
Source organism: Pteronotus mesoamericanus (assembly GCF_021234165.1). NCBI lineage: Eukaryota > Metazoa > Chordata > Mammalia > Chiroptera > Mormoopidae > Pteronotus > Pteronotus mesoamericanus. The sequence continues at coordinate 10,670,315 of NW_026555302.1, read as the reverse complement.
GGAAATAGTTTTGTAGATACATTGTGCAATAGCTCTTAAAATGTCAAAATGCCTTTTATTTTTTATTTTTATTTTAAAAATAATTTATGTATTGATTTTAGAGAGAGAGAGAGAGAGAGAGAGAGAGAGAGAGGAAAAGGTGGGGGAGGGGCGAGAAAGAGAAACATCAATTTGTTGTTCCACTTATTTGTGCATTCATTGATTGCTTTTTGCATGTGTCCTGACTGGAGAATGAGCCTGCAGACTTGGCAAATCAGGATGATGCTCTAACCAACTGAGCTACCCGGCAAGGGCTCAAAATGCCTCTTAATGTTATCTAGCTACCTACGCTAATAATAGGAAACATAAAAATGAAGTAATTGTCAAAAGTACGTGAAGAATTTGTGTCTGTGTGTATACATATACATTATATACATATAGCAAGTATATAAACATGCATTATATATATATACACATATATACATATATATGTGAAGATAATTTATTTTCTTGCATTATTAGTACTGGTTTATTTTGTGATTTTAAGATGATTATACTTATATGTTATTGGCATAGTAAAACTGTTTGCCTTTGTTCTCTGACAGTTAATATTTTATTTCATTTTTCATCACTGCTCTGCAGAATCATAAACCAGTCCAGCAACGTCGAGATAGCTTCTTTTCCAATCTATAAGGTGCTATTCTGTGCACGTGGACATGATGGGACAACAGAGAGCAATTGCTTTGCATTTACAGAGAGTTCCCATGGTTCAGAAGAATTTCAGATACATGTTTTCACCTGTGAAATTAAAGAGGCAGTAAGTATAACATATTGTAGGTATTTGCTATAGAGAAGGATTAGGGTAGTATTTTTGAGATCTAATCTCGCTGTTATATAAATTTGTATGTATGACCATACACCATATTTTATAAATTTGGAGTTTATTTCTAAAGAGAAAGCTCATATTTGTAATGGCAAAGAACTGAATATGGAAAGCCAAAACCTGCAAAAGTGGTATGGTAGGTAGGGCTCTTTCAGCCTACCAGATGTTACAGGAAAAGGCCACCTGATGAGTCTTCCTCCCACCTAGCGTGGTAGTCATCACCTGGGCTTAGAAAGGGGGAATATTTTGCACCTCTTATTATTTTCCCCAAGTCTGTTGGCCCATGTGATTTCAGAACGTGCCTCTGACAATACCTTTTCCTCTTCTGGGGCGATGGTTGCATATTGCTTGTACTTGAATCGCTTACTAATAGTTTCCTCGCACAGAGCTCTGTGGTGTCACTGGTGTTATTTGTTACATGCATTCACTTAGAGGCTGGCTTTTGCTGTAGAGAACTAGCCCGATTAAACATACAAATGCTCACTTATAGCCGGGGTGTGAAATTGAAGGCCTTTGAGGGGGCCTGGAAGTTCCTTTTAGCTATTCCTTAAGTGGTGGTTTCTTCTAAGACTGGAGAAGTAGTTCAGAATCAAGTGGCTGTTAAATACATGGGAAGAGTTCCTTCTTTCCTGCCTCTGTTGAATTCTCCCCAAATCAGAAAGAAATCGCACTTTTAGAACTCCAGTACGTAGGCTTCAGTCAGTGGCTTTGGATGAGCAAGGTCTCCACTGTGTGTGCTTTGGGGAATATAAATTGTGAGCAGAACATGCTGAAAGCAGCAGTTACTCTCTTTGCTCTTTACCATGAAACATAAATAAATCATTGTGTTAACAGGAATTCTGAGAACTTGTTTCTGGCCACAACATGCAAGCTCACAGAAGTGTAGGTTCCTGTGCGTCTGATACTAAGCCCAAGGGGTATGCCAGTCCTTACCCCTGAACACCAAAACGATCGTGCTCAGACACACGTAGTTTAGACTGTAGTCATAGCAGCTCTCTGCCAGAACCCGTGCCGTGGGAGAAGTCATTCTGAATCTACTTCATCCCAACGTTTATGTACACACACATGCACACGCTCTGACTATGTGACCAACCGGTGTGACAAGAGGGTGAATGAGTTCAAGTGTGCCTGTCACATGGGAGACAGCGACTATAAATATTAGGAAAGAATTTGTGTGTGTTTGTGAATGAGGGGGTCTGTTTCTTTTCCTTGCAACCCCACCGCAGAAGTGGGGAAGCAGATGGTAGAGTGCTGGCATTCCATGTTGGCAGCCATCACTTAACAGGCCTGTGTGGTTTCTGGAAAATTGGCACTCAACAGCGAGGAAGTGAACTTAGAAGAGGCGGAGACCTGCTGCTTGGGGAGGCAGAAGCACCGTGGCGGAAGCAAGCGAAAGGGACCTGGCTGCGAGCATTCTTCTTACCTGTGACGGTATGGAGCTCTCTTTGGACTGTAGCGTCCACTTGTCTGTGGGGGGGGAAAGCTTTGTCATTTTGAGAGCCTGAACAGTGGGAGAGCAGTGGACAAAACTGGGGAATTTTCGGCCTTACCATTTTGGATATAGTGTTACACAGCATTAATCGTATTTCTAGAGAGGATATTTGGGACTCTGCACGTTGTGAAAAAGTGATGTCCGTGGTTTTTTTTTTTTTTTTTTTTTTTTGATGTTCAAGTATTATTATTACTATTATTTTTTAGAGTTCACTTTTCAATATGTTACAGTATGGGACATTAGTGGTAAAATTAATTGTTTGAAGGAGAAATACATGATAATTGTCCTTAAACTTTATTACAAGAAATCATTTCTAAACGAAAACAGCCTAGTATAAATACAGAGCGTATGCCAGGCACTGTGCTACACATTTGCTCAGTATGCATCGCATCTCTATGACATAGGTAGTATTTATTTGAACTAGCGATCTAGGCTCCCCTTTGCCTGGAGCAGGCCTAGTTTATGCCTGTTGTCCAGGTGTATTGTTAATGGCACTCCATTTTATTCCCAGAAGAGCTCTGGTTTGCCTGAGAAATTGTGTGCTCACCCGTTGTTTATCTCAGGGCTAAGAGAATAGACGACAGAGCTGGGTTTCCAGTGCATGGCTCTGACTCTGAGGCCCCTTGTGATTTTCAGTCATAGGCAGATGGGGGTTTTTGTCCTTCAGTTGTGCTTTGTACAGGGATCGATTGACCACAGAGCTTGTATCCCACCTGCCTTTGGGTTCTACCCGTACCTCTTATAGAAGATGTCCCACGCCTTCCTCTCCCCTCAACACATAATTACCCTTTAGTTAATCTGAAGTCCTTTCCTTGCATCTACGAGTTGTCTGGTTATTTGGTTCCCAGAACTTTCTTGTTGTGTGGTGTAGGAGTAACTTTAGTCTTTAGTATTTGGGCCCCTCTTCATGGCCACAGACCATTGGCAAAAACAGCTCAGGAACAGGTGACAGTCTTATAGCTTAAATACGTACTGTGTGGTAGTGCTGCTTATTAACTTGTTTTCTGTTGTTTTCAGAGTCCCTGGATGAGACATGAAGACGGTTGTTAAAGACAAGAAGATGCCTTCTCAAGGAGGATAAGCAGCATGGCTTTCACCACCAGCTGTCACTGTCATGCCCTTATTTCACCGTGGGTCCCCTCAGCAGCAGGCACTAGCAGTGGCAGAGGGGAAGCCAGTGAGGGTGATGACTTTGTTGGACCTGTGGCTCAAGCACTAGGGGTTCTAGCCCTGCAGAAGGGCTAGCACGCTTTTGACTCACTGCCCTGGATGTTCTACAGGGCTCCGCTGGGGTGAATCTCAGCTCTGTATGGCGAAAGAGCTGGGAGCCCCGCCGGAAGAATCCTGGTGCCAGTGGTCTTTGTACAGGAGAATGATGGGCTAGAACGCCTAATATCAGAGCAAAATATCAGAGCACCTAGAGGAAAAAGCCAAGGAGCCACCTATTCTTGTTGCGGTCTGTTTTTAAAGATACTTCAGAAGGCTTAGTCGATGCTCTAATTCATTTCCATTAGTCAGTGTAATCATTTTCCTCAAGACAGATTTTGATGTTTGTGTTGTGTGTGTTCTAACATACTTGCTATTCATTGCTAACAATTCTCAATGTTATGCTTTAGAAGCATGGTTGTTACCATCTGGTATTAGGCATTCAGAAATATTTCATGGTAAATATCAAAAGTATCATTGGGAAGATCTTAATTCTTCATGCACTGGTTTTTCTTAGTATTGCTGATATACCTCTATATATTAAAAGAAGACCTTACTCCTCACTTGGAAAAATATTTTACAACATATTTATTGAAAGTTATTTTAGCAAAATATATTTCTTTGGAAATTAATTAAATTTTGCTATTGGTATTTTTCCTTAAATAGATTTTTAAAATTTTTTAAAAAGTTTTTTTTTTTTTTAATATGATATGCCTCTTATTTTAGCCCCTTTAGGTGAGTGATATATTTAAGCAAGATGTTTTTAATATTTTAACACATATCTTTCTGGGTATATTTTATAGAATGATTTTTCTACATTTATTTCTTAGGTGAGTATTTTCCTGACATATAGTGTTTTTATTTATTTAAGTATTATATTTCTCAACTGTAGTTTAAATTTAATGTTAGTTTCAGATGTACAGCATAGTGGTTAGACAGTTGTATAATTCAACTACGGGATTCCGCCCCCCAGTAACCCCAGTACCTGCCTGGCACTGGCATAAGGTGCTTTTCAAAGGGTTGATTCTCTTTTCTATATTTAGTGAAAAGACATTATTTTGGATACATTACCTGTGTTATTTATTTTAAGTAAATGCCTTTTTGTTTAATGGCATTTTTTAAAATTGTTAACATGTAATACATATTTCAGAATTTGGAAAACACTGTAATAAAAAAGAAAATAAAAGTTACTCAAATTTCCACCAGAGTTAGGATTTTGGTGTGTCTCTTTTCCGTGTATCTACATGTGCCCTCCTCCCCACCTCTTCAGAAGTAGCACAACAACAACAGCAACAGCAGCAGCAGCAGCAGCAGCAGCAGCAGCAATCCCAATATAGTTTTGTGTTTAATTAGTGCTTTCTATTGGTACTACCTTCTGGGGGGAAATTGTACTGTATTATTGGTCAATAAACCTTTGCCTTCTGCAAAGAAAAGGCCTAGTATATTATTTGTGTGTGTGTGTGTGTGTGTGTGTGTGTGTGTGTGTGTAATAGTGTGGCATATAGAGAAATGTTTGCAAAGGTATGTGTTTTTAACTTTTTTCCCATGGTATTGGTTACCCAGCTTGTTCCAGTAATTACAGCTATTGGTCATTCTTGTCTCTGAAGCTACTCTGCCAATCTGTGGACACCATTCTAGTCTGTCCACCCACTCTAGAATACACAAATGATTTTAACTTTTTGTTATGAAGCAACTTGTAGGGCACAGTCAAGACTAAATGCAGTGTGATTGCTGTTAATGCTGTTAATGTACTGTTGTGCCCTTCCTTCAAAAGGAGAGAAAGGTGTGATCTGTTTCCCCACCCCCCCTTTATTCTCTATCACTCTGGCTTAGCCCCATGTACTTTACCTTTTAAAAAAGAAATTCCTAAGCCTTGCCATCTACTTTAAAATTGCCAGTCTTTTGGCTTTTCTTGGTGTGGTACAATGTGCTAGGCTTGCTGATAGCTTTGACAACATAAGTGAAGTAGAAGATATGGGAGAGGAGAAAAAAGAAATATGTTGGGGTTTGACTCTACAAATATATCTAAAATTAAGTAGAGTTACTCTATTTCACATGTAATGTTTTCTTAAAAATGTGCTGAAGTGAAATGTGTGAAAAGGGACCAATAGACTCCATATTTTTTGGGGGGGAGTGGTTAGGAGGTGGGCAGTACTCAAAGAACTGAAAGTAAAGTCCCTATTTGCACTTTATTCTGTAGGCAAAATCTTCAGTGAATTATTCCTAGCATGGTCTTGGGTTGTTTTCCTCTGTATAACACTTAAATTATTGAGCTAAGTCAAGTAAGTATCCAGCTGAGACCAAACATTTTTGCTTTTAGCTTACCTAATGAGCCCTCCCCTACCTCAAGCTCATTCAGCTTACATGTGGTAGGATGTAAGCTCCATGTTCACTGGGGTATGATACTTAGTGCACCTATAATAATACTGAGTACACAGAACATGTTCAAAATATGTTGAATGAATGAGTAAATTTATCATTGTTTTAATTGTATAAGATTTGAGGCCTACAGGTTTTATTAATGTCAGTCCTTTGCTGCTTTTATTGTTTTTACTAATTAATACAGCATTAAAGCCAGATAACACACTAACATATTTAAATGTATGTACAAGGTGATACAAATATGATGCTACAGCTGAAGTTGAACTTCATGCTGGCAGGCAACAGAAGTGTGTAAGTTAGTTAATTTAAGCTATTAATTTAGCATTGTCAGGGCAGCTCATTGATTAATATATGTAAGTATGGCTATTGGAGGTTGGAAGATCACTTGTTTTTGAATATGATAGCCTGAATGAGAAAAGGTATAATATGAATATAACAAAAATGAAGAAAGAGCCCATACTTTTAAGAAATTTTGTTGACGAAAGTGCGCTTGTTTCAAGCAAGTTACAAAATATTAATCCTAGACTAATATACTCAGTGGATTCAAGTTTGAGTCCACTCCGTATAAAGTGAAGGGTTTATTAACATTCCGAAAAGCCTCTTTACTTGTTCCTCCCAATGAGAGGTTTTGAAAATATGATATTTGTAAAATTCTTCTTATTTCATCTTCTTTTCTTCAACTCATGGTGGCCTAAAAGATTTGGAAGGTCTTTTGTGCTTCAGACTTACTCTGGTGGGAGAGGATATGATGCTTCTTTTGGAACCAAGGAAAAGACTAACTTCTGGAAGAGCGTGGAATTTAGAGTACTTCTCCACTTCAGGGGAAGAGTTTAAGGTCTAGATATCTAAATAACATAATCAGCAGGGTGGCTTAGTACTAATAAAACATATAAGACCATTTCAGCATAACAATGTTGCATAACAACACTAGAAGCTCTTTAAACCATGTTACTGTGTGTGCTTGTTGCTAAAACCAGTATTTGCTTCCTTCAGTGTTTCCCTCAGTGTCTAGTCCTCTGAAGCCAAGGGAAGTGAGAAGGGAAATTGATGACTAGGGCTAAAACCTTGTTTGTGTGTGTTGATTGGGAAGGTTTAGATGCCAGCAGTATTCTAGAAATTATTTTTGGATTCATTCATTGCAATATAGTATATTCTGAGGTCTAGAAACATCTATAAATAAAGAGTTCTTATATGAACTTAAATACCTTTATTACTGTTTAAATGCCAGATTAAAAGAAGTAACTATATTTTTAGACTATATGTACACTATATATTATAAGCTATATCACATAAACTGTATATGAGTATGCTTAGATTATATCTGCTAAAGAAAAATGTGATCATGGAAATTTATAGATTCAAGAATTAGGTGAGAAGGGTATACAAATGCAGTTAAAGTCTTTGCCTAATGGTTCTTCCATTTTTATTCTTTTAGGTAAGCAGAATTTTATATAGTTTCTCTACAGCATTCAAGCGTTCTTCCAGACAAGTGTCTGATGTTAAAGACTCCGTTATTCCGACCCCCGACAGTGATGTGTTTACCTTCAGTGTCTCCTTAGAGGTAAAAGAAGATGATGGAAAAGGAAACTTTAGGTGAGGTTACTTTGAAAGAGTAAAAATTGGTATTGTGCCTGAAATATGATGTTGGCTAATACAATAATTCTAGACACTATACAATGTTTGTATAAAGCTTTAACATCCTAAAGAATCATTTGACTGGTGAATGAATATGTTTCACTTTTCTCATGCTTTTCAGATATTTTATGTAAATGATTTTTTTACTATTTAAAAATACTGATATTTATTATATAAAACTTAGTAAAATAATACAGGTAGAAAAAATATCAGCTATATAGTCTTGTCAGTTAAGAATAAAAAACAGCCAGTCTTGTTGGTGAAGACAGTCACTTTTAGTCATTTATTTATTCCCTTTTTTATTTCTAAGGGGTATTTTTATGCAATTATTATAAACAGATTTTTCTTTTAACTTTATGATGTAAGAATTTTTCCATTAAAATGTTCTTAAGCAAAATACTTTCTAATGGTTATGAATAGTATATTGTGTGGTTTGAGCATCATTTACTTAACCCATTCATTCTATAGTATATTTAGAATGTTTTCTCTCCAGTTCAAAAATAGGCAGATAGGACACCTATGTCCTTCACTGGGCAGACAGTGGTCGCCTATGTACCTTAACTGTGCTTTCAATTTTAACAATGATTGTTAGGTAGGTATTTTATTTGTTTTTTTACAGGTACAGAAATTGAGTTTTAGGTCAAATAAGTTGCTCAAGGTATTTTTCTGTTTCAGATAAGACAACCTGTATGTTAGACATTTACTCTTTTAATGATAATTCTTAAGAATAGTCAGTCTGGCCTAGGCTACACTGCTGCAACCTATGTCCCTTTGTCCATTTTTAATTTATACTTTCCCGGATATGTCACAGCATCTCAAATTCTCGATGTTTACAAGTAAGTCCTTGTGTGCTTGGGCCTTCGGTTTCACTATGGAGGAAGAATTCTGACTGCACTACTAGCTAAACCGGAGACGTGACTGTCTTCAAAAATAACTAAATCATATCCCTAAATTTTTTAAATTTAAAAACTAAAATTTGAAATGACATTATTTTAAAAATCTTGTTTTTAACCTTGGTCAGAGTTTGTTGACTATAAAATTTGTAGTTTGTTACTGAGTGGCAGGGTGAGAGTTTAGTACATTTTAAGAGTATGTGTCCTGTTGCGTATATAAATATTAATACTTTGTTGTCTCATTCTAAGGTTGGAGTAGATTATCTTGTTTTATTATATTACTTATTGTATTGATAAGTCCTGTTCTTTTTGCATATTTCAGTCCTGTGCCTAAGGATAGAGATAAATTTTATTTCAAATTAAAACAAGGAATAGAGAAGAAGGTTGTGATTACAGTGCAGCAACTTTCTAACAAAGAATTAGCTATTGAAAGGTAAGCAGCTTGCTCCTAAATGCTACCAAAAACCTGTATTGACGTTGTTACTCTGTTTCAAGAGACATACTACTGAGTCTCAACTATATTACTCACTGTGGCTTTTCACTGTACTTCAGTTTCTTCATTTAAAAAAGAGAATGAGGATGGGAATCATAATGCTTTAGCCATGCTTAAATAAGTTAGCTGTAACTGGTTCATTGAAAATCTTATTGATGAGGGCAATAAACATGAAATGGCTGTATTTTTTCAGTAATGTCTTCAACTCTGATCAAATCTCTTTTTCCTACAGTTCTTTATTTACATGTAAGACATTTTTTATTATTAAACAGTCCATGTAGCTATTGGGATTTTGGCAGCTTTAAAAGATGGATACATATCTTTTAAATGTATAAATGTGTATACACATACACACGTATACATACATATATGTGTGGGTCTACTTACGTATATATTTGTATAAAATGAAACCTCTTGAAGGACAAAATATACTATAAATAAAGTCAGTAGCCAATGATAGTTCTGGAAAAATGCTCATAATGTAGATGACAGATGAAAGATTAATGTCTACAGTACATATAAATTTCTTAACAATTGACAAGAAAAAAAAGGAGAAAAGCCAGCAAGGGTATAAATAGTATACCCTTCACATCGCCAGCAAACATATCTGTAAAGATGTCCCAATTAAGGTAACAATAAAATATCTGACTGGGAAAAATAACAGGTAGAGCTGGTGAGGATACGGAGGAGGAGGCTAACGTGTGTGTACATCTTTTTTGAAAAGCAATGTGGCAACATCTATGAGGATTAAAAAATACCTAGAATGAGGCACAGCTGTCTCATTCTATGGAATGTATCTCATTGTAAATAAAAGTACATCTAAGAACATTTAAAAAGATATTTATGACAGCATTATTTATAGTGGCAAAAAGCTGGAAGTAAAAACATATACCTATTTACCAGGCTTGGAGGAGTGGGAGAAACTGACGATCACAGAGGGAAAAAAGGCCTCTCTGTCGAGGGTATTGTGTACTGTGACCGCTCCCTCTCCCCCAAACCTCCGCTCTCTAGCCTGGGAGGGAGGCCGGGGCCAGCTGAGGCTCTGATGGCATCGTGGCAGCCTCTGTCCCAGTCGAATCTAAGAAAAGGTGTCTGCAGCTTTCTTTAGAGTGTCAGGTATTTAGCTTGACTTTCTTCCTACTTTGGATCCTACTGCTGGTATCCAGATAAGAGGAAGAGTTCTCTGCAGTGTCTTGGTAGAGTGATGCACCTATGTGTTTTTAATTGCTTGTGAAACCAAACACAAAAACCCTACCTCATCAATTTTAAGAGGCACATCTTCATATTTAACATCCCTGAAATTATGGTGTGTTTAACAATTGATGACATCTTGTAATTATAGTTGTCATGTGTTGTTTTTTTTTCTGTTCTTGGTGGTATAGAAAATAGTCGTCGGCCTTAAAATTGATGACTTCTTAAAACTGAAAAAAAAAAAATAGCTGAAGGTAAAGCTGTTGTTGATTTTGAATATTTTAGTCCTAAAAGAATGATGATGAGAATTAAGATTTTTTTTTTTTGGTTAGCAGTAGATATAACAAAGTTTCAATCTTTTTATTTGGGATTATTTTCAAACTCACAGAAGAGATAAAAAAATAAAACACCTACAGAGAACACTTACATACTCTCTACTCAGGACCACCGATTGGTCATACTGAGCCCATTTGCTTTACACCCACTTTCTTAATCTGTCAGCCTCTCGATTTCTCTGTCTCTCTCCCTGTTTTTCTTTCCCTACTTACACACATACACACAACACACACGCACGCATTTGCTTTTCTGAACAATTTAAGAGTAAATTACATACTTCACTGTGTTTTATTCTTATGTACTTCCTTAGGAGATGGGTATCTCTTCTATAGCCACATTATATGTTATCAATTCAATAAATTTAACTTTCATACAATACTTTATCTGACTTGCCATTTGTCTCCAGTTTGTTCGTTAACCCGGAACATCCTTTCCTCTTCCAGGTCAGGGTTCCCACATACCTTGTTTAGTTGTCATATATCTTTAGCTTTCTTTCATCTGGAAACATTTCTGCAGCTTTTCTCTGTCTCTTATGAAATGGACACTTTTGGAAAAATGCATCCCTTTCCCTTTTTAATATAACATCACTCATTTTGGGTTAGTCTACCATTTCCTCATGCTTAGATTCAGGTTCTTCATGCTCCAGGTGAGGTTCCCTTCATGGTGCCGCACACCTGGAGGCATTTGGTGCCAGTCTGTCCCTGGCTGATGGTGCTAGTTGTGATTACCTAGTAAGGATGGCTGAGCTCCCCGCTGGAGTTCCTTTTTTCCTCCCTTGTAACTAGTAAGCTATCTGTAGGGATACCCATGAAAATATCCTGCTTCTCATCAAAATTTCCTCCTTTATTTATTCATTTGTGATTCTTGTCCGATCCAATATTTACTGTGATGAATGCAGAAGGAGAGTTTTCTGTCTCCTGCGCTTTTCCTAGACTTACTGCCCATCAGCCTGCGGCATTCCGATGTAAGCCAGACTGCTCCCTTCTCTTTCATTTATGTATTTACTTATTATTGGTCTGGACTCCTGAATTCTACCCCCACCCCAGCAGTAGTTTATAATTCACTATAGTGCTGAATTATTTTGGTGTTCAGATGGTTCCAGAATTTGGCAGTTGGAGCCCCCTTAAAAGCTAGGTCCTATGACCTGCCCCTGGCTCGTTCTTTCTGGCCTAACAAAGGGCAGCTCTCCATTTAGCACATCTGTGGTAACACAGGCAGAGAGGGGGTAGGTGCTGAGTGGAGTGACCTAGCTTTTAGTAATCACCTAAAAGCCTTTGAATTCTATGGCTGAGTGGTCTGTTACGCCTCTGCACGAGGGTCCTCTACCGTGCTTGCATGTAAGGTGCAATCCTTTGTTTTTCCAGTGAGGGGCCCCCAGTTTGATGAATGAAGGCGAAACCGTTGAATGCCCAATCATAATATTTTCTTGATTAACTTAAACATTTCCACATACATTTTACACCTACTTTTTAAATAGATTACACAAAATGATAACTTAGAAATGTTGCTTTTTTCCGCACTCTCATGTCCATATGACAACTTTATACAGAATCTCTTTACTATTCTTCAACATCAGTGTCTTCATTATCACTTCAGCTACTTTTTGAATACTTTTAAGGCATTTTCAAAGCATGTTATCTGAACTTCTGCGTAAGTTGAGACAAAGCACTTTTTGAATCAGTATATATTGTTATCATTAGCAATTTTACATAAATCCCAAGTACACATTTGCATAATATTAGGGTAGTTAAAATCATTCTACATATAGCCACTTAACTATGCGGGGGGACCCTCAAAAAACTGGAATTTATTGATAAAAAGTTGTGTATGTATTCTTACATGTTTAAACTTCAGGCACCTTCAAATTACCCTCCATTTGGTGCAATACACTTACCAAGATGTTTCTTCCACTCAACAGAAGTTTTGAACTCATTGATGTTGATGCTTTTTAGTGCTTCTGTGGTTTTTTATTTCACCTCTTCCACATGGGCAAAATGTTTCCATTGACTTTTTTTATCTGGGGAAGCAAAAAAAGTTGCTTGGGGCTAGATCTGGTGCACAGGGAGAGTGCGGCATGGGGGTCATGCTGTTTTTGGTCAAAAACTGCTGAACACTCAGCTCGGCACGGGCGCAAATGCTTGTGTATCACCTGTCGTGGAATGGGCAGACGTGTTGAAAGAGTCTTCAAAAAAATTCACTGAAGCCTCTCAAAACCCCTCACAGCCTCTCACAACAAGGCCAGCTGGTGCGCTGATACAGACGGGTTCCCAGAATGCTCACCTAGCGGGGGACGCCTGTGCTACCAAGGGGCCCGCCCTCCAAAAGATAATCATATTGTTTTTTTGGGGGGGGCGTTGTCCTCCCTCATATATTGCTTTAATTTTAATATAATTAATCTTTATGATAATATCTAACAACTGTGAGTTCATATATTCTGCAATAATTACTAAATCCATGTTAAGTTTCCTTGCTTTTTCACACATCTGTCAGTTGACCTCTGTAACCATCTACTCTAAAATTGACTGAGATGCTCTTCCTTAAATAATACTTTGCTCAACCTAACAGGCAGAATTTCCTGTGATCTGTGATATTTTTTAAATACTTGGATTTATTTTTTTTGGGGGGGGGGAGAAAAAACCCAACCCTGCCTTTTATTGGGTTAGTGGTATTCAATGTGTTTAAATCACAAAATTTTAAATGATGGAATTTAAAGTAATCCAGTAGGTGGCAATCTTGTCAAGAGAATTCTTAATACCTCTGAATCGGAAACATTGCTGCTGACAGTTAATTTGTAGCATGAAGACATTGGTGTGAAAAAAAATCCTTCAAATTACATAATTTGTGGTTTATCCTTTAAAAGAGAAAATGACTTATCGTTTTTAAAAACAACTTTTTATTATGTGAAATTTCCAACATGAACAAAAGTAGTAAGAAAAATATATTGAACCCCAGTGAATTCATCACCCACTCCAAAGGTAAATTTTCAATATTTTGGGTTCTTTAAAGTATTACTCTTTGTTATGAAAGAAGCTATTTGTGTATTCAACAATTCAAGTGTTCCTTATATGTACATATTTGACAAATTATACGGCGATGATCTGTCCTGACTGACCCCTTGGAAGGCAAATACTGTGTCATTTATTCCCACAGTCTTCAGTGTCTAGCACAGTGCTAGGAACACAGCTTCATAGGGAGCTACCTAATCCTCAGTTAGCACTTCATCTATGCTGAGCGGTGTTCTAGGTATTGTGCAGTTGAGGAAACTGAGGCACCGAGAGGTTAAATAACTTGCCAAGATCATACAATTAAATACTGAGTCCACCTGATATCAGAATATAGCTTCTTATTCTCTACTGTCTCTTTTAAAACACTTGTTGAATAAATGAATAAAAAGTTTATAAAGCCCTGGCCAGTGTGGCTCAGTGGGTTGGGCATCATCCTGCAAACCAAAAGGTCGTGGGTTCAATTCCTGGTCAGGGCACCTGCCTGGGTTGTGGGTTTGATTCCCAGTTGGGGCACATGCAAGAGGCAACTGATCAATGATTCTCTGTCCCTGACCGCTGGCCTTTCCATGGGTTTTCTATCACCATATATAGAAATTCTCAAAAGATTTTCTTGCATACTGCTAAATAGATACAGATTTTAAGAGCTTTATCTAGTGTTTAAAATGCACCATTACCTAGCACCCACTCTGATGCTTCGAGTGGATTGTTGGTTATGCTTGAGACCTGAGAATTGAGTGGGGCATTTTTCAGTTTTTGCTGTATTAATTTTTTGTCCAGTTGCTTTTTGCCAAGTATTCTTATTTTGTAGTGAAACGATTTAGGACAAGTCATACCATGTACATCTAGAAAATGGGCCTCTTTGCACGTCCCTGAGAAGCAGCAGTGTTCTAATGATGGCGGCTTCAGGCCCCGTGGACGGTCAGCTGGGAACGGATGTGTGGCTGTCACATCGCCCTGTGCCCAGAGGCCCGCCCTGATGCCTGCTGGGTGACCCGGGCAGGTGCTGAGACAGTGAGCGGGCCACAGGGCTTAGTGTGCTGTACGCGTGTAACTCTGTGCCGACGGACATGGGCCAACACGGCCAGCAGGAAGAGGCTTTTTTCTTTCGCCTTCTGCTTTGGGGGGATGCAGTCTTGCATATACGTTAAAATACAGAATGCATTGATACCAGAAGATAGTTCAGTCATTTGTGGAGTGATTCAGAGATGTGCCTGTTTTGATTGTAAATTCTGGTTTAGTTCTTCATTTGTGCTTGCCGGCTTGTAGCAAAAAACCATATATAATGAGAATTTGGAGTGTTAAGTACCATACTTCTTAGCATGAATGATTTACAGTTTCCTTTTCTTGCATTATTTTCTTGAGGAAAAGATTTCCAAACCAAGAAGTACTTAAAAAAAATCAACAGGGGCTCTTTTCTTCTCACGAAACAAACAGCTGTCCAGTGTGATTTGACATTCCTAAGGTAGACAGATGGTAGTGTTTAAACTGTTGATTATTTTTGTGCTGGTATATTTGGATGTCAGGCCATCCTCAGGGCCTTTTGCTGAATTTACCTAGCACTTATTTTTGCCTTTACCTTAGCAGGTTGTTTTGGTTTGATTTACAAAGAAGCTCAAGTCACTGACTTGAAGTTACCTAGGTGTTAGTTTGATTTGCGTCTTTTATTCTCTGTGTAAGCTAGTGTGTCTGTGAAATCGTTGAACAAAATCAAGAGTTTTAGATATTCTAATAATTTTTCTTAATGGACATCATTCTTTTCCATCTTGAAAATGAGAAAAAGTGAGTAGAACGATAACTCCCTTTTCCTTAGGAAAACGGGGTATAGTTATACAAAATGACTTCATTGTTCTCTGATAGTTAAGGTGCTTTGGAAAGTGAATATCTGGAAGTGTCTATCCGTCAGCCTTTGGACCGGAACTTGCAGTTAGGACAGAATTTCCAGTATCTTTCATTGCCAGCTTCTGCTGGCGCCCAGGAGAGGGAGGTGGCGCTCCAGAACAGTACATGTAGTGCCGCTGCCTTTTCAGCATCATATACTAAGAAATACTGTGCTTGTATAAGTTGTTCTATTCTGGGAGTCTTGGAGTCAGTATTTGAATGAACTTTTAAATTTGAACAAATTACAAACTCACAGAAAGTTACAGAATAGCATAGGAAGGCCCCGCGTACACTTCCCCCAGCTCCCCGCAGTGGGAACATCTTACATACCCCTAGTGCTATGTGAAAATTAGAAAACTGACAATGGTATAATCTGTAGATTTCTAGAAGAGCTCTTTTTGAATTCTTTTGTAAACCATAGTATACTTCTATAATATAATAATTTCTCAATGAATTATTTGCTCTTCTAGTGGCAAGGGGTCTTTACTTAGCTTTATTTAACTTAAAGTGACTGATCAAGACAGTTATGATCAAAGGGGCTGCCTGGTCCTAGGTGAAGAGAGTTCCAGGTTGTGCCAATGTAGGAGTATTTTTTAAATTGAGATATTTTTGGCATATAATACTGTGCAGATTTAGGGTATACAACATACTGATTTGCTGTATTTATATATTGTGATATGACTGCCATTGTAGTGATAGTTAGCATGTCTGTCAGGTCACTTAATTCTTATTTCTTTTTTGTGGTTGGGATAAATAAGATCTAGTCTCTCAGCAAGTTTTGTTACAATGCAGTATCATTGTCTACGTTCACTGTGCTGTGCATTAGATCCCTAGTACTTATTTTCTACTGGTTGCAAGTGTGGCCCTTAAACAACATCTCCCCTGTGCCCCTGCTGTCACTCAGCATAGTGTCTTCAAGATCCAATGATGTTGTTGCAAGGGGCAGGACTTCCTTTTTTTGTTTTTTGTTTCTTTTTTTAGGATTTCCATCTTTATCATGTTTGAATAATAGTCCACTGTGTGTGTGTATCACATTTTCTTCATTCATCCATTGATGGGTGCTTTGGTTGCTCTTATATTTTGGTTATTGTGAATAAGGCTGCAATAAACATGGGAGTGCATATGTTTTATATCTTTTTGGCATCCTGTTTCATTTCCTTTGGGTATATAACCAGAAGTGGACTTGCAGGATCATACGGTAGATCTGTTTTTAATTCTTTGAGGAAACTTCGTATTTTCCATGATGGTCATTTAATTTATAGTCTTGATTTACATTATATAAATTGTTTATTTATTGGTGTAGGGAATTGTGACTTCTAACATGGTGATTAAGTAATTAGAAGAGATGACATACTTTAATTATGTCCTATTCTGGTTATCGGTTTATTGCCTCTTGGTTCCAAATCTACCCTCTTTATCTGCCAGTTTTGTGCAAGCAGCACAATCTTGTGCCAGTAGAGGGTGCTGGAGAGACGCTGCAGGAGGAAGGGACTTCTCTTCCTGGTTCTGGCCTGATTGTGTCTTGCTGCAAGGTTCTGGGACATCCTGTGGGGCTGTGCTCCAGCGGGGCTCCCAGTGCTGTCCTTCTCTGAGCTCACAGTCCTGGTCCTGGCTCAGTGCGACCTTCCTGGGGACTACCAGACACGAACACTGCGGTCTCCGGGGATCACACTGCTTCGCCAGAGAGCTGGCTCCAGGTGTCCTGATTTCCATTGTCTGCCTGCGAGCACCCCTTGGCTGTCTGCACCTTGAGGATTGTTTCCTGCTTGCTTGTGGCCTGGCTTTGTCTGGGCCGTCCAATAAACTTCTTTGTCTTCCAGTGAGTTGCCTTCCATCCTCTCCAGTGAGGTGTGAATACCAGCTTTAGGGAGAGGACCCTCCTCCTGTGTGTGCTGTTCCTTGGGGCTCTCCCTTAGCCTTAGGGTGTTCTTTAGAATTCTCTTTCAGTTACTCTCCTATTACATTTAATAATTCTTTATAGCACACCTTCCCAGTTCAAATTGTTGTGTGTTCTCACTCCTAATTGGATCTCGACTAACAGTATCTATTTAAAATAGTACCTAATGAAAGTAGCCAGTCTCATAAAGTTTCTGATAGGTTTCTTTGAGAAAAAAAAAGAACCCAACTGGTTATTTTAGATAGTCTTTTAACTGTCATGGTGGCAAGGATAATAACTACGCTTTAATGATTTTTACCATATGTCCACATCCATCCCAAGTGTTTAATGCAGTCGTTTTCATACTAAAGCAAGAAACCCTGAAAAGTAAATTATCTTTTTATTTACGTTTTGGGGGTGGGGTGGGTCTAAAGCCTGTTATTTTGCTTTGCTAAGAAACATAGCTAGTAAGAGCAACACAGGGGTATGAATCCAGGGTTTTTTGCTATTCTTCCAAAAGTCTTTCCAGTGGACCCTTTTGTACAACTTTTTGGAGGAGGGGTGAGGGGAAATTTCAAGACCCTATATACATGTATATGACATACAGTCATCCCTTTGTATACACTGGGGATTGGTTTCAGCACCCCCGTAGATACTGAAGTCCACAGACGCTCAAGTCCCTTATACAGAGTGGCGTTGTGTTTGCATATGACCTGCGTAACCCTCCTATGCACTTAACTCAGCTCTGCGTCACTTACAATACCTAACACAGTGTGAATGCTGTGTAAATAGCTGTTTCACTGTATTGTTTAGGGGATGATAGCAAGAAAAAATCTGTACGCGCTCACTACAGACGCAGCCATCATAGGCCTGACTTCATTGTACATGTCAGCAGCATATGTTTTTCTCTCGAATATTTTTGATCTGTGGTGGGTTGAATTTGCACATATGGAACTCATAGATATTGGAGGGCTGACTATAATTATTTCATATCCCTAGTAAACATTGCTTAGTTACTAATATTTTGTTCTTACGTATATGGCAACCTAGTTTTTAAAAAAATTTTAAAGATCATTTGTTCATTTGAAGGGAAGGGGGAGGAAGAGCTACATGAACTGTATTTTTATTTAGTAGGACTTGAGGTGATTAATTAACAAAAATTAAATGTCTTTATTACATGTGAAGTTTTATTAACAAAAGTTAAATGTCTTTATTACATCTGATTTAAATACTAACTTGATTTTTCTACTTTCAGTATGGTTTAATAAGTTTACTTATCCTTTTTAGTCTCATGTTATTTTTCTAATTGTTATTCACCTATTTCCTTTAAGGTTTATATATTTAGATTAATTATTCCTGCATTCCATTATAGAAAATTGTTATTTTGATAACTGGCCAAAGCTTTATATAGCTTGATTCAGCTGTTTTGAATGAAATTGAGCTCCTGGGGAATCTGTACTATTTTACACAGGATGATATTGTTTTATATTAAAGTTTTCTTTACTAGAAACGTAAATAGCGAAATAGGGCTGTGTAGAAAAGTTGACACACAGGCCTGCAACTGCTGCCCCTCAGGTCCGCCCATGAGCTTGGCTCTTGCCTGGCGCCTGGAAGCTCGGGTTTCGGAAGGGCGCCCACCGCCCCAGCACCAAGAGGAGTGGCCCACCGTGCCAAGGCTGCTGGCGTGAACAACATGGCGTTTGCTGACAGCTGCCTTCCTCCTGGGGGGTGGGACTTTCGGCACCTGGTAGGCAGAGGGCACCGACGTGGTCGGCCCCAGTAAAATCTTAGACACTGAGTCTCTGTGAGTGCCCACGGTGGGCATTTCACACACGTCTTAGCTCGCGCCAGGGGAGTCGTGTCCTCTGCAACTCCGCGGGAAGAGGACTCTTGGGGTTCGCACCTGCTTTCCTCTGAACTTCACCCCGGCACCTCTTTCCTTTGCCGATTTTGCTTCATATCAGCTCACTCTAATAAATCACGGACAGAAACACAGCTATCTTCGAGTCGTCATAGCAGGCCACGGCGGGAGTGGTCTCGGGGACTCCAGCGCGGGGCATTCTGTTATGACTTGTTTTCCTGTAGGAGTCCCACATAAAGTCACTGTTTCTGCCTTTGTGTGCATACGAGTGTGTGTGTGGCTTTTGTTTATTATAGAAAGCCTGTGTTTGCCTGATGGAGGGTCTCTGAGCACACGGGAAAACTTTTTTGGGCTTTGTCTTCAGAGGAGCAGCGGCATTTGAGGTTATGAGCTAACGTGAAATAAATATACATTTGGGTTTACAACTTTGCAAACTCATCAAACTGGGAGTGTTTTTGGACACCCACAAGTAATCTTTCTTGATGCGCTTCAAGTAAAACCCCCTCCAGCACTCATGTATTCCGTCCCCCTTTGCCCGCCCTGCCATCAATAATGGTAAGAAGGCGCCTGGACCCCACGTTCTTCTGATCGTACCGCCCCTGCCTGGGCTCGGACACTTAGCTGTCCAAAACCGGGGCAAGGCAGGTGCCCCAGGGCCCTGCGAGTTCTTGCCAAGGCCCTGCTGCCCTCTCATCCTTCAGCCTGAGGGAAATGACCTGTTTCTCTTTCGCCTGTTTCTTTCAGGCCTTATAGGAAGTCTGGGACTCCTGGGTTTTCCATCGGTGCTCAGACTCCCACCCCGACAAGACTCTGTATAGCCCCCCTGACGCCCACCTTCCACCTTGGCCCAGCTTTCTAAGGTGCTCCGTCTCCAGTGCAGACTCCAAGTCCATTGTCAGCACAGCTCCTTTTCTCCCCCACCGTGTCCTCTGCGCTTTAGGTTCTGGCTTTTGCCCAAGTCCACCGTGTCCCTTACAGCTCTGTCAAAGGATGGCTGTTTCCTACCCTTTGTACCTGCGGCCTGGAGGTGTGTAAGCATCTTTCCTGCATGCCCGTGCTTCTTCCAGACTGTTCTTTCTCCTCCTTAAAGCCCCCCAGCTTCAGAGCCCATGCTCTTGTGTTCTACCATCTGTGCCCTCTCGCTGCAGTTACCTACACATCCTCGGGGGCCCCCTTCGTTCTTTGCAGACTGAGCTTCTGGCTCACTGCCACTCTAAGTATTAGGCTTCTCTTCATTTGGGGCAGTTTTAGTATCTATATAGATGATTTTTCTGATAATCTATCTTCTTAGTTTCTTGACCTCTGCTTGTCCAAAGACCTTGTCTTCTTCCCTACCTCAGCCACCTACCTTTGTGGTCATACTGTAGAATTTGTCATAACCACTATTTAAAGGTCACAGAACAATCACGTTTTCCCCCATGGAATATAAGGTCACTTTTGCACAGTTTCACACTACTGTGCCTAGTGAGGGATGCCTGTATGTCTCTGTCTCCTTGAATCTTGCAGTAAGGCAAAAACAATCCCAATGATTTTACGTAGGAGGGTTTTCCATCCATCTTTTGCTTTAACTTCGTCAGGTTGAAACTAACTGAGATTCCGGTTTTTATGAAATTACTTAGAGTTTTTGTATATCGTCCTACAAAGCTGTAATAGAATTAAAGCTTTTCTTGTTTGTTCTGTTTGCCCCGTCTGTCCTACTGTCATTTTTTTCCATTTTTAATAAAAGAAGCTTAGTCTAGTAAGGGAGAGTGGCCTTGAACCCATGTTAGTCGTAGACCTGCCTCCTGTCTTTTTCCTTTCCTCCTCATTTTTTATCCATAGTCTTCATAGACATGTATAGAATCCAAATGACTTAAGGGACAAAAAGAAAAAGTAAAAAAAAAAAATTCCTATTGCAGTATATTAACATATCACCTTTATTTTTCTCACTTGTTTTTCCATCATGAAGTCTAAAACAATGCTAGATAAAGAGTTTCTGGTGTTGGTATGGGTACTAACTTGGTGTTAAAAGCTATTTAAAATTCTGTTTTGAGTAAAATCTCAGTAGATATTATGGAAGGCTGAATTTTTTCTTTGTATTTACAGTGGTAATTGTAATAATTTTTAATTGGCACTGCTCTGTAGTGTGTGATGCATGCCCACCCTGAGTTTTTTCATTTCAGCTTTACATTAACATAGTAAGCAGGTAGTATTTGTATTCAGAAATGCAGTGAGACTTTGAAGTATGTGACTTGTCTGGGATCACACAGGGAATGGGAACGTGCCCTACCCGTAGTCCAGGGAGGCGACCAGGGTGTAACGCGTGTAAAAGACCATGCAGCTTTGGAGTCATAGACACGGGCTTGAATCCAGTGTTAAAACTTAATAGGTGTGTGGTTTGGGCAAATCACTTCTACTTTTTGAATACCAGTTTTATTATTAGGTTAGTAGAAGGTGCCTTTGAAATATAAATGTAACAATATAGTAATGTCTGACTTAAAGTTTCAATAACCAGAGACATGGAAACATGGGACAGACTCACAGCTGCCAGAGGGGAGGGGTCAGGGTGAAATGGTGGGAAGAAAGGGAAGGGACTAGTCAAAGAACTTGTATCAACGGCCCGCGGATACAGACAACAGTGTGCAGATGGGCTGCGGGGGCGGGGGCGGGGGGCAGGGGGGTGGGGGGGTGGGGGCGGGGCAGAGGACGGCGAAAGGGGACAACTTGGAACAGTTGTAATAGAATAAACGAGAATAAATAAAATAAAGATGTTCAATAAATAGTAACTGGTGTAATTAATATGATAATATTACCTCATTCCCAGAGGTTTCACTTCACATTCGGGGCAGGTCATCTATTTACTGCAACATGTGATAAATGATGTTGGGTGTGTCTTGCTCTGCTTTGTTAATGCTCTGCACTTACAGCGCTCAGAGAACTTACCACATCAGGTCGTAATTGCTTGTTTACTTATTTTCCTCCCCTACTGGCATGTGAGCTCCTTGAGAAAATAGGTGTGAAAGCAATTTGCTTTCTACATTATTTATAGAGTTAATAAGAGAAGGTTGAATGCTTTGAACTCCCCAGTGAAACACTTAATACGTGCCTTAGGTGTTTGTGGTAATAATAATATCTATCTAATTACTGACACATTATTCCTAATAGACCTTGCTTGTCCCCATAGGAAACCTGATGTGCTGTAATGAAGTATAATTTTGGAAATGACTAATGCAGCTTGATATTGATAGAAAAAAAGTTGTGCAAATTTAGTGCTGGAAGAACCCGTAGGGTGTACTGGTTACACCCCTCCCACTTTCAGAAGAAGGAAGTAGAGGCCTAAGGGGGTTAGGTGCTTTCTCTAAGGTCACACTGCTAGTTGGTGGCAGGATTTTTTATTTATAACCCACAAAAAGAACAGTGCATCAAAGATTATCAAAATAAGGTAATATACGTTGCCATTTAAGGAAAACCTAAACTTCCTAGTGGCCTTTTGCAGTTAAGCTTAACATAGGAATATTGCACTAAGGAAATATAAAATTGTCCCATTTACCTGGAAGTGCTAGGCAAACAAAATAGTATAAGAGTTTAAATGTTCAAAAAGAGCAAAAAGAAAGGTAGGGAGGGTGCATACTAAACTGTTAGCATTGGTTTCTAAGGAGGCTGAGCTAGAGAAGGGAGAATTAATTTTTTGCTATATGCTTTGACATTCATTAACTTTTTACAATGAGTATATAATAGTTTTATAACTTAAAAACCCTATAATATAGGGAATTATTCTTTTGTTTATCCTCACACAAGGACATGCTTATTTTAGAGAGAGGGGAAGGAGAAGAGGGAGGGAAGAGAAGCATCAATGTGAGAGAGAAACGTTGACTGCTTTTTGTACATGCCCCAACCAGGGACTGAACTTACAGCCTGGGCGTGTGCCCTCACTGGGGACCAGACCCGCAACCTTTTGAGGCTCCAACCAAGCTACACTGGCCAGGGTTGGGGAGTTATTCTTTAAAAAAAAAAAATCCATGATTGATGAAATCTGAAGCAGAATATAAAGTAGTTTCTTCTTATCCACAGTTTCACTTTCCACAGTGTCAGTTACCCATGGTCCACCATGGTCCAAAAGATATTAAATGGAAAATTCTAGAAATAAACAATTTATAAGTTTTAAGTTGCATACTGTTTTTCATAATGTGACAAAATCAGGCCATATATACTCCCTGTCTGTTAGCGACTAAGTTGCTGCCTTGGTTTTCAGACCTACTGTTGAGGTAGCACAAGGCTGATGCTCAAGTTACCGTATTTTATTTCATAATGACCCCCAAATGCAAGAGTAGTGATGCTGGCATTTCAGACACGCCAAAGAGAAGCTGTAAGGTGCAGCCTTTAAGTGAACAGTTATGCATGTACAGGATAAACTTGGGGTTTGGAACTGCCTGTGGTTTCAGGCATCCGCTGAGGGCCTTGCAGTGAATCCCCAGAAGATAAGGGGGGCTGTGATATAGGGAGTGTCAGACAGATCTTCTGTCTTCATTGACCTGGCTTGTTAGTTGGGGGACCAAGTTTTATATTTGAAAAGAATAAACTCTTTTATTCTTATCAAGAATATAAGGCAACAGTAGGAGAAATAGTACAATTTTAGACTAACATTTAATTTATACAGTATTTATTATAGGAGTTAATAGAAGAGCTCAAATAGTATATGGTAATCATATTACAATTATGACTATTAGAGTATGATTATTTCTGTTGCAGTAGCTTATATTTTGTTCAATGATACAATAATATGCTTGGAAAGTTATCCTCAGAGCTTATTAACATCATCTTTGTATGTACTTAATTGTTTTTGAAGGCCGAAAGGGAGTCTTGAGCAAAGTATCCCAAAGTACTCACAGGAAGTATGTACTGTTTTACCACTTACTGAGCTCATATTTGGATAGGATCAATCACTTACCTGGTCATGCGGGGGAAAAGGCCAATGCCACTAGAAAAGTAAACCTTAGGTAAACAGCAAGGATCAGATTAAATATTGACTGCTCAACTACCACTGTTTTGAAATTTAAAATATATTTAATTGACCTACATTCTCCACTGCTTGTATAAAATGCTCCATAGCATAGATTTAAATTTTGGAAAGCTGCAATAAAAACACTTCAGGAAGCCCTGACCGGTGTGGCTCGCTCAGGCGGTTGGGTGTCGTCCTGCAAGGTGAAAGCTTGCTGGTTCAGCTCCTGGTCAGGGCAACGTGCCTGGGTTGCGGGTTTGGCCCCCAGTTTGGGTCCCCGGTGTGGGCATGTACAGGAGGCAACCGACTGATGTTTTTCTCTCACATCAATGTTTCTATCCCGCTCTTTCTCTCTTCTTTCCCCTTTCTCTAATAAACAAATAACTAACTATTAAAAAAAACCTCTCTGGGAAGGGTGGGTATGCGTTGTTAGCAGGGAGACACTGCGCAGACCACGTGGCCTCTGAAGCTATAGGGCCCGTGGAAGAGCATGTGAAGTGGGGTGAATGGTTCAGCTTCTCTGGGCTTTACTTTGCTTCCCTATAAAGCAGAATTAACAATAATATCCTAACAAATAAAAAATATTAGATTTAACTGGAATTTGTATCTTATGAAAATCCTTTACTAATAAAGGGGTAGTGTTAATGGGATTTCTAACACTTCCCTAGCATCAGTAAGCACAGAATAAAGTAAGTGGTTAATAATAGTACATTGGATAATATTTTCACTAATAGTATGTTTAGTAATGTTTCATACAACTTCTTTTCTTTCCAAACTGAGGACATAGTTTTAATAAGCTGCTCAGTGAACATGACTGTCGAGGGCTGAGGTAATTGTTTCTGTTAATATGGCTCGATGCAAAGGGAGAGTGCCATGTCTTACTATTTTTTAAATCTCAATTTTAATTTAACTCGGTTAGATGACCTTGACCTATATATTTGGAATAACTAAGGCAAATAAGATCTCATTTCTACCCAGAAACAAATTTGTTTCTCACTACTGTATTCTGTCTCAATCAACAATTTTGTGGCCATTTTTATCCCAGTTTTGGATCATTGGTAATCTTTTACATGCAGAAATAAAGATCTGGGAATTTAGATAACTTATTTCTATGTGACTTTTGTTATTTATCTCAGTGGATTCTTATGTATGCTATTTCTCTAAAAAAGAAAGCTATTTGTAAGTACAGAGCTCAGATTGTATAGTTATTATAAAATGGCTTTTTGCTCACTAGGCTTCAATTATTCTTGATACCTTATTTCTCCTTTTTTCCCCCAATATTTTCAGATGTTTTGGAATGTTATTAAGCCCAGGTCGAAACGTGAAGAACAGTGACATGCATTTACTGGATATGGTAATGATAGCCTTACACACCTTAATTAACCAAGTAGAAATATGATAGTTATTTTATATTTTAATGTATTTTCTATTTCAAACTTGTCATATTGGGAAAATTGTTTCTAACTTTCAGCTGTATGATAGTAATAATGAAATTTGAAAACCTAAACTTAAAATTAGTTATGAGGGAGAGATTTGGGAAAATTCCAACCAAAAAATTATATGCAACTTGAAAACCAATAAAAGGACAGTGTTATGACAATGTCCATCCATTCATCTGTTTGGCTTCATAGGAGGCTGTCCTCTCTTTGAGCCCAAAATAGCAAGTACATGATTATAACAGGCATATCCAGAGTGAATATGGTGCCTTTTATTTATTTTAATGCATTGTTATTAACTTGAGTATTGTGATGGATGCTTTTATTTTCTTAAAAATTTCTCTAAATTTCTCCTCCTTGATTATCTGTCCTTACCAAAATGTATTCACTGCGTTTATTTCAGGAATGCCCCTAAAGGTCAATTTATATTTAAAAATTGGTATTTGATGTAAAAATAGCAAGCCATCTTAACTTTTAAACAGAAATATCTTCTACTATTGCAGTTAATGAAAACATTTACTGTGCGATATAGAAATGTTATAGGAAATGGTCATCTCAGAGTAAGCATAAAATTTTTGTACTGACTTCACTGTGATTTTTATATTTAGTGATAACAAATACTACATGGTTTTTTTTCCCTTTCAGCTGTGTTTTCCAAATGTCAGGAAAATGTCACCAATTATGTCAACATTTTCTTATTTCATGGTGACAGCCCATTGATTTTTCTAGTGGTTCTGGAATGGTTTGGTCAGCATTTTTGAGCTCCCAAGTGTGTGCCAAGCATTGTGTGAAGTGCTGGGGTTGTAGAATAAGGTGGAACACAGTGTTATGATGGAAACAGACCTTGTAAGTCTGTAACTGCAGCAGTGGGTTAAGTGCTCTCACTGAGTTGGTCCAGTGAGCCATAGAAACACAGAGCGAGTACCGCATGGATAGGTCAGGGAAGGACAGGCAGGTACACTGCCTGTGAAAACAAATTAGCTATTGATCCATCCGTCCTCCATTCCTCTTACAACACAGTGGTCATGCAAATGCTTTTGCCTAAAGCAATCCAGAAAATGCTGGAGCCCTGAAAATTCCTTGAGGACGTAGTTCAGAGAGATTAAACCCTTCGAAGCTCCTAGGTCTTAACTAGTCATGGTCTTTCTGAGTTTAAGAGATTAAGATGAATCACTGGCAGAGATTTTTCCGTGAACTTAAATTCAGATTATAGAATCACAGGCCTGCTGTGAACTTCTGAGGCCCCGTGCAGTCTCCACTGTTAAGAGTCTATGTTGAAATCCAGGCACTCGTCAGCGGGGAAGCCCTGAAGGAGACGTGGGCTGACCTGTGGGGCAAACAGGTGGCAGGCGGGGGTCAGCGGTCGCAGTTACCTGCAGCTGCAAGTTGTTGCTGCCCAGTGCTCTTCACCTTCACTCTGTCTTCATACATGCTCACCGAGCTTTGGCTCTTAAAAAGCTATTTCTCTGTAAACACCCACTATCATATTCCTCGTAACTTGGCCTTGTTTGTGTTATTTCTGCCCCCGAGAGCAAGACGCTAATAATTCTGTCTTTTATGATATGTCCAAATATGTGAACACTTCTGGAAACAAGTTTCACCTTCTTACACTTTATTCTGACAAACTTTGGAAGCTTTGAGAAGTCTCTCCCAGCCTCTTTCTTCCCTTTTCTCTGCCCTCTGTCCTCCCCTTTTCCCTCCTTGCTTTTCTCCCTCCTCGTCTTTCCTCTGCCTCTTTCTCTGCTTCTTTCTCCCTTCCTGCCTCCCAGAATTGTCTTTGTTTTTTGACTGCATTACTGGTTATTTTAAAGGATTTAAAAAATTGTTTTCTCCATTTCTGTCTTAGCATTTAGCAGTTTCCTCCTACTATGCTGTTCTTTAACTATTTTACCCCACCATACGGTTTTTGTTATTGCATATCTAACGTCATTTTATTTATTTTTAAATTTTTATTGAATTTACTGGGGTGACATTGGTCCATAAAATTGTATAGGCTTCAGGTGTTCCATCCTATAACCCATCATCCGTATGTTGTATTGTGTGTTCACCACCCCAAGCCACGTCTCCTTCCATTTTCTAACTTCACCGTATATGTAGCCTGTCATCACCTGGCTTCTTACCATGCCTTTCAGCTCTACATTTAAGTGCCCACTTTCCTTGGTATTTATAAATTGAAAGGAAAAATTAAATTGGTCTAGCTCATTTTTTTGGACTCAGGCATAACACATTTCTTGTCCACAGATGGATTGTGTTTTTTTGGTGGGGGGAGATTAGGTCCCTATCCTTGTTCAGAATGAGGATCCCATTAGAGGGTGGAAATAGAGAATAAGGGAGAGATTGGGGTGGGAGGGAAAGAAGGAGAGAGAGAGAAAACATATGAATATGTGAGTATAGGAGGTACTCAATGAGTTTCCTTTATATGACCTTGAGTGTATTTCATTGAATGTGGTCCTTGCATTCAAGCTATGCAATCTGATTAGTGAAATTGTACCAGTAGGCTAGAAAAATATGCATAGCAGTTACCAAATGACTGAATTGATTTTATAGGGATTCAGAGAAGCATTGGTGTGGAGGTAATATTGAAAAAAACCTTTTTCTTTTAATCTGACCCTTTGAACCCTCTCTATTCATAATAGAAAATTGGTACAGGAAGTTGGAAGTACTGTAGATAATGTTCTTTTTTGCATAAGCACATGTTTATATTCTGTGTGCTCTTCTCCATGGGATAACCTTTTACCTCCCCACGCCCAACATGCACACATAACTATATATGTGGTCTAGCTCTCAGTTGTAGGGAGTTGCTGGTTTCTGTAGTGAGAGTCAGGAGCTGGCTGGGTAGAAGTCTTAAAAGAGTGGAGGAAATGAAGAAGAGGAGAAGAGAGAAGGGAAGAAGGAAGGAATGAGTCTAAGGGTGGAGGGAGATTCTGGGTGATACACTACAACACAAGTATCACCCAGAATTGTCAGAAAGTTGAGCTGTGTGTGGAAGTCCAACAATCAAGGATTTAAAGAAGCCGCTTCCATGATGATTACAAACCAATATTAGTCTCCTAATGTTGATTTGTGATTGTAAGAAAGTGTATGGTTACCTGACACATATATAGTAGGAAAGCATTTACTGTGAAGGTCTTATGACAAAGTAAATTAATATTTTAAGAATATATTGAAAATTAGAGTATTAAAGGAAAATACTATTTTAGCTTGTGATTAGCTATTCAATTTAACTGTCATCAGTGAGATCTATACTATACTATATACTATATAGTATATACTGTACTATACTATAGTTTTCAAGGAAACTATGTACATACTTGTATGTGTAAGATTTTTGACACCCAGCTTAAAATCAAGTTAAGTGTAACTTCATAGCAATATTATGTTTTTGTGATCAGCGTGGAAGAATATACCTCATTTGACCAACAGATACGTGTCTCTAAACAGAAACTCTGAAGAAAGCTCTAGGGGAATTTAATATTTAAAGAAATGTTTTTGTAGGGTGAAAAAAATTTACAAAGAAAATAAGCCCCCCTTTCAAGTATAAATCCAAACGTTAGTAAGTTGAATGGTTTAAGGTGAGATAACTGCGTTGTTTGGGACGGTGATTCTCTTGCTGTCTGTGTCCTCGAACTCTCACAGGAGTCCATGGGGAAGAGCGGTGACGGGAGAGCCTATGTCATCACTGGCATGTGGAACCCCAATGCGCCCATATTTCTGGCACTTAATGAAGAAACCCCAAAAGGTGACTTTTCTTTAAGAGATTCCTTATTATGTTCTTAAAATTTTACATTATGGACAGTGTTGTTTTGCCACATTTAAAACGAAATCTGGTCATTTAAAATAGATTTTACTATGAAATTGAGCCTCGTCTTGACATACGTGTTGTTAAGGACAATAAACATTTCTGATAGAGTTTTCTTACTATTCATTTTGAATTTCTACATCCAATGCTATTTCTTTAGCACAAGGATCATGGTCTGTTGCAGGGAAAATAATATTCTAAGTTAATGTGTATAATGCATTAAAATATGCTAAATCTTATGTGGTTTTACATGATTACTACGTATATAGTTGACACTGAAAACTGAAAACTGTCCCACCGAGGCACAATAGAAAGGAGTACACAGATTCAGTATGAATAACACTCTCTTTAGAGAGGACTTCCAGTCAAGATGGAAGTGTAGGTAAACGTGCCTCGCCTCTGTGCACAACCGTAGCGAAAAGTACAGCTACACTACAAAACAAGTATCACCCAGAATTGTCAGAAAGTTGAGCTGTGTGTGGAAGTCCAACAACCAAGGATTTAAAGAAGCCGCATTCATCCAGATGGGTCGGAGGGTGGAGACGCAGAGTGGTGCTGAGAGGCATGGAGGCAGGAAGGGACAGTCCACATCCACGTGTAGTGCATAAAAAAATGGGAGGAATACCTCGGGAGTGAGGGATCCCAGCCCCAGTCCAGACCGTCCGGCCCATGGTCCCAGCGCCAACAAGATAAGTCCCCATAAATTCTGGCTGTGAAAAACCAGTCGGGGTTGGGGTGGTTGAAGAAGCTGCATCCTCTTGAAGGGCTGCAACAGACTTAGAACTCACGCAGACCCACCGCCTCTGGGATTCAGCACTAGGGCAACAGCTGGAAGGGCACCAGCGGCCTACGGGGGGAAAGTGGAAGTGCGAGTGGGGAGACAGTGTCTTCCTGGGGAAAACTCCGGGGGCCAGACAGTGGCGTTGTCTCCTCCATGAGCCCTCCCCCACACACAGCAACAGAGCTCTGACATGGGTTGTCCCGCCCTGGCGGTTACCTAAGGCTCTGCCCCATACAATGTAATAGGTGCGCCAAGACAGGGAGTCAAAGCAGCTCTACGTAATACATAGAAACTGACACACAGAGGCTGCCAAAATGGGGAGATAAGGAAACATGGCCCAAATGAAAGAACAGAACAAAGCTCCAGAAAAAGGACTAAGTGAAATGGAGATAAGTAACCTGTCAGGTGCACAGTTCAAAACTCTGGTTATCAGGATGTCCTAGGAACTCATTGGGTACAGCAATGCCATAAAAAAGACCCAGGCAGAAATGAAGGTTGCATTAAGTGATATAAAGGAAAATATACAGGGAACCGACAGTGAAGAGGATGGAGCCGAGAATCAAACCAACGATTTGGAGCGCCAGGAAGGAAAAAGCATTCAATCAGAACAGCAGGAAGAAAAAAGAATTCAAAACAACGAGGAGAGGCTTAGGAACCTCTTGGGCATCATTAAACATACTAACATCCGAATCTCAGGTGACAGAAGGAGAAGAGGAAGAAAAAAATTGAAAACTTACTTGAAAAAATAAAGAAAACTTGCCTAATTTTGTGAAGGAAGTAGACATGCAAGTCCAGGAAGCACAGAAGGTCCTGAACAAGATGGACCCAAAGAGGACCATACCAAGGCACATAATAATTAAAATGCCAAAGGTGAAAGATAAAGACAATCTTAAAAGCAGCAAGAGAAAAGCAGGGAGTTACCTACAAAGGAGTTCCCATAAGACTATCAGCTGATTTCTCAAATTTTGCAGGCTAGAAGGGACTGGCAAGAAGTATTCAAAGTGATGAAAAGCAAGGACCTACAACCTAGATTACTTTATCCAGCAAAACTATCATTCAGAATTGAAGGGCAGATAAAGCGCTTCCCAGATAAGATAAAAATAAAGGAGTTCATCATCACCAAGCCATTATTATATGAAATGCTAAAGGGAATTATATAAGTAAAAGAAGATCAAAATGATGAACATTAAAATAGCAGTAAATTCACTATTACCACTAATTGAATCCAAATAACAAACTAAGCAAACAAACAGAACAGGAACAGAATCACAGATATGCAGATCTTTTGGAGGGTTATCAGTTGGGAGTGGCAAGGGGGAAAATTGGGGAAAAGGTTCAGGGATTAAGAAGCACAAATTGGTAGGCACAAAAGAGGGGAGTGTTAAAAACAGTATAGGTAATGGAGTGGCCAAATAACTTGCATGCATGACCCATGGGCATGAACTAAGGGGGGGATTGCTGGAGGGAATGGGGGTACCAGGTGGAGGGGGCAAAGAGGAAAAAGGAGAACTGTAATAGCATAATCAATAAAATATATTTTTTAAAAAAACACTCTCTTTAGCCAGAAAGGTAAAAGAAATGCAGAACATAATGTTTACTGACATTGGCTTTGGAATTTGAATTTTAAGATTGTTATTTATCTAAAATTGGGTTGGCCAAAAAGCTTGTTTGGTTTTTTTCCATTAGATGGCTCTAGTAGAGCTTAGTTGTCTTTAACTTCATTTGAAACAATTTTGTTAGATTGTATTGTGACAATTGTCATAGCAGTGTACATTTAAAAAAAACATCAAAATTGGTGAATTTTTTTCTGTAAGATGGCTCTAGTAGTGCTTAGTTGCTAGATTGTATTGTGACAGCTGTCATACCAGTGTGCATTTAAGAAAAGCATCAAAATTGGTGAATTTATCTGTAGCCATTTTAATATTTAAGATGGAAGAAAATATACAATGTTTTTGGCATATTATGCTTTATTTTTTCAAGAACGGTAAAAACCCAACAAAATGAAAAAAAAAAAAGATTTGTGCAGTGTGTGGAGAAGGTGCTGTGACTCATTGATCATGCTAAAAGGGGCTTATGAAGTTTCATGCTGGAGATTTCTCGCTGGACGATGCTCCATTTTTGGGTAGACCAGCTGAAGTTGATAATGATCAAATTGAGACATCAACTGAGAACAGTCAGTGTTATACCACGTGGGAGATAGCCAGCATACTCAAAATATCCAAATCAATAAAATTAGTGGTGAAAATGAAAAATGTGCCTTTTATTTTATGGAAAAAAACAAAAAAACTCAATGGACTTTTTAGCCAACCCAATACTATTTAGAGTGGTGCTCTAAAGTTTGTGAGAAGTCTATTTGTATCTCCTTTAATTCCCTCAAATTTTCTTTGTTAAAAAATATTTATTTTTCAGTTACAGTTGACATACAATGTTATTAGGAATTATTCTTTAGTTTTTGAAGTTCCTTTTCCCACTTCATGAATCTTTTGGGAAAAACCTCCATTATTTGAAAGAATCTCCCCAAAGATATGTGAATTAATTTATAAGATTATGCAGAAAGTATTTGTGCTTTGTGTTTCATACGTCATTACAGAGTTGTATTTTTTGGGTGGAAATGATGGAAGACTATGAAAGAAATGCTGAAAGCAAGTGCTGCAGTTGTACATATTTTTGATAAGTATTTAACCTATCAAAAATTATATTATAGCTTGTTTACTTTTTTCATTCATTACTTTTTTGGATCCAGTCTTTTGACCTTTGGGAGCTTAGATCTTAGTAATGTATATCAAGCATTTCACTTGTGACAAACCCCTTTTTCCTTGTTCTTTACCTTTTTGTTTTGTTTAACATGGCTAATGTTGAACAAGAATTTGTAAATGGCATATAGTCACATTTGTCATTTTTCCCATTGAGTTTCTTTTATTACTGCTTTTCCCA
Organism: Pteronotus mesoamericanus; assembly: GCF_021234165.1. NCBI lineage: Eukaryota > Metazoa > Chordata > Mammalia > Chiroptera > Mormoopidae > Pteronotus > Pteronotus mesoamericanus. The sequence goes on along the minus strand of NW_026555302.1, from coordinate 10,637,277 downwards.
GATACTTGTTAATTGCCTGTGTTTTTGTTTTGCCCCTCCGTCTCTGCCTTCAAACGAACGTTAAAGTTTTACCTCATGGGTTATAATCTGACACTAAGTGCTTTACTGTCATTCAGCCAAAAATTTATATTGAGAAAATAATGGATTTTTAAAAAATATTAGACTTACATTATTTAGTTTATACCAACAGTGGACTTTCGGTTCAAGACAGGAGCATTAGTGAATACTGACATGGAAGTATAATGTATTAATGAATAACATAAAAATGATAGTAATTCTCAAATTTCTTTAAAGAGAGTCTTTTCCAGTCCTGTAAATTACATGCATTTGATTACAACTCACATACTTTCTCATACTAAGGGCTAAAAAGGCAGAAAACATGACAATTATATAAAAATTTAGCTTTTCATGTATTAGGAATAAACAATTTTTAAACCCCCAGTTTTTTACTTCCGGAGACAGGCTTATAAATACCAGCCTGTAAACTTTTTTATAACTGTTCAGAAGGAAAACACAAAAATGAGAAAAATAAGCCAGTTCATAATTTTAAAGAATAAAATATCAGAGTTTCAAAAGAAAAGTAAAGCAGTTTTTATCTAGTGAATGTTTCTTTTAATGAGTTATTTGATGTTTCCTCTGAGAACCAAAAGTGATAGGCACAATAAAGTAAAAAAAAATTTTTTTTAAGTAATGAAGAAATAACAATGGTATGGAATAACCAAGCCACATATTCAAAAACCCCAGTGAATCCGAAGCAGGGTGAATAAAATAAAATGAAATTCTGTTTCAACCTATCATTGTGAAACTGTGGAAAACCAGTAGCCATTGGCCTGGAAGATTCTAGATTCAAATGAAAGGAAGGCTGTGGCCAAGTACACATTTTAAATGATAAACTGAAATTTTGACTGGTAACACTACGCTGTTGTTCTCTAATGTGCTTGCCAGCACTCTGAGGTATACGGAAACTCACAGGACAACTTCACGAGAGCTTGGATCAGTGATTTTCCAGAGGGTAAATAAATACTATGGACAATGAGGGTACTGACAAATCTGGGGAGTCCCTTAAAGCATATAATGTTGAAATACTCATTTTAATAGCATCTCCCTATAAAAATTTAATACAGTGAAGGTAGAGCAGCTCTTCTGGTTTGACAGTCTCTCTCAAGCAGCTCAACAAACAAAAGTAATTTTTAGAATCTCTTTGTATGAGATGAAAGAGCAAACCTTTGTGATTTTTCTAGAGGTCTTTCTGGGCAATCTAAAAGATAGTTTTAGTGTAACAGATATCCTGAAAACTTTATTTTATTTATTTTTTTATATTAAAACCTAATTTGGGGAGGGAAAAATTTTAAGTTGTCAGAGGAGATTGGGACAGTTGATTAAAATAGGATCTTGTGTGCTGAGAGACATATTTGGAATACTTGGTTACTTACCTCAACAAACTGAAAATAAAATATTTAAAATTAAACATCAAAGGTAACATGAGTATAAAGAAGCTTAGTTCTTTCATAAGTGAGGAAACTGTTTGCTTAAATCATCAAGGAATACTAGTACCAGCGTAAAACCCAGAACGTTTCTGCTGCAGACAAGCGAGTGTACATGACCGTGGCGGTGGACATGGTCGTCACCGAGGTGGTGGAGCCTGTCCGCTTCCTGCTGGAGACGGTCGTTCGGGTGTACCCTGCAAATGAGCGCTTTTGGTACTTCAGCCGAAAGACTTTCACGGAGACTTTCTTCATGAGGCTGAAACAGGTAGGACCTCTTTGTTCTTTCAGTATAACAATGTACCTGTTTTTTCTATCATCCTTTTTAAATGCTATACTAGTTCCTTAAGAAGCAATAAAAAGCAATAATTTTTTTCTCTAATTAAGTGACATTTAGAGTCAGTCTATAAAGTATTTGAAAAATCCACATCTAGATAATGTAAGTTTAAAAAAAAAATAAGTGTAATCATGTACTTCTTCCCCCTAGAAGCCTGTAATGTGTACTTAAAGTATCAACATACTTAGCAGAAATATTGATTTTATACCTAAAATAACTTTTCTTTCTTTTATATATAATAATTAAAACGAAAAAAACAGGGCACAGATATACTATACCTTTACAAAGTTATAATGAAAAAATATTCAAGTACTACCTGATTGTCATAGTTATTTTTATTTATAATACTATATGAATACAGGGTGGAGCAAAAGTAGGTTTACAGTTATGAGTAAAGGAAACAGAGTTTATTCTTGTATTATTATTTATTTAATTATTGTATTATTTTCCATGTGAACAACTGTAAGCCTACTTTTGCCCCACCCCACATAGTATTTGACTTATCAGTAAGGTTGTAAAATTATTTTAATATTAAATGAACAAGATTAGGGGTTTCTATGACATTCCTAAATTAGGCAGGGTTAGTAGTTAAAACTTTTTGTTCTGTAGTGAAGGAAGAAGGTAACCATTACCAGTCATCTTTCCACTGGTATTTGTTGAGTGCCTACTATGTATCAGGCACTGTATTATTTCTGATTGAAATCAACATATTTCCTGCCCTTATGGCACTTGCTGTCTAGTTGACAAGAGAGCCATTTGACACATGAATATGATAATAAGCGTGTAATTACAATGTAGTGAGTGTAGTTAAGGAAGAACAGAATATGGTGAGAATTAAAACATGGGGAACGTAGGAACTTAGGTTAGATTCTTTGTGGCAGTGAAAGGATCCCATATTGATGGAGGTTAGCAAAGAGTAGGAGGAAGGGCTCTCTTCTCAGAGAGAAAAGGATGTCCCTACACCTTGAGCCGAGTGAGGGGGGGATTTAGAGGTTCCTAGAGCTGAAACCAGGCCAGAGTGGGAGGAGTGTAGTAATACACTTGGGTGTGAGTTGGGGATGGAGGCACTTTATCTAGGGCTTCGTAGGCATTGCTGGGTTAATGAATGGGCAGTTGCCTTAGTTTTTCCTGCTTAAAAAAGCCATTTAGAATGTAAACCCTTTGTATGGTAGAAATGGTCTACTTCCATGAATTAGGTGAAGATACAGCTGAATCCTCTTTCCCTCAGTGCGAGGCAGTCCTAAGCATCGAGCAGTGCTGGCTTACTGCCTGCCCTAGGATCGGTAGTGTTTCAGGTTTTTCTGATTAAAAAAAATGGAATTCTCTCCAAATGGTCAGTAGGTTTCACTTACTGGTTGATGCGATGCTAGAAGAACCATACATTTTAGAATATCATGTGAAGAAGAAAGCACTTCCAAAATTTTCTCACACACGATGTGCTGCTCTTCTGTCCAGCTCTTTCCAAAGGACCGTTGAAACATGATCCTTCAGGGCTTCCTTCACATTTCCAACACTGAAACACGTTTATGTCTTTCTCAGTCTGAGGGGAAAGGCCATGCCAGCGCTGGAGACGCAATCTACGAGGTGGTGAGCCTTCAGCGAGAGTCTGAGAAGGAGCAGCCTGTCACTCCTACTAGCGGAGGGGGCCCAGTGTCACCCCAGGAGGATGAAGCAGAAGAGGGTAAGAAGGGACACTCACTCAGTTCCCTGTCTGTATAGCTGCTTTCCTTAGAGCCCTCAAAGGGCGTGTGTGTGCCCACGCGTGTTTGTGTGGACGGGCATGTGTGAGGGGTGCGGGAGTGGTGGGGATTGTTCCTAGACTCTGCCACCCCCAGGCCAGACCCTGCGAGAGGCAGAGAGAGCTTGGCTCATGGAGTTTCCCGTTGTGTAGTCTCCAGTGCCACTTACGCAACTATTTAAATTTGACAGCCTCCCATTGCTGTTTCGCTTCCTATCTTATTTGAAGTAGTTTTGAAGTATTTAATGACAAGTTTCAAATTCTCTCAAGTGCTGTTAGACTTTCAGTGGAATGTTATGTCCTACTTCTCCTGTGACATTATTCACTTCTGGCTTTTTGCTGTTGCCTTATGTAACACTTGCCGCTCGCCTTTTTGGAACAGTGTGCGGTGCGCTCTGTCCGCTGCCTGCACACCGCTGAGAGGTGCTGACCGGCCCCTGGGAGCCGCCCTTCGTTTGGCTCTGTGCTCAGGGCTCTCTTTATAGAAACTGGAGCCCAGTGGCAGACCTTTACCCTGAGCCCTTACGTTACCTGCCGATAGAGTAGGGTTTATTAAAAATAAATTCCTGGATTTATATCATCTTTGAGAAAAGCACCTTAAAAGTCTCAATCTCTTCTCCATGAAACCATTTTTTCTTGAATTGCCATAAAATACTTATTTTTAGCTAGTATTTATTGTCTTTTTACATATCCATATATAGGCTAGACATTATTCTAGTGTTTCATTAAAAAAAAACTTTATGAAGATATAATTTAGGTAGTGTGGGATGCACATGTTTGAAGTGTGTAGTTTATTGAATTGTGACAAGTGCTGTGTAGCCACCAGCAGAATCACAATATAAAACATTTCCGTTGCACAAAAGCTTCTCTCACGCCCTTTAGAACCTGTCCTGCCCCGCACTTGTGGTTTCTGGCAACTGCTGATCTGGTTCCCGTTGCTGTGTTACCTTTTCTACATTTTCTGCGTTTTCTCTAGTACGCAATCTTTTGTATGTGGCATCTTCACTTAGCATAATACTTTTGAGATTTATCTATGTTGTATCAGTGCTGGTTCCTTTTTATTGCTGGGCAGTATCTATTGTAAAGATAGACCACGATTTGTTTGTCTCTCTAGTCACCAGTTAATGGACCTTTGAGTTGTTTCTAGCTATTTGCTATTAGGAATAAAGCTGCTATGAATATTTTAGTATAAGTCTTTGGTGAAAATATTGCTTTCATTTCTCTTGGGTAAAAACCTAGGAGTAGACTGGCTGGGTTTTGTAAGTGTATGCTTAACTTTATAAGCAAGCACTAAGCTGTATTTCAAAGTAGCTGTGCCGTTTTCCATCTTTATCAACCACATGAGTCAGTTCTGTACCTTGTCAGCTTTTGCTATTGTCGGTTTAAAAACTGTCATCCATTCTCGTGGGCACAACTAATGACGTACATCTTTTCATGTGATATTTGCCACTTGTATATCTTCTTGGGCAAGAGTCTGTTCAAACTCGTTACGTATTTTTAAATTGGGTGACTTGCATTTTTGTCGATTTTCCAGATTTCTTTATATGTATTGATAAAAGTCCTTTATTAGATATATTTTATAAATATCTTTTCCCTTTCTGTGGTTGGCCTTTTCTTTTTCTGAACAATATCTTTGGAAGAGCAAAAGTTTAATTTTTTGAAGTCCAATTTGTCAATATTTTCCATTATGGCTCCCTGTGATTTAAGTTTTTATGTATGGTTGGAAGAAGGTAGAGGTCAGTTGCTTTGTTTTTGGCTTAAAAAATAAAAGCATTTATTATCTCTTATGGTTTCTGTGGATTAGAAAATAGGAAGTGGCTTATCTGGGCAATTCTGGCTGAGTTTCTTATGAAGAGTCAAATATAGTCTAGGGTTGTAGTCACGTGCAGACTTCTTTGGGTGGGGCTGAAAGCTTGGAGAAACTTCCAGGGGCTCATTCACAGAGCTGTCAAAATGATGCTGGTGGTCGGCAGAGCACTTGGCTCCCCCTCCATGTAAGCCTCCCCATAGGGGCTGCTTGGGTGCCCTCACGGTGGCCCGCTTCTGCTGGACAGCCATCCAGGCCACCAGCCGAGGGGGAGGCCGCAGCGCTTTGACGGCCTAGCCTGGGAGTGGCACACACCACCTCGACGGTCCTTTGTCGGTCAGGGAGCTTAGCCCTTGCGTCCACGCTGTGGCTCTGCCGTATTCTGTTCAGGACTCCCAAGGTCAGTGTGACTGTCTCATCCCAGCCGACATGAAGAGGAAAAGGGATCGCACAGGGAAGGGTCTTGGGCCAGGCCGAAAGTTCTGTGCCCATTATTTTTTGCTAAACCACAACCACAGGGGTGACTGGGGAATGAAATTGAGCCATGTGCTCAGGAAGAAGAACAAACAGGCATGACAAGCATCTGCCAGCGAGTTATTTAAACATGAGATGTCAGGCAGTTTCTTGCAAAACTGCTGTTCCCTTTAGAAATGAAAAATACATGGAACTAGAATGGGAAAGAACAAAAGTAATAGGATGACAGGCACTTCTCAATAAGAATATGTTGCATAACTTAGTATCACAGAATTATACCTCTTATTCTAATTTAGCAAATAAAATTCCTCACTTCTACCCTATTAATTTAAAAGAAGGATAGCTATCTAACATGGATTAAGTGTCTGCTTTGTGGAATATAATGCATTAGATATTTAATAGATCTAATTTTATATTTTACTCACATTAGCTCTAAGCTATAACTATTATCATCTTTACATCTCATATGAGAAAATAGGTATACAAATTTTTAGTCAGTCATTTGAGGTCATTGGCCTAAAAAGTATAATATACAGAATCAACCTCACCATAAAACCCGTGGATTTTCATGACGCACTAAATCAGGGTATTTTCATTTAAATGACTGAATTGGTATAACTTCACTCCTAATTGTTTAAAAGGTAGTATTTTTAGTATTCCCTTTACAGACAACATATTCTCTTTTTTTAAAATTATATTATATTGATTATGCTATTACATTTGTCCCAATTTTTCCACCTCTGCCCCTCTCCCCCCAGAACCCCCCACTCCCTCAGGCAATCCCCACACCATTGTTCATGTCCATGGGTCATGTGTAGTTTTCTTGGCTACTCCATTTCCTATACTGTATCCCCATAGCTATTCTGTAACTGCCTGTTTGTACTTATTAATCCCCTCACCTGTTCACCCATTCCCCACACTTCTCTTACCTGGCAGCCGTCAAAACTCTCTGTATCCATGATTCTGTCTCTCTTCTTCCTGTTTGCTTAGTTTGTTTTTTATATTCAGTTGTTCAGAGTTATGTATTTATTGCCATTTTATTGTTCATAGTTTTGATCTTCTTCTTTTTCTTAAAAAAGTCCCATTTCACTCCTGATTGTTTAAAGGGTAGTATTTTTAGTATTCCCTTGACAGACAACATATTCTCAATCTTCATATTTTTGATCATGTTCTAAATCTGTCTAGAATTACAGACTTTGGGTAGAAGGATGGAGTATGAAAATATAACAAGAACAAAAAGCATTGTTATGTGTGGAAGCATTTTTGAAGAGTGATTCCAAGCATGCAATAAAGTAGTACATTCCAAAAGAACTTTAGATACAGAATTTAAAAATTATATCAGCCAGAAGCTACACATACTTCCTTAAGGGACAGGCTGTAGAAAAATCTATTAGAAATTGTAATATTCTCTTCAAAAGAAGTCTTTCGGACACACAAGCACACCTTTAGATTGGAAAGGTATTTTTGGATCCAGTGATAATTACTTCAGAGGTAATGAGATTTGAAAGTTGTGCAAATGTGTACATTATTGGAAGAGCCATTTACTTATGGAAAGCAGCCTTACTAGAAAACTGATAGATTTAGAAGTAAATGACAAACCAAACGCTCCCCGTTTTGACTCATTTTTAAGCAGCTGAATGTCCAGAAACATCCCCCTGCACCATCTAAAGTCTTTTAGGTGAGGGCGGGCAAGCTGCCATTTCTGTCATAACAGGGAGCTGAATTTGCGTCAGGCTTCATTTTTGAATGAAGGAATGAAGGGGAGAGTAGATGGATTTGAGAATATCAAGGCTTATAAATTAATTGGATGTCCCAGGCAGCAGAAGAGAAAGGAGGAGAAAGAACCAAAGGTTATATCCAGGCTTCTAGCTTAGGTGCCAGATCTCTCATTGATAGCCCATCAATGAGACAGGGAACACAGGAATAGGAAGAGTGGGTTTGGGGTTAGGGGTAAGATTCATTCAGTTTTAGATACTGATGAGTTTGGACTCACTTTAGAACATGAGTGGAATGATTTTTCAGTTATTAGAAATAACCTCAAACCGAGGGAAGTTTTATAGCTGAAGATAAAAGTTTGAGAGCCTGAAAAAATGAGAAGAGCTGAAATTTACTTGGGGGAAAATACGGGATATGTGGGTTGAAAGTATAATTTAGGAGATCACTAACATTTTAGGGGTAGATTCAGGAAGAGAAAGCCTAGTTTAAAAAATTGGCAAAGAAATGATCAGAACAATATGAGAACTAAGAGTGTAGTAATGGGCAAGGAATGGAAATTTGCAAGGAGGGCGTGAAAGGCGGTACTTCCCAATGAACTGTGGAGGTCCAACATGGTAAGGACCAAAAACTGCTCATTGGATTTTGTAAATTTGAGAGGTGACCGAAGCCCGATGAAGGTGATTTTAATAAAGCTAGGAATTGAGGAGTGACGAGAGATGAAGAAGGGGAGAAACTTCTTTTAAGGAAGTTGATGAGAAGAGGAAAGAGCTTGGACTAAACCCACTGGGTTACACCAGGGCTACGAAGGGCATTTTTAGGGTATGAGAGTCTTGCGCTTACCTGTAGCTGGAAGGGGAGAGCTCAGAATAGAGGGGGGCTGCCTGCCCGACACTTAGCCACCTGGCTGGTTCCCTGATGTGCTTCTGTGTCTTCCCAAGTGCTGTCCCTCCGCCTAGAGGCTTTTTCCACTGCAGTCCACCCAAATAAGCTCCTCAACAAAGGCATGTCAGCAGTCGAAAGAAAATAGTAATTTTCCATACTTAAAGTTGTTTCACAATATTTTCTATGGCATTTTTAGGAGGTTGCTCAGGCAATTTACATGTAAAATGTATTTAATGCAGAATGGCAGGAGCTTGGCAAATCCACCTTCCAAAAACCAATGATAGAAGTCAATAAAACTGTCAAAAAACTGCCAATTTAGGACTTTAGAAAGTAACTAAAACTTTAAAAAGTTGAAAGGCATTTGTTCCAGACAAATGCCCGAACCCATAAGGACAGCCTGGTGTGTTAGCCCCAGCCTGGCGCTTGTTGCCAGCACCGGCTGTTGCCAGGGAAGATTCCCTGGGGTGGGGCGACCGTGCAGCCAGGCGGCTTTGCCTTCTGCTGGGAGGGGCTCACTTGATTTGGAGCAAATGTAGAAATCCCCATATTTCTAGAACATTGTAGGAAACAGTGATTTTTGCTGCAAAAGGATGGGAAGGCCATTAGGTAGCTGGTCGCATGAGGTTGTAATTCTGGTGGAAAGCCACAGGCCGGCTAGAATTTTAGCCAGGAGACCTAAGGGCTGCTTGGGCTTTTGTGGGATCCAGTGTGTTGCTGGAGCTCTGGAAGGCTGTGTGCGTGTGCAAGGCTGTGTACACACACTCTGGAGAGACCAGAGAGGCCCTGACAGGTCACACCCGTGCTCATGGAAGGCCTTGCCCGGGTGCGATGGAGGCGTTTCCTCAGAATTCTGTCTTCTCAGTGGTTTTGCTTCTTTCTTTTTTATTCTGTGGAGAGCACTGTGTTCCAAATGGAGTAGATGGCTGAAGCCCGATTGTCTCGCAGTGGAGCCTGTAGCCTTTCTTTGTCAGCCAGTGGCAGCCTCTCAGAGGCCAGAGCCCAGCCTCCCTCTGGGCCTGGCCTCTTGGGCTGGATCATTGCAGTGCCTCCTGCCTGGCCTCCTGCCTGCCATCCTGTCCCCGCCCCCGCCCTCTCTCTGGTCCACACACGAGCTGTAGTTGTTCTTTTGAAATGTGCGAGTTCATGTTACTTCTCTGCTTAAACCCCTCCGTCGGCCTCTTAGTTCGTCAGCCAGAGCCCTCCTATCTCGGTTTATGAGGCCGTATGCGATCTTGCTCTCTGGTTTTCACCTTCCCACCGTCCTTTCCTACCACTCTCTGTCTCATGGATCCCACACCGGTCCTTCGTTGTTCTGCCGACGTGCCGCTCTGGGGTTTCCCTAGATTGCCCACACTTCTCTGTCCCCTCCTTTCCAATCATTCCTCAGACACCACCCTCTCAAGGAGTCCTTGTCTGCTCAGGCAATAGTATGAATAATAATGAATAAATAATTAATACATAAATACTATATATTATAATAATAAATGAATATTTTTTCTTTTATAATGCCTCAAAATAATTCAATACTGAGGAAGACTAGAAAAGCACAGGTAACGTTTCTGGAGTTGAATTTAAAATTATGAAAAACATACGTAAAACTTTCCATTTATCATTCTCATATGTGGTCTGAATAAAAACGTGTCATCAGATTTCTGTTTTTCTCTAACATTTTTTCACTTCGTAACAATTTTTCACTTCTTGAAATGTATTTTGTCTTTTGGAAATGCATTAGCCATCACCTTAAATTTAAAAAGCTAGAAAAAACACAGAGTAAGAAGTAATAGTTTCTTTTCTTTTATAGATGGGGCATTTCATACATTTTCAATACACTTTATTATTAGTTCTATAATTGACATTTCTGTCAACGCAGGCGTCAAAAGTTAGAGCCGGAGGTGGCATAGAAATGTTTTCCTGCTGGGGGATTGGAATATTCTTTTATTTAATTATTTTCAACAATTTGCCTGTCAAAGCAAAAAATGGCAGTTCAAGTCACTCTAAATTGTCTTACCTTAGCTTGTAATTTAACTAAAAAGGGATACAGATTTAAAAGGACTAAAATTGCTTTTAATTTTGGGGGAAAGATCTAAAGTAAAATGAATTAAGTATCTTTGCATATTTTTTCAAATGCTGTTCAGAAAATGAAGTGTGTTAAACAGTATTAATTTGAATGCAAGGAATCTTAGCAGAAAGTTAATTTCATCAATGCATCATTAAAGGGATTATTTTAAAATTACCTTGTCAGGCTTCTACACTCCCACATGTTCTGAATTGCTCCTGCTTTTGAAATTTGAGGTGCACTGATATCGCTTCATCTGAATTTCAAACAGACTTTCTATTGGTTGACCTCCTACTGGTGCAGTAAGTCCTCACTTAACATCATTGATAGGGCCTTGGACTTCAAGTGAAGTGATGTGTAACGAAACCAATTTTACCACGGACTAATTACAGAAGAGGGTTAAATTCCTGTGGCATCTCCTCCATGTTATCACAGAATGATGTTGAACATTAAGACTGTATTATTCGAGGACCTGCCATATTTACTTACTTGAACATGGATAGTAAGCTACAAGAAGGCAACAGATACCAAGTACGGTACGATTTCCTTTAGGACATGTGCCTAAGTAATTGTAAAATCCCAGGTTCACAGTAGTATTAGGTAAGCTTTACTCTTGGTTGGTTTACCTTTTATGTTTAATATAGTCTGCATTTTTTTTTTTTTTTTTGTATTTGGGTTGTTATTTAAAATGCTATCTAAAAAAAATTTCCCCTCGATTTAAGTGACTGTTGTCTGTACAATAGTACTTTTAACTCATTATAACTAAAGAGAAAAATAGTCTTAAACTTAACTAGAAGCTCATTTTCTTTTAATTCCTTAATTTACAGCCATATAGGAGGAAAAAATCACTAGCAGCTTTTGCTATAGAAATGAGTTTGCAAATGAAAATTCTTTATATTCTAATAAAAAGAAGGTAGAGGATATCTAAAGGGAATGAGTTTTTAAAGAAGACATAATGATCATATAGCACTTATACATGGCAAGAGCAAGTTAATGAAGTGTTCCTCAGACTTTAAATGTATACATGTGTTACCTGAAGCCTTGTTAAAATAAAGTCTCTCTTTTGTTAATGTCTAGGATGAGGCCTGATCTGCATTTCTAAAAAGCATCCGGCGTGCTACCCTTGGTTACACCATACTTTGAGTAGCAGACATTCAAATTGCCTACTCATATAAATTTATTTAATCCTCATATCAACCCTGTAAAGATGATGCTATTATTATATCCATTTTACAGTTGAGAAGATATGTTCCAAACAAAAAATTTTGGCATGCTAGATACTGTTTCATTTCCAATCAGATGCTTTCTGTATTTATAAAATGTGTGTGTATGTGGGAGAGAAAGATGGGGAGGGAAGAACTTTATAATACTGTTGTTTCATTCTTACATTTTTACATGATCTATTTAAGCAAACTGAAATGATTAAAAAAACATATTTGAGAAGGGAAGGTATTTGAGAAAGTGGAGGGAACAAGTATATTATTTTAGTTCTCTATTGCTTCATAACAAGTTACCAAACCATTTATCCTCTAAAAACAACAACATTTATCGTCTCATAGTTTTCATGGCCCTAAGTCTGGGGATGGCTCAGTTAGGTCCACCGCTTAGGGTCTCATGAGTCTGTAATTCAAGTTTCTGTCAAGGCTTTGGTCTCATCCGAGGCTTAGGGTTCTCTTCAAAGCGCGTGTGATTGTTGGCAGAATTTATTTGCTTGCAGCTATAGAACCCATTCAGGCTTGCTTCTTCCAGGCCAGCAGGAGACTCTCTCCTGTAAGAAAGGCCCGAGCCCACTTTTAAGGCTTCACCTGATTAGGTCAGGCCCACCAGGGATTGTCTCCCCTTGATTAACTTGAAGTCAGGCTGGTTTGGGACCTTACAGTTGCGGAATCCCTTCACCTTTGCCATAAAGTGCAACCTAGTCATGGCCATCACAGCCTGTCACAGAGCGCTAGGTACCAAAAACAAAGTAAACTGTCATTTTTCAAGCTTCTGTTATGTGACTGCCACTTTTGAACACATTACCTCACTTAATTTTTACCATAACTATGCAAGGTAGGAACTATTCTTCTCATTTTATAAGTGTATTATCTCATGTTTCTTATTGGACTAGGCCCTATCAAGGATATAAATATACACGACACTAGCTGAACAAAAAAAAACGATCTAAGAAACTCCTTAAAACAGTACATGATAAGTGGCCAGATGAAGAATGAGAGCGTTGATTGCTATAGGCTTCCAGTGTCTTCTCGAGCTATATCCTTTGCTTATGAAGCCCTCACGATCGTGGTCTGTCCAAGCCAGGGTTCACCTATCAGTGTAAATGACATTTTCCTCATGATACCTCTGCTTACCCTGTCAGGAGTGATCTCTTGTTCCCTGAATATAGCATCCACTGCAATTTCACTTGATGGCATTTATGATACTCCATGTTAAATCATAGCTACATTTTTCTTCTCTTCCTGCTAGAGTGAAAATTCTTTCTGAGAAACTTTGATCCTTATTCTTCTTTGCATCGGTCTCTTGCTGGGCCCCTCAGTTCAACACAGTGGGTCACCAGTAAATGCTAGTTTTAGTTCACTTTCAAAACAAAGTTTGAAAGATTGGGATTTGCAGTAGAAAGTAGGCCACATAGCATTTTGACATTTGTGGAAACAAGACGTATAGATGCAAGCAGAATCTGAACTAGGCTTGTTAAAACAGTGAACATGAGGTTGGAGAGGCAGCTCGAGAGCAGGTCTTGGAGAACCTCCCTAGACATCCAACAGTGTAGACCTGAATTTTGTAAAGTAATGGCGAGTCATTGAGGAACTTGGAGCTTGGGCGTGGCGTGAGTGGAACTTTGAATTAGGAAGATGACGCGGGCAATAAGCTATGTAAAATGCAGATAAGAACAGTGAAGACTCTATGATATATACATCTCATTTGAGGAGGTAAAGCTTGAACTAGGGTGCTGGTCCTAGAAATAGAAAATAAACAGTTTTAGGGAGATAATTGACAGGAAAAGGTGAGTGAGTCATACTTGTGTTTAATTGCTGTACTCAAAGGCTCAATGCCGGGTTAGCTCGCTCAGGAAGAGAGCATATTTGTATGTTAATTCATTTCATTTAGTTAAGAAATATTTGTGTACTGACTATATTTTTAGCACTATCGTTGCTTCTGAGAATGACAAAAGTTCCTTTAAGGTCACTTAATTTTAGGTGGGAATAGACATTTTCAGTCATTGCAGGAATTAAGTAATACCATGCAGCATCGCAGTGTGTACTGCGTTTGACTCAAATACAGTCATGTGCCAAATGTGTGCTTAGTTCTAAGTGCTGTGAGATGAATTTGGAGTGTCCTTTGGGCTTGTGGCCTCTTCCTTGACAAAAGCCAGGGAGATCCAGCCGCTGGACGTTTGAGTATGATTAATCCCACATCAACTGAACTCAAGCACTGAACGCTAATCTCTACCCCAGTGATTTGTACTTTATTAAAAACTTTATAGTACAAAACTGTGGTGTTGAATTCATGAGTACAGTCTGTTAAGGTCTAATCTTATTTCACTTCAACCATATAGGAATCTTCATATTTTGAAATACAATGCCTATAAAGAGTGAAAATTAATAGCATTTAGTAGAAAGTAAACAACATTCTCATGTTTTTAGGTTGCATGACTTTACCAAAAAATTTTAAAAAAAGAGAAAAGAAATCCTCATGCAGTTTTAAAGAGTAATTAACATTTAAGTTTGACAAAGAATATATTTTAATCATTTCCTGCAGCTATATTTTTGTGCTTTGAAAGTTTATTATCGTGTCTTTCACTGGTGGAAAATTCACTGGAATCTAGTGTTTTTGTTTTAAGCAATAAGATTCTTGAATTTGGCAGATCAAAATCTGATTCTAACATGTTTAATATGTATGGGAATGATTTCTCTTTTTTTAAATTGTAAAATATATTTTCTAGGCTCTTATATTTACCATAAGGATACCCTCACTTTTAAGGAAATCAGGTTTGTTGTTGTTTTTTTAATGAAAATGTAGTACTGGGCATTAAAAAATTCTTTCATTTTTAATATTTTGAAGAAAATAAAAATGAATAGTTACTTTTAATGGTCGTGGGCTTGGCTTGGCAAACTATGGCCTACAGCCCAAATCTGGCCCACAACCTGTTCTTTTATTTTTTTATTTTTTATTTTTTGGTCTGACTTCTGAGCTAAGAATATATTTTATATTTTTAAAGAGTTGTAATAACAGCAATAACAGAGCTGAAAATATTTACTATTTGGCCCTTTACAGAGAAGTGGCCAACATGGTAGTCACAGCATATTTGTGAGTAGCTTTCCGTATGTTTTATGAATTCCCAAAACTCTGTGGGGTGAACTGTTATTACTCTGCTTTCTTTTTTGAACATAAAATGGGGCCACATTACAGTCGATGTTCCTTTTTGTTAGTTGTATTTTGCTGCATAATAAATGCCCATTGTATTTGTGCTCTAAAATAAACTGCTCTCATAAAACTTTTTACTGTGAATAGTGTCTTCAAGTAGAGTTTTATTGTATTTCTAATGGAAGTACCTAAAGTAATAAGGATTTTTTTTTTTTGCATATTGAAACAACCGTCATTGAGCAACTCAAGTATCATGAATTGACTTTGTTTTTAATAGAGCAATATATTTGAAAGGAAATATGTGAAGTAGTGAGAAAGAAAGAAAAGCATGCTGTATTTAGTGTTTCCTTGTTTTGGTTTGGGGGTAGGTGCCGGCCCTTCTTGCTCAGTACTTAAATGTGCCTAAACAGTTTGGTAACACCCAAGCCACAGCTGCACTCCTGGTGGTTTTAGCAACTCCCAGATGTGTATTTAATTCAGACAACCATAAATGAATGATCCAATAGAAAAAGTGCATCTTCAGGTTATAAAACTTTTTTCATTGTTATATAAGCTCTTTCAGGGAGGATTGATTTTCAAATGTTAATATAATGTAGACTCTTGGGTAAGGAAATCAGTCTTGAAGACAATTTTATCAAAAAGCTTAAAAAACATATTAAAGTTTTAACTTTCCAGGAAATACAAGATTGTGAATACAGTAAATATGAGTAGTGAATTTTAAATTGAAGAGTTGAATAAGTACTGCTTTTTATGATGCTTCTGTGTGGCGGTGAAGCTTTCATAGGTTTGGTTTCTCTTGGTGTCCTTTTTTCCCTTTTGGTGCTTTTGTTTTTGTGCTAGTGTCAAATTGGGTTTATTTAGTACTCTGTAGATACACTATTTACACTTTCTGAAACTTTCATGTAAATACTCACTATCAAGAATTAAATGGTCATGTTTCCCCTTTATGCATTTCTTTCTGATATGTTAAGAATATTTATTTCAGAAGTTAGAAGACTGATTTTGAACGAGCCAGCCCCCCTGTAGAAATGTGTCTCTGGTTCCTTCCACCTTGGCGCCATTTTTGTGTCGTTCCCCATGGGGGCGGCCATCCCTCATCTTTCTCACTTCAAGGTCCTTGAAAGGTGAAGATTAAAATTAATTTATAATTTATCTTAGAGACATCGTTACAGTGCTTCCTTTATAATTTCCCTGTCAACACTTTGTGAAAATACTATAGAGTAAGATGAAGGTTGGATAGGAAAGAATATTAGAAGATCAGAGGGAGGTTGAAAAATTAAAATTTGGTTATGCAAACTGTTGGATTAGCACCGAGGCTGGTATTGCCTCAGATCTGGATGAAAACTCGTGTTTCTTTCCATATTATTCAGAGTTGATGTTATATACCAAGGTGTTTTTATTTGAAATCCTTGAAGTTTAACTGAAATGGGATTTCTTCCCTCTTCATTAAAACTCCTTTGTCTTAATTTAATTCATAGAATAATTGGGCATTGAGGGGAAAATCTTTGATATCTAAAGTTTTAAGATCATATAACATTTTATTCTCATTTCTTTTTTTAAGGAAAATAATTATCTCATGACTTGAGGACTTTTGTTTTATCTTTTTGAAATATGTTTGAAGTATATAGAAATCTTGCGTATTTACATGCAAAGCAGTCATATTGTAAATAGTTATATGCTGATACTTTTTTCAGGATTGGAAGCCTTGATTTGATTTTAAAAATGGCTTTGTTAATAGTGGGGCTGACCTTTAAATGATGTATAAGTAACCTTTGTTCTTGAGGGGCAATGCAACAAGCTAAATGCCACACAGTTTTTATATAGATTTGTCTTGATTTTATTTATCTTTCTATTAACACTTTTATGTGTAATTATATTTTCTCAAGTGGTTTAGTAAAGCATGTGTTTGAAAAGGTTGCATAGATCCAGCATGCTAAGAAGATGACTTCGTTCACAGTGATATATCAATAGCATTTTAAAGGGTAGCCTAATAGAGGGGGGAGATTGATTAGAAACAGGCTGGGGTTCTTACAATAATGATTGTTGTTGACAGATGATGGATAAATGTAATAGAGAAACCCCCAGTGGATTTTCTTTGAGATAATCTTATAATAATAATGTTCTGTTTTCCCTAGCAAATATTGTTGATGTTTGTCATTTCAGTTTTTCCAAGTACATGAGTCAACTAAAATGGTTTTTTGACTGAGAAAATTGTTTACTTTTTCAAATCGCTGAGACATTTAAATAAATGAAGAGAACTACTGAAAAATTGTCTGTGTAAAGCCAGGCACAGATTTATGATTTGGGGAGATAAGCAGCTTTGTGTTACTTACAGGACAAACATACAAAAGTATATGGAGTTTTCTTTCTTTGTTTAAAAAATTTTAATTAACATAAAATGGACCCCCATTGCCCGTGAATTCTAATTCTCAGGAGAAATATGTATTTTTTTCCAAAAGGAACATTGCATATATCCTGTATGGCAACTTGCTTTTCTCATTAAGCAATCTGTTGTGAACACTACATTAAACTATTTCTTACTCTTTTTAATTGCACATAATATTTTATGGCATGGATATAGCATAATTCACATTTCTGTTTCTCTTTTGAAGGTTCTAAGAGTAATTTCCATTTTTCTTTTTTTGCTATTGCAAATATTGTACAGAATAGTCTTTTTTTGCAGATACACTGAAGCACCCACACAGATTTCTAGACCGACCTGGCGAGCCGTGCCCGGTCTGGTTGTTGCTGTGTGCGACTGAACTGCTGTCTGGAGCGACTGCAAGTGTGTGCCCGTCCCAGGAGAGTGTCTGAGTTTCCTCTCTCCCACACGCACTCACCCATGGCAGATATTGTGTCTTTTAAGTCTTTGCCATTCTGGTTGGTGATAAATGACATCTCATTTTATTTACATTTCCTTGAATACAAATGAGGTTGAGCATGTTTTATATATTCATTAGGTAATACATTTTAAAATTTTGTAAATGACCATCTGATTGTTAAACCTCATCTACACTGCTCTTCCTGTCAGGGATTTAAAATTTCACGATACCCATAGTCAGACTCTAAGCATCGCAGTAGGTTTGTCTGCCTGCGTGCTAGTCGAAAGGGCAGTCAGGAGGGCAGTGGGCATTGCTCTGCAGGAGTGGGGGGGGGTCATGAAAGCCTCTCCTCCTCCCCACTCACCCCCACACCTTCGGGGTTTTTATCTGCTAACAGATGCATAATGTTTGGGGACCGCAGCATCCGCGGATACACAGGTCAGAACTCCCAGGAGACCCGGGAAGGACCCAGCCTATGAGCGGAGGGAATGTCCCTGCCCCTAGGAGTCTCTCCGTTCCCCCGGGTGCTCACTGAGTGCCCCCCGCTGTCAGTGCCGTGGCCCTGCCAGCCTGCTTCCTCTCTCACTGGCACCTGCTTTACTTAGCCTGGTGGCAAGAAATCAAATCCAATCAAATGCACTTGTGCGAGGTTAAGACCTCTTCCTCATGCTTTACCTGACTGAAGAAATGTAAACGTTCCCAACAATGATCTCTAGTGAAATCTGGAGACCCTACACTTTGTCAGGCGTGTTAAGGTCTGGAAAGGGTGCCTAGAAGCTTATAGTCCTTGGAACTCCTGTGACAGTTCTTGAAGACTGCTCCTGTGATGTGTCAATAGGAATAACAGGAGTTGACTTTCGTTGAACATTTGCACAGCTGTGGGACTATCAGTGTTACACAGCCGCTCTCCGTGTTGTGAGGGCTCCCCTCTCTGGCTCTGGACTTCACTCCCACAGGTCACTGCAGGTGGCCAGCAGGCGGTCTGCGGGCCCAGCCCAGAGTCCTGTGTCCGCGGGCGCTTGTGTGCTGCCCCACCTACCCCGCTTCTGCTGCCAACTCAGTGATCGGGACGCAGACTGCAAGGTGGTGGCAGCCAGCTTGGTGTGGTGGCGGTGACAGCCACGTGGTTTCAGCGAGTCTTTGCACTAGAGGAGGCCTTGAGTCACGTGCTGACAGAGAACCCCTCCACACCTGGCAGCTACTCGGGTCTCTGTGGGACAGGTTGGGTAACAGATTCAGAAGGCCGCCAGCTGCACTGTCTAGTTATTAATAATAAGGGACAGTACGTATGGAAAATATGTGGATTATCCATTTAATTCTCACACCAGCCCTTATGAGCTCGTATTTTATCGTTTTTTGAATGGAAAATTTGAAGCTTAAAGAGGTAAAGCAGGTTGCCCAAGGTCACATAGGTTTGTTTTTTTTCTAAAACCTCCCCTCACCCCCAGACTCAGACCTTGCCGCGACCTCCCTCTTCCTCTGCAGGCACCGCCCCCGGTTCAGTGGGCTGACTCCATCGTGAGTCAGCTCCACGCTGGGAGCTGGGCTGGAGCCAGGAGTTGCCGCTGGCAGCCCCCCGCGTGCGGGTCTGTGGGCGGGGCGTGGGGAGGGGGTGTCTGAGGAGAAGCCCTCAGCAAGGAGGGTGCTAGCGGTTGGGTTTTCCTTACCGTCTATTAACATCAGGAGACTTTTGCTAATCTCAAATCATTAAAATATTTAAATTTTGGAGCCCAGCAATAACTCAGGCATTATGTATTTGTACAATGAATGTACTCAAATTTTACTTTAATTTTACTGAACTATCTCATTTATAGTTCTGGAAACTGAGACCCTTAGATTAAGTGACAGTATCAGAACCAGAATCTAGACTCCTAATTACTTTTTAAAAAATTATTTATGAAAGAAAAAAATTGATGTGGATTTTATTAAATTTAAAATGTCCACTCTGTGAACGGCTATGTTCAAAGAGTGAAATGGAAAGCCTCTGACCGGGAGAACATATTTGCAAAACACATGGCTAAAGAAAGACTTGCCTTCTGATTATTCAAAAAAACTAGTAAAACTTTGTAGTAAGAAACAAACCCACCCAAATAAATAAATAGGCCAAGATCTGCATAGATGCCTTACCTGAGAATAATATGTTCAAACATAAATAGATAAATAGGTACAGATACGGATATAGATATATAGATACATGGGAAACAAGCCTATGCAAATTATTCAACAGGCTCCTGATTACTTTATAATTGCATTCTGTAAACAATGAACTCCTTTAGCTGAAACAAGGCTGAAAACTTATTAACTGTTTGCAGACAGATTATGGAAGTAATTCACAAGCCATTCTTTTTAGTAACAGTATCTAGAAAGAAAGAGCATGATTTTTCAGGTGGAGATATTATGGCTCTTGTCACATCAGGGCGATGTGGTGTTCCAGTGTTTTGAAAATGGCATTAGGAGTTGAGTGACTCAGATCTCTGATAACTACAGGAAGAAAGCTGAGCTTTCCGAAAACTTAGTGCTAAAAATATTGCACGGGCTTTAATATTGGGGCTGGAGTAAACATTTGTAAAATATATGTCAGCAGAAGGGCTACACAATAGATTACTGTTAGTATTTTCATTATACTGTAGCTAGAGATGGGCACGTTATTCAATAACAATTCTAAGTGGTACCCATTGGAGCACATAAAAATCTTTTGAGTAGCATTTAAAAAATAAAACAAGGTCGGCTTTAGATAATTAAAGCTTTAATTTGTTCTTACTCTTTGTACGAAAACCATAAACAAATGTTATGTCAGAGAAATAAAGGTATTAGGTTTTTCATGTCTCTTCAGGATGGCCTGACCATAATGGCCTGCTTAAAAGTCTTTGTAATCAATTGCTCCTCTCCCCATAAGCTTTATGACTCTCTAGTGCTGGTTTCCTCTTGCTTGCTTCTGGCAGTCCCAAGCTTTGCCCTGTCCCACTCACTCATCTCTCTAGATTCCTTTCTCCCATTCTTCCTACATGCAATCAGATTTAGTGCCGGTTACATGCAAGACACTGTATGATGTGCTAAGAACAGTTCCAGTCTTCAAGGAGCTTGCAGTCTCGAGACGGAGACAGGCAGGCATCAAATAAAGATATTAAAGGCACAGACATTCAGAGGAAAACGAGTTGAATTCGAATGGTTAGCATTTGGATTCCCTTTGAATATTTATAATAGTCATGACATTTAGTTAAGAGATTAAACTAAGAAAACTTGAGTTTCATTCGCACTACTTTTCTTGAAAAGACAATGATACTTTGCGTAAGTAGAATAATAAACCTGAGTCAGAGAAGGATGCAACATACTGCCATTCCTTTCACAATGACCAGCAGCCAGATTTTAGGGCAAAAAGCAGAAGTAAGGATTATGGTTTGAATTCAGTGGAGTGTCTGACCTTTGTACAAGTCACATTTTGTATGCTGGCCTTTAGCACATTTTTTTAAGGAAAGAAATGTGTTCTAAGTTACGAACATACTCCTAGCAGATCAATATATCAGATTCTGTGATCTTTTCAAATTGAAGTGATATTTGTTAGAGCAGTAACTCTCAGTATGTGGGCGTGGGTGGTTACTCCAGAGCACGAGTCCTCAGCCGAGGATTCACTGTGTGCACCGAAGAACATCATTCACAAGAACGGACTACATGGGCAAGTGAAGGGAGGGCGGGAGGCTGAGAACCGCTGATCACAGAGCACTCCCTCTGGGATTCAGTGGCCCTCACCCTCGCGTGGGTTTACGGAAGACTGGCTCCTGCAGGGCGATTTCATTTTGCCACCACCCCCCGAATGAGTGCGCAGAGGAAGTGGAGCTTCTCTATCCACAGTGCAGACCAGGGGGACACTTGGCACTTACTAATCTCAGTTTCGGAGAGTCTGTACTACAGACTGAAAAATGTTGACAGTTGATAATCAGGGTGTCCCTTCCAAAAGGTACATTAAGGATTTATATTTCTGTTTTTAAAGTGTGATTCCTGGATCAGTTAAGGTCATTAGAAAGCAATCTAATGCTTTTTAATGTAACTCAAGCTAGTTATTTAGTAGGTTTTATCAAACTTGCAAAAGATTAATAAACTTTTAGCGGGCCAGGTGCTAGGGACACAAAAATAAATAAGATGTGACTTTTCCTCATGGAGTTTATAGTCTAGTTGAAGAAAAAGACACACATATAGATAATTTTAGTAAAATGCAGTAAATGGAGTAGTAAGATATAAACAGAGTTTAATGTTAACTGATGGAAAGGAACTTAGTTTGGCCTGAAAATTCAACACAGACTTTTAAAAAATTTTGCACCTGAGCTCTGTCTTGATTGATGCATATTATTTAGCTGGAAGTATTTGGTGCCATGTAAGGGAGGCCTTCCGGGTCGAGGGGGGCTCCGGGTGACGGGAAACAGCTCCGTGTGTGCCATAAAACACACACAGCTCACGTGTAGGGCTGCGGCTGAGATTAGCGGTCACAGCCGCTGGGTGGTGGAGCACCTCTTCTGTCATATGAGGGTCATATTTTCTGCTGTAACCAAGGGGCGGTACAGAGATGTTTCTACAGGTGTGGTAAAAATGTCTTGTGGACATGACTTATTATGTTACTCAGGGTGTTCTGTATAAGCATTTAGGAGATGAATTGTTCACATGGTTTAGAAAGAAGGTATCACTCTTAGTTTTTTTAACCTCTTATCCTTAAGAGTTGTTCACATAGCCCTTTATTTTCTTTTTTTCTTTGCCTTGTTTGTGGAGAAGGCTAAAGCTTAGCTTTTCACTTACCTGTTGTATGTTGCTTTACGGTAGGAGTCCTGATGTAAGGCATCTTTTCTGGCCCACTCCAACGCTTGACTTTCCCGTTGCTATTTCTCTGATAGCATCTATTCTGCTCCGCTCTCCTATGTCTATCCATTTCCTTTTCTCTCCTAGAGCATGAATTCCTTAAAGACAGGAAGCGTGTCTGTTTCACCAAGTTAAGCTTGGTCATGTAGTGAATGCTTAGTAAACACTTGAATGCTTGAATAATTGATTAATTGATTTCTGCTTCATTATACTTACATCTATTTTTAACTTCTGCCTCAAATCTTTTTTTTTTCCTAAAAGGATAGGGTAGATTTAAATAAGATAGAAATATACTAGTGCTATGGGCTTCATAGATGGTATCTACTTTCCTCAATCACCAGTTTCTAACTACATGAAGAGGATGTGATATTAATAAACTAGGAACTTCGAGTTCTCCCTCAAGTGGACCTTCCTCGGATGGTGCTACCTATCGCATATGTTGTTCTGTGTTTGGAAGGTAACTTCTACTAGCCTCCTTTTCATCGTTTAGGTCTCAGGTCAAGGCTTAAGTAAGTGTTAGCTATCCAGAGAGTCTTCCTTGACCACTTTTGGCTAAAGGAGGCCCTTCTCTCTCATTTATTTCTGGAAGGCTTCCCTTACGCACTGAAGCAGTTAGTCTTTGTACCACCTAGCTCTAATGGTGCTTTGAGCACACCACCATAATAACTCTTAAAATATTTTATTTACAGATATGGTCTTTTTTTATTTATTTCTCTCACCTTCTAGAGTTTGAGTTCCTCAGGGGCAGATGGTGGTTTATTATTTTTTTTTTTTTGAGTTTCCATTGCCTAGTATGTGGCAAGTGTTAAGTAAATATTTATTTAATGAATGGAAATCTCTTTGAAATGTTAGATTTCAAATGTTAGGACAGCATTCTGTGTGTTACAGACCTGCTGATGGGAGTGTTAACAGGTGATACAGGGGTGAATGAGTGTGACGACAGGGGTGGGCGTGGCAGGCGTCGGACCACTGTCCTCAGACAGTCGTGTTGCAAGGTTGGCGCTTGGCTGGTGTCGGGAAACTTACGTTTCAGGAGGGTTCGCACCACCCCCTAACTGCGAAGGTGGCTCACTGTGCCCGGACTGCCTGTACCAGCAGCGTGGTGTGCGCTGAGCATCTCTTTTCCTTCTGGAGTCTGGAGCTTTGGAACATGGTAGGCAGAAGGGACTTAGGTGAGCAGCCCCAGTGAAAACGGTGGACCCTGAACCTCTGATGAGCTTCCTTGATGACAGCATCTCACACATGTTGTCCCAGCTTGTTGGAGGAGTTAAGTGTGTCCTCTGTGAGTCCACTGGGGGAGGACTCTCGGAAGTCTGTCCCCGGTTTCCCCCGGCCTTCGCCCCACGTGCCTTTTCCCTCTGCTGACTGTGCTTCACACCCACTGACTGTAATAAGCCATGAGCGTAAGTACAGCTACGTGCCGAGTCCTGCGAGTCTCCCTAGTGAGCCAGGGGAGCTGGGGGTGATTTTGAAGACCCCTGACATAACAAGATAGATACATTTTCTCCACTTCTAATTTGGGGTGCGATGGCAGTTAATGAGCAAACACTTCTTTCCTTATTTACTGCTCCTCATTTTATTTTGAAAAAAAAATCATAGACCATACATGTGGACAGCCTCAAAAATTTTAAATTATATGATTTTACTAGCCTCTTTAGAGTTGTTCATGTAGCCCTTTATTTTTGAGATATGTTTAGACATATCAAATGTATACATAAAATTTCTGTAGCATTTTGTATGTTAATCATACCTCAATAAAACAGACTGAGGAAAGAAAAACGGGCAGAAAATTGAAAAGCATTTTCAAATACCTGAAATACAGTATGTAAATAATATCTAAATAAATTTTAAATGTCATTAATAGCTCAGGAAAATATAAAAAGTAACAAACACCTGCCCAGAAGACTTGTCCTTAGGTGAGGTGTCTTGGCTGCCCTACTTCTCTTGAGTGCGGCTGGCAAGTTACAGTGATTGATGGTGCATTTCTGTTAATCACGTGCGCTTAGCAGCTGCAGGGGTTATTAGTTAGGAACCCACGCTGCGGCTCAGAACGACGGGCATGAGGACGTAGTTGGGAAGAAGTCATGCCACGCGTGGTCTCCTCTACTTTGAATCTCCTATTAAAAAATCACCTGCTTTTGGCTGTGGGAAATGTAATTTTTTCAGAAATTAAGGATGATCTTTGGTTTAATGATTTATATTTGTATATCAGCCTCCATATAGATCAAATATGTT
Source organism: Pteronotus mesoamericanus (assembly GCF_021234165.1). Lineage (NCBI taxonomy): Eukaryota > Metazoa > Chordata > Mammalia > Chiroptera > Mormoopidae > Pteronotus > Pteronotus mesoamericanus. The sequence continues at coordinate 10,612,516 of NW_026555302.1, read as the reverse complement.
CTGACCACCATGTGAGAAATGAGAGATTATATTATATTCAAGGTCATATAAATGCGCTTATAGTTTTTGACTGCCCAAATGACATTATTTACGACTAAGTAACCAAAATAAATCACTTTTGTAGCATTTTAAGTTGACCCAAGTTTCTGCAGGTTTTGTGCAATTAGTAAGGTTTTGTTTTTTTTCTCCCCATTGTGTTTAAAAGAGAGTGTATACCAACTGATTCTCTTATTATTTTCAGGAAATGTTTATTACTTATTTTAAAAAGGGTCCAGAGAAACATCTCTGAAAACCCTCCGTAGTGAGGGTTACTTTTCAGCTTCTTATTTTCTCAGTAATTTTTCCATTGAAAAGAAGAGAGATGTTTGTGTCCAGTTGTTCCTAATTCTGTGATTTAATTTTAACTTTTTTTTTTTTTTTTGGAGAAGCATTATGTCTGTGTGTGTTTTTTCCTTTCATAATGTCTGTTGATACAAGTTCTGAAAACTTTCTTATATGAGTAGGATGAGAAACATTACTAATGAAAACATCTTTTTCTTCCAAGCAGGGAGTGGCCAGAGTTAAGACAGAGCCCTTAAATTATTTTGATTGAAGTATCCTATGTATATATTTTGTTTAGTCTAAAAATTTACAGCTATTTATCTTCTGGTGTGGCACGATTGGTTTCTGCTCTCTGCATGTTAGAAATCAGCAGATAATAAAAAACAAGTATGCGATGCTTTCTGCTTACTTGGGAGTGCTTGCTGGGCAGGAAACTGAGGGCTTGGGAACGGTAATAATAATAATAATAATAATAATAAATAATAATACTATAAAGACAGCTGACACCTGAGCGCCGCTGCGTGCCAGGCCCTGTGTGCAGCACTGCAGGGGCATCTTCATTTTGATATCACACCGCGACGTGACTGATACTGTCATTTCCACTTCACTGACGTTTAGACTGAGGAAAGCAGTAGTCCTGTGGCGTGAGTCTGGGGACATCTGGAGTGCTCTGTGTGGCCCCCCTTTCTTCAGGGACCACCAGCTGCGAGGAGACTGAAATCGATGGGGAGAATATTCCTGTAAAAGAATTGAAGTTAGGAGCATTGGAGGAGTCTCTACCAAATACTGCTTCCTAAATTCTGTCTCGCAGAGACCGCTTCTGAAGTTAAACTTTATAGAGAAGTTGGAACTACTTAATTACTCTAAATGGATTAACATGTTCTAAAATAAAGTGGTAACAAAGGAACCTTTCCATTCATTCCACAGTTGAGTGTTATTGTGTGCAAAAGGCTGCTAGATAAAGAAAATAGAACATGGTCGCAGCCCTTGCGGAGCTTGGATTACCAGTGAGGGGAAAACACATGTAAAAAAAACCATGAATGTTATAGATAATGAATACATGAGTAAATCATGAAAACACGCATGTTTCCATGAATGTCTTATGGATATTGCTGCAGGAGTCCTCACAGGAGCTGGGGAGGGAGAACTGGCCGGTTCCCCGGGGAGGTGGCTGATGAAGGAAGCATAAGGCTTGACTTGACCCTGCCGCTCCGTTAGCTCCATTAGCTCCCCGTATTCCGTGAGTTGGGTTGAATTAAACGCTGCATTTACTGTCTCACTTCCGACTCATTCATCCCTCAAACTACGCAATCTGGCTTCTACCCCAGTATTCTACACTATAGGCATTCACGCTTGTTGAGTGAAGCAGCTTTTAATAGCTGACCTTTATAGAGCGCTTGCCTTTTGCCAGGCACTGTAATGTATGTTTTGCATGTGGTAACTTGCTTGACTCTTACAACAACTCCTCTGTAAGATTGATATTATTGTTTCCGATTTAGAAAGGGCAGCTGCAGCAGAGAGGTTGAGTGACTTGCAGGGTCACAGCTAGTGAGAGCTGGGACTGGGCTTCAGGTCCAGGCAGTCAGGCTCCAGGATCCGTTACGAATGGCCGAGTGAGTCCGGTTCCCGTTCCCCCGCGCCCGCTCACAGAGAGATGTCGCCGGTTCTCAAGGCATACATTTTTTTCCAGTTAAAATGGATTTACATTCTCTCCACTATCCTTCCCTCCAGCTGTTCATTCAGGCAATTTGTAACACTCTTGTGACCAAGTACCAATCTAGGCACTGCGATATAGAAGTAAACGTTAGTCCCCACTGCCAAGAAATGGAAGATCTGATGGGAGAAGATTCAGAGGAAAATGGACATGTACTATCATGTGTTAAGTGCTACGATGAATATGCCCAGAGGGGGAGCACTTAGCTCAGCCATAAGAGGGGAACCCCTAGTCTGGATTTTGAAGCACAGGTACTATTAAGCCACCCTGCCCGGTGAGGCCCCGTTGGTTGGGCATTGTCCTGCTGAGCGAAGCGCCGTGGATCTGCTTCCTGGTCAGGGCTCATGTCTGGATCATGGGCTCGACCCCTAGCCGGCGCCCAGTCTATGTTTCTCTCCCTCTCTGTCTCCCTCAGTGCCCCTCCCTCTAGGAATGAATAAATAAAATATTTAAAAAGTATGCTTAATCCAAGGATGGGCCTCCCAGCCTTCCATCATTTGTCCTCCTCCTTTATTTTTTCCTTTGTGTTGTAGAATGGGATGCAGTCGTTTCTCAGAACCTTCAGTTACCCTCCTGCACATCTGCGTGGTTCCATCCTTCTTTCCCTTGTCTTCTTTGTCACGTCCTACTCGCCACCCTTCTCACTGTGTTTTTTAATGCACCTAGGTCTCCCATGTGTTTTTCATTCTTATTTTTTTCTTAGTTTACTTCTTTCATCCTCTCTAGAAGCTCTGTCTTATCTCCCATAGTAGGAACTTTAATGCACGCCTCTTCTGCCCCTATTTTTCGGTCTTGCAGGATGGCCCATAGCATCTAAAACACTCCTGGGTCAGTAGTTTCTGTAGCAAAGAAGAGAGGAATCTGGCTTACACTCTTGCTGCCAATCGGATATCAATTTCATTTTTATTCATCAAGGGGATACATCCCTGAAGCCTCACCATTAAGTCTGATGCTCCCAACTTAGTGTTTCTCTGGGGCAGGTTGTTTTAAATGTCTGGCTTTTCCATTCTTGGCTCCAGCTCCCAGCCTGTACTAGATATTGTCACTTGGCACAGACTGGGATTTACCAATGCCAGCGTAGCCTCCCATAGAAACGTGGCAGGAAAAACTGTGGGGGGAGGTAGCATTTGACTCTGGATTCAAACCGAGATGGAATCCTCTCTCCCCATTAGCAGGTTAACCACGGGAGAGTTACTCAGCCTCTCTGTGCCTCGGTTTTTTCATCTGCAAAGTGGGCAAACCACTAGTGACTACCTCATTAGGTTGTTCCGAGGATGAAATGAGATAATGCCTGTAAACCTTAGAAGAGTGCCTGGAATATGAGCTAAAAAAGGCAGCCGTTCAGTGAAAGCCTGTGGTGGGTCTGATTTTGCACCCAGGTCCCGGCCCCTGACTTGCTGTCCTCTCAGTGTCCGTGCCCGTCTGTGGCCGGGTGTCACCTCGGTTTGCTCGCGCTCTCCCCTCTCCTTGGGGCTTTCCTCAGCTAATCTCGGTGTTTGCAGGCCCGGTTAACTCTCCGGGCTGGAAGGTAACTTGGAAGACAATGCAGGAAGACGATGCGTTGCTGTTACCAGTGGTGATTTTATGGCTTGTTGGTAGAGGCTTGTAATAAGAGGTTTTTGTTTCATAAAGCAACAGGGATTATCTAAAAGATAAAAATCCCTTCCCCATGCTTATTATAGTTATGCCTACTTATTGTAAAAGGTAAGAATATACATTACAGAAGTATAAACTTCTATACATTACAGAAGTATAAAGAATATACATTGTGAAAGGTATGTTTCCTAGATATTTCTTTTTCTCTTGTCCTCAAATTTTTAAAAATTAAATTTATCGGGGTGACATTGGTTAGTAACATTATATAAGTTTCAAATGTACATTTCTATGACACATGTCTGTATATCGCACTGTGTACCCACTGCCCAAGCCTCATCTCCTTCTATCATCCCCTAGATATTTATTGAGTGCCTACTATGTGATAAGATGCTGTCAGATGGTGCAATATAATTGCTGTTAATAGTTTGGTGTATATTCTTATGGCTATTTTAAAGGTCTTTGTAGTCATATAAGCAATATTATTTATGAAAATGAAATCATCCTAAAAAATAAAATAAAACCATCCTTAAAGATTACTCTCTTGTTACCCAATTCTTTTAAACTACTGCATATTATTTTTTGAATGGCTATTTGATAATTTAGTTAATAAAACTTCTCTTGATAGATTGTTGATAGTTCTCACTTTCTTATTATTACAAGCAGTGATACAGTGAAAATCTTTTTATTTATATGTCTTTGGCATATGTATTTCTGGAGAATAAATTTTTAGATGTGGAGTTGCTGGATCAAATTGTGTATTAATCCCGAACCTTAGTAAGTTAAAAAGATTGCTGTTATTTAAATGTCGATCTTCTTCCCTGTTTCCCCATACTTTGAACAGCACTAGGTGGTAATATTCTTCATACTGTCTGCCAGTCTAATTGGTGAGTGTTTTATCACTTTAATTTGCATTGAAAAATCATTGAGCTGGGCCTTTCTGTATTGGTTGGTTGTACTTTATATATTGTGACCTGTACTATGTTCATGTCCTAGGCCCACTGTTTTTTATTGTTCAAGTACAGTTGTTTCAATTTTCCCACCCCCACTTCCCCTGTCCCACCCACCCACACCTCCCACCATTAAGCCTTTGTTGGATTTTTCTTTATTTTATGGTTTACTGAGACCTTGGTGTATTAGTGACTATAGCCCTGTGTCATATGTTGGATTTTTTTTTCTTTAAAAAAATATATACTCTATGACTTACTTATAGACATTTTTAGTTTATAGTTAGTCATATTTCTTAATCTTGCTCGTGGCATCTGGTTTTGGTTTTTGGTTAGGGATTCCTTTCCCAACATGAATGATAAAAATCTGACAGATTTTTTATATTGGTAGTACTTTCTGACTTTTATTATAGTCAAGATTAATGATACCCATCAATGCTTGTTTCCATTTTTCTTTTTGCTTTTAATTGTGTTCTTAGATTTTGCTCTACAGCTTAGCATGTACAGCCTCGTCAAATATTTTCAAAATTTGGCATATTAATTTACTGTGGAGCAAAATAGAGTATAAGGTGGGATCATCTTAGACTCTGTTTAATTGAATACCAAATTATAAGTAATTGCATTATACTTGGTGCCAGTTTAAAGGAAGGTGACCAGAAGTCCCTGTCTGCCTGGGTTAATCTGTTTTTTAGTGTGACTTTTAATAGTGTTTCTTTTCATTCTCAAAAGTGCCTCAGTTTAGAGAAAAGTTGTAAGGATTATAAGGGAGAGTTGTTTACATGGGATGGTTCTTTAAGATATTTTACTATTAAGGCTTCAGTTATTTTTGGTTACATTATCCCTTCAGTACTTAGTAGTACTTCATTTGCTTTAGCTTTTAAAAAACTTCTTCATTATTTTCATGGTGCACTTACTGCAAACTTCATAGCATTGCTTGTGTGAGGTATTTCTAGAGTAGTGATGTGTGTACTCTCTTAACCTTTATTCCAATTTCTAGAATAATGTTTACTTTTTGAGTAAAATGTCCCTCCAAATTCTTATCAGTATTGTCCTAAAGACAAGGAAGCATTTGTCTGTGTGTTCATATGTTTTGGTTATATTTTACTAAATATATGATACAACCTTTTTTTGTGTGGATATGACGGAATGTTTTCACCTGGCCAGATAAACCTCTAGCTGTCACATTAATGGTTTTCGGTGTTGAGTGTGTCCACAGACAGGAATTAGCTGACGCTGGCGTCATGGGACTTCTAGCAGGCCGAGCGATGCTGCCTTAACACAGATCCCGGTGGCACTGCCTTAGTGCAGGTCCCTGCTGTGCTGGGTAGCAGTGTTGAGAAAGCCAGGTGCTTGCTGTCAGCCAGCCAGGTTTTTATCTAGCTTGTTTTGTCACTGAGACAACATTTCTCCAGCCTTGTCTTACGTAGCATTGTATCAGAGGCCTTGTTATAATGTAGGTTAAGTGTGCCTATTACCTTTGTTTTCTTTACTAACTCTGTTACCACTTAAGAGATTTATAGAGTTTAGAATTACTCTCTTCACCAGGGATTGTGAACTGTTACTCCATCTCCTTTCTAAAACTGTTACTGCACAATTTGGGATGTTTTATGAAGTTGCCATTTTAAAAGGCCAGATAGTTTCCTTGAGTCTTGTACAATGTCTTGTACACATGAATGTATCTTTAAAACCTTAATTTTTTTACATTTCAGGTTTTGGTGTGTTTATACATATTATAATATAGATGTTTCTAGCATTATATATTTATATATATCTGTGACCATTGGTTTTAGTATATTTTGGCCTCTTTAATAAAATTTTAATATTTGAGAATATTAATCTGGTGAATAAAGCACCAAATAGAAATTCCTACTTGTGTTATCATTAACTTTTAAATTTCACTCTTTGTATTTGTAGGTATTTACTCTACTTATTTGTAGGTATTTTCAGCTTTACACTATGTAGAATGTAGATAAGTATTTTCATAACGAGTTTATGCTTTGAAAGTATATATCTAGACACTAAGGATAAATTATATGGATGAAATTTTTACTGTTATTTTTGCAATGGGTGCAATAATATAAGCAAAAGTGTTTTTTATAGGTACTTAGTCATGTTTTTTGTTTTCTAATATATAAATAATATAATATGAAGTATAATGTTTGTCATTTTTGTTTTTGTGATTTCTCTACAGAGAGTGATAACGAACTCTCGAGTGGAACAGGTGATGTGTCTAAGGATTGTCCTGAGAAGATCCTGTATTCTTGGGGAGAGTTGCTAGGAAGATGGTAAAATTTATTTTTTTAATTGATAATTTTATGTTTATATAATCTGTGTTGTATTAAGTTTTATATTATATGAATTTGTTTTAAGATCTATGTATTCCTGTATCTTAATAGTTTAATGTACTTTAAAAACATAAAAGTTATAAAAGTTAAAATAAAATTCATAAATACTCTTTATGTTTGTGTAGGCCTTCCCCCCACTATCATCTTATTTATAAGCCATAACATGGCTCAGAGCAGTCACTTTTATGCTGTTACATTGACAATACATGTAAATACCTATTGTTAAAGTGTTACATTTCCTTTCTCTACTAAGTCTATTACCACTAAAGGGGGCTGTAGATTTTAGAAGTACTCATTCACCATTGATTATAAACTGTAACTCAGTCTGTTCTATTCTTCTTGACTAAAAGTCTTCTTGACTTTACATTTTGGGGTTTTATCTGGAACTGCAAAAGAAGGTACTCTGTTTATATTTGTTGTAAATACTCTTTATATTTATTATAATTGAGTTTTTAAAAAAGATAATCATGAGTATTGTATGCAGGTAAAATAAACTCTTGCCAGCCAAGAGACTCCACCACACCAATGCAGATACGCAGAGAACACTACTTTTTTACTGAGTGTGCATATCAGTTATATGCATGCAGGTAGTCTAGGAGAAAGTACAAAGTTTGGGATGAACTTCATACATTTTATACAATCAGGTATGAGAAAGATCAGTTAAAACTACTTGAAGAGACAAATGAATGTTACGGTGATCTCCTGTACGAATCCTTAGAGACTCCTGAGTTAATGTGGAGATGTATATTTATAGATCCAAGCATTGGAAGGCTTATGGCTTCTTATTGTAAAATATGGAGACTAGGTTTATCAGATTCCTAACTAAACTGTTGAGCCCATTATGTCTGTAAGGAGATATTCTAAGAGGAAGAGAGGGCCAGCTGCTTCACCTCTATTAAACAAAGAAAGTAATTTATCTTACTGTACAAATATAAAATGAACACATCTCAGAGTTTATTTGACTCATTAACTGATAGGAAGCCAGTAAATATTAGAACCAATAAAAATGAGGATTTGATTTAGAGATTTATATTCTCCACCAGACAATTCATTGGCATTGCCATGAGAAGGAATCGTTTGAATAGCTGAGAAAAAAACTTCAGCATTATTACCAGTTTCCTACACATTATCCTCTATCTGTTGAGAGGTGTAAATGAGGCTCGTCAAAGGGAAATAAAGGTGTGTACCCTACAGCATCAGGTAGTTCTCAGGCTCCAGCGTTCCGCCGAAGGGACGCCAAGCAGTCTCTTCAGCCAGCAGCGGCAGGGACGTGCGGGGCAGGCCTGGGACGGACTTTGGGGAGGGGTGTTCGGAGCCTGGCTCTGCGCTGCGGCAGCGGCTCGCCTGCTCACAGTCAGCTCCGGGGCCTCAGATGGTTCTTTCTGTGCCTTCAAATGCTGCCTAGAAATATTTAGTTACCACATTTGTTATTACAAATAAGTTCATAGGGCAAATAAGGAAAAGTAAATGAGAGGAAGAAACCCTTTCTTTGGTGGAATAACATGGTTCACCAGTCAAGAGGACAGGATCAAGAAAAAGTCAAAAACATCATAGAGCGTAAACTCTTACCACTATTTCATGCCCTTCCTCCACTGCCCCCCATTTTTCTCTTGACCCAGGCTTATTCTTTATGTAAACTTGTTAATACACTTTTCCTAAGAGCAGCAGTTCAGCAGTGGGGAGGGGAGTATGCATGTTTCATTTTCTTGTGTTCTCAGGCACAGTAACCTTGGGGCACGACCGAAAGGGCTGTCGACTCTGGTGAAGAGTGGCGTCCCTGAAGCTCTGAGGGCAGAGGTATGGCAGCTGTTAGCTGGCTGCCATGACAACCAGGCCATGCTGGATAACTACCGACTGCTCATCACAAAGGTAGGAAGCTCTTTTCATGTTATGCTCCTAGGATGTATTAAAGAAATGCTGCCTCCATAGCTCCAATAAGCCATACATGCGTTGGACCCATTTCGGAACTGTGTTGGTGCGGGGCAGGGAATAGTTCTGCCTTCCGTTCTGAGCACTCGAGGGGTCCAGGCAAATGACGCCCCTCGTCATCGGTGACCACTCCATGGCTTGGCTTTACAGTAATTAGTTACCAGATTGGAATAGAGTTATATTTCAAGTATAATCAATTAACCTTTTTTTTTACTGTTTGCGATTCATATAGTTATACTTGTGCACAGTGTAATTATCTTCTAGTATAATTTTAAAATCAAATTACCTTGAAATGACAAGGTCTTCTGTGCTTATGTGGCCTTGCGCTTCAATGATGTGGCGGTTGCCCAGGTCCTTGTTCTGTCAGGAGCATCTGGGTCCAACGTAAATTCCTCTGCTTCTGTCTGAAAAGCTGATTCTGGAGCACAGTAAATAAAGGTCATCCTTGATCCTAGACGGTCTTCGTAGGTCTCACCTCCTACATAGATTTTAAAATAATAGCAACATGTGTTTTTAAAAAATCTCGATACGTAAGTGCGATTTTTGGATAACCAAGACTTGTTCCTGAGGATATGTCAGCTTTTATGATTCTTTAGTTCCTCTCATTCCTTCTTCCCTCTCTTCCCTCTTTGCCCCTTCCCTTTCACAATGTTTTTGAGTGTCTCGTATATTCAGTCACTGCTAAATTCAGGGTCTTTTTTAGACCATTTTTTTACGATGGTTTTCTAAAGCGGCATGTGCAAGGTGGCGCACTGACGTGGGGTTGCGGAGGGTGTCTAAAGTTTCATCTATATTTTTGAAATTACCAGTACAAAAGAACGTGAAGCTGTGCTGATACTTGCTGTGCTGTGACACTGAGACCTCACCAGGTCCTAGGGCCCAATGGCCATTTATCCCATGTGGCTCAGGAATGACCTGCCAGAAGGAAGGGCTTACAGTCCTTGGGGCTGAATAATTGTGGTGCTCACACTCATACGCTCGCTTTCACAATACTAGGTTTTTGCAGTTTGCAAGTGTTTGATTAAGTGGATTTACAGGTTATCTAGTTTTAATTTAACTGTAACTCATAGGATGGGTGAGCAGTTTAAAAAGATTCTGTCACAAGGTGTTACATGGCAAGATATTAAAAAAACCCTAATCTAACCCATCAAGTAAGAATTAATGTTATGATAAAATGGGTAAGAGAGAAGCTACTTTTGGAAATAAACTCATGTTATTTATAGAGATGGACATTTGACACATTTGGCAATTTAAATATCACTGTTGTTTATCACTGAAAACTTACATGTGTGCTATCATAAAAACTCTTAATACCTTCTTCAGAAACCTGGAATCAGGAATGTCAAATATGGTTAAACTTGTACAAGTATTTGCAGAGAATTGGGACTGAAGGTTAAAAATATAAAAATAGTGGTATAATACAGTAGCATATGTGCATAATAAAAATAAATAATACAAGAAATATACATATATTGGAAGTTTATGCTCAGAACAGTTTTTATTGATGGGGCTATCTGAGCAGAAATGTCCCAAGACTGTAATTCTGGGTGTTTGACCACTTTTTCATATAAATAACAAACTGTATGCTTTTAGTGGCTGCTCATGGTGTAGCAAGTAGAGGCTTTGTTAATTCATACCTTTTAAGACTTCAAACTTTGGGAGAAAAATTAAACTATTATTTATGAACTCCTGACACTGCAGTGAATGCTGGTGTATATGATAAAAGTTTTACCGTAAATACCAAGCGCCACTTGAGGAACTTGCCCGGGGTCCCAAGCTAGTAAGCAACGGAGCTTCAAGTCTCAAGCCACAGTCTCCCCCCACAGTGGACACCAACATTCCCTCCTGGATTCGAGTCTCACTTCTCCCACATAGTCATTTGTGATCTCGAGAAGTTTTCCCAACTTTTTAAGCCTCAGTCTCATCATTTGTAAAGCAGAGATAATGGGACTGTTGTGGGAATTCAATAATAGGACATAGTGCTAAGCCCATAGTACATATTCAAGATTAGCGTCTACTGTCTTTACCAATATGATATTACATCCTGAACATGATAATAGTAATAAGGGACATAGTATCAGTGTAAACTTCTACTTCAATATGTGTACGAGGCAACTTCCAGCCACACAGTCTTCAGAGGAGCACAAGACGTGCCTAACAGCCGATGGAATCGGAAGGAAATCTTCATGGAAGCATGAAGTGTCAGATTTGTCTTTTTTTGTTTGCTTGTTTTTGGCTTGTTTTTCCTGGGTGGTGTATATCATGGAATGTTTGAATCCTAAAACTTGACTTTGTAGTGATTCATGAGTTATTATTTTAGTTATGCATATTCAGTTATATCAAAAAGTAAAATGACATTCTCTAAAAACCGCTCCTACTGAGTGTCTGATGTGATAAGATTGCAAAGCAGGTATTAATTTCATTCACTTACTGATTCGCTCATCTATTCAGTAGCTCTTTATTGAGCATCTTTTATGGGCTGCACTCCCTGCGGTTTCTGGGCCTGCGTGGAGGACAGGAGTTCACACCCCGAGGCGTGTTGCTTTGGGAGAAGTCAGGCCCGTGCACGGAGAGGTCATGTGTGTCCTGGTACAGGCTGCAGTGGCCTCTCAGGCAGGCGCGTAGGAGGCAGGTGAGGCGGCGACAGCTGCGCGTGGGTGAGCCCGGGGAGACTCCCCAGGGCAGATGGGCCCGTGGTGGGAATTACGGACGTCTGAGCAGCCGAGGGGAGGGGCCCGGTGTAGAGGGGCCGTGGAACCCCCCAGCTGCCCGTCAGTGACCGGCTGGGTTACCCAGGGGGCCTGAGGGAGTGAGATCGGTGTGCTCTCTCCTCACCTCCCCACACCCTAGTTGGCCAACTGCATCTGCTGTTCACAAATCAGTGCTTATCCCTTGTTAAATGGGAAAAATGAGAAACCTCAGAAGCTATATCATATCAAAATATCACAAGAGAATGTTTAATTGGTCACCTAGGATTGATGGGATAGAATTTTAACAAGTCGTATCATAATGTCTACTCAATAAGTCATATCATAGTGTCTACTCAGTAAGTGTTTGAGTACCTGTTGTCCAAGTTCTGTGCTAGGTTGGTGATAGATATTAATTTTTAAAATCAGTGAACTGAAAATAGCATCTGTTGGCTAAATATAAAATAGTATAAACTTGCAAAGAAGAAGGCCAAGCTTATAAACTGCAGGCAGCATGTGCTGGGACCTCTATCAAAGAGCAAAAAGGGCAATCGTTGCAAATATTACTTTGGCAGTTGCTGCAAAAATCCTTTTTTGGGATATAAATAAAAGACAGTCATTGTAAGAGCCTGTACATTGTCTGCTTCCTTGAGTGTTGGGCGGAGAGATAAAGCCTCCCATGTTTATCCTTGTCAGGGTGTTGGTGCTGCTCAGAGCAGAGCCTGTCTTCTCTCTACTCTCCGGCGTGTTATTGTAGCAGGCAGCTTTTAATAAAGCATGTTGCTGAAGAAAAACGTTTACTCTACTTTGTTGGAATGTACTATAATTATAGTTACAGACATTCTCAAGAGGAAGTGTTTAAATTGGTATTTTTCTTAGGATAGAATAACAGTGAATAATTGAAAAGTGAAATTATGGTATCAGTCATATATTTTTTATTTGATAAGTTTTCACAGCTAAATTAAACTCTGTAGATCATTTAGTCAGGTAGATGTTGGCCTTTTCTTTACATTGTTTATATTTTATCAATTCAGGGTAGTATGCTAATCAGCCAACTCTCAACACTAGATTTCACTGAGAGGCAGGACGTCGCTAATTGCACAGCAGCCCTGTCTCTGCTGTCACCTTGTCCAGTTGACAGAAATGAGCTTTTTGACAGAACAGGGTTATTCCAGCTCAGGCAGTACCATTGAGGTACAGGAAAGCCACATATTCTTGTATCAATGCAGCCATAACATTTACAAAATTTCTCCAGAAAATTTAGAGTTCTGTAAAATTTATTAATCAAAAAAATAAGGTGGCAAGAATAAAGAGGAACTGTGTTGTAATGTAAATATCTTGAACATGTAGATATACCGGAAGGTCTTTATTAAAGGAAACTAAGAATTATTGAAAGAGATATTGAAAGATAGTGTACTCTTCATTTTTTCTTGTGTGGTAAGAGTGGTGGTTTCTGACTACATAGTTATACCTTTGTTTATTATTTCACAGCATAATTTTTATCAGATCGTCTTGGTCCCCATCCCTTGGGCTCTTTCATTGTCTGTCATATCTATATTGACACCTGCATGTGAAAGCTGCCATTGTGTGTGAATCTGAGAACTAAAAGGTTCCCACCGGTGCTGACATGTTTCTGTAAACTTTACAAATATATTCTTGATTATTTTCATGTACTTAAAGGATAATGTTCTGGTTTTTTGGTAACAAATATTGGTTTTGTTATCCTTTAAACATAGTCATAGTTTTGAGGTGAATTAAAGAAAAGATGATTTTCTGATGTTACCCTCATTTTCATCTGATGGAGTTAGAGTAGGAGTCCACTGTTTTGAAGGCAGGCTTTTGGGTAATTGTTGAGCATAGGTGATTCAGTGGCAGGAAAGCTATATTTATAGCTATAGACATAAGGATAAGAGGGGGGCAGGGATATTTTTCTTAAGTCTCACAAATTTTCAGGAGCCTGGGATTACAATGTGACTCCTGTGTCCCAATTTCATAATCACTGACCATATTTGCATATTTCTAGAGCATGTGTGTTTGTTTTTTTATTTTTTATTTTTTAGAAAACTTTATTTATTTATTTTTAGAGAGAAGGGAAAGGGGGAAGGAAGAGAGAGAGAGAAACATCAATTGGTTGCTTCTCACATGCCCCTGACTGGGGACCTGGCCCACAACCCAGGCATGGCCCTGGCTGGGAATCGAACCAGCGACCATCCAGATCCCAGGCCAGAGCTCAACCCACTGAGCCACACCAGCCAGGGCTGTATTTTTCATTTCATTGGGTGATACGGTGTGATGAGTTTTCTCCAGGGCTTTTACTTTGGCTTCGATGTACGTTTCTATTCAAATTAATGTTAAGATATGTTTACATTAATTAGTGTCAAGGTTTAAAAAAGGGGGAGACAGCAGGTACCCGAGAGGCAGGCGCCAGACGTCCATCCTCCCCCAGCGCATTGCACAGTCTTGCTCATGTGTCAGTAACAGCGCCATTTTGCAGCTTCTTGATTACACCATGAATCTCAGCATCTTGTCTTTCTTGTTTTGTGTCTCTTTACATTTTGTATTTCTTTGTCTCTTTTATCACATCTTCCATTTTCTGTATACCTGTCCTCCCGTTATACAGAGCTCTGAAAAGTGGTTTTCATTATTTGTTATTTTATATTTGCTTGTTCTCATGTTCCCTGTGACTTTCTTAGGTTAGGCTGCTTTGTAGTTGTGTGGTTTACAGTTGGTTTTCAAACTGAGAAGATAATAAACTGTGTCATCATAGAGAAGCTGTCGTCTTGTTGTACTCTGTATCCCAGGGCCTGGCGCTCACCAGCCCTTAGTAAATACTCGTTGGATAACTAATGAACTAAACTCTATAGGGCAGTGCTCCAAGATTTAAAGTTTTTTTTTTTGTTTTGGTTTTTGGTTTTTTAATAATATAGAACACATCAAGTTATAGACTGGAGCTTTAATTGAAGTCTTTACTTTTTTTGTTACATTTAATGAGTAGCTCTTAGGGACCACCCTTCGAGTGTAGGCATTGAAAATTTGTCCTTTTAATTTGCTTATTTTTTCATTATAACATAAATAATTACTTCTTTAGAGCTTATGAAGAAATGTAGTTGTTAATATGCACACGTAAAGATCTGAAAATACAACATATAGTATGTCTTCTGTTACAAACTCATATATATCCAACTTTCTACTTCCTTTTTCTACCAAATAGAAAAAAAAATAAACAAATGGAAAACCAAAAGATCACTGAGTAAATTTAAGATTATTGGGAGCCATAGAAAAATTTAGTTCCTTTGTGAAATTTCTTGAGCTTCTTCAAGAAGATACTAGATCAAAGTCATGTTTGGAGGTATTATTGATGCTGCAATTATTTTTTCAGATTTAAAAGCCTTACTTTATAATCTGGTTTTTTATTAATTATTAATTCCACAGAATGTTTCAAATTAAGTATTGTAATCAATTCAATATGTTGCAATTTTAAAAGACTAGTTATACCATAACAATTTATTATGTTTCTCATTTTGTTTCTTCTCTATGTTAAATCTTTACTTTTTTCTAGATTCACAAATCAATTTTATCAGAAATGCTTCTATGAAGCACATAATAGATTTTAACATTTTACATACAGCATTTCTATTCCTAATGAATAATGATAACTAGATAAAAGTTGCTTAAAACTTTTTTTTCCTGGGTTGGAATATTAGAGGTATGCATATTTCTATAAGAGAGAGCTTTACTCATTACTACTGTCAGAACAACTCAATCACTTCTACCCTTTATGAGGGTGATATTTGACATTTATGAAAACTGCCTAATATTTTAATAGATGACTTTTACCTTGATACCAGCAAAAATGATGGGAAAAGGAGAAATTCCATTTAATTCTTTAAATCTTGAGTTCGTTTTTGAAAAGTATAATGGCAATTTTTAATTGAAAGCTTATCTTAGTTTTTCTGCCTAGCTGTCTAGTTGGTACTTAGGTACTCTACGTTAGGTTCCATCTTGTCACAGAGCTTATGTAATCAAAGTCTCTGTAGCTTTCTTTCTTTAATTTCTAGGGGCCCCAGATCTTTAAAGAGTTTCAAAGCTCAAGTATGGGTGTGATTTGGATATGTTTACAAAATTTCTGTCTTATTCAGTCTTTCAGAGCTGATTGTGCAATCAGCAGGAACATTGATCTTTATTGCATGTTATTCAAAATCAAGATTTTCTGAGTAAAAATCTGTAGTGGAACTTTGCATTAAGGATTGAAGGAGTCCCTCTAGATAAGTTAAATACTCTTTTTTTCCTGTTGGGGCCAATGATAATGATACTGAGCTGTGGTTTTCCCCACCCACTTCTGTGGAAAGGCCCTTCCCCCTTGGAACAGAAAATCGACTGAGCTTGATCCTCGGGAAGAGATGAGACAAGAATCCTTGTTTGTCCCAGGGGCACCGTGTAGTGTTGCATTAAATGTTCTGGGACTAATTAATCAGGAAACGATTCTAATTAAGAAGGAAACTGCTCCTTAGCTGCCTGCTCAGAGTATTTTATGGAAAGAAACTGTCGGCTTAGCTACTTGCTGTCCAGCTTCCAGCAACGTTCATTAAGTGCTGTGTCCCAGTTGAAAGGGGGTGATTTAGGGATTTCTAGCAGATTTTATTTGTAGTGATAAACTGATATTTAATGGACTTCTTTTCGGGTATAAGTGTACACAATAGCAATGATTTTGGAGTTTAGAATGTTTTGGTTGATCTGCAAGACTTTTTAGCTTGTAATCTTACCATTAGAAAAAAAAAGATTTTATTTATTTATTTTTAGACAGAGGGGAAGGGAGGGACAAAAGGAGGGAGAGAAGTATTAGTGTGTGGTTGCCTCTTGCGTTTCCCCTGCTGGGGACCTGGCCCACAACCCAGGCATGTGCCCTGACTGGGAATCGAACCGGCAACCCTTTGGTTAGCAGGCTGGCACTCAATCCACTGAGCCACACCAGCCAGGGCTTTTTTTTTTTTAATCCTGAAATAAACCATGCTGCTTAAATATAATCTTGGGTATGTATGTAGGTGAATATAAATATAAACAAACATGTATGTCATGTAGGACCAAAATAAACATAACTTTCCAAAAACTATCAGTAAATTTGTCTATTTAAATTATATTGACATTTCTGTTAGCTTAATAGTTTCTTTGGCTTGACTAAAATCTTCTTAGAGAATTTATGTATAAGATGGAGTATTTTAATTTCACAAGAGTATGCATCATATATGTATTATGTCTTGTTTCCCAGGCTTCTTTGCATTGTTATAATGACGATTATTCTATTCAGCGTATCAGATATTTCTTAATTTCCCAAATGGTAATTGATTATTAACTACTACCGAGTACTTCATAGTTGTTCTCAATAGTACTTTTGTTCATTGCACTTTCTCACTTTCGCTCACTTTCGTTCCTCCCCGCCGCTGGCGCACCGTCAGCGCTGAGCGTGCTTCTAAGATGCTGCTTTCAGTTGGCCCTTTAGAATCAGTTTCTTCTGTGTTATTATTTCAAATTGGTTATAGCTCAAGAAGGTAAGTCTTGTGCAAAAAATTGCTGGTACAACACAATCTAATGTTTACAAACTTTATGGAATGCTTAACCTAGGTAGACATAGTCCTGTGAATTTGGAGTAATTGCTTGTTAAAGGCAGATGCATTTCTGTTAGACTTACCATTTCTTTAAAGAAAGGAAGAAGTTATCAACCCCCAAACGCCACTAACAGGTATTAAGTGTGGTGCATCTGATGGGAGCAGGACAGTACTTTGGACAAGAGCAGGGTTAGAACCGGAGGCTGCAGTGTTTATTCAGATTTTATGTGTCTGGGCTTATTTTTGTTTAGGATTTCCTTTGAACTTTGGATATGTGGGTTTGTGTTAATATGCACAACTCAGTCATATGTCTACCTTATTTGCAGTATTGTCCTATATATTGATTTAGTACATTGATTGATTTAGAAACATGCATTAATTTATCTATGTGACTTATCTATGGATTAGATTGGTTTCAAATACTAGTATTACAGTTAAGGCAGAAGTCTAAATCCTCAGATCAAGGGCAAGTGGAAGATGTGTGTCAGACTGGAAATAGGAACTTAACTATGATTTCCAACTCTCTTTTTAATGTTTCTTATTGAACATTGCTTGGACCATAAAGTGAGAGAATATTTCTTCTTTGCAATGTAATAAAACTGCAGGCTTATCAAAGTTTTCGTGAACAAATAGTACCTCCAGAGGCATAACAGTAAAGGAGACCCTGCTGACTTTCTAGAGGCGGCCTTTTGAATGCTGACACCTGACAGCACACGTGTGGTGGCACGTTAATGCTCCGAGAGAATGGTTACAATGAAATCGTGACTCTGTCTTTTTATTGTGGAACTAGAGATGTTCTCTAAGAACGCTGGCAGCGGCGAAGCATCCTTGAGAAACCTGTATCTGATCGTGGTAATTTTATGGGTTTTCTAAGGATTCCATGATGCTTCAGGGGCCCGCCAAAGAGTCTGTCGGATTGCTTAGTCCTCTAAAAATGTGGCAGTAAAATAAAATGCCAACCTTCCGTCCCCTTGTTTTTCTGACCCAGTACCAAAGAGAGGCTGTAAACTTGCTCTGTTCAGTAGTGTTGACTTAGAACGCACTGTCGCGGAAGCGCAGGCACCGGCTCCTCGTTTAACTTTCGCTGCACTTTGATTCTCAAGGTTTAACCTTCGTTTCTCCCCTCAAGTGCACGTCATTTCTGTATTTCTTTAGGTATTCAATGCTTTTTGATAATGATAAAAATATACTATATTGGCTTGTAGAAATGTTTTCTCATAATACACTTTTCAAACTTTAAGACATGTCAGCCTTATGTACTCAATCATATTTTAAATAAATAATAACCGTATTTGAAATCAAAATTGGACAGCAGTTGGCTTTTTGTTCTCCTCGCAGGAAACAGAAAGTGCTGGAAAAAGGCACTGAGTGGTTCAAGCAACATTCAGCACAGTAATCTTGAAGTCACACTCTTTCTGAAGTATCTTGTTGCTGCTATGAAATGCAAACAGGAGTAAATTCCAGCCCTGAATGCGTTTTATTGACCTGTATGTGGCGTCATTCACAGCACACCTTTGCTCCATTTGTGCCCGTGATTAACATACTATTGGCATTGCTGTTGTTACAAAATTGCAGTACACAATGGAATGCAAGTTTTTGTGGAATTGAAATAAGCCAACAATAGAGTTATCACTTAATATTTAGAACACAATGGTTAAATTGTCTTTGTTGCTAAGGACAAGCAAATAAATACTAGAGGACTTTCTACTATTTTTTAATTCTGTTTTGCTTGGTAAGGAAGACTGAGAGTTATTTGAGATGTGTAAGGTGTCAGTCACAGTATTGGCAATCTTGTTGTCATGCCGAGTTTTTTCATTAGAATTTGTTATGGCATTTCTATAGCTAGGACCTGACCTGTCTAAGCAACAGATGCTATAGTATGTTACTCTGTATCAGTAACTTTTATACTTACAATCTTTGTGTCCCAGCCCAAATTTATAACATTGTTAACAGGCACCCTTGTGAATATAAAACATTTAGGGCTTTCAAGAACCTCAGTAAAATGTCTTGAGTTGCTATTGCATGCGTCGGATGGTAAGCGTCTTGTTTGATAAACGAGGTGCATTAGGCATTGGGGACTGGGAACAAGTGTCACCTAGTGAATAAGTTAACCAGAACTTTCTTCTCTCATTTCCAGTAGCATTTTCCTGAGACATGAAGACTATTTGCAGCAATTGTATTCAGAATTCTTCACAAACTTGGATTCTTATGAAAATTCCCTCAAATATAAGGAGCAAATTAGACATAACCTAATATTTTTTATTCTAGTGGATTTTAAAAATTGAATAAGTAAAACAGAAGAAAACAAAGTAAAAACAAACATCTTAGTCTGATTATCCTGCCCACTGTCTTTTATTAATGGTATGTCCTCATGTTACCTAATAATTAACATTTTTTCTTGATTCTGTTTATGTTGGTTCAATCCACATTATGCAAAGTTAAAATTTACAAATATAAAGCCATTCCAGGGATATTAGGTACATTATCTGTCTGAAATTTTCCAAAATGTTTTTAACATTCATTTTGTGCACAAAAGCTTTGATTGTAGCAGTGCTATACATCTACTTCATTAGGAAGCTCAAAGGATTAGAGTTAAATTTATAATTGTTTCATATACTTAGAAGGAAGAAACTTTATTGGTGGAATAACATTTATTATTACAATTGTTGTTTGAGTGGCATAATTTTACCATATGTTACAATCAATTAGCCATCATTATTCTCATGAAGTTCTGTAAGAAACACTTTCATATTTAATACCTTCACTGGTGAACAGCACCAAGAATTTTATTTCCCTCTGGGGCATACAGCTGTTTTCAGCCTACTCAGTGCCATGTCAGGGCATAAAATCATCTTGACAGAAAGATCTAAATTATAAATAGTCCCATAATGACATTCAGCTTGGGCGGTACATTTATAAAAGGAGTTATTAAGGAAAATGTCATTCCAACCCATTACTATAGGAGAATTCCTCACATTTTTGCAGCTGCCTTTTGGTCCTCAGGTAATATGTGCATATGTAAGCATTTAAATGGCTGGGCTATCAAATTTACAAGTATAAAGCCATACCAGGGATATTGGATAGATGTTTCCTCAAGTTTTCTATAACTTTTCCATCACAAATACATCTTAATACATGGCTTTTTTCTGTGAAAGCTGCTGAAAGATTAGATTCTTAACACTCCAAGGTTTTGACATTATTCAAAAGGCATTGTTCTGGAAATACTTATGATAAAAGAATCAGAAGTTGATTTATTTTGTTATGAGCAACTTCAGAATATTGGGCATTGAATAAAATTTTGGGAACACTATTTTTCCTAGTATAGATATTGATTATGGATTAGTTGGTGTTAATGCTCTGAGTTTTAAATACCCAATTAATGCTAGCATCTTACTGGCACACTTAAATCCAGTGAGAATCTGCTTTGAACCCAGAGACTACTTTTCTTTGTACAAAGTTATATTTTTTTCAAAATATTTTAATTTTTAAAAATACCTGTATTTCTATAAATCATCTTTCTGCTTACATACCAGGTTGTTCCAGCTTCTGAAAGTCGGGATGGGTAAGAGAGTGAACAGAAAAAGCGGAGGGTGGTAGCAACGGTGGCCTGCGTTTACCCGGCTTTCGCCTGTGCGGTGGTCACTGCTGCAAACTTCCAGCACATTGTTGCTGGGTTGCTGCTGGCACTGGGGAGATGTCCACATCAGAGAAACAGGGGCATTCAGTCTCTGTGAACATGTGTGTATGTGTGTACGTGAACATGCATGTGAAGTCCTGTCCGCCAACTCCAACGCGGCTGCATGGTCTTGCTCAGTAGGCCAAAAAGTACCAAATGGATTTCCGATCCCTACTTCCGTCTTCCCCTTCAGTTTTCAATCACCTTTTCTTCTTTGATCCCAAATCCTTCTGGACAGAGGCATTTTCTTAGTAGGCTTTTGCCAATTTAGCAACATTTATCCCTCTTTCAGACATGTCTTGAAAACAGCATTATAGTTTTATTCTTTCCTTTCTCAATTTCTGTCTCTTAAAAGTAATTTCTGCCAAAGGCTCAGTGTTCCGAGCTGTTCCCTGTGCTACCTAATCACTTAGCCACTTGGCCTTGAAGCCGCCTGGCGAGAAATGAAGTTGTCCTGGCAGGCGTAGGTCAGTCGCTTGATTTCTCGTTTTCCTCATTTCCGCATCGCATGTCCCAAAGATGATGAGAAAGTTTAATGTTTTTAGCTTTCTTTTAAAAAGCTTTCTCTTCTGGGTGGGTTTAGCCACCCCAATTTCTGATGTTTCTAGAGAATCCCGCTGTTTGTTCTAGATTAGGCACCAGGTTTAATAAAATAATCTTTTGTGTTGATATTCAGCAGAGGAGGAACACAAATCAGTAAATTTGACTTATGTAGCAAATATTATATGAGGAGCTCGTAAACTAGTGGAGAAGATGGTTGAATATCCTCAAACCTCTGTTGGTTGGTGAATTAAATTGCTAAATAAATTATTTTAGGCCCCTGCAACAGATGCTTAATGATCTTGTGGTTAATACATCCCTGGTCTGAGGGTTAGGAGGTTTCTTTTCGTACCTTTCTGTTGACATGTCCTCTCCCCATCACACTTACAGTGTGATCCTCGCCAGTCAGGAATGTCTGCTTGTAGAGCATTGTGACATCTTTGGGGCAAAGGTGCTGGGGCCACAGGAATATCACCCTTTCAACACACAGGAAGGGAGTGCGCATGATCGGAACAGTGTGTGTTAGGCTGCAGGAGCGACAGGGAGATACACGAGACCATGTCCAGGCCTAGGAGCCGCTGTGCAGTGGGGGGTGCTGTGGAAGTGGGGGGCTGGGGAAGATTGCGGAGGGGGTAATAATCAAGACCTATCTTGGGTGCTTTTGTGTGAAACTAAGTGTATGTTTAAATGAGAATCTTATGACAATTATATCATCGCTTATAACTCTTTTTCCATCTGTTCACATAACTTACAATTGAATATTTTCCATAAGCCTATGGGCACTGCAGACTCAAATGTTGTTAGTGTCTTTCTTTAAATGTATTTGTAAAATTTTTTATTGTTGTTCTATGACTGTTGTCCCAGTCTTTCCCTCTTTGTCCTCCTCTACCCACCCCACTGTGACTTCCCGCACTCCTGTCCATGCCCATTGGTCGTTCGTGCGTGTCCTTTGACTAGTCCCTTCCCCTTCTTTTCACCATTTTCCCCGCCCCCGCCTTCTGGTCGCTCTCAGTCTGCTCCATGTTTCCATGCCTGTGGTTCTGTTTTATTCATTAGTTTATTTTGTTCATTAGATTCCTCATAGGTGAGACCACATGGTATTTTTCTTTTACTGACTGGCTTTCTTACCAACCTAGTTAAATAGTTCTCCGTAGCTTTGCCTCCCTTTGACTTGTATTGCCATAGCTCTTAGTTGTCATTATTCAAAGACATCTTTTGAGTATCAGCTACTGTATGTGTCAGAGATTTCAACTTTGAATACTATGCCTGACCATTTCATGGAATAAAAAAGTCCTCAACGATCCCCTTCTATCAGTGTTGACTGTAAATATGATTTCAATATTACTTAAATATGCAGCAATGCAAAATCAAATATAAACTCTTTATACTTTAATAGAAGCAAACTGTACAAGCATTAAAAATGTACATTTTCCATATTCATTTAACATTCCGGACGCGAGTGTTTTCTGGAGATTGAATTTGCTGCTGGCAGCCAGGGTGCGGCCTGAGGAGAACGCGCGGGCTTTCCTGGGCGTGGCCTGCTCTGGGGCCCTGTGCCTGCAGGTGACCCAGGTTTTCTCAGCGCGCTTTTCCAGCCCACTGGGAAAACGTATTTGTATGGTGTGGTGTTAGATCCTGTGACCTTCACTTGGCGCATCATTTACATATTAAACGCCTTTATGTTCTATTTTCTTAGCCTGCAACAAATCCAGAACTGCTTGGCTCCAGCACAATGATAAATGTTTCAGCAAACGTTGGCACCGACATTGCAGAGCAATGAGCTGGCAGTCAGATATTCGGAGTGTGCTTCTAGTAAAGCTTTTAGATTTTTGTGGAAATAAAAAAACTGAAAATTACAAAGTACTATAAAATGTCTGTCACAGACCACTGAAGATACATTCTCAAAGATTCCATGGACTCTGGTTTGAGAAATATTATCAAATGTGTAATATATACATGAACATAGACACTGTATATTGTATATGTGGCATAAACAAGTAGAAATTGAAAAGCTTGTGAAATTAATCATTCAGGCGGTACATGAATATAAATGACTACATTGTTAAAAATAATGATAGAATTAGCTATTGAATAATTTATTTTTAATTTGGAGGTACAGTCTGATATTTCTAGTGCATCTGTTCCTTTTCGTAAAGGACAATAAAAGGTATTTATCTTAGTAACAGACAGTAGAATGGTACGGGGCTCAGGTCCCCCATGGTGGCGGCCATCACTTGGCTCCTTTACGGTGCGGTAGGACAGGGAGGACCTTGCGGTGTGGAAAGCGTCCTCTTCCACGGAGTCGTCAGACTCCATCGCAGCCGGCTGGATGCACAGCCGGCCAGGAGCTGCCGCTGTCCAGGGCTGGGTCTGAGGGAGGCACTGGAGCTGCCGCTGTCCAGGGCTGGGTCTGAGGGAGGCACTGGAGCTGCCGCTGTCCAGGGCTGGGTCTGAGGGAGGCACTTGCGGGCTCTCCTGCCCCTGAGCCCAGTCTGAGCTTCTCAAGGTGTGTGTGTGAGCCACAGAAGTAAACCACTGCCAGCTCAAAAATAAGCCGGTGGTTTTGGGGGGTAAATACTAAAAGGAGGTGAGTAAAGAGGACGTTCAGAAAGGTATGGAGAGACACACGTAGGGGTCTGTCTATTCCCAGCCAGTTCTCTGCTGTTCACAAATAGTAGAGAAATGTGCTCTGTTCTCATCATTTGCTACATTTGTCATTTGAATCTTAATTGGTCATTAGATATTAGAAAGAAACATTAAAATATGAAAGTAAAACCTACCTTGATTTTCTAATGCAAAGCACATAAGTCTAAAATTTTGTTTTCTTAATGTGGCCATCTCTGGGAGAATGATTTATGTCACTCTCTGGCTGAAAGCCGTTAGAGACCTCACCACCGCTTCTGGGGCCTCTGTGCATTCTTTCCTGTTGGTCTCCTTATCCCCCCCGCACTGAGCTTCATGCTTCAGTGGCGCTCCCAGCCTGCGGCCTCTGTGGGAAGGGGTCCTAGAACGTCTCACAGTGCCTATCATGCAGTAAGCCTTCAGTAAAATTTTAATTGAATTGAGCTCTAATTGCAGGAATCTGAGCAAAGCACATTGCCAGTGACTGGATGTTTTCCACTGTCAGTGTATTTTAGAGCAGAGCAATAAAGGTTGGCGATAAGGAGCAAGTTAGAAGACAAAAAAAAAAAAAAAGTTTTTGCACAAACTGAATAATTGAGTTCAATTCAGCATGCATTTACTGAGTAATGAACGTTTGCTGCTACTTATGGAGTTCGGTAACTCTGTAGTTATCACAAGCCACATTGTTGAATGTGTATAGAATGATGGAGGGATGTAGGGAAGAAATACTTCAACTCTTACGCTAAACTTTTTGTTTCTTGTTTTTAAATTTGGACTCCAGGGACAACTTGTAAAGACAAGAGCATGAGAATTTCAAGTTTCTTTTTGAAAACTGAGTCATAGATGTTGGCTTGCATTTCAAGCCAAGTAAAGGTTTGATTACTTTACACTTCATGGCTTTTTAAAATTCCAGTTGCTATAACAACTTTGATGTTTCTTTATTATTTTTAGCACTTCAGTTGCCATAACAATAAGGTATCTTTAAAAAATAGCAATTTTTAAATAAGGATAAATCTCTTTCAATTAAAAGTGAGTTTCAATAAACATTTCTTGCCTATAATGTGAACCATTATTTAACTTGTAATTGTGCTATTCTGTTTTCATACAATTTTAACAGACTTTTGCAGAAGATATTTTAAGGTTCAGCTTTTTCCTCTCTGCTGTTACTGTATAAAAATTAAAAAGAGGTGGTTGTATTGAACCCTATCTATGAGATGATATTTGATGGGATTTCATTGATATAGACATCTACTTAAATGGCTTAATTTCCAGATTTGTTATTTCATAAAGAAAGGGGAAGAACATGATTGATCGATAGCTCTCCCATGGAAGATACAAGAAGACTTGAAAATTTTTTTTCCAGTGTGTTTTTAAGTCTATTTATTGTATGTTGCCATACTGAAACAATCGCTGCCCCCTTATCTGGAGATAGCTCAGGGTGCTTCGGTAGATAGAGCAGTTCTGCTTTTACTTTTTGAGAAAAAAATCCTTTTAAGTGTAGTTTCTGGTATTTAAGCCTCTAGAAAATTAAAGATAGCAAATTAGGAGAAAAAGGAGAGGTACTGTGCATTTGTTATGCAAATAGAGCCAGAAAATATAGGGAGCTACATATTCTCTTCTAAATGCCCAGGTAGTCGTGGGGATTAAACAGGTCTCTCTCGATTCATGTTATTTGGAATCCAGAAGCTGCGAAGGCGCGACTGTGCCCTAAGGCAGTGCTCTGACGGGTGCCGACGGTGGCGATGCCAGCCTGCCAGGCCGGGGGTGAATCCCGTTCAGGATTCTTAGTGTGAGAAGGCGGAGGGATGGATGATGCCTCTTAAAAAGATTTAAATGTGAAATTTGATAGAGTAAAACAACATTTTGAAAATTTAAAAGGAGAAATCCTCAATTATTTGGGAATTGCAGGATCCATGCAACTGAGGTGTTCATGGACTAAGGGTTGATAATTTTTATATTACTGCGTTGCGAATCAGAAATTTCCCAAGATGCATAGTCATGTTCAAACAATGTATTTCTCTTCAAAATGTACTGTTTAAAAGGAATGTTAAGGGAGTTGGCAACTCAATAGACTAGATTAATTTTCTAATCTCAATGGGTTAACTTGTGGGTGTAGTTTCTTAAGGAGAAAAAACGAAACAAAACGCCAGTTAATAGTAAAGAATATGCTTACCTTACTTTCAGGGGCCTTTGAACGAACATCTGCTGTGTGCTTTTCAGAGTTCATTTCCGATGTTTACAAACAACCAGCCGTAGAGGGTGGGTACTATTATGTCTGTTTGGCACGCGGAGAGGATGGCCTGCGGAACGAAGGCCTTGTAGTCGGCGAGTGCTGCGGCCAGCGTGCCAGCCCACATCGGGCTTGTTCTGCGGCCTGGGCCCTCTTCTCCAAGTCAGTCCTTCCTTGTCCTCAAACTTCATAATGCTTATTACATGCAAAACTGTAACATAGAGAAAATTGAAAGATCATGCTGTATGTGGTTTTATTTTATTGCTCTGCATACTGTTTTTGACCAATTAGATTTCAATTATACTTTTTATGTTTGAGGATTTCTTCCACCAAGAGTTAAACAGAGATGTAAGTTGGTATTTTCTCTCTCCGTTTCCCTTCACTAACCATAGCAGGGCCTCTCAAAGACTGCGCCGTCTCGGCCAGCTGTCTTAGATCCTGGCTCAGGAGGGCAGATGGGGGTGCTAGAGGGCTGACGTTTGATAAGAAGGCCTTTCTCACTCTGTGTTTCTGGCTGTGGCGTCTGCGAGGACATGCCCTGAGGACACGGGGGTCCGGAGGGTGGGACCGGAGGCAAGGACCAGGCGGACTTGCTCTGTCCCGCAGCAGCTGCTCTTTGAGACCCTCCGTAGCTCTTGTTCTTGATGGGATGTTGCTTTGGGAGGACTCTGGTATTTTTCTCCTCATTCAATATACGGGGTGGGTAAAAGGAGGATAATAATAATAATAAATAATAAAATAATTAATAAATGATTGATAATACAAGGATAAACTGTGCGTTTTGCCTACTCACAACTATAAACCTACTTTTGCCAACCCCTGTATATGATTTCCTGACAGTGCTTTAAAATTCACTCAGTTAACCTAAGGCTCTAATTTAGTGGTTTTAGTCAGAAATGGAGTACTTGAAACATGCAAGTGCAGTCATAGCTTTATCATTCTTTTCGGCTATACCTTACGTGTAGGTGAAATGCACAATGTTAAATGTTACATTTGGATAAGTTTGACATGGATGCATGCATGCACGCAACCCACAGCTATGGAAATACAAACATTCCATCGCCCCTGAAAGTTTCCTTACACCTCTTGCCAGTCAGTGCACACGTTTTTCATTCCTCTGTTGATAGATGTATGAGTGTTTCCAGTTTTTTGCTCTTAAAAATAAAGCTGCTATGTACATTTTATACAAGTTTTTTTATGGATATATGCTTTTGTTTCTATTGGGTAGATTTGATGGCTCATAGGGTAGATTTGTTTAATGTTAGAAGAAACCCCTAAACTGTTTGAAAGTTGGTCCATTTTATATCAGATTGTGAGAGTTTCAGTTGTTCTGCGTTCTTACCAACATTTAGTACTTGTTGGTGTTTTGATATTAGCCATTCTGGTGGGTATATAACGGTATCTCATTGTGACTGTAGTTTACCTTTTCTTGATGACTAGTGATGCTCAGCACATTCTCATTTTCTTAAGAGTCATCTTTGTATCTTTGTGAAATGCCTAGGCCAGTAGTTTTTCATTTTTAAATTGGGTTATTTGTATTTTATTAACTAATTATAGGAGTCAGTTATATACTTGGAATACAAGGCCTTTGTTAGATATCTGTTTTGCTAAAATTTTATCCCAGTCTTTTGACTTGCTTACTGATTTTCTTAATAGCTTTCAAAAATCCTCACCCAATGATGTTTATTGATTTTGTTTATTTTTTAATTTTATTATTAATTTTTTAGAGAGAGGGGAAGGAAGGGAGACAGGGAGAGAGACATCAATGTGACAGAGAAACATTGATTGGTTGCCTCTCGTAGGTGCCCCAGCTGAGGTCCAAACCTGCAACCCCAGCATGTGCCTTGACCAGGAATCGAACCAGTGACATTTGCTTTGCAGAATGATGCCCAGTCAGCTGAGCCAT
Source organism: Pteronotus mesoamericanus (assembly GCF_021234165.1). Taxonomy (NCBI): domain Eukaryota; kingdom Metazoa; phylum Chordata; class Mammalia; order Chiroptera; family Mormoopidae; genus Pteronotus; species Pteronotus mesoamericanus. Next base: position 10,584,403 of record NW_026555302.1, on the reverse strand, counting down.
ACTGGTCAGGGCATATTTATTGATGAGAGCGGGGTTGGGGGGAGACATCAATTTGTTGTTCTATTTATTTATTCATTCACTGGTTGATTCTTATATTCGCCCTGACAGGAGATCAAACCTGCAACCTTGGTGTATAGGGATGATGCTCTAACCAACTGAGCTACCTGGCCATGGAGGGTAGTTTTTTAAGCATTTCTTGTGTATGAAATCATGTCTTCCTTTTTTATATGACTTAACTATTTCTTTTTCTTGCCTGTTACACAGGCTGGGGCCTCCAGTCCAATGTGGATAGATGTGGCGAGAGCAGACATCTTTGCCTTATTTCCCTTCTTGAGAAAGCATTTAGTCTTTCATCATTAAGTATCATGTTAGCTGTAGGTTTTCCAATAGAGTTTCTCCCATAGGTTTCCAGGTTGAGGAAGTTTTCATTTGTAGAGCTACTAACTTAAAATGTGGTAAATATTTTTATTTGTTAATAACTTGCTTTACAATGAAATGAAGTTAACAGTATAAACTTGTTTTTTGCCTTTGAGAGGTAACTAAATCAGTGGATTTTTAATATGTGCTGCTTCAGAAGCTTCATTTTTTTTTTGTTAGCACATAGACCTCATTGTCTCGATACTGTTACTACTACAGTTGATAGTACTACATTTAAAATACATTGATACTGCATTTTGCAGCATTTGTCATTTTAAACATAAGTAAATAATCATTATCTCTCACTAGATTTGATTTTTTCAAAGCATTAGTCAAATATTCTTATTCAATTGGGTTTATGTAGTGGTATTGATGAATGTTGCCATTAATTTGAATATTTTAGAAGAGGACTCATTTTTCCCCTACAGTTTGGTCATATATTTTATAGCTCTCTTACGAAGTTTATATGTCATACAAGGGATTGCAAGGAACTTTGTGTATTCTGAACTTCTCAAAAACTGATTCTTAAATGTTCTTTTGTCATCTTATTGACTCCTTATTTTTATATCATTTATATTAAAACGATGTTGAATATTTATTTGTCCAACTCCTGTTCCATACCCACCTCTGTAGTGCTGACGCTTACGATGTAATGAGGAACGAACAGATGTTGCCCGTCATGGGCTGGCAGTCTGGTCAGGAGCACTCAGCCGGATGAAATAGATCACTGTAACTGTGGTAGGTGTGGGGCCTGGCGGAGCCTGGGAACTCAGGGAAGGTTTCCCTGAGGAGTTGGTGTTTGAGCTGAACCTGAGGGTTGCGTCGGCACTTACTGAGGGAAGTGTGGCGGCGTGGTAAGCAGTAGGCACAGCTAGCCTAGGCAGCAGGGCATAGCGCACGTACGCGCACGTGGGACTCGGCGAGGGGCCGGGGAGAGGCAGAGCCAGTCAGCTAATTCTAAACGATTTAGAAGAGAAATAAGATTGGATGGACATAGGGAGCCTGGGTTTTGTGGGACCTGGTAGGACTTTATCTCTAAGGGCAGTGTCAAACCACTGATGTATTTTAACAGGGGAATGATATAACCTGGTTTGCATTTTGAAAAGAATATTCTTTCTGTTTTGTGCATAATGGATTGAAAAGAGAAAACAGAGCATTTAGGAAGCCACTGCAGTGGTCCCCACACAAGACGATGCCAGCTTGCTTAGGGTAGTGACCCAGGAGAGGGAGAGCTAACCAGTGGGAGGAATAGTAGAAGAAATAAATTCTGGATGCATACACCTTTTGGTACACTTAAATATATCTAAAAACCTTTTACTTTATTCTATATTTGTTTACTTTTTAATATGTTAAATTAGTTTTGTAGTTCTCCTTGATAGTCATTGCTTACTTTATCATATTTACTCTTGATGGTTGTTGTCTCTCTTCCTTTACTGTTTAGCTCCTATTGAGTAGTTGCTTGAATTGCTTAGATGTTTATAATGAAATACTGATATATGTAAAAGAATATATAAAACGTCTTTAAGGTATAAATGAAAAAACCAAACACCTGTGATGCACCATCTCCTAAGTTATATACTTTCAGCTGTTAGAAGTAATTCTGAAGAAATCCCAAATGATGACTCCTCTTAGGGGTTTCCTGATAGCATCCATCAGGTGCAAGGAGAGAAAGAGCAATGGCTGTATTAAAAATGGCAATAATCAAACACCTAATGACCCTGAGAACGAAGAGAATGATGCCTAATATAAAAACAAAGAGTTCTTTATGTAATGAGCTGTGTAGATGTATGTTATTAGAGCTTCACATTATAAATTAGTTCCTGTTATAATCAGATCAGTAAAAAGGGTAGGAAAGAAGAAAAGCAAGGTGCTAGTAGGAAGGGTCAATCTCTGAAAAGAAGAAAATTATCTTGTTAGAATTACTGAAGCTTTTTGGTGGAAGTTGGTGGAAGGAAAGAAGGGAGCTAGTGAGTCAAAGGCACTGCTCCTTGAACTTTCCTTCTCACATTCTCATATTCGCATATCTTTGAAAGTTTGTACAATTATGGGTTATTTACAGTAGTTTTAGATTCAAATCCCTGCCAGTGATTGTTGGGAAGTAAATGGGTCAAACTAAAGTGGTCTACTATTTGGAATTCCCTAAATAAGATTTTTTTTGCTATTTCCCCAATTTTAGAAAAATTATAATCCAGAACTTTAAAAAATGTGTGAAGTATACTTTAAAAATGATTTGTTTAGATTTGGGTGTTTGAGGTATCTTTAATGATTGATAGTGTTTTATTTTTCAATGGCTTTGTGGTAAAACTTAGTACCGTATTTTGCCATGTATAATGTGCACCCATGTTTGTGTGAGCATAATACATGGGATTATTATACCCATTATTAATCCAATGGTGTGTAATCATTATATGCATGTATAATGCTCATCCTTATTTTTCCCTCAAAAATTTGGGCTAAAAAAGTGTGCATTATACACAGCAAAATATGGTAACTCTTTGTATGGAATGTGCGGTCTGTCTGCATTTATGAATACTTACCTAAGGTAATTTGAACTTAGAATATTTATTATTATTGTAAAAAAGAATGTTAGTTAAATCCAATCTTGTGTGATTTTAATGCTTTTAAGTATCCTTAGAAATCAAAATGCTTTCCTATAAAATAGGATTTTCTAGCCTTAAAAAAAAAAGTTGACATGTAATTGACATACGGTATCCTATTCGTTTCAAGTATAGATCATAATGGTATGTTTTTTTTTTTTATACATACACATTAGAAATGATCCCCATGGTAAGTCTATTTACCGTCTATCATACAAAGTTATGACAGTATTGTTGACTATATTCCTATGCTGTACATTATATCCTCATAACTTACTTTATAACTGGAAGTTTGTACCTCATAATCCTCTTTATCAGTGTCTTCTGCCCCTCAACCCCTCCCTTCTGGTAACCAACAGTATTTTCCTGGACCTGCGAGTCTGTTTCTGTCTTGTTTGTTTTGTTTTTTAGATTCCACATATAATTGAAACCATATGATAATTGCCTTTTTCTGTCTGCCTTATTTCAGTTAACATAATACCCTCTAAGTCTATCCATGTGGTTACAAGTGGCAGGATTTCATTTTTTATAACCGAGTAACCTTCTATTGTATATATAACTCACATACTATTTATTCATTCATTTAACGATGGACACTTAGCTTGCCTCCATATCTTAGCCATTGTAAGTGATGCTGCAGTGAACATAGAGGTGCATATATCTCTTTGAATTAGTGTTTTCATTTTCTTCGGATGCCCCCTCCCTCCCATGTTCATCCAAGCATTATTTACATTAGCATTTTTATATTAAATATTTACTTTTGAACCTCAACCTTATTGTTTTTTATTTTATTTTTTTAATTTACAAATCATGCTTATTCTATTACAGTTGTCTCTGTTCTTCCCTTTACCCCCCTCCACCCATCCCACCTTCACCCCCCGCTCCCACAGTCAATTCCCACTCTGTTGTCCGTGTCCACGGGTCATTCATACATGTTCTTTGTCTAGTCCTTTCCCCTTCCTTCCACCATTGTCCTCTTTCCTCATCCCCTCTGGTCACTTTCAGTCTGCTCCATGTTTCCGTGCCTGTGGTTCATTTTGTCCATTAATGTATTTTGTTGAATAGAGTCCACTTATAGGTGAGATCATATGGTATTTGTCTTTCATCAACTGGCTTATTTAACTTAGCTTAATATTCTCCAGTTCCATCCATGTTGTCACAAAAGGTAGGCGTTCCATCTCTCTCTCTCCCTCTCCCTCTCTTTCTTTCTTTCTTTCTTGAATGCAGATTGATTTTATTTATTTTTTTAAATGTCAAAGTTCATTATAAAATATTAAAAAAATTAAAACCAATATAAAGTCTCAGCAATTAAACCAACATGACATCAGCACAGAAATAATCAAGTAGATCAATGAAATATAAAGAGCATTCTAGAGACAAACATATATATCTGCCTAGCAATGTAATATATGATTAAGTTGATATTTCAGATCAATGGGTAAAATAAGGCTTATTCAACAAATAAGGTGCATGGACCACTGTTACTTGAAATAAAACAAATATAGAGCCGTGTTGCACACATTATACAATAAATATTCAGATGAGTTAAAAATCAATATGTAGAGTCTAAGGAGTTTCAGGAGAAAATACAAAATTATATTTTTCTTACCCTGAAGTATAATATTCAAACCCAGAAGCTATAAAGTAAAATATTGACAATATGACTATATTAAACATTTAAGACTGTACAGTAATATATGTATAAAAAAGTTAAAGGACAAGTAATAGAATAGGAAAGTATTTGTAACACATCTGAGGGCAATCTGGCTGTGACATCTGTCACTCCATTGATCGCCAGGGTTGATTCGGCTGAGCTGGCCGGCTGGGTAGGTGTCCCCTTCCTCCCTCACCGATCCATGTGCGTCCTTCCCGAAGCTGCACGCTCGGTCGAGGAGGACGACCTTCCCAAGTAGAGGAGAGGACCTGTCTTCGGTCAAGGGTATACGAGTAGCTGCGCTCCCCTGCTAGAACCTCCAAACAAGCTCTCAACTTTATTGTTCTAAGATTGTTATTCTAACTTGCTTTATAAATTTTTCTGGTAATGAAAAATGCAGTTCCGTTCTCTTCCACCTAAACTCTGACAATTTTAGCAATGATGTGCTCTTCCTGAAACTCAGTTCAACATGAAGGAAAGAATAGGGCTTTCTATTTTTTACAAATTGTTGTTTGAAATCCAAAAGAATTCTCCTTTGACATTTCTTGACTAGCAGCCATCAGCGGAAAGGAGAGGAGAAGAGGACAAGGTTTATCAGTAGGGTGCTAATAATGACAATTGTGAGCTGTCTCAATCCTAGGTTCTTGAGTCTGTAATAGTAGGCAATTATACTTACCTTCTCTGGTACCCACTGTCTTCCCTTGGAAAAGGACCGTGGTGGCACCTACACCACAGAGAGCTGGGTTTGACAGAGAAAAACATATGTATGAGCACACAGTATAATGGTTGGCACATGGAATGTGCTCAACAAATGCTAATCTTCCATTTTCATCATACGTTTTCTAATTAATTCTGAAATGATTGGTACATTAGTTCTAAGTCACTTTTAAGAAGAGTACTGACCCTATGAGAATTATGCTTAAAATAGTGAATGTTTGTCGATGTGAGTCAAAATAAATGGAAATGATTTTAACCTCTATCAAATGAGCTTAATTTACTTTCTTTGAACTTAGGTATGGGAAACTAAGGCACTGTATGACAGTTCTTTAAGTCTTTGAATCTTTTTTGTGTTAGGATAAATAAGTGGACTAAACAAGCATTCTGCTTATTTCTAATGCCTACTCTTCTGAGGTCATATTTGACCTTAAATATTTTCCCAAATGGATTTTAGTATACAGGTGTTAGTTCCAATGTTTTGTTTGTACAGCTAAATACATCAAATTCAGCAATTTAGTGTGGGTGTGGCAGGGATTAGAGAGATTGTTAAGTGATTTTTAACCACTGTTAATCAAAGTATAACTATTTTAGAAAATAAAATAGTTGGCACATCACTTGAGTTCATGAAGACTTAGCTGATTTTTAATAATTAATAAGTTTTTTCTGCCAGTGAGCATTAGATTACTGCTGACTGGTTAGTGTCATAGTGCCTTGTGGTAGTTTCTCTGCAGGGTTTAAAGGTGTATCCCAGTTTTTGTTGTTTTTTCCCCCTGTTCTGTCCCCAGGAAATGATCTTTACAAAGGCTGTAGGGAGAATACCTCTGGAGGTCCATACATGCCATTAATATGTTATAAGGATCGGTCAGTCCCATTGTCTTCTTTTGTCAATCTTAATCGGAGCTTGCCGAGGAAGTCTGTAAGCCTGCATGTGCCTGGCAACTGTTACCTAGTGACAGTTCAGCTGCAGTAGCCATTGGTTGTGCTGTTGATTGGGGCAGGAGGACCGAGTCACCTTTCTGATGGTGAGCTCTTCTGCATCAGCTCAGGACGAGGAGGAGGGGCCAGGCTCCGGCTCAGGTGGAGGCAGTGATGCTGAGGGATTGTGCAGAACACCCGACAGCATCCTGGGAGCCGCATCGCAGCGAGCCGGACTTCTGAATCCAGCAGCCCAGCCCGGCAGCTGATGGGAGTGCATGTAGGTGAGAGGCACTGCCTCATTCCTGTAACAGGAGAACTATTTTGTGACAAGTGGAACTGGGATTGTGCAAGGAGGAATATCCCATGACGGTTTTAAAAGAAGAAGGACTTCCCTGAATGACTTGGTGATGCACGAGAAAATAACTTTCAGAAGAGTGCTGCTGCATTGTTTCTGAGGAAATGTCTGTATTTTTAATGCATGGTATTTCTTCAAAAGGCATGACAACAAAGGCTGACAAGCGACTCTCCGAAATGCCTGCACTTTAACAGGGACTTTTGACAATGTTAACCTTATACCAGAACGACCTTGGAAGCCTTCTGGGTGGATTCTGTCTTGCCAGCCTTTCAGTATTTCGGACTCTAGGATTTAAGCTCATCTTGATGCATTAGAGGTATTTTAAAACAAGACCATTTTACAACCTACCTAATGGCCCCTGTGTTAATTGAGCACTTGCTCAAAATAGAACGCAGAAATAGAAGAGACTTTTTTTTAAACATATGGCTGCTACATAACTGCAAAAATAACAAACAAGGTAATTTTCCACTTTCAGAAGATTTAGTTGAAGTAATGATTTAATGTGTTAATCATCTAATGAAAATAGAAAAGGTAGAATAGCATATGTTATGATGCCTACTAGAAATACCCAAGGAATACATAATGGCAGCATTTCCAGTCAAATAAGCTCACAGTAGAGAGGAGAGTTTCTATTATTGTCTAAATGTCCTCTAAATTCACAAAAAATATGTGAGATATAGGTGTGGTTGCACGGGGAATAATAACTTTGAGCTGCGTATTTTATGATCATGCTTCATCGTAAGGAAAGGGACATATCAGATAGTGAAAGTTAATGATGCTGAAATTAATAGGAAAAATGATTTTTTTGAAAAGGAAGAAGTATAAATTACATTGTTGGTGATAGTACCAGTAACTGTAATAGACTGTTTCCTTCTAAATGCTTTAAAAAATGCAGGCAGAATGAAAAGTTCACAAGTTTATCATATTTTGTCAGGTGTTAACCCATTGCATATTAATTTTCCCTCCTGGAAATATCTATTTTTTCTCATTAAAGCTGCATGGCAATCTTTGTTCTGCTCCTTTGTGCCCGAACACAGATGAGTCTTTGGGAATTAACCTTTTCAGGGAAGGGGGTGATGGTGGCGGTTCTTAGCTTTTTAAAGAAATGAGAGAGAAATGGATCATAAAGTTGACCCACCAGCATCAAACCCTCAACTGAGCCCAAAGACACGCTTTGTCACAGTGAACTTTTTGTTAGCTTTCCAACCAAATCTGAGATCTTAGTTATTTAAATTCTAAAATGTGAACCCACTTATGATAGTTGAAACAGGAAGCCTGAGACAATTTCAGACTTTTTCTTCTCTCATTCTTTCTAGTTGATCCCTAAGAAACAGCCTTTGTGAGGAGGACGACAGCCCACAGATGCTTTGCTTCCTTTGGCAATTGATTTTTTTTTTCTTTTTGCAGATTTAATTTTTCATAGTGCAAGGTAATAAATCCATTTTCTCTAGAAGTGCCTTGTGTCTGCAAAAAGTTCTTTGAGACCACCAGAGGAAGCTAATGAGTGGCCTTTTCCCACCTCCTCTGTCGCTTTCCCCCCTCCGCATCCCCCCCAAAGCTGAGGTGTGCCACTGCTGCACAGAGGCTGATGAGACTTGAGTCCCACCTGGGATGCTCCGCTGTGACAGAAGCACCGCCGCCGTCTCCCGAAGCCCGTCTGAGACACTCAGGTGCAGAGTTTAACAGATGCTGGGCAAGGCACCGCCTTGCTGTAGCCACGGCTGCAGGTTCCCTTGATTCCAAGCCATGAACGAATCCAGGTGGACTGAATGGAGGATCCCGAACCTGAGCAGCGGCCTTGTGAATGTGTCCGAGCGTCACCCCTGCCCCCTTGGATTTGGCCACTACAGTGCCGTGGACGTCTGCATCTTTGAGACAGTGGTTATTGTCTTGCTGACGTTTCTGATCATAGCCGGGAATTTAACGGTCATCTTTGTCTTTCACTGTGCCCCACTCTTACACCATTATACCACCAGCTACTTCATCCAGACGATGGCGTATGCTGACCTCTCCGTGGGCGTCAGCTGCTTGGTCCCTGCCCTCTCGCTTCTCCACTACTCCACAGGCATCCACGAGTCGCTGACCTGCCAGGTTTTTGGGTATATCATCTCGGTTCTGAAGAGTGTCTCCATGGCATGCCTCGCCTGCATAAGTGTGGATCGCTATCTTGCCATCACCAAGCCTCTTTCCTACAACCAACTGGTCACCCCTTGTCGCCTGAGGATTTGCATCATTTTAATCTGGATCTACTCCTGCCTAATTTTCTTGCCTTCCTTTTTTGGCTGGGGGAAGCCAGGTTACCACGGGGACATTTTTGAATGGTGTGCCACCTCTTGGCTCACCAGTGCCTATTTCACCGGCTTTATTGTTTGTTTACTTTATGCTCCCGCTGCCTTTGTTGTCTGCTTCACCTACTTCCACATTTTCAAAATTTGCCGGCAGCACACCAAAGAGATACATGACCGGAGGGCCCGGTTCCCTAGCCATGAGGTGGATGCCTCTGGAGAGACGGGGCACAGCCCCGACCGGCGCTACGCCATGGTCCTGTTTCGGATAACCAGTGTATTCTACGTGCTGTGGCTCCCCTACATCATTTACTTCCTGCTGGAAAGCTCCCGGGTCTTGGACAATCCCACACTGTCCTTCCTAACAACTTGGCTTGCTATAAGTAACAGTTTTTGCAACTGTGTAATATACAGCCTTTCCAACAGCGTTTTCCGGCTGGGCCTCCGAAGGCTGTCCGAGACGATGTGCACGTCCTGCATGTGCCTGAAAGAGCAGGACACGCGGGACCCCAAGCCTAGGAAACGGGCCAATTCCTGCTCCATTTGAAGGGAACTGCACAGTAAATCAAGTGTAATCTGACAGTGGTTTTTGGATCACAGTCTTGATTCACCTGGAAAATTGCCACTAGAGAAAAGAAATATTTACTTGAATAGTTGACTATGAGATGAAGGGACTAAGGGTTTCTTTTTCCCCCTTTTTTTTTACAGAGGAAAAACACTAAAGAGAAGGAGGTATAGAGAGTAATCTCATGAGATAATTATAGCGTGTGAGTATAAACGTGCAGGAATAGGAAACACAAGCGCCGGGGATGACCAAAGTCTCTCAGATCTTCCACAGGACGGGGGCCCAGCCCCTCGGCGCCTCTCGGTCTGACCGAGCTCTCTCCTCTGTCTTTGTCCCTCATTCTGTCTCTGTCCCTCTCTCGCTCTCGTTGTATTTGTGGAAATTACTTATGTCAGTTGCCCTCTGTAGAAAAGCGCTACATATTATATATGTGGCAAAGTATAATCTTTGGCCTCAAAGTGTACTTGAGCACACTGATAGGAAATTCGTAAGTGGTCTCTCACGGAGGATGAACAGTAAGTGCTGTATGTTAGTACCTGCCACGCAACCCCTTTGCTGGTGTTTTTATAATCTCTGCAGCACAAAATTTCTGCCACAAGCAAAAAGAAACAGTGTTTTTATTTTATCAGGGTAAAATTATGCTCCCCAACCCTCCTTCCTGGCAGCCTGCTGTATTTTTCTTCATCTGCATCCTTTGGTACCTTAATCCAGAAGTGTCTTAGCTAATGAAAGAATCTACTGTATAAAGCAACCATAATGTTAAATAATTTATTCCTTTCAACAAAGCAATCAATAACCTGTTTGAGATATTGTGTTAAATATTTTTAATGACTTTTTGAAAACATTTTCTTCTGGTTCTTTTAAATTATTTCATGTGCCCAAAGTGGTGTCTTTTTTGCTACAGTAAAGCTTTGTTTTCCTCTAAGACAATCCACAAATAATTCTAATGCAGATGTGGAGTACTCACCCAGAAGTGAGGCATCCCTTGTACAGCTATTTGATGTGTCTTTTTTTTTTAAGAGTAAAATAGTCACACTTTTGTCTTAGTTCTACAAAACTTACTGTTCTGTCCACTAATCATTTGTGTGATATGTGTTTGCATATACTATATTTTTTACAACAAAGAAAATGTAAATTATGTTATCTGTGCCTAAAGTTTCCTAGCACAAATTATAGATCAATGTTGCTTAAGTCACCAACATTGGAAAAAATATACAAAAACTTCTTTTAAGAGAAAAATACTTTTGTGTAGCTGTTATTTATTTATATTAGACCAAGATGCATTCTTAGTGCTGCTGAGAATATAATATACTTAATTATGAAATACAGGTAAGAGCTTTCAGTATTTTCTTTTGTAATGATCTGTTTTCATATTCAGAGGTTAAATTAGCTTATTTTTTAGTGTGCTACATAGACTTGTGTAATAATTGTCAGGGGTTTAGATGTAGCAAATGGCATTTGGGAATTAGTACTGAAGCAGGTATGAGTGGTAAAACATCTAAATCTTACTTTTTTACCATAATTTTCCTGCCTGACAGATATTTTAAAATTTATATCAAACCATTGAGTATTTTTCTTCTCAACATTTTTGATTTGTTTGCTTTATGAAATGTATCAATGCACCGTGCCCACGGAAGCCAACCATGTTGCGCACTGTGGTTTGACTCCAGGGGTCCTTTAGTAGAAATGTCATCATTTTATTGAGGTTGTTCTGAACCCCTGTATATTTTTAAACATGTAAGAAAGGTTTAAAATAAAGAATAAAATAGTATTCTATATATCAAAATCAGACTTTGCTTCAGTTTAATAAAATACTTAACTTGCAACAAGAGTTTATTTGTTTGGGATCAAAATTTAACTGTTTTACATGTCTGTGGTTTGGGTTGGTTATATTAATTCTTGTCCATTGCTTGCCAGTGGCCTCTTGGAAAAGTTGAAATGCACCTTTAAAGTCTAGACAAGTTAAGGAAAACAAAGTTCGAGCAGACATAATACTGTAACTTTTCAGTTGCTGTAAACAGGACCTTCAGCATATACTACGTGAGAGTCAGATTTTGATTCCATTAGTCTGGCGTGTGCATACAGTTAGAAAAGGCTCAGCAGATCCCTTTACGGAAACCTGGGACTGTGTTTATTGCCTTTTCTGCCTCTGCAGTAAATATTATGAGGAATTATTATTCCTCATAATAGTCAATAACAACACTAACGTGCTAGGCACTGTGTTAAGTTGTACATGTAACGTTTAATGCTCACTGTGCTCCTTTGAGATAGCTACTGTTATTCTCATTATAGGGGTGAAGAAACTAAAGAAAAGTGACTTATCCAAGGTCACTCAGTAAGGTCGGTAGCAAAGTTTCAGTCACACTTATTTGGCATGGAGCCAAATAAGTCTGTACCCTTATACTGCCTTTCCCCGCAAAAGCCTTCAAACCTTTGTACCTCTGTCTACCTTTTCTGTACAAAAGTCCTCTTTTATTTCTCTTTTCTCACCTAAATCTTTTGCTTCACTTCTTTTCCTTTTTTGTGATATCTTTTCCCTTGATCTTACAAATCTCTTTCACAAAAACAGCAATCTTAGTCCAAACTTGCCAGATTGGTCTGTAATCAAACTGAAACCTGGGGCGTGGCGTTCCCTTGATATGACTTTTGTTCATTTTTGTTATTTTCCTTGAATAGCTTTTTAAAATCTCTAAGTTTTTCGTTGAAAGACATTTTTTTGAAGAGTGGAGAAGGAAGGCTTGATTGTAGCCTGAAAGGGGACCTCTATGAGGCAGGCTCTCGGTTTTGATCTTGCATTTATTATAGTGTTTCCTGTGCAGCTCTCGAGAAGGCCATTTAACTTTCTTCTGACAAACTTTAATATGTGTTTATATCATAAGGTGATGTGTTTATATCATAAGGTGATACTTATTTTGAAACTACCCTGTCTTTCTTAGATGAATGTATTTCGAGAAAAGAAAGCATAGCCATTATTCTCATCATTGCATTGTGTTCTGGGGTAATTATCCAATTTGGTTATAAATGATAGCCAGACAGTAGTGCTCCAGGCTGTCCCTGAGGGTTCCATTGTCTGTGGAGTTGCTTCTAAGGTTATACATTGTTGGACAGCTTCGTAGCCTACAGTATATGAGCCCTAGATGGAAACCCTGACCCCCCTTAGCCGTTTGGCTGTAGGTAAAATACTGAATGTTCCAAGCCCTCGGTTTCCTCATTGGTGGAACCGAGGCTGGGACCTTCCTGGTGGGCTGGGTTGGAGGACTTAACGTGGTCATGTGGTCTGTGTGCTCAGCACGACTGCCCTGCACAGACGGGTTCAGGATGTGGTAGCTGCTGTTTTAGTATCTTTGTGGCTTCCATATTTATTGCCATCACAACTTAAATATCACTAATTCTAGTGTAAGAAAATTGTATTTTAAAACAGAGTTAACCCACTGAGTATTAGAGTTTTCTAAAATAGTATTTTTTTCCAAATCTGCTTAAAGTCAGATTTTTGGCTTAAAGTCAGGTGTTTTAACTACAGAAAACCTCTATGATTTCTCAAAATTCATTTCCCAGGAATAATTATTCAGGAAGACATCTTTTAAGATTAAAGATATCCAGCAAGCAGATGTTGGGATGAAACAGGGATGATTCTGAGATTAACCTACTTCCTTACTTTTTTATTTTTTTGCATTAAATGTGCTTAAATTAAACATCTGTCTTACATCAGGTTGATGATAGTAGGAAAGGATTGTTCAGGAATGCTTTGCCATTTGTCTTTGCATTTTAGTTTTCCTCACTTACTAAAATGGAATTTAAGGTATTTTATAAATACAAGTTACCTGGAAGAAATAAAGACAAATGAGAAGATTCGTGCTACATATATTTTTTATTATGTGAATGTAGACGTAACTGAAGGTGTTGCCTTAAAGGACATGCCTCTGTCTCTCCCCACCCAGAGAACTAATCACTAGATGTGAAAAAGTTGCCAATGTGCGCTACACAGGTAAAGGAGAGCGAGGCGTGAAGCAGCTGCCAGCGTAACGTGCTGAGCAGAGCGCTGCAGGCGTGCAGGTGGCAGCCATGCAGGGCGCGGAAGCTTCTCTTGCTGCGGGCAACCTGTTCGGGTGTGTCGTCTCCAACAGTCGCCCTCCTCCCTGCGCAAAACTCTTTCAGGTTAAGAAGGTTACATGCAGGAGGTGGCATACTCTGCAACCACAGGTCTACACATTGGGGAGAACGAAATGACCAGAAAGAAGAAAAATTTCAGTGTTTCTTAGAAATGAAAGTTTTATCCAGTGATAGTTTTCCTCTATAATTTAAAATAGTCATGAGTTTTTTAAGTAATAAAAGTGATTGTCTTTTAAAATATTAGAAGTGATAGGATTAGGTATCTATTAATACTCTGTTTTAAAATTTATTTATTTATTATTATTTTTAAAAAATCAGTTTCCAGAAACATTGGGGTAGTTTTATGATATGAAATAATGAGAGTATGTTATTTTTTTAATTGATGAGAGAGAGAGATATTTTTTTGTTGTGCTACTTATTTATGCATTCAATGTCTTATTCCTGTATGTGCCCTGACCAGGGATTGAACCCACAACATTGGTGTATGGAGATGACACTCTAACTAGCTGAGCTACCCAGCCATCAAAACTTTTACTTTTTTTATAACTAGCAATAGAAAATTGTTTTATTAAAAAGAATGCTGTCTGTTTTAAAAATATTTCGACATTTCACAAAACAGTTTTTGTTGAGTCTATAACATTATCCAATTTTGCCTTAATACAATTTTGCTTTGAAGATGGTTTATATAATTTTCTGACTTTTATAATATTTATTTGAAGCAAATTTTCAGAGAAAGTTGATGGCCTACTTATGATATTAGATGTTCTTGACTTATTTTTGCTTGAACACAATTGGTTTGAAGTATTATTGGCTGAATCTGAAAGGGATCTCAGCCTCTGAGGGTTTGTATTGCACCGTCCATGGCACCTTCTAGTGTTTGTTCCCACGTCTTTAACAGGAGAATGACCCTGCATTAGGGCAGTGAGGTCTGGCTGGTACGATAACTGCGTTTCACAGGTTGGCAAGATTCTGTCCTCAGTGTTCCGTTTCGGGAGAGTGTACCTATAACTCTTAATGGTAATTTTATTCTATTTTTATATATGATTCCCCATGAAGGTGAGGAAATTAACAGTAACAAATTCAGCAGGAGGCTGGCATACCTGGTAGATATTAGACCTGAAAGACGTGTATGATGTCAGTACCTTTACCATAGCAAATGGGACCAGATTAATTTTTGAGATTCTAAAATTTGTAGATGATAACTGTCAGGAAACATGGTGCGTAATGTTAGAATTTGTTGAATGGAAACATTTGCTAAAATTCTAAACTTCCCCATTTGCTACTGTACTCAAGAGAAATCACTTTTATCTTTGACTTTAGAAATTTGATTTTATTTTATATTTTCTACTTAAGCAAGTGTAAATAAGGTTGATGCCACTTGAAAGTACCCAAATATTCTTTATAAATTCAAAGTTGTGACATTATTTTAGTTGAGAGGCCCACAAAAAATCAGGTACAAAATTATATAAACTTATTTAAAATTCAGAGTGTGCCTTTGAATGCAGTGCAGGCTGTAGCAAGAGCTGCCCAGTGCCTCTGTGTGAGGTTGAGCCTGACACAAGGCATTGTTCATGGACATGCTCCGCGTAAAACGCAATTTTAAAACACTTATGTTGCCAGTAGAGTTTGAAGTTGAAAATGGGTATTATTAGATCATACATTTTATACTGATAACCTCTTCACAGTCATTCATTTACTCTTCAGGAATTTTATAATAAAAATGCACAATTGGTAAAATTGATATTATAAATGATAGATGCAGAGAAGATTAAAAGATAATTTGTGATGAAGGCAATGAAAAAAAAATCCTGAAAATCCTGGTTTTAATGTTTTAACAAGTTAAATTATATTTGGATTTTTCTTACATTTATTATTTTGGCAAGGAAAAGACCATTTAAAATTAGGTTTTCAGAATTGCTTGAAGTTATCAATTTCAAAATATAGCATAGCTCCTTGTTTGTAAGAAAACCACTACTGTATATTGTATATCTAGGTTTTTGGGAAATGTTCTTGCCGTAGATTAAATTTTAAAATGTAGTTTGTATTGAAATTAAAAATTACAAATATAGCCCTGGCTCATGTGGCTCAGTGGACTGAGTGCTAGCCTGTGAACCAAAGGGTCACCAGTTCAATTCCCAGTCAGGGCACATGCCTGGGTTATGGGGCAGGCCCCCAGTTGGGGGCACACAAGAGGCAACCACACATTGATATTTCTGTCCCTCTCTTTCTCCTTCCCTTCCTCTCTGTCTAAAAATAAAATAAATAAAATCTTTTAAAAAATTGCAAATATATATGCATTTAAATTGCTGCTGTCTTCAAATGGATTTTGAGGAGAAACTTGACATCCCAAAGATACAATTCTGCCTACTTTCATTGCCCCAAGGCAATTTTTAAAAAACAACAACAACAACAACAACTTATTACATGTCCAAGATCTGGATTTCTAGGTATATTTATTTGGAAATAAATCTGGAAACACGCATTTTGAAGATTCATATTTAGAGTGTGATGTTACTCACTGGGTCTCGTGACGACTTCTGTTATTTTAATCATGAGCTCCACGTAGCAGCCCCACTTTCTCTGTTTCTAAATGCAACTTAACATTTATAATTGAACAAACTATTAAAATTTATTAGAGGGCAGTGTTTAGATTTATTTCTGTAGGTTCTGAGGCCCAGGGCATCCAGTGGTTGCATGGGGACAAACATGCGTGTGTGTGCGCGCGTGAGAGCTTGTTTAATGCTTTCGCTATATTACAGACTTGGGGGGCAGTTATTGTCGAGTGTTTATTTTTGCCATAGTTAAGGTATGCATTTTTTAAATAGAAAACATATGAAGATTTGAAGTCACATTCTTGTGCGAGATTACCCATGATGCTGCGGTTTTGGAGTTAATATGGGATATATTCAAATAATCCAGAGGAAAATGGACATAAATACCTGCCTTTCTATCCAGTGTGAGGGTTAAGAAATTATTAGAAAACCTGCAAGTTAAAATTTGAGAAAGCTTAAAATGCTTTGAACATAGTGTCCTTGACATGAATTAGATGTATTCTAAACGTTTCTGTAAGCGCTATCTCATTTCACATACAGAAACCTGAGATAAGATTTTTAAGTGATCCTAACAAGATCACGTAGCTCGATGGAGATACCGCTGACCAGATGTCTTGTGCAGCATTAGTTTTGTCTGTGATAAGATTCTTAAATAATGTATTTATGGGTGTCTGGTGGTACGGTGTCCTGACCCTTCTTTCTTGAGTAGACAATAAGACTTCCTTAAGTTGATACAGGAAAAATTCCATGTGAAATATACCTTTTAAGTTATGATAGGAAAAATTACTTTAAAATTAACTGCAGCTCAAAGAGATTTTGAGATCATGGAAAATTTTAATGGGGTATATTATCCAAACCACTTATTTTGATATTTCTTGAAATGATTTCTTATTTATAGAGGCTAATGCAAATTTACTTGTTCTTTTAAAAACATGACAATCATCTGCTGAATGTATTAAGAGGTATACATAGGCTGAACTGAACAGTATTGGCTGTATATTTTAAAAAACTACAACCTTAATGATGAGGAATTGTCAAAAATCACACTATATTCATATAACTAATTTTTTAAAGTAAATACATCTTAGCTATGCACTTTATGTTTTGCAAGTTCTTTGTAATGGATTTGCAGTGTTGTTGAAGTTATCATAAGATTTTTTTTGTGTGTGTTTTTTTTAAGTATGATAGAAAAGGTTTTGACCTTTCTGGCTACAGTGCTTTATATATGTTTTGTATATAGTCTGTAAAATAATGCACAGGCAATCGGACAGATCAGTCTAAATTAGTGATGTTTTAAATGAAACCCTTTTAATATATAATTCAGTTTTGTTTCAATGAAAAATATGGTTACAGAAAAATTAAACTCAGATTAGGCTAACACAGGATCACCTTACAAAGTCCTTGGGTGAAACCTTTCCTCAGTTTAGTTATATGAGTGAGAAAAATGAATAAAATTACCTTGACACTTATATTAAAAGTGTATTTCATTTGGTTCATTTGAATAAAAGCAAGCACTTAGCCTAGGCCTTCCGTGCCCTGGGCACTGTTCCGAGGCACTGAGGTCGCAGAGCCATCATTGGAACCCGTGTAGTCTGGCTGGACACCTTAAGAATCTTTTAAAAAATTGTTGTTCAGTTACAGTTGCCCCAATTTCGCCCCCATTGCTCTCCCCTGCCCCCCAAACCCCGCTCCTCAGTCAGCCTCCACCCTGTTGTCCATAAGAATTTGTTCATCTATTTTCTCTACAGAAATGACTAGGATAATTTCATGTAGAGCTGAATATTAAAGGATAGTAAATTATCAGGTTCCCATCACTAGGACCTTAAATGACAAATCTTAGAGAGTCGTTAGGTCTTCCTGCCCTTTTCAGAATGGTCCGTGGACTGGAGGGCGGCAAGAGAAGGTCTCAAGGGTCCCTCAGAGGTCATCTGCGTGTTCATATTGTCTCCCCTTCATACACCCACCAATTTGTCCTTCCACGTTAGCACCTTTTATTTTTAGACAACTCTATAAAAGAATGAATTTTAGTTAATCACTGTAAACTTATTTTCAAGTGCTGCCTCGCCTAATTTCCATCCCTTCTACACAACTGATTTCCCATTTTTTCCATCCTCAGCCAAGATTCATTTTGGTTGTTTTTATTTTTAATTTCTAAAGAAATATTATGCCTTGAGAAAATTTAGGAATTTAAAGGATAAAAATAAATAAATCACCCATAGTTCCATTATCCATATATAATTGGGTGCAACAACTCTTTCTTTTTTTTCCCCTCTTATTTTTCCTCTATGGACTAGCACTTTTTCTCTGAAAAAGATTTTTTATGTAGTTATTTCTATCTTAAATATTTTTGATGTTATTACATACTCTTTATGAACATCTTTATGAATAAAACTTTGTCCCTATTTAATATTATTTCCTTACAATTTTTTAAGGAAAAAATACTGAATTAAAGTGTATGGAGATATTTTAAGGTTATTTGTACATATTGCCAAATTGTTTTCCAAATGGAATGAGCCAGTTTTTCTTCACACCAATAATTATCAAACTCTGGTGTTTACCACCACCTTGCCAGCAGAAATTCTACATTAACAAATAAATTAAGAGAATTGATTTTCACTTTATCCACTCCTAGCTCCATAAGAGGTTGCTTTGTTAATTGGGTTCTTTGTGGTACTTGTCTTCCTAACAATCTCCCCCTCACAGTTGACTAGGATGGGTCTGCCGAACCTCATTTAAACGAAGGTGTCCTAATTCTTTATTTCAGAAGTCTTTGAGCCCAATCCTCTTCTCACTTTCATTAGTTCACCATTTACTCTGTGCTACTGCCTAGTTAAGAATGTTGTTTTTTCCGTGATTGCTGGGGGGACGGGGGTGTGGGGGAAGTGGACGGGGATGTGGCGGATAAAGGGTGATGGAGGAGACCTGACTTGGGCGGGGGGTGAGCACACAATGCAGCGTACGGATGCCATGTTGCAGAATCGGGACCCTGAAACCTGTATCATTTTGGTAACCAGTGTCACCCCAGTAAATTCAATGAAAAGGAAAAAAAAGACCATTGAATTCTGTCCGCGCTCTTCTTGCATTGCCGGTCCGCCGCCAGCATCGCCTGTTTCGCGGTGTGCTCTGCGCGCCGCCGTGCACCGGGGCCTGAGAAGGACGGCCCGCGCGCTGTCCGCGGCGTTCTTCCGCCTTCCGTAGAGCATAGCGCCCTGCTGGCCAATCAGGGCGGCGGCGGACCTTGTTCTAAGCAGGCTTTCGAGGCCTGTGTCCTTGCAGTGTATGTGGAAATCAAGACTTCAGCTGTTGAGGGCGGAGGGCTCCAGGCCTGGTTTTGGTCCTGGGGTTTCCCAGGCCTGCAGGCCCTGGGCACAACCCCCACAGCGCCTGACCACCTTGGGGAGGTTGCCCCTGGACGGGTGTGTAGGGAGCAGCAGGTGCTCAGATGTCCGCACCCTGTCTCCTCCTCGTGCCTCGTGCATAGACCTCCTTGCCTCCTCAGTGCTTTGTATAGAGCTGCTACTCAGTGTTTGTTGTGCTGAGTGTAAAGTACTTTCTGTGTAGTAAGGCACTTATTTCCTGAGTTCAGTTGAACTCAGTTATCGGGATTAACTGTATTTTTGGGTCTTTCCACTTTAACCTCACCTCAGTCGAAGGTGTGGTTGGACTGAAGATTACTTCAAAGTCCTTTCCTCCACTGCCTTTATGTTAGAGTATAAATGGGAAAGCTATGGAAAAGAGTGGATTGGGAGAGTCAAAAGATTATTTAATGTAGGTATCATTTAATATAGAGATCCTCTCTAATTGAATTCTTCCTTCTCAAACCTACACTGTAGGCTTTGAGAAGGAATGTGTGTTTTAAAAGGAGGGTGAATGCACTTTGGGGAAGATTTGGATTTTGGATAATTTTTATTTACATTCAGCTGAAATGTCTTTCTGACTTCTTCATGATTATTATACAGAAGAAAATTAAAATTCTATTTTACCCAAAACCTTCAGTACATGTTAGTAGAACTACTGTTGTTATCTCCAGTCTTCTCTTCGTCTTAAACCATTCCTGGTAAAATATGGTTTTGAAGTTCACCACTTGCTTTTCCCTGAATATGCTCTAATTTATCTTTCTTGAAAGGGTGCTCAGAGCAGCGTATGTGATGTGATCAGTGACAGAGAAGTAGGGTATCATTTTTGCTCACTTTGTATACCGTACTGTTATTTATTCAGTGCAGAAGTAAATTACATGTCTCCAGTGCTTATATCTGACCGTTCTACATGTTGACCTTATTTTCAATAAACCCCTAACTCTTTTTCATACCTGCTTAATTATATGTTCTTTCTCTACATGTACAATGGTTTGTGTTTTTTTTAAAACCTTATCTTCATCACCCTTATATTTCACTTTGTTAGAGTTGGTGCAGTTATTCCAGTCTTTTTGAATCTTCATTGTATCTCTGAAAATATTAATTAAACTTTTGCCATCTGCAAATGTGACAGGCATATTTAATGTATAAATCCAGATAATTGATTTTTCAAAATCAAACAATCTCAAGCTTTCTGTCATGGGCCCCCAAGGTTACCCCCAGGTTTGGTGATTTGTTGGAAGGGCTCATAAGATTTGCATATAGCTGCACCTGTGGCTAAGACTTATTACAGCAAAAGCATATAAAGCAAAATTAGCAAAGGGAGCCAGATGGAAGATTTTAAGAGTCCTCTCCCAGTGGAGTCGCACAGTATCCACCTAATTCCTCCCGCAAGTTGTGGCAGCATGTGCGGCGTTAGGTGCCAGTGAAGCTCATTTGAGACTGAGCGCCCAGGGGTTTTACTGGGGGCTACTCACTGTGGGCATCCTTGGCCTAGAGCCTAACAAAACCCCAGGCTCCCAGAGGAAAACAGATATTTAATGTAAACCCTACTGTTCGCACGAACAATCCAGGCACAGTGAGCTACCTTTATCATTTTAGGGGGAATTTTATATCATTGAAGGGAGCTATCAGCTGAGAGACAGCCTTTCAGGGAGGCTGTTCGAAGGATAGGCGGCCTGGGCCTGCTGCACGAACTCTTTTCTACACATTGTACTCCGTGGACATTTACTAGAATAGTATGTGTTTGGTGTGTTTTGAGAAATCGGTGGGATACAATTCCCTATTCACCAAGGGGAGTCATGCAGGTGTTTTTGTTTGTTGGTTTGTTTTTTGCTTATAGAAGTAACATTTAATGTGGGCCTTTTTAAAAAATTTCTATCTTTACCTGAGGACATTTTTTTCATTATTTTTCTACTTTTTAAAAAAAAATTTAAATCATGTTTATTCTGCTACAGTTGCCTCATTTTCCCCCCTTTGCCGCCCTCCACCCATCCCATCCTGCCCCCCCACAGTCAATTTCCACTCTGTTGTCCATGTCCATGGGTCAATCATACCTGTTCTTTGTTTAGCCCCTTCTCCTTCTTTCCACCCTTGTCCTCCTTCCCCATTGCTTTTTTTTTTTTTCTCCTTTAGAGAGGAAGGGAGAGAGAAAAACTTCAGTTGGTCGCCTCTCATGCACGCTGGGACTTGGGATCAGTCGTACCCAGAACAGGGATTGAACCCACAGCCTAGCCATGTGCCCTGCCAGAATTGAACCCACAGCCGTTCAGTTAAGGGGTGCGCTCCAACCAGCCGAGCCACCCCAGCCAAGCCACACCAGCCAGGGCTGAATGAAGGCCTTTTTGATGACATTAGACATGTTTATTTTTACAACAATAGACCTTTTGTTTTAAATGCACCTTACTTTACCACTTAATGTTGGTTTCTTGTAAACAACAGTTTTAGTTATATAATTTTGGTAAGAATATTTAACAGCACTTGCCTCTCATTTTTCCTCCTCATTACTAGTTGCCAAATAGTTAACTAATTTTGTGCATTCCAGACTTCCAAATGGCTTAACTACAAAGATGGTTTACCATTTATAAAACCTAGTTTTTCCTCTAATTTTTATTATTTTAACCTTGTTCATGATTGTGTAAGAGGGAAGAATGAACAATAACAAAAACAAAAAACACAATTTGGAAAAAACAAACTGAATCTTCATGATTTAAATTTCATGAATTATGGTTTTTTGTAAGATAATTACACATATTTTTAATTTTTTTACTTATTGACTTTGGAGGGGGAAGAGAGAGAGACAGACATTGATTAATTTTCCACTTATCTACACTTTGATTGATTGATTCTTGTATGTGCCCTGAGTGGGGATCAAACCTGCAGCCTTGGCATATCAGGACGATACTCTGACCAACTGAGCTACCCAGCCAGCACATGAATTATGTTTTATTTAAGTTGATACAGAAAGATACTGTTTATTTTAGAATAGTTGGGCATTTATGGAACTGTAGAAACCTTTATTTTATTTTATTTTATTTTTACCATTTGAGAAGTTCTTAATTTGATGTAATACCAATAGATATTTTGGACTTGGTAGAAGAGAATTTTATTTTCTAAACTTATAATTTATATTAAGTTATAAATTTTTAAAAGGCCAAGAACCAAGTATTAAAGTCCTCCCACTTACTCATTTAACAAATCAAACTATATTTCAATATATAATTATTTGAATTATTACCATTTACTATAATAAAATTTGCCATTTGTATTCCATAACTACATTTAAAATATGGAAATATTTTAATACAGATATCTTTAGCATTTGGAATATATTTTGCAGAGAGATTTTTAAGAATGTCTTTTAGTAGAGATTTTGAAGAAGATGAAAGATAATGACCTTTGGGGTTTTTATTTAAGTGCAGTTCTGCCCAAGGACAAATGAATGATTGGATGACATTTAAAAATGATCCTTACAAGAACTATAATTTTATGGTGCTCTCCCCAGTCCTCATTTATTGTTCCCTTTGAATATTTCCACAGAGAACACATCCTTTCTCAAGGACTGAACTGCCATCCTTTTGGCAAGTGTTCTGAAATGAAGCTCTTAAATCTGGCCTTGTGCCTTTTCTCCAGTTACATGTATCTAGTCTTCTGATTGTGGATTTCTCATAAAAATCGATAGGTGAACAATTGCAAAGGGAACTCATTACTGCCAGCTCTTATTCCTTAAACTGACCGTCTCATTTTGTTTTTTTCTTATTTATTTTATTGGTATACCTTATAGCTCTATGTATTTAATAAATGCTCATTTTAACTTACAGCTCTGTGTATATAACAAATGCCCACTGGGTGGGGCGGGGGGAACTACTAGGACTTTCTTCTCACTGTTTCCCCATTTCACTCAGAATTCAGTTTGTACTCATTCTTTCTTTACTGTGTTCTGTGATACCATCTCTGAGTAACCGTTTAGGTCATTTTGTTTACTTTCATTCTTCATGTATAGTTTTATTATATTCCTTGTGTACTTTGAATCACAGGAACTGTAGATTAGCTGGTAATGTAATGGACATATCCTCCTACCCCTAAGAATCCTTTCAGAACGAATAAGGTGGGCCTCTTTGATTGCTGGATGTCTCTATGACTTAGGGAATACATTCTGCCCTGGCCAGTGTGCTTGGTTCAAGTGGTGCAACCTTTCGGTTATGGGTTCGATTCCCAGTCAGGGCACATACCTAAGTTGTGGGTTTGATCCCTGGTCTGGGTGTGTATGGGAGGCAACCAATCGATGTCTCTCTCTTGCATCAGTGTTTCTCTATCTCCCTCTCTGTAAAACCAATGGGAAAAAAAAAGTCTTCAGGTAAGGATTTAAAAAAGAAAGAAAAAGGAAATGCTTCCTCATTGTGAGCCCCAATCTTGTTTCTTGAAATGCCCACCATTTGGTCCCATGTCATCTCTCTGGAGAAAAATGCAAGTGTCTTCTCCCTCCATGACACAGCTCTTCTGATGTATGAAAACTGCTCTTATTTCTCCCTCCTCTTTCCAGATTACACACCTTTATCTTCCTGCCCTTTGCCCATTCATCCATTCAGCAAATATTTATCGATCACTTCTTAGGTGCTCCATAAGTCACTGTTTGAAATACTTGGAATATGGTGCTGAACAAGAATGATTCCAAAAAGAGGTAAACCAAAAGTGTTCCAAATTAAACATCAACAAGTAAAAAAAGAAGGTAATTTCAGGTTATGCTGAATGCCATGAATAAAATGAACCAGGGCCATAAGATGGAGACGCATGGAGGCAGGAGGCTCTGCTCCACGTACCGTGGTGTCCAAGGGCGTCATCGCCTTGGTTGCCCCCCGCTACTCCAGCACGCGTGGCCTTCGGCACTGCTCAGATTCGGACGGTGGCAGATGGGCTTCTGACCTGCTGACGCCCTCTCCGTACATAGGAAGGTAGGAGCTTCTTAACTGTGTGTCCGATGAAGCTATTGGACTACTCTATCAGTAAAGTCACTTAAAAAAGGAAGACACAAAAATGTAGACATTGTTGGTTAAGGGAGGACTTCGTCACGGTGCTGCTGGCCCGGGGTGCTCTCACCTGGTACGGTGGGCCGGGCAGCTGCCGCGCCTGGGCTGTGCTTCTGTCAGGGCAGAGCCGGATGTGCTCGGCTGCCTCGGCGGCGGGGCCCCCCAGCTGCCTGGCGCACTTCTTCAGGTCTCATGTTTTTGAACTAGTCTTCAACCAAGTTTTCCTATTCTGAACTTGGAAAATCAATGTATTGACCCTAATTGTAGGGCTTTGCAGTCATCCCTGTAAAATGTAATCTCACCTCTTAGCCCTTCCTTCTAGTTTTATGTGATCCCTTTGAGTCCTGATGTAGATTTGAAAAGCTTACCTTCCTTGTTCTCTTCCAAGTCAGGAATAATGAACTTAGCAGAGAGGTTCCTTCTGAATGGATTTTGCTCTGTAAAGTTAGCACATTTTGAGTATGGCTGTATATCTACTTCTCACTCTACCTAATAGCTAGCTCCAATTTTATGTAGTGTTAATATCCAGTTCCCATGTTGTTCCCTCATGTGTTCAATTATTTCATGAGATGTTTGCTAAAGAGAATGAGGCATACTTGTTAAACCTGCATTCTAGAGTCGAATTGATTTGGGTTTCGATCTTTTACTCTGTTCCCTGTTACTTGTGTGCTGCTGGGCATGTCAGCGAACCGCTCTGACTGCCAGTTTCCCAGTAATTGTTCCTGCTTCCTGAGGGTCTAAGAGATGACGAGTGGGAGTCACCTACAGTGGCGCCCGGCGCACAGAGAGGGGGCGCAGTCCACATTCGCAACAGCAGCTGTGGCCATTGTCGTCAGCCCTGCCACAATTAGGTGTTTTCTGTCTTGGGTTTTCTTGATCTCAAACCCTTTAAATGCATATTCGTGTGTACAAATACACACACAGCTAGATTTTTGCCAGTTTTTCCCCTTAGGGATGGACACAGTGAAACATCTTTGTTTTTTTAGGTCTTAGAAGTCATCTATGTAGAATTTTATTAGATAAAGCATCATACTTACCATCTCTGAATTCCATATTTTCTTATTGAAAGCTTAAATTTTGTCTTCTCCCCAGTCACTTATCACCTTTCCAGTGGTCCCCAACTTCTCAGAGATTAGCAGCAATACCAAATCTTGTAATGGCTACTTTGGTTTATCTTTGAGCTTAGTCTAAAATGAGACACAGGCATGGGACGCTGAAAGCGAATGTGGAAATGACTTGGGTATTTCACTTAGTCATGGTTCTCAGGTCTGTTAGCACAGAAAATAAAATTGTTGATACCAGGGAAGGAAGTAACATTTATAACACAACTACTTTATGCCAAGAGCTGGGGAAAACACCTTTATATAGAATATTTCATTTAACCCTTTTCGTAACTCTATTTCACAGGTGAGGAAATTAGCATCAGAATTCGAATACCTAGTCGTCCCACATCTACTAAGTGGTGAAATCTATGGAATTTGAATACAGCTTTGTCTGACACCAAAACCATATCCTTTCCCTCCCATATATGCTGCCTCTGTTCCCCCTACTGTTTGGCAACTAACATTATACTGACATGTATATTAAACTTAAACTACTACCATTTTCTTTCACTGGGCATCTCTCCCTGGGAAGCTAATGAAGAGTGCTGTAGAGGAGAGTTTCAAAGTCAGGAGACTGATGAGGATCATGACTAACATTGTGAAATTTCCCTATTTGGGAAAACTTTAGCACTTTATGATACAATGGAACCTCAAGGTCAGAAGAGACCTACTTGGACTCTTGTTTTCTGGGTATGTAACATTCCCATATGTGGGGCATATTATACAGAGGTTATTTTAGTATTTTTATATATAGAATATTTTGATTGTGATTTAAGGTCAATTCTTGCTTTCTTTGTTATACTTCTCTATAATACATTGTATTTTTAAAACTGTCTTTTGTATTTCTGTAATTTAATGGTCACACAAACCTGATACGTGTGAAAACAGATGTCTGAATGGAAATGAAAGGATTCCTCCTCTGTATGTGAGAAATGGCAAGGTGCTCTAGTTTATTATGGAAGGATTAGGTGACTGGTGCTAAAATTCTGGAAGAGAGTTTTACACACACAAAAAATCAATACAGGTAGGCTAACTTTGTATTAAATAATTTTGCTGTATTTTTATGTTTTCATGTGGCTCATGAAAACTTCTGATAAAAGTATTTCATGTTTTTGTCAGTTGTATTTACAAAAAATTACTTTAAAATATTAAAATGCATATAGACATCATCCTTATTATCTGATACCCTGATTTTACAGTCACTCGAGACCTCTGCCAGCTTTATTGAGGTATAATTGACAAATTGTGTGTATTTAAAGTATACTTTTTTAAAATAAGAGAGCATCCTGATAAATTTTAATGATGGATTCATATTCTACAGTGGTTTTGTAATCTTGCAGTGTTATAGCATAAAAGATTTATTTACTTCAAGTTTAAGTAAGTATTTTGATGATGTACTATTAAGCAGGTTCCATATCATTGAGTGGACAGATATATTTGTGTAAATATCAAACAATGAATTTCAAATAGTGGTAAGTTCTTTAGGCTAATATTGGACATTATTACCCCAAGGAATCCAAAGAAATGATTAATTCTCTGAATGATTCTATAACTTACCCTGAGATTGAGTTTTTTACTTGGTTACTAAAAAATAGGCATGACTAAAATGTGAACAGGTTGAAAATCAAATGGTGTGTGTTAATTTAATTTCCAGCAGAGCCATTTGAGTAATTCACTGTTTGTGAAAATCTACATCCTATTTAAATGGACCTTTAACTTTCTTCATATGAAATGAGCCATGAGCTAGCCCATTAGGTGGTTTTGCAAAACTCAGCGTCAGGAGCAGCGTTACCCGTGGCTGTTTCCAGAATAATATATAGTTGAAATTTGAAAATGGAAATTGATATTTTTTGAGTTCACTGACATGACTGTGTCTTAAATGTTTGTCCAAGGTCTTGCTGTTTAGTTATTGATGTTAGAAAAAACACAAGGAAAGATCCATTTCAGCTGAGTGATGAAAGTGCTGTAAGTCTAATAAAAAGTATGATCGGGAAAATCATAATAATTACATAAAATAGGACTTGGCTTGGCCTCTGATTTCTGTCATGAAGTCAGGAGAGTGCCGTTCATGTAGTCTGTTTTGTCCTCTGGAATCTTCTCACATAAGCGCTCGTGTGAGCAAGAACCCGCCGGATCTACCTAGCTTGCCTTCTTTCTCGCCCGCTCTCGTGCTCTGGCAGCCGCAGCAGTGTGGCGCCGTCCACCTCCGCCTCCCGGGAGGCCGCTGCTGTTGAGGTTTGTGTGAGAGCCCTGTCCCTTGACAGCACAGGACCTTTGACCTTGCTTGCGTGCAGGCTCCCTTCTGTGTCAGGTGTGGGTGGCTTCCCCGCGAGCTCTTGCAGAAGCAGGCTGCACACAGTGTTGCCTTAGGAAGCGCCCATCTCTGCCCGCCTCCGAAACTGGATTGGTTACAGTTCACTGCATGGAGCCCAAAGCTTTTCAGCTTGGTACCCCAAGGGTCGCAAAGAGATTTTTGAGCAATGCCTTGCTTTTTAGTTTTTGGTATAGCATCTGCTGCCCTGAGCTCTAGGACAAGTCCCAGTAAAAACTGGGAGCCAGGAGCATCGTAGGCTCAAGGGCAGCCAGAGGACAAGATCCCTTGACAGAGCTTTCCCTTCCCACGGCACTGTGGTCCTTTTGACCCTTAGGGTAGTTTCTGCCTTCAGAGGCCCCTCAGCAGTTAATAGAAATAGCTTTCTGCGGACTAGACGTGCTTTGAACTAAGCATAATTTGGCTTATGTAATTACATGATGCCAGAATTTTTAACGTTTGCAGACTTTCTACTAAAGCCAACAACATCTCCTTTAGATACACATGTCCACATAGGTGAGCTGCTGTCACTGAGCAGGTGGAGTCGTCCTGCGGTCAGGCAGTCCTCTCGGACTCCTGTGTGGACTGTCGCAGGCTCTCGGAGGTCACGTGTCTCCCCTGACTCCTGGTGTCACAGCTGAGAAGGTGAGTGCCCATGGCATCAGCCCAGACCCCCTGGTTCTCTCAGGGCCTTCCCCGACTTTTCCCAGGCCTCCTCTGACTGACGTCATTCCCTCCTGTGTGAAGCCTGGTGGCATTAGCTGTTCCCATGGCATTTTATGTATTGGGTTGGCCTAAGAGTCCATTTAGTTTTCTTCTGTAAAATAAAAGACACATTTTTCATTTTCACCAGTAACTTTATTTTGGTGGGTCTTTGGAACCCAGGAATCTACATTTTCAAAACTCTTCAGATTTTGATGCAAGTGGACTGAGGCTGCACTTTGAGAAATAGTTCTTTAAAGATTGGGGTCACTATGGAAATGCACAGCCCTTTCTGGAATGACAGCTTTTTAAAGCCAAAGATACAGTGAAAGGAGAGTCTGAAAGGTCTCCGTTTGAACGCCGGTGCGGTATTTGGCCGGCGAGGATGCAGCGCTCTCACGCGGCCTGTTCCTCTGGTCTGTGCCACAGCCTCAGGCGGAGGGTCCAGAGTTACCGCATCCATGGCGAAGGCCCGAGCCTCCTTCACTCCCTCGTTAACCTTGAAGGGGTCTTAACTGGATAATTGGTTGGAAGCGACAGGAGAATCAGTGTAGTGAGTGGTGGTGAATGGTTCCAGTGCGGGTTCTCCTCGTGGGTGTTCTGACCAGGATGTTACTGTCTCTCTGGGATGCACCTGCATCTCCAGTAGGACCTGCGATTCTCAAGTTAAAAGAAAATTAGAAATTCAGATAACTAGTGAGTTTGTCATTTTAGTTTAAGACAGCAGTTTAAAAAGTATGCCATTAAAAGTGAATTTTTAAAAATGACATCTTTTCATAACTTTAAAATTGATTCTTCATCTGCTCATGTCTCTTTCTGTTTTAAGGGTGTGGGTGGTATTTATATAATACCTAATTGATTTTTATACAAATTATTTAAAACAAAAGGGTTGTACAGAGGTTGCAGTTATTAGATAATCTTACTAGAAACAGTGAGTGCCATGTAGAACACTGTTCAGCAAATGGCCTAATGTTGACCAAAGTGATTTAAAGGCTTTATTTAGGACTAATCCATCATATGCTTAAATTTATTATCTCATTTATTCACTGATTTGCATATGATTTTGCAGCTCAAAAATTTAAAGCAAACAGAAGTCTACCCAAAAATGAATTACAGGGCAAATTGAATTAGAGCGGACTGTAGTCAAGGTCAGCCCTGGACGGAAATGCGCAGCAAGCATGGCTCATGAGCTGTGATTACGTTTCCCCCTTCTGGCCCTCCGCCCTCGCCCTTGAGAGCAGGTCCCTTTGTGTGCTGCCCCTGGTGGCTCGGTTCCCCTGCTGTCACTGTCATGCCCTGCCGAGGCCTCTCTTGCCCTAGAGAATCTCAAGGTCGAGAGCGTAGAGACAGTTTTGAAAACCATTATGAACTAGCATAGTAAGCGCTGTGTGAGAAGGATATGCATTACACAAAATACTTTATGGTCACAGAGAGAGATTGATTCTGCCTGAAGGGAAAGGGGAGAACGTAGACAAACATGTCTGGGGGCAGCTGACATTATCCTCTCTGGGGTGATGACCTAAACTGAGTGACCTTTTCGAAGTACCTTTTGGTCATGATTTTTCTAGTTTATTAATAACCAAAAAATTGTGCTTCACAATGCGCAATATTCATACCTCTTAACACAGAGGTGGTTAGCATTGGGGGGAAAAGTGTCCGCTAGTTTTTAAAGCAGACCAGAAAATTTTTCATTGTGTGCTAGAAAGTAGCTGTATTGAAATTTCAGTAAGAATTTTGCTTTGATATTCTCCAGCACAATAGTAGGTCAATTGTTAATGAATTGAAAAGACATTTTACTTTTCTAGCTATTCCTTTTTGTATTCCAGCTGCTTTGAGTTAAGAGAACATAAGAATGGAAAAGAAGTGTAGAAAGTATTTCAATTCTGACACATTTTTAAGAGCAGTGGATTTCTAATGAAGAAGAAAATCAGGATAGGTTTTTGTACTAAAGTACAAAGTTCATTTTACAGATTCGCTGTCACATTGTCGCCATCTTCATGACTAACTTTTTTGAGTTCCTGCAGGTAGACCTCAAGATAGACGCAATAAAATTACTCTAGCAAAATGTAATTACAGGCATATCTCTTATGAAAATAAAAATAATGTTGCGAATTTTACTATACTGTTATATATCAATGAGGGAGGAACTTTATATCCTCCTAAATTAACTCAATTATAGTTTTGATGCTCCCTGATGCATAGAGCTGTGCTATTTAAATTGAAATGAATTGAAGTTAAATCAAATTTTAAATGTTTTAAATGTTAAAAAGCCTTTCATGTGTTCAGTAATCACATGCGGCTAGTGGCTACCGGACTGACAGCAGAACTACAGAGCACTTCCGCCGGCACAGAGAGCTCTGTCGGACCACACTGGTCGAGACTGGAGCGCGCACGCCGGCCAGGGGCTTGTTAGGATGAGCCCATTGCATCACTTAGGGTTGGGTTCAATTACATAAAGCTACATACTGTGAATAACATGGCTTAAAGGAGGTAGACGTTTGTTTTCCTCCCATGGAAATAGTCTGAAAGCAGTCAGTGTAAAGAACCTAAACTCATTCTGCTTTGTCGCTGTGCTGCCATCACTTGGCTTCTCCCTTGTGGTTCGGCGTGGCCCCTGGGCCTCCAGCCATCAAGTCGACATTCCAGCGAGAGGGGACTGGGAAAAGGGGTAAGTTTCCCCCTTATTAAAGGTGATGCCCCATTTAACTGTCACAGAACACCACTTTGACTTACATTTCTTTGGCTGAGACTTATATTTTATATTTCACATGGTCAGTGTTGACGGCAAGTGAGGATGGGAAATATCTTTGAACTGGGTGGCAATGTTTTTTTCTTGAGAGGACTTGTTGTCATGTTCCTCTTAAGAGCCAGTGAGAAATTAGGTTTACTATTTAGAAATTAATTTAAATTAATGAATTTTCCAGGAGTCAAACACTTCTGTAGTGTATTCTCAAACCTAGGAGAGCAGTAGCAATAAATACCATTACCTCATTTAACGAGGCAGAGAGCTCGTTCAGAAATCACATATTTAGTTGGATAATCTCTGTTGGGTCCATTTTCCATGTCTAGCGCTCACTACTGAGCTCTCCATTTTGTTAAGTAATTGTTTGTCATATTATCTATGAATATTATTATTGAGTTAATTGTTTGGGGTTTTGTTGAGATAGGTAACCCTCCAAATTAAAATACTTTGAGGTTAATGAAATTGCAAATTAATCACAGTCAGAAATGATGTTCTCCATAAGAGAACTCTCTGTTTTATAAGTGTTCAGGGACTGGTAATGTATTCTAACATTCTGTGTGTGTTTGTTACTAGGTAGTATAATTGTATAGTATTATAAGTGAAAGTAAGTATAAGTGCAATTGCTAGAAAATGAAAGTTACTATTACTGTTTTCAGTGTTTTTTTTATTTATATATTTTTTCTGTTTGAATCAAATTTTTATATTTCCCATTTTCTTTTATTTTTTGCTTGTGTTTCGCTATTAGTGTTTTCTATAAAGGACTTTTTAAGTGTCTATCTGCAGCTTCAGGAAGTTTAGAAAAGAGAGAGAGAAAACGTCATAGTGAAGAGGGCACATTCAATAGCCATTCTGCTGTTTGGTCACCTGCTCTTGCATGGCATAACTTGACATGTCCTTGTCATTTCTTTGGTGCCAGGGTTTTTCATATCTTTTGGGAGATGCAGCAACAGACAGGAGTGGTTTGGGGATGTGCCGTAGACCTGTGTTTATGTCAAGTTCAGTTCCGCAGTGCTATGTAATGAGATATTTAATTATATTCTTAGTGGTTATTTAAACAAAAGCATTAAAAAGACTTCATTATCAGAAAGGAGAAAAAATTATGGATATAGAGGAACTGTTACTTGCATTTTAAGGATTACACCTTGAGACATCTTACTTCAGCCTCTGTTTAGAGAGACAACTGCGGCGCCGTGAGCTTCAGGGGACCGTTGCGCCTGTCGGCCATTTGTCTGTGAATCACTGGGCGGGTCCAGCGCTCCCCAGACAGATGCTTTTAGTGTCAGAAGTTTAGGAGAGGCTCGGGAAGTCCATCAGAAGAATTCAGGCAGTTGCTGGATTTTGCTTCTTTTGAAAAATTAAGTTTTAGAACAGGTATTTTTAATTGATATTGTCAACAACTTTATTATATAAAGTTCTTTACCCTTAGGTACTAATTTTTTACTTTATCATTGACTTCTTCCTGTTGGCATACTGTGTAGTACCAAACCTTTTATGTTACTGTCTTTTCACACTTAAAAAATATATAGATTATATATATTTACACACACACACACACACATATTTTTTAACAACAGATTTATTGAAAGAATCCTTTACGCTAGCTGGCAGCCCACTCTGTGGGAGCTGCTGTCCGGCTCCTGCTGCCAGCACTTGACTGAGGGCAAATGTGAAGATCAGACCCCTGACCCACTAATTAAAGCTCCAGTGGCCTCTGGTGTCATCGTGTTCCTTCATCTCTGCCACAGTCGAATTTTGAACCACTTTCTCCTTGAAATTCTCGGTTCCCACTGCTTAGCATTGAGCGCTCTTCACCACCCAGGTGGGACTTGTTAAATGTCTCCCTTTTTCAGCTTCCTTCCATCTATAGTCGCACAAGGCCCCCACCCAAAATGTCACCCCTACTCCACTCTGCCCGTTCCAGGTCCTGCCTGTGCTTTCAGAGCTCCTTCACGCACTGTCTTCCCTTTAAGCCTGTGAGCTGAAAATGTTCTTTCCCATCTCTATAGTCATCTCATTCCTACGTGAAGTACCTTTGATGCATTTTTCTTCCATAGTATGATTTTATACACATTTCCTATCTCCCCCAGCACGTGGAAAGCACAGGAGGGGAGAGGCCATTGCAGCTTCCTCAGTGTTGTGGATAGTCAGTAAGCTTAACGGTAGTTTAATGTCCTGTGGTAGACAGAACAATGACGCCCCAAAGATCTTGATGTCTGAACCCCCAGAACCTCTGAGTGTGTTAAATCACACAGCAAAGGGGACTTAAGGTAGCAGATGTAATTGAGGTTGATAATCAGTTCATCCCTAGAACAGATTATCCTGGATCGTCCGGATGGACCCATTGTCATCAAGGATCCTTGGCAATGGGAGAGGGGGCAGGAGAGTCCGAGCCCTGCGCTGTGGGTCGGACTCCGCTAGCCCTCCCTCTGCGGCGGGGGTGGGGGGGGCCTGCAGGGAACACGGGCGGCCCCGAACCCCGGGAGAACCCGGGGCGGGCCCTCTTCTCGGAGTGCGCGGGGGGCCGGCCCTGCCGGCACTGGTGGTCAGCCTGGGAGGCCTGGGGCGCCCGGGTTCGGTCTCTGACCCCTGAGCGGGGGAGGTCCATACTCTGAAAACTCAGAGGAAGTGGGGTAAGAAAAATGGGTAAACAAACCATTGTTTTAAGACTTAATTCCTTCACAAGGTGTTTATTCAGTTCTATGCCAGTTTTCTTTGTGGTTGTTTTTCAAAGGAATTCAGTGCAATGGAGTCATCCTTATGAGAAAGCCTTGCGTGGTGTCCGGCCCATGGCCCGTGGGCCATGAATGCGGCCCAACACAAAATCATAAATTTACCTAAAACATTATGAGGCTTTTTTTGGTTATCATTTGTGTATTTAATGTGTGCCCCAGACAACTCTTCTTCCAGTGTGACCCAGAGATGCCAAAAGGTTGGACACCCCTGCTATTGATTTCCTTTTATTTGTGCTTTGTAATTTGAAAAAGATAAAGATACCTCCCTTGGTAAACAGGGATGGCAAAGAGTAGGGGCTGTCAAATGACAAAACTAAAACACTTGAGCAATGAGCTTGATGTCCTTTACTCAAGGGAAGAAGATCCGTGGGCTAGGGGAGCCAGCGCCCCCCAGGCCGTGAGGCCTCATTGCGGGGGAGCTTTGTTCCTAAAGAGCTAGCATCACAGGGCTTAGAAGAGGCAATGCAGGCACAGGGCAGGATGGGCCAGGAGGCCAGGGATTTCCCTGCAGGGCCAGCAGGTCCTGATCTCTAGGGTCAGGTAAGTGAGCTGAAGCCGAGCTGGAGGGCTGTGGTTGGTGTGGGTTAGGTTCCCTTGACAGCGAGGTGTTTCCCGTAAGGGGAGGCTGACTTAGGGTTGCTGGTGATGCAGACCAAGCCGCTGGGGCAGCCATCGCTTTGTGGGTCCTGATACACAAAGTAAGTTTATCAGAGCTCCATGAATGTTAATGAAAAGAATGAGCAAATGAGTGAGGGGAGGGTGTTTTCATCCATTCACCTAAGGGGTGAGTTACTCTTAATTTCTCAGACATGCTATATTCTCTCTACCTTGCCCTTTTCCCCTTAGATAAATAAACGATGCTTCCTTTATTGGAAGCCTTTGTCCTCATTTCCTTTGGTTAGGTCCCAGTGATTCGTAAAGTCCCAGTTTAAATGGTAAACCTTTGGAGGGTTTCTTAAATCCCCTCAGCACTCACCGCCTCACCTCCCCACTTCTGTCCTGGCCAGGTGCGCCTGCGCAGGGGTCCCCAGCCCCGTGTACTTCCGTCTCAGCCTTAACATGCCGCTCTGTTACCACCGACTCACTTGTCTTTCTCACTAGACTGTAAGCTCCAGGAGGTCAGGGACTGTGTCTTTTTTTTTTTCTGCTCACCATTGTACTCCCAGAGCCTGGCATAATGTGTAGTTAATAAGTAGTTATTGAATGACATTCCTGAAATATAGAGCCAATCTTAAATGTGTCAAAATATGTTCAACCTAAGTAGATACAAAAAGAGTGTTGCTTTCAGGTTATTTGCTTACCTGTTGAAGTTCTTAACCATACCCGGTGTTAAACTTAATAATAGCTTTATAGGCAGACTGCAATCTCTAATAGTAAAACCTACTTTTATTTTTAAAGTATTGAAGTTTGTCCGGACTTCCAACTTGACATTTAATCTCAAGACTTAATCTGTTTCACCTTTATTTTGGAATTTAAATACTTCTTGGAAGTTGCCGTTTTACACTTACATATTATTTTTCAAGAAATAGTTTTACTTTTCTTCATTTGGAGTCTAGTATTTTGAGAGCATGTATTTAGAACATGGATTGTGTGTAAGTTTCTCCCAGAGAGAGAACGGCATTGGTCTGCTGTTTGCCTTTTGGGACCAGTGCTCTGCGGGAGGCGTGGAAGGGCTTCTGCGGGGTTAACGGGCCTGCGCCTGCTGGTGGCTCCGCAGGCAGAGCCTCGGGGCCCTTGGCCGCCCGCCATAGTGCTGGCCTGCTGTCTTCGCCCCGGCCACTACATGCTGTTCCTTGTAAGGTAAGAACTTGGTAGGGAAGACCATGTTCCCTTTCACTGCTGTTTAAGCGCCGCAGACCTGGCTGGTAGACCTTGCCACGGGTCATCTCACCCTTGGTTGAATTACTGTTGTGGTTTTACTAGGGAAAAAGGTCCTCTGAGATTATTTCTACAAAGTACTTATAGTTGACAGGAGATTCTGTGGTTTTCCCTATGAAGTGAAATGATTCTCTAAAGATTTGGGCCTGTTTTACATTAGGTTCAAGAATCTTAAATGCTAGATTGCTTTGCCTCCAGTTTGGAAGATTGAAGTTAACAGAGTGAATTATTTCTTCGGTTTTCGTTGTCGATGGAAGATTTTAAGTTGGCCAGTAGAAAGAGTGCCCAGCAACCAAAACCTTGGGCTTTTTATAATGTCACTTGAAACAACTCTCCCCTTCTCTCCTCCTTACATGTGTTTGCCCTCAGTCGGCCTTCACTGTGGCTTTCATTTACCATGGGATCTAGGTGACTAAGGGTTTGCAGGAGATGCCTGGACCCTCACCCATTCCAAAGCTAAGAGAGGAGGAGAGGGGTTTGGTTTCTACACAAATCAAGGGGGAGACTTGGGCGAGTGTGGAACGTCTTTGTCAAGTCCTGCCTGCAGAGCGAAGCCCGTGCCTAATGTGTTACGGAGATCACTCCGTTCGTATGAGTGGAGTGGCACCAGGAGGTGAAGGAACTTCCACGTGGGGCCTGAGGTCGGAGTTCATTCTCTTAACAAGGAAGCTCTGTGGTATCCCT
The DNA here is from genome assembly GCF_021234165.1 of Pteronotus mesoamericanus. Lineage (NCBI taxonomy): Eukaryota > Metazoa > Chordata > Mammalia > Chiroptera > Mormoopidae > Pteronotus > Pteronotus mesoamericanus. The sequence continues at coordinate 10,547,700 of NW_026555302.1, read as the reverse complement.
CTACCTCCTTCATAAAGCCACTCACTGTTTTGTGTTCGTTCTTTTTCTTCTCATTGCCTTGTGCCTCGCTGGTTTTCTGGTCCTTTGTGTTGAGCTTTATTTTCCTCTTTTTGTCACCTGAAATCTTTCTGGTATCTTGATTTGTGGTTCTCTCAGTCTGTTCCTTCTGCTCCTCGCCCCCTCCCACTCTTTGCCCTTTTGTCTTTGGCAGCTTCTTGCAGATTCTCTCTCTTTTCTACCCCTCCCTGCTTCTCTCCTTCCCTCCCTTCATCCAACAGAGACTGCTCAGAAAGAGCAGCAGCCTTGTTATTTGAACAAAAGATTCTGAGAACCCAGTGTAGGTTGGCTATTGATTTGTTGAACTGAAAAACAGATTAGCCACTTCATCTGTGGTTGCTTATCTCTATTAATGTCAGGGAGTTACCTGTTCCAGTATTAGTAGCTTGGACCGTGACTGCCTTCACATTAATTTTATGTACTCATTTCTATCTCAGAGGTCTTAGCTATATGGTGATTATTGCAGTGTCTCCCAGTAGGGAAAATAAAATCCCTGAAAGCACATTACCTTACAGGCTTGATTTATTTCAAGATCCTGTTAGTTTCATGGATAGTACTTTCATTGTACCTAGAAAGCCATTTTATAATTTTAATTCCATATTATTAAAGTTTTGAATCATGGATGGAAAAGATGTCATAATTTAGTCCTTTCAGTTTTTTGAGGTTTGAACTTATTGATTTGTATTTTTAATTTTTTTATCCTCACTCGAGGGTATATATATATATATATATATATATGTATATATATATATGTATATATATATATATACACACACACATATATATTTTTTTCATTGCTTTGAGAGAGAGAGGGGCAGACAGACATCAATGTGACAGAGAAACATCTATTAGTTGCCTTTTATACGTGCCCCAATTGGGGACCAAACCCGCAACCTAGGTATGTGCCCTGATCAGGGATTGAACTGGCCACCTTTCGGTTTGTGAGGTGATGCTGCAACCAACTGAGCCACACTGGTTAGGGCTTTATTTTTTATTTAGTATTGAAATATAGTAACAGAGTATAATGATTCAGTTAAAAGGAAGACTGAGTTTATACAGAAATTTATAGGTAAACCTGTCTATAAAAATATGCAAATGTATTTATAAATATATGTGATCATATATGTAATATTCACATGTTGGTTATGTGTGTTAAATGATAAAGAGAACTTACTGAAATCAAATTTTTTTTATCTTTTAATGATTTTCCATTAAGTCATCATGTAGGCTCTGCTAATTATATTGAATCTTTTGGATATGGGGAATAAGCCTATTTTAAAGGAAACTAAATTTTAACTGCAATTATTTTCCATTATTTTCTCCTCGTGAAAGCTAAGAATTGACTCTGATATCCATGATCTCCTGTGAGACCATGAAATAAATTTGATACAATTTCCAATGATTTCTATGTTTTATTACTTCAAAAATGCTCTCTTTCCATGAACAATCTCTTAGTCAATATTAGTTGGTAATGTGCTACAGAATGTATTGCAACAAAGATTTTTTTTCTTTGTATTCTAAATTCCCTTTCGATAATATTAGGAATTCTTATAAATGGAATAGATTTTCTGTTCATATTAATAAGTTTTGACTATTCATCCAAAGTTGTTTTTCTTCCAATCCAATGACAGGCCATAATATCACAATACAACATGAACAGTAGAACTGGAAAAAACATGAAAAATGAGTTTCTTTATATAAGATCGGGTACCACCTATAATGCATTATGATCTAGGGGGTGGCTTAAAGTATGAAATAGTTCATATGTTCTTGATGAAATCTTACAGAACTTAAAAATTCAAGTTTAAAACATCTGACCCTTTTTATGTGAATCAATAATTTAAAAATTATAGCACAGTAAAAAGATAAGTATAATCATCAAAGGTTGCCAAATTTGTGTACACAGTTGATATGACTTAGACATATATGAAAACTAGAATATAATTTGGTATAGAAAAGAGTACCACTGGATCACTGCTTCTTCTTTGCATTCAGTACTTGGATGTTTATAGTGGCAAAGTAATTTAATTTCTATAGAATTAGAAAGCTTATAGGTATCTAAAAATATGGATTTTTAGTAGTGGGTTTGGCATCAAACACACATTGGCTTGGGTTCCAGCTCCAACCAAAGTGAGTCTGGGCTACCGTTTCAAGCCTCGGTTTCCTTGGGCGTAATGATAGTAACGACCCCGTGGAACTCTCATGGGGATGACACGGTAAACTTCACACGCAGGGTCGAGCACAGCACCTGGCACGTGTGGAGAGTCGGTTAGTGGCAGTTGCTGCAAACACTGGAGGTGGGGCCATTGCAGTTTTGTTTTGTGGGAGAAAATAAAATCAAACTGGAAACATGTATCACATCACTACCTTGGCTTTTTCTCTGTGATTTTAATGTCTGTTCCCGGGACTCGTTTTTAAGTTCCTATCATTATAAGCTTGTAACTTTTAGACTCATAACTTCTGGACTATGTAGAGACACCGTCATATAATTACAAAATTTCAGAGCTGGAGTTTGGGGGTCACTTAATCCAAACCTCTTATTTTGTAAGTGAGAAAATGATGTCCAGAGAGGCTAAGAAATTTACCCAATGGAAACTGCTTGTGGCACCTTTCCTAATAAGTAGAACAGTGTTCATCCTCCTGTTCCATCCTGCTGCTCATGTACCATTCAGTTCAGGTGTCAATGGGTCTGTTAGTGTGGTTGACCCAGCTGAGCCCTTATTGTGTACCAGGTACTATGCAAAATGCCCAGGATCCAAAGACGAGGAATCTATAATTTCTGCTTTGCAAGCATTGATTGAAGGGGCTGATTGACAAGCACAGCAACGTGGGAGGTATGATAAATGTGGGGTGTTGTAAGTGCAGTTATAAGGGAAGGCTAGGAACTGAGATTTATTAAGTGCCTTCATGACAGGTAACTCGCGTGCACTGTCATGTTAATGGCCGCCTACCCCCCTGATGTAGATGCTGCTCTCTATAGTTTGTTTCTTGGTGAAGCTCAGCCCCTGCTGGAGAAGGGCAGGAGGCACCAGAGCCCCGAGTTCCAGGGGAAAACTCACCCCTCATCAGGACTTCGGGCTTCTGTGAAGGATTTGGTAGGTACTGGTTGATAGTTACATGGGAAAGGTGGATCACGGGGTCTCCACATTTTTCACCTGCTGCAGCAATTAGGGACCCATTTGCTTTTTTGTCATTTGTTTTCTTCATTGAGTGGAAGACGACGAAAATTGATTTCTTAGAAGAGCAACCTTGGAGATCTAAACTGAGGAACAAGCGTTTCCTGTCATAAATGTACTCCCTTAGTTCTCGTAATGTTTTCCGAGTCAGTATCAGGGCAGAGAGCAGAGCCTGGGGAAGATACAGGAGCTGCCATGTCCTTTGAAAGTCTGCATTTTCTAAACTACTTGACCTTTTAACCTCATTTACTTTTATCACTTGGTTTTTCCTGCCTATACTTTTATAATATCGGTTTAGTTGCATCTCAGATGCGTATGTAAGGCACTATTACAATATTTGGTTGTTCAGTGACAACTGGAAGTTGTCATTATTATTGTATGTTTTTTTCCCTAAAAAGACCATTTTTAGGAGAGCAGCTATGTACTAAACAATCAGGAGACTTTCTTAAAATGTTCCTGCTGCATAACCGTTTTCTTTGTATGTGTTTCTAAAGCACTTGGTTGCTCTGGCTTCCAGAATGGTTGTCAGTGGGGAAAAAAGTAAACCTATTTAGAAAACATTTAGTATATAAGCCCCCTTTTTGAGAGAAAATACTATTCTGGGATTCTTAAGATATCTGTACATTTTTTTTTAACTTTCAATTTTGAACAGTGATGGAACAGGTCTAGTAGATAGTTAAGGTTGCTTTTGTATTGAAATTCTGCCATTTTGCTGGAACTACTGATTATTTTTTTGTATAGAAATATGCAGGAACTATAAAATTATAAGTAGAAAGTCATGTTAATAAAAATGGGCACCATATCCTGCTGCTCTTCACAATTATTAAAATATATATACAGTTATATCTCAATACTCGTTGGCTTCAGCCCTCGTCAAACTCAGTACTTGTCCCATTTTGATGAAAAAAAAAAAGTTTTAGCACTCAGTGCTTGCTCGGAACTTGTTGCACTTGCTAGAACTTGTATGAGTCATAATGCTGGCCCACAAAAGAGAATATGCCTCATCACGTGGTACTTGTTGGTTTCTGTACTCATCATGGGTTCTGGATCAAATTAACCACGAGTACCGAGGTACCACTGCATATAAATGAATTTCCTGATACAGTGAACTTTTTTTGTCCTCAGCCAAGGATATGTTTTTCTTTTTTAATTTAATTTGAGAGAGAGAGAGAAACATCAATCAGTTGCCTCTCATACATGCCCTGACTAGGGATCATACCCACAACTTAGATTGTGTGCCCTGACTAGGAATTGGACCGGCAACCTTTTGGCGTATAGGATGGTGCTCAACCCATTGAGCCACCTGGCCAGGGACATAATGAACTTTTTATAAGCAACGGGTAACACAAATTTTGTGTAATAAGTATATGCAGCTAGAACACCGAGCAAGATATGCAAATTAGCAATCAAACTTAAATAGTCAAGAAATTGAAGGATTCCTCCCTGTGGAAACGGACCATTCCAAAAGAAAAGACTCTCAAAGCACTGGCCAGGTCACATTTAAATAACATGCATTTGCAACAAACCCTGCCAGTACCTGTAATACACAAGGGCTTTGTTGAAGGGTTCTCCTGCAAATACAGGAAGAAATAGCTGAAGGAAGTAAAAATAATTTGTCAGGAGAATAGGAACCATAAGTGGGGAAGGGCTGCTTTTCATCGATGCTTAATAGTACTGCTTTAAAACCATGCACATTTAATGCTTTGATTAAACTTTTTACAAAATAAATTTTTTGAAAGTACAAAAAAGCTGTCAGAATTATGTTTGTTGGCATAGTGTTGCCATGTTATACTGGTACTTCTGTTGCATCACTTAACATAATGTGGAATTCAGCAAATGTTTAAACAAAAGGTGTCAGAGATACCCCAGGAAATACATAGATGTCAAAATGAAAAGGTGTTGCCCTGGCCAGGTGGTAGCTCAGTTGGTTAGAGTGCCATCCTGCTACGCCAAGGTTGTGGCTTTGATGTCTGATTGGGCACATACGAGAAGCATAAATAGGTGGAACAACAGTAACTCTAATGCTCTCTCTCCCCACTCCTTCCCTCCCTCCCTCTTTTTAAAAATTAATTTTAAAAAGTAAGGGTGCCTTCTAACAACATATTCCATCAATTTTTATTATCTGCTATTAGGGAACAACTGTAGTAGGTAACTGTACTCAGATAACCTCCATCTCTTTACTTTAATGTTATCAGTAGTTTCAAAACTTCCATGACTATAGCTGCAATCAAGAAGCTGAAAAAAAAAGAAAAGAAAAAATAAAACTGACTTACTGTTGTGGCACTCTTGTGAAGGTGACAATAGTAGAAGGACCAGAGGGGACACGATGAATGAGTTGCAGTGGCCATGACGGCCCATGGCCCAGTGAACTGGTTCAAGGTGAATCAGGTGAGGATCCCCGGGGGCTGGGAAACCCTGTAACTTGATGGTAGATAATGAAATGTCTCTGAGTTTTGATTTACTCTTAAGTATCTTGAATGTACTGTATTTTATATTCATCAAATAGAGCCATCTCTCTCACAGTTCAAAGTTTTTTAAGGCAGAAACCACGCTTTGTTTAGTCTTTGCACCTTCTGCCGCCTGGTCACGCCCCCAGAGGCGCGCCTTATCTGGAACGGATCTTCACTGCCACGAAGTAGCGTGCTGTAGCCGTGTGGCAAAATCACCTTAAATGTGGAAGGGCGTTAACAAACCATTGTGGGAGTATTACAACATCTTGGATAAATAAAAACATTTCTTTTTCCCGATTTCACATATGCGTGCGTTGCGCTAATGATAAAGACTCAGCCATTTCCCACTTCGTTCCAACAGGAGCCCCTGTCTTCCCTACAGTTTTGTGGCATGTTGCTCTAAGACAAAAACCAAGATCCTTTATCTTCTTTTTCTTCTAAATTTGAATACGCCGGCAGAGAACATCTTTTTAACGGGTTTCTCTGTAGCGGGCTTTCAGTCTGCCTTGAAATCTGCTCTGTGCTTTCGTTTCACAGTCCTTTGCTCTTTCTCTGAACCAATACAATTATGCAATGTACCTTGCTATTGAACCTCAGGGTTATTTTCTTACTTCTTAATGTAGTTTTTCATCATTTCTGCAATGTTCTCTTTGGAAGAATGTTGATTGCTTCTGAGCTAAATAGTACCTTGGCCAGAGGAAAAGCAGTTAAGATTTGATGACATATAATGAATTGGCATGTCATTTGCTATTGTGTATTCTACCCAGATCTCTATTTGAGGGAGATGTTTCCTCCTGGGAGTGCTAGAGAAATTGTTACAGCCTCATTCCTCAGAAAAGCTATTTGTAGGAAAGTATCTGTGAGATGCATCTAGGCCGAGGATGTCACATGGAAATGATTGTCCTTTCTGAACAAATGCCACATATTTTTATTGGAAAACTTATTTTCTTCTTATAGAAATAATGATATTATACACAGCATATGACTCCAAAAAATGACGACTCTGATACACAAACAATGCCTGTTTTATTACTTTTACATAACATGCAGGTCCTGTTTAGTTGTATTCATTTGGGTAAGAGTGATAAAAGAGCACATTTACATTTAATTAAATTGGGGTGATACAGTATTATACCATCTTTTAAAAACTGCTGGTGCATTTTAAACATTCAAAGAACTATATAAATAGGGATGAGCAAAGCCTATTCAGGACAAGGTAATTAGAGAATTTTTGGCTAGAAGATCTCTGAGTAAAAATAGCTAGCCTTAGATAGTGGTGGAGAAAGGTAATTAAGGTTTAAAGAATAATGATGAAAATCTTTTGTTCAGATACTCTCTTTATTTTAGGTTTAATGCCTTACATTCAAAATACTGAACCCTAGTCTAGAAATCTAAATTGTAAGCAAATCTAGTTGTAAGCCAAACTAGCCTAATGGGCACTACTGAGTGAGGTAAATTGTAATGCCCTATTTTATATCCCTGCTGAGGAAGGGAAAGGCATGTGATCTAGTACTATAGCAGCTTATGAATTAAAAGCATTCATCTTGCCCCCTTTGTCTTCTTTCACCTTTTTGGTTGTGTTTGTACATAATCCCCTCACCTCCCACACCTCCTCCATCTCCTTCTTCCCTTTTCCTTAGGTAATATATAAGAGTGCATTATGATAACCCAAGTTAAGATTGTCAGAATTTTATGCTCTTCTTAATTCTTTAATGAACCTTTTATTACCCCCTTTTCCAAACCCTCAGTATAGGCGTCCTTCAGTGAGCTGTCTCCAGTCCTTCCTCCCCAACTCCCCTTTAATCCACCCCTTAGAAGTCCTTTATTTTTCTAAGCAGTGATTCCCAAACATGCATTTTTGGTCTTCAAGTTTTTCGGACTCCAAAACTGCATTTCCAAGCGCCGCTCCATGTCCCTGCCGGAAGTGTGGGGTATCGTACCCTAGGTGTCCCCAGAGAGCCTTTCTCTCCTCTCCGCGACCCTCCAGCCTGCGCTGTGTGCAGACCTCACCCTTTCAGGTCCATGCCCTTTCAGTCACTTTTGACAATTTTTAAAATTTTACGTATTCAACAACAGACGTGTGTTTCTGCTCATGTCACAGCCATCATCACATTTGTAACAGCCCCCATCCCACCCTAGCTGCCCGTTGCTGAGGTTCAGGTCCACCGTCTTCTGACCAGGAATGTAGCAGTTGTTGCCCTTGGTCTTCATTTCCTATCCTGTGCAGTCAGGTCCTCCCCGCTGTTCACAGATCTGCTTCCTAAAGTCTCGGTCTGATGAGGCCATTACCCTGTTTAAAAACTTCCACTAGGTCATGATTGCATCTAAGAGCACATTTTCCATCTTACTTGCAAGGCCTGTCTCAGTACAGCTTGTGACCCTTCTACACATGTGCCAACTTTAGCAAATGCACTGAACTCTTCCCTTTCAAACATTGTACACTTTTCCACCCGTGTGTCTTTTTATATTGATTTGTCAGCTTCATTAGGACAATGATTTTTTCATCTCTTCTGTTTATCTAGTTTTATTCTCAGCTCTTAAGACCGTGCCTGGCACATAGTACGTTCTCAATAAGTATTTGTTGGATGAATGGGTAAGTACGTGAATAAAAGAAGGAATTGGAAGATACCTTTTATGGGGCTCAGCTCTTGTTTCCTGACTTTGGGTTCCGAATAAGAGTCCTGTATCCTCTCAGGAGTTTCCCTTTGCCTTTGTGAATGTAAGTGGGTTCTGTTCCTTCTAATCAAATGATCCTTAGTCAAGACCAGGACAACACAAGGGACTTGGGAAAGCACCATTTAAGAATTTGGATAAAGGAGCTTGATTTTAGAGGCCCAGGGATCCTTGTGGCTTTTCTTACCTTTGCCTTCACAGAGTATAAACAAACAAAACCTCACTCCTGACCCAATTACGTCAGGTATCCCACAACCCAAATATGTGATGGATGAGGAAGTACCCAGATTCTAGGAGAACTACTCATGAAGCGGGTACGGGACCACTCCATGACTCTACAACATCATGTTTTGGTTACACGTGAAAAAGAAATTTATTAAGTCATGTATTGATTATAAAGTTTATTATATCTAAACAGATTATCCTGTTAAGATACTAATTCAGTACACTAATTAATTGATTTTCAAAGTACACTAAATTGGTTGATTGCCAGGTCACAATAAAAATTTTCCCATGGATCAGTATTCACATATTTTCTTGATAAATGATTAAAACTTTAGGCAAGAAATAGAAGCAGGATCTTAATGAAAACGTGATGTGAAAACTTGAAATTTTAACTAGTAGACGTAAATTACGGGACTCCACATACCTAACCTGATAAAAGTATTTCTTGTTTGAATAAATATTTAGAACATTACCAAAAGCCAGCCACATGACTTCAGTTATATGGAAGATGAGAGACAAAGGACAGCTTAGATCATAAGCATAAAGTGAAGAAATAAAGTATTTATAGGGTGTAGATGGCTACAGATTAAGGAGGGTGAGATCTGACTCTTTACCAACAAAACACCTGGACAGAGATGTTTGTTTTCCATGGGGGTAGGTGCTGGCACATGGGCAGTTTTCTTTGGTTATAAAGAGTCTAGGAGGCTCATATGTGATGGAACATGTTTGTAGTTAAGTGAGCCTGCTCTTAAAAGCACAGACTTCAAACACTGGAACTAAAATAAATTAAGCCATAATGTCTATGTAAGAGCAATTTAAATTTCATGCTTCCTTTTTCATGGCTACTGGAGTAATTTTAGGTATAATTAGCATGGTTCTTTCATTTGATTAATTTTTCTGACTCTTCATCAAGTTCTCTGATTAATTTCTGTCCTGGTGGACTTTTCAATAACATGTGGCTTCTTTACACAACTAATGCTATTGTGAAGTATTTTAGGTGGTTTTTAGTGAACAATAAACCAGTTGTAATTCTAATTATTAAAGGCAAAAGATTTCTTCATATATATGTGTGTATTTACATATATGAGGTCTGTCCAGAAAAAGTCCAACCATTGTTAATATAATGAGAATGGTTTGTGCAACATCGATGTCACCTGGCAGCCAAGGAGAGTGGACTGGAATGCCCATGCACGAACAATGATGACTTCACTGTACTAGTCATTGGGGGTGGTAGACACTGTTGAGTGAGCATGTGTACTGTGTGGCCGTCACATTCAAAATGACTGAGTGAGCAGAGTAACGAATTTGCATCAAACGTTGTGTTAAGCTTGAACATTCCTCCATGGAAAATCGGGATGATTCAGACGATTGCAGCTATGGGCAACTGGTGATTGGCAGCTTCATCACGACAGTGCGCCCACTCACGCATCCCGTCTCATGTAGAGTTTTCTGGTGAAACATCAAATCACCGAGGTGACTCAAATTATCCAGGTGACTCAGCCCCACTACAGCCCAGATTTGGCACCCTGTGACTTCTGGTTTTCTGCAAACTAAAATCACCTTTGAAAGGGAAAAGATTTCAGGCCATCAGTCAGATTCAGGAAAATACAACAGTGCAGCTGGTGGTGATTGGGAGACTGTGAGAGGTCCCAAGGTGCCTACTTTGAAGGGACTGAGGCATCATTGTCCTATGTACAATGATTCTTGAATCTTTGATCTTCAATAAATGTCTCCATTTTTCATATTACATGGCTGGATACCTTCTGGACAGGCTCTCTATATAAATAGACGTGTATATATAGAGAGAGTGAAAAATATTTCACAGCACAAGTGTGCTCATGAGACATAAGACTTACCATTTGGGACACAACATTTCTGGCCTAAATGAAAAACTCTAAAATAGGAGCATAAGGAGAATAAAAGCACATAGAAGAAGTCAGTGCTTAGAACTGTACTGGAGTCTCACGTCCTACTGTAACACACCTCCTTTTTGGAAGCTCAGGGGACGGCTGATGTCCATCATCTTGCATATGTAAAAAGCCATGTTTTCAGGGCATAATGACCATACTGTGAATCTGTCTCTAATGCTTTTAAAATTTGCGTGTGGACCCCTGGTCAAGAACTCAAAATGGGGTAGCCAGAACAATTAGAATTTCAGCTATATGGATTTATATATTAAGTAAAAATAAATCTATCATAGTGGTGCTAAATGTGTACTCCTTTCTGGAGCCCCAGATGCTGAAGACATTGCTTTTGGCGAGATTGCTTTACTCAGAGAAGAATAAAAATTTAACTATGTACATATATAAAATATATGTTATTCAGGATAGTTACATTTTAAATACAGATATGTCTAGACCGGTTTTCCAGCTCCTGCTGACATTCTTCATCTCTAATGCTACCCTGCAGTGATGTTGAGTCCTCTGACAACCACATGTCTCCTTGAGCGTGAGCTCTGTCCCAGCGCCTCTGTGCTGCGGGCCATGGATATATGTCACGAAAGACTCCCCGATGGTTGTTCATGTCACAACCCAAGTGTGCTTTTATTCCCATTTTAATCGTTCGTGTAAGGCCTAGAGAGTCTGCACCCATTAAGGATTTTTAAAACAATGATTCTATAGCATCCTGCAGTAATATTTTTCAGTATATTTTTAAGTATCATTTACTCTTATCTACTCTGAAATATAATGTCTGGCATTCAATGGATTATTTGCTAACTGAAGAAAGAAACTTTGAGCCCGGTAGGTGTTGTCAGTTGCCATTGTTCTAGGAAACCATTGTATTATGGGCTCAGACATATGACTGGCATCACGTTTTGACAAATGTAAAAAAATATTTTTAAAACTTACTTTATTCACAGCATGTCTATTTTGGTGTGGAATTTTTCCTAATGGTGTACTGAAATTATCTAAAATTATTTAGATAAAATGATTTATTTAAAATGAATATAACAGATAACTTAGATATGTAACAAGACTGTCTTTTAAGCACTCTTCATGTGAAAAATTCTAAAACTAAACAGCAAAATTAATTGTACACATTCGTATGAGTTTTGGTGTATTTTGTGGTGATACATAGTGTAATGAAAGACAAAGGAAGTGAGACTCTGAAAACTAAAAGGAGGTAACAACAAATGCTGCCTCTCACCGAGAGAAGAAGGCTCAGTTCCGAGAGCAGGCAGCTACAGGCAAAACCTAAATGAGTAAATCACACGTAGCCATGTAAGCAGATGGATATTTAGGAATAGTGCTAATTATTATTAGGAAAAAAACAGTGGCTTCTGGGAAGGGAGCTCGTGTGCGAAAAGAGAAATAGTGGGTGGTTTTATGCTACTTGATTCTTTAATCATGAAGCATGTGCTATATTTTAAGCCCCTAAAAGGGGAAGACATTCTCTTTGGTGGGATTCCTTTGCCACCTTCAAAGCTTAGAGTGTTGGGTTGGGGTAGAAACCAGATACTGGAAATGGGGAGGGGTGAGCAGCAGCCGTAGCCACCCCTTCAACAAAGTAGCTTCATCCTGAAAGAGTTAAAGACCGTGAGCTTCACAAGGATAATTAGCCATAAGTTGCTCCTTATATGGTGTGCTGGCTTTCACCATGCATTGAATACACTCACTTATTTAAACATCATACACCCAGCTGTCATTTAGGTAGAGGCCTGCCTGGCCCAGCTCGGGGGTAGGAAGGCAAAAGCAGAGCCTCAGGCCCAGGAGCCTCCAAGTGCAGCGTGGAGTACTTTTCCTCAGAGAACTGTTGCTTTTTCTGGTCCTTTCATACTAGCTAACCTTGGTTTCTTGATTGAGATGGTGATTTTTCATTTTTGTTTTCCCAAGACACCCCATTCTTTTTAATCACAATTTTTCTGACAGGTTTTGGATTAGATCTAAATTTGCAACCCAGGCCCTGAGAATCTAATTTATGTGTCTATTAGAGCAGTCCTCAAAAATTTTAGTCTCAGGGCTCCTTTCTACGCTTAAAAATTATTGAGGATTCCCAAAAGTTCTTGTTTATTTGGGTTTTATCTATTGATATTTACCATATTAGAAATCAAAATCTGAGAAATTTTGTAACTGTTTTATTCATTTGTTTAAAATAACAATACGCCAATTGTGTGTTACCGTAGCATTTTTAATGAAAAATAACTCTTTTCCAACATAAAAATAATTAGAAGAGTGATGGTGTCCTACATTTATGAAAATCCCTTTAATATATCTGGCTTAATGAAAGACAGCTAGAATCTCAAATCTGCTTTTCCTTCACTTTGTTCCATTGCCTCTGGAAAACTTCACTGTATACTCAAGAGAATAGAGAGAAAAGGCAAAGAGCATTGTCGTATTAGCAAGAAAATAGTTTTGACCTTGAGAGCCCTCTAAAAGGGTCTGGATGCCTCCCAGGTGACGTGTTGACACTGTTGGTTGCCCTCTGTGGCCTCCATCCAGTGAGCACGTGTGTGCGCCTCCCCCCACCCCCCCACGACGGCCCCTCCAGGGCTGGGCAGTCCTGATCGCTGGGCTCCGTTTTTCTGTTATTTACCCCAGTGGGACTTTTCCAACCGTGTCGTCCTTTCTTCCTTCCCTTTGTGAAGGGTGGTTCAGCTTCAGCGGCGTCCATTCTCCCTGTGTTCTCGAACCCCTGCCCACCCCAGAAACGGGAGGCATTTAATCCTGGACTGGTGACAAGAGAGGCCTCGGCACGCCCTCCAGCTCGGCGCGGGGCTGCTCCCCAGGCTCCTGGGAATGCGCACCCTGTCAGTAACGTGGGCTGGCGCGCGCGTCTGCGTTGTCAGTCCACTCCTGTAGGCGGCGTGTACCTAACGTAGATTCGCAGACGTGCATGGCAAGGGCCTGAAAACGGAGCGGTTGGTGCAGCGGTGGTCTGTAATGGGCAAGAAGGAACGCAGACGGGGGTGGCACACGAAGCCGTTTGTATTGGAGGGGTTGGGAAAGAAAGCCGGATTTTGTGAACATGAGGAGGTAAACTTGAAGGACGCGGGAGAATTTCCTCGTGATTCCTAAGAGTCCGAAGAAAGGGACCGTCAGGCTGGCATGGTAGACGCGAGGGAGTAGAGTGAGCCTGGGCGATGATCAGCCTTTGGCCTGACGTGCCAAGGATGAGACATGTAAGGGAAAGGAGAGAAGACTTTGCTCACGATCCTTGGTGAGTTTAACCAAGAGGGGTGCTGGTTGTCAGAATTACTCGCAGAACTCACCATCTGGCTTCTCGATGCAGAGTGGGTTTGCCGGAGGGCCTCTGCCCTTCCGCCTCCGCTCTGGAGACTGGGGTGGGGTCCCCGTGAACGAGGTGACAGACACAGCCTTCCTGAGAATTAGCCCCCAAGTAGTTACTATGTTTTGTAGTATGATAGAAAGGACTGGTTGTGTGAGGACTCGCAACCAGCAGCTGCGTCTGGTTCACCCCTTCCACAGCAATCCGTCCCGCACCCAAAGGCTCTGATTTCCTTCGCACCCCTCCCGCTGGGTGGTGCCGGGCACAGCATGCTCCTCCAGGGTGTGCCCTTGTTCCGCTCTCCCCTACCCACGTGACTTCCCTCTTTTCCGGTGAGGTCTGAGCCCATAGTTACTCTAATAAAGTAATCTTGCTTAGGAAATACACAGTGCACACTACTCTTTAACGTTCACACGTGCCATCCTCTGTCTTTGAATAATTTTTAAAATCTATTTCCTAATATTCTTATATGTTTCTAATGGTTCTTCCCTGATTTCAACCTCTGCTTGAAATTCGTTTTGTTCAGGAAGTGTTTTTTGCCCACCTACCTGTAGGTGTTCTCTCCAGGGCTGACACCGCAGGGACCCTGGCTTGGGGGCAGGTTGTTCCCAGCTCCCTCACGTGCACACTTTTCATTTGGGATTGTCCCTGCCAGCCCAGGGGAGGGGCTCTTTTTCTGAAGTGCGCAGGAATGTTCCAGGGGCTAGCAGGGCCATGACTAGTCATTTGTAAAAAATGCCAGCACTCATATATTATTTACTGAATGATGAGAACAGTCACTAACCAGTCCTGAGCACTTGTTCATGCTGGACGTTGTGCTAGACTCAACAAGGATTATTTTGTTTATGTCATCTCAAAATGCCCCTATCAAAGTAGGCCCTGTCATTACAGATGGTCTAGGGTAATGGCCAAATACCTTGTAAGATCAAGTCAGCTTCATCTGAAATATCCACTCTCTTTGCAAAGCAAAATTATACGCACCTTTAATGAGGTGAGACACAATCGTGAGATTAGTTAGAAGATATTTGAGCTATTCCAACTTTGAAAAGAGTGTATGTGATATTTATTCAGCAGAAGACTCTCCCACAGAACTTGCTCCCACTTAGCAGGGGAGTTCTTTTTTCTGCTTATCTGTTGTTTATGTAATACATCTAATAGTTTTGAGAGATCTTCAGTGTTATAGTATAGTTGGAAGATTGGTTATAGTATAGTTGGAAGATTGATTAATTTCATTTTCAAATTGCCCATTTTCTATATACAACCCTTAACATGCTTCTGTTTTTACTTTCTATGCGTTTGTTATTGTTGAAACCATACTTACATGTTTTTCATTGAATTGGAAGTTCCTGAAGAAAAGTGATGTTATTTATATTATTTTTAGCTCTGTAGTGACCTGCCATGACTAGATGTACAGTATTGAAGTGCTCTGTCCATAGAGACCATTTAACACATGTTGACTGACATATACTCAGGTAAAATTTACTATGAATGGAGATAGTCTTTCTTATTACTCAAAATAGTGCTAAAGGCATAACTATGAGAATGACTTGTATAAAAAAATAATATAATAGCACTCCATCTTGGGTTTGGGTTCTCATGTGATTCTGGTCATTTAGATGAGTTGGGGACATTTCTTGGGCACCTGCTAAATCTTCGTTAATCAAAATACTAATCATGGTTTTTAGAAGATTGCTTCCAAATATTCAAATGCAAAAAAATTGAGCTCCTAACAGTATAGACATTTATGAAGGTCAAGAGACTACGAATGAAGCGTTAAATTTTCCATATGAATAGGAAGAACATCCTGAGGACAGTGGTTATTAATGTAAAGGGCAAATTTAGATCTACTTGTCATGATGAAACCCTAAGAGATGATTCTAATGGACAATGTTTAGTGCGTGTACACTGTGCGCTGGATGCTGTGTTAAGTGTTATATGCTCTATCTCATTTAATCCTCAGAACAACACTATGGAGTAGGTCATGTAATTACCCTCATTTTATGGATGAGGAAACAGAGGTAACAAGGTTAACTAGCCCTAGTAATTGGCAGAACTGAGATTTGAACACAGGGATTTATTCAAATGGTGATTTTGAAAAAATTATAGGTGCTGTACAGTTTATAATACCAAAGATAATTCTGTATTCAAGTGCTTGCTCTTTTAAAACATGGAGCTAATGAATTATCTCAAAATGAAACCTCCTGGAAGGTCCCTGCAGTTTCGCTAAGGGGAAGGGTTCAGACACAGGTCTGAATAGTATTTCACTGAGGTAAACCATTGTCATCATTAGTGGACTCTTGAGGGAATGCACTCTACCTTGAAACCTATGGTATTAAAGTGGGTTTTGTCACAACATGGCGTGTCCTGCGTGAATGGCACGTCTCCGGGAGTCAGGAGAGCCTCCTGGAGCCGGCTGCGGGTTCTGTGGGGGGATGGCTTCAGTGACCGCTGATACAGGGACAGCAGGGTCGCTGATGCCGGACCAGACAACACGGCAGTGGCCTTGCGCACATTCCCCTCCAGTTTCAGTGTACAAATGGCAGTCACTTCCTACTTAAAATAGGTCTGATACAATGGGAAGACGGAAGAAAAGTCTGTATCTTACAGTAGCTGAGTATTGAAAGTGTCCTGGGAAAAGTAAGGGGAACCGTGTATGGAATGAAGATTTGCATGGGGTTTCAGAGGGAGTGGGAAAGGGTACACCGAGGGCTGTTCATCACTGAAGAGCTTATCTCTTTAAAACAGAACAGGAAAATAGCCATGATGATGGGGGGGGAATGCCTCAGTAAATACCATTGGAATAAAAAACTACGTGGTGCCACTGTGGAGCCTCTTGCTAACCTGACAAACATATATTGCTCACTGTGCTTAGGTTCCTTATGTTTTAATTAATCTCGAGTGATATAAAATCTCTGGGCTCTAACACCAGTTTGACTTCAAACCCGTTCAGGAGGCTAAGACGAATTACGGCTTTGGGCTCTCTCAACACCATTGTGTATGCTTTATTGTAGCAAATATCAAAACAGCAGTTAATTATAGTAGGACCATTTCTGGTCTTCACCTCATTATCTCTGTCTTACACTATTATTTTCTCCTGGCACCAGTGAAGTGTGAACACAATGCCAGCACTGCATTCAGCACAAGAATAGAAAGGCAGATGGCAGATTTTACTATTTATAGTCGGAGCCAATTTGCCTGAGGTGAGCCCGGCTGAAATGGTTCTTATCAAGAATGTTTTCATTTATTAAAAGGGTAAGGAAATGAAAGCCAAATAAAAAGCCTCAGTCCCCAGGACTCTGGGAGCAAAACTCTTGCCAAAGATTGGAAAGGAATTGTGATTATGGACTAGACATTTATGAACTGGAAAACTGTATATTTTTCTCCCTTTTCTCAAAATAAAGACTTGGGGTCAGCAGCGTCCTTCATGGCAGAACTTGAGGAATTTATCGTTCAGGGAACTCGTGCTGCCATAGCAACTGATGCCAAGTGAATTTTAGTTATTAGGAATAACATAGTGTTAAAATAAGAACTAATTATTAAACACCATCAACTATGTATTTAAACTATGACCAGTGTTTTACTTCCTCACTCACCGTCTCTTGACTGCCACAAAAAAATGCAAAACAACTGCTTTACATTTGATTGCTTTGTTTTTTTTTTTTAAATTGTTCAAAACTCTGACAGAAGTTTTTAATCAGTTGCATGTGGAAAGAAATTTCGTATTCAAAATTAATAGAGCATTAAACATCCTAGGCTTTCTTATTCTGTAAGAAGCTGATTTAACAAATATTTTATTATTAAGAAAATCAGTTGAAAACTAAAACAATGTATTAAAGAACTTAGTCGACCCAGATAATCTGAAATATACTAGTCAGCCAACGATAGTGAGTAACAAAACTCATATTCCACAGAAAATAAAGAACTTACATTTTAGCCTAAAGAAACTCTGTTAATTCAGACATGGTTGTAAAAGAAAAATATTTTGATTGGAGGTATTGCAATTTAGCAGATTATTTACTTGTATTCTGCATTATGCCAAAACATCTAATCCATTTGAAATCATGGTAAAATATCATCGTATGAGTTTATTGGTTTTATTTAGAGGAAATAACGAATTGATTTAAAATGTTCACTTTTCTGTGGCTTGTACTTTGATAGGTATAAGTAGCTACCCCTGCTTTTTTAATTTCTTGGTTTTTATTTGCATGAAATGCCTTTTTCATGCCTTCACTTTTAGCCTATGTGTGTCCTTAAAGTGGAAATGAGTCTTTTGTAGGCAATATATTGTTGGGTCTTGGTTTTTTAACCTTTCAGCCACTTTGTGCCTTTTAGTGGGAGACTTAATCTATATAAGGAATTACCAATCCCACCTTATTAATTATTTTCTGTTTGTTTTGTAGTTCCCCTTTTCCTTTCTTCCTCTTTTGCTGTCTTCCTTTGTGAATTGGTGGTTTTCTTAGTGATAATGCTTTGATTTGTTTCTCTTTACCTTTTTTGTACCTGATGTAGATTTTTGCTTTGTGGTTACCATGAGGCTTATATAAAATATCTTGTACAATAGATATAATCGTCCCCTTTAAGATGAGTACAACTGAATTTTCATCCCGTACAGAAATTCTACTCTTTAACTCCTATAATTTTATTTGATATCATAATTTACATCTTTTTAGATTGTATCTCATTAACAGATTATTGTGGCTACAGTTATTCTTACTACTTTTGTCCATTAACCTTTATACCAGAGTTAAGTAGTTAATATACCACCATACTACAGACTTAAGAGTATTCTAATTTTGGCTATATATTTACCTTAACCAGCGTGTTTTATATTTTCATATGTTTTCATGTTACTAATAAATATCTCTTAATTTCAACTTGAAGAATTCAAAGTTTCCTGCAAGGCAATTCTAGTGGCGATCAATTACCGCAGCTTTTGTTTATTTGGGAAAGTCTTGTTGAGCCTTCATTCCTGATGGGCATATTTGCTGGGTGGAGTATTCCTGGCTGACAGGTTTTCACCCCGCACTATGTCATCCCAGTCTGTCCTGTCCCGCAAAGTTCTGCTGAGAACTCTGCTGATAGTCTTAGAGGGATTCTCTTATGTGTAAGGCTTTTTTTTTTCTTTTACTGCTTTAAATATTTTCTCTTTGTCTTCAATTTTAGACAGTTTTATTATAGTGTGTCTTTAAGAAAATTTTTCTGGTTTAAAGTTTTTTTGGGGGGGATGGGCAGAACCTTTGAACTTCAGAAACTTTGGTATCTGTATCTCTCCGCAGATTTGGGAAGTTCTCAGCCATAATTTCCTTAAATAATCTTTCTACCCCTTCTTTCCTTTCTTCTCTTTTTGAAACTCTAATAATGCACAGACTGTTTTTCTTATTGATTTTCCATAGTTCGCAAAGACTCTGTGTACTCTTTTACATCTTTTTTTCCTTCTCCTTTGACAGGATAATTTCAAACAATGTGTCTTCTACTTCACAGATTCTTTCTTCCACTTGTTCTATCCTTCTGTTAATGCTCTCCATTGCATTTTTCATTTCATTCATTGCATTCTTCAGTTCCAGAATTTCTGAGCTTTTATTCATCACTCTTCTCATAAGTGGTTCTAGGAAATGCCCCAAGAAATAACCAGGAATCATATGTTTACCTGGGAGACAGGGGAGAGTGTCCCTGAAGCAGAGCCTGGTGATGATCAGAATCACCAGGAGAGCTTGCTAAGGGGGAGATTGTGGGCCACACCCCCAGAGTTCCTTATTCAGTCCAGTTGGGGTAGGGTCTGGGATTTTGCATTTTTTACTTCGTTCTCAGGTGATGCTTCTTAGGAGCTCAGCTGAACTGGTAAGGGAGTGCCCTGAGATGCCAGGTGTCAGAGTAGCAATTGAAATAACCAGCCAAAAATGAAAGAGTTAAGCCTTTAATCGCTTACTGGTATGGCATAAGCAGGAGTCTAAAAATGGAGGAAATGCTGACACACGCCCCCTTTTCCATTTTCCCCATTGAAGGGCACACCAGTTGAGGGTTTGGTGCATGAGCACAGACAAGGGGGGTGCTGCAGTGTGAGGAAGCTCTCAACAGAAGGCTCTAGGTGACACGTGGGCAGGGGGCGGGGCGGCACGGGAGTGGGTAAGTACTGAGAGGCGGGGAGCAGAGTCAGGTGCCCCCCAGCCCTGTGCGAGGCTCGTAGCACAGACGCCTGAAGAGGACCTCCACGCAAGGCCTTTTAAGAGACTGCAGCGCATGGCGCGGTGGGTGAGCCCCAGGTCTGCAGCTGGGGATGCAGCTTTCTCCCGAGTGTGCCTGGGGAAGCCTTGTAATTGCTCTTGGTCAGGCCTGGAAGGTCACAGATAGGCTTTTAACCAGTAGCCAGACTCTTCAATGCTAATGTTGTCGGCCAGGGGACCACTGTTTGAGAACCACTGATCCAAGTCTAAAGTGTAGCAGTGTTTGTCTGCCACTCACCAGCTCATGCCTATTTCAGATATTCATCACACTGAATTGTCACGTTTTCAAAATAATAGTCATGCAGCATTTTAAAACAACTTTCAGCCATCTGTTGACTAGTAAATATTAGCCTTGTCACTAAGTAATAGTGTAAAATATTTGTAGTATGATTAGATGCTAAACCTTACTGTACTTGAAATTATATGTAAACTGCCACTGTTGAAAACTAAAGTGGTTTGGTTTCCATTTGGTAAAACCATAGTCCTCTTCCTTAGAAACAGCTTATTGTATTGTAACAAGCTGCATAGTGGTGCTGAGGTCAGGCCCTGAGCCAGACTTCCCGAGCTTCTGGCACGGCGTTGCCTCTCTCCAGTTCTGTGAGTTTTGACAACTTATTTGACCTCACTGTGTTTCCGTTTCTTATCTGTGTGGAGGGAATGAGAATGGCACCTGCCTCACAGGGTTGTTGTGAGAATTAAATGTTGTGAGAACTATGTGCGTAAAGTGTAAAGAACAGCGTCAGGCTCACGATAAACACGCAATCGGTATGAACAGCTCTTATCTAACACTGCCCATCTTTCTCCGTGGGAGGATTTTTGTGTCATATTAAGTATTTTATTTCCTAAAAATAAGTAATTTGCCATAAACCAGTACTTCCTTACTTTTTTTTCCCATACAACTACTAGCTGTAGTTAGATGAACTGTGGATAATATTGAGCCTTTTAAAGTGTTACTAATTACTAGGACTGAAAACTGGATTCTGTAATTACAGGTAAAGTATAAAATATAAGAAATAAAATATAAGCTCTTTAGATTTGAAGATGAGTGATGGTTTCTAAACTATGATTTGTTTCAAGGTATATATGACACATTATATCTTTTACTCTTTTTCCTTAATCCTCTAGGACAAAATAACTTTTGAAATTATGTTTCTCCTTCTAATTTTGGTATATTGCATTATAGGGCACATAAATAAAGGTTTTTTTAATTGAATTTATTGGGGTGACATTGGTTAATAAAATTCCATAGGTTTCGGGTGTGCAGTTCTATAATGTATCACCTGTATATTGCTTTGTGAGTTCACTGCTCCAAATCAAGTCTTCTGTCACCGTGTGTCCCCCCCATACCTGCTTCTACTTCCCCACACTCCCCTTCCATGTACGTAAAGGTTTTGCGTCCGAGTAGATATTTCTGTTTTTAAAGTAGAAATATGCTTATCTTTGATTAATTTAACTGCAAAAGCTTTGTTTTTTGATGGCCTTACTCCAGTAACTCTGTACATGTTCTCTTTCACGTATGGTAAGCTTTTTGCTTGATCTTTGTGGAGCCCAGATGGATAAACCTTTCTGCCATGGCCAGGGATCTTCCTATTCCAGGGAGATGAACAAAGGTGGACTTAGGATAAGGACGTTTTACTTTCATCAGAAAAAGCTTTTGAGACTCATTAAGATTCTATAATATTCAGATCCAGAAGGTAAAGGGAATAACTAGAGCACCTTAAAATCGAAAGTACAGTGAAATGAAGTCCAATTATCATTGCCAAGAAAGCTTCAAGAGAGAAAAACAAAACAAAACAAAAAACACTTCAAGAGACAAAAAGAAGACTCAAACATGTGTATCAAGAAGAAAAGTAAGTAGTGACAGCCATGATTACTTAAACTGTGCAAAGAAAAGCAGGAGGAACAGTAAAACACTTAATGAGACCTAGTAAGGAATTAAGGAAAGAAATCTAATACACTGAGGAAATTTTCACACCAAGGGAACACAGGCCTATTGACGTATAAGAAGTAAGGCTATATAGGTTGTTAAAAAGTGGTTGAAGTCCTTAGGTTCTTTTTTGACCTGCTGTTTTTAAAATAGAATAAGTTACCTAGAGAGAAAGAAAAGTAATAAAACTTTAAATATTGTTAGATAAATTTTTTAAAAACTTGAGAAAATGGACACTTTTATGATTAGATACGGATTATTGGGAATTCCAGCCTCGGGTAGACAGCCCTCCCCGGGCAGGCCGGACCTGGCCCGCTGGCTGTTGCTGTGTGACCTGAGGGCCAAGGATGCTGTTTTACATTTTAAATGGTGGGGGAAAGTCGGAAGAAGGCTTCTGTTTCCCCACCGGAGAAGGTTATCTGCAGTTCAAACGCCAGTGTCCACGGTCCATTTTTCCTGGAGCACAGCCACGCCCCTCGCTCACCGTCGTTTCAGGCTGCCTTGGAGCTTGGGGCAGAGTAAGCGGTCGCAGCAGACACGGCAGGGCCCTCACAGGCTAAGGTGCCTAGTATCTGGCCCATTGCATCCTTTTCAGCTTCGGGAGTCCCGGGTGTCCCACCTCATGGCTCTTCTGACACTCTCTGGGCAACCTCTGTCCCTCGGAATACTCCTTAGGTTGTGAGACGCAGTTCAGATGCCTCGTTTCTTCCATTCGAATATCATTTCCTTCACCTTCTGAGTCCCACAGAACAGGGTTTGTAGTTTTCTTTGAATACTTTTAATACGCAGCTCTTTATTGTGAACCACCGTTATGGTCACGTTTGCATTCCGTGGAATGGATGAGCGGGGTCAGGGGAGAAGTGGGTCACGGAGCTGTTTCCCGAGTGCTTACTTTCATATGGTCTCCTACTACCTTTATGTGTTTTCCTTTGTCTTACTGGATCTTTTAGGCACTGAAATATTTTGCTTTTCTCCTTTGGGATTTTGGGACTTTGAAGTACTGCTTACCTAACGCGAATGAACGGCATCCACTCTAAAGACACACAGGGAGTGGACGGGGAGGGTCATGCAGTTATGAGAAGTGCCCTGACGGCAGCCCTTCCTCTCTCGGAATTGCTTGTCAGGTTTTCATTGAGTTAGAAAACATCGATTTTTCCATGAGCTTTATAGAAAAATGGAGCATAATAAAATAAATTGAACATGTATGATTTTATAAGAATAAAAAGGTTTTGTCCTTGAAAATTTCCTATTTTCTTTAACTTTATTTTGTTGTAGAATGTTGTCTGCACACAGTAGGCACTCAGTGAGTATTTTTAAATGAACATGACAGCCTCGTGTTAAGAGAATTCAAAAATGTGAAAATAATGTGGATGAGTGTTTTCTGTAGGAAATCTTGTCCTTATTTCACCTCAGGTTTTATCATAACATTTTTTCCTCTTTGCAAATATCCTTTCATCAGGATTTTAATTATTGATGAGGTCTGCACTTGGAGAATTTATTCAAATGAATAATTTCAGCATGGGGATAGAAACGCTCTAGAAGAGTAATGTATGGCCCTTTCTCAGTGTTTATATTCCTTTCCTTAAAGGGCTGTTGGAAGATGTGAAACTCCAAAGCAAAAATGATTCTTCCTGCAACCGCATGTGTAAAGACCGGGGAGGGAGGGGCGGGGCGGGAGGGTAGGAAGACAGACCGGACGAGCATCTGCAGTTGTGACGCATTTCCAGGGTGACTGAGAATGACAGATCAAGTAGAAGGAACATAAGCATTTTCCTTTCATGTGGGAAGAATTTTACTTTTTTCCTTTTAAAAATTATTTTATCAAAAAAAGCAGTAATAAGATTAACAAATGGTAACTTTTAGATAAAACTGATCGTTGTTTTTAGGTAATAAGTCACTAACTAGAGGGCAGAAACTATCTTTTGGAAAAGGGTTTGTATTATGTTAAAATAAAAATATTTTTATAGTCACTTTAAAAAAATTTTCTAACATTTAACGAGAAATGTTGTGGGTTTTTTTTTTTCTGAGTATAAGGTTGAGTATCTGAATTATTGCCTGATACGATTTTACCCTAGACCTTTTACATAATTTATTTTTTCTTGTACTATGGAAAAGAGCAGATTTAGATGTTGTGTTTATTTTATACTTAAAACAATTTTTTTGTAAGATAGGGAGAAATAGATCTAAAACCAAAAGGATTTTTAGTTTTACAGTGTAATTAAATAGTGAAATTTTATCTTGCTTCTTTCTGAAGTTGGTTCTTTGACTTAAAAGGCCAACAGTCTCATTTATTGATTTCTTTGAAATGATGAGTTGCCTTTCTTCTCTCCCTCACCAAACCATAAAGATAATTTCAGAAATGTCTTTCCAGCTGAGCTTTTGTATTTTGCCAGGTTTTCTGTGACTTAGATGAAGTTTCAATTAAAAATAGACTATAAACTTATATGTGGGAGGCAGTTCAATGAGTTGCTATGACAGTTCATATTATGAGTTGAACCAAGTGCAAAGCAGCTTAATAAGATCGGAGAAACAAAGAGCTGTGTCAGCGCTAGTGATCGCCCCTCTTCCCCCCAGGGTGGCTGCGAAGGGACAGCTCTCCCTCCAGGGACAGAAGGCGACCTGGGCGCATCCGTGGGGCCTGTAGCCCTGAACCCACGCTGCGAAGAACCCGCCCCCGCTCCCATGGGTGGACGGGGTGGAAGGCTTGGGGAACAGTCAGGCCAGCGCCCGGCCCTCCAAGGCCAGGGTGCAGAGAGGTGCTTGATGAATGCCACCCACCCTCAGCAATTCTTGCACTTTCTGATTCTGAAAGGAGGTGTTTTTTTTTTCTATTATAGAATTGGCTAAATCAGATTCTGCCGTTTTGTACATTCTGTCTTTCACACTAGCATTTTAGAGTATTGCAAAGTGTACCTTTGTGCAAACTAAGAAGTTTTACTATTTCATTATTAACCGGCCATTGGACGTTAAGCTTAGATATTGGACAGAAAAGCAAACCGCATTTTTATTTAGCTGGACTCCATTTTAAGAAAAGATTTTCATTTACAGAGCACTGGCCACTGAAAATAGAAGAGAACAATAAAAGAGAATATGGCTAATAAAATTTACTTGGGTAATGAAAATTCAGCTATTGGAGGAAGCATATGTAATGAATTTAGTTTCCTGTTTCTAGGAGAAGCTGTGGGTAGATGAAATGAAAAGTTTTCATTCTCCTGCTGATAGACTGTTGGTTGTTCAGAATGCAGATACGCAAAACCAGAATGGAGAGCCACGGGCATCACATAGAAACAGAAAATCTGTTTATTTTCCCTGGATTCCAGGGAAGGAGCCCGTGTCGGGAGGGAGAGCGACCATTCTGACTAACCATGTGCACTTTGTGTATGCTGTGCTCTGTTTATAACCTGTTTTTATATTTGGCTTAACAAATCATTGTGAACATTTTCCTGTACCATGAAATATTTTTCTATAACATAATGTTCCCATAACATAATACATAATATGTTACTGTAAGGCAACTATTTTCCTATTATTATTTCCTGATAGGATTTTTAATCTACCACAAAATACAAAGAATCATATTTTACTTTTTGAAGTACTGTATAATGACTTTTTTTTAACAATGACATACAAAGAAAATAGTTTTGTTGCATTTTCCTCTCATTTAAGTACTGCATGCTAGGGAAGAAATAGTTTCAAGAGCTCATATTATGTAGCCCAGTTATTAAACTTCTAAAAACAGCATCTTGATAAGGCTGGTAGGACTGAATGGGACACTTGGTCTTCATTTACTTTTATGGGGTTGCTTGTGACTTTGATTAATCTCATCACCTAGAGCAGCTTTCTTCTCTGATGCCTCCCTTTTTGATGTGCTGTGTTCTGTGAAGCAGGATTGGGCTCATCTATGCCTTGCATATAGCAAAGACCTTCCTTCTTTCTTTCCTTCTTTCCTTCCTTCCTTCCTTCCAATGACTCTAGAAAATAAATAGGTAAAGAACCAAAAAAGGAAGATTATTTCTTGTCATATTGTCATTCTTAAAACCTATGCTGATAAAATTTAACTTAAAGAGTCACAGTTCCCCGAAACCTTATCTATAATTTTAATTAAAGCTCATTTAAACATTCCTATGTTTTAATATTTATGACCTTATTGAACCACGTATTTTTGTTTTTTGTTAAAGATTTTACTGAAAATAAAACTGTTTTATGTAACTATTGTGACCTTAGGGAGGAATGTTAAATGTTATAACATTTTCTGGAGATACTGAAATACTAGGACAGTCCAGTAGCTACTGCTGAGAACTGTTCTGAAACTTGTGGGGACAGGGTTGTGTGGAGGTGTCTCCTAGTCTGACCATATAGCGTGCCTCGCCTTGGTTGAGAAACCATTATTACTTCTGGCCTGATTAAATCCTTGATAAAGGGCTTATGATAAAGGGAAATAAGAATAATTATTATTTCATTTCATCTATTGCTTCGTCAATTATTTAGTCAACAGACATTTACCAAATATTTACCAGATGCCAGAAGCTGTGCAAAGTCCTAGGAATGGGATTATAACCCTGGAGAGGCCCTGACGCGGTGTGAGTTGCAGTGGGGTGCACACAGGCAGGAACACAGGCGATCGTGGCGTAATCTGGAAGCGCCACAGCAGCGGTGTGCGGTGACCTGGGGAATGTGTAGGATGGGCACCGAACGGGGTCTGGGCCGAGGGAAGAAGGCATGACAGCCACGACCTCGCCCCTAACATCTAGCCCGTTCACCACCTGCCCATATTTTAGACCTTCCCACTTGCATTATTAAACCTTTATCCAGTGTTTCTCAAACATTTTCATCTGAGAACTTTCGGCAGCCAGCGAAGGAGAGGGAGCTCGTTATTGCGTAGTGGGGCAGGGGTGCCAGCTCGGAGCGCAGCCCAGCGCTCTGCCCCCGCGGGAGTGTGCGCATTCGTCCACGTTGGAGGTGGGAAGTGTGGGAAGTGTGATTCTGATGCACGTGTGAAGGCTTTTTAAGGAGTACAAGGAATTACCATTGTTTTCAACTACATAGATCTTCCAATAAAACTGATTTTTTTTTTTTTTTTTGGAACTACATTTATTAAGTCTGGGGACGATGCAACAAAGAAGGGCCTAGCATAGAAGAAGGAACAGGAGACTTGGCAGGGCTGCGTTGGCTCTAGAAATGTTCTGGGAAAGAGGTGAGCCCAGGAGGGGATGCCTTAGCCCACTGGAGACTCCGAGTAAAGGGGGCCTTGGGGACAGGTGTAGGGGGTGAGCCTGGGACAGGCTGCTGATACCCATCGCTCCCCTGGTTGCAGGTCTCGTGGGGACCCTTCGAGTGTAGGAGACGCACGCCTGAGGGGGAAGAAAGGTGTGGGCGTGCTCTGAGAGGGGGAGCGTCCCCCCCGTTTAATTTTCAGGAAGATTCTCCATGAGTGTCTGGTGGTTTCACACACCCCATGCACACTCTGACTCAACAGGTATGCACCCAATGACTTACGCTCTTTCCTATTCGATCTAAAAAGGTTGCCAGAGCAGTCTCCCTGAAGTTACGTAATTTCTGCTGTTATGTAATTTCCTTGTTCTCCTTAGTTTAGGAAGAAACTCCAAACTCCTTAGCCTGCTTGAAAACGCCCTCCAGAGTCTGCCTGCAGCCAGCCTTTCCACTCCGGGCGGCCCCCCGCCCCGCGTGCGCAGTGGCGGCCAGCTCAGAACTGCCCTCTGGGAAAATCGTTTCTTTGCTTATGATGATGCTTCTGTCTGGAATGCACCTTTCTCTCCCTTTACGTGTGAACATTTTAAGTGTTCTAAGGTCCAGCCAGATTAAAAGCCAACTCCCTTTGAAACTTTTTCCTGTTTTTAAGCCTCAATGTAATTTTCTTCTTTGATTTCTTTGTAAATCTGTTAATAGCTTTTATTAATACTTACCTCATCCTTCCCTTATAATTCCTTATACATTCATCTTTTTATTTATTAGCAGATTATTAGCTACCCAAGAAAGATTTTTAAAAATATTTTTCCAAATCCAAAATTGCATGCCTCACATAATAGCATGTGTCTTACGTAATAGCATGTGCCCCTAGATGTCTCCTGGAATGAACTGCGGTTTGAAGTTTAACCTTATAGACATCCCGCTAATCTAAGGACTTCTGTAGTCTATTCCCAGTGCTGCCATTTACTTTTTGAATTGCAGCCTGACATTTAATTTTTTTATGACTTAGTTATTTTTTACCCACAAAGTGGGTGTAATGATATTTCACTCTGTGTTATAAAATTATGTTATTTATTGAAGAGCTACTCTGAACTCCTGGGAGGAAGATGGTCAGACTTATAGAAAAAAAAATAGGATTATGCCTCTGCAATATGAAATAGTTGAACACAAAGATAATTTTTTTAAACATCAAATAATCTAGAACTACAGGGCCTATAATAGTACATACGTATGTATGTGTATGTGTGTGTCATTTTTCATGTTTATGAGTTTATTTTGTAATGCAATACCAGTACCAAATCATGGTGAATTTACTGGATTTTTAGGAGGCGGAAATAGTTGCAGAAAGACACATTACCTTAGTGCAGTGGTTGAGGGTCTGGTCTCTGGAGATGAAAAGCTTATGTCCACATCACTTTGCAGCCTTCTGTGACCCAGGGTGAGTTATGATACCTTTTTATGCTTTGATGTCCTCATGTATAAATCAGAATAATAACTATTAGAGTATTATTTTCAAGAATAATATAAGTAACATACACAAAACATGTTAGTTATTGTTAATAAAATCTTTCTGTGGAGAAATCAAGCTTAGCGGTTAAGAGCTTAGCATCAGATAAACTTAGGTTTTAATTCCTGCTCTTTCTGTGCTATCTATATAATTTTATGGGAGTTACCTAATTTGTTCTAAGCCTCTCTTAGGTTTTTGAGAATTGAATGACATATACATGTAAAAGGTTTAACAGGTGCTTGGTGCATGGAAGCATTTAACAGGTGTTAGTGATGGGTTATACTTACGACGTTCTGCCGTTGGCCTCACGCAGACTGCCTCGGTTCTGTGTGGTGTTTATTTTAGCATAAAAGTAGAAAGGAATTTTCTCCTACAGATAAAAATACATACATTAAAGAAGAATAGATCTAAGTGGAAATTTAAAGAAAATAAGGCTTTTCCAGACGTGTCCTAACCGCCTTAGGGGCGACCAGAGGGTCGGTTCCTGCACTGGCTTCCCGAGGGCGAGGACAGAGCCCGGGGCCGCACAGCGGCTGGGCCGGCGGCTGCCTCAGAGAAGCACGGGGCCAGCGGGGCTCCGCTCCGGGCTCTGGGGCCCCCAAAGCGAGGCGTGCTCTGTAACCCAGTGAGAAAAGGGACATGATAGACTGCCCGTTTAGTTCACCTAAAAACAGTCACTGTGTGACCGGCAGTAGTGCGTCTGGCTAACCTAGTAAGTGTAAAGATGCAGAGACGGGCTCGCTCGCACGCACACACCCCTCCAGAAACGCGCACCTCCAGAACTGTAGATCGATGGGATCCTTGTGGTCCGTCCTGCAGGTTATTCTGAATGGAACTGAGAATTAAAAGTACTCAATGTTTATGTTCCAGCAAGGAAAAGACTGTTCTTCGCTCAAAGTCCCAAGTCATGGATAAGTTAACCATCGTTAAATAGAAGTAACTCTGGGTCAGTCCCCGTGCTGTGAGGATCAGCCGGTCGTCGGCAGCCTCGCTGCAGTGGCTGTGCCTCTGGGAATGACCGGCCAGGAAGTCTCGCTCCAGTAGCCATACTTCTGGAGGTTTGCAAATCAGAGGCAGTCCCAGGTTTCTGAAAGCCAGTCAGCCAGCGGCTGCAGCTGTATGTTCAGTGTACCCCCCTCATCCTGCGTTACTGAATATTCAAGTGGGCAAAGGAACACGGGAAATTGGATGTGGCTGCCATAGAAATTGTCAAAATGTAAATGGACCCAGGACTCCCTTTTCAGCAACTGATAGAACTACTAGCCAGAAAACCAGCAGGGGTCTAAAGAGCTAAACAATACAATCAACCAATAGAGGCTAACCGGTGCATGGGGAACGTGCTGCCCACCAGGAGCCAAGCGCAGGTGGGGCATTCCCCGAGGTAGCCTTATCCTGGGCCCTAGAGAGACCTCGATGAATTTAAAAGAGTTGAAATGATAGAATATTCTCTGACAGCAGTGGATTTAAAGTAGAAATCAACAAGAGGAGTAAATAGAGCAAAAAATGATCCCTAAGACAAAGAGGAAGTCTCAAAGGAAATTTTTAAAAATACATAGAAATGAATGAAAATCAAATATATCAAAATATCAAAATGTGTTAGAGGCAGCTAAACCACTGGTGATGGAAAATTTGTAGTATTAAATGCTTTTATTAGAAATGAGGGAAGATCTCAAATCAATAATCTAATTTACTCACTCAGGCAACTTGTTTCCACCTCAAGAAACTAGAAAAAGAGACAAACTGTACAGAAAAAGAAAAGTATAGACTGCTATTTCTTAACATACTTAGATGCAGAATTTTCCCGTAGGAATCATAGAACATAGTAGTTACAATTAGTATTCCTCCACTTAGAGATTAATAATCAAAGTCTGTCATTTCAATGATAATTTCAATTCAGTGCCTTAGGTTACTTCTGCTCTACCCTCAAAAATGAATTGATTTATAGTCAAACAGCAGATTTTTGTAGTTTCATTTTGTCCTCTTCATTTGTATCACCAATATTTTCAAGTATAATTACTTTTGCAAATTGGACCAAATCCTTGGTATTATCTTAAATATTGAGCCTTCTTCCCATTTGCCTTTTCTGAGAAAGCATATGCACCTTTTATGTAACTTCCTATTTTTTTTTTAAGAGCACTGAACCTGCTTAATCTGAATTTCTCCTCACTTTTAGAGGAAATATCTAAAAATCTAAAAATGTTTCTTGCTGTTTGTCCGTTGTTAGGTTAAATTTTCCTCTTTCTGGCCTGGTGGATGTAAAACTGAGTAATCTACAATATCCCCTTGGCACTGGCAGATGAGCTCCTTGGAGTTTTGTGATGGTAGATTTTCAAAAAGCAGTACTTTTTCTTCGAAGTGAAATGTGCCACAGGATGAAGCGTTTGGTTTGATTTATATGCTGTAATTCCCTTTGTTAGAAGACATCTTGTACTTGTTTGAAATACTTTTTTTCAGCAAAATATCTTCCTAGAAGTTTAAATTTACCACTTTCCTTCTAAATGAAAGTGATAGTTCTCACATATAAAATGTTTATCGGGGTGGTGTGCGAGGTCACATATCTTACCATAGATCTCATCTATTTTAAAGGAAGAAAATAAAAGTCCTCTTTAGATTTGGTCGGCAGCATAACTCTTTTTCCCTTTTGATCCTTGATAACTCTGGATCTAATAATAAATGGTAGTAGTTGCATAACATTTTTCACATTGTTGTGTTTTGCTTATCCTCGTGTGTCCAAGGCCAGCACGCAGGGCGTTGTTTGTTGCTCTTTAGTTGGGTTTCTAGCGGTTAGAATGACAAGAGGGTGCCTGGCGTGTGGCATTGCAATGTGTCCTGATAGGCTCCCCCCTCCCGCTCCCATTCATGGTTAAAGTAAACAGAGAAAATAGCAGCGTTTGCACCGTTCTTTCATGATTATCCTTTCTATAAATGACAGCTCTGTTTATAGTTAAGCATTGACAAGTAAAAACACACCTATTGAATGAATAGAATATATAGTTAGAGCCTTTTAAAAAGAATTACAAATATGTCAAGGTACCAATTATCTTTCAGACTCAATTTTAACTATTTTCCATCACTGCTTAACCCCCCTTTGAGTAACATTCTTTAAACTTCAAAACATTGTGTAATGCGCTTGTGATACAAATGGGGTTCCCTGCAGTGGCTCTGTGGCAGACACCCTTGCAGGCATTTCCCTTAGTCATGTGAACACCAGGTAGTATTGGACACCTGGTTTCATCACACGTAAAGCATCATAAGTATGTGCAGAGACTCCCACAGCAAATATCTGTTGAGCATCCATTCCGTGCCAAGAAGAAAAATACAAGGTGTGCTCCTTTTCCTTAACGTTTACCGTGATGAGTGAATAGAGGGGTAGAGGCAGTATGTACACGGGAGAAAAGCTAATCCATGCCAGCGAGGGGTCAGCCGGCTCTCGGTTTGGAGGGAAGGTTCGAGGAGGCGGGAAGTCCCGCTCTGGGTCTGCAGCAGACGTACACAGCGCCGGAGGGGGCGCAGTCCACGGGAGCGAAGGGCGATCCCGACCGGGGGAGGGCTCGGGGACTGCACTGTGGCAGAGGAGCAAGAGCAGAATGACAGCCCCGGGTAGGTGATGGCGGGGGCTCGCGGGCCGTGACTCGGTCGGCTGGACCGAGCATCTGCCAAGTCTGTGCAGGGGTCACCGCGGGAGACGAGTAAAGGGCCAGCACAGGGTGGCAGCGGGGCCTGGCTGGGGGAGGGCTGTGCGCGGGGGCTAGACTCTTAAATTAAGTCGTGAAAGCAGAGCTTTATTTTTTACTTTTAAAAATAATTTCCTTATCTATGTCAATTTTGGAAAGATTAGAGTATACGGGTAAGCGCATAGAAAATAAAACCATGGAGCGGAGGTTTTGAGAAATACTAATCCGGTGATATCCGGGGTGAGTGAAATAAGGAAAGGAATGAGTGAAGGCAGGGGGCCAGTTTGGAGACCCTCACGGTTGTCTTTTTCCCTCTCTCCTTATTCCTCCCCTGTCCTCTCTGCTCGTCTTTCTCACCGACCTGCTGAATGGCGGCAGGAGCAGGGATGCGACTCAGAGCCCAGGCGTGAATGCACTCGGAGTAGACCCCTGCGACCGGTTTGGAAAGTTGAAAATAGGAATGGACGCTGCACGTTAACTTTTTTTATTGGGTCCTGAGGAAGTTCTTCAATGAGAGCTCAAAAAATTTGGAGTTACTTATAGATGGATGAAATGGGCTCAACTCTGAAAGCAGCTTCCTGCTAGTTGATGGTCATAGTTTAGCCAAGTACAAACCTACAGTAGCATTGCTTGTGGTATGAAGGAGGAATCTGGAGGTTTGTATCGATGAGCTTGGGGCGTTTCTGCAGAAGGAGCTTCATGTCTCTGATTTGTCAGCCACCCAGACATTGAGCGCACGAAGGACAGTCGGCAGTGGGAGTGGAAAGGAGCTCCTCTGAGGCCATATGTCTGCAAAGGGTCTGCTCTTACATGAATGAATTGGCAAGTGCCTAACCAGTGCAGTGCGAAGGGGTTAAAGTCCACCCCCATGCTAATCTCTGTGTCTGGAAAGGTCAGCCCGACTGGCTTGTGCGGCAGCCTTTGCAGTGGCTGACGTTGCCATGAGTCGCCCGGGATTCCCTAAGTTCCGCAAGGAGTGCAGTCCAGGCTCAAGCTTGAGATTCTCTAGTGAATTTTTCAGGATCATATCAGTCTCTCTCTTCAGTGTGGAAATTACTGACAGTTTGGAAATTGCTGAAATTAATGTAGGTTCCTTGACTGAAGCCAAGGGGCATGGCATCCATCTACTGGATCTAAATATCGCTGCTGTTGATTTGAGGGACGTGTGTGTGTCTCTTGCTACGGTACCAGCCCTGGCCTGAGCCAGTGCTATGCGTCTACTGCTGGACTGCGCAGCAGGAGTTCTCCTCTTCACTCCGGTGACCCTCATCCCCATTCCCTTGGTGCCAGTGCTACCACTCTGGGGACCTGCATCTTTACCCTAACCTTGATGTAATACCAGACACTAGCATCCTGCTGAATAGTTCCTGTTTAGACCAGGCCAGAGGCTGCCCCTGAATTACATTGTCTTGTCATCCTCTTGCTCAAATATGAAGACACCTGTCAAAGCCAGGTCCCCGTGGTTCCTTTAGCTTTATGCCAAGCTCCGATGAGCTGGAGCTGTTGCCTGAGCATCTCTGGATGCAGAGCCAACTCTCTAGATGCTTATAGAAGCAGGACACCTTCCTCAAGGGCCAGGGACCGCGTCCTTCGGGGTGCGCTTCGGGGAAGAGGGTTGCCCTGCTGGGAAGGTGGGCTGCTGCCCGACCGGGAGATGCTAAGACCGCGGAAAGCAAGCAGACCATGGCTTGGGGTCAGAGAGCAGGCGGACCCGAGCTACGGCTCAGCCCTCTTCTTCCGAAGAAAAAGAGAGCACCCTGGCTTCCTCCCCGCGTTGTAACGGCCCCCGGCTCAGAGAGTCGTTCTGTCACTCGCAGCCGCTCCCCTCTCACCCCGGGAGGGGCGAGGGGTAGGGCAGACATTCTCTTCTCCCCTCGGAGTTTTCTCCAAAGGTCCAATGGAGAGAATTTCAAGTCGCAGCAAGAGCAGTTCGTTCCTGCTCCTCGTGGAGGTCCTGACATGTCTAAAAATCTGTTCGTCTTCTCCCAGTTAAGGTGTGTTGTGGCCTCCTTTTTCATGCCAAAGGCCCGCCCCGGAGCTGCATGCCAGCCACCTAGATGCCTCCCGCAACGGCTGTGATGTTTTGTCTCAGCCCAAGGCAACGGACTCCTTGTGCTGTTTCACAGGTTTGCTGCCACACTAACTTAAAATTTCCATCGGATCAAATATATATAGCTTAACAAGTTTGCTTCTTTACCTCACGTAACCTTGCCTCACTTTCAGGGTTTTGCTACGTTTCCCGTGAGGTGAGCGGGCTCTGCCTGGGATAGCTGTCATTCTCTCGGCCCCCACAGGTGATTTGTTGTCTCGTCTTCCTGAACTGAAGGGGAGAAGTTGTAGGTAAAAAGCAGAAGTAGCTGGACTCTACTCCATTTAAACTCTCAAGTTATACAGTAGCCGCCGCGCCCCGCCCCCCCCCCCCCCTCCCGTTATCCAGAGTTTTGCTTTTTGTGGTTTCAATTGCCCGTTCTCAACCAAGGTCCAAAAATATGAAATGGAAAATTCCAGAAATACACAATTTGTGTTTTAATTGTACGCAGTTCTGAGCGATGTGATGGAACCTTGCACTCTCTGCTCTGTCCAGTCTGGGGTGTGAATCATCCCTTTGTGTTTGCATTGGCATTAATGAGAACTTAATTGATATTAACGGGGGTGGGGGGCGCGGTGAATGCAGGTTTAAAAATATTAAAACCTGCTTTAGTTTTAACTCTGATACATAATTGGCTTTGTGAGCCCTTGTACATCACTTAACTTCTCTGAATATTTGTTTTCTTCTGTGGAAAATGAGATAAACATGCCTGCCTTCTCTTTATAGGATTATTTCAGGACCAAATAGGAGAGCTGTTCTGAGAGGGATAGGTAGAAAAGATCATGACGAACTGTCAGGCTTAAATCAAGGTTCTTTAGCCTCAGCACTATCAGCATTTCAGGCTGGATTGCTCTTTATTGTAGGGACCATCTTGTGTGCCATAGGACATTTAGCAGCATCCCTGACCTCTAACTACAAATGCCAGTAACGCCCGCTAGTTATGACAACCCAGAGTGTCCCCACACCCTGCCCTAGGAGGCAGAGTCGCCCCTGCTGCAGAACTGCTGCTGTAAAGCAAGCACGTTATTTAAAGCACCTTACTGGCAGCGACGCAGTCAGTCTCTGCGGCTGGCCTGCTTCCCTCTAGTAGCCTCCTGTCTCTGTGCCTGTCATTTTTGCGTAGAGCGGGGTACATGCCCACAGCCCCCAGGCGGCACCTGGCCAGCCGCATGTTCTGTGGTGAAGCCGGAAGTTCGCCACATACACCTCACTGGGGCTGCCTTGGTGCTGCAGAGCAGGGATGGGGAGCCCTCACAGTGACGTTTAGGCCACAGGCCTGGACTGGTGACTCTCTGGCCTGTGACCCCAGAAGTTCGCCCGCCCCCCATTTTAGAGTGCGTTAGAGTATTTTCACAGAATATCCCTCCCCATGCATGAACCCATGAGTGCTTAGGTTTAAAATTGTTTGGGTTTTTTTTCCCCTTTTCTTTTGTGAAAAAAAAAATTTCAATTGGCACAAGTATGTAAATTAGGTATAACATTAAATGGAACAGTTATTGCATATATCTGTGCTGGCTGCTGTATGGACATGCACTGTAGCACGTTAACTAAGAGCAAAAACTTTGCAGCCAGACTGCTTGGGTTCCAGTCCTGGCTCCCTTCCTCTGTGATGTAGTCACTTAACTTCTCTATGCCTCGGTTCCTTCATGTATTCAGTGAGGGTAATATTAAAAACCTGTGAGAACTAAATGAATTAACATATGCAGAGCATGCAGAACAGTGTTTGGCATCTAATAAGGACATGCTCATTACTTTGGTAGCCAAACGACTCCAGAAATCAACTTAATTTATATTTGGCTCCTACAGTTCTTTATTTAGCAGCGCCGTTTAAGGGTGTGAATGTGTAATAGTTGTTTTCATAGTAATATGTGGGCAAATAATTTGACTTAATTTATTTCTCCCTCTAATACAGAAATTGATGAATGGGGGAAAGTTGTTGAATTGGTGTCTAGCCAGGTGAATTATTTAATTCCAGCCAGAGATTAGCTTTAAGTCTCAAAAAAATATTGTCACCGCAGGTTTTTGCCACTAACAGAAAACAGATTACCTCTAAAATAGCATTATGGCTTTTTCCAAGTGTTTGTCACTTTCAGTGACTCCCCCTCCCCCGCCCCCGATGGTTCCTCCAGCTCATGTTAAGCTCTGCTCTTGTCCCTCAGAGCTCTGGAACCCCAGGCACAAGGCTCCCCGGCTTCCTAGAAATCCGTATTTTAATGCAATTTTCTATTTACGGAGTAGCATATTGCCCCAAAGCACAAAAATGATTACAGATGATCTTATTAATCCTCTTATATAACATTTAACAATTACAGTTTCATTATTTTCTAGATAGAAAACTCAAAACAGAAGTACCAAGATGAAATTTTTATTCTCTTTTTTTTTCCCCATGGATACACTGGGTATGGTAGGCTGCCACAATCGCAATGATCGATCAGCGAGCAACTAAGTACAGAGCTATGTAAGGTGTGATGCTAAGTAATATAGAATTTGGACAGACAAGGCCTGGGTCTTGTCCCCAAGGGGTTTCTGGCTTGAGAAGACCATAATACATTCATAGATGCTTAAAGAGCACCACAAACATCACACAGTGTTCTAAAAGTATTCCAAGAGGTGCTACATGACTTTGCAGAGTAAATTATTGAGTGAGTTAGTTGTATAGACAATGAGTATTTTGTGTTCAGAGAAGACACTGTTCCTAATTGACAGTAGTGCATCTGTCCTGAACATCACAGCATTATGGCTTTCCACGTCAGGAACTGTATACAAAGCTAGGCATCCAAACAAGGTAGTGTGTAGGTTATGGGAATACCAAGGGGTGACAGATGCCTGGCTGGAACAAGGACATATTCATGTAGGTTTTTAAAAGAGTCTCTTTCTAAAATAATCCTTTTTCTTTCCTACATAAATAACTTGCCATGCAGAACACCTATCAAATATTTCTCTGTTTTGAAAAGAGATTTTTATTCTTAAAATAAGGTGCACATGTGCACTAATTGTTACATTATCTCAGTGAAGAGGGCAGAGAGGAGAACGGTCCTTACCCTTAGACAGGTGTATATTATACAAAATTAAAACTGCAGAGCTCCATGTTATAAAAATTCACGTCTTTATAGTTTTACAGTTGTTTCACATATCTAATCTTACTGGACCCTCACTGTTGGCAGAGATGAGCAGTTGGTTGTCCTCATCCGTATTTTTCAGATGAGAAAACTGAGGCCCATAGAGGTTGCACTTGCTAACTCTAGGTCACGTGGCCAGAAAGTGAATCCCAGGACATGTAAAGTCCGTCTCCCCATCTCCCTCATCCTGCTGGAACCGTTTTCTCCCTGGCAGAGCCGATGGCATTTATTGACCATTTAGGGTGAGTCATCCACTCTGCCCTGTGCCCTCAGTCGGTGGCTTTGTGTGATTCTCACAGCTGCCTGTGCGATAGCTACCATTACTGCCGTCATTTTGCAGGCGAGGGTTGTGAAACATAGACAGGTAACTTCTTCAGAGTCACACATTTGGCAAGGTGGCTTGTAGGCACAAACCCAGCTGTGTAATCAAGGATGCAATGAGCAGTTTTTTTTTAATTGAGGTAACATTGGCTTATAACATTATATACATTTCAGGTATACAATACTATAATATAATTCCGTATCTGTATACACTATTCTGTGCCTACCACCCAAAGGCTAGTTTCCATTCATCACCATACATTTGACCCCTTTTACCCATTTTGTTCTCCTTCTACCCTCCTCCCCTGTGGCAGCCACCAATTTGTTGTTTGCATCTATGTGTTTGTTTGCTTTGTTTTAAAAACAAAATTACATTTGTAAGTTATCCATATTCAAAAGAATCTGTTTTGCTTGTTTTCCTTCTCAGAAAGATACCTAAGAGTTGCACATACATTTCTGTAAATGGAGTCTGCAGACAGTATAAAAGTTTTCATCTGTAAGTGGCTTAAAAGCAATTCTATAATAAAACCAGTAACCAAAAAAGGGGAAATATCTGTGTTAGAGTCTAATGTTCTTAGCCACTCTCCCTTTTTGTCTTCTTATATTCTTTTCTTCCTTGATTAAAACACCTCAGACCCCATGGGCAGGGGAGGCAGATGGAATTCAAAGTCCTCAAAGAGGAAAGATTATTTTTCATTGATTCAGCAAACATTCCCTTGAGAACTTCCTGTTAATGCACAGGGAATCACTTCTTTGAAGTATTTGTAGTCCGCCAGGGGAGGCAGATAAAGCACCAGCAGGGTTTAGTGTATTCAGTGCTCAGCTAGAACTTTACGGGGGTGGGGGGGGAGGAGAATGTGACCCCCACCTTAGAGGGTCGAGGACAACTTTCTGGAAGAGATAGTACCTGGAGGGTGATGGGGTTTTGTGGGGAAGTCCTGTCGCACTCAACGGTGGGAGAGACTCCCAAAGGACTGACCCGTAAGACTTTCTCACTCCTGAGAAAGGACTTCAGAATAATAAGACAATTTTGGTAGCAGCAGTACTGGCCTCTGTTCCTGGAATTCTCCAGGTGTGACCGTCTTCCTGGGACTCATCCACTGGAGAGGAGGGTAGACAGACCAGAATGAGCTCGTGGGTGCGTCCTAAGCCCCCAGTTCTGGGACGACTCATCATTGCTTCAAGTCCTCCCGGTGGGAAGGTTCTGAAAGTTTGTTACAAATGCTGGTCCAGAAATGCGTCCATCCCCTGCACCCCTTCCCCTCCCCCCGCCCCCAGATACTAAGAACTATCTAGATCTTACATGAGGTAAAGTGGTTTTAGAAGTGGTAGACCTGAAATACAGTAGAGCCACCTTGAATGCAGGCCAGGGATTAGCTGCCTTTTTCTCCCCCAAAGCAATACAGCCCTCCCCCCTTAAAAAAGTTATTTTATAAGGTCATGCTATTCATCCTCTTGAGCATTACAGCCATTTCCCCACAGACTGTCAAATATTTGCAATTACTGTAATGGTTGTATTTGAAAGAACAGAGCGGGTGCGTTGTAGGGTATGCAGGTCGTGCACTTTAAAGGTGGGGTACACGTGGTTTAGCAGATTAAGGGGA
The DNA here is from genome assembly GCF_021234165.1 of Pteronotus mesoamericanus. NCBI lineage: Eukaryota > Metazoa > Chordata > Mammalia > Chiroptera > Mormoopidae > Pteronotus > Pteronotus mesoamericanus. Next base: position 10,508,223 of record NW_026555302.1, on the reverse strand, counting down.
TTATTAGACAGGGATCGTTTGGTTGGGTGCGAGACGTGTCTGAAGCTACACACAGGTAACCGGAACATACAAGAGCTATGGCTGGAATCAGTTATTTTCTTTTTTCCCACATTTATTTTTATTTTTTCTTTATTGAATTTATTGGGGTAACATTAGATAATAAAATTATGTAGGTTTCAGGTGAATGATTCTATCATACATTATCTGTATATTGTATTGTGTAAACGTTTGCCAAATCAAGTCTCCTTCCGTCACCATTTATCCCCCTTTTACCATCTCCTGACCCCTGCCTCCCTTTCCCTCCGGTAATGACCACACTGTTGTCTTACCTGGCAGTTCTCTTCCACGCTGAGACACGTATAGTGTCTCCCATATTTCCCCACTTTTATTCCTCCTCATGAACGTGCCCGGCTATGTGTGAGAATGCTACCTCACCTACGCCCAACAGAGGGGTTCTGCTTCGTGGATTCTAATTCTTCGTAACCTTGTGGCAGGGCTCTCTGCTTGGTTTCCAGCTAATGACCTTCGCTTTTATTTTTTTGACTAGGTACTTTTTTCCTTCCTCCTACGATCCCTCTAGTTTCTCCTGGTTTTCACTTTCCTTCTGTTCTCCCCTGAATTCCTTTGTGTATGTTAATATTAAGCCGGTTGTCATAATATTTATAAAGGTATTCATTGTTTGGACTTGGCACAATTTGGAATTCTCCTAGTACTTCTGCATTTAAATTCCTAATACCAAACAAAGCTGAGCTGCACTATAGCTTAAGCACCAGTGACAAGCCAAGGAAACGCCACCTCAGCCTGATTTCCTCATGTCCCAGTTGCTCAGTGTTGGAAACTGAGCACAGGATGTTAGTGAGATGGGGACAGTGATATAGTTTAAAAAAAGATGGGGAGATGCTTCAGGGAGCTGATCAAACCCTTCACTTCAGGAAGGCTGAAGATTTGACTGCTTTTTAGAAGGACCCTATTCCTTATGTAGCTAAAGATGTAACTTTCTCGGGTTGTTCAATAAATGAAAAATAGAAGTTATTCAGACAGATAAGTTTTGGTCTTATGGTGTGGTATTATTATATTAACAACTTCTCATTCCTAATTAGGATTTTTAAGTCCCTTTAGAATTTATTCCAAGAAATGCAAAGAAGTCTCAGTGACATTTGTAGTTAGTAAGCACCCAGTTGCTGACTGCTTCAGCGTTTATTGCACCTGTTTCTCTGGTGTCACGGCATTCAGTAATTCCATGGTTGTTTATGCTTGTGCCTCTAGCAGAAGCCGAGCTGAGAGCAACAAGAGAAAATTGCCTTTTGCTGCTTGTCAGTTGCTGGAGGGGGTCGGGTGTGAGGGGTGACAAATGGGGAAGAGTCTGGCCAGTGAGCAAGCAGAATCTCGCCTAAAGAAGGTTTTGGAAGCTCATCACAAGTGGCTAAGGTCATTTCCGGAAGAACAGGTGCCACTTCTGTTTACTTCTCAATCGTGGTCACTCTGGGAGGGTGACAATTTTTGGTCACCTCTTCTGAGATGGTGCCTCTAAACGCGTCCCTTTTAATTCGGAGGGCTTGCCGAGTGCTGCGGTGGGGCGGGCGGTGGTCAGGGTGCGCTGCTCTGCTCTCATCTCCTGTAGCAGGGGTGTTGCGTTCATGTTTCCTGGTGTCTTGCATGACCCGGTGCCGTCCCAGCCGCTGGGCTGAGCACTGTGGCTTCAGTGCCAGCCTTGCGGGTTGCAGGGCGATCCAGACAGCAGCACTCCTCCCTGTGCCTGACGCTAGCCATCTAAGCGATGGAGATATACAGTTGTCCCTGAATCCCGGTGATGAAGCTGCCAAGGTTGAATATTCAGTTTAACTAATGAAGATTTTGTTGAGCAGTGTGTGTATGTGGGCACATGTGCACAGGACTTTTTTCCTGAAGATACTATGATCGTGTTGGGAAAACAAGATGTGTTTGTGGATTTATTGCTTAGGTGTTTCATAGAAACGGTAGTTTTCATTTGCGGTCTGCCACGGGTTTTTAAAGAGTCCAGATCCACCACGTGGGAAATTCCCCAGCATCTCCTAGTCCCAGAAGGGTTTCATCAGCCTTCAGTAGAGTCTATGAAGTGTGACTGTAATATATTGTGTGTGATACTGTCTATTGTGGTAAAATATACCATAATATTTATCAAACATTGATATATGTGATTTAATAGCCCAATAAGGAACACAGGGAGAATATATTTTGTTGGAGGAGGTAAGTTATGGAAGATAAATGAGGGGCAGGAGGGTTAGTGGTTAGAGCCCAAACTCTGCATCCAGACCTGCCTGCCGGCTGCAGCCAGGGCTCCAACATTCACTGCCTGTGTGAGCTGGAGCCAGTTACTTGCCTCTTTATATTGGCCTCATTATAAAATGGGGATAATTAGGGCCTAAGTCACAGAGCCGTTGTGGGGATTAAGTGAGTCAGTGTGTGTACGGGGCTCAGAGCCTTGCGGCCTTCTAGCAGGGCAATGCGAGCGCCCTTCGCTGTTCGGTGCCATTAGAGTTGATGACGGGCCCATAGAGGAGGTCAGGCATGAGCTGCGCCTTAATGGAGCTCTGCAGGGTGTGAGTAGAAGGATCGGAAGGTGGCTCAGGTGTGTACAAGGAATGCAGATGGCGTGTTTGTGTAGGGAGACAGGAGCGCACAGTGGCTAAATGAACAGCTTTGGAGTCCAGCCGACCTCCGCCATTTACTTACTGTGTGACTTTGGCTATAACCTTTCTAAGCTTTAGTTCTAATCTTTCTTATGGGGATAACAACGGTGATGACCTCACAGATTATTATGAGAACTCAAAGAGAAGGATCGTGTAAAACACTTAGGACGTTACCTGGCAGAGAAAGCTCTTTCAAAGGGACGGCCTCTGTTAATTTAGTACTTTCGGTCATCATTTTTTGTCCTTGCTGTCATTAGTGTTATCCACATTGCATCACAGTAGGAGATACTGCTGGAAAGACATTGGGGAAGCAGAGAAAAGGGAGTTTAGAGGTTATGGGTTAGCTTTAGGAGTTTGCACTTGAATATAGGTAATGGGATACCACTGAAGTCTTACTTGAGAGAAAGGAAAAGGGAATGAGTGTGTGCGTGTACGCGCACACAGTGTATACGTGTATGCACACACAGTGTGCGCGTTGGCAAGGATATTTTATCCTCACCCGAGAGCATTTTTTTTTTCATTCCATTTTTAGAGAGAGAGGAAGGGAAAGAGAAACTTCGATGTGAGAGAGAGACATATTTGATTGCCTCCTATACATGTGCAGACTGGGGATCATTCACACCCAGACTGGGGATCAAACCCAGAACTTAGGTATGTGCCCTGACCAGGACTCAAACCTGTAACCTTTTGGTTATGGGACAGTGCTCCAGCCACCTGAGCCACACCGGCCAGGGCAGCAAGGGCATTTGAAAGAGGTGTGGTCTTGTTGAAAGCAGTGATTCAAGAAGATCAATCTGTTTACGCTATGTAGATAATTTTAGGATTGGGAAAGAGTAGATGAACTAAAGGGAACAAAATAGTTAATATAGTTTTTAACAATTGAAAAAGAAATCGGTAAGAGAAAGAAAAATAATTGTTTACTTTGTTGGGTATTGATTATGTATAAGACCCTATGCTAACCTCTCTGAGTTATCACTCTGAGTTATAGTAACTCTGTGATGGGGGATTCTATTGTTGTTCCATTTTACAGATGAGAAATCAGTGCACCAAGTGGTTCAGGATAACAGATAGTGTGGTGGAGACAGCTAGTTCCCTGGTGTCTGTCCCTACCTTTTTCCCACAGTAATAACAGGTTAGCTGGGCATGTGGCTACTCAGACTTCTAAACTCCCTTGCAGTTAAGTGTGACTAGTCACAGATAAAAAAAGGCATTGTGGGTAATCTGGGGGAGCTTTCTTAAGAGAGAGTTGGCTTGCACCCTCTGCCCCTCCTTCTTCCCTCTGTTCCTCCTTTCTCCTGGCGGAGGCACGTGAGGCCCGCCCCGGCTGCACCCGAGGGACGGAAGAACAGAAAGCTAGAAGGAGCAGCGTTCCCGTGGGCTTTTGGAAGCAGAGCTTTTGCACCAGCCCTGAGCTGCCAACCTTCTCTCTTATGAAAGAAGAAAAATCAACTTCTCTCTGGGGTTTCCTGTTGTTTTCTCAGCCAATCTGGGTCCCCACTAACAAGATTCCTAAGGGAAGAATGAGGAGTCGGGCCTGGGCTCTCTGATTCTGGGGCCTCTGTGCCTACGACCAACACTGTCCCAGGGCTCCGCTCACCTTGGCACCCCCGAGACGTCCGCCTGCTCTCACAGGGGATTGTTGCAAAGGGCCTCGGTGCCGCAGCTCAGAAAGCCACGTTTGCTGAGGTTTGCACGTGGCCTGTGTGGGGCGCAGCAACCCAGGGGTGCTTTCTCTCAGCCAGCGAGGGAAGTGCGGGAGCCCGGCCGCCTCTGTCCGCCCCTGACCCCCGCCGCCCCGCAACGAGACGGCCTACGTTCCCGTTGCACAAATGGGCCACATCCTGAGAAAGTCACCCTGTCACCAAGGAAGGTAGCCGAAGAGTGGTGTGTTTGTTTCAGTTATCAAGAATTGTTATTTATAAACGCTTTTCTGAAAAATGGTACCCGCCTTTGCTAAGGACTTGTGTAGTTATTGTTATGACAGAAGTTAATTCTGTGAAACCTCTGACAGAAGGGGTTATTAGGTGCTGTGAAACTGTTAATCTCCTGCTCTTATTTTGAGCAAGAAGTAAAAGATGCTGGGATTATACCACTTGATCGGTTGCTGACAGGCAGTCCCGAAGAACTGGCCAGCGCTGCAAAGAGGAGACCCATATTCTTTGCTCCTAGAAATCCTCACCCCGAAACCCTTTCCGAAGCAGTAGTTCAGACGCCGTCATCGCGTGCAGAGATGCCGCGGTGCGGGGGCGCGGGTCGGTTTGAGCTGGGTTTCGGAGAAACTCGGCCGTTTCCCCGCGCCCCTGAAAAGGACGAATGACCCAGAGCCTGGTGCCTCCGTGACCAGTGGAGGCGGGTGCTGTCCTAGGCGACCCCTGGACGGCAAGGCTCGCTCCGAGGGGGTGTCGGCGTCACATGACCTTCCCGAGTCGTACTCACGGCCAGAGCTCCTCAGACAGGAGCTCCTCACACAGTCAGTATTTGAACTGTGCCCCGTCTCAGAAGGGCCATGCGATTTTGAATTTGTGTAACTAATTCCAGGTTCATTAAGAATTATGTAATTTCAGTGTCAGAAACCAAGTAAGTTAAAAAGTGTATTTACTTTGCTTTAGCATGGCTCCCTTTTAGCTGTGCACGGAAGTGCTTGTCTTTCTTTTCTGGGTTAGTCTCAATTACTCAAGTATTTACATTATCTTGAATCTTTTTTCAGGAGCAGCTTGCAAATGAGAAATAAGACATTCTGATGTACTCTGGGCACCGCTTTTGCTCTGCTTTCCTGATCTAACGGGACTTTGGCAGCTTACCATTCAGCATTTTTAAACATTCAGTGCTGAAGCAAAACGAGTCCTCAGGGCTTTGTCTGCCCGGTTGAGGGGGTGCGGTGTGATGGACAGGACACAGGCCGAGTGCGGAGGGTGGACACGCAGACCCCAGTGCCAGCCTGGAGCCTGACCTTCGCGAGAGGGCCCGTGACGGCTCTCCATCTTGTTGAGAAGATTAAGTGAGATAACATGTGAAAGTTCCCTGTAAACCCTCAGTTCTGTTAGATGGTACTGCACTTGGCCTGCTTTTAGGTCATTTTCCACTTTCAGCAGCACTGACAGAGTCATTGCAGACTGGGGCTGGGAGAGATCTTGGCGAGCCAGTTAAACCAATTTCTTCATTTCGTCGTTCCGTGGACTGAGGTGCACGGGTTAATGAGTTTCCTAAAGCCACGCGGCCAGCAATGGCAGAAGAGGCAGGACCTCGGGAACCCCTAAGCCGCATTTATTTCATCTTGCCATTGTTTTTTCAAATCATTGATTTAGTGCATACAAACATTTTAAGGTCATTTTTCAGTGTCAAGCATCATTTGAAATCAAATCTGGCTTCAAGAGATGTTACGATTAAAAGTAACTGATAGTTTTTTCTACTTTTGATAATTGCCAGATGGCTCTATAAGAGCAGGTCATTGCTCTTAGGATAAAAATAATACTCACTGAATACGAACTTTTATGCTAAGTATTACTTTCTAAGACACTGGGATCTTTGAAGAAACTTAAGAGAGTTGATCTATTTTCTTCCTATATTATGGTAGACTTATGCCTCACAATGATGTTTTTTATTTTTGCTTTTGAATTATGAGTAGAAATGACAGGAAATGGCCACTATTAGTCTCAAACTTGTTTTATCTCCTTTTACCATAAAAAATATTGAATGCAAAAAAAAAAAATAGCTGAGCATAATAAGCGTTTAAAACAGAGAAATGTTAAGAGAATGGTAAACCCAAACTCAGGAAAAAATCTCATTAATTTAAACTCTAAAGTAATGACTGTGAGTAGTGCCTGAAATGAGATTTACTTGTGCTATCAGAATTCTTTCCGCATTGCCTATGCAAACCAGGAACGTGAGCAAGATTTGAAAAGGAACATTTTAAATGGCTAAGAGGACACAGCGTGCTCAGCAGCCGTGAGCGGCTGGGAACGCAGATGCACACACACAGGAGGCGCGCTAGCTGCAGGCTCCTTATCTGGCCGTGTCGGCGGGCCCTCCCCGAGCCTCCCGCCACTTGGTGGAACTGGAAAGCCAGGGATTTGCTTTCTTCAGAATTATTTTGTAATTAAGAATTGCACACATTTCTGTTCTGCTTGTTTGTTTTTTTAGTTATTGATAGATATGTATTTATTGCCATTTTATTGTTCATATTTTGTGTCTTTCTTGTTCCCCTACTTCTCAAGTAAGAGACTTTAACATTTCATGTAATACTGGTTTGGTGGGGATGACCTCCTTTAGCTTTTTCTTGTCTGGGAAGCCCTTTCTTTATCTGTCCTTTGATTCTAAATGATAGCTTTGCTGGGTAGATACAGAGGACATTTTGATGGATACCCAATGGGAGTGGGGTTCAGGAGTGGGGGAAAAATGTGAAGGGATTAAGAAGTGCATACCGGTTGTTAGAGAATAGTCATGAGGATATAAAGTACAGCATAGGGAATATAGTCAACACTGTTCTAATAACTTTGTATGGTGTCAGACGGGTGCGAGATCTATCTGGATGATCGCTTAGTAAGTTGTAGAATACTGGATCACTGGGATGTGCACCTGAAACTAATATAACACTGTATGTCAGCTGCAATTGGGAATGTTTTTAATGATTTAAAATCAAAAAATACAATTGCACAAATTTAAATTATTTTCCCATGGCATCACCCTGATTAACTGACTTTAAGCAAATAACCATACATTTCCTGACATACACTATATAGCAGATAACTGATGTATGGGAAAAAAGATGGTGACTAAGTTTGTTCGAGAGCATCACCCTTTGTAGTTTTTTATACAACTGCTTTGATGAGAAATTTAAACTTTTCACTTTTTAAAATTGATCCATGTCTGAAGGTTCATATTGTTCTTGTTCTTCTTAACTTAATGGAAGTAACAATGTTTTTAGATCACTGGACTAGTTTTTCATTCTTGGATGGAGCAAAGAATAAAGTAATTGTTTCTCCTATTGATGTCAGGGTTGAAGCCATAAACAGAAAGGAGGCTTCAGCACTTTCATTTTTCAGAGAATAGAGCTCATATTTAATTGTGCCACTTTTGTTTTTGCAAATGTAGAACAATGACATATTAAAATGACATGGTACTTTTAGTATTGAGAAAAAGATATTATGTAGTTATCATTATTATCAGTATTGATGTGGCATCTTTCGTTAAGTCTTGAAATATCCCTCTTAGGTATCATTACCAAACAGAAGATTGATGGTAGTGCCATTTAATTTTTGGTCATGTGTTTGTTTTTTTCAAATATTGAAATAGCACAAACAGAAATGAAAATACACTAAGGTTCAGACTTTATTGTTTGTACCTAAAAAACCAGTCAGACTTTGCCTTAGGTGGGTGGAAGAGTGGAATAAATTCTCTCTTAGGTCTTTTCTGCTCCTTTCTTTTCAGAATGTCTATCCAGAAGGGAAAAACGCTTTTCCCCACTGAACGTTTGGTGCTGGCTTCTCTTTCCCCCACCTCCGTGTCTTTCTCGAGACCTCAGGGGGAATCGCACTTTTATCCTGTCGTGCCGAGAAAATAATGGCCGGCTCCCTGGTTAACACACTGGAGACGTGGGAGCGGTTTAAGTCGGGCATGTTGATGGCCCGCGCTCCAGAACTCTTTCCGCAGTGCCTGTGCTCCGCTGGAAACGGTTCCTCCCCCAGAGTCGGCAGCTGTCTCCTGGTTTGATCTATGGGCGGTATTTTAGTTCTTATTTAGATGTTATCTGTGACATTTTATACCAAGTTCTCTTTCTGGACACTTTCCCCTCCTTTCATGTCCTTATCACTGATCTCTTTAGTTTCTGTGTCCTTTCTCTTAATCATGTGCAGCCAGAATTTATGCTGCTCTGTACTAGGTCCTGGGACTTCAGTGGTGAGCAGAGACACATTCCCTGTCCTCAGAGAGATTATGGTCTAAGGAAGGAAGGGGACCAGCAAACAGTTTCATGCTTTCTTGCCTTATTCATGCAGGCCCATCAGTCTGGGATTATCTCTTCTCTCCCCTCCCTTTCCCTCCCCTCCTCATCCCTTCCTGTCCTCTTTAACACACACGCACACGCACCCCCCCACTTTTGGAGATTTAAGATATAGCTCAAATATGATGAATAAGTGCACACAAGGGGTGGATTCAAATCTTGCTTTGCCATTTGCTAGCCATGTGGTTGAGTTGTAATTACCCATATTTTGCTGTGCATAATGCCACTCCCGTGTATAATGCGCACCCATGTTTTTGTGCATGTTACACATGGGATTATTACACCCATTATTATACCTGTGGTATGTAATCATTATACCCATGTATAATGCGCACCCTTATTTTTTCCCTCAAAAATTTGGGCAAAAAAGTGCGCATTATACATGGCAAAATGCAGTAGCTCCCCTGGAGTTTGTGTTTCCTCATTTGTAATGCCCTGTAGAGATCACCTGTGTGCCTCAGGGCCTTGTTGTAGCGTCGGATGAGGCGGTGAGGTGCGTTGAGTATGTGATAAACTGGGGAACACAGTAAAAAGGTAAAGTGTGTTGTTTCTTCCCCCATGTTCTCCTTCTGGCTCCTTTTTCTCTTCGTCTATTCTCCTTTTCTAAGGACCCTACAATAAGTTGTTTTTGTCCTAAAAATAGTGCATCCTCCCACAGTCATTGGCAGGAATACAGCCAATAATATAATCAAAACACATAGCTTCCCTGTGGCCATAAACTATTTTGAAGTCATTTTAAAACCAACCATTACAACCTGAGTTTAATCTGTTTAACACATAAATAAAGCTATTTCATAAGACCCTGCAACAGATTTATGCTAAATAGCCTGATAAAATGAAAATGCTATAGCATCAAATATTAATATTTTGCTAGCAGCAGGCAGCCCAAATGTTAACGGCTGATATGCATTTGAAGGCCTACTTAACTGTGAATTTAATTAGGACCATTTCTCAGAGCTGGAGTTATAAATGGACTTATAAATGAGAAATTAGCCTCCCCTCTAGGGAGCATCAGGTTCTTTGAAATCTTAATTAACCAATCACATTGTGCTTCTCTTCTTTCAATCAACAACATGGTTAAATGCCGAAGAAAACATTATCTAGTTGGTAACAACTTAAATAATTGGAGCACAATTCTTTTATATGTTGGAACATAATCATAAAATGAAAAATAGAAGAAAACCATTATTCATACTTGCCTTTTAATGAATATGTTCTTTTGTCCACTGTACTTATTTTAAAAAAGTTACACTGTAAGACAAGGAAATTTGTTCATAAACATCAGGAATAAGTATAATACAAAATAGTATTGAATGTAAAGTGTAATTAAATAATAAATTTAAGTTAGATATATTTTAAAAACAAAAAAGAAATAAGTACAAGATACATAGGCTATTTCATTGTTACAATAATCATTACTTACAATATGACTTTTGAAGTATCACCCATTTCCGCACAAAACATCACAAATGGAGGCAGTTTCTTTAAGGAAGTTAAAATATTTTTGCATGAATAGCCAATGAATTTTATTCTATATTATATATAAAGAACTCTTAAAATTCAATCATAAAAAGAGAAATTACGCACTTGAAAGATGAACAAGGATTTGAATAGATATTTCTCCAAAGAAGATATACCAATGGCCAGCTAGCGCATGAAAAGAGGTCTCCCATCATTAGCTATCAGAGAAATGCACACCAAAGCCACAATGAGATACCATTTTAGATCCATGAGGATGGCTAAAATGAGTCGAGTGTTGGCAAACATCGGAGCCCTTGTATATTGCTTGTGGGAGTGTGGAAATACTTCAGCTGCTTTGGAAGACCATCCGGCAGTCCCTCAGAAGGTTAGACAGAGATTACCATGTGACCTAGCAATTCCACTGCAAGGCACATAGACCCAAGAGAACTGAAAGATGTTCACACAAAAATTTGTTCACAAATGTTCATAGCAGCGTTGTTCATAACAGTCTAAAAGTGAAAACAACTCAGATGTCTACAAAGTGATGAGTGAGTGATAAATTGTGGCACACCTATACAAGGGATGCTATTCAGCAATAAAAAGGAATGAAGCACTGGTATACGCTGCAACATGAATGAACCTTGAAAATATTATGCTCAGTGAAAGAAGCCAGTCACAAAAGACTGCATGTTGTAGGATTATGTTTATATCAAACTTATAGATGTAACTAGAGGTTGTCTAGGGTTGGCGAGGTGGGGGGTGATGAATAAAGGACATGAGGCTTAGTTTTAGGTCATGAAATGTCTAAACTTAGGTCGCGGCAATGGCTGCACAGCTCTGCAAGTGTGCTACAAATGCATGGGTTGTGCATTTTAGTGGCGAGCTTTTCGTAAGTCAATTATGTCTCAATAAATCTATTTTAAAAAGGAAAAGTTTATAATATTCTAGGGGGAGGGAGCTCAGGTACTGAAATAAGGTAGAGGAACTGGAAATGGAGAAATGATGATGGATTAGAGGGTCAATAATGAGAAAGGGCAGATGGGGCTTTGTAATTGATTTTGATAACAATCAGATAAGAGGATGAGTATGTGGGGACACCCAGATTTCTTTGACTTGGGGGACTAAATAGCAAGTGGTGCCATTCAGCACGGGGCAGGGATATGGAAGGGAAATAATACTTGAGGAAACAGGTGCTGAGTTTGCTGTTCCGCACACCGAGTTCGAGGTGCCTGGGGGGCAACCAGGTGGAGGTGTTCAGTGGGCAGTTCAAAATGCAGATCTGAACCTGAGATGTAATTTCAGACTCATTAATGAATGGCTTAGATTTGAGGTCTTGTATATACAAAACCACAAAAGGAAAGTGTGGGTTAAGAAGAAAAAAGGGCCGAGAACATGGAAGAATTTCGCAGGAGAAGAGTACCTGGCCAGGGAGACCGAAGAGCTGCAGGGCGGGGAGAGGTATTGGGGAGTCCACGGGGGAGGAGGTTCAAGAGGGAAGGAATGGGTCACAAAGGAGGTAGGTCCTCGGGATGTAATACGCGACGTGGTGGCTGTAGTCAGTAATACTGTACTGTACGCAGGCTTAGCTGGGTTCGTTGCCTTCACTTTGTTGTGCTCTATAAATGTTACAGTTTACAAATTGAAGGCAATGCCCTCCACCCGTGAAAAGGTGAAAGCTCAGTTTATGGTGGTGGTCTGGAACTGAACCCACAATATCGCCACGGTGCGCCCATATTTGAAAGTTGCTAAGAGAGTAGATATTATTTAAAAACCTCATCACAAGAAGAGAAAACCAGAAGGAATGGCTATTTTTCTCAGATGCTGCCCAACTGATACAATCTGAGTGCTGAAAAATGTCCTCTATGCTTGACAATTTACAGGTCAGTGTGACCTCACCGAGCAGCCTCTGTGGAGAGCTGAGGGTAGAATTCATAATGAGTTTCAAGGAGGGTTTCTTTAAAGACCGAATGGGGTTAGCTTTATTACAGTATTTTTCCTCTAATTCTTTTCTGCCTTAGTCTAGAACTTTAAGCATTTCTAATCCATAGTGCTTCATTTTTTTAAAAAATTTCATGTGCTTTAATCCAGGTTGTTTTTTCTTTTTATGTCCCAAAATAGCAGTGCAAACTATAGCATCCATATTATACCCATTAGAATTCTCCAATTATGTAAAGTTCCAATTCCATATACAGAAAAAGGCATATCAAATTCTCTTTATAAAGTCAAGAAAATTCCTTTTACCACAGCCTTAACTCTTATATCACCCAAGTGCTTTTGAAAAGAGATTCCATCTTGAAAGACTGACTGTATCTTATCCTATGAAGATTTCCTATTGCGTTTTATTGATTATGGTATTACAGTTGTCCCGCTTTTTCTCCCTTTGCCCTCCTCCCCCCACGCCCTCCCCTCCCTGAGGCGGTCGCCTCCAGGCGGCCCGAGTCCATGGGTCGCGTGCATGTGCTTCGCCAACCCCCGCGCCCTCTTCTGCCATCTGACTCACCAGATATACTTGGTGCTGTAGTTGTTGAGGGCAGTTGGACTTCACACAGGCATGTTGATCAGAGTTTGGGTCACTATGTCTTTATCCCATGTGTGTATTTTAGAGTCCATCTCTGACAATTCTACCTCACGGTTGCCCTAAAAATTCCTTCCCGAAGGAGCCAGATGTTCTTTCCTTTCCTGCTCATCTGCATCTCCTAGGAAGGGGGGAAGTGTCAGGGCTCCTTGAAATTCTAGTGTGTTCTAAGGCAGTGGTATTCAGTCTTTTTGACTCTCCCTATGCATGCATCTGTGTTTATCTGTCAGAAGCAAACATTTTCAGAAATGATTCTGTGAGGTGCACTGTGGGTTTTACCCCTCCTTCCCTCCTCCTTCCCTCCCTCCCTCCTGATTTTGAGCATGGTCCACTACAATGAGTGTTAGGTCACAATCCTCCAACAATGGAGATGTGAATTCCCACGGAGGACAGCCATATATTTGCTGCCCTAGTCTGTTCACCATGACTCTGTGTTAGTTCAGGGTATGGTCTGGCTGCCTGGCGCCGTCAGAAGGCAGTGAGAGTTGCCCAACATCCAAGTGCTCTTGTGCTATGGAAAAAAAAAAAAAGCAAATTGATTCCAGGCTTAATAATATCCACCATGAATTACATGCTTACTATGTGTCAGTTGGCATACATAATATCTTAACATAATTTTGAGACTTAGAATTAGCATCAGCATTTTGGTGGAAGAGTAGGGAGACTAAGGAAGTCAAAGCTTAGAGATACGAAGTAGCCTGGTCTAAGATGTTCTCTTTGTAGGTAGCTTTAAAGCCTCAGTGTTCTCCCCTACCATGTGCTCTGTGAAAAGATTCTACCATGGTGCAGGGTCTTTTTAGGGCTCTTCTTTACTGTGGCTAAGGGAGAGTGAGAGACTGGAAAAAAGCCAGAGGCCCACATTAGATTTTGATCATCCAGCCTGCACGCATTCTCACTGCTTAGAGAACTCAGGCAATGTCAACATAGTTCTGTGCTCTTCTTCATACATGACTGATTAAGATATGCTGCTGTGGTCTGTGGCTGTCCGCAAGCAGAAGTTATCTCTGAGCTTTGCACAATCGTCTGGGAGGCCCTTTGAAGCCAAAGTCTGGAGACAGTGTTGAAGACCATGCTCCAGCACGTGCTTTGTGCTGCTGTTTATCTCCCAGCCCAGGGCGGGGCCTCAGTCCCTGTTCATTGCGTCCGGTCCCGTTTGGAGGCAAGGCTAAGATAGCTCATTCTTGTACTGGGTTTGGCCACTTTGTAAGAAACCTTGGCAACTCTGAGGACTGATGGACCAGACAAAAGCCATTAGCAGTTATTCTCTCTAACATGAGGTCATAGGGCCAGGACATAATACAGCTTACGCAGTTGGGGGCTGGTTTTGAGAATTTTATTCCTATTCTTCTCGCCTCTTCCCTGTTTTCACTGTCCCACTCAAAAGACGTTTTCTACTATCCCCCACTAAAGAGAAAAGTCTGTGACAAAGGAATTGGACGGTGGCTTCTGAGCTAGTCTGTTTCTGCACCGCCTAGCGTGGCGGCCCTGTCCACCCGCGCTTGTTGAGCGCTTCGACTGTGGCCGATCAGAGCTGATGTGCGCAGGAAGTGTGAACAACGCTGCGCCGGCTTTCAAAAAATCAGTATGCGTCTGTTTCTGTTCTGCTTGTTCATTTATTTTGATTTTTAGATTCAGTGCTTGATAGATATGTATTTATTGCCATTTATTGTTCATATTTTTTCCTTTCTTCTTAAAGGAGACCCACCCATTAACATTACATGTAATACTGGTTTGGGGGATGAACTCCTTTAGCTTTTTCTTGTCTGAGAAGCTATTTATAAGTTATCGGGATGATCACTTTGTAAGTTATATCATGTCTAATAACTGAGGTGTATACCTGCAACTAACATAATACTGTAGGTCAATTCTAAATGAAAAATAAAAAGTGACATAAAACTTAGTATGAAAAAGAGAATGTAAATATTTTGTTGTTAATTTTTAATGTTGATTACCTGTAGAGATGATATTTCAGATTTATTGCATTAAATCAAATGCTTTAAAATTAACTTCCCCTACTTTTGTAAAATGTGGCTACATGAAAATTTTAAATTGTACATGTGGCTCGCATTTCTGGCTCACACTATGTGTTTTCTTGGGCAGTATTGATCCCAGACCAGCACTGCAGCCCCCCGCCCAGCCCGGCTTGCAGTGATGGCCCATTATCTAACCCCCCAGGGAGGGCTGCATTCGTCCGGTCTCCTTTTCTGATCCTCTTTACCTCCCTGCCCCTGCTTGGAAGGACTGTTTGTCGATTTCCTGGACAGATAGGGCACAGGGAAGAAAACCAGCAAGTTTGCCCCATGGGAGGTGAGGACAGATGGTCTTGCTGGTCTCGCTGGCGAGGCCCAGAGACAATGGACTTGCTAAAGATATTCGTGAAGCAAAGTTAAGAAAATCAAGCATGGTTTCGATTTTTCCTATTATGACTATTTGAGTGGTTTTGGTTTTGACTGAAATATCAAATTTTCCCCAAATAACTGTGCTGCTTACTTTTCAGGGCCCATGGTTTGCCTGCTCTCAGCCTGTGTGGCTTATCTTCACAGACCACCAGACCTGTGGCGGGTCCAGGGGCGGGATGGCAGGCAGGGTGTCCCTGAGCGGCAGGGGCCAAGCTCCTGCTGGGCTTCGTTGGTTGCAGCCAGAAAGATTCAAGTAGCTGATGGAAGGTGTTCTAAAGGAGGTGGGCTGTGATGTGCACGTGTGTGTTAAACACATTTCTGTTTCAACTGTTTTCAACAGAAAGTTGTTTCTTTTCTCTTAAATCACTTTTTGCTTTTCAATTACAGTTGACGTACATGTATTAGTTTCAGGTATACAGCCTCAGAGATTAGACACTGTATAACTTACAAAGTGATCACCCCGAGAAACCTCATACTCACCTGGCACCGTACACAGTTATTCCAATATTATTGATTCTGTTCCTTGTGCTGTACTTTACGTCCCCGTGACTATTCTGTAAGTACCAATTGATCCTTTAATCACTTAAACATTGTTTTCAGTTAAACATTCTCTATTTTAAAGAGTATGGTACAAGAAGAAGAAAAGTCAAATTATTTAATTAATTTACAATGTGAAGGGAGACCAGTAGTCTGTTCAGAAGTGCGGCTTCACCATCAGACCCTGTGGTGCCTGCTGGGTATTTAGTTAATGAAGGTCCAATGAAAATTTTCAAACCCTCCAGAAAAGTAAGAATATTTAAGTGTAGCTGCATTTATTCACTTTAAATTTTTAATGAAAAATGTATTAAAATAATGCAGCCCATGAACTTTAATCTTACCTGAATTGGCAGTTACATGCAAAAGTTGCTTGTCCCCCGGCCACTGCACACCATTTCTTTCAAGTTGTGCCCTGGTCCTTCTTCCTACCTTGCAACGTAAGTACCAGAGCAGGAAATGGTTGAGTGAGGTCCTGGTCTGAAGGCGGCCCAGCTCTGAAACCTCAGCTGTACGTTTATGTCATTATGCCAATCTGAAGCCACCTTCTCTGCGACCAGAAAAGTTTTCAGGTGTTAATTGATTGACCTTTATTTCGCATTTGAACAGAGGACAGTGTTAAGTAAGTAAACACTCTCAGCATCTTTGCGTTTTCTTCACTGGGAAGAATCTCTGGTCCCCGCCATCATGTATTCAGGGACCTGAGACCAGTCTGCTGTACCTTAATTTGGTCTTATTTTCTAGGTCATCAGTTCAGTTTTCCTGGTCTCACAGGCTTGGTATTCTCACTAATAATGTGTCTGTCCATTCTATCTGGATGTCTTCATTTTCCTCTTGGTATTTATGGCTTAGAACAGATCTTTCTGATTCTATTCATAGCAGTGTCTTTTAAGTAATATTTGCTCATTTTTTATTAAGTAAGTTTAACCCAGCTTGCTTGAGAAGTCAGATGTGACTAATTTATGCCAAACATGGTACCTTTCAGACCAAAGTATTTAATAGCAACTTAAGAGCAAAGTGATGTATGAGGAGTACTCAGGAATTGATTTTCCCAATACTGTGATATTAGTAATCTGTTTAAGGGTTTCAGATTTAGCAAATAAAACCATAGGATGCCTACTTAAACATGAATTTCAAATGGACAAAAACTAATTTTTCAGTATGACGTACACTGCATGCATTTTAACTGGGCGTCCTCTGTGTTACCAAAGCTGGGGTGAGACATAGCAGCTTTTAGCCTTTGTAGAGTCATGAAATCGCACAATAACTGAAGCCCGCATCGGAGCGGAGAGCGCTGAACTGAATTCATACTCTGCACAGGGCCCGGATTCTCGAGGAAGTGGCGTTCTAAAATTCTTCGGTAAAACACACATAAAAAGCTAGCCAGGGCTGCGCGCGTGAAATACTGTTGTGCCCTCCCCCTGCTCCGCCAGTCTTTCCCCGCAGCTCTCGCTCCGCTGACGTTCCCTTCTCCACGGGGCAGGGGTGAGCCCTGCTGGCGCGGGAGAGCCACCCACTCTTCCTGACCCACTCGCGCTCCCTCTCGGGCTGCAGCTGCTCCCCTGGAGGCTGAGGCAGCGGTGTCCTGACTGGTTGGTGCTCAGGGTCAGAATCCTGTATCTTCGTTGTTTCCAGAATCAGAGTCAGCCACCATTCCTGTCCTCGGCCTGTGGCTCTCAGAATCGCTACCTGGGCGACAGGTCCTCTGGCTCGTACCACCCCTGTTCGATGTCAGGGCTGCGTCCTCTGCCATCCCAGCCGCCACCCCAGCACCGCAGCCGCAGTCGGCAAGAAAGGCCGACTTGGGCAGTGCCGCTGTCTGGCTGCTGCCCCCCCTGCAGGGCCCCTCACCCCAGGAGGCAGGTAGGCGGAAGGTCGCTCCAGCAGACGTGGGTGTTTTCTGTTGATCACGAGAAGTCCATGTGAAGGCTTCCTTGATTCTTCTGTGCACGCCAGGAAGTTGGCGTTGTGAACGAAGGTGTGCTGACTTGCTCTGAAGTCACCTCCAGGTGACCCCGGGCAGAGCAGGGCGTTGCACAATGAGACCATCCTTTTCTGTGGGTGAAAGAGTTGTGAGTTGTGAAAATAGTATTGGTTATTTTCATATTGTGAACTACTTACCAATTATTCCTAATTACCATGCAACATAAGAACCATTATGTATATGTAACTGGGACCAGCTCTTAAATCTTTGGGAGAACGAGAAAGCTTCTCTTGGGGGAACCAGGCCTAAATGAAAGAGCAGCGCCAGGCGGGTGCTGGCGGAAAGCCTGCCCCAGCCCCTGAGCTGCTGGACCACATCCCAGCGCCTTCTGCAAGTGCGGCCTCCTCTGGGAGAAGCCAGGGCGGGTGCTTTCAGGCACCTTAGTGTTTGCAGCAGTTGCATTGTCCTTTAGTAGAGATTCAGGCTTTAAAACCCCCCTCTTAGGAACTTGGTTGTGTTAGGAAAAAATTACATAAAAATCTGTGGTCTCCATAGCTTTTAAATCAGAAGCCGGTGCGTATATTGATTAAAGGGTGGGGAGTGGTGTTTCAGAAGTGGGGAAGCCATAAATTGTTTCCATCTCTGTATTTTTCTCGTGCCAGTGTCATAAAACCTAAATAACTAGCTGTTCAAAAGATGGGGGAAAATCCTCTTTTCATGACTATCTTATAATCTTATGAAGTAGAATAGAAAGCATTAGTCCTTCTTAATTTTTTAACTCC
Source organism: Pteronotus mesoamericanus (assembly GCF_021234165.1). Classification (NCBI taxonomy): domain Eukaryota; kingdom Metazoa; phylum Chordata; class Mammalia; order Chiroptera; family Mormoopidae; genus Pteronotus; species Pteronotus mesoamericanus. The sequence continues at coordinate 10,489,881 of NW_026555302.1, read as the reverse complement.
TAAAGAATCCCAAAATCGAAAGATTGTTTTTTTTTCCTTTGATTTAATGTGACACTGAGCTCAGTAAAGAACCCTGCCCGTTACGTCAGATAATCCAGAGGCACAGTGAACAGGAAGGGGTGTCCTGGTTCTCGTGTGACCGCGATCTCAGTCTGCTGCTTCAAGCTCTTTCATTGCCCGAGCCCCCACATAAACTATGAAGCACTCCTCCGATTTCTGAAGCATCGCATTTAACGCAGTTTCCTTCTAGTAGAGCTTTGAAAATGTTAATTAACGTGATTTATCTCCTGTCACTTTTAAAATAAAAAGGCTGAATTAAAATAATGTGGAATTTTAATGTGTCTTTATCTTCTATTGCTTTTCATATAAAATGCAGTAAAATTTGGTGATAAAACCCAGCTTTCTGTAATGATGATTTTTGGCCGTTCTAATGGCAGTAGAATTTCTAGTTTCTATTTTAAGATGGAGATCCATTTCATTTTTTATGTAGTTTATATAATATCTATAATTATTTTCATGTGTCATCTTTGGTATTAGAAATAAGGATATTTTGGTATGCATTTTGCTGTGAAATTTTGATTTGGAAGTCTATGAGTCTTTGTCATTATCTTATATTTTGATGCAAATTATTTCCTTTTGCAACTGCTCTTGACTAAATGAAATTAGAAAATAATTTAAAACTCTAAGCAAAAATGATAAAATTTGATTCACTCCATCATAGGAAATGTATGCTTACCGTGCCTGCTTCCCTTATTCTGGCTTATTGAGCATCCACTTACTAAGTGTCTAGTAAAGGCTCAGGCACCGGGGGAACAAAGATAAATAAGAATTGATCATGGACTGCTTAGAGGTGGCAATCAAGTGAGGGTATTCAGATGTGGGTACCATTTAATTAAAAGAGCAGAGTGGAAGGCAAAAGGACCAACTGATTAAGTGAGGGGAAGGGAGAAGATGACTTCCAGAATAATTGTTCACATTCAGCTCAGAGGTGGGCGTGCAAATTCACTCCATTGAGAGTGAGAATATAAAAGAACACCTGATTATATGGGAAATTGTGAACTGAGTTTTTGACTTGTACATTTTAGATGTGGAATGGTAGCTCTCTAAGTCCAGCACTTCCCAAATAAAATTTGTGGACTTCTGCTGACAACATGAGTTTTGCGATAGCTTCTCAGACGATTCCGATTATCAGTAAAGCTCGGTATCAACTTTAGTAAAGACCCAGGAGAGAGGAGGCAGATGGAAGCTGGAGTCACAGGAACAGGTATGATTTCCCAGGGTCAGCAGAGAACAAGGCTGTGGATGCAGCTCCATCCTACAAGGAGGAGGCAGAGGAGGAGTCCGCAAAGAAACTGAAAAGGAATCTCCTGTGTCAGGAGCTGGAAGATATATTTACCTAAATCACCTAAGTCTTACAATAGCAACCTCATTTATGAATCCATGTGGAGAAAAAAGGTGTAGAATAAAAATCTCTAGGTTTCTACTCATGATTTGGCTTTATTCCAAAAAGGATTAATCAAGTTTCAAATGTACCCAATGCAAAGATTTCTTTTACTTCCAGAGAAACCTGTGGGAGAAACAGAAATGGATCCTCTTGAATGTGGAAAAACAAACAATATCAGAAATATCAGAAAAGAAAGTTCTAATACTAACCAGGATTTGTAAACAAAAAGAAGTCCTCTTGTACACTGACCAGATATAATTAGAATATTGAATTTATCAAAATGACCTTCATAATTGAGAATTAGAACTATTATGGTCTCTCAGGAAGGACTCCTCCTGTTCTTTGCCCTCCCCATTTCTTTTGTTACGATGTTGTGAACATCGCGTTCTCAACTAAGTGAGCAAAACCGATGTTAACGGAATCCTGTACTGTTATAAAAGGGACAAAATCACAGCTATGAAACCTGACTTGATATGAAAAGTACTTGCCTTTTTCAAAATCCATATTCTAGTAGAGAGTAGCTTTACAGATCCTAATCGATTTTAAAAATATGCACATCATTGGCATTTATTTAGGGATGCAGTCACTGTTCACTTACAATCACTCTCCCTCGAGGTTCCAGATAATCCTCTATGCAAGTGAATTTTGGGATCGCTCTTGCAGTCATGTGATCTACTAATTTAGTGGTCTTCACTTAAGTGATCACATGCAGAGTTTTGAGGTGATCAGTGAACAAGTGGTCAAATGGTCAATTGTTCTAACATTTATAACCTTTGAAGTTCTATATTAAAAGTGATTTTTAAAAAATCATCTGGATTAACACAATATTGGAGGACTGTTTTATTATGAATAATATTTTGTCAAAGAGGAAAAGGCAGACAAGATACATACATTTGTGGTGGGAATACCACCATGGGACCTCCTTGTTTGCTGGTGGCTAGCGTGGTGGCATGCAGAGCGTTGCCAGCTGGGAAGCTCACTCGAGTCTTGTCCAGAGTTTTCACAGGGACTCATTCAGGTACTGCCCTGTGACCGACCTTTGGACGCCAGCCCCTCTGCAGGCGGAACTGATACCACACAGCCCCAGGCCCCATCAGAGATCATACTGGTCGGCCATTGGTGGCCAGGGCCCACATGCAAAAGCCTTCTTTCAGGCGCAGCGTTCCGGGGGCCTGGAGGTCACCTTCTAATGGCCAGTGACCACGGCCAGCCCTCTTTTTGGATAAGGCTAATTCCTCGCCACACACAACTCTTTCACAAAACTGTGACCAGAAAGACGATGGCAAATGAAACAGCCCCTGTTGTCCACAGGATGAAGTAAAAACGTCTTCACTCAAGATGACCTTTGCGAATTCCAGGTCCCACTCAGCTGGCCCTGTAGGAACTCCCTCCCGGGTCGGTCAGAGGCCAACCGCCTCCTGCCCTGGGGCCTCTGCTCAGGCCAGGAGGACTGTGCTGAGATCTTGCACCTCTGCTGAGCCCCTTCTGTCCCAGCGCCCAGCCCAGGCCTCAGCCCCTGCGGAAGGCCACTCCGCCACCTCAGCCCTTCTGCAGTCGCTGTGGCCGCCGAATCCCTCCCACTACCGTTCCTTCTGCTGTTAGCACGTTTCCCTCCGTTGGTGTTCACGGCTATGTGTTGCCTTCGAAATAGATCTTAACCTCTCTCAATTCAGGGGCATTATGGACACATTACATCCTATGCCCTGTTGATCCCCTAAATCCTAGTGCAATGCTTTGCACATAGCAAGTGCGAGATGAATTTCAAGTGGTGCACTTTCATAGAGACAGGTGCAGCTAGGAGCATATTATTCAAATATATGAATTTAACATCTTTTAAAAATCATCTGAATTATAAATTTCTGGGATAGCCATGTTAATCAAGGAAAGCAGAGGAGTCATTTTTGTATTCCTTGAAGACCTCTGCAAACATAAAGGGCAACAACATTCCAAAAATGTCTGGCGATGTAATGCCATTCCGCTCCCACTTCAGGGCTTTTCCGTTCGCTTTCCCTCCGCCTGTGACGCTCTTTCTCTGCATGCTCACCCTCACTCAGAGAGGCAGAGCCACCGCACCTGAAGTACCAGACCTCTCCTTGCTGTCCCTTTACCGTGTTCTATTTTTTCTCATATTCTCCACTAACCCATATTACATAATGTTTTACAAACACGCACGCATGCACACACACTGGGTTGACCAAAAAGTTCTTTTGGTTTTTCCGTAAGATGCCTCTAGTAGCACTTCCTTGTCTTTAACTTCATTCGAAACAATTTTGTTACGATTGTATTGTGACAGCTGTCATATCAGCGTGCATTTTTAAAAAACCTTATCAAAACTGGTGATTTTTGTGTAGCCATGTCAATATTGAAGATGGAAGAAAATGCACAATATTTTTGGCATATTATTGTTTATTATTTCAAGAAAGCTAAAAGCACAACTGAAATGCAAAAAAAAGATTTGTGCAGCTTATGGACAAGGTGCTATGACTGACTGAATGTGTCAAAAGTGATTTGCAAAATTTCGTGCTGGGGATTTCTTGCTGGATGTTGCTCCAGAGTCGGGTAGACCAGTTGAAGTTGAGAGCGATCAAATCAAGACATTAATTGAGAACAATCAGCACTACACCACACAGAAGATAGCTGACATACTCAAAATATCCAAATCAATAAGGTATTGGTGAAAATGAAAAATGTGTCTTATTTTATGGAAAAAGTTAAGCAGACTTTTTGGCCAACCAAGTATTTCTCTGCTACTAGAATGTAAGTTCCATAAGGGAAGGACATTGTCTTGCTAACAATTATTTCTTCTGCACCTTAAGTGCGGCCTGATTCTTAGTAGGTACTCAAAATAGTTGATGACTACATGGATGAATTTGTACTATGCAGCGAATAGAAAATTTAAATTTTTATGTCATTCAATTCAACAAAGTATAATTGAATTCAAAGAGTCTCAAAGAAAAAGACATAAAATGATTGGAGTGGTAGAATGTTTTCTAAATTTCTTTAAAATTATTCAGCCTGTAGAAACAATAATGAGGTGTATACACGACTGAAGTTAATAAAATTATAAATGTAATTATTAGATGAAAACAGGCATATTTTTCAAATGTTGGTTATCAGAGGCATTCTTTAAAGTTTTGTGGAAAGATGAAAGAATTTTCTTTTTTACACAATAGGCAGTAAATATGGAGCTCTTAAGAGGTTTATTTATTGCAAAATGGTTTAAAGGGCTATTTTGATAAAAATCATAATTAAAGCAAAATTAGAAATGCATCTAACAGCATGGAGTACATTTATTGTGCTTCATTTTAATAGGAGTTGCAGGATTTATCATTGCCTATTGGTATGAATTTCCAAGACTGTCAAGTATCCCAGCTGAACTTTTGTTTGGGGACAATGAGCGGTCAGCAGCCCTGGGAATGAGGACATGTCCAAACATGGCCTTGGGTGCATTTCGCAGGCGTGTTTGGCATCTAAAGGTAACCCCAGATGTTCATCAAAGAGAACTGCCTCTAGCTCTGACCTAGGCTCCTCAGGAGCTCAGGGACCCAGGCTAGGCTTCAGCGCTCCTTAGTCTTCCGGTCCCAAAGGAGCCTTTAATTCTCATCAAACCTTTCCCACCTGAGTCCAGTCCTTCCTCCAGGGTCCATCGCGAATATTGATGGGTCTTCTAAGTGCACTTCCTTCTCTCTCCTGTCTTTCCCTAGCCCGTAGGTCTTACTGTCGCGGTCCCCGAAGAGATTGCTTCCTAGGTGAGGCCGGCACAAGGCTTGTGTTTCTGACCTTTGTGTCAGGCTTTGGTTCTGAGACGTTTGGGAGCTTGTGTGTGCAGGGCCTGCAGAGCAGCTCACTCACAATGTGATACAGGTGACACTTCTTTTGTTGCTTCCATATTACCCAACTTAACACTCAAAGTTCCCACCATATTCAAGGCAGGAAAATGGGCAGTGAGCCAACCTTTCTGTGTTACTGTTTCCAACTCCTCATTTTAGTAACACATTTGAAACTAGACACACTTTTACATTTTCTCCTTTCATCTCTGCCTCTTTGGATTTCTGGCAAACATCAAGACAAATAAATCAGACCCACCACTGCAAACCCATCTGCTTTCGTGGCCAGGCAAGCCAGCCAGTTTGTGATGTTTTCCCATAGACCTCACTCCAGCATGGAACTAAAGGAGGGTCCCTGTGGAGAAAGAAGAGAAAGCACGTTCTAAGGTCGGATTTTTTAAGCTCTGAATCATTTATCTGCTGACAGACTGTAGCTACTAGGCATGGTCTGCATTGACATTTTTAAGGATACAGACAAGACGGCATGGGACTTCTAAAGCTGAAATGATTTTGTAGCAGAGGAAAAGTGCAAATGCAGTTCTTTTGATTTGACAATAGGGATTAATTTTTTAAAAGATGCTGTCATTGTAAAATGTAGCAAATCAAGATCCAGTCAAGGTGTCCATTTATCAGGACATTATTTTTATACTTCGCCTGATGCAAGGTCTCACATGAGAATAGTCATCCTCACTAAAATACCTTTCCAGCTGTTGACAGCCCCGAAATTGTTTTATAAGAAATAATAGGCTGTGATCGCCCACGCCTGTCTTCCTAATGCTTGATGACACTTGCATGCCATGTCATCGCTGGCTCGCCAGTGTGTAGGTGATGATTCCCCTCGAACGGGAATTAAGAGGGTCACAGGCTGTCCGGGCATGAACGTTTTGCCGGGGGAACAGCTCATGTAATACTCTTGATAGCAGTTGTAAATGGATCCACTTACAATGATCAAAAATGAATTGAGCAGCTTATCATACCTCTTAAGAGTTGGTTTTAGACTGATTTTCGACAAGCTGATTTATATCCTCTGTTGGATCATGGATTTTTTTTCACACTGGAGATCAACGTCTTTTTTGAAGATGTTTAGTATTAGGACTTAGTTGTTGGGAATTTTAAAAAATCCTTGGAAGGTCGCCTACGAAGAAATTGATGTGGCGGCAGCGTCAGAGGCGCGGGGCGGGGGGGATGAAGCTCAGCCTGTAAGGCTTTCTTCCAAGCCCCGCCCCTCCAGCCCCAATTTCCGATCTGAGTCAGCTTTTGTGTGTGGCCCAACGCGACCCCCTCTTTGGGAAGAACAGAGGACAGTGCCAAAGACTTTGCCTACCCGTTGCATTCTGGGTGGTGACGGTGGCATTTGTCCTCTCCACAACCATGACTTTAATCCCATGATCCTCTGAAGCTAAACTCTAAAGTAACGGTGCTTGAAGTGGCAGCTGCTCTGGCAAATTCGGCTTCCATTCCACCCCGGCATCCCCGCCCTCCGCCCGAGCACCGTTGTGTGCGTCTTTCTTTGTCCGCGGGTGGATGCAGAGCTGTGGCCAGAGGGCCCATCAGTAGGTGGAACATCGCGCATCCGAGTGATTGTTTGCTTTTGCTTTTATTCGTGGATCAATGAAACAAGGGTAATTGGGACACATATGGTACATGATAAGAAATTGAGAGCAGGGCATGTATGCATTATGTCTTCATGCCGAAAACTCTACGGGAATTGGTTTCATAATCATAATGTTCATGATATCCAGAGAGAAAGCTATCTTTTTCATTATTTAGAGTGTACAAAAACAAAGATGTCTAAAATGTATGTTCACCAAAATAAACAGTTAAATGTCATTCTTAAGGAAAAGGGCAATAATAATTATTACTTTCATTTATTTCTTTAGTGAGTACTCAGTTTATACTAGGCAGTGTGCTAAGCACTGTACACACATTATTTTATTCCAAATGACATGAATTTGCTATTATCCCATTTTGCAGGAGAGGAAACTTGTGGTTAGTGGGATCAAATAAGCTCTCTGAGATTCTGTAGGTATCACAAGTGGAGCAGCCAGAATAGAACCCTTGCGCTCGTTGGCCTCCAAAGCCACAGAACCACCATCGCGGCCCGAGGGTGGGACTGGGCAGTGCCCCCACTGGGAAGGGGCACTGGGGCAAGCTGCGAGCGTCTGGGTGTTGGGGAAGTCGCTGCCCACGAAGGAGCAACTCGCTCTCCTCCTGGAGGCGCTTGGCAAGACTTCAGGAGACTCTGCTTATGGCGGGCGGCCTCGAAGAAAGTGGCCTCACATCCGTTTTAGTTGTGCTATAGATTGTGTTAGCCATGTTCATAAAGATGTTAGAAGGTCACATGCGACCTTTTAACTCCATATATGTAGGTGGTGAATTATTTGGCTTCTTTTTTTGCTCTCTGTACATTTAATTTCTTGTAAAAATGTATAAATATAATTGAAATAAGACTAAAATGAAAGGAATTAGCAAAAGAGAACAGTTGTTTTATCATCCTTCTTTAACAGAGTATGAGGTTTGATGGCTCTGTGACTTGAATGTTTGTTGAATGGGGGAGGAGTGAATGAGTTTGGGGGATTAGGTGTGGATCCCTGAAATATATGCTATTTTTGTCCTCAACAGTGTGGGTTAGCTTTCGCTTAAAAACATGATTTTTTCTAGTACACAGTTTCATTCATATTAGTCTATTTATGAGCCTGATGTTCCTCTTGACCTTCACTTTCAGTGAGCAATGTAGCAAAATAGCTTATTTAGTCTATAAAATGAAGTTCCAGAAATTATTCCCTTAGCCAACTGAGATTAATGTGAGGAAGAAAACTCATGAAGCGCATGTGTGGTGAAAGCATGTGTGGCCAGTTGGTTGGAGCGTTGTCCCATAAACTGGAGGGTAGCAGGTTGATTCGTGGTGAGGGCACATGCCTAGGCGTGGGGTTGATCCCAGAGAGGGAGTGTGCAACCTATTGGTGTTTCCATTTCTCTCTCCTTTCCTCACTCTCTCTCTTTCTCTAAAAAAAAAAGTCCTCAGGTGAGGATTTAAAAAAAAATTAGCCCTAGGAAAGGAACATTTATTAAGGAAAAATTCATGATTGTTAATTTCACTTGATTTTTGCCTCTTTTAAAAGAAACAGACAGATATTCAGATATGCATAGGACAAATGGCTCAGTATTATGTGAAGTTACTTTCTAGAAATTGTTGATCAATTTCCCCTTCACTGAACCAGACTGCCGGCATTTAAACACAGCATGATGCCAAATGAGTAGGCAGTTTCTAGGGAATATAATTCAATGATTTCTCTCCTTAATGTCTTGGAAATTGCGAAAAGACTCACCATGTGAACCGCTCGGCACATGGGTGCCTCTGAAATGGGCCGGCAGTGGCAGTGTGACATTTTCAGGGGTCATCTTTTCAAACGGTCTGTGAGTGGAAACTCTCTGTGTGGAAAGAGAGCCCTCTGCTTGGAGGATACCTGGGCAGTGACCGCTCGCTCTGCCGGGCACCGGCTCCCCTCCTGGTTCTCCAGGCCCGGCCAGATGAATGTACGTTGTTTATAGGGTATCTTTTCGTACACTACCTTTGTGTCCGCCTTGTTCTAGACCCCCACCTCACTCCAAAATATTCTTTATCATTAGAAACTGCACTTACCTTGATAAATACATACTTTCGATGTGTGCTTTTACCTCACTTATGCTATTTTCTAAGATTCATTTTTTTCCAGCTGTCGCATTCCACCCCTGTAAGCCAACAGAATTTGCTCTGGACTGACTTGCACTGTGTTCAGTGTTTGCTAGCAAATGTGGAACTTTTTGGTTTGTGTCCTTTCTCTACATGACACAAGATCTAATTACCACCCAGCGTGAAATAGCAGCCGAAAGGAAACAAGGCAGCAAGAGGAGGCGCTGGCTTCCCTCCGAGCCCGGCAGCCGCTGCTCCTATGCTCTTCTCAGCCAGGGCGCGGAAGGGAACGCGCGTTCACTAAAGTGACTCATGTATTAAACATTTTGCTCCTTTCTGGATTGTAACTGAGAGAGGGAATTTTTTCACATCTTGATAGAAGCAAGACATTCAACAGTACTTTTAATTTGCAATAGTAGTCATTGATGTGTCCTTAAATTGTGCAAAATATTCCCATTATCAGGGTTGCTGGAAGCAGTCCCATCCTGTTTTCTTGATATTTGAACAAATAACACTAACACATCTTTACAGAAATAAAATCAAGTGAATCATTAATAATTTCTATAAGGCTTAGAATTTTGCTCAATTTGGAGCTTTTGGATCCAAAATCTGAAAAAAACAAAAACAAAAACCTACCTCTAGATTTATCTTAAAAAAATGTGTCATCCTAACCTAGTAGCTTTGAGGCTTTTTATTTTCTGGAGTGCACTGGGCAGTTAACCCCTCATGGGGAAAGGTTCGTAATGTTTTTACTTTTCAGATTACTGTGGTCTGCGGGTTCAGTTATCACATTGTACAGCACTGCAGAGTCGGGCACCGGGTGGCGGTGGGTGAGCGTGGGGAGGTGCGCGCCTTCAACCAGTGTTTGCCCGGGTTGGAACAGCTCCGCAGGGAAAGCGCCTCGTCAGAAACGGAGGTGCGCGTACCCTCGACCTAGCAATTCCACGTCTAGGGACCAGGAACATGGATGGATAAAAATATTATTTGTAATATAAATAGAAAAATGCAAAAAAAGTCATTATTAGCAGGATATTAAATAAATTATGATATATCCATATCCATATCCTCATTTAAATAGCTGCTCTCAGAATGAAACACATGTACCAGTATTGATAAGGAATACTCTGTAGGGTATCCTGTTATGTGAAAGAGGCAGGTAGTTTGCTTCTGCTTGTGCTTCAGAAAGCAAAGGATGGAGATGTGCGTGTACCACTTCCCTCCTTCCCCTCCCCTCACGTAAACGTCGACAGAAAGATGGATGGGGGTCCCAGGAATGACTGGGGGTGTTTCTCTCTGGTGAATGGGGCGATGGGTCTGGGGTGGAAGGCATGGGGGGCATACTTTTTAGGTGCTGTTTGAATTTTCTTTACCATGGGCAGATCTTCGTTTTCATAATTAAGAAGAACTTTCCATTCTTCCTCCAGGACTCCGCCCAGGAGAGTGTCATCACCCGAGACATTCACCGCACCTTCCCGGCGCACGACCACTTCAAGGACACCGGAGGCGACGGCCAGGAGTCGCTCTATAAGATCTGCAAGGTGGGCCCTCCCCGCGGCTTTCTAACTTCCTGCACAGGGCTGTGTTTTAGGAGCCCGTCATACAGGTGTTTAGACTTCTTCCTGTCCTCGTTTCTTACTTGCGCTGTGTCATGTTCTCTGCTTCACACTTAAACTCCCAGAGCCTCCGTCTTGGGTCCGGAAGGTGACTTTGTGGCTGTGGAGGAGGCACAGTATGGCTGCAGTCTGGCTCCGCGGCCCGCAGAAGGGAGCGGGAGGTCCGCCTCGGGCTGTGCAGGAAAGACTCAGAGGAACCCCCAGGGCTCTGCCCTCTGACAAGGTGACGTGGCACTTGTCTCAGTTTTTTGACAATAGGCAAGACAAAGAAGCAGTGTGGCACCTTTCTGAACAGTGGCAAGTTCTCTGCCGCTGCTGACATACTCTGCCTTGCCGCGCTGTACATCTTTGTGCAGTTCGTGCGTCCCGTTTGAAATCTTTTTTCTCCCTCAATGGTAGCAGGCCTGGAGGAAAGCTTTTTCCTGATATTCAGTAAATATACTCTGCTTGGCTGCAAAAGATTTTGTCTGTTAGTGAGGACTCATCAGAGTATGACTTCTCTAGGTTGTATCAGAAGTGCAGAAAGACTTTTTAAATCATTATATAAAGTTAACTCATTATTGTCAATGCTAATTGAGGCCAGAGATCCAAAATTACAAAGTCATTAAACAAAGTTTACCCTTTTCCTCGTACTTACGTTGCCATACAAAGTGTGTGTGTTACTCAGCGTTGTCCTCGTCTACCATTGCAGAAGAGGTTGTTAACAGACAGGGAACTGTACAAAAGTCCTCTAATAATATGGAGAAAAAGCAAATACCATGGCGAATTTGTAAGTGAGATCATTGGTTCTTGAATTATCAAATTTAGCCATTTGAGTAGTCAAAATTAGCTACTAGGTAATCAGAAATATGCTCACATATCAGTGTCCTTAGATATTTACTGTTTTTTTTTAAAGGGCACTTACAAAAGCACTCACCCACATGCGCTCATCAGGCAGGATTGATGTTTGTTCTGCCAAGGGCTCAGCTTTCATTACCGCCCTCCTTGCGTGTGTGTGGGGCAGCCCTCTGCCCACGCCTGGCTTGTCTTGTCTTTTCTCTTGATGGATCATTCAGAGGATCACAAACATATCCAGTCATCAGAAGTTTACTTGTATGTGGGCATATCATTCAGAGCTAGAAATGCATAAATAACTGAAAATCTGAGGGTGCACCCATTTCTGGAAAGCAGTACATCATCTAGGTTTAAAAAATGCCAAAACCATTGAACACCGCAAAAAAAGTATAATATATTCATTATATGCTTGTAACAGGAAAAAGTAATTATTAGAAAATGCTCTACCAGTCTTACAATTCTATAGGCTAATTAGCTTCTGGCTTGTGTAAGGAGGAGATCAAAATTTGTGTAGTTTCTAAGTTCATTGAGAAGAGTATGGTTTATGGGACTGGAACAGCATTTTCCCCCGGCATTGAATATATTTTCAGCCAATCAGTTTTTCTCTGGCCAACGCTCTATACTTTTTTCATGTAACTGCACAGATGGTTCTGTGCACCTGCAGCCTGGGCTTAGTTTTGCTCCATTATAGTAAAACTAGTATTTGCCTCATTATGTAATATTTAGAGAGGTAAATATCTGAAATATTACTAAACACAAATATAAAAGTTAAATAGTTGGTACATTTAAGTACTTGCTACTTCTAGCATTTAAAATTGCAGGTTAAAAAATAAATAAAATTGCAGGTTAATAATCCAACCTTGAATTCATTAAAAAATAGCCATTAGTAATTCACACAGCTCATGTAGCCATTTTAGATTATCAGTGTATATTTCACAACACAAAGTTTTAAAGCTCTGAGTAATGAATATTATAAAAATGTACCTCTAAGACACCTTAATTGCTGAATAAATTGTACTAAATTTTGTGAAAGTTGCAGAAAACAAAAGAATCATATTAAAAACATTTTAAAACTCAAGATGGTAAATATGAATTGCTAGAGCTTGTAATATGGTACTAAATTATGAATTACCTAAATGTAAGTTTACAACAAGTCTTGATAATGAAGGAGAGTAGAGATGAATATATCAGAAAATGTTGGAGAAACCAGAGTTTGCGTGGGCCCCACCATGTGGACCACTTCGTCTATAATGGACAGTTTCTCCCCCTTTTGATCTGCTATGATTTAGTAGTCACGTGCTCATACAGAGACCCTCAGGTGGCGGTGGTAACTCCCAAGTTGTACATCACATTTACAAGTAATTTATTTTCTTATTTTTTATTTTTTAAACTTTACATATTTATTTTATTGAATTCTCATAACAATTTGGTAATGTAGCTACCATAGGACTCTATTTATTTCAGAATTGAATATTATTCTCAGGTTTGTACATCCTCTAGCCTTTGCTTTTTATATTCAATTTGAACCATGGTCTTTCATTTTATGAGCGCCCCATATCCCCAAAAGCTCCTAGGGGTGACTTCAGGGTCACTGAGTGTGGTCTACCTGTTCTGTCATTTTATTTTCTAGAATAATATCCAACATCATACTTCACACACTCAGCAATATAGCTCTGAGTTTCCATTCTGTGTACCTTGCACAAAACTGAATAAACATTAATAATACCTTGATCTTAAATCAGCTACTTTGTAATATAATCTTTAAATAGGGACAGTTTTGCTGCTGCTTTACCATTTTTTCTTATTCTTTTTCTTGTCTTACCACACTAGCTGAAGCTCCAGGATAGTGTTAAAATGAAGTAGTGAAAGCAGACATCCTTGTCTTACTCCCGATTGTAAAGGATTAGCATTTAATGATCCATCACTAAGAATAGTGCATCTTATTCACATGAGCAACACACTTACAGGCCTTTTATTAATACAGTACCTTTATGTGCCGTATAATAATCTCACACTTAGAGAGTACTTTCCCACCTACTGGCCTCACTTATTTCTGACAACTCCTCGTCCAGGGGGGCCCATATTCGAAATACAGGATGCTCTGCTCTTACATTGAGATGGGAATTAAGAGAATTTCGATTACAACAAGTGTTGAAGTCAGCTCTGGTTCAGGGATACAAGGGACCAACTTGGCAGTTGAAGCTCTCTGTGGCTCTGGCGAGACGAGAGAGGACCGAGACGGTCAGGGTAGAGGGGACACTGCTAGGACCTTGCTGTCCTGTTTCGTTGGCCCTGTCAACTTCAGCTTTTGCCTTTTAATACCATTTTCACGGTTGGAGGTAATGGAAACTGCTCAGAGATTCTCCTGTTGCCATAAATGTATGCATAGACGTTGAACTGAAATTATAATAGATTCACAGGATTCTGAAAATGTGAAGGTTTGGGCCCCCTCTCTCTCTCCTTCCCTCCCTCCTGTCTTTCATAACGTGTCCTTGAAAGGAAGAAAAAATACGCTACCCTACTCCAGGTGTCTTCAGCACTTTTCTAATTTACATATGATGTGAAATCTGTTTTCTATTGGAGACAGGTTAGCGTAGTTTAAAGGACTGAGTGTTGGGAGATTTATTTCTGGTTTTCATTCTTCCCCTGAGAAGATCTAAGATTTGGGGAAAATCACTGCTTGGATTTCCTGCTCATTAAGAGTATGAGGATCTGATAAGATTATTCCAATTTCAGTTTGCTATGATTCTAAGTGTTGTTTTTGAAAAAATTCCTAAAATACAGCAGATGTATTCCTATGTCCAGTTTTAGCTCCGTCTCTCATTACTGGAACTCTCAGGGAGCGCGACGTGACGCTGAAGGCTTTTCCTGGCTTTCCGTTGTTGTGTCTGGGCGTGTGTTTCAGGCACTCGTGAAATGGAGTGCATGTAGTTACTCAGTGAACTCCTTCCGATGTGAATCCTTAGGACGGCCTCTCATAACAACTTCCCTGCATAGCACACAGCAGCGTTACTGCCGCCCTGTGGGGTACGACCTCCCCAGTACTTACTCTTCTTAGGACGGGAAGTCCGAAAGTGTGGCCTGCCTTCCTCCGGTTTGCCCCCCGCCCCCTGCCTCTGGTGACCACAGGTATCTGTGTTTCTATCAGTGTGATGTTGTAGGTGGTTTTTGTTTTGGTTTTAGATTTCTTTACTTCATTTAGCATAATGCCCTCAAGGTCTATCCATATGAGACCCTCATCTTTATAAAGAGTAGTTTTGTTAAAATCACCTTAGATCCCACTTCTACCATTAAAAAAACTTTAATAAATATAACATTCAATATAAATATAGCAAAGTGCACAAATGTTGAGGGTATAACAGTGAATTTTGCCAAGTGAAAGCTCCTGTGTAATTCCTATAAGATAAAGAATTTTACTAGCGTTCCAGAAGCCTCCCTTATATCTCCTGCCCGTAATTACCTCCTCCAAAGGTCACCATTCTGGTGCCATGCAATAGTACTGCCTCTTTTTGAATTGAAATAATTGACTCACACAATATGCAGTGCTTGATCCCTTTTGTTCCCACCATTGTCCTATCTGCATTGTCATACACAGCAGTAGTATATTATTTTCACCACTACATAGTATTCCATGGTATGACTGTGTTACAACATAGTATACATTCTGTTCTTGCTAGGCACTCAGGTTGTTTTTAGTTATAAATAATGCTGGTACGCTCACTCTTGTATCAATAACGTTTAGGTGCACCTAAGGGTGCATGTCCATTAGCTACGTGCTAGGAATGGAACTTCTGGGTCAGAGCATACAACCGCATTCGCCTTTGGTTTCAGCCTTAGCAGTTACGTTCCAACCAGCAGTGTACGGGATCCCAGCTGCGCAGTTTTCACCAACACACAGTAAACTTTTAAGTTTTCACCACTTTCGGGCGTGTAGCAGCATCTCCCTGTGGTTCGGGCGCAGTCCCCTGCAGTCGCTGAGGGGAAGCACCTTGTCGTGCGCTTTTTGCCCATTAGGGTGTCTTCTACCCGGATGAGCCTGTTTGTCTTTTGCTCATTTTTACAATTGAGCTTTCTCTTACTATTGTTTTTAGGAGATTTGTTCAATGTCCTGGGTATGAGTCCTGTTTTAGATATAAGTATTGCAAATATCTTCTCTATGGCTTGCTTTGTCATTCTGTTGATGGTCTCTTTTGATGAACAGAAGCCATTAAAAAAGGGAGGCCCATGTTGTTAACCCTCTTTTATGGTGAGCGTTTTTGTGTCCTGTTTAAGAAGTGTTTGCCTAACCCAAAGTTATGAATATATAATGTGATGTAATATGAACATTTTATTCTTTTGCTTTTTATGCCGGGGATTGTGATCCACCTGCAGTTGGTTTGGTGATGAGGTAGAAGTCAAGGTTCCTTTTTTCCCTTGTGTGTACCTCTAACTGACCCAGTGTTGTTTTAAAACAGCCATTCTTTCCCCTTCTGTCTTGCTGCAGCATCCTTGTCGTGCGCTAGATCCATGTATACATGGGTTTGTATTTGGGCCATTCTTGTTTTTTATTCTGGAATTTTTACTTCCTTTTTTACTCAATATATTTGACATATAACACTGTATATTTAAGGTGTACAATGTACTAATTTGGTATTTGTATATCGTAACACAGTTGCTGTCATAGCAACACTTAGCACCACTATCACACTCCATAATTATCTTTGTGGATGTTGGGGTAGTTAAGTTTTTGTCCCTTACGAGCGAGTTTCATGATCATAATACAATGCTGTTGTCTTTATCTCTTTCACTGTGCGTCAGCGGTCTGTGGCTTATTTTTACTCATTGCATATTTGTACCCTTCTTGAATATCAGTCCTAATCCTTCTACCCCCATGCCCTGGTGAACACCATTTTACCTTTAGTTTTTCTTTTTTAAAAGTTTGACTTTTTTTTTAAGATTTCAAATATAAGTAATAATCATACAGTATTTGTCATTCTCCATCTAACTTACCTTAGCATAATATACTCAAACTCCATCCATGTTTTCTCAAGTCACACAGTATCCTCTTTTTTGACTGAGTAATTGTGTACATACACCAATTTTTTTTTTACCCATTTATGCATGGATGGGCCCTTAGGTTGTTTCCATATCTTGGCTATTGTTAATAATAGCGCAGTAAACATGGGAGTGGCTTTATCTCTCTGAAATCCTGTTTTCATTGCTGGACCATTCTATTCCATTGACCTGCTTATCTATCTTTGTACCAATAACTCACTGTTATAATTATGGTAGCTTTATAAGTCTTATTATAATGTATTCTCAGGCCTGCAACTTTGTTCTGCTTCAAAATTGTTTTTACTATCTTGGCCCTTTGTAGTTCCATATTTTAGAATCAGCTTGGAAGTTTTCAAGTGAGAAAAACACCTTTTGAGGATTTTGATTGATATTTCTGTGAGTCAATAGTATATCAAATTTATTAGTTTTTCAAAGAAGCAACTGTTGGCTTTATTTTCTTTATTATGTTTGCTTTATATTTCATTGATATCTGCTCTTATTTTTATTGCTTAAAGTGTAGTATCTGATCATCCATCCATATATTCTTATCTCTTATGTTTTAATTGTTACTTATGTACACATTCTCTTCATGCACAATTGTGTTTAAGAGAATTCTGGACCTTGTGTCTGAATTAAAGGGCTTTGCGTGATGTTTACCTTGGAGTAGATTCAGAGTCTCCCTGGGGAGAAGGTGGAGTGTGGGGGTCCCTTTGACCCAGGTTTGATCTTTTCTGGCTTAGAGGGTGAGGCCCTTCCAGGGTCTCAACTGGGAGCCTGAGGCATTTACTAGAGACCTTTCCCCTGTGTGGGTCCCACCCTTCAGTGTCTGTCCCTGACACTGTGAGAACTGAAATCTCTGCTTACTTATTCTTAGCATTTTTGCGGGCCACTTTTCCCAAAATTTCCATTTCTATAAGACTTTGTTTGGCTCCCATGAAGAAATAGGAGTAAATTTGCACAATGTTCCCCTCAAACGTGTTGGTAGGCAAGTAGTTGGTTAATAATTTCAGATTTTCCAGGGGAGCGAGTGAAGGGGAAGCTCCGTCCCATATTGTCCCGCAGCGTCTGGGATGAAATGAAAATGCTCAACAGGAGATCTGCTTGGGGAGGAAAGGCTGGCTAATCTCTCAGAGGTGAAGAGCCCCGAGCACCTTCCTCCTTGGGCTATATTGAGGGGGCTATATTGAGGTTAGCTCATATAGGGATATGTAGCATGCATGTAAAGCTCATCAATCAATGTTAAACAGTAATGATTAAAGGAAGGCGATAAGGTTAAGGGTAACAGTAAAGGGATTACAGGAGTCTTTCTGAGTCAGGATCTGGTAGACAGAATGATGCCCATGTAGCCCTAAAACCGGGGAAAATAAACTCATCTATGCTCAGACCCCAAACACCGTTGTAACGAGATGTACTTGTTAACTCGAGGGCATCATTAGCAAAGCAGGTTTCATAGTTAAATGCATTCCATTTCCAGGCCCAGCTGCCCCCAGGAACTGCCTGGTCCAGACCAGGGCCGTACCTGCCTCCAGCGTTGGTTCAAGCCTGAGTCGGGCGGGGGAGCAGAGATGAGGAGACTTCTCTCAGAGAGGAGGAGGACTCCGGCCACAACAAAGCCGAGGGGCAAGGGTCTTTTGCCCCTTCTCCTTGTCCCCCAAGTCCTTCCCTGTTGGCCCCTGTATGACTGTGTCTGTCTTGGGTTGTCCCTGCCGTCAAGGGGTCTTACCCATCATTGGCTAATGAGCCATCCTCTGGGGCCACGCAGGGTGATGTGAGGGAGGCAGGGGCTGTCTCCTCAGTGGCCTGTTCTCCCAAGGCCTCCTTGCTCAGCTCCAGCCTTGGGGCCCTCTCACCTGTCAGTGAGGCTGCAGTCCCCGGAACCAGGCGGGTGGTTCCCAACAAGCGGGGAAATTTTTACTGATCCTTTTGTTTATTATGGGATAAAGAATACCAGATCAGCATACTAATATATCTTAATCTCTGACAGTGAGAGTTTTACTTAGTTTTAATCCCCCTTTAAATCACTCATTTCACATTTTCCATTTTAGAAGAATTGTGCAACTCTATTTCATTGCCAAGGACAATGTTTATAGCCATCAAAACAGCAAATGCATGTTCACACATATACATGCCCATATAAAGAAGCGTCACAGCGTGTGTGTGTGTGTGCGCGCACGCGTGTGTACCTCATGCTTAGCTGTGGCATTCAGTATCTCAAAAACATTTTATATTTGTTAATATCATTAAAGCCATCCATAAGGGAGTAGTTTTGGGTTTTAATTTTGTGATTTCCTGTAATACACATATTAATAGGATAGGCTTTCTGAGTCAGAGCTCAACTAAAAAGATACAATGTTATTTTAAATACGGATTTTTCTTCTGAAACTGTAACAGTGAAAAGGTCAAATTTGTGAAGCCAGAGTCCTGGAAAGAGACCCACTGATCTGTAATGCTTTTGAGAGTGTCTGAGGAGAATTTAAAATTTTCTTTATGCGCTTGGCTCTGTAAGCTTGCCCGGAAATAGCTTTGTATTTCCTGTGGCGTCTGCCGTCTAAGGGAAGGCTGACGGAGGCCGTCGCGCCGGGACGGGACGGGACGCAGAGAGAAACGGCGGACGGCGGCCCTGCTTAAAGGCCCAGCGGCGGGGTCAGGGTCTGCCCGAGAGCTTCGATGATGCCACTCTTCTTAGAAAACAACATCACGCTGAGGAAGAGAAGTTAGATGGCCTTTTAAGAGAGAGAAAAAGGAAGAACGAAACCAGCCTGCAAAGCTATAGCGCAAGGCCCCTTCACCTGCAGTCCTGCCCGTGCTGCCCCTGGCATGGGCGGTTTTCCGCCACGTGGAGGCCTCCCTCCCCACCAGCTTCCAGGGCTTCCGCATCTTCAGCTTTACACTCTCAGGGTTTCTCAGTGCGTCAGTTATGGGCTGCTGGGGACTTGTTTCCTGTTGGCTAATTACGATGCAATTGGCAGTGTCTTTATAACTTTGAAGCCTCTTCCTTAACCAGACCTCTCCCGGCATCTCTCCAAGACCCGGGAAGGGTGTGAATCTGAGTCGCTGTCCTCCTCCTTCCCATCTGTCCAGATCTGAGTGGCCCACTTCCCTTGTGAAGCTTGTCCTGCCCACTTCCTCCCACAGCGCCTTACGGATTAAAAATACTTTCTAAAATGTAGACTCTTATGGTGGACTCTGGTTTGGAACGTTCCCTGATCAGTTTCATTTCTGTCTGTCTTGCTGTATGTTCTGTCTTGGAGGGGAGAGACTTTTCTCAGACTTCTTCCTTTGTCTCCCAGAGGGGAGCACAGTGCTGGTTACACAGTGTCAATATCATTAACAGCTAGTTACACAGTGTCGATACCTTAATTGTGGGACTTGACTCAATGAAACTGACAGTGTTAGTCCAGGTTCTCTAAGAAGCTTGTCACCCAGACAGGATTTAAGATGTAAGAAATGCATTAGGGGAAATGCCTTTGAGAGCAAATGGGGAGGAACCTGGGAGAGCATGGACCCCAGCACGAGCCTGACCCCGAGGCCACTGGGGGGTCCTCAGCCTCCGCTGCCTGTGAGGGCCCACGGCTGCCGGAGAGGGCCGGCCTGTGTGTCCTTGCTGAGCTTGGTCTCTGGGGGCAGCAGCCCCCGGGCAGCGTGGCCCTGGTGCGAACGTGGGGTGGGTCTCCGGGCGCCGCAGCAGGGTCCGGTCGGGCGCGTTCCCGCTGGTGGAGGGCCGGGGGGGTGGGGGGGCGCGTGTCCCCAGTCATCGCACGGGGTTCCAGGTGGGCGTTTCCTGTATGGAAGCTCTGCGTGAGCTCGCTGTGCCTGCTGTTTTCTTCTCCTGTGAAGTGATTTTATTCATAGAGATTTTTCAGGTTAATCTTCTTAAGAGCAGGCTGTTGCTTTATCTTAGAGTTCCTTTAGAATGGCCTTTACGTTTTTTTTTTTTGAAACCTGAAGTCCAAGAATGTAAAAGAAACCCTCTAATTTGCCATAATCACACAGTAGTTTACTTGTAATAGAGACATTAAATTTTTTTAAGGTTATGGTGGTCTAGTTATTTTACATTTTCTTAAGAAAACTGAGTATATTAGTTCCATTTTAAATTGTTGCCAAGGGCTTTTTTTTTTTTTTGAAGTGTTATATAAAAGGAAAGTTACATCTAGGAAGTTTGCCAGCTGTGTTAGATAAGAAAATTGCTTTGTGAGTATCTGTGAGTACATCTAGCCCTCTATGTTTTCATCACCAGCATTTAGATGATTTCATGTCAGTGAATCTATTTTTGCAGCTTACGTTGATACTCTGCTTTTAACCAACACATAGGACAAGCTTAACTAACAAATAGGACAAACTTAATAACCTTTTTTGAGCCCCAATTTTCTATTCTTAGCTCCAAGTGACACATGGTTCTGTCAGATTTTTCATATGTACATTTTTATATTTCTCTATATTTTTAAACAATCTCAAACTTACAGGAGGTTGCAAGTATAGAATTTTGTTTTCTTCTACTCTCTGCACACGATTCGCCATCATGGGGGCCGCCAAACATTCGCAGGTGTTTTCTAAGAAGTGGCGCTACCCTCCTATGCAGCTGTAATGCAGCGCTGAGGTCAGGAGCGCGGCACTGATGCGTCGCTTCTGCCTGAGCCTTCGGCCCGCTGTCCGGATAGTGCCCTCAGCAGGAGGAGGAGGAGCTCAGCATCACAGGGGCTCTCCTGGGTCCCTGCTGTAGGGAGCAGCGCCGCTCTCCGCCTTCGCCTCCTCGGCCTCGGCGCCTCGGGAGATGACAGGCCAGACATCTTTTAGACCGGCCCCTGTCTGGGCATGTCCGACGTCTCCTCGCGGTTGTGTTCAGATCGCACGCCTGTGGCAGGAGTAGCAGAAGAAGGGAGGACCTGCTCTTGTTTATTTCTTGCAGGGAGCCCGCGGCTGCGCTTTCCCCGCGCCATCATTATTGGTGATGATCACTTTGATCGAATAAATAAGATGCTGCTTACCAGCCTTCTGCACTATGAAGTTACTCTTTGTCTCTTTGTAATTAATATTTTGTGTGGCATCATTTGTAATTATGTAAATACCCTGTTTCTCATCAGACTTACCATTTATTTATCATTTTCAAATGGACTCATGCATTCTCACTTTATTCTGTCCTGTTGATTATTTGTCTGTTCTAATGTCAGTTTTACGCTGTCTTGAATTCTGTAACTTTACAGTAAGAATAGTAAGGGCTTCTCTAATGTTACTCTCTTTTTTCCAGAATTTCCACTTTTGCTTTTTCGCTGTTAGGGTCACCCCAGCGTGTCCCCTGTTTCTTCGAGCCTGTGAGACTGTAGTTTCTTGTGCAAGCTCTAGCCGCCCAGTGTGGCGCCCGCCGCTGGTGCCTGACTCTGGCAAAAGCCATGGAGACTGAGACTCTCACCCAGCGTCACCGCCTTCTTTCAAGTTTCTTCTCCCTTCCAGCTCCTGCCGCTTTCGTTTAGCTCCTCAACGCCTTCACAGATTTGTTCTGTATGTTTGTCCAGATACAGTTTAAGTGTGTTTCCAGAGGGAAGGGGGGTCCACTAGGAGCCACATCTCCACTGCAGAAGCGGCACCTGCCCGGGTGGTTTTTAAGAGTCAGACGGAGCAGGCATCCGGCCAGCAAAGCAGTTGAAGGCAGGAGTGGGGAGAGGTTTGAGGTAAAGAGGGGCAAGTTTTGAGGAGAGGGAAGGATCGGTTCAGTTCAGGGGGAGAAGGCTTAGACTACAGCCAAGCAGTGCTTAGAACTCCAAGCAGAAGAGCTCCTAGAACACTGTGTTTCAAACTGTGAATCATAAAATCAATTTAGTAAGTGACCTCTGAAAAAGTCATCCTTCCTACTCACCTACCCCCAAGTGATACACCAGGCAGGAGGAAAGACGAGTGCACTACTGCCTCGCACTGCCATCCCCGGCTCCCCAGGGAGAGGCTCCTCTGTGGGGTCCCCGCGCCCAGGCCCTCTCTGTGCCGCATGCACTGGGCCTTGGCATTTCATTGGGCTTCTCTTGTAACACAAACAAGCATATGAATAACT
This sequence comes from Pteronotus mesoamericanus, assembly GCF_021234165.1. Classification (NCBI taxonomy): domain Eukaryota; kingdom Metazoa; phylum Chordata; class Mammalia; order Chiroptera; family Mormoopidae; genus Pteronotus; species Pteronotus mesoamericanus. Next base: position 10,467,416 of record NW_026555302.1, on the reverse strand, counting down.
CTCAATAGATGTTAAATAGACTTATGTAACGATGACTCCAGCATTTGTCAGAGTAATGTCAGGGCTGGGAAGAAGGATGGGCTTTCGGAGATGGAGTCTCGGGGGTAGGGGAGGTGCTGACTCTCTACTGCTCAGGTGCCCTGGTCTGCGACCAGCACCTCCCCGAATCCCCTGTTGTGGAAGCGGCAGTGACAGCGCCACCAGAGGGCTGCAGTGGGGACGGCGTCGGAACCCGTCCCCTCTTCCCGCAGCCGCGGCGCTGGCCCTGCCCCTCTGCCCACCGGCCCCTGCCAGCCCCCGCCCCACGTGCCCGCTCCATGCACCCACCAGCTCTGGGGAGAAGCACAAGCGAAGCAATCGGGAATCTCTCCGTATAAGTCAAAGAACATTTTCACAGTAAAAGAATGCTAATCCCTCTTCCAATTCTAAAAATTCAGCAGAGCTCTGGCAACTGATGATAATGAAGAAAAGCTCCTTTCAGATTCATTAGGTAATGATCCCATGGTCTAATTTTCTCTCAGTGGAAGAGAGTGTGGTAATATCATCATTAGCAGAAAAAGGTTAAAAGGGAAGGAGATATTTCAACAGACACCATTAAGTAAAGGAAAGGGCAGGGCATACGCTGGGAGACATTACTGGCATCGGAGTCTGACAGTAGACTTGTAAACGGAATGTATGAAGAGATCCTATGAGTCAGTAATAATAAGGAAGACAACATAACTGAACAAATGAGCAAGAACTTGAAGAGACAGTGACAGAGGAATATACATCAGTGCCTAAAAGCACAGGATAGAATGCGCTGTGTCATTAACTGTTAGGAAAATGCAAATCAAAACCACAGGCATTACTAAGAGGAAGGAGACTGGCAATACCAAGCATGACAGGATGCGAAGCACCGAGTGCTCCTCCGTGGCGGCTGTGGGCGCAGGGATGGTGCAGCCACTTTGAAAAAGCCGCCTGGCGTTTCTCATCGAACTAAGCATTCACTTACGGTTGGAACTTTGAACCTCTGCTCCTCGTTATTTACCTAAGAAAAACAAAAACCTGTGTCCACACAAAGCCTTCTGTATACATGTGTATACATAGCACCTTTATTCTTACTAGCCAAAAACTAAGGAAAAAACCCTCAGCGGGAGCGTGGATAAGCAAGCTGTGGCTTGCTCAGATAGTGGAATACCACTCAGCAATTAAACGGAAGGACTGCTGGCCCAGGCCGCGGCGTGGCAGAGCTTCGGAGCCATTAGGCCGAGTAAAAGGAGCCAGGCCCAACAGAGCGCACACCCTTGCAACGTGATTCCATGTATATGAAATTCTTTGAAAATCTAATTACACGTCTAATAACATATTGTGATAAAATGAGACCAGAGCTTGCTTCGGCTTGACTGCAAAGAGGCGTTGGGAGATGTTCTGGAATGATGGACATCTTCTATAATGATGAGTTACATAAATGACCCAACTAAAGAATTGTGCAATTAAAATGTGTGCATTTCATTGGCCACAAACTCTGCATTCCAATATATTTTTTAGGTAACAAAAGAGATACAGACACTGTACTCTGACTTCTTTGGCGCAGGGGGGATGGCACCTCCCCCCCGCAGCCCCGCCTGAGCGTCTTTGCTAACCGCTCCCCACACAGGCGGTTTTCGTACTTGCACGTTAAATGGAAGTCCCCTGACTAAGACGAAGCCCAGCACGTGGACGGGGTGCATGTCCAGGGTTCATCCAGCACAGCGGGGATGTGTTTCTGTTCTGAATAATTGTGGGGACACCCGAATGGGTCTGTAAACTACAGCCCATGCTTCCTTCTTTTGTACCACCCTTGAACTGCAGGTGGTTTTGATATTTTAAGGGGTTGTTTAAAAAAAAACAATATGTCTCAGATATATCAGTGTCACAAAGCCAAAAATATTTACTCTTTGGACTTTTACAGAAAAAGCTTACTAATTCCTGATCTTTACTCTTTGATCAGCACACCACACCTACTATCATTGAGTCAGCTTCTTACAAACTTATGATGGGTGTCTTCTTAAAAAACTATACTGTCAGCACTTTGAAGTACTGGTTACTGTATCTTAAGCATACAACCTTATTTCCTTTCCTCTGAAGACTTAAGGTGAACCCTGAGTTACCTGGTATCAGAGCTGTCCCCAGAAGTGCTAGATTTTCTGTGAATGGGCCTCTTCGGCTGAGTGCCTGTGGCCTGGTTAGAATGACGTTAAAGGTGGTGAATCCAGAACACCCACGCTGGTGGGTAGGCGCACGTGTGGCATGTGGCTCTCTCAGCCATTCCGTGGAACGTGCCGGCGAGGCCCACTGTCCCTGCTTTGCCTCTGTGGTATCGATGGGAGGGCCGCGTTCCCCTTTCACATGCTGGACAGCGGGAGAGCAGTCCAGGAGGTGTTTGAGGACGTCTGGAGGCTGTGGGGGGTGATTCTCTTGTCTGGTAGGTTAGGGAATCTGCGCCGCATGTTCAACAGCATCAAGACTTCCCCATAGGGAGCATCAGACCCCACATGAGCTCAGACCTCCCCACCCTCCCCTGTCCGTAGCCCCTGCCTCCCATGATTTCATTCACCTGACAGCAGACCTCAGTGGCTGTTTAAAATTAACCTGGGTGCTCTGAGCGTCTCTTCATCGTGAATCCTGAAGAGGAGCCTGGAGATAACAGGGCACCTACAAAGCTGTAGGGAAGGTGCGGCCACTTCGGACGTGCCCCTGTGCTCGTGACCCCACATTCAGGTGGAAGGGCCTGTGACATCATGTGGGCAACCCGGTGGGAGGGAGCTGGTGCCTCAGTGGAAAGCCTGTGAACGTTGACATGATTCCTCTCTCTCCTCCCCCTCCAGGCCTACTCGGTCTACGACGAGGACATCGGCTACTGCCAGGGGCAGTCTTTCCTTGCTGCTGTGCTGCTGCTACATGTAAGTAGTGTCCACGTGACAAGTGGCAGAGTGCCGCCACGCTGACGTTGTTTTCCGCTTGGTTCTGTCCTCCTTCCTTATTTTTCATTTACCTGATGGACAGTGCACATGGCCTATCTTCTAAAATGGACCTTTGGTGATAAAGTCAGAGATCTGAAGTCAAGAACAGGATAGTTCCACAGTAGAATTAATTGAGAAGGCTAGAAGGGAATACATTGATGATTTGGAGTTATTTTTAACCAGAACCCTCCAAAACTGAAGAAGTCAGTGTAACTGCCCAGATGAGAGCAGGACCAGGGCCACTGAGAAGGGACGTGACAAGGAGTTTTGTCTCTTCTGTGGTTTATTTTTGTGTACCCTCTTTGTCCTTGGCCCTTTGCACGTAGCAGAGCATTCCTTGAGCATCCACGTCCGTGCTGGGCTAGAAGGCGGGATGGCAGATACAAATAACTTATGGCTTCTGTTCTCAAGGGCCTCAGAGTCCAGAATGGGGCATGGAGAATGGAGGCACATACTTGCTATTTTTATTCTTATGTCTTTACTGATTTTTCTTAAGTTTATTAAAGAACTTACAGAGAACTTACCGTGCATTGAGTGAAAGCAGATACACAAAGTAAGAGAATAATAGAAGAATTACCCAACCCCGAACTTCCAGGAAAGGCTTTCTGGAAGGGGGTGGAAGCTTTGCCAAGACACAATAATTGAGGGTGGAGGAGGCGAGACGGGAAGGGGAGGGAGTAGAGATTGTTAGACAAAAGGAACAGGTGAACAAATGTTCTATGGAAACATAGAAGGGCACAGCATATAAAGGGAACGATGTGAAACGACAGTTCCTGTGCAGTTGGTATAGAAATTGTGCGCAGGGAGAAGTATGAGGTAAAAACGGTCAGATGGGCAAGGGGCCAGGTTAGGAAGACTTTGTAATCATGTCGCGAAAGGTGGGCCTCATTCTAAAGCGAAGGAGGACCCACTGGTCGGTGAGAAGTGAGGGAATGGCAGTCACCTGCTCATTTCCGGTGCATCCGTATCCCACCTGCGTCCAGGTGGGACTGGAGGGGCAAGCAGCAGCAGAGGGAACAGGAAGCATCAATCTAAGTGAGAGATGTTCAGACTCAGAGAAGGAGAACAGAATTAAGAAACATGCAGGAGGCAAAATCGGTAGGTTTCATGGACGGACCGACAAAGAAGGGTGAGAAGCACCATGCCTAGTTTTCTAGCTCTGGTGGCTGGGTGAATTGTGGTATTTTGAGCTGAGCTAGGAAAAACATGCATCCATTGAGAGTGAATGCGGAAGAAGGGTTAGGAGTGGATGGTGGGTTTTGTTTCAAGTTCCCTGAGTTTGTATTTTTGGGGGGTATCTGCATGAAGCTGTCCAGCAACCAGGTGGACACTGGCAACTGACGCTGGTAAAAAAAAATCAAAGCTGAAATTACAAAAGTGGATCACATCATCTAAGAAGAATAAATAGGGTAAGAAGAACAAGATAGAGCTTAGAGATGCCAGATATTTAAAGGGCTGATGGGGAAGAGGAATCCTTGAAAGATGTCTGGATTTTCACCTGGGAGGAAGCAATGTGTAATGTCAAATGCAGTAGAGAGGCTCAGCAAGTTTAAAATGAAAGCAATTCTTTCAGGTTTACATTCTGGAAATGGAGACAAACTGGTATAATATGGTCCTAGTTCTGATAACTTGGTTCTAATGATTGGATGTACAATTGTGATTGTTCACCTTATTCAACTTTGAGCTTGATTTCTTTCTCTGTTGCATTATCACCTGTTGTGAGTCTTCCTGACCTTGTCCTTGTCATCCCTCTTTCTTCGATATCTCCAGAGCCTGTCTCCTTGGGACTCCCTGTGATAACTGAGCAGTGTAGGGTCACAAATTCTGCGCTACTAAACCCGCCCACTCTGTAGAACTCTCAGGTCCCGACGGCGGGGGCTGGAGACTGTGTGCAGTGGGGATCCTCACCCCGGCTCAGAGCCCCGTCCCTCCACAGGAGCCTTTGCAGTCACTCTGGTGAGAGGTGACATCCCGGCCGTGGGTGGTGACCTTGCTCTTCCACAAAGTGATCTTTGAGTGTATCCCAGTTTAGCACTTTAGACCTGTTATCCTCTTAAACACTTTATAATATATTGATTGAAATTCATTGAGAAGCACCTCTGTCTGAGAAATCTGTTATAAGATTTAACAGAGGTTTAGTTACTTGTAAGTTCATATTTGTTTGGAAGCACCTTTTGCTGAGAGAGAGAGAGAGAGAGAGAGAGAGAAAGAAAGAGAATGAATCAAATAATCTGAAAATTCAAATGCCCGGAATTTTTTCTACATTATCTCCTCTCTTATTATAAGGGTTATATGGCAAGTTGGCCATTGTAAACTTATTCAACAAAATTGCTTTTAATGTACATCACAAGATAGATAGAAATTCTCTCTAGGCTCTTATACTTTCTGCATTTATATTTATGATTATGCAGTTGTTTCCAGGGCTTATAAAATAACTGGAAATACAGAAATGCCTTCAGAATCTTTGAAGACAGATGAACTGATGATATTCAGCATAGTGTTAATGAAAAACATGCTGTAATTTCTAATTGACAGTATTTGCAATATTTCTGTTTATCAGCATATTTCATTAACTAACCAACCCATCCCAATAACCAATCTGAATAAGAAAAGTTAACTATAATTTTTTTCCTCCTTAGTTTTGCCTGCGTGGTTCAAATAGGTAGGAGAATACAGTCTCGCTTAAACAATTGCTCAAACACACTGTCTCAGGTTCTAGAGAGAGACATTAGTAGGGTCCTACCAAGTGTTATCAGTTACGTAAGCTGTTGCCTCTTTTCTCTGCCGGACGTCCTCGGGCAGCTCCACGTGAACCATCGTCAGAGCTGCCTCTTTGCCTCCCCGTGGTCGTTTCTGCTTTACATTCACTGCCAGACAGGCAGGCAAGACCAAAAATGAAAGGGTGTTCAAAAATAAAAGTTTAGAATTTTTACCTTTTCTCATGCCTAAGTAGTTTTAGGAGATGATTACCCTCCTGCTTGGATATTTCCGGAGTCTTTGAAAACAGCTTCGTAACTTGTCGTAGTTTAAACAGTGGAAGAGTTAAGTGTTTATCACAATAGGTGCTGTTATATGTATTGATGAAATTACAAGAAACTTATCATTTGCAGCTGGAGAAGAATGTTCTAGCTGCTTTCAGACTTGGGAGATGAAGTGGCTTTTTTAAATTGCTGCTGCTGTGAGAATGTGAAACTGGCTAATATATGAAATGCAAAATTAAAAATCATTCAAAGTAAAAAAAAAATTCCTATGCTGTACTGTACATCTCATGACTATTTTGTAACCACCAATCCGTACCTCTCAACCCCTCACCTTTCTCTCCCAGCCCCCAACCCCGCCCTCTGGCACCCCGCAGCCTGTTTTCTGTAGCTGTGAGTCTGTTTCTGTTTTGTTTGTTTATTCTCTTCTATATATTCCACATATAAGTGAAATCATATGGTATTTATCTGTATACTTTATTTCAAAATAAAATAAGTTTTAGAAATTACGAATTTTTTAATGCATCCCCCAGAAAGGCAGCTTTTAGGGTAAGATTTAACCAATAGCCATAAGAAATGAGAAGCAGAGCTACTTCTTAGTTTTTTTAAAATAAAGATTCCACAGAGTCCAAGGTGACAAGGTAGAGGCTTCCTAATGTTTTTATAAGTAAAAGTGTTGGTGACATTATACTATTCAGGACTCTCTCTGCTACTCTGATACAATTTTGGCTCAAAGTAGCTTAAATTACGAAGGAAATTAATTGGCTCACCTAATGGGGAAGTCCAGAGCAGAGGTGGCTTTGACATGGTTGGATTCCAGAGTTCATATTTTGTCCTCAGCAATCTGTCTTTGTATCTCCGGTTTCTTTACATTTTCTTGCCTTAATTATATGGGTCGGCCACAAAGCGGGCACCATGGCTGCTGCCTGGTGTGGCCCGGCCCGGTCTGTGTCCTTTCAGTTTTATAACTTCACTTTAAAAGGGCCAGCTTTTGCTATATCTCCTGCATTAAAAAAAAAAAAATCCATGGAAGATTCTGACTGGCCTGCCTTGGAAGCCTGCCATCCTTGAATCAATGGCTAAGGCCAGGAAGGCAGCGTGTTCCCATCATTTGCCAAGGTGCCGAGCCCCCCTTGAGCGCTGGCAGCGCTCTGGATCAGCCCCTCCTGAACAGCCGGGCAGCACTCCTCGGGGCAGGGGGGTTTGGTCCAGGTGGCAGGGAGACAGGATGCTAATAGACGCAGCGCGGCGTCCTGCAGCGAGGTCCTTACTGCGAGAGTTGCAGTGCGTTTCTCCTAAGTCCCTTTATACTCCCAAATCACTCTTTTCTCCTAATCCAAGACTTTAATCTTATAATCCTTAGATTTTCCTTTTCTATGTTAATTCTTGCATCAGTGCTTTCAAGCTATGTTTCCAATATTGTCTCCCTGTGTCCTGTTAATATAGTCAAGATATTTTACGTTTAAAAAATATTTTGTTGCCCTGACTGGTGTGGCTCAGTGGATTGAGTGCTAGACTGCGAACCAAAAGGTTGCCGGTTCGATTCCCAGTCAGGGCCCTTGCCTGGGTTGCCAGCCAGGTCCCCAGTTGGAGGCATACATGAGGCAACCAATCAATGTTTCTCTTGCATACTGATGTTTCTCTGCCTCTCTCCCTCCCTTCCCCTCTCTCTAAAAATAAATAAATAAATAAATAAATAAATAAATAAATAAATAATCTTTAAAAAAACATTTTGCTGATTCTCCCATTTCAATATCACAGGTTTTTCTGCCCTTTCAAAGTGGACTCACTCAAAGCATAGTAAGAAGCACAGCTATGTATTTGAACTGTGGTTTAATGCCTTTCAAGTTATATAACCTTGGGCAAGTTTCCTAAACTCTCTGAGCTTCAGTTTTTTTATTTTATAAAATGGAAACAATATTATATTTCTAGAGTTCTTATGAATATTGAATACTTTATATTATGAGCATAAAGACTCTTATTTTATATCTGGCGCAAAGAGTGCAGCTGTGGGATTAAGTCCAGGGTTTACTTAATAGATGTGTAGTTATTGGCAAATCACTTAACTTCACTGAACTTCACTAGTATAGTATCTAACATGTAAAAATAATGCCTGTTTTACAGAATTTGGGGAGGATTAAATGGGATCATGAATGACTGTCTCTAATAGTCACAACTGCTGCTACTTTTTCTAAAATTAATCACTATTTGCCCATTCAGTTTTCTTCTGGACTCTGGTTGTACTAGCTTAAATTGATCAGACCCTGACTGACTAATATGTTATAGAGCATGTTTTATTGCTTATATTAGTAAATAGACATTTAAATGTATTTTAGCATGTATTGGATTTAAAAGGAAAATAAACAGCTAGAAGTTTTCATTCTATTTGCTGTTCAATGGGTAAACAGAAAATGAAGACTTACGAGTTTATGATTTTCAAAATAGTAGCATCCACCTTTGTTAAAGAAAGCTCAGAAAATCAGTGAAATGTTTAGTGCTTTCATGGAAAAAGGTAGATTGATTACAAAAAGATGTGAAACAATCATGCAGAACGGAAAGCTTAGTTTAATCCTAAATAAGGGAATTATTTTAAATTATCAACATATAATTTTGCTTCAGAAAACATGTCGATGCATGTTACTTCGGGTGAGCCATAAAGAAGACCTCTGGCGTTCCGAGAACGTTGTGGCTTGCTGCTGGCAAGCGGCAGCGCTTGGAGACGGTCTCCACGCGGTGCTTCTCTGTGTCAGAGCAGACGGCAGATCACTGCCAACGTTTGTTACCAAACAACGCTGACATCATGCTTGATTCTGAGATTGTGCATGCGAGGCAGGCACCTCGTTTTGTATTCACAGGGCCGTGGATGATGTTCGGATAACCCTGAATTATAGTATTTTAATGCTTATCGCCTCCTTTCCTCAAGAAAACAACACTGATTCCATGATAGAGCTCCTGCACACAGGATGGATACTCAATATCCAGGACCCATCATGTTACACCATCTTAATATTTAACAAAAATATGTTGTTCGGTGGTTTTTTATCGTACTTTAGACCAGTTACGTGTCAATGATAAATTGGCTTATCTAGTTCAATGAAATTAATCTTTGTGATAAATAGTCATTTTAAATATTTTTAAAAGTAGGCAGACGCCACGACACTATGTAGGGGGAGCCCTTTCTCGCAGGAAGGGGAGGTTTGACAGTGCAGTTAGGCATTGATTTTCCAACCTTGATTGAGTTTTCTTTATGCTAATTGAGGGGCAAGCTGAAGAGCCAATACAAAATACAGGTAAACGCACAAGTTTTTATATTTGGCATTTGTAATAATATGAAAAGAAATCAAGCGCTGATATAGTTCCTTTTGGCTGCCCCTTGCTTCCGCTTTCAATCCTTTCCCTCTACATTTTTGCTGGCTCTTACCTTCGAAGTTGATAACAGACTGCTCTACTTGTTGACATGCCTTCATTTATAAAGGCAGATGTATTCAGTTTTGCTAAATTTATAGTTACCAACTATTTAATACTTGATATTTACTTAAGTCTGTATGCTCAGAGCTTTTAGGAGAAACAAAATATATACACGTTTATAGAAACATATATTTATTTAAAATACATATTTTAAGCAAAGGTTGCGGTCTGCCCCGGCCCGGCAGCTCAGCGAGTGGAGCGCTGTCCTGTCCACCGCAAGGTTGCAAGGTCCGGGCGTGTACGGGAGGCAGCCAGTCGAGGTTTCTCACGTTGATTTCTCTCTCTCTGCCCCCCTTCCTCTCTCTCTAAAATTAATAAACATATCCTTAGGTGAGGATTAAAAATAAAATTACTGGCTGGGATTGTCAGTTTTTTGTCAGCAGCTGGGCAGGGGGATGAGGACAGAGGAAGGTGTGAGGGAGCGGATCGGGTCGGGGGAGAGGTGCTGCGCCTGAAAGCACAGCAGGAACTGCGCCCGTCTGTCGCCTCCCTGAGCACTGCACCCCGACCTGGCCCACGCCCAGCCGCCCCTCTCCTTGCTCTGGCTGCAGTGGCGCCTAACCCCTCGTCTGCACACCCAGCCTCCCTGTCCCAGGACTTGTGTCCCCATTGAACTCCAGTAGCATCCCCTGTTTACTTCTCCTCTGGGAAGGCGCTGTCCCTTTACGTCTGTGTCCCCAGGACCGGGCACAGGTGCTTTCACCTCATGCGCTCATTGACTGACTGTGTACATCATGAAAGGCATCTAAAGCTTTTTTTTTTTTAATTTAATGGATTCACTTCATTCAAGGAAATAAAGGCTTATCCTTTTTATAAGGAGCCAGATGGTAAAATATTTGGCTCATTATCATTCATTTACCAAGGCGGGGACTTCAAGGGAATTAGATTCTCTAGGGCTGGCTCTTGTTTTCCATGCAGACTTTTTGTAGGGCCGCTCTCGTAGAGCTCGGGGGTGTGGGGGTGAGGAGGCTTCGAACCTGGTGTGAGACAAGTATTGTGGAGCAGGTATGTGCATGTTAGTGTCTCTGAGACTTCGATGGCAGAATTGCTAACGGAGGGAAGAATACAGTGTACTTATAGTCTAACTGAATATAAAGGGGAAAATGTTTGCTGACTTCAACATCTGGGGTCAAAGCATGGCCCCAAATAGCTCATAGATTTTTTTTTTCAAGTAAATATTTAGAGAATCAAAATGACAACAGCTTAGTGTACGTATTTAACTTTAGGAGATTTCATTTATTTAACTCTTTGCATATTTCAGTGTTTGTAAGTAGAAAATAGAAGCGGCCAATTTGTATAGGAACTTCTAAGTGGGTAAATAGAACCCTATTTGGTCCAGTTATTCAGGCAGGAAGTTAGTCTAACAAAGGTGTCAAATACAATTATCAGCCAATGTCAGATTTTCCAAGGAGCGACATTTAAAGTAGATGTTTACATAGTAGTTGTACATCCTAGGACATTGAGTAATGACAGCTTTTTCTATTTGCTTGGTGTAATTTTTAGAATGTTATATACGTCCCTCTCTTTCAGCTTACTGAGACCACAATTCATTAATTTTTTTAAAGATTTTATTTATATATTTTTAGAGAGAAGGGAAAGGAAAGAGAAAGAGAGGGAGTAGAACATTATCGTGAGAGGGACATCGATTGGTTGCCTCTGGCACGCCCCCCAAGCGGGGGCGCGGCCCACAGCCCAGGCCTGTGCCCTGATGGGAGTTGAACCTGAGACCTTTCACTCTGGGACGACCTGGAACTGAGCCACAGCGGTCAGGGCCCATTTATTGTTTTTTACTTTCATTTTTTTACACTGTGGCAAAGACCTTATATTTATTTTTTACTCTCCTAACTCAGAATTTTTAATACAGTATTTAAACAGAGTCATAGTTCTGGTTTTCCTCTTCTCAAAAAGGCTTTCCAGATTACGATACAATATCATAGATAAGATTATGGGAAGAATGCTTAAAATTACTTAAAGAGCGAGCCTATTATCACACATTCTCAAAAGTTTCAGAAACCCTAATTACCTAATGTGCTAATAACAAATTATTACCTATTCATTAAAGCAAGTGCTATAATAGCCACTAATTTGATTTGAACTCTTTAAAAATAATGAAGTTGCATTCTTTACAAATAGTCCACACTAAGATTTCTTTCCTTGTGCAATATGCCTTTTCTAACAGAGTTAATTCGAAATAGAGATTGTTGCTTTTATATTATCAAATCCAGTTGCCCTTCTCAGCAAACGGGCAACAGACAATGGAAATCCCTCAATTCACTGGCCTCTAATTGTGTATCAGCCAAGGGGACACTGGTCTTTCACCCGCTCTGACATTCTTGGGAACAAGGCTCTGAATCAAGGCTTTCCCTACACAGGCATTTGAAGCCAACAGGGGCTAAAAACGGCAGACTCCTTCTCTGGTCCACTTTTGCACATGAGCATCTCTGTGCTTCTTTGGGGACCAGACACTGTGAATCAGGGAGAGGGATTCTCAGGAAGTCACTTAGGTAAATGCAGTGGTAGAAGCCCGAACACTGTCAAATCTTTTCCTTTCTTTTTGTTAATCCCCTTGTAGCTTTTTCATCTCTGCGGCCTTGAACTCAGGAGTCACAGATATTTTAGGTCCTTACAGGTGTCCCACAGGGCATCTGCAATTTTTTTTTTAATTTTTAAAAATTTAAAAAATATTTTTCAATTACAGTTTACATTCAGTTTATTTTATATTAGCTTCAGGCGTACAGCGTAGCGGTTGGACCATCACATACTTAACAAAGCGCTCACCCTGATATTTCCAGTGCCCACCTGGCACCGTACACAGTTATTCCAATATTATTGACTGTATTCCCTGTGCTGTGCTTCACATCCCCGTGACTGTTCTGTAACTACCGATCTGGACTTCTCAATCCCACCACAATTTAGAGATTCCTTCTTTGATTTCAGACTTCATTCTCCTTTCAGATAAAAATACCTCTGGGAGGGTATTATTAGATTTTATTGGTCATTTAAATCTTAATGATGGCAACACACAAGATTCTTTCTGAAAAACTGTTGTTTTATAGAAAGAAAAAGAGCAACATCAGTAAGATTCTGGGAGGACAGTATTGCACTATCTGCCGTAACTGGAAGTACATTGATCCCTTGACCCAGCCAACCCCTCTTTGGGAACATTGGTGAGGAAAAAGGTTAGCTATCTTTTATGTAGAAGAGGGAAAAAAATAAAATAATAAATGTAATCCTTTCACTTGCATAGAGAAACACTTGCAGGAAAGAGGAGAAGTTACTAAGAGCAGTTACGAAGTTATGCAGAAGCAGTAGAGGGGCACACACAGGGGTTGGCGTCCGGGGACAGAGAGAAGTGAGACATGTTTTTGTAAATGTAAATATATTTACAAAGAATATTATTCTCAATTATATTCTTACATTGTTTTGATTTTTGAATCACGCGACTATGTTATCTATTTTTAAGGTGGCTTAGTGAATGAAGGAATGAAGGATGATTAAAATTAACATAAGAGGATAATTCATCTTAAGTGAGGAAGCTTACAAACGTTGAACACAGATTTTACCTTTACCACCGCAGAAGGCCGGCTCTGACGAGCTTCCCTCACCAGAGGCCTTCAGTCGTTAATGGGGAAAACTTAAAACGTGCAAGGAATCGTTTGACAACCTGGCCAAGTGCCACTCAGCCATGTTCTGTGTTTCCGCAGATGCCAGAAGAACAAGCGTTCTGTGTTTTGGTGAAAATCATGTATGACTATCACTTGCGAGACCTCTACAAAAACAACTTTGAAGATCTGCACTGCAAATTTTATCAGCTGGAGAGACTACTGCAGGTAAACTGAAATTTGGTGGAGTTATAGAAACAGTCTAATAAAATTGATGAACTGTCATGATTTGTGAAAGTTTAATGGAATTCTACGCAGAACGCAAATGGATTTGGTGTCTGATCAATATCTACACTGGTTTTGATACTATAAAATATTTATTTAACCATTTGATTATTTAAAAAATCATCTCCCTTTTTAGATATTCAACTTTAATATACTTTGAAGTGTGAATATGGTGAGTTAAATCAAGGAAGAGATTGTTGAGTATTATTTGTAAAGAAATGAAGCTATTTACAGAATAAAAATTAAAATACTGAACTGTTTTCTCTGTATTAATTGACACCAGTACTATATTAGTCCACATGTAGAGAACACTTTGAACAGATAGAAAGATATCGAAAGGAGAATAAAAATACCTGAACTATTATAATGTGGAGACACACTTTAAATTTTTCCCCACGTAAGGTGAAGAGATTAAGAAGAAAAGAACTCGTAGCCACAGGCAGCGGTGTGGAGATGACCAGAGGGAAAGGAAGTGGGGGTAGAAGAGGGCGCGGGGCTGGATGGTGATGGACGGAGGCTTGACGCGGGCCGGTGAACAGATGATGTGTTACAGGACTGCACACTTGAAGCCTGATGTAATTTTATTAGCCAGTGTCATCCCAACGAATTCAATGAAAAATTTTAAAAAGATTTCCCACATAATTTCCTGATCTCAAACAGAGTTGTAACTATTTTATACTATGTACATGTAAATGTATATATGTGATAAACATTATATATGTCAAACATTACATAATAAAAAGATTATGAGGGCAAAATTATTGACTAGTGCTAATAAAAAGAATTAATGAATAGCTTTGAAATTCCAGCTGAGATTAAAAATCTTAAATTTATAATGGATCTATGCATTCTCTATATGAAGTATTGGGAACCCAAGGGAAAGGTGAAAAAAAATATATGAACGGGGGTGGTTCCATATCGGGGAAAAGAGAAATGTTTGGGAAGGTTAGTGGGATATGGCAGTAGAACGTACCGGCAGGAGCTCACTGCCTGACCTGTCAGGAGACCTGTAGGTGTCTGGAGAGGGGAGCGAAGCCCCTAAGAGACTGAGGGGACCGGGGAGTGGGAGGCGGAGATTTGCAGCGAGGTGGAGGACAGCTCTACCGGGAGAAGGAAGGCGGGAGGGTGGAAGACCGTGAGTGTGAAGAACAAATAGAGGGGAAGGCTGTCAAAGAACCTAAGCACAATGGCAAGTGGTCATCAAGGGGAAGGCAGGCTGTAGAGGAGCCTGGTAACTTAAACATTAAAGGCTATAGGCTCTTTTTTGGAGATGTAATTCTCCAAAATTTGTTCGGGAATATTCACTTCTCATGTGTCGCTTACCAAAGTTTATGTTGTTTCAGAGGTCACTAATTTTAAGGACTTTGAAAGTCAAGTATTTATACCTGATATATGAGCAGCGAGTCCAGGGTATAGTGAAGAAACCCAAACGTGGTTTTCCATGGGCACTGCTTGCATGTTAACTGGGTAACCATTGAGCACCCACCCCATCGAAAGTACGAGATGGGCACATTTGGGTGTTTTTCAAAGAGCATCTTGCACAAGAAGTGGGATTTTTGTTTTTGTTTTTGTGGTCTGTTTATGAAAGTGGGCTTTTACATGTCTTTGCCTTTCAGTTACGGGAACACTGTGCTAATGCTGTGCGCTTTGCCTTTCACGCTTTCGAAAGCATTTACTGGTATAGCTTGGAAAAAAGATAAAGCTGGAGCATGAAGGCATTTTAAGGAGACATTCAATTCCCGTATTATACACTGGCATTTCCTGTATTTTGCCACTTTTTAAAGATATCGTAGATAGTTTCTTAAACATTTGGTTATGTTTTGGCCTTTTTTAAGTGCCAAAAAATGTACTGCAGTGGTACCACCAACGATGATGTTGTCATGAAGTACATCTCTCTCCTAACTAGTTAGGAGGTGAGCCCTGAAGGGGGCGCTGTCACTTGGCCCTGGAGTCATGACACGCCCTGGGGGCACGTGGGGACTCTGAGCCTTTCCCGAGAGAGAAAGCCAATCCAGCGAGCAAGCGATGACCTTTGTTTTTGGTTCCTAACAACCCTGTCTTTTCCTCAGTGATCTGTCCCATCCCTAGTTCTCATCTCCTGTCATCACTTCTGTGCCATTTCATACAATTCAGTGAATGCGGCAGTAAAATGGAAGCGTTCGTAGGAAGCTTGTTATAAATTGCAGTTGTCACAGGAAATAAAGCTGCTTCCGCGTTCCGTCTGCTAAATTTTCCACTTTGACTTTTAGGAGCAACTGCCGGACCTGCACAGCCATTTCTGTGACCTGAACCTGGAGGCACATATGTATGCCTCGCAGTGGTTCCTCACTCTCTTCACCGCCAAGTTCCCGCTCTGCATGGTCTTCCACATCCTCGACCTGCTGCTGTGTGAGGTAGAGTGACTCCATCTCTCGGTCCTGAGCCCAAGTAGAAAGCAGTGCCTACGTAGTTAACATGGTTACAGTTTTCTTCAGTTTCTTTTTTCTTGTGACATTAAGCTATAGATACTGTCCCAAAATTTCTATTTGAATTCTTATTAAAGACTATTTTAATTGTAATTTTATTACTTGTGAGAAATGAAAAGTTAAGGTGTATATAATTCCTACAAACTAAAATGTGGCAATTTGTATAATTCATAATAAGCTCATATATGTGTGATGATGGATTACAAATATAAAAGACCTTTAAAATTAAATAAATGCTTTAGAATCAGGTATTTTTAACAGTAATGCAGTTATACTCCAAGAGTGAATATAAATGAAAACTTTATAATAATTAAATCCTCAATTTATAAGATATCTCTTTGGATATGATGTTTGAGACTCCATCCAGCTAAAAGAAAAGTGACAAAGTTTTTGCATCACATAATTGTGCAAAACTGATTTTTGAATATTTTGAAATAATGCTACTGTCTAAAAAGTTAAAAGATATTAAAAAATCAGTTTGCACAATTTCTTAGGTATCTGTAGTATTTATTTCATGTATTGTTTTTAGTTTCTTAGATGACTACATTTATTTGCTTTACCCTCTTAAAGAAATAAACAATATTACACGTACATACCATGTATACTAACCATCAAAATGGTTAACATTCTTAACAGTGTTAGAAAGTTGCTGGATGAGAAGAATTTTCTTACATTGGAAATATAAATGTATATAAAAATATATCTGAAATTTAAAAGCTGTAGTAATTACTCCAAAGTATTGAATATGAGACTAATATTATAATCTAGGCAGTTTTGTATTACTGTATTACTGTTCTTACATAAAGTTGCCTCTTTCTCAAAAGAAAATTCTATTTTAATAACCCTAGGAACTAGAAATTTAATTACAAGATTTAAAAGGATAAAAGGTATCAGCTGTATAAAGCATGACTTACCCCTCAGCCTCCTGCATCAGGAGCCATTTCATATGTGAACACAGCTGGATTTTACCCCTCAAAGGTTCCGGTTGGTGTTTCACAATACTGGAAGGTGCAGAGCATTTTGTAGACACATAAGCTTTTTAAACATTTCCAATGTATTTTGATAAAGAAGGGTCAAGTGACTTGCTGAGGATCACAGAATAAGTTCTCAAATATTGAATGCATAACAGTTAGAGAAGTTGATTGATAACACATTCATTCTACTTGTTTTACTTACAAATTAGTTTACAGAATGCTATCTAAACTTAACCTGAACAGAGAAGCAGAATGCAGAATTAGGAGCCAAAGCTTTATTCAAAGTCAAATGGTGCGATCACTGGACTGGTAACTTTAGTCTAAAGTCGCCTCTACTTGGTATTGGAGCACCGTTATTGGGTTTTCTGAACCCCAGAGAGAGAGTTTTTCAGGAAGTTTTATCTTGAAGATATTTGAATTTCTAATTTCAGTTACTAAGAAAAATTAGCAACATTTATGGTGAGGAAAAGAAAAGAAAATTTATAAGCCTTCTTATCACTTGTCAACTATAGTTCATAATCACGGGGTTTGAAGAATCTTAATGCTCATTAAAATTAAGAAGAACATCGTAGATAGATGTCAGTTTCCCTCTCTCAAACTGATGCTCTGCAGCTGTTTCAGGAAGTTGCATACACAGCTTTCCAAAACACGGAGTAGCTTGTAATCACAGCAGTACACTAACCAGGGTAATAAATATCACACCTTAACAGAGCAAAGTAGCTTTAAAGATAAATTTTATGGGGAACAATAGTGCAGTAAGCTTCAGGATATTTGTTCTTTCCACTAACTCATCTTTGTCAGAGTATTATTTTGCAAAGGAAATTTTTAGATAAACTTTTACTTCCTGCCTGTCTGCGTTCACTCTGCCCATTTCCTTCTTGTAGTTAATAAAATATTTATATCAAAGCTATTCTTTCACATGATAAAATATTCTAAAAGAAGAAATGGTAACATAGTCTTAAACAGAATCATCCATTTATGTTTTTTGTCATATTCTCTATTTTTTAAGAAAACAATTCAAATCTTGATGGTTATAAATTAATGTTTAGTTACAAATGGAAGGCTAGGAAATTCTCATATGGAAAGTGTTAATTTTTCAAAACTTTTCGAAGGCCCTCCTCACCTTCACTTCCCCTGTAGTCATTACGCCTCCCAAGGGTGATCGCTGTCCTGCCTTGGAACACCATCGAGTGGATTTGATTTTTTTTGGAACTTTACATAACTGGAAGCATATCATATGAATTCTTTCTTGTCTAGCTTTTTCATTTATCTTTGTGTTTATGAGATTCATCCATGTAGGTTCATGTAGGTGTGGTTTGTTTGTTCCATCGTAAATGTACCACAATTTCTCCATTCTTCCATTCTACTGTTGATGGATGTTTGGGTCATTTCCAGACTAGGGCTATTATGATCAGTGTTGCTGTGAATGTTCTTGAACTTGTCTTTTGGTAAACACACATATGCACCTTTTTGGAATTGCTGGGTTAGGGCATGAATGCACTAAGGTTCATAGATACCATCAAGCAGCTCTGCAAGTGTTTTGAGCATTACTTATTGAGTTGTTTTTATTCCCTAAATATCTTCTTTGTGGTCAAGGGCAAGGTTTCATTTTATTTTGTTTTGATTTTTAAGAGGGCAGGTCCTGGATCATGTTAGAGTCCATGAATATGAAACAAAATGCAACTCATTTGGTGACTGAAGTCATTTCCTTGATCTTGAAGGTTTATACAGACGGGACTAAGAGCTGGGTCTAAGGGCTGAACCGCGTTGGTTCTTCCGTGAGGGGAGTCGGCCTGGTGGGGGAAGCCCAGCAGCGTCCTCAGTTACAGAAGAAGCAACATGGAGACAGCTGAATATGGAAGTGAAGATACTTGGTGTTTTAGTTAACCCTCCCGATACCACCTTGTTTGTGTTACTTGACCTATATATGTCTCGGTTTCTTCACTGTTAAATGAAGCTAACAATACCGATCTCCCGATTTTATATAAATGACTAAGTGAAATTGTGAATAATAAGGTGCTTAGCACTGTGTCTATCACATGGTACATATTCAGTTCACATTACTCTCCATTCTGCCCCATCTGCCAGTATAGCCCCTCCAGTCGCTCTCAATTTCTCCGCTTAACTGGCTGGCTTCAGAGATGACGCGAGGGCCGGGCGCGTACCTCCCAGCAGCCGTTTAACTAGAGCCGCCCTCCCAACAGCCTGTGTCTGCCCCGCCGCCCTCACTCCCACTTGCGAGGTCCCATGTCAGAGCCGGAGCGGCGGCCATGCACCTGAACGGCGGTTTCAGTCTACTTCCTGTTGACGGGTGATTTAGGTAGCCCTCCAAAAGTATTTTTTCCGCCTTCTTTCAAAAGACATAAGGGAAGCAGTATTTCTCTCAGTCTTGACAAGATAACTGACAGCGGGTATTTGAAGCTGACTCTTCCCAGACAGTTCGATTTTTAGAGTGTCAGATGTATTCAGCCTTTTATAGTGACTTGGTATTTCATGAAATTTAAGGAAATCAGTGACCTTTCAAAGGGGCGTGTATTTCTTGCCTCTCCTTTCTTCTTAGGATAATAAAAAATAATATTTAAAATATCTTATTAAATACCACTAAGTATCACCCCCCTTTCCAGGCGGTTTTCTGAAGCTGTTGTCTGAGGAATAGATTTATTATATGATGTTCTTGCTCTTTGCCCCATTTTCCTCCCTCAAACAGTAATGTGTTGAATTTTTAAAAATTGAGATATAACTGACATAATATTTTGTAAGTTTGAGGTTTATAACCTGTTGGTTTGATACATATTGGTTATATATTGCATTAGCTAACTGTAGCATGAGCTAACACCTTTATCAAACAATACTCTGAATTTAAAAAACATCAGAATGGGCCGATATAAGGAAGATTAAGAATTCTATCTTAAATGTAAAACTTTCTAAAAACTCTAAAAGTAGTGATTGGCCACAAGAGTGCGGGTGGAGGGCAGGAAGGAAGAGCTTCGACTAACCAATCAAAGGAGTGCTGTATAGACTACTTTAACATTTTACTTAGCAGTAGAAGGCTTCAGGACTAGGAAAAACTTTCTAAAATCCTATTTCTGGACTGGACTTTTGAAATGCCTATTTCTTCCACTAGGTTATAAATTTCCAGAAAGTGAAGCCGCATCTCTGCACTGCCATACACCTAGTCAGCTTATGGACACACAGGAAATATCTGTGGAAGGAAAGAAAAAGAAAAAAAAATTAAAGGATGAAATTATTTTTATTGTCTCAATATAAATGTGTTTATGAAATCCTGCAGGCTGAAAAATAACTTTGCTCTTGAGTTTTAAGAGAAGAAAGTAAGCTAATGTGTTTAGGAATCCCTCCTGTTTTAGTAATTGTATTTTAAGAAACAGAAACCCAGACATAGTCGCTCAAGTGGAGGCAGGGGGATAAATATACAGGGAACTCAGGAAAAGATGCGCAAGCAAACCTCAGAGAGGGCAGGTGCCAAGGAGGCTCCAGGACCCACCTCTGTGACTGTGTCACTCTCTGTGAGTTAGCTGTTCTCCTGATTTCTTGGCCTGTTTCTTTATAGCTCTGGTTTGCACAGGGCTTAATCTCAGAAAGATCTACCATGACCATTCAGCTCCAGCATCATCAGCTGCTGACAGCTTGGATTGCCTCATTGGTCCTGCTCCCAGTTTAAAATACACGTGCATGGTCAGAGGTCCCAGGTATAGGCCACCTTACACTGCTTGTCCATCTCTTGCCCAGCATGCTGTGGTGAGGGGTCATCTCGGACCGAGTCACTTAACAGAAGGCAGATTTTCTGGGAAGGGTCATTGGTGGATCTGGCACAATCAAACATTTCTAGTGTGCAAATACTTCGTGGACTAAAATTCTTATGTTGTCTGCTTTGAAATCAATCGGTATTTGAGAAGTATAATATTTATTTAACTAAAATGCTAATGCATCTCAAAAACCAACTATATAGTATCCAGACATGAATATTTAATTAGAATAGAGAGTAGCATACTTTTAATATAATATTAAAAATTATGGTCCTCAGCCCTGACCAGTGTGGTTCAGTGGGTTGGGCATGGTCCTGTGGAGTGAAAGGCCACCAGTTCGATTCCTGGTTAGGGCACATGCCTGGGTTGTGAGGTCAATACCCGGTTGGGGGCGTGTGAGAGGCAACCGATTGATATTTCTCTCTCACATGAAAGTTTCTCTCCCTCCCTTTCCCTCTCTCTATAAAGAAATAAAATATTTTTAAAAAATTATGGTCCTCAGGCTTGAAGTGGTAGCAGTGTCCCAAATTATTTCCAGGGTATAGTTTTTGCTGGTAGAGTTTTGAGTAAAAACAGCATGTGTCTTAGGTACAAATACATTATTTTAATGGTTATCTGCAAAGTAACATAACATATTTCATTGCTCTCCATCGTCTGGAAATTGGATTGTGGAAGCATCTAACTAATACCTGTTTAAAGACCTCCCTTTCAATTATGAGTAACAACAGTCCCCTGATGTATAAATCATTTAGGTTGTACAATGGAGAAGGGACACTGTCATACAGCATCAGCTGAAAGTAGTTGGAAATGAGGACTTGTTTTGGAGGGTAGGTACTTGGCTTCACCACCTAGTTTTATTCATACCCAATTTTTGCTGATAAACCCTCAAGCCTCGCTTTTTAAGCCTCTCCCGACAAGAGGGTTTCTGGTCCACGCATTGCACTAAAAGCTTTCCATACCCCCTTCCACTTGTTCTTGCCTTCTCCAAACAGACTGCCGCCCTTCGTCCTTCTCAGCTTGTAGGTTAGCCAACTTAGAAACAGTTTGTTTGGTTTTAATTTACATGAGCAGATAGCCTGATTATTCTTGTCCATCTCTATAGCAAATAGACAGATGACCTTTGCTTCTCTCAAGCCCCCATTACCTACTCTTCTTTAAAGGTCAAAGTCTTATCAGTTCTTAACATCAGTTGGGATCTCTCAGTGCAAGACCCTGGACCTCACATCCCAGGTGCTCCTCCTATGGTCTAGCAGAATGTCACCATGAAATGGCTTCCTCTGCTGCTCCTGGCATTCTTCTCTAGCTTCCCTCTCCAGGCACTTTGTTATCAGCATCCATTGTTTGGCGTTTTTAACCAAACAATGGTTTGACCTTTTCATCATTTTCCCAGGGCCTCTGCATTATATCTAGACGTACAGTAAATATGCAGCCACCAGCACTAGAATTGTTGATTGCATTAGTTAAAAAGAGGATTAATAGGACCTTCTGGTCTGCTTTTTGGATTGTCTTACCAAGGTTTTCAGAAACTCTTATTTTTTAGAAGTCCACTTGACATTTTGCTTCTTATCCATGTCCTAATAAATAGTCCATTTTGCTCTTCTTTGCTGAAGAATAATGCCAGAAAACTTTCCATTGAAAAGAGCAATTTCCTGCATGTTCCAGTGCCTCAGTGACCTATTGGATTGCAGCTTGGGCTCCAGCACAGTCTGGTGGTGGTTTCTTACTTAAGGCATTGAGTGGTCACGGTCTCGTTGTTCTCCAGCTTCCCACTGCATCTCTGGTTTATGCCAGCCGGCAGAGAGACAGGGATTCATTTGGTCCATAAGACCCCTTAATACACAGAAAAATTTGTACATTCTTAATATTCAGAATCTCCCTTTCCCTCTCTTTGTAAAAAGATGAAAGCTAGATATCCAATAGTACTGATATAGCCTATACTTTAAGTGTTCTTTTAGAATCAAAGCACATTTTATTTCATAAATAATAAGCTTTCAACTTGAAAAGTAAACAGCTTAAAATAAGTGACTATAGGTTGAACTGAATGGTGCCAGGCACATTCAAATACCATGAATCAGTCTTGAAATATGTGAAATTTTCAGGCTTTGGAAAAACAGGTCACCTTTGGCAGACAGATACTACTTTTCTTATTCACCTATCTAGAAATATGATCCAGTTCTTGTTCTTGGGGATTAACTGCTAGTGATGTGAGGGTTCTTTTCAGGGTGATGAAATGTTCTGGAATTAGACACTGGGGGTGGCTGTGTAACCTTGCAGATATACTAGAAATCTCTGGGTTGTGCACTGTGTAACGGTCGATTTTGTGGTCTTTGAATTCCATCTCAATTTTAAAAATAACTTGAGGGGGCTTGGGAAGTGCTTGTTAAACCTATAAACTCTGTGGACCCACCTGAGAGTCAAGATTCTTTGAGGATATGACCCTAGAAATCTGCATGTTTAAGAGATTTTCCCAAGTTTTTAAAGTTTCCAAGTTTAAGGAATGCTGATGTAACAGTTGTTTGTACTTATACATTGAAATGTGTTTGAGCCAAAGGACATATGCTCATTGATCATTTTAACCAGCAGGAGCAGCAGCAAAGAGTTACTGGCAGCTACGCCATGTCCCATGTGAGAGTTACCAGGTTCTCTGCCACAGACCTGTCTCTGGGGGACTGAGGACAGTGAGACAGAGAGGCATGAGGGGGTGCACTTTTCTCCCCTTAGAGTTTATTCTATTGACTAATTCTAGAAATTAAAGTCCTAGTTCACAGTAATTAATTCAGGGAAACACAAAACTTAAAGGGAACTATCTAACGCTGTTTCTGTGGTTGCTGTATTTTAGTGTTGACATAGGGGGTAAAAAGTTGGTCTGTTGATTGTGTTTCAAGGCTATTTTGCTCAGATGTTACTGTGAGCCTATCAACAAAGCCAAGTTGATAGAGAACAGATGAGTGTTTGACAGCCAGACTCCCTTGGCACTAGAGTCTGGATCAGGTCTGTTTTGCAGCAGTTCTACAGCAGGACAAATCATGATTAGCAGTAGGCAGATACTTCATTTCATGGAAATTTAAGTGAAGAGCAGGACTGAACCTTCAGCTGCCAAGCAGGGAATGAAGGTGAACCTGCATTCTTCCAATACAGGCTATTCTGAGGGAGGCAGGTGCTTATTCAGATTTTTACTTTCACTAGGTCAGAAAATGATATATGATCATAAACAGTATCCTATATATATTAAGCTTATAAATTTCTTTTGAATATCTAAAATTTTTTCTCAAAGTGTCAAAGCTTTTTATTTTACTTTATTTTTATTTTTATTTTAATCCTCACCTGAGGATATGTCTATTGATTTGAGAGAGAGAGAACGAGAGAGAGAGAGAGAGAGAGAGAGACATCAGTTGCCTCCTGTACACGCTTTGGCCAGGGATCAAACCCACTACCTAGGCATGTGTCCTGACCAAAGATCGAACCCTCAACTTTTTTGTGTATGTGGCAACACTCTAACCAGGCCAGGGCTCAAAGCTTTTTAAAAATGAAATTCACAAATAATTTTTAAAGAAAGAGAGGTGTGCCTTGATATTCCATAAACTGTCGTTGATACTAGGCACTCTTACTTTGACCAAGCCTGTTTCTTTCTTTGACAATAAAAACACATCAGATTTAAAAGATTCTACATTTATATAAATGGTTTGTTATAATGGTTTTGTTATATTTTAAGCTCAAGAGTATGCTATAGAACAAGTACTTTATTCAATTAGAGTATGGGAACATGAATGTGACTAGCTTTTTCCACTTTTTTAAATCTCATGATGTGCCTCAGATTTGGCATATCCCAGTCTGGAAAGCACAGTTACAAAAATGGTAAGCCACTGAAAGTGTAAGTTAGGGTAATGTCGTGATGATATACGTGTTTTAAAAACACATTTCTGGGGGAGCCAAAACAGTTGTGCTATAATATCAACCAACATATATTCAGCGGGAATAACAACATTAAGAATAAATGCTGCCCTGACCAGTGTGGCTCAGTTAGTTGGGCATCATCCCTCAAAACAAAAGGTTGCAGGTTTGATTCCTGGTCAGGGCACAAGCCTAGGTTGCAAGTTAGGTCCCCAGTTGGGACATGTAAGAGAAGCAACCAATTGATGTTTCTTTCCCTCTCTTTCTCCCTCCCTTCCCCTCTCTCTGATAGTAAATAAATAAAAACTTAAAAAAGAAGGAATAAATGCTGACCTCCAAAGTGTAAAGGAAGGAGTAAAACTGTCAGTATTTGAGGGTGATACAATTGATTACATACACTATTTAAAACCCTAAAAAATTCAATAAAGTTGCAGGATACAAAATCAATATACAAAAAACCTGTTGTTTTTCCATACACTAACAACAAACTATGAAGAAGATAAATTTAGAAAACAATTTCATTTACAGTTGCATCAAAAAGAATAAAGTACATACGAATACATTTAACCAAAGAGGTGAAAGACTTGTCCACTGGAAACTATAAGTCACTAATGAAAGAAACTGAGAAAGACAAATAAATAAAAGGTGATTCTGTGCTCATGGGTTGGAAAAATTAATATTGTTAAGATGCCTGTGCTCCCTGAAGCAATCTACTATCAAAATTCCAGTAGCATTTTTTACAGAAATAGAACATACCATCCTAAAATTTGCATAGACCCACAAAAGACCTCAAATAGCAAAATCCATCTTGAGAAAGAAGAACAAAGCTAGGGGCACCATGCATCCTCATTTCAAACTATATTACAAAGCTATAATGATCAAAACAGTATGGTAGTGGACTAAAAACAGGCACACAGATCAATGGAACTGAATACAGTGCTCAGAAATAAACCTACCACATATATGGTCATTAATCTATAACAAAGGAGGCAAGAATATACAATGGGGAAAGGACAGCCTCTCCAGGAAATGGTCAGCCACATGCCAAAGAATGAAACTAGACTACTGGCTTACACCAGACACACACATTAACTCAAAATGGATTAAAGACTTGAATTGTAAGACCTGAAACTATAAAAATCATAGAAGAAAACATAATTACTAAGCTCCCTGACATTTGGTCTTGGCAATGATTTTTTAGTCCTGACTCCAAAACCAGAGGCAAAGAAAATAGAAATAAACAAATGAGACTGCATCAAACTACAAAGGTTCTACACAGCAAAGGAAACCACCAATGAAATGAGAAGGCAACCCACTGAATGGGAGAAAATATTTGCAAATTACATATTTGATAAGAGCTTAATATCCAAAATATATAAAGAACTCCTACAACTCAATAGTGAAAAAAACAAAACAAAACAATTCAATTAAAAAATGGGCTGAGGTCCTGATGAAATACACAGATGGCCAACAGACACGTGAAAAGATGAGCTCTCCATCACTGATCGTCAGAGAAATGCAAATCAAAACCACAGTGAGACCTCACCTCACGCCTGTTAGAGTGACTTCCATCAAAAACAAACAAGCAATAAAAGAGCAAGTGTTGGTGAGGATGTGGAGAAAAGGGGACCTTTGTGCAGCTGTTATGGAAAACAATGGAGGTTCCTCAAAATATTAAAAATAGAACTACCATATATCCAGCAATTTCACTTCTGGGTATTTATCTGAAGAAAAGTAAAACACGGATTTGAAATGGTATCTGCACACCCTACCATGTTCATTGCAACATTTCAATAACCAAAACGTAGAAACAACCGAAGTGTCCCTTAGTGGGTGAGTGGACAACGATGATGAGGAGGAGGAGGAGGAGGAGTGTGTGTATAAATGAAATTTACTCAGCCATAGAAAAAAAGAGAATCTTGCTCCTTGCAACAACATGGATGGACCTTGAGGGAATTATACTAAGTGAAATAGTCAGAGAAAGACAAATACCATATGATTTATGTGTGGACTCTAAAACAAAATAGAACAGAACAAAAAACCACTCAGTATATACAGAGAAGAATTGGTGGTTGCCAGACTAGGGGATGGAGCGGGTGGGGGAAGTGGAAGAAGGGAGTTAAATGTACAAACTTCTAGTATGAAAAAAATAAGTCTCGGGGATGTAAAGCACAGCATGGTGGCTGTAATTAATGATACTCTATTGTATATTTAAAAATTGCTAAGAGAGTAAATGTTACAACTTCTCATCACAAGAAAAATAATTTGTAACTGTGTATGGTAGTCAATAGTAACTAGACTTACTGCGGTCATCATTTAGCCGTGTGTACAACTATTGAATCATGATGCTGTACATGCGAAACTCATCTAAACTGTTAAATATGCCACAATTAAAAGCAAATTAAAAAAGAAGGCATGCCGATGTTGGAGACTGTGGCTTTTACAAGTCTGAACTCTAGCACTTGTGCCTTTTATCTTTTGTTGTAAGAATACATTTAAGAGTATGTGGTATAATGCCAGATTGTCTAACAGCACTACATTGTTGTGGAATTATAGGGGTGGGAACACATTATAAAAGGTAAGCAAAATTTTTAGATTAGATTCCTTTCGATACGCTTTTCTTTTATGTGATTTCTTGTGTTTGGGGAGAAGGGTTTTATAGAATACATTAGTTAGTGAATTGTATTATGTCAGGAATATAACTAGATGTTTGAAGGTTGGGTTATCAAAGGCGTACATGGGAGTCCAAAGGGACTCACGAGCAATTTCAGAAGCATTAAGGAGGAGTGAAAAGTGGGAGACTCTAACAGAGTACCTAGAGCGCTTCGCAGGAGGCCAGGAGAGCCAGAAATGGAACAGCATGTGCTTCCAAATTGTTCTGAAGAGAGGCTTTTTCTTTTGTCTCTAGAAAATTCTAACTAATAGCTCATCAGTTCAACATCCAGGAGATCAGAGATACTCACAGAAAGGAATGCCTTATTTATTCCTCCACCATTTATTTGTTTAATAAATAGTGAACACCTATGATGTCTTGACACTGAGCTACATCTAACAGATGCCATGGTGAACGGAACAGACATTGTCTTTGCATTCATGGAGCTAACAGGCTAATGGGGAGACATAATAAATAAATACAAAAACACATGTAACTGTAACCTATGCACCAAACATAGGAGTACCTGAATGTATAACGCAAGTATTATTGGGTGTAAAGGGAGTCGTTGATAACAATACAATGATAGTGGGGACTTTCATACCCCACTACCATCAATGGACAGATCACTCAGACAGAAAACTAATAAGGAAATGATGGCTTTAAATGTCACATTAGATTAGATTGACTTAATAGACATTAATATGATCATACATTATAATAAATGCTATGAAGGGGAAGCACAAGCTGCCTCAAATTTTGTACTAAGTAAGCCTATTTTAGATCAGGGTTTCAAGAACGGTCTCTGAGTAAGTGACATTTCAAGCTGAGATCTGAGAGATGAGTAGGAGAATTCCCACGGATGGGTGGGGGAAATACACGTGTGAGGCTCTCGGGTGGGAGGAACTAAAAGAAAGCCAGAACTTCTGGAATAGAGAGAGCAGTTGGTCAACGGGTGGGTGGACCTGACCATACCAGAGCTTGTTGGTCCCATGGAGGGGCACATGGGGCTTTCTCCCAAGGGAAGCGCGAAGCCATTGGAGATCGTTCAGCATGGAACTGCACAGTCTGACTGAAATGTCTCAGAGATGGCCAGGGCTGTTGGGGATGCCCGGGCGCGGGGGGCGGCGGTAAGGAGGTGGGGGGGCAGTTAGGGGCTGTGTCCGCCTAAGAAACGGGGGCCGCTAGTCAGAAGTGTCGGCAGAGGAGAAGGGGGTGGCAGATGGGTTCCCACGCGGGGGCAGAGGCCATGGCTGTTGTTAAGGGCATGGTGAGGGGCTGGGGGCTCTGGTGGATGCTGACCGCTTGGTGAGGGCGGGTGAGGCCCGGCAGAACAGGACTGGAGTGGGTCAGAAAAGGGCGTGTACCTATAGCCAAGAGCATTTTGCGAATTTTTC
This sequence comes from Pteronotus mesoamericanus, assembly GCF_021234165.1. NCBI lineage: Eukaryota > Metazoa > Chordata > Mammalia > Chiroptera > Mormoopidae > Pteronotus > Pteronotus mesoamericanus. The sequence continues at coordinate 10,438,958 of NW_026555302.1, read as the reverse complement.
CTTTATGTGTTGTTTGGTCCTAAAATGAATTTGTGCAATGGAAGGTCAAAGCTAACTGTAAGTTGAACTCCTAAGAAGTATTGTTGCTGCACATTACCCAGGTTAAATACCTGTCTGGGACAGTGGAAATCATTACCCCTTTCCCAAGCACTGCATCCATAGCTTGAGAAAGAGGAATATAGTGCAGGAAAATTGTTGATGAGTTGTTGCTGGTTTGTTTTTTTTTTTTAACTTCTGAGAACATGATCTCCTATTTTCTCCCCCACAAGTTTTGTGTTTGGAAAAAGAGAATTAGTGGAATTTAGACTTACAAATTGGAAGCATCAGTAATGTACAATCTTTTATGTCACTTTTTATTTTTGTCTTTCAACCTTTCACTTCTACAACCTCTGTAGAAGTTGTGTCTATGGAATTTCTTTTCTGTCTTTTTTGCGAAAGTATAGTCCAGGTGCTTTACGTTTCCAAGAACGAAATGGCCTCCAGAGCGGTGGCTACTGCTCGCCGGCTTATGTGTGTGAGCAGAGGGGCTCCCCCGTCCGTCGGGCGTTCAGATCTGCGCGCTCCCAGGTTTTGCCAGGTCCGGGGCAGTGCTCGGGAGCGTTGCAGCCAGAAGAACTGTGATGCGGTTTGGTGGCAAAAAAATATAATTCAGCGTGAACTGTGGGTGACAGTAGCACTTTATCTCATTGATTTAAAATCAGTTTTGAAGCTATAATAATTATTTTATTGTCCTTAATTTATATTAGACTTGTTTGTTCAATAATTTGGCACTTGCATTTTTCCCTTTTAATTTTTATTCTTCCAAACATCTCTGCTGCGTTGGGGTTTTCATGAGAGGATTCATGTTAGGATTAATAGGGATTAATACCTCTATTAATAAGCTCTATTTGTAAATTGATTTGCAGCAGACTTTTTATAAATTAGGATACCTTTTCCTCTTTTATTTTCTCATACAATTTTTGATTAGCAAGCCTGGATCAAAAGAAACTTCTTCATCTACAGTGAATTTCAAAATGAAGTCTTTTAAATTATCTGTCACTATTACAGAGCTAATTAGAAAATTGGAGTTATTTTTGCAAAGATGCCAATTTTGACAGCTTGATCTTTGTGACTTTTTATCATTCTTTCACTGATGCATGGAGCCATCTGCTACTTGTGAGAAGTAGATTATATTTTGAATTACTAGGCAGAATAGATATATATGGTCAAAAAGAAGTGGATCTCAGATTTTAATGGACATTTGACGCAGCTCGCGGGCCCGTTTAAATGCCAGTTCGGATTCAGGGCTGGTGGTTCGGGGCCACGGACCCGAGCGCCTGCACAGCAAGCCCCGACCGCGGCGGTGCCGCGCCGCAGCAAGGCTTGGAAAGCAACAGCCAGAAACCACAGCCAGTGAAGACCTGGTCTTCCTTTGCACACAGTCAGTCTCATGCACCAGGCGCCAGAACGGCATTTCTCCGGAGAGGAGGGGAGGACTCTGGAGGCTCCCTCCAGAGGACACAGCAGGCCAATTCATTCTACACCCCCTGCAGTAATGCCGTGCGGAGAATTGTGTTCAGGACTCAGCCACGGACGCCCGAGCACTGTCATCCCCACGCCCTGCAGCCTCTGCTGCTCCACTGGAACCTGCTCAAAATCCAGCTGCAACTTTTACTTCTATTTGCAAGGCACTACTCATTTATTTCCACTGATATTGCCTTTAAAATTTTGCCGCATTAAAAAATGAAAAGCTGAACAAATTAGTTCCAGTACATAGGTTCTAGAACAGTTACTTGCCTGAAGACTGTTTTTTGGGGAGTTGACCATACAGTGATTCCCCCCCCCCCCCCCGCCAGCTGACGGTAGACACGCACACTCCTGTTTCCCGCGCACCCGTGTGGAGTCACAGGGCAATGTCACCGTCCACCCCTTCTCTGAGCAGGTGGTGCGTTGCTCCGACATGAGGGGCCCCTGAGCACAGTCACACAGTCTCAGGGTCCTAAAGGAAATTAAAACAGGCACAAACCCAGTTCTGCTTCCGGACATAGGAACTTGATTAAAACGTAAAAATTTGGCCTAAAGAAAAATTTAATGGACAGAACCTTTCTTCCAAATTCAACCTTAAGTAGAATAGCGTTGACTGTCCCATGCCCGTCCACCTCCTGGGCGGTGGCCTCAGGGACCAGCTACGCAGACAGGCAGCGCGCCGCCCTCAGAGGCACTGCCGCGAGGCCCCCGGGGTCCTGAGGCCGTGGGAATGGAGAGGCCGCAGCCCTGACGTGCTGTCTGCACACACTGAGGTGTCCCTCTGCGGGGAGTACTGCTCCTCACGCGTAGGATGTCTCGAAAAGGAGCTTTCATTTTGGTAACGTTTTCAGGATTTTGAATTCTCTTGCCTTTCTCAACATTTGTGAAAATTAGATCACATTGCTTGGGGACAAATATATATATTCCAAAAGATAATTCAGAAAACAAAGACCTTTATACCCTCGATCTCCACCATGAGGAGGCCCTTCTCCATGCCGCTCCTGGCTGTCCATCTTTACTTTCATTCACAAACTCACCGCTGTTTCAGTCTGCAAGGGGCCTGGAAACCCCTCCAGTCATAAAACAGCTGGATTCTCTAGGCGCAGTCTGTAAATGAGCCCTGGTTTCCTAACCGTGCCCTGGTGACGTTGGTGCCCGTCTGGTGAACTAGCGCTCAAAGACAGCCATGCTTTTATAAATCCATTCAGTCTGCCCTCAGTTTGAAACTAGAACATCAAGTGTTCTGACAATATTTAAATCATAAAGAATAATGGATTGTCAGACTGGGAAAGTACTCTATGGGTAGGTTGAGCCTATAACCCTTATTTAAAAGAAGGGGGCTTGTGTAAGTCTGGCAGGGAAGGTGATCAGACCCATAGCTGACCTCAAGCTCAAGCAGGAGTAGACAGCCTTGTAGTCGGGCTTACAGTTAATAGTCGGAAGGTGGTAGGTAGTTCTTCAGCAGTAGCCTGTGCTGTTTGGACCTATGCTACAGCATGCTCTCTAGTTTTATTTTTTTTATTAGGAGATTTATGAAGGCCTTGAGGGGAGTTCATAGGCAAACAACAGAAGAATTTGCAATTAGTACATATGAGGACAGATGACAAGAATTGAGAATATTAAACCTTGAAAAGCGTGCCTTCCAAAGCATCTTCAGCGACAGGGAGAAGTTGCACTCGGGTGCTCCCCACTCTGAGGATGGGCCGGAAGGAAGGGAATGTGTGCAGTAGCAAAGGGCAGCCGTCGGACGAAAGGCAGGGCCACACGGTGAAGCCACGGAACCTGGAGCAGGACGGGCATTCGGCTTCCCCGTCGCCTTCCCCACAGTCCCTGCTTGTTATCACTGTTTCCTGTGCTTGGGATTTGACATCTCAAGGCCCAGGGCGGGGCGCCTCCAGAGATCCTGTCCACTCAGCGACCTTGCTCCGTGGGCCTCCTGGTGACGGCGACCGCTCGGGCAAGATAAGCAGCCTCCCACTGAGCTCGGCTTCGTTGAACTAAATGTTTCAACTCCAACTAGCAATTTAGGAATAAATGCCAAAGACTTAGGTAGTGAGCTCCTCCCATTTTCTAGAAGCAAAACCTACCGGTTTTTAAGGTTTGTTAATCCTTTGATCAGCCTCTCCTGCCATGCCAGCTGCTTCCATCTCCTTCTGACGCAAGCTCATCCTTTTATGGCTGAGACTTTGGGCTGATTAAATTGATCGGGAAGTTGGAGAGACTGTTTTCAAGAAGTTATACAAGAATGTATAGGTCAGTTATCAAAATATGTAGCAATTTCCTTGAGACCTTCAATGACTGATATGCCTTATAACATCCTGGGAAGTTCAGTCCTGAGGACTTCCCTGTGATAACGTGTCAGACACGTACTGCGTAACTGAGCGTCAGGCACTGTTCCAAGCGCCTTACAGACAGTAACTCGTTCCCTCCTCACCGCTGCTCTGAGAGGCAGGTGCTGTTTCTGAGGAAACCGAGGCAGAGAGAGTAAACCAGGGCTCTGAGTCGGACAGGAGGAGCTGGAAGGTCAGCTGTGACCTCGGAAGGCTGGGCCCAGAGTACAGCTCATACCCTCTACTCTGCTGACTCTCCAGAAAGACAGAAAGGCAGGAAGGGGATCCGACTTGGAGGGAAATGAGGGCCCTTTATGTGGCCCTGGCACCTCTGGAACTGACAATAGCGTGGACCAGGGTCTGGGCCGTTGCAAGGGCCAAGGCGAGACAGCAGGCAGGGGAGCCCTGGCCCTCCCCCCAACCTCAGGCCTCTCAGCCGAGGCTTCCAGGCAAACTGGGCCCCTGAAAACCAGCTGGAGACTGGATGGAGAGGATGAAGGTCAGCTGGTGGGCGGGAACTGGTGGAAGTTCTTCATCAGGACGAAGGGCCTCTAGCTGGGACGGTCGACTGAAGCCCGCAGCTGAGGGGCAGCGCGATCCAAGCCGCATGGCTGGGAGGGGAGCAGAAGGGCGGTCGCCGGTGCTCGTGGCCAGCAGGGTGTCTTCGCAGGAACTATGAAGTGCTTCCCGGGCCACGCCCCTCCTTGCTTACCCAGGGTGGCATTACCTGTTATATTTTCACGTCCTGTCCGAATCTGGGGCCTGCTGTCGTAGGTGTCCTTGTAGAGATATGAATGTTAGCCTGTGCTAAGCAGTCCTCAGAATGGCTCGGAATCTGACGAATACCTGTCAAAACCTCTGATTTCATTTCTTTCCCTTATTTTTACCTGCCTTGTTTCTGAAAGGTCTATTTAATTCAGACATCACTGACCTCTAAGGATTCTTCCCAAGGACACAGATATATGTCTATTTAGTACTTCATTTATAAACAAGGGCAAGTCAAGCAAAGGTAAAAAAATAATTACCCACGAGTAGGCAGAGGCATTCATATGTTAGATTTATTTCTCCCCATTCTTGGGCTCTCTTCTCCACAACTCTACTTATAAAAAACTAACAAAGAAATCTATAATAAAAGGGAAAATATATAATAAAACTGGGGGAAGGAAGGGTGGGAATCACTCAAATTTTGTCATATTTTATATTCCATTATTGAACGAATAGAAGACTTAAGGGACAACGCAGCCATGAGAGTTTTAAAACGTCAGGACTTGTAGCAGAGGCCGCTGTGGAGTCCCTGTAATCTTCTTTAGGCTGCCGCCTGGTTTTCAGTGCTACACTCCTGACCTCTAGTGGTCATCTAGCAGCAAAAACCAACAACCCAAAAGACCTATCGTTTCACTGGTTACTCCATCAAACCCTGTTACAAAAGATTGAACTTTTTAAAGCACTTATAATATGAGAAGCAGAATATGGTAAAATACTTCTTGGCTAATGTGTTACAATATTCTTGCCATAGAGCCTGTATTTAAGAGCAGCCAACATTTACTTTCTATTTGCATGGTAATTACTTTCTTCTTTCTGTGGAAAAATACACTGCTTTGCAGATCACAGAAGTAAGAAATTTATCAGGGAGGAGCCCGGGGGGCTCTGTTCTGATAACCCGCCCACCAGGCCCCCGGGGCCCTGAGACGGCCACGTTGGAGTGAGACACTGGTAACGCTCAGCCTCCTGAGAAGCTGCCCGGCCCAGCGTCGCTCTGTGGGATGCGTGCCAGGAGTCTGTCGTCTCAATTTAGTCATGAGGAAACGGCACGCAGGTCCCACTGAGGGACATTCTATAAAGTAACTGGCCGGTACTCTTTTCAAAAGTGTCACGTTCATGGAAGACAAAGGCTGGAAAGGGCTCCAGATGAAAGGAGGCCGAGGAGACGCGGCGACTGAATTCAGGGCACGGTCCAGCATTGGGTCCTGGTCCGGAGGAAGGGCGTCAGCGGGACATTCGGCAGAATTTAAACACTGCTTTCCTGGGTTTGATAGTTACTCTGTGGTTACGTACAATGTTAACATTTGATGAAGCCTGGTGAAGGATATGCAGAGGTTCTTGGTACAGTTTTTGGCATTTGTTATCTAAATCTGAAATCATTTCAAAAATTAAAAGCAACCTTTTACTTTGTTCACAATTTCCTAAGTCAGGAATTTGGGGATGGCTCAGCTGTGTGGTTCGCGTCGGATTCACGTGGCTTTCACTGGGGCGCCTGGGCCTGGGGGGCGTCACTGCAGGATCATGTTTTCACTCACGGATCTGGCACCTGCGTGGCCCCCGCCCTCTTTCTTATGGCTGGTGTCTCATCCCGCAGGCCCTGTCATCTTCGTTTGACTTCTTCGGGCATGCGGTCTGAGTGTAACTGCACGTCTTACCTGCGGGCTGGCTTCCAAGAGCGAGTGCTCCAGGAGACAGGCCTGGGACCTGTCGGTCCACCGGCCTGGGCCAGGACATTGGCACGGCCTCACGTTCCCCACAGTCTGCCCAAGGTAGTAGCACAGTCTGCCCAGGTTCCAGAAGGGAGGACGGAGACCCCACCTGTCAGTGGCAGAAGTGTCAAAGAATTATGACAGCCTTTAATTCATCACAGATATCTTACAGAAGTCTCACTGAATTTGCAGTGGAGATGGGGTTAGATGTAAAAGCAGGAAGGTTTTCTGTTGCTTGTTTTCCTGGCAGGTATAAGTTCTAATCCTGGGTTTACCATTTACTAATAGTTTGATGTTTCTGAGACTGTTTCTTCATCTCTGAAGTGGTAGAAATAACACATAGGCTATGGAGCTGTTGAGAGAATTAAGTGAGAAATATATATGAAATAGAAGATCTAGTTGGCAGTAACTGTGTGAACCTAATAACTGCTAGTGTTGATTGAATACTTAGCAAGTGCTTAGTACATTAATATGTTTTTATACGTGGTCTCATTCAGTCCTTCCCCTTCCTGGGGTGGGATGTCCCATGCCAGAGAGGTCAGAAAGAGAAGCACCCATCTCCTCTGGCTCGAGCCGTATTCGCCTGTGGGTCTGCCTCGGCTGCTTCTGGTGTGCTCATTTCTCACGGCTATTGTTAGGGCCTCCACCTTTGCGTACCACTGATTTCTGTTTTGAGCCGCGAGGACCCAGGTGCGGAGGCACACGTGGCACTTTGACATCACCTTTTCAGCATTTGTTCCCAGTGCTGTTGGCATCATTTCTGACAGCTCCTCATGCAGCCTGTCAGCTCCCCGAGCCCACGATCGCTTGCTCATCAGAGCCACAGTGCACGCTGTCTGTTTCAATGAGTGCTCTGCTCTCAGCCTTGCTTGGTGCAGGATTGTGGGAGCGCAGTTGTTGGCCTCCCCAGGAACACGATGATCTGCACTTGGGAGCAATTATTTAATTTGGGGCAATTACTCGTGGGTGTTCTTTAAGTGAACACTTTTGTAGGCTGTGACTGAATTCTGAAACAGCAGCTTCCTGATCTGATCTCAATCTGTTGTCACTGGAGGAAGGTGGGACCCTTTCTTTCCCCAACAAGCTGGTTATTGCCTCACAGCCTGTGAGTGGTCAGCTACTTTTGTGAGTATTTTCGACTTGGAGACACATAATAAAATTGGGTTTCGGTAGAAGTCACCTATTTGTTATCTTTCTGTTCTCTGCTCTCAAAATTTACGTCCCTTGAAATGGAAGGAATCATTTTAGTCCTTTTAGGAATTAGAGGTCACATGAAATAATACCCAGCTAAGGGGTATATTCGCTCATTCACTTGTCCATTGAGCCATCTTCTCTAACTTAGTGGCTGAGAGTGTAGAGTGAGCACTGCTTAGGTTAAAATCCACTTACTAACTGTGTGACCTGGAGATTAACTCCTCTACATCTAAATTTCCTGTGTGTAAAATAGAATCTAGGGTTGTCATGGGATTATATAAGGGCATGTTTTCACTATAGTTAGTTCAGATCTTGGCACATAGAAAATATTCAGTGGATGCTACTTATTTTCTTGCTCTTGGAGGTAGACCTTGTATTATAATAAGTAACCATAACAACATATTTACTTGTTGCTTCTGCTCTGAACAATTCTCCAAATGCTTTACCCTTTGAGTCCTATTAGGAAACCTTACTCCCTCCCCTTTTAGCAACAAACAAATTGCTGGAGATTACATATTCCTAAAAAGGAGAGACATCTCGAAAATGTATAACATCCTTTTCTTCTAAAAGTACATTTCAAGAAATGAATTTCAGCTCAATTAGGCAAAAGTTGGATTATGTGAGAGTAGGCGGAAAGTGAGGCGGCAGCGGGGGGTTTGGGTTGATTTCACGGTGCTCAGAGGAGTGGCGCATGGTCCGCTCAGTTCCCCTTCCCGCTGGCTGGGAGGCGGAGGACCGCAGCCTGCATCGACGTACCATCCTAAATCCGGCCCGTGTGTAGGTTTTTGTAATTTAATAACACCTCTAACTATGGTCCTAAATGAGGATGTCTTATCTAAAAGAAAAAATAGATATTTTAAAATACACAGCTAAGGTTGTCTTTGTTTTTCTTCTCTTAAGAAATGAGGACATGTTTTTGTAGTGAAATAAAGATCTTGAGAGAATAGCAAGTTCTTCCTGGCTTTCAACAACTCAGAGGTCTGAAAGGGTCCTTGTTTCCATAGTCTGGCCACACTGTTCTAGTTTAGTTTAAGGTTGTGAAGTCTTTACTTTTCTTGTTTTTATTTTTTGTTTTTTTGTTTTTAATGGATAATGTCCAGAGCTTCAAGCAGATGCAATAATACCTGACTATTCTGAACTTGTTTAAAGAGTTTATACATATACCTTTTTTTTTCTGTAACTGCAAGTCATCTCTTTAGCTTCCCAAACTTAAAAAATTATCTGCTTTTCTTTTAAAACAAATACTCCTTAGGCATAGTATTCATTAACACAGCGGGATTATCATGATGAACTAATGTTAACTATTGAAGGGTTATTGACCCCACTAAATGGGCTAAGATTGCTATAAATTTTATAGTTTTTTAAAAGTGTATTTTCTATTTCCATCAGATCTAATGTTTTAATTATGGCAACTGTCCTTAAAGGCTATCTGTTTCTAATCCCATCTAGCACACACTTTGGTGTTAGTGTGCTACTTCTAGTATCTATAAACTATAAAATCATATCACCAAGCTAATTTGAGTAAATGTTTCTCTTGGTGTTGGTAAGAGCTATTTTGGCTATTTGGAGATCATTAATTTTTTTAAATTTCTAAGTTCTTGTTTGCATTTTTCATAGCTCAGTTGTCCAGTACTTTCACTTTGAGATAAGTGAACAAAAGAGGTTCTTACTATAGTTTGATGATGACTTTGTAATTGGTTTAGCTGGGTCTGTATGGAAAAGAAGAATTCCCAGAAGATTGGGCAGAGCTAGTGCAGTTCAATCATTCGGTCCTCACACAAGCAGTTAGTGTGTCCGCTACACCAGCACTGTGTGGTGAAAATGCCATTACTAGGTGATAGGGGAGTTGGGGGGTATCGCTCACCTACTACTAAATACAGATCTATACCCGTAGACTAGTCAAGTTCATGTTGTGACGAATATGAATTATAACACATGTTGTTGTAAGAATCTGTGAACTTTCAATATTCCTGTGAACACAGGGAGGAGGGGGAGCGTCAGGAGGGGAGGTCGAGTACACAGCAGAGTTGGTTGAACCCGGAGAGGCGTTTGCAGAGAGCGCGCTGAAGGGATAGGGAAGAGGGGGGTGGGGAGCCCAGGAGAGAGGACCAGGCATCAGGAGGCCTAGAGAACTAGAGACGGAGAGCCTTGCGTTTTCAGCGGGACTAGGAAAACAGGACACACAGGCCGATTCAGTCCCGACGGGCTGTGCACAGGCACGCGGGCTGTGAGGCCTCCGCAGCGCCGGGCAAGGGTGACGCGGTGGGCGGTGTGGGCCAGGCGGCAGGCCTTCTCTCGGTCTGCGGGCTTTGGCCGCCGCGGGCAGCAGTTAGTGGGTGAGGATGCAACTTTGCTAAAGCAAAATGTGCCTGATAGTAACCCAAGTTTCTGATCCACCAGAGTCTTCTTTCTTCTTTCTACTTGGCGACAGTGAGCAAAACCAGTCTAGGGCCATTGCTTGGTGTGGTGATGAACGGTGCCTGTCTGTTTCTGTCTCCTGGCCTGATTACACGTCCTTCCAACTGCTTTTCTTTCCTTAAAGAATTAACCTACGCAAAGTGAAAACTTCAGCCAAATGTTTTGTTCATCATTTTCCCTTCCACCCTCACGTTGGATTTTCGGTGGCTGTGGAAGATTACGTCAGCAAATTATGGTAGGAGTGCACTCACTCTGAGGTACCTAATCCCTCTCCTCACTTCTGATTTTGGAGACAGAAAAAGGGTGGCTTGTGAGAACGCCTTTGCATAATACACCTGATACAGCTCCATTTCCAAAAGGCAGGCAGGTTCCATTTGTGGCCGAGGCCAAGAGGGTGCATCTCACAGACCCCGGCCTTGTGAGTGACGTCAATTCACAGCCAACTCCGACGTGAAAGGCCTTTCTTCTTGCATACAGTAGCTTGCATGGCGAGGAAACAGCGTATTCTGTGGCAACCTTATTTCTGATTCTGTCATCCTGAGTATCTAAGACTCCCTCTCTCTTGAACTTAATACCTAAACATCTCTTCAGAATGAATTGTGAACGCAGAACTCACGGCTCAGCTCCAGTATGGCTTCTTAACAAGCTACATAACTTGTTTATTCCTCAAGAAATGCTGCTCTGGCTTTCAGGAGGGAAAAGAAAAGAAAAGCAAGTCTAGCAGATAGGTCTTAATTACCACCTCTAGTTTACAAATATTGCTTGAGAGCAAGAGATGAGATAAACAGCAGCGAGAGCAGTGGCGGAAACCCGGGGTGGCGCTGCCCGCTGCCCGCTGCCCGCTCCGCACACGGTCTGCCCTGCGGTCAGCAGCAGCCTTCCCGTCGAGTTTGGTTTTGTCGCCTGCCAGTGTAACCACACCCCCCACCCCGCCCACAGACCCAGAGTTTCAGTTAATAATTTTAGACTTTTGCATTGCTGCCCTCTTGACCTTGGAACTTGACTTTTGCAATCTTTAGACCATACAAATACTTTAGAAATGGATGGAAGGAAAATGATTTATTGTAAAAATAATGATTTTATGTGAACATTAATTAAATAACACCTAAAATTTGCAATAAGCCTCTCAGAGAAAGAACATATGTTTTTAAAAAATCTCACTATTTGTTTAAGTATTACTGTGTGTGAAAATGATGTGCCGGGAGTCTTGGGAAAAGACTTAATAAAATACTGCTGTATGTGGCAATATTGATTTCGGCTCTTTTTTTAAATTTCAGGGTTTGAACATAATCTTTCATGTGGCCTTGGCTCTTCTAAAGGTAAGTCTGTTCTTATTTCTAAGTCACCAGACTCTCTGACCTCTGTGCCCTTGGACCTGGCCTAATTCAGCTTCCAGCCTCTGCCTCATTTTAGATCCTTGAACATACAAGAAAGGACCTCTGATCCTGCCCCGTCCTCCTATCCTCTTTTGTTATTGCTTATTTAGAATTTGTTTCTTTGTTTTTCTTATCATCTATCATAGCACTCATTCCAGTAACTTAAAAAAAGGGTTTCATTCATATGAGTTAGATGCTATAAGAAAAAAAGCTAAAACCCGTTTCTGTCAAAGTGACGCCAGCTTTTTTCTTAAACTACTCCTTACGGTAATAATATCCCCGGAGGCACCAAACATATCATCGTATTATCAGAGAGCTTCTATAATACACTGACTAAAAATGAAACTGCTACATTTCAATTTGCAGTTCTTTCTCTGATAGCTAGAAATTTATAAGACACCTTAGAATTCAGTTATAATTACCTTGTTGGCTTTTATATCAACATATCAATGCAGCGGTAACAGTGCAGTAACAGCAAGGCACTTGCTGCAGAGTTGGTGAAAATAACTCTGTCAGTTTTTGTCCTTCAGTCAAAGATGACATCCCGTAATTGAAGGCGATAATTGCCTTGTGGATTAAAAGCTGCAGGCTTGCCTTTTCCCCAGTAAAGCTTAGTGGGTACAATTGCAGCCACCGGAGCCAGATTTGGTTCTAATTTCAGCTCCAGGGTACAGCCTTGGGCAAATTACTCTCAGCACTCAGACCCTGAGTTTTGAGGTAATAGAAACTAATTTATGGGATTATTGTAAGAATTAAAGAAGACGCTACATGAAAGTTTCTAATATAGTACCTAGAAAACGGTACTGCCTGGTAAGTGTTAGCTGCCGTTATTGTGATTACAGTTGTAGTCGCAAGGTGACTCAGGATTTGCGGCCAGGTTCCCCATCATGCTTTTGAGTTTCCCAGAGGATAGTGACCTGGCACCTCAGAGAACCTCTGGGTGTTGAGGGGGCTTCCAGACCGCGCCGGGAGCGCCTTGCTTGGAGCAGGGGCACCCGGGCCGGCTGCTCCGTGCGTGGCCTGTGGCTCCTCCCTCCTACTCTGTGAGACGTTGGTCTTTTGTGAAGTTCCATAAACACGCTTTCCATTGTCCGTGTAATCATTTTGGGTTTAAATATGAGCAGTTCTTACGCCAAAGTTACTTTAGGAGCTAAGAAAGTAGTTAAAATCCCTTCAATAAAATAGCAGGCATATTTGCACATATCTTTTAATGAAGTTATGGATCTGTCTACCTCTATTTTTTTTTCTTGTCATTTAAACAGATCAAAACCAAATAGTTTTTAAGATGCTTTCCGTATAGGGCTGGAATAAGACTTTTGGAATGCTTAAATAGTGAAAGTATTCTGTAATTCAGACCGAAAACCGTATTAAACTATAAAGGAAGTGTGAGGAAGTCTGACCAAGTTCTGACGTTTCCTGTCGTGCCTGATGCTTTACAAATCCCACCTGTCTTCCCCAGGATGCCTCCCCTCAGGTTCTGCGGTGACCCTTCTTTCTGAGCGCTCTCCGCACAGACTCAGCCTGTCTTGCGTGGGTGACCCCCGGGTATCAGACCTGAACTCTCTGTCAGCCAATACATATCTGTCTGGTGACTTATCTCTCTGACTGAGAGGTTTGGCAGGCTTGACTGTACCTGGCCACGCTAACCCGGACCTGACCTGTGCAGGGGAGGCTCTCTGGCCCCTGGGCGGAGAGGCATTTGTGTCCTCTGTGGTGTGACTTGGAGACTCATATCGCCTTGGCGAATTTGACTGGAAAAGGTGAAAAGGAGACTTTCTCACCGTTGGCCTGTATTTGCATCCCTTTCTGGTGTGACTCGGGAGCTGGCCCCACATAAAGACAGCGCAGTTGGCCGCACTGAAGCCTGGTGACTGATCCGACCGAATGCTCCAAACACGCATGGCTGTGACTGAGTTCTAGCTTCTGACCTAATATGCCAGATAACAGACTGCATGTCTGTTTATGTAAGGATAACAAACGTACAGACAGTTCAAAGTGCTATGAGCCCTGTCCAAGTGATTTCTCATACACTGGCCCAGGGACGCTTGGTTTCTCCGAATCAGAAACGTTTCTCAGCGTGAGGGGAATCAGAGAGGGAAGTCACATTTCCCAAGCACCCGCCCTGTGCTGAGTGTCGGCACAGGGGGGCTTGCTGGCCCACGTGCAGTGTCCAGGAGTTATTTGTAGGAGAATCATACGTGTGTAAGTCGGCGCAAACCATCGAATTCTCCCCCACGCTGGGCATTGAGGGGCCCAGGCCCCAAGCGTGCCTCGAGCCTTTCGGCTTCGTCACGGCAAAGCCGGATTTTGTCGTGTTTGTAAGCAGCACAGGTACAGGTGATCTCTCTGCTGCTCAGAATGGTTCAAAGACACCTCCTTTCTCAATGGGAGCTCCTTTTGGGGGCATAGAAATACTCTCCCAGGTAGCTAGAAAGCTACTGAGCTACAAGGTGATTCGCTATGCAGGTAGCATCAGCCAACCATTTAGGGTGTTGGCACTGCCCACTGGACAGGTTTGAGCTGGTCCCGCAAACCTAATGCATTTATTTTGTGAAGCATTCAGCAGTCACAGCGCGGTCCATTATAACAGCCTGGAGTGGTCAGAACTCGCCTTAGCCTTTCCCGGGGGCAGAGGGCGTTTTCCTTTGGAGCAGGTTCTCTGCCTTCAGGCAGGGGTTAAAAGAGGATGACAGAATGCTTTCTCCCCTCTCCCCTGGGCCCATTTGTGTCTTAAATGTGCATGTGGACGTTGCAGGGATAAAGAAAGCCCACTCCTAACAGTACCTCTCGACGGTATAAAATTGTGTATAAGATCTTCCTCCTGTGCTTTTTGAGTCTGTGTTACCCACCTGCCTGCATGGATATGTGTATGTACAGACCTATCTTTCATATGGGTTTGAGGATTATAGATAAGATGGGGAGGTAGGAGATGAATTGAGAAGAACATTGTACAAGGATGAACATTTATTTATTTTTTTAAAAAAGCTGTTGAACAAGACTTTTTCATTTAATGATATTTTATGAATATCTTTCTGTGCCACTACACACGTGGTATTTAAAATCATGGATGCTGGAGCCGAGCCGTTTGAGTTCAAATCTCATCTCCCACAATTTATCTAGTGATCTTAGGGAAATTACAGTTTCTCCATCTTTAAAATGGGACTATTGGTAATACCTATCTCATGGGATTAGTCTGGGGTTTCATGAGTTACCGTGTGACTGATACCTGGAATTTTAAATACTCTGATGCACGCAGGTGCCATTATTAACATATAGAACTTTCTTAACCTTTTAAATCCTGCTTAGTGTCTTACTATATGTACCATAATTTAACCAATTTTATATTTAATTTTTATGAATATTTAAGGTGTTTCCCAACATTCCCATTTAACAAACTGCATACTTCTCTAATAATATCTTTTGGATAAAGTTCTAGGAATGTAACTGCTAGGTCCAATTGTAATCACATTTTAATTATTGATGCATTTTTCAAAATTGCCTTCTACTAGCAACAGGAGCGCATTTTCCCAAACCCTTGAAAAAGCAGGATGTCTAAATGTGCCCTTTCCAGCCCTCTGCACCAGGGGCGGCGTTTCCCCTCATCATTCCAGCGAAGCCTCCCTCTTCCAGTGCGCTTCTTTTCACGTGCCTTTGCTCCCTCCTTTTTTCCCTAGTCATGAACTTGGAGTCCCGCAGAGCTCCAGCCTCTAGGAACTCCCTCGATGCTTCTCCCTTGAAGATCTTGTTCATTCTCCCGGTTTTATCTACAAATGTTCACTCTTACCTTCGTATTTAGCCTACACTCATATTTGGCAGTGGACCTCACATGTCTGCCTGGATGTTTCAGAGGCTCGTCAAATCCAGAAGCCAAAACCGAACTAACAACGCCTGCCCCCAGGCCAGCTCCCTGGCCTCCATAACCCTAACCACCCACTGCCCAGCTGCTCAGAGCGGGAGCCTTGGAGCCATCCTTGCCTGTCCTCTTTGTAAGTCTCTGACCTCTGCTAAGTGGGTTCTCTCCTTGAGAATGTATAGAGTCTTCCCGCACAGGTAGCTGAGGCCCCGAACCCTCTGATCTGGACGGTCGCCATGACCTCTCTTTGTAACTGATGTTGAACACCTACCAGGTGGTAGGCTCTTCTAGGCATTGGAGAGTTGATGAGGAGACACCCTGCGTTCATGGAGCATGTGTTCTGATGAGGGGACAACAGTAATTGAACAAATACAGTAATTCTGGCAATTACAATATGTAGATTTACCAGGAGAGCGATGTCAGTGCAGAGTGGAGAAGGGTTCCCGTTTTTGGATTAGCTTGTCCATGAAAGTGCTCTGAAGGGTGATATTCGAGCAGAAAATGGGATGAAAAGAAGCAGCCGGCTAAGCCTGGAGAATTAGACTTGTAGGCAGAAGGAGAAGTGTAGAGGCCTGAAGGGGCTTCTCTGTGAGGGGAGGCGTCAGACGCCCGTGGCTGGAGTGCGGGGGGTGAGGGAGCTGGTGGCTGGGTGTGGGTGCAGTGGGGCCAGGAAGAGAGGCGATGTCTGCGCCGCCTCCTTCTACTCGTAGCCATTGTCCAGGTCATTCCCACAAGGCGCCACGCTTGTCCTTTTCAAACAAATTGTATCACTTATCAGTCAACAGACATTCACTGAGCAGCTATTCAGAGATAGACTCGATCAGTGAACTAAAATAACAAAAATACTCGCCTCCATGAAGCCTGTGTCCTAGCCGCAGACCGTCGATAACCAAGAAACGTAACAAATGCGTAAATCGGTGCCCGTGAAGCGACAGCGCTGCGGGAAGAAGGGGAGGCACGGCCGGGCCAGAGCGCCGTGGCCGGTTTTGCCGTGTTAGATAGGGAGCCGGCCCTGGCCACGTCGGTGGGGCCTGGAGAAAGACTCGAAGGCAGCGAGCAAGCGAGCGAGCGAGCAGTGCTTGCAAGCACAGGGCCCCTCCAGGCTGGAAGCGTGCCCTGCGGAGGCTGTGCTGGGAGCACCCGGCGGGGGCAGGGAAGGGCCGGAGGAGGGTTGGAGAGTAGCCACCGCTGCCTAAAGCCCTCCAGTGGCCTCCCAGTGCTCTTGGGATGAACTGCGCCATTTTCAATGTGGCCCGCAAGGTTTTCGTGGCCTGGCCAGGCTCAGCCCTCTCCTCGCCTCCCCCTGCCCCCATCACTGCCCTCTCTCAGTCCAGTCACAGTAATTGCCTCTCTCCATCGCCAACCCTGGGGCAGGAATGCCTCCCATACCAACAGGGTGAGGAGGAGGCGATTAAAGCCGTGAGGCTTCCGATGTCTCTCGGTCCTTGCCAGCCGTTGTTGTAACCTTTCTGATCAGAGCCGCCCCAGTGGGCGGCAAGCATAACCCCATTGTGGTCTGCTTCCCGTTTCACCGATGGCTCCTGGTGTTGAGCATCCTTTCATGGGCTTGTTGGCTGTTTGTGTATCTGCTTTTGAGAACTGTCTATTCAGATCTTTTGCCCAATTTTTAATTGTTATCTGGGTTTTTTATTGTTGAGTCGTAAGGGTTCTTTATATAGTCTTTTGGATTTGCCGGGACTCCTGCACATGGGTTTTGTAACTTCCGTGGAGGAATGCCTAATCCTCTTGGTGGCAGCAAAACGCCGCTTCTTTGGAAATGGAAGTGCTGGTCCAGCACCTCAGTTCTGTGGCATTGGTGTTCCCGTATGTGGGTTTCCCCTTCCAACATAGTTTGAATATTTAGTTTGTTTTTAACTTTTCTCTAGTGTATCTTCAATGTGCATGTATACAGGGTGGGGCAAAAGAAATGAGTACATAAAACACAGAGTTTATTCTTGTATTATTACTGATTAGTTATTACATTGTTTTCCATATCACTGTAAACCCACTTTTGCCCCACCTCGCGCGCTCACACACAGACACACCCCCCACCCCCAACATGCATATGCTACACACAGCCATCTCAGTCCTCTCGTGAGTACGTAAGAGTCATCTTGTAATTAGAATATTTATTGTTTGAATGCTTTGCTGAAGTTTACCTTTGTCTCTTACAAAAAGGAGTTTGCATAATAAAGTTATGAACAAAGGAGTATTTAGTCTATTACAGTTACCAGCAGATTATTTTCAGTCCCACTGAAAAGACCTGTTAGCACCAACCATCCTGAATATGAACAACCCATTTGTGCTAAATTAATGAAATGTAATTGTGTGCGCGCGCGTGTGCGCATGCACAAGAGCATGCGGGCCGTGCACACACCTCTGTACCAACGCCATTCTCCCCAGGAGTTTCTGGATGCTCAGGTAATATGTTGCATCCATATTCTAAAATCCTGACAGCTGTTACCAATAATTATGTAACTGTGTAGCATTTACCACCTGTGATGAACTCTCAAGTGCATTTTAAAATTAGTTTTAAAAATCAGATCAATAGTACTACCCTTATCAATTAATTTTTCATACTTAGAGTATGCCTGGTGCTGTGCTAATAAGCACTTTCAAAGTCATCTTCATGACCTTCAAGTTTGTCCCTTTGTTTTTATTGTAGTGAGCATTTTAGCCATTTCTAAGCATATAGTTCAGGGACATTAAGTCTGTTCACACTGCTGCGCCATCATCACCGCCATCCTTCCCTATGGCCCTTTCATCTTCCCCGATTGTAACCCTGCGCCCCCTAAACAATTACTCCCCATCTTCCCCCGGCCCCCAGCCCCTACCAGCGTCATCCTACCTTCTGTGCCTGTGAGTCTGACTATGAGCTTTTTCTGAGTTTTGGTGAGCTTGAGTTTTAACAGTAATTCTATAAGGTAGGATAGGTCAAAATCCCCATTTTACGGATGAGGAAACTAAGGCTTTAAGGAGTTTAGTAACGTGGCTAAAGTCATTCAGTTTCACGGACACACCACGTTCAGCACTGAGCCTGTCCTCTTGAGCCAGTGTCCTCAACCACTGAACTGTGGTGTGTGTGTCCTGCTAGTCGCCCTGTGAAGAAGAGCTGGTTATTCCCGCTTGACACTCACTTCCAGCAGCTTGCACTCAAAAGTCCATGGTTTTTCACATTGTATGACAGGAGACCCTTGCACTGTAGTGAAATCAGCTTCCAGTTCGCAAATCCATGTTGCCATCATACTGGGAGTGAAAAATAAGTCTTTTATCAAAGTTTGTGGAAGACTGTGTAGGGGAGGAAAATGTTTTCCTTAACCTTCTCAGCGTCTCTGGCTAGATCTAAAATGAAAGTGACAAAGACCGATTACCAGGAAAAAAGCATACAGATTTACTCAATATATTTTCTGTGACATGGGAGCCTTTGAAAGGAAATGAAGACCTAAAGAGCTGATTGAACATGCGTGTTTGACGGTGGGTTTCATGAAGAGTGGACAGTTGTGCAGAAACGTGAGAGGACCAAGGGGGCACGAGCTAAATGTGATGGACTGGGAAAACCGTGCGAGGCCTGTCCGTCTGTGTTCTGCCTCTCAGCATCTGCCTGTCCTGGAGACGGGGGTGTTTCTTTCCTTTGGGCACAGGGAGGGTCCCGCTCCCCTGAAGGCCTAGGACCTGCATCAGGGGAGAAGGGCAAGCAAAGGTCCAAGAGGCCTTCCGGCTTCTGTCGTTGTCTCCATCAACCCCAAATATTCAATATGCCCAGGCGCCACGTTTTGGGGTAGTGAGGTCTGAACCCTGTCAACTCCCATTCAAAGATAGTTGTCCCAGTTGTAAAATGTCACTAGTTGAATAGTCCAGAAGCAGAGCCAGAGAAACTAGGAGCCATTGCTATGCCAACAAATCATTGAATTTAGGCTAATGAAAACAAACTCGCTATCAAGAATGATCCTGAAATTTAAATATTCTCTGCTCTAGACTAGCCAGAATGGCATTTGGTTCCAGAGTTCTGCCTATCCATGTCTTCCTTCACAGCCGCTAAGATGTATGAAGTCACCCCTGAATCCTGACTAATGCCCTATTCAAACTTTATTTCACTCTGACCAATCACAGTGTGTGCGCTGACCGCAGGGCGATGTTATCAGGAGACTTCTCTCAGAGGCTGCCACTGCCCAATAAGTTTTTATGACCCTTTTTATCTGCAAGAGTGGCTAGTATTGCTTTTCAGCATGAAATAGACTAATTTTGTTCATTCAAGTGCTGACAGGGTTGAGGACTCACTGCAGGGATCGATGGATGTTCTCACAGTAGCATCGCCGGTCAGAGGACGTCCCCTGAAGCATATAAACATTCACTTGCCGCTTGGTTTATGCAGGTCGAGAAAAGGTTGAAATATGCTGCTTTTACTGGAAATACAATAACCCCAAACCCCATAGCCTTGCTCTTTTTTTCTCCTTTGTTTCTTTCCCTTGACTAAGGAGATTTGATTTGGGCAAAGCCACCTGAATTTAGAACAAAATCTTTTCCTTGTGGCCTCACTAACCTTGATTAATTAGGGTATAGGCTAAGCTACTATTTAAAAAGAGAGACAGCACATGAAAGGGATCCTGTAAAAAATAAAGCGGTTTAAATAATTTATTTCTCTCACACATACCAGGCCACAAAGAGGAGGGCTGGCCCCCAAAAGCAGGCTGCTCTGCTTCGTGAGAGCACTCAGGGGCTTCGGTTCAGTATGGGTTTTGCTTCACCATCTCCTAGGACGTTCTCTTCATGTACGTGGTTAAAACTAGGTCAGTGCCACATCCAAGTTCTAATTCAGAGGAAGGGGGAAATTTTAAGCAAAAGTTGAACACATTGCTTAGCTCGCACCCCATGGACAAAGATGTTGTCCATGGCCACACTTAGCTGCAGGGGAACTGGGAAATACAAGGCGTGTTAGAGCTCTTATGTTTATTCAAGAAGGGGCAATCTCTTAGAGAAGAATTAGCAGTCATCCTGGTTTGCCCCTCTGGCCACTCAGTATCTGTGGTCACCTTTATTCCTGCACGTAAACACTTCCTCCCTCCCATGGGAGACATCCAAGGCCTCATTCAGTTGCCTCATCTGCTCAAAGTCAAGGGTGCCTGGACGATGCACAGCCCTGTGTCTCGGGTCTGGGATGGTTCCTCACAGCCCAGTGACGTGGAGTCTGCTCATGTCACATCCAGGGCACAGAAGCGGTAGGGAAGCGTAGATGGGTCCAGAAGCCCTCACTTGGAAAAGGGAAGAGCGCAAGGCGCGCCACAGTCCGTGGTCCATAGGAGCTTGCGGGACCCCTGCTCTAGTGGCAGAGAAGACTGCTTAGCCCATCTGGCTGCCCCTGGGTTCCAAGCTCCAGGGGCACCCTGTTACCCACTGTCCTTCGTGGTGACATCTGAAGTTAGTGCTAGAGCGTACACCCTTCGTGGGAGCGCTGTGGTTTTCAAAGCTGCCCCCTCTTTGCAGGGAGTTGAAGCCTGAGAGTGATTTTGGTAGTCAAACAGATGTAGAGTTTTTCAAGCACGCCTTTTGATTTCTTTTGGGAATGAATTCCCTTCACATTTTTGTAGGCTTTGGTTTTTTCCTTCCAGTTAGTTCATCATGAGTGAACAGATTCAAAGATTGCTTCTAAACATAGTTCTTACGCCTTCTTGTTGTATCTGCACGTGCGTTTCCAGTGGCCCATTCTCTTCCGCCGCCATCGGACAGTGCGTACCCTGGGGCCAGCCCCAGACTGCGTGGGAAGGGGGCACTCTGAATTTGATCTTTGCCTCTTGGCTGGTTCAATATTTTTTGGCTGAGGTGTCTCAGAGATACTTGTGAAAAAATACGGGAGACATTTATCCTCTTGTTTGGGGGAAAAGCTAGATTTTCCTCCCCTAAGGCCTCAAATCACAGTACCGGATCAGTGTAGGTTATAGACAGCGTTCCAGCCACTTTCCCTAGAGCGACAAGTGCCATAGACACACCCATGGGCTACCTTTGACGTTCTCACAGGCGGCGGTTCCACCAGGGCTGGGGCGTGGCACAGAATGGACCACCAGTGCTCCGCTACAGTCTTTGTTTTCTTCCCTTATCTTTCACTCAACCACAAATCCAAGAAACTTGTTTTAAGTTTTAATTTTGGCAGCACTTCTTTTCTGGGTACCAGAAAAGAATTTCTGTATTAGAGGGTAGGCTGAACTGCCATACCAACCCAAAATACAGTAGCTTAAATAAGAAAGAAGTCTCTTTTTTTTCCTTTTTATGGGACAGACTGTAGGGAGACATCTCTGGTCCAGACTTGTATGCAGCTCAGCTCCATGAGATGTTTCAGGGACCCAGGTTCTCTTCATCTAGCTGTTCTACAGAACGGTTTTTTTAAACTCAGTACTGTTGGCGTTTGGGGCCAGCTAGTTCTTTGCTCTAGGTGGTTATCCTGTGCAGTATAGGATGTTTAGCAGTGTTCCTGACTTCTACTTGGTAGCTGCCAGTAACTGTTCACTAGTTAAGACAAACAAAAATGTCTCCAGACATTATTAGGTTCCTGGGGAGGGGAGGGAAGGCAAAATTATCCATGGTTGTTAAACATTACTTAAAATGTCTTAGAGTCATCTAATGTAGTCAAAGCAGATTTTGATCCATCACAGAAAAACCAACCAATCAAAATAGGCCAGACATCATAATTAGCAATGCCACTAATATAGTAATTATAACTGTTCCATATGTTCAGAAGTTAAGTAGAAAATTTAAGATATAAAAAAGGCATAAATTGAATTTTAATAGATAAAAGTACAGTGTTTAATAAAACTAAAAAATATAGAGAATAGGATTAATGGCAGATGAGATATTGCAGAAGAAAAGATTAGTGAACTTCAAGATATAGCAATTGAAACTATTCAAAATTAAATATAAACCAAAAAAACAATTTTAAAAAAGAAAGAAAGAGATGAGTTGTAACACACTTATAAAGGTCTCCTGCATTTGTAATTGGAGTCCCTGACTAAGAGGCAGGGAGAAAAAGGGGGGAAAATGGGAAGAAATAATGCTGATGTTTTCCCAAATTTGATAAGAACTATAAATTGACAGATCTAAAAATTCCATGAAGTCCAAGCAAAATAAACATGAAGAAAACTATACAAAAAGCATGTCATAATCGAATTGCTAAAAACAAGTGATGAAGAGAAAATCTGAACAGCAGCCAGAGGCACAACATCTACAAAAGAACAAAGATAAGTATTAAAGCAGATTTCTCTGTAGAAACAGTGCAAGTAATAAGACACTGGGACAACATCTTGAAAGTACTAACCCTGCCCAAAAGTGAAACTTTAATTTAAAAATTAAGGGAGGCCCTGGCTGGGTGGCACAGTTGGTTGGAGCAGTGTCCCATACCCCAGAAAGGTGGAGGGTTCAGTCCCTGGTCAAGGCACATATCTAGGTGGCAGGTTTGATCCCTAGTCGGGACACATACAGAGGCGGCCAATCTGCATTTCTCTCTTTTTCCTTTCCTCTCTCTCTAACATCAGTGACTATATCCTTGGGTAAGGATTTTTTAAAAAGTTTTAAAAACTAAAGGAAAATATTTTTATAGACATTAAAACGTGAAAGAATTCATCATTAGCAGATATGTATTACTAAAAACGTTCAAGAAAATTCTCTGGCTGAAGGAAAATGGTACTTGATAGAAATAGGAATCTGTTCTATCCAAAGGAATGTAGACACCTGCCAATGGGAACTGTGTGGATGAATATATGACTTTCCTTGTCATTTAAATATCTCTAAAATACAATCTACTGCTTAAACTATGTATTGTGGGGTTTATAATGTATTTATAAGAGAAATGTGTGACAATAACAAAATAAAAGGAAGAAATGGTAGTACACCATTACAAGGCACCTATGCTGGACATGCTGTGTATGGTATCACTTGAAGATAGACTGTGATAGGTTAAAGCCACCCCAAAGTAACCCCTGTAATAACAAAGAGTCACAGCTAATAAGCCAACAAAACAAATTAAAGAAAATCATAAAAAAACTATAAAGCGTAAAAGCAGAAAAAAAGGGAAAGGGGGAAAATATATCAGATAAATATAAAACACATATCAAGATGATAAACATTTACACACCTAATAAGACTTCAAAACAGGCTAATCAGGGAAAAAATAGAAAGATACTAATTACCAATAACAGAAATGAGAAATATAGCATGACTACAAATTCTAAACATTAACAACGATAAGAGAATATCATGAACACTTTTGTGAGAATAAATTTGACAACTTAGATGAAATGGATAAAGCCCTTGAATAGAAGACCATCTTCTTGGATAAACGCATCCAAGAAGAGATTATCTGAATAGCCCTGTATCTAGTCAATAGTACTCCTTTTACAATAAATGTAGTTTTGCAACTTGAAATGTTTAATAACCGAAGGAAACGGAAGCATGCTCACGTCAGTGCTAAATTCCAACAACTGAACAAAGTGTCAGGTGATCTTGTGTCTTAAGACAGAGAAACTGCTGAGAAAAACAGCCTAAGAGTATAAGAACAGATGGAATGTGAGAACAGATGGGATGTGAGAACAGGAGTTCCCGTGGTTTATCTCCCACTCAGTCGTAACTCTTTCGTTAGCCTGACCAGGGGAAAGGGTGCTCTGCGGGTGGGGCGCTATTTTACTCTCTCGTAGCCTGTGCTCTTCAGGCCCCGCACTTCTCTGCCCGTCCCTTTGGGGGTTCCTCTTCCTCTTCAGCTTTTGGGAATAAATAAATCTTTGGGCCCTCTGCATTTTTGCATTGCATAAATTCATTTTCCGAAGAAAATACTCCCTAATTTTGTCCTAGCTCAAGTCCCAATTTTGCACCTTCAGCCATCCTGTAGAAAATCTTCAGAGGCCTTTGAGATTTCTTTTTCATTATCATTATTCAAGATATGTTATATACAGCACACCTTCAGGGGGCGCCATTCGCAAAGACAATGATCTGCACGTTTTTGTATCACATCCTTGACTATTACACTTTATTCATCTTTTCTTTCTCCCATCAAAAGTCTTTGAGCTAAACTCTAGCACTGTTTCCTGAAAGCATCTTGCTTTCACACATCCTGTCCCCTTTCCTCTTTACACAGAGCCTTCCTACCCCTGTGTCCTGGCTTAAACACGACCTCCTTTACAGGGTGGTTCCTGGCTCTTCAGCCTGAAATGAGTGCTTGTTTCTGCAATTACTGAGTGTATTGTTCACTTTGATGCTAACATATTGTCTTTGGTTTTGTTTAAATGTTTCACATGTGCATGTCCTGCATTCTCCAGTCGCACTGTTTATTTCTTAAAGACAGTTCGAAGCTTGCTTTCCCCACGGTGTGGCAAGCGCGCCTCCGCTCATTGGGCAACCATCCCCAGTTCCCTGATGGGTGCGCGGCGTGGCAAAGGGCCGAAGGATTCACCCCCGTCCTTTATCCGGTTGTTGTGTTTGGGAAGATTGCCTCTCATCTAGAGCAACGTTTAAAGTAGTTTTGATTTTTTCCTAAATATCTGTACTTTGTTTTCAAGTTTTACATTAGAGAAAAAAATCACATTAAACCTTGCTGCTTTTCATTAATATTTGTTCATTGTTCATATAATAAGTACAGACCTTTTCACATAGATTATGGATGCAGAAAACTCCTTTCCTTTGAATACAAAAGTCCCATGTTCCCTGAATTTAAATTTTTTAAATTTAAATAATCATGTCCTGATTAAAATTTTCCTCAATTTAAAATACCAATGTTAAGTACAGCTTCAGACTGTTTCCATCTCTTTTTTTTCCTCTGTATTTAATAGAAATTCACTGACTCCTAAAGATTGAAGATTGAGCCAGGTACCTTAGTCTAGTCCTGGAATCCCCCATCCCCTGTTTACATGGGTGGTTCTAACCTCCTCACATACCTCTACTCCAGCTAAATTGGAAGTGGACCAAAGATTGGCCACACATGCCTTGGACGTGTCTGTTTTCTGTCTGGTTATAGCCTTTTAGCCTTCCTAAATCTACACATTTTTCAAGCCCAGCTTTAAAAAACTGGAAAATCTGCATATAACTTTCAACTCCCCCAAAACTTTACTAATAGCCTGCTGTTGACTGGAAGCCTTACAGATAATGTAAACAGTCAATTAACACATATTTTTTGTGTTATATGTATTGTATACTGTAGTCTTCCAATAAAGTAAGCTAAACAAAAGAAAAAGTTACTGAAAGAAAATCTTAAGTAAGTGAAAATACATTTACAATATTTATTGAAAAAAATCCTATGCAGTTCGAACCCATGTTGTTGTAGGGTCAACTGTTATGTACATGTAAAACAAGTGGAAATTCAAACTTAATTCTTTGATTAATTTGTTTATCTAGCCTGGCTAATTCCATTTCAGACATCTTACCCATTTACTTGTAGTTTTTATCTTTTCTAAATTTAATAGCCTGTTCGGAGACATGAGGAAGTGTCTTCCACTCACCACAGTGATTTCCGCGTCATTTTCTTGAGTTTGACTTTAATCCTGTTATAGTAAATTCTGAGTGCCCGCCTTCTTGGGCAAACAAACCTCTCAATCAGATGTTTTCTTAAAAGTGTATTTTATGTTAATATTAGTTTGGGTGCATGCTGACATTGTTTAGAAATCTTTGTTTGAGCCCTGACCAGTGTGACTCTGCTGGGCATCATCCCACAAACTGAAAGGTCGCTGGTTTGATTCCCAGTCAGGGCACGGGCCTGGGTTGCAGGTTCAATTCCCTGTCAGGGCACCTGCGGGAGGCAACCAATCAATGTTTCTCTCTCCAATCAATGTTTGTCTCCCTCTCTTTTTCCCCTCTCTCTAAAAATAAATAAATAAAATCGTTTTTAAAAAAGAATTCTTTGTTTGAAAACTTTAATGATTTGATTTTACTTATAGGCAAACACATTACTACTTCCACTAACACATATACTTTGTTTCCATGTGAAGTGGAAAATGTTGTTTTATTTAACACTCCCCCACCCCAGTATATTTTACACATTGAAATCCAAACTAAAGCAATAGCCATGGACTTCTGTTTGTGTCCGTCCTGCAAAGTCTGTGGATCTGTCCACTGATCCACTGCCGGAGAACTAGCCTGTCTGATGATGAGAGCCCCCACACTCCCAAGTCAAATGTACTTATTTCTGATGCAACTGCCAACTGATAGTGAGTGTAATGCTAAGTAAGAGTGAGTCTCAATTATTTCCTCTTGGCTTTGATACTCTTTAATTATTTGTCAGTACTTTCCCTCTCTTCTTTTAGAAATCCATAAACATTGTGCTTGTTTTCCCTTGGACTTTTCTTCTTACTAATTCAGGTAGTAAATAAGAAATACATCATCCCCTAGTTTAATGCATGCATTTTAAAAAATTAAGTCCATACTTTAATTCTACTTATGACTCACTTCATTTGAACATCAGTCATTTATTAATTTAGTCAATATCTACTTAAACAATCTGTGACCACAGTGACTAGGAACTGTTGGTAGTGAAGACACAAAGATGAGTATGTCGTGGTTCATCTGTGGGGTTCACAGAGAGGTGGGGGGGACAAGGGTACAAGTCATTGCTGTTGGAGAGTTGTTACTGCACAGTCACGAACAAGCGACACCGGATACAAAGGCAGAGGAGGGAGGCAATGACAGGGAAGGCTTGAAACAGATAATGACATTTGAGTTTTGAAAGATTAGCAAGACAAGGAATGATATTTTGGGCCATGAGAATGGCATATGTTTGGAACAGAAGCATCACCCAACATAGCATGTTTGGCAAGCTCCGTGAGAACATTGCACGCACGTGAGGTGTCAAGGTGATAGATGTTGTCGCTGGAAAGGTGGGAGAGTCCTGGGTTGTAGAAGTGTCTTATGGGAGAGTCATGTGCTAACCTTTGAACCTGTGGGCTAGAGGGTACCTTCAACCAGTGACATGGTCAGGTATGGCGTTTTAGGAAGATAGTTTTGGAGACAGGGAGAGATGAAATGTGAACACTGGGGATAAATATGGAGACGAGTTAGGAGGCTATTAGAATAGTCCAGAGGAGAAATAAGGAAGCCCTCTTTAACCAAGGCTGAGGCACCAGGGCGGGGCAGGGAGGGGCCAGCTGAGCAGCGTTTCTCAGGGGCACTCGGGGGTGTACCCGGTGGTGAACACTGAGAGTCACTGCTCTTCCCCACTTTTTCTCTCTCTCATCCTCATAAGCCAAGTGTCCCTAGGCAGTTAGGGCAAATAGGGCTACCAGATCAGCTTCTGCTTAGTTCACCTTAACGTCTTATGGTTTGAACTCCATTAATAATTAGACTTTTAGAAAAAGTGACCAAACCAGTTGATCTTGTAACCGAACTTTGTGCTTCTAAGTCAACAGCTCTGAGAGAGCCACTGTGCTGGTCTATGTGGGGGGCGTGCAGTGTGCCCTCCTCTGACTTGGGAAAGAAGGTTATACCTGGCCGTTCTGTATCAGTGAGTTATATAAAGGAGGACATAATAAGCCACATGTACTCGGAAAGTTACACAAAGAGAGCAAAGAGCTGGTTTTTCTCTTCATGATGCTTCTCAGGTTCAGCATGGCTCTGTTTCCATGGCAACCACCTGGTCCAGGCTCTCATTTTCTCATGCTTGGCTTACTGCAAGAGCATTTTGGCTTGTCTACCTTCAGTCTCTTCCTCTCTCAAACTCCCTGGCCCCCTCCTCTGCTACCAGGTCAATCTTCCGAAAGTGCTGTCTGCATTGTGTTTACCTGTCTGTCGTTCAGGGTAAAGCCACCCCCTTGCATTCCAGTTTCACTGTGATCAGGCCTCAGCTGTACCTATGGGGCCCCTCGTTACACAAAGTCATGTGGGGCCCTAACTGTGACGTGAGTCTTGTTTCTGCCCTAAACTCCACTGCCTTTGAGAATAGAGACCCCAGCACACGCCCATTTTGTATTCTACCGAGAACCACGCACAACTCTGAGCTCGCAGTCTGTGCACAGGGAAGTGAACGTTCCTGCTCTTGCGCTTTGCCGCTCGGTTTATTCGCTCCTCCCTATCCCCACTGGGGCTGAGGGCTGTTTCTGGTTGTTCTGTGTTGTTAATTGTCTTCTCCTTCTTAAAGTAGTTGATAGTTACACAGCATATATTATCCAAAGCTTGCAAGATACTTTAAAAACCAATTATTATCCTATCTTTGCTTTTAAATATAGAAGCCTCTCTCTTCAGCAGAAACCACAATGACTCAGCGACTTGCATGTCTAAAATGGTTTCTGCATTTTTTCTGCGGCCTGTCTCTGCCATGGCTGTAGATTGACATTCGGGGTTAATCACGGCATCGTGGCCGTGGACCAGGCGGGCCGAACGAGGTGCGGCGTGGTCTCCGTCTTCAGTGTGTTTGGACGCAGGCGCAGGGAGGAAAGGCGCAGCTTGACATCCCTGAAGGGTATAGTCTAAGGTGCTCTTAAATTTCCTAGTTTTTCAATACAGCTATGATTTTTAACTCAGCTTGTTTGTAACATTGAGATAAAATAACTGCTTTGCCGTCAGAACATATAATAACAGAAGAAAACGACTATGAGCTAAGCTTATCCACCAACTGCTGCATAGGGGCAAGTAGCTAAACTCATTCCTCAGCAGCCCACAAGCTGCCATGTTGTGCCCTGTGGGGTCTCTCTGGGAGCACAGAAGGAATAAACATTAAATCTTTAAATGTCAAGGGGCCCCTTTAGTTGACTTCTGGTGGCTAAAGAAATATTAAAATGGCCCTGTAAAGTAATAATCTTTAAAATTAAAAATGAACGAATGAGTGGGAGAAGCTGAGACAAGAATCTTATTTTATGTTTATATTTTCCCTAATAATTTGTTGACAAAGCTCCATCTCCTCTCCCCTGTGATCCTTGCCCTGATATTTTCTAATTGGGAACAGCGATAATACACAGGAAAGAAGTGAACGATTTCAAGTAATGGTAAATGTCATGAAAGAACTAATATGAGGGGATCTCATGTGTTACTGCCCATCCTCAGATAAGGTGGTAAGACAAGGCGTCTGGGAGCAAAGCAGCGCTTGAGCTGAGTGGTACAGTGGAGCCAGCCAAGTGACGAGCAGATGCAACAGCAAGTGCAAAGTCCCTGAGGCAGAAGAGGCTTTTTACGTCAAAACAGAAAGGAGGCCAGTGCCTGGAGCATAGCGAGCAAGATGTGAAGAGGGAGGAGATGCCGGCAGAGGCACAGGCAGGGGTCCTATCAGCAGACGCACGAAGCAGCAGGAAGTGGGAAGATGTTGTAAGTTTTAGGCAGGAAGAAATTTGGTCTGATTTACGGTTTTAAAGGACTGATTGGGGAATCCGGGTGTGTGGAATGTGAACTGTAAAGAGGTGAGAGTGGAAACATGGAGACCAGTTAGGACGTTATTTCAGTAGGACGAGCAGGACAACGTGGTGACAGCAAAGGTGGAAAAAGAGGGCAAATTTAAGATAATTTTCAGATAGGGCTGCCAGGACGGGTAGATAAATTGATTTGGAAGGCTGAGGGAAAGTGAGAGATCAAGGGTGGTGGAGAGATGGAACAAACTGATTTTGAAAAACCATGTGCAAATCATTTATTTGAGCAGTGATTTTACTAGAACACATGATAAGAATGAAATGCGATCATGCATGGAAGCGGGCGATGCAATGTCTGACACACCACAGGAACACGTGAGATCTTGATTCCTACCCCCAGCCTCAGCACATTTGCACAAGGAATTTGCACTCTCACATTAGCATTTATTTAGGTCACCAAATTTCCAGCAAATGAATGGAAAGCTCATTGGTGAGTATTATGTGAGATTCAGTCATCCACCAACTCAGTAAATACTTCCCAGGCGGCTTCCTTACGTGGTCATGGCATGTATGCTGGGAACATACTGGCACGTTAAGTGAATACAGTGCCTAGGCTTAAGGAACCTGCGGTCTGGTGGGGTAGATACAGCTCATTATTAAACGGCGCTTGGGAACACTGAGAAGACTAGCAAGGCACACCTGGGAGAACGTCGCTTCATGCCTTGCTATTTTCCCTAGTTGCCTGCGTCTTCCCCTCTCCTGCCTTGCCTGTGACTCCAAGGATTTCTCAACCCGCCCCTTGGTTCCAGGTCACATTTCTCGTGTCCCATGGAATGCCTCCAACAGGTGGCCACACATTCCTCACCACCTCCATCCTTCATATTTTTCTGTCCCTAGTGCTTGCCCTATTAATATCTTTATTGTCATCCAGTTTGCCAAGCTGGGAGTGTCTCAGATGTTAATAGCATTGGCAACTGCATAGGATTACTATTTTAAATCTCATTTTTTTTAACAAAAAATGAGACTAGAGAGGTTAACCTTCCTGAAGTCGCACAGCTACTGGACATCAAGTCTAGGTTTTACGTCCAGGTCTCTCTGACATCTCAACTTTTGTCCTTTCATGACAACATTTTGAAGGATTGTTAAAAATTTTGGTTAGGAACCATGGTACAGATGCTGCTTTTAGAGCATAAGCTGTTGTTTTTGTCATTTCTTTTAGAACCCAAGACACATTGGACCCTCAGCATATTCATAGAGACGTGACTGTGTGAACCCTGGTGTTCTGCCGGACTGACTTGATTTGTCCTGGGTCTAGCTTCACTCTACCTCCTTCATTGGTTCAAATAACTCACATTAGATTTAAAGCACTTGTATGTCATGCGTAGACATCAAAAAAACTATCATTGCAGTTCCCACTTTACTAGCTACATAATCTTGGACAAGTCATTTGGCTTTTCTAAACTCAGGTGCCTCCTATGTAAAATGCGCATAACTGGTTGTTCAGATTAAATGCAGTAATGCATACTCTAAGGTCTTAGCATAGTTCATGGGCCTTATAAACACTGAATAAATGGTAACCGTTGTTATTGATACAAATATTTATCAAGAGTCTGTGATGTGTAAGTTGCTTGGTTAAGCTCTACTTGGAAAGAAACAAGTATGAGGTGGCGAAGGAGCCCACCGGGAGGGAAGACCCACACACATGTGCTCACTTGTGACTGTCGCCGTGCAGGACAGCCTGTGGCGACGCTGAGAGGTGTAAGTGCTGAACTCGTAAGGGAGGTGGGCAGGGAGCTGGCCCCTCCTGGAAGGTGGAGGGAAAATCACCCCCGCTCTCACTATTTGTCTAGTTCTTAAATTCTCCTGAATCCATTTGAAACCAAGAGTGAGTGAGTGGGGGGTGGGGGCGTGGTATGGCCGTACAACCTCTTACCATCTTTATTTCAGAACATGGACTTGTCTGTTAAAAAAAGAGAGATGTCCCCATCTTGGCATATTCATTGTGTGGAAACATCCATTTGCTACTTCATGGGCTGACCCATATAACTCCACTGAAAATACTGCTTTTCACAGAGACAGCTGTTAAACCTCACCTAGCATTCCACAGCACACGAAGGCGCTGGCGGTGGCAAATGGAACCGAGAACTGCGGATGGGCCAGAGGGGGAAAGTGGAGCCAATTTACAACCTATCGAGATGAATGCGGCACCTCACTATTTTTAACAGCAGTGGCAACACACACACACACACACACACACACACACAAATAAAAAGTGAAATGCTGGTCTGACTTCAGAGGATCAAGGACAGTTTAAATTCTGTATGCCGTACTTTTTATCTGATCAATTTAAAATTAAGGAATAGGCCGCCACTAACATTTACGTTATGTTTGGAAACAAAGATGAGCCCAGGGTGTAGCGCCCAGGGAAGGGGACAAAGGGAACGAACAGCATTCCATGGTCAAGGCCGCGCCGCCCTGAATGTGGCTTTGAGAAAGTGGCTCTTCTCTAGGCCGCGGGGCCGCGCTGTCGGGCTGCGGTCTCTGCAGCTGTTGGCTTGAGGAAGAGGCGCCCCTCAGTTAAAAACCGGGGAGGCCCGGGTGCTTGACCATCACAAGCGTGTGTCAGGAGCGACTGCTCTCAAGGCAGGCTTCTGGAAGCCCCTCCCAACCCCAGTCTACGCGTCTTCGATTCCTTCTCACCGGTGGCAGGACCGGGCTCCAGACCAATTCCCCGTGGAGTGAAGTGACGGGCGCAGTCTCCCGAATAAGGTAGTTTTTTTACTGGGCTCCATTCCCTGAAGGGTGGCAAGTTACAGGACAGGGGCTGCTGCCTCCTTGCTGTGCAGCTGCGCCCTGGGGTCTCAGCTTCCTGGCTCTGCCTCAGACAGGTTTTGTGACTGCGAGCAAGTCGCTGACTTACCTGCCACCTCAGTCGTTTCGTTAGTGGCATAAACGTGTTCAGCTGCCGAGCTTTCCAGACTCGAACAGCATCACGTTATTTGTGACCCTGTTGTCCTGTCTAGGGCTTCCTCTTCAATGTGGGTGGTACTTTGAGGGACACTGGCCAAAAAGATGTGGCCTTGGGACAGGAAGTAGGATTGCGAACAGTCTAGAATGGTCCAGAAACCAGCAGCGTGTGGCGCAGTGTTGAGCAGAAGCAGGACTTGACTGGCAGCATGTATGTGGAATTTTCCAGAACCAAGCTCTCAACACGCCTCAGTCATCTTTACCTGACCTGTTTGTTGGATCCCGGGACCTTGCCAACTGGTTCAGAGTTCATCTTTTTTAAAAGTAGGCTGTCAGACAAATAAGAAATAGCTGGAGAAAGAAGGCCTTTTCTAGCTGAGAAGAGCATGGATCCTTTGCTCCTTCTTACCCATGTGTCTAAATCTTAAGCACGACCTGACAAGGCGCTTGGTCTCACGGGAGCGTCTCATCAGTGTTTGGCTAACGCTCTTTCTAACGTTAATACGGCCTAGGCCTTCACGTCTTTCTAAGCCCTAACCCAAATGAACACAATGCATTTTATACTTGTTCTCCCCTCCTTCGTGACTTCCTGGGGGGATGAGGAAGTGACTAGTTATCTAGAACCCACTCTGTGCTAGGCACCGTGAGAGAGTCCTGTATGGACATTCATTAGATTTTCAGAGCAAGTGGCCAGGTAGGTGACATTATGAATAAACAGAGGCTCAGCGAGTGTTGCGTAACTTACCCATCACACAGCTGGAAAATGCGACTGAGAGTTGATGTACTAATACTCTGCTCTGCATGGGGAGAGGAGTTTAACACTCACTACCCTTGGATCGGTATCCATCCCACTACGGAAGCCCGCTTCTGTCTGCGTCCACGGTGGGCAGCAGAGACGTGACTGCATCGTCCGCACAGTGTGTTCCTCCTCCCGGGCGCCCAGCGCACCTGCTTCACCGCTGTGTTCGGAGGCCTCCCTGGTGAGCGCCCCTGAGGTGAGGAACCCCTGAAGGAAGGCTCGGCGTGTTTCTCTGCGCTCCGTGTTTTTCTCACAGCACCATATATTAAGCCAAACATGCGTTTCATTGACATTGGAAATTGGGTCCTGTCCTGCCCAAGTCCAGTGACCGTGCCATGGTGGTGTGGCTCAGGAGGGCACTGAGGCACGGGCCGTGACGGGGACTGCGCCCCGGTCCCCTGCTTCCGCCCTCCAAAGCGACGCTTCGGTGCCTTAGACCAGTGGTTCTCATCCTTTTCCCCCCCATGGCACACATAAACTAATTACTGAAGTTCTGCGGCATACCAAAAAATGTATTTTTTGCCGGTCTGACAAAAAAATAGGTGTAATTTTTATTCATTCACACCAGATGGCTACTGTTGTGTTAGCAGTTGTCATTTTTTTTTTTTATTTGACAGCCTAAGGGGAAAGTGGTCAGTGCCCCTGACTACGCAGTCAGGGATCGTGTGTTGTAAGCATTCCTGTGGCCCCCCTGGTGGACAGTCGCCGCTTTAGACCGTGTCTCTGCGGCCTCCGCCGGGGCCCCTTTGCTTTCCTCTCACTCTGCCCCATTAGCGGATTCGTTCACGTTGCCCAGGTTACCTTCAACTTGCTGTTGAACTTCCTTTACAGAACATTTTCTTAAATGTTCTTTATGATAATATAAAGAAATCTGAGGTGTTGTGTATTTTTAACTGATAAACTCAGTGAAGTTTCTTATCATTGGTTTCATTTTTGGATTACTTTATAACTTCAAATTTTATTTATCCAAAGTGTGCTGTATTTACTGCGGCGTCTCCTCAGCAGTAATGGATGATTGGGAGGGCTGGTGAAAGACGGGGAAATGCTCACGGAGGCGAGGACTCTCCAGGGCTTTGAAAATCCCTGGGATCCATTCTCTCTTCTCACCAAGTGATGTTCTAAGAGAAGGATTTTACCCGATATATACCAACAGCCTGCTCTCCAAGGACAACTGGGAAGCAGGACCAGGTTTGGAACATTGTGGAAACTGTGAAAGCAAGGGTGATGCTTTTGTTTGTTTGTTTTCTGTGCGCACAGGGCGCCTTATTTTCCGTAGAGGGGCATGTGCTGCGGGGAGCGGGGCTGGGCTGATGCCCCCGCAGAGCAGCGACGCAGTCCGCGGGCCTCTGAGAAGCCCGCTGGGTCTTGCGGTGAGAAGGGGTGGGAGGTGAGGATGCCGGTGGCTCCTGGACGGCCGGCCCCTGCTGGCTCTGGCCTGGCGCACAGGGAGATGAGGCGGCTCTCAGTGTGGTCGTTTCCAGACGGCGAGTGCCTGCCGGGCTTGGCGGGTGGCACGTCTTCCCCGGGCATTTGGTGCCCCTGAGCCCGGGCAGGGCCCCCCCGCTGCAGGCTTAGGCTGGCCCTCACCCTTTCCCCAGCTCTGCGCGTCCTGGACCCAGGAATGGAGCTGAGGTTGCTCAGAGCCAAGGCGCCCTCCTATCTTTCACCCTCAGTCTGTAAGGAGGGCGGCCCATGAAGCCCTAGCACCTGCACCCACTCGCGCCTGCCGGTAGCTGCACCTTCTCCGTCCCCCACGGTGCCAGCTCGGCTTCCCCAGGCTCGAGGCCTTGGTGCAGGAGCCCCGAGGAGTCGCCAGCCGCTGCTTATCCTCAGGTTCCTCAGGGCTCTGGTCCCCAGGGCCTCCTGTGGGGCCCGCTGCGGCCCCTCGCTCCTCCGTCTGATTGGGGTGGGGACACCCTGACCTGTGCTCCCTCCTCACCAGCCACCACTGCTGTCCCCCGGCAGGAGCCCGCGCTCAGAGCCCGAGGCCGCACCTGCACCTCCACCTCCACCTCCTCAGGACAGTGCGGTTTTAGGGGAAGCCTGATGGAGAGATTGGGAAAACTGAAGTGTGTGACTGCTTATTAGTAGCATCTCTCACACAGCACTTGGTTAAATGTACCTGTTTTAGGTGCAACTTGGTTTGCTCATTAAAATGTCACATCTTAACTATTAACATTTAATGTTCAGTCCATACAGTTTTAACTTCTTTTGTGAGCATAAGAGCCAAACCATACAGTTCCAAAGTCTGTCGATTCATTTTTACTTCTTTTAATCAGAAACCTTGGGGCAAGGCATTTTTTGTTTCTGGCTTATATAAGACAGAGGGACGCTTCTGTCAGTGTTCTCTGAGACCAAGTCAGGTGCAGGAAAGCCTCTCCCCTATCGTTTAAAAAAAAAAAGCCATCAGAAAGAAATCTTGTACGCAAAGGAGTCAGTGAATTCTTCCTTCCTTGTACGTCAAAACGTCCCCTTGTCCTCCAATGGGAAGCCTCTGTGGCAGGTACTGTTTACACTCACATGGCGGCAGCAGTCCCTCCACGCAGAGTCTCCGGCTGAACTTCAGCACATAATAAACAAGATGAAGACGGAGCCGTCCCTGCGCGTGCGTGCGTGCGTGCGTGCGTGCGTTCATGCATGTGCAGGGCGGGCGTGCGAGGCCCAGAACCTCGTCCCTCCTCCTGAGAGCCCCCTTCCAGCCGGGCTGCCCCCGGCCCTGGTAGCCCATCAGACCCCGAGGAGCTGGGATTTTCATATGGAGAATCTTCTCATGCTTCTGATCATTTTCCAGGAGACTCTTTACTTTGTATAGTTTTTAAAGAAACTTTTCTAGGAAGAAATAAAGGCCTGACAACAACATATAGATATCTTATTTAAGGTATTCTGTTAATACTTTAAATATTTAACCAAGAAAACTTTTGTTTTTCTGAGGTCTTAGAAAAGAAAGCAAACAATTGTCCGTTAAGGAAGCACTATTTCCCTTTAACCCAATTCCATCATTAATCTACTTTTCTAACACAGATCACAGAAAGCTGCTGATAAATATGTGTGTGTTAGCTGCAGAGATCTGGAGACTTTTAGGAAACGAAGGCCCAGGAGAAGGTGGCGGGGCGCCCTCGGCCCCCGGCTGCTTTGTACTGCGCTGCAGCTACCTGGGCCGGCTGGCCTGGTCCACGAGGCTGCCACGCCGGGGTTCCGAACGCGTGTGGTCAAGGAGCTATGCCGGGAGGGGACCTTTCCTTCATTTGGCTACAACTGATTATTTATATCCAGTAAATTAATATCACATTTTAATTCTGAGATGTACAGTTTTTACACTAGGGGCAATTCCCAGCTGTATTATTACTGGGGAAGCACTAACCTGACCCCAGTCTAGCAAAGCAGTGTTGTGGACTGTTAACTGAGGGTCTGTCAAGGTCTGTGACTTAAGAAAGTTGTTTTTACTTTGAGAGTCTCAACTTTAGTAGTTCCTTCAATGTATCCTGTTGTTATCAAATTGTAGGTCTTTATTTTATCACATTGTATACTTGTAAAACATTCCCTTTTAGCTGCGGCCGGCCGGCCTTCCCAGAATGCTGAGGTCTTCTGCACGCCGGAGCGTGGCAGAAAGTCCGTGTTGCACAAACACTTCAACTTCAGGGTGTGTCGCCTCCTGGATGCTGAGTCCTTGCTCTCCTGTCTGTTCTCTATCATTTCTCCCTAAACCTCTCCTAGGTCGGGATTTAAGCAACCTCACAAGGATTAGAGCTTTCAGCTTTGAATATGCATTATAAAATCAGACTTCTATCTGTTTGTCGTTGTTAGACAGCGAGAGCGAATAAAGGTCAGCCTCTTAGCTGGCAGGCTGTCTGATTTCTCTGTGAGCATCACATGGCAGGAGAAGCTAGTTCATCTGTCTGTGGGCTTAGGGTTCAACAGCATAAGCTGTCAGACGAGCACTGATTGAAGGTGGACCAGGAGGGGAAGCGCATCTGTCTGAAGCTCGCCATTGGCTTCTTATTACAGCATTCTCCCCCGAGAGACACGCTCTGCATGCTCATTCACCGACCCCCTCCCCGCCCTCCCCTGCCTCGCCTACCCCTTCATTACTGATGCACAGCGAGAGGCAGTGGCGGGCGGGCGGCAGCAGCGGCGGTGGCAGCAACAGCAGCGGCAGCAGGAGCGCTGCTTGTCACGAATCAAGGATTGCAATGAGCTCATCCTTTTCTCCTTGCAGCCTCACAACTGCCCCGGCTTCCTGGCTGCCGCTGCTGTCTGCTCACACACAGACACGCAGACACAGACACACACATACGCGCAGCGTGTGCACACACACACTAGACCCTCCTAGGCAGCTTGTACATTTTGACACATGGATCTGAACTCTCCTACATCACTCTTGGCCATTTTCTTGCATTCGATTGCTTTTGCCATTTTTCATTGAGATCAGTATTTGATTTTATTTTCCAGTCTACTTTGGGGCTCTTGTGCCGCGGCTAATTTAGCCAAAATGTTTTTCTTGTGGAGACATTAGCTGGCGATTCCCAGCACTGACTGGCTTGTGTGTGCTCCTGGGGAGAGCTAAGCTAGGCTCCCCTCCCACTGCACCTCTTAAAATTGTGGATGAGAGACCCAGCCTCCTCACTCTGGATACCTACTTACTGCTCATGGAACAAGGGGCGCCCTGCCCGGCCCCAGCTGCTAAGCTCACACCCCCCGTCAGAAAGTCCCAGGACATGCACGACGAGAGGACCAAGCTGGTGAATGAGTATGCGTGTCGCGTGCTGGAACTTCTGGGGATGGGGCATCGTCTGTTTGTGCCTCGGCTTCTGGCGGTGAGACTGTTTTTCATTGAACTTCATTTGGGGGGAGTCAGCCACCCTCCGAGAGGATTCCTTGTGTCTTGGAGGAGCTCGCGGTCTTCTGTTTTCTTCTCTTTCACGCAGCCGAGAAGGAAGTGCGAGCGGCCGGGGCCGCGGCCGCGGCCAGGGGCTCTCCCGCAGCCTGGTCCCCGCCACTCCTAATTGGCTGGAGGAGCTATGGCTCTTTTCTCGGAGCCCAGGGCCACGTTAGTGGCATTATCTCTGTGGCAGCCACAAAAAAAAAAAAAAAAAAAAAAAAAAAAAAAAGGTTTTCTGGCTGGCTCTGCTCAGCAATAAAGCAGAATATTCAAGTGCTAGTGTTCTGTTCCTGTGTCTCCAAAGGGTTAAATTTTACAACAGGCATTGCTACTTATCTAGACTGTGTGTGGTTTGCTTTCTAACCTCCCCATTTGATTGCCTATTTTATTTTATTTTATTTTA
Organism: Pteronotus mesoamericanus; assembly: GCF_021234165.1. Classification (NCBI taxonomy): domain Eukaryota; kingdom Metazoa; phylum Chordata; class Mammalia; order Chiroptera; family Mormoopidae; genus Pteronotus; species Pteronotus mesoamericanus. The sequence goes on along the minus strand of NW_026555302.1, from coordinate 10,400,465 downwards.
TTTTATTTTATGGATAGGGGATTTTACCCCCTAAAAACCCTTGGGTAAGAAATTATAGATTTATCTCCTGGAATGTTCGAGCTGTGTGTCTATAGAATAGCTTCAAACTGTTGGGTCTGTGCCATGAATCTGGGAAGTCTGGCTTGCTCGTTTTTCGATTTCCTGAACAAGAGAAAAATCACACTCCCTTGCTTCCTACCAAGGGTTAAAATTAAATACCCACAATCACTGGTGCAGGGCTTCTTTTTAGTGGTTTGAGAACTACACCTAGCAACTGTTCTATAATGTAATTGGTCGGCAGTAGTCCTATACTGTTATTTGGAATAATTTAGCTTTGTCTATTTTAGATAATGGAGTTTAATGCCATTCCGACTGTTCCTTCATTATGGTTCTCTCACATTTGAGTCTTTTCAAAAGTACAGTATTGGCTTGACTGAATTTAACTGTTTTCTCTCACATATTTCCCTCCAGTGCAGTTCATCCCTGTTCACCCTTATCTTTACCATTATCACTCAGTCCCCATGTATGTATTTGCATACACATATAATCACAGCAGACGCGTTAGGCAGCTGCGTACGTAAGGGATCCGTCACCCCGAAGCAAGTCTGGTTTTCGTTCCAAGATGAAGTTAGATACTGCGACTAGCATACAGTTATAGGGAGGAGGGCTGCCTTCTTAAGAAATACAGTGCCTTTGATATTTAAGAAGGAAATAAAAAGTGTTCAATACATGTTTTAATGCCCAGGTGAGGTCACCGATACTCATGTAGATTTTGTTTCCCTGAATCACAATTTTTTTCTTAATAAAGGAGAAAACTGAAGATTCTTGATTCTGTTACAAAGGGTTTTTGCTTTTTCAGTGAACAAATTATAAGTGAAATAAAATTTTTAAGTGAAATAACAAATACTGTATTTCAGGAGCTTTGACACTACGAAGGACTAAAATATATTTCAACGAATTCTCTGCATCTCCTTGAGGAATCAGCGGTGGCCTAATACGTCCATAAAGACTGCTCAACTCTGTCACGAGGGCCTGACCGGGCAACTTTCCCGTAACCCGGGGCTGCCGCGCTTTGGCCTTTACACCTGCAGTGTTTTGAAGGAAAACAGAAACTGGTCATTAAGAATGTCTCTCGTAGACAATCAGAGAAGAATTTAAGATGCCTCTAGTTTAGAACAAATTATCAACAATCGAGTCCCCAGGGAGTTAGATTTCCCAGCTTAAAGTCTCAGGGAGGTCATATATGTATCCGTATGTGTTAAATGTGAATGCCTGTGGGTTAAACACAACTGAGCAAGGTGGGCTTGGTTGCCCCGTTAGGTATCTGAGGAAGTACATCCCTTGGGTTGTTTTGGACTCTGATATTCAGAGTCTAGGTCATAGTGCCACATGCACCGCATGTGAAAAGGCTACGCGGAGGTGTCCCTGGGGCCATTCGGAGCCCTCTGGTGGTGTCATACAGTGTTGTGCTTACAAGACTAGTGGTGGAACTGGGGGAGGCTCTACATGTGAGGCCATCACACGCCCTTTCCCTGGCGACGTGGCTGCGGATTGGGGTCAGCGCTCTGAGGAGTTACCGCTCCAAGTTTAGCACGTGCACCAGGGGAAGTACGGTTGTTCCGCCTTGTCTGGGTCGCCTGGCTGATGGGGTGGGGTCGGTGGCCCATCTGCCCGGGGTGGCGCCACGAGGAACCCTGCCGTGTGTACTGCTGCGGTCTTTCCCTTAGCAGACAAGAGGGCCAGCCCTGGAGTTTAGGGTGCGTTTTAAACATGGGTGTGTGTGGGTTAAACACATACAAATACCTAATTTTACCTTAAAGATCCCAGTAGGTTTTTTTTTTAATATGAGGTAACTTCTTAAGAAGCTGATCAGATCAAAGGAGATTAATCTAGACAGTGTTGTACAATAGATTTGGGCTTTGAGCTTTCCTTAGCAACTGGTGCCTGATTCACAGCGGGGCCATCAACCTGCTAGGACCCCGGCACATTTGCCGTGTTTGCTTGTTGTTCGTCAAAGGTGTACTTTATTAAGTTTCCCTTCAATAAACCAGGTACAAGCACTTCGTCATAGATATTAGCAAAAGGCCTAAAATCTGTAGGTAGAGTCACCAAATAAATGCTTTGTTGGTGAAATTAAGACACCAAAGCAAGAGACACAGGTACCTTAGATACCAGCTGAGCCGTGATGCCCTCCTCTGAAGCCTGCGCCTCTGGCTGATTCGCGGGCCTCCAAAACTGTTTCTCAGCTTCATGGAAGTCCTGCTAGACACTGTGACTCAGTAAGGAAGGGACGGCCATTTGTGGGGAAAACAGCGAAGATGAGAAAGGGAACCATGCCTAGATCTTTTTTCCCAAATAATTCCCTAAAATAATCTAACCTAGAATCTGCGGCTTATCAGAGTCCCTTAAAGAGTCATCTGCCATTCAGGAATAGTTAGAGGCAGAAGCACTTAGAGCAACAATGGAACGTTAGAGCTCTTCCTTTCCACCCACCCTGGCTCCTTGAAAAAAGTCACTTTAAAATGTGATGCTCTTGCACTGAATTTTTCAGTGGGAAAAACACACTCAAAATGGTATCAGCAATGCCACTAGCCAGAGTCCACACTCTTGTGAGTGTGTGAAATGTGGAGAAGGAGGACAAACTTTCATTCTACTTATGTGCAAAATCTCCCCTTCCCCTGTAGGTCTCCCCCTTGGCTGTCCTGTGGCATGGGAATCATCAGGTCACGGTTTATTGAGATTGGTGTGGGCTGCGCTTGCACACAACCCCCCAGGCCCTGTGCACAGCGAGGCCAAAGGCCCATCAGGCCCCGGTGGGCGGGGGGGTCGGGAAACGCTTCAGCTGCCCCTTCAGGAGCCAGGGTGGGGTTTGATTTTGTTCAAACTTCTCATGCTGTCAGATTACGTCCTAGTTTTGTTTTTTGTTTTTTGTTTTTAATTTGTAGACTTTGTGAAAACATTACTTTTATGCAGGAAATGAAGGCGTAGAGAAGAGAGTGTGTCTCCATTTTCACCTCTGTCATTTACGGCTGCGAGGATAGCTCATTGGAGAGAGACGGCAACTCTCAAAAGTTAGAAGCCCCAAGGAGGAGTTGCTGTACAGACTTCTGATGCCACCCAAATATAAAAATCAATTCTATATCAACATGAGTCCTAAATCCACTTTCTAATTTGCATTTTATAAATGTTGATTAAAAAAAAACACATACTTGGTCTGCTTGAAGTGGAGCCTTGATGAATTCATGGACTAAGTGCATGTGGGGTCACATGCGTGCCCAGCATTTGCTCCCTTCATTTCTCTGGGCAGGTGGGAGGGACGTGTGCAGCAAGGACCCCTCTTACCTTTGCCCACTGAGTATTTCTTTCTGCCCACCTGCCAGGAAGGAGAAGGGGGAGTGGTTTCAATGTTTTTGACTCTCCGGGTTACCTTTTTATAATTTGGAAGATGTTGTTAGTAAACACATTCCCTGAGTGTTAGTAGAGCCACTAATTTTTAAAAGTTATCACTTATTAGTTCTTAATAAAAGCTGATGGAGTTCTTTCTTTTATTTTTCAAGGGAAGAAAACTTGTCTTTGCTTATTCAGATTTTTCTAATTCTTGTCTATTGTATCTCCTGGCTAACATTACTCAACAAATAATATCAGGAAGATAGTATTTTTATTATTTTACTCTCCCCTCACTATTCTGAAGGCAGTACAGAAAAACCTGAAGACCTTCTCAGTTGAAGAACAGCCGTTCCAGTTTCAGTGAATTCTTCCTAGCCTGGTGGGTTTCTGTGTAGTGAGCACAGATGGAGAACGGTAGCCAGAAGCCCGTACAACCTCTTTCGGCCGCTTGGGTTGGTTCTTGAAATGCTAGTGTGCCTGTTAGGGGTGCGTTCTTTAAGGCTGGATCATATCACAAGGTCCTGTGTTCCTCTTCCCTTCATCGTCAGGGTAGAACATTAGAATTCATGCAGTTGTAAACTTACTTGTAGCCACTAGTTAAGTTCACATCCCCATAGCCAGCTCACTAATAAGAGTATGTGCGACTGAAGCCATGTTTTAGTTTTATAGAAAGCACCACTATTTATATTTTAGACTAATATTACATCAACGCTTGACATTTGTGAAGCATATCTATTTTACAAAATAATGAATACAATTTTATTCAGATTTTGTTAAATATACATGAGACGTGTTTTTAGGGATAGGAAAAACATGTGTATTATAAGCAATGTAACAAAATGTTCATTATTTTCTCCCTGGGTGGTAAGGCCTCTTAGACTTTTTAAAAAATATTTTCCTTTTTGAGTATAATGATTATGTAATCGGTAAGAAAAAAAATGACCCCACTATGTAGACATATATACATATAGATAAAAATTATGATTTAAGAAAAAGTATTTTAAAAAAACAAAGAACTTTCTGATAAATTCTTAGGCAGCCATATCTTTGCAAAGCAAGAAGTGTCTATTCCTCAGTTGTAGAGAATAAAATTTCTCAGGTACAGTCACCAGAAAATGGAGAGTTCTACTCACCACACATACAAAAGCATTTGCAGTGGTACTCAGCGACTACGGACATCTCTTAAGGATAGAAAACTGGGGGGCAAGATTCGTCAGAGTTGAAGTGGGACCATAGGTTTTCTTCCAGGACACTGGCAAGCAAGTTGTGTTTTTTTTTTCTTATAGGCATATTTTTTTGTTCTCATGAAGTTGTCTTCTGGCATATTTTTTCATTCACAGTGAAGTAAGCTTTGTTTCAGTACATGAGACTAATGTATGTTCTTGCAACTTTGCCTGCCTGCTTTATGGAATTAAAAATGTCAGTGAGAGCAGAGTTCTGTTTTTAGCTACTAAAACATCAGTATCTGAGCATATTTGAGACAACTTTCCAACCTCTCATCCCTTATGTTTGCTTTGGGGCACACAAAACGCACTTGCATGCCTTACTTTAGTTCATTCTCAACCCTCTGAGGCCGAGGCGACTCCCATTTTTAAGGCAGGAGAGCAGTGGAGACTGTGCACCCCCATGAGTTAGCCCAAACTGGGACTGGAGTGAGTGGGCTTCATTCTTTGTTGCCTTTGTTTGCTGAGCACTTCCTAGAGGCGGAGTTCGGAGGGTTGGGTAAGGTGCCATTTCCACACTTGGCCTCCATGAGCCTCCCTGCTCCAGGGCTGGCAGAGCTCCCTCCTTTTGGGGCTTAACTAAGTTGGACAGGCCACGCTGTGCAGAACATCACTGACAGAAGCAGTGCCTTGGAAAGGACAGTTACAGGCCCTCTGGGTTCTGGTTTCCAGACCCTCAGCCTGGGCCAGGCTCCCCCCGCCCAGGTGGGGAGCTCCTTGCCACACCTGTCCGGAGACCAGAGCCTCCCCCACGCAGCACCTCTGTCCCGTGGCCGCCATCCTGGCCTGACCAGACGTCAGCTGTCGCAGGATCTGTGATTGCTCGTCTTTAATCCCCATCTTTCTGCTTTTGTATGAACTCAGGGGCTGGACTGGAAGTGAGGCCTTGGGCAGTATTAGCTGCTGTGTGCAGGCAGGGGACTGCCCCCCAGCGCTTGGGGGCTGTGTTATCAGGAGCCAAGGTCAGGGGCGCTGGAACATCGGGAACATCTCAGAGGTGCCCCCAGGGGCTTTGAGTAGCCAGGAAAGCTGCAGATCCTGTTTTCCTACAAACTCCAGGAGAGGCCCATCTAGAATTTTCCCACCAATCACCCAAGAGCTGATCACCAGAAGCAGCACTGCAGGGGAAGGAGGACTGGCAATGTGAGCGTCTGGTGGGGCTGGTCGCTCGCTGCCTGCGCAGTGGTTCAGCAGTCGCTATTTTACTGGGAAAGACCGTCCTTTGGGCTGAAGTTGCCCCTAGTAACTGCCGTTTCCAAGTAAGTTAGGTGAGTCGATAGCACTATATTATGCGAAACATTTTCTGCACCACTTACTTGCTGCTCTCGTGTCTGCATACTGAAGGGGGAGGAAGGAAGTCGGAGATGCGCTGAGCTTGGTCTCTCTCTGCCAGTGTTAGCCCAGCTGCTCTCTGAGGGCTAGTGTGTGACCCAAAGCCCCTTGTGAAAGTGCCTGCTGGGCGGATTAATATATTATTTTATTTTACATGTTTTTGTTTAAACGGAGAGGAAAGGGGTAGAGAAAATGATATGTATGTGTGTATAAGTGTGTGTATTGTTAAACAAAAATTTTAACTTCTCCTGCCAAAAGGCTTTTCACAAGAAAGGGTTTCTTGGCCATTACCAGCAAGATAAAAAGACCAGGTCCTGGGACATGAAGTCTAAACCGCCAGCCATAGCGCCAGGTGGGAAAGGCAGTGTGTTCACCATGTGGGGTTGACAGACTTTAAAAAAAAAAAAAAGGCATCAAGTAGGGGAGAGAAAGATGTGGATTGTTCTGGAAGAATTTACATTGGTTCCAGATGAAGCGGGCGGGAGAAGGCGAAGCGGGCTGGTTCTGGATTAGGCCCAGAGTGGGTCAGGAGGCGGGGTTTGTGCTTTGGGGTTGGTGGTGGGCCACCGTCCGGAAAGCTCACACAGAAACAGCAAGTGGAGGCACCTTCCTGTTCCCTCGTTCAGATAATCGCAGATACGGCCACCTGGAGCTTAGTGATTAATTCAGAGTTCACATCACACGGGCATTCCTGAGTGAGCAGTCCGGTTAGCTGGCTCCCTGGCTGTTAACAGGTCAGTTACCCCTGTTGCTTACTTTCGCTTTGCCGCCATTGTAAGGTAATTGAGAATGTCTCAGAATTTCCCTCCCTCGCTCTACACACACACGCGCGGAGAGCTATGAAAGTAGGGTTCATTTTCTTGCCGTCGGTCCATTTTCACTGAGTGCCTCCTGTGTTGTGGGTGTCAGTCTTGTCGCTCTGGACACAGCGACGGACAGGACGGGCAAGGCCCCTTTCCTCTGGAGGGAGCTGATGCAGACCTGGAAGCTGATCGACTGGGTGGGGAATGACCAAGGGGCTGAGGGGAAGATCTCAGTGCTCGGAAAAGGCCTCACTCCGATCTCCCATTTGGGCTGAGCTCTAGACCACAAAACGTCGCTGTCCTCATGAAGAGCTGGGCAGAGAGCACTGCAAGGGCGGCGGCCTGCGGACAGGCACGACCGCGGTGTGGCCAGCACGCCCGTGTGCCTGCGGCTTGAGCACAAAGAAGGGTGCGGTGCACGGCACGGCCAGGCTGCAGGGCGGGCGCAGGTTTCGAGGGGTCCTGTGGGCAGTGGTGAACACGGTCCCATTCTGAGCTCGGGGAGGCCCCGTGGGGGCCCCACGCAGAAGGGTGACGGGATCTGAAGGAGCACCGCGGGGCTGCTCTCAGGGGAGCGCGCTGGGCGGGGCATGAGTGGAGTGGGGCGCCTCTGGGCCGTCACCGCAGTGGCTCGGCTGAGGGGCGGCGGCCGGGCCGGAGCGGAGTTGGCAACGACTCAGACCCTGTCACGAACAGGGATTTCGCCAGCGTCCTGTCGGCTTTCAGTGCGGCCTTTGTGGTTGATCAGCTTTTACTCCTGAATTTAATAACGTGATATTTTGAACTAGTGCATAGTTCTATGATTTCTAGCCACCATGGGTTTTTTTTTTCCCCATTTTATTATTGAAGTTTTGGATAATTCAGAGCAGACTCTCAAAGCATCCAATTTCTTTTTGGAATACTTCTGTGTTACTGAGTCTGCCTGCACCTATAATTTGTATCATGATATTTGCCAAAAATGGCATATAGTTGTTTATTAAAATTCTTAGTATATTTTTTATTATAAAATCTTTCCTGTAGAAAATACAAAGAAAAAGATATACAACCATAATCTCACTATCCAGAGAAACATTTTATTTCATTTCCTTCTAGTCTTTTTTCTAGGCATGCATGTATTTATAAGTGGTTGTTATTTATTAAGGAAGTAAATTTTGCAAACACCAGTTTTCACGAGAAGTTGAGTAGTTGAGTGGCTTGCTTCATTTACTTCTCATGGCATTATTTTATTTTTAATTAAATTATTGGGAGACATTGGTTAATAAGATTATATAGGTTTCAAGTGTCCATTTCTAGGGTGTTGTCTTCTGTCACCATATATTTAGCCCCCTTTACTCTTTACTATCGTCCTGATCCCCTTCCCTCTGGTCACCATAGCATTTTTTTTAAAGAGTTTATTTATGGATTTTTAGAGAGAGGGGAAGGGAGGAGCAATGAGTGGGAGAGAAACATCCATGTGAGCAGGAACTATTGATCGGTGGCTTCTCACACACACCCCTACTGGGGACCAAGCCTGCAGCCCAGCCACATGCCCTGATCAGGAGCTGGCAGGCAGGGCGACCACAGCATTCTTTACAGTGCATGATCAATTTCTTATTTTCTCACTTGAGCTGCCAAAAGAGCCATCCTCCAATTAGGTGTTTATTATGTAACTCCGACGTGCTTTGATTGCATTGTCTGTGTCTTCAGCCAGCTTTGTAATACTATCTTTAAAATGCCCATAAAGCCACAGGTTAGTCCCAGGGTTTCATTTTTTTCCCCTTTTAATTTTTCTTCTCTCAGAGCTATAACTTGGTTAGGTTTGCCAGGATCCACCATTCAAGTCTTTAGGTGATATAAATTAAATATGTTAACCTGTTAATTAATTCTTTTATTGCTCCAAGGATTTAATGATGACTTATTCCAACTTATAATAAAGAAGTTAGAAATCTCTTTCTAAAGTTTTTTAGATCTAGCCTAGATACTAGCTGTAAAAATGCATCATGGACAATAGAAATTCTTTTTTCAATGTTTGTCATGATTCAGGCTAAAATGTGGTGACTATTCTGGGTGGTTATTTTGCAGACCTCCAAGGAAGATCTTCTGCAGGCTGATTTTGAAGGTGCTTTAAAGTTCTTCAGAGTTCAGCTTCCAAAGAGATACAGGGCAGAGGAAAATGCAAGAAGGTTGATGGAGCAGGCCTGCAACATTAAGGTAAGACACACAAATGTGTATGTAACGAAGGTGGAGCTCGAATGCATAAGAACATGGCAAATTATGTAAGAGCCGGTCCCTGTATGTTGCTGGATTTTGACCATGTTTAAGGTGATATGTGTGTGAGCTAGTCTCTCCCAGACTTTCTTGTCAGGCTGATAAGTATATAGTCGCTGTACCTTCTAGAAGGTTTTAGAGTGAAGGTGGGCAGGGTCAGGTGGTAACAATAGGAAGACTATCATCTATTGTATTGGTCAGGCTCTCGAATGGGCTGCGGTGATAGTGGTTTCCATAGCAGCAGATGCCGTTTTTTAGCTTCTGACATCTGTTTTAGGATTATTCAGGACAAAGCAAAACAATCCTGCTTAGATTCCTTTCTCTGAGGGACTTGGGAAGCTTTGAGTCTCGACCTACCTATTTACATCCCACACCTGCCAAATGGCTGCGGATACATTGCTCCTTATCGTATGTCTGATAAAACTACACCCATTGTATGGGATACTTTTAAATAGAAATCTCTATCCAGAAAGTTTTGGTACAAAGGTGAGAGATCACTTAAAAAAAAAAGGCACCGATTCACTGATATTAATTCTTGTACCTATGGAATATATACTAGGGAATTTTCTTACCTAACCATGACATCAATATAAATTTCTTTTCTGAACATACAACAAAGACCCCAGGTCTTATGGACCTTACCTTCTTGCATAAGGAAACACAATAAACAACAGAATAAATAAAGACTGTATTTACTATGTTAGAAGGTGATGAATAGTTATGAAGAAAAAAAAAGGCAGGGAAAGTGAGCAAGACGGGAAGTGGTGGGGAAGGGGAAAGTGACTGCTGCTGTTAGCCAGGGCGGACTTCCCGGAGGAGGTGAGGGAGCTGGGTTCAGCATGGAGAGGTCAAGAGGGGACGCTTCTGAGCGGAGGCAACAGCTCGTTCAAAGGCCCTGAGGTTGGCTCACACCCGGTGGGCTTGAGGAACAGCAGAAAGGCCAGTGCGGCTGGAGCGAGGTAAATGGAAGTGAGAGTAACGGAGAGGAAGTTAGAGGGCACGTGGGGAGCCAGGAAATGCTGACCACTGAGAGGACTTAGGTTCCTCTCTGTGTGAGGTGCGCAGCCCCGGCGGAGCTTCCAGTGGACAAGGGGTGTGCTCTGCCCGAGGCGAGCGGGTCACAGGGCCCGCTCTGGGGAGAACAGGCTATAGAAGGGAGGAGGGAGCTCAGCCGGGCTTCGGCAGCCTTGCTGCTGAGAAGCGGTGGTGGAGGGGGGTGAAATGTTGGGGGGAGTGGGAGCGGGGGCAGGTCGTTGGGGCCTGGGTTATGATTTTGAAGGGGGCCGAACTCATGATGTGTTAAATGTGGGCGTAAGAGGAGAGGAGGGGCCGGGAGACTCTGGAGATTCTGGAGCAACTGGAAGATGGAGTCGGCCGTGGATTCATTTAAGCTCGTTACCTAAAATGCACTTTGACATAGCACATTCAGGCACCACACCCACTGTAACACTTCCGCACTGAATTTTAACTTACCTGAGTTTTAAATGTTAAGATGTACAATGCAGTACTGAAAGTAAATAACTGAAGAAATTATATTGTCTTTCAAATCAACTCTATCTTCACACAGATCCTTTTCCAAAGATATTAAGAAAGGTAGACCTTTGAAGTCTTCATCCTGAAATGCAGAATTCTGAAGGATTCTGGCCTGATTACTTTACAGGACTGGGCCAAATGACTAAGTGTGAGCCGCATTTACGACTTTGAAAATGCATTCTACTGCTCGTAGTGGCTTTGCTCGATTTTTGATTGAAATTTGATAGGTAGTCTTCAGCCAGATGATTGTACCGGAGCTATCAGAAAAAAGCATCATAAACTGGGGCGGTGCTGTAGGAATCAATGACAATAAAACAGTCATTTCTAAGAATAAAAGAGCACAGAGGTGAGAAATACAAGAGAGGTGGGAAGTTTAATGTTTTCAAGGGAAATCTGGTAGCATTGGAAAAGCCATCCAAAAATATGAACCTCCCAGGACAGGATTGGCCCAATGTATTTTATGAAGTTCCTCAGAGGATGTAGGTAACTACCAGTCGCTGAGACAGAATTGTGGGATCTGAGAGACACAGAAGCATAAAATGTTAGAATCCAAGTCCCAAATGCGGCCTGAATGGACCGCTCCTGGAATGAAAGGCTTCTGGGCAACCAGAGTGACGTACTTGGCCATGAATGGCCAGATACAGGTATTTTTTAAAGTAATAACAGGGTCGTTATTTTGTTTTTTTGGGTTTCTTCTTTTTTTTTTTTTACCCCATTATCCAAGGAGACTGACTTCTTTTCAGATATTTAAAGCAGTGCCCCCAGGACATCATTTTTTTTTAAGGTATAATTGATACAACATTGTTAGTTTCATGTGCACAACATACGATTCAGTATTTTATGTATTCTGAAAATGATCATCACAGTAAGCCCAGTTAAAATCTGTCACCGTACATAATTACGGTTCTCTTTTCCTGTGGCGAGAACTTTCCAGATCCTCTCCCCTGGCTGCTCTCAGGGGTGCAGTACACTGTCGCTAGCTGTTGTCACCATGCTGCGTGTTGCGTCCCCAGGACTCGCCCACTTTGTAGTTAGAAATTTATAGCTTTTGACTCCTTTCACCCGTTTTGCTCACCCCTCACACCCTGCTTGTGGCAACCACCAATTTGTTCTCTGTAGCCATGAACTTGGTTTATTTGTTATTTTTTTAAAGATTTTATTTATTTATTTTTAGAGAGGGGAAGGGAAAGAGAAAGAGAGGGAGAGCAATATCAATGTGTAGCTGCCTCTCACGTGCCCCCCACTCAGGACTGGGCCCGCAACCCAGGCATGTGCCCTGGCTGGGAATTGACCCTGCGACACTTTGGTTCGAAGGCCAGCACTCAATCCACTGAGCCACACTGGCCAGGGCTGTAAGTTATTTTTAGAGTCCACATATGTGTGAGATCATATGGTATTTCTCTTCTTCTGTCTGACTTATTTCACTTAGCATAATGCCCTCAAGTTCCATTCATGTTGTCACAATGGCATGAGTCCTTTCTGTTTTTGTGGCTGAATAACGTTCCATTGTGTGTAAGTACCACATTTTCTTTACTCATGTATTCATCAGTGGCCACTTAAGTTGTTTCCATGTCTTGGCTATTGTAAATAATGTTTCAGCGGATATGGAGTAAGTATATATTTTTGAGTTAGTGTTGTAGTTTTCTTCAGATGAATACCTAGAAGTGGAATTGCTAAATCATATAGTACTAATTTTAATTTTTGGAGGAGCCTCCATATTTTTTTTCCGTAGTGGCTGCACCAATTTACATTCTCACCAGTAATGCACAAAGATTCCCATTTCTTCACTTCCTTGTCATTTCCTTCCCATTTCTTGTGTTTTTGGTAATATCTATACTAAAAGGTGTGAAGTGGTATCTCATTGTGATTTTGATTTGTATTTCCCTGATGATTAATGATGTTGAGCACCTTTTCATGTACCTGTTTTTTGTTTACTTTTTGTTTTTCTTGCTGTTGAGTTGTATGAGTTCTTATATATTTTGAATATTAACCCCTTATCAGTGATAGGACTTGCAAAATTTCTCCCATTCGGGAGACTGTCTTTTCATTTTGTTGATGGTTTCCTTCACTGTGCAAAAGCTTTAGTTTAATGGAGTCCCACTTGTTTTCTTTTTGCTTTTGTTACCTTTGCTTTTGGTGTCAGATCCAAAAAATTATTCCCAAGAACACTGGCAAGAGGCTTACCACTTGTTTTCTTCTAGAATTAGATTTCAGGTCTTATGTTCAAAACTTCAATGCATGTTGAGTTAACTTTTGTGTATGGTAGAAGGTAGTGGTCCAGTTTTATTGTTTTACACGTGGCTGTCCAGTTTTCCCAACACCATTTATTGAAGACACTATCCTTTCTCCATTGTCATATATTAAATGACCATATATGCATGGGTTTATTTCTGGGATTAATCTATATGTTCCATTGACCTATAAGTCTGTTTCTATGTCAATACCATACTGTTTAATAATAATATAGTTTTGTAATATAGTTTGTTATAAGGGAACATGATGCCTTTAGTTTTGTTTTTTCTTATAATTGCTTTTGCTCTCTGGGGTCTTCTGCGGTTCCATACAAGTTTTAGGATTTTTTTTTTTTTTTTGTCGATGATTCTGTTAAAAATGGCATTGGAATTTCAATAGGGATTGCATTGAATCTATAGATTGCTTTGGGTAGTATGGACATTTTAACAATATTATCTTAGTCCATGAGCATGCAATATCTTTCGATTTATTTGTATCTTCTTTAATTTTTCATCAATATCTTTAGTTTTCAATGAACAGATCTTTCATCTCCAAGGTATCTTATTCTTTTCAATGCAATTGCAAATTTTTTCATTTCCTTTTCTGATAGTTCATTATTAGTGTATGGAAATGCAACAGATTTTTATATATCAAATTTATATCACAGGACATTAATTTATAGTACATGACTGTGAGGCCGAGGTGAGGTGGAACTGAGGGAGCCCAGCACTCAGAGAATATACTGGCACTAGAACGTAGGTCTCCAACCCAAAACTTAAAAAAGCTTTTTTAAGCAAGACCTGCATTTTTAAGATAGCGTTCACGTTAAGAACTTGACCATACGTACATACGCACATAGGTACTTGAAGAGATACTCACTCTTGTAATGTATGATGCACTCTGATTTTTTCTCTTTCACAGCACTGCATTCATTTCATTTTAAACTTCTCCCCTGCTCCCAAGAAAAACCCCCAAACCAAAAAGCTAGTCACAACCTACTAAATCGATTTCGCAATGACTTGCAGTTTTGAAAAACCCCTAAGGCCTCTCCCATTGTTCGCACCTCATCCCTCTGCGCCGCCCACCTGAGAGAGGCTGTGAGGCCTGAGGCGGCACCCGCTGCGTGATGGGGTGGGGGTGTGGTAAGGACGTGAGGCAGCCGCCCCCCGCCCGCCCTGCGTGCTGCCACCGGATGGCTTAGGAGAAGAGGGACCCCGCGCTGAGGGTCTGGGTTAGCGCGGTCACGGATGGCAGAAGGGGACTGGCGATTTCTGACCTACAGCCTGTTTAAGGTCAAAGATAAAATTTCTGTCACAAGCAATAAAAGTTCTTTTTTTTTTTGTTTTAATTTTTTTCAAAGTTAGTATTTGTATATGGTTGTGTTTTCTTCGCGTGGACGTGTTCTCATTTAATTACCTAACAAAATTATTCACTTCCTCTAACTTGAAGGGACTAGGTGATCAATGATGTCAGCGAACTGACAGGTTTTAAAAGATATGTGATGGGTAAAAATTAACTTGCTAGCTCTGCATGTGGTTTATTTCTGGGTGTAGCAACAGGGTATATTAAATCATGTTGGATTAGGTAAATGTCAGGAACATCTTTTGGTGTTTATATTTTCTAATTTAACTAACATGCTTTCAAACTATTCTGTCTCTCAGCTCCTATGGTTTCAGCCAGACTAAAATCTGAAAATATGTTGACCCATCAGCTTTTTTGGAAAAATCATTTGGTTACTTACTACTTAATGTCTGAATACCCTGCCCTTTCTCAGAGAGTCAGCTTTTGTTAAACATCATTATGCAATTATTCCCTTATAGTTAAAAATCTGCCATTGCTTAGCTTCTTACCCTTGGATCTTGGCTTTGTAGACTCTGAATAAGTAGAACTATGAATTTCTTTATATAAGCATAAGAACATTTTGTTTTTCCTGGCGAGACAATATATGGCTTTCATTGGATTCTGAAGTGGAGCTCTGTGACTCCAAAAAACAACAACAACAACAACAAAAACCCTTAAAAAATTAGCCTTTGTATTGTGGGACAACCTGAAGCTTGTTAATAAATGAATAATATTTCTATAGAGCGTAAGATTCATAAATGGGACACCTGTGTTCATATTCAAGTGTATATACGCAAAACCTTTATAATTATTGTTGATGTGATTGTCTTTTCTGTATATTTTTGTTCAATATTATTTATATTGTATTAGGTTGAATTGATGAAATTATCATTCTTGTTAACCAAACCTGCCAGCTATTAGACATTGTATATGGTTCAATTCAATATTTCATACCTTCTTAATGGTTCAAATAGGTGCTATGTAAGTAAATCATGAAATATTAAAATTTTGACTCTTAATTGTAATAGAAATATTTAGCTGGCATCGCTCTGATAAAAATAAAAAGGGGAACTAGAAAAGTGAATTATCAATATATGCCTTAGTGCTTTGAACATACAAACTTCTTTCTAAAGACTGGAAAGCAAGTCCTTTTTAAGTTGATTTGTATTTGGAATAATGTTGTAAATGCCATAATTATGATGGTCCTCTTTAGCAGCAAAATTCCTCCCATCACTCAAAATACTCTGTTGGTAGATCTTTATAAAAGAATATTTTGAAATATATCAGCCTATTTCATTTGTATTGTATTAGTAAAATAGGTTGAGCAAAATCAAAACTGCAAAATCTGACCTCAAACTAAAACAAGGGAATTAGGAAAGAAGGGTCATTTTTTGAGTGCCTGCTGTTTGACAGGATCTGTGCCAGGGGACCCTCGGTGGGGCAAGGGTCCAGGCGACACTGCAAGGTGGCAGAGGGGTGAGTGTGTGGAGGCGGGAGAATGCCAAGCCCCGCAGACGAAAGAGCGTGGTGCTGTCCAGGACCTGGACTAGAGGCCATGACCGGAGACCAGGGAGTGTGGGGAGCTCCTGGGGGCCGAGGGACGTCAGCAGCAGCCAGACAGCTGGGGCAGAGCCATGTACGTCATGGTGGCAATTGGATTTTTACCCCAGGGGCAGTGGGAAGCATGGATGAGTTTCAAATAGGAGACAGATTTGTTTTAGAAGGGTGCTCTGGCTGCTGTGTGGGGAACGGATTGGAACTGGTAAGGTTAGATATTGACGGCAGACCAGTTCAGGGAAGTTGCAGTAATCCAGGTGAGAGGACCAGAGCATCTGTTGTGAGATGGAGAGATGTGGACAGACTCCGGAGATATTCAAGAGAGCGAACCAACCGGTCTTAGTGATCAGATGTGAGCCCGGGGCATGAGGAGAGCCGGCGATGGCAGTCGCGGTTCTTGCTTAGGCAACTTACTGGGGATCACACTGCCAAAGGGAACAGGCAGAGAACAAATTGCAAGGATGGAAGATGATGAGTGAAGTATTAGACATGATAAGTTTGTGGTGTCTATCCACAAATCCTTATCCAAGTACATAGAAATATCAGGCAGGCAGGTGGAGATGAGGTCCAAGCTGAAAGTAGACATTTAGACGACATCAGTATTGAAGCCATGGATAAATTCTCCGCGGAGCAAAGAGAAGGGTGGAGGGTAGGTTCATCAACATACAAAAGATGGTCTGAGGAACAGAAGCATGAGGCTCAGAAGGCAGGAAGAAGCCCAGAGGAGGGTAAAGTGGGAACACTAAGGGGAATGGTATTTGTTTTAGAGAAGGGGAATGGTATTTGTTTTGACGAGCATCAGTTACGCTTAGAAGTCACGTAAGGCACTGGGGCGGAGTGGAAGGGTCATTGTGCAGTTAATGGTGCAGGTGTCCTTAATGGCCACACTGAGAATGGTTGGGTGGAGTGAAGCGTTATAAAAGCCAATGATTCAAGGATTCTGTGGATGGTGAGTAAATGGAGAAAGGAAAATGAAACAACCCTTCTAAGAAGGTTCTAATGGGGAGAGGGTGGGGGATGGAAGAGACAGCCAGCAAGATAGAGAGAATAAGAGGCATGATCAGTAGACATGAGGTTGAGATGGATTTTTGGAGGATGGGAAGGATGACTCTTTAAACACTAAAAAAGCTCAATGAATCAATTTCTTCACTGAGCTCTTAATATACGTCAGGCATCGTCTAAACCCAGGGAAATGGAGTTTGAACAAAAGCAGATATGCTCTCTGAACTAATATAGTTTATACTGTTGTGGGGAAAATGACAATTAGATAATCACCCTAATAAATGTACAATTATAAAGTGAGATAAACACCCAGAAGGGATGTAAGGACAGAGGAGAGCAAAGAGCAAAGGAACCTGACTCGGACTCAGGGATTTAGGGAAAGCTTTGCTGAACTGAGTTACACGGCGTTCCCAACTGAAGGAAGAGCAGATGCAAACCTGCGAGGTGGCAGGGAGGGAAGCCTGTCTGAGATGCCCGGAGTAAGCCACTGCGATCCCAGCCCAGAGAACCGTGAGGGCTGGTGCCTAGGGACGGGGCACTCCGTCTTCAAATAAGAAAGGCAGGCCCACAGAAAGAAGGAAGTGGAAGATTTGATAAAGAAGGGGGAAGACAGCAGAGACAGGCCTCGGGCAGGTGTGGGGCCGGGTGCGCAGGAATGCGCGCGCCCGCGCTGCAGCACAGGGTGTCAGGGGCTAGGCGCGGGCGGGGGTAGGGGGGTGCGGTTTGTGAGGACAAAATTGAAAATATTCCATCTGAAGGTTTCTTTTTTTTAAAAAAAGATTTTATTAATTTACTTTTAGAGAGAGGGGAAGGGAGGGAGAAAGAGAGGGAGTGAAACACTGATGTGTGGTTGCCTCTTGCCTGCCTCCCATGGGAGGCCCAGCCTGCAGCCCAGGCCTGTGCCCTGACTGGGGATCAAACTGGCAACTCTTTGGTTCACAGGCCAGCGCTCAGTCTACTGAGCCACACCAGCCAGGGCGAAGGTTTTGTTATCTCAATTAAGCAGACTCTAGAATTAAAGGAATATAGTAGAGTCAGAGGTTTTAAGAACATGGAAAACCTTTTAGAAAAGCATTGTCGAAAATGGAAGAACTAGGAAAAAACAAAAAAAACTTGGAGATCATCAGTTCAAAGCGGCAAGCTTCTGCAGTGTTTTGCAAGCTCTCTAGAAATCCTCCGCAGCCCCATGCACGCGTGGAGGGAGCGGGCGGTTACCTTGACTCAGGGCCGAGGGCTCCAGCGTGAGGCAGAGGAAGGGCAGTGGGGCCGGGCTGGTGCGGCCCTCACAAACCAGACGGGAAACGAGAGGGAGGAGAGAGAGGGAAGTCCCCGGCTGGTAGCTTTTGCCAATTGCCATCATATGCATTCTCCTCCAGTGGCCGATTTCAAGGTAGCAATGGCTTGCTGGCTCACACAGTTTCCGAATGTTAGCAGTCACATCTCAGGTACTGGCCATCGATGGCCCAGGCCTCCCCTCCGCGGGGTCCGGGAGACAGGGCTCGTAGCCAGAGAGAAGTTGGCTTGGCAGGTCACGGAGTCTGGTGGAAAAGAAAGTGAAGGGACTGAAAGACCACAAGGAAAGAGGGTGGGGAAGAGGTGCACAGACGTGTTGAACCCCGCGAACGGGGAGACCGGTGCGGGAGGACGTTAGATGATGACTGGTGGTGGTTACCTAAGAAAAAGAATATCTTTTCTCCAAAAACGCTCCTATCTTAAGGACAGTTTAGTGATGGTGGAAGGTAACACCGGCCGGGGCTTATAGTTTCCGGTTGTTAGCCAGGTGAGCGCATCGAGATGCCCTGAGGGTGGCAGAGGCAACAGGACCAGGGTGGCGAGGAGGGTCCCTTGTGGGCGCAGCGAAGCCCTGCCCCCATGGCTCCCTGCCGCACACCAGAGGGTCTCCCTACCCCGCGGCGGCGGCTCGCCTCCGAAATTTCTAAGCTCTGCTCCAACTCATTTCCCTGTGCACAACGAAAGACAAGTACCCGACCTCCCAGGACAGACCGATACAACTGATCTTGCTTTTCACAAATCATGTTTTTAGTGGAACGTGGTAAAATTGTCTACCTAGAAATTACTGTTTTTCCCCTAAGACCTGTATTTGTGCAAGCATGGATTAGAACGTCTCTATTTGAAGGTCACTTTCACAGTAGAGCAAAACAATAAATAACATTTGTATTAAAAGCAATTTTCCTCTAATTTCTTCATGCTGCTTGCTATTTTTTTCTGGCTACTGTTGCTGTGTGTACACAAGAATGTAATCTCTCAAAGAGAGGCTTTCTTGGAATTAGCAATGAGACCACACAGTAGCTTTTGTCAACTCCATGCATCTAAAGTGGGTGCCCTCCTGTGCCCCAGGAGAGGGTGCATTTTTAATGGCATTACATCTCAAGTTCTGTGGGTTGAAAGTGTCATGATCTGCTGGGGAAATGTTTATTGTGTTATAGGGTATGGGATGATTAACAAGTTGATAACGAGGTAGTTTCTACATCAAAACATATGCCTCTTTTTTCCTTGGAGACTTTTATTAACATTCACCCCGCCCCGTGCACCTCACATTTGGGGCACTGTTTTTGCTCTACCCCAAACGGGCATTCGTACAGTCTGAGCTCACCTCTCACAAGCCGTGTGCTGTGGGGTTGAGCGGGGACACATAGATGCTGGACACGCCCGAAGCCGTCACTAATAAGCGGAGAAAAGAGGCCAGAGCCCCAGATGTTATTCCCTTGATGGGCACCCCTGGCTGTTGTCTCATGAGCTGATCCATATAAGTCATTACCTGTTTTTTACCCCAAAGAAAAATGAAATCAGTAAACATAAAAATTTATATATGAGCATCTCTTTTTTAGAAAAAGAAAGAATAAACCACAGGAGTAAAGCATTCTGCCCTTATATGCATTCTGTACTCGGTAATGGGGTCTTAGTGCTCCCCAGGTAGAATTAACAACAGACGGAGCACTCCGGGTCAGCCGTTTGCACTGGTAGTTCCTCTCCCTTCAAACCTGAAGTATGTCCCCTGCAATGCATTCGCTCTCAGCAGTTCTCTGAGCTCTTTGTAAGACTGATGATTGTGCTCCTAAATGGGAGTGTTCGTATTTCATGTACCTTTCTGCTGTGTTTTGCCAATTACCTTTCATCCAGTTGTTATGATTCATGTGTATTGGCGTTGGAGGATAAAGTTCGAACTCATCTTCACTGTTTGGAAACAGTAGTAATAAATATTTTTCCTTCAACTATTTATGGCATCCACAGTTTTGTTGTTTTTTTTTTACTCTTTGAATTCATATTAAAGAGTATAGTTAAAGTGTGCTTCACCAATTGTGTTTGGGGATCTGATTTGACAAGAAAATAGAGATGATGTGTCTCTCTGCCCTTGTTGCTGCTCACTGGAAATAATTCAATTTTTTTTAGATAATGATAAAAATAAACGTAAATGTCTTAGGTGTTTAGAATAGGTTAGGTTAGGGAGGCTGGGCCGTTGGGCCCTGGGGTTTAATATTCCAGACACTCTGCCACAGCTGTTTCAGATACCAGGGCTTCTACTCTGGGGAGTACAGACTGTAACTATGTTATATTTACTTAGTTGTTCATATTGTTGTTTCTCTAACTCATCATGGACCATTTAGCATACAGCTGCCAAATAACGGAGTCTCATTAATACTCTGGAGAAGTTACTTATTTTACCATTGTCTTTTGTCTCTCCTCCAACCTTCTACCCAGAGAAAAATTGTTATCATTTGAAGTTTTGGAAACACAAGTAAATGAGAATAGTGACCCAAACAGTGAAAAATTTTCTGTTATCCACATACCTCCAACTGCTATTTGTCTCATTTCTGAAGCCCCACTTAAAGGCAAGCAGACTGCTGAGTGGGAGATCATGTTCCTCGCTGGAGTTGAGGACTGTGATTGAGTGCGCCGTCCCTTCTCATGGCCCATTCGTTGAGTTTGGGGACTTTCTGCGGCTACCACCTGGGGGAGGGAGCTGTTGCTTTCATCTAGAAAGTGTGTCTAAAACTTTGCCCTTTTTCTGCCTGTACCACTTCCTGTCTAAATCACTATAATATGGAGTTCACATAGTGTCTTTTAAATACTTGTTCTTCTTGTTGTTATTTGAGGGAATCCCGGGAACAAATTCCATGAAGAGGTGGTAAAACTCAGTGTTCTGCTGTAGAGTTTAGCCTAGAGGATGCTCTGTTTCTCACTGTGGCACATGTTCAACACACCTAACACTGTTCTCTATACGTTGTTTCATTCTTTCCAGCCACGACATTCCCCTCTCCTATCCCTCACCCTGAGGATCGCCGCACCTCCTCCCAGCTCTTACTACATGATGGGCTTTCTCACTAAGTTGGTTCCTAAACAGACAGTTCTTTCTTTTCTGGGCCTCCTGTCTGCCCTGGATTCATGTCTGTGTTAGTTTGCTAGGCTGTCATCAAATGCCACAGACTGTGTGGCTTAAACAGCAGACACTTATTTTCTCACAATTCTCTAGACTGCAAGTCCCAGACCAAAGTGTCCCCAGGGTTGGTTTCCTCTGAGACCTCTCTCCTTGTCTTGCAGGCAGTGCCTGTCACTGTGTCCTCACTGCCTTCCCTCTGTGTGTCACTGTCTCAGTCTCTTCATCTTAAAAAGGACACTGACCATATTGGATTAGGACCCACCCTGATGGCCCCGTTTTAACTTAATTATCCCTTTAAAGGCCTTGTCTCCAGCCCTGACTGTTGTGGCTCAGTGAACTGAGTCCTGGGAACCAAAAAGATGATGGTTCGATTCCCAGTCAGAGCACACGCCTGGGTTGTGGGCCAGGTCCCCAGTTAGGGGCTTGCAAGAGGCAACCAATCGATATTTCTCTTGCACATCGATGTTTCCTCCCCTCTTTTCTCCTTCCCTTCCCCTCTCTCTAAAAATAAATAAATAAAATCTTTTTAAAAATAAAAGCCCTGCCTTCAAATATTTATATTCTAAGGTACTGGGAATTAGGGCTACAACATAGGAATTTTGGGGCACACAATTCTGCCCATGACAGTACCTTTCTCTCCATAGTCACCAGAATGCACATTTCTCTGAGAAGGTGCTCTTCTGAAGAGAACCTCACTAGGCAACCTAAAGCTCTATCTCCAAGATCTACTAACACATGACAGTACCCTATATTTGTCTGCACACCTCATTCCTCCCATTTTCTCCTAGACTCAGATTATATAAAAAGATGCTATTCTTCACAACTTTACCCTCCGCTTCCGTCAGCCCACTTGGTTGGCAAGGAATCTCCGCTGGCATGCACGTTAGCTTGCTAAAAGTTTGATTTACCTCATATCCCCTGTTCTGGTATGGTCCTCTTGCATTAGCTTCCTTATAGTCCCGTCTTTGTAGTGTGTCACATCTTATATAAGAGGTGGCCTCCCTGACTCCCTGCCTTTCCTAAAAGAAAGCCCGGAAATTGTGCAAGTGAATAAGTTGTATCTTAGCAGGGTGCCGATTGACAGAAGAAAGTCTGTATTTTAGTATAATAGAAGAAGTATTTTAGGCAATAACAATTTGAATACTATATGGGACATAAGGACTTCATTTATTTTCTGAAGTCATTTCCATGAAACTTTTTATTCTAAAATATTTCACCAAATTTTAGGATGGCCATTGTTTAAGAAGTCAGATTGCAGACATTACCCTTGTCAGGGAAAATATTTCAAGAAACTTGTCTGACACAGTGGAATCTCTTAGAGCCTCAAAGTCGTGGATTCAGGCCCCTGGCACTGCTAGACTAGGCTATTAAAGCCACCTTGGGCCAACTGGTCTCTCTGGCTTCGGGTGCCACCCCTCCAGTTCCTCCCTCCCTCTGCCACCAGAGTCACCAGCCTGGCAGGCCAGCCTCATCTTTGTCACTCCTCGTCTAATCCATCTCGGCGTTCCACTCTCGTCATTTCGTCCTAACAGATGTAACTGTAGAGTCTTAATATAGGCGGTGGAGTTAAACTCATCTTAATGTCAATGTTTTATGAGACCGTGGGTAGATGATCTCCGGGTGACTGAAAAAGAACTAGATTTGCATCTACTAAAAAAGGATAAAACATTATTCGTTATAAAATAATCAGACATGTAGTCAGTGCAGCATCACAAGATCCCAACTCTGATGACTTTATTGTGGATAGATCCAGGATCTGGGGACGGGGAACGAGCACAGTGGAAGAGGCTGTGTAATATAGTCTCAATTTTTGGAGAAAAGTGCTGTGTTAAAAAAAAAAGGAACAAAGAAAATAGGAAAGATCTGGTATTTTGTTTCTTAAAAAATAGGATCCATGAGAGAGTTTCTTAAAAAATAGGATCCATGAGAGAGTACTGCATTTGTCAGGAAAACTGCTGCCCTGGACCACCTTTCATGTCCAGAGAAGCTCGCTGCTGCCCACAGGCACACAGCTTGCTTCTTGTTATTTGAGGGAATCTTTGAGTAAAATAAGTAACTTCTTTGAATAACTTATTACTTTATTATTATTATTATTAATTTATTATTATTATTACTTTATTAATAAGTAATAAGTATCATTACTTATTTTGAGTAAAATAAGTAACTTCTCCAGAGTATTAATGAGACTCAGTTATTTGAGGGAGTCTTGTTAAGTCGCCTGCTTGGTGGATGCTCCCAACTATTTCCAGTGAACGGGCCTGAAATCAGATCCAAAGACATCCTTCCTCCAGACAGTGGGGGGTGGACCGAGTGAACCGCGAGCTCTGAGCACTTGCAGGGGGAGGCAGGTGGCAGGCCCCAGCAGGCCCTCTCGCAGCCCTCCTCTGTGACCGCCGCACCTGTCGTGAGTACAAGCTAATGCTGGTGGGGGGCACCTAGGGGCCCACCCCTCCTCCCCACCTCCCTCTGGGTGTGTCCGTGTGCTCCTGCCCCTTGCTGCCGCGTCTACAACCCAGGTCCCCTTCTACTGCTTGTTGCACCTACATGCGTTCCCTTCTGACCTGTGCCCCTCGCCCCCCGTGTTTGAAGGCACCACCAGTTAACATCGACGCTGCAGCAGGAGCAGCCGCGACCACAGTGGTATCCTGCTTCCTTGGATGCCTGGCCTGGTTATCATGGTTAACATCACGAGGAACTCTTGTTGACCTCATTTTATAGATCAGAAAACAGGTACGGCACGTTTAAGTCTCTGACAGAGGGCCCTTGGCTGGTAAGTCACGGAGCCAAAATTTGAATCCAGGCTGCCTGGTTCCAGAGCCCGTGCTGTGCTACCGCTCTTCCACTCACGGTTGTTTGTATTCGTCTTAGGCTGTACTGCACAGTTTTTGAAGGCAGTCAATATTTGAAAGTTGTTTAATATTGCCAGTATTTATTGGTCTCTTACAGAATTTAAAACTACTCTGACTCCCTACGGTCACGTTAAGTTTCACCCGGTCACCCTTTGGCTTAGTAGCTAGTTGAGATTTCTATGTCCTAGCGCTGCGTCAGGCACTCTATTCAGTAACAGTCACAGCAGACAAGATTCCTGTTCTCCTGGAGCTTATGGGATGACAGAAGGGACAGATGACACAGAAATAACATAGAATCCAAAGTTGTGATCAAGGTCACAAAGGAGAAGAGAAACGGGTTACAGGAGAGAAAACAGTAAGACACACACTGAAACTGCGGGATGAGGACGGAGGCAGGCTCTGCGGCAGAGCCCTTGGGACTCACGGCGCTGAGCGGCACGAGCGAATGCTGTAGAAGGCAGGCCTCTTGTTTCTGGCAAAATAGTATAAGCCCTTCTGGTACAGAACATCTAAAAGTTCTGGATAAAATCACTTTAGACTATTTTTAAATGTATGACTGAGTTAGTGGGGAAATTTTTAGAAGCCAGAAATTCCATGAAAAGCTGAATCCTGAGATATAAGTGAATTCTAAAACTGTATTTGTTCTTTGGGCCTTTGCCAGTCGCCAAGATCGAAAGCCCAGGCCTTGGGCTTTAAGGGGCCTCGTGCAGGAGACAAACTAGGACCTGTAACCGGCCGCTCTGTCAGTAGGTGAACTGGGGGAAAAGCCCGTATCCTCCATCATAGCTGTTAATTGCTCGGCTCGGCCTTGGTGCTTGAGTGAATGGGAGTCACATACATCAGTTATGTTCTTTTAGGTGAAACTATATTTCATGGTGAAACTATATTTCATGGTAAAAAGAGAAACAGAAAACCGTCTGGATGGAGGGGACACTAAGCGGGAGGGCTCTTAGGCAGGAAGGCTGCTGACCTTTAAGTGCAGCCGGCACAGAGCGAGCGGTTGGTGCTGCTGGATGAGGCTGCAGAGGACGCCAGGGGCCGGATTCTTGTGGGCGCTCGCAGGCCTCCCTCAGTACTTTTTATTTTATCCTAAGCACGATGCAAACCTTGTGAAGGGTTTTCAAAAGATTATCTGACTCCTCTGAAAAACAGTAGATTGAGAAAATGTAAAAGTAGAGAGCCACTCTAAAGGTAGAAGTAAGAAAACTAAAGAGGTACAAAAATATTTTTATGTAGTCGAACTCATCTTTGAATAAGCCAGTGTGTAGTGACAATGAAAATTTACCTTTTACAGGCTATATCTATTTTATAGTAAATTTTATTGGGAGGGAAGGCTGTTAAGTGGTAGAATTTCATTGAAATAAATACGAGATCTGTCCAGAAAGTGTCCAGCCATGTACTATGAAAAATAGAGACATTTACAGAAGAAGATATAAAATACAAGAAACATTGTCCATAGGACACTAGCCCTTCAGTCCCCTTCACAGTAGGCACCTTGGGACCTCACACGGTCTCCCAGTCGCCATCAGCTGCCCCGTTGCATTTTCCTGAATCTCGTCTGCAGTCTGAAATCTCTTCCCTTTCAGAGGTGATTTTAGTTGTGGGAAAAGCCAGAAGTCACAGGGTGCCTCATCTGGGCTGTAGCGGGGCTGAGTCACTTGGGTAATTTGATATTTCACAAAAAAATTCTGCATGAGATGTGATGCATAAGTGGGTGCACTGTCATGATGAAGCTGCCTATCACCAGTTGTCCGTAGCTGCGGCCTCCTCAATCATCCCAGTTTTCCATGGAGGAATGTTCAAGCTTAACACAAAATTTGATACAGATTCATTGCTCCACTTGCTCAGTCATTTTGAATGCGACAGCCACACAGTACACATGCTCGCTCAATGACGTCTACCACTCCCACTGACTAGCACAATGAAGTAATCGTTGTTCATACATGTGCGTTCCAGTCCACTCTCCTTGGCTGCCAGGTTACATCAATGTTGCACAAACCATTCTCTTTACATTAACAGTGGCTGGGCTTTTTCTGGACAGATCTCATACACAATTTAAATTTGCATCCCTGGGATACAAGAGCTGAGAGGATTTGCAGATAAAATATAATATTCTGGGAAAGACTCTGTGTCAGAGACTGGCTAACTATTCACCAAACCTGTTTTCCTCTTTTCCTTCTAACACAGCTGGACTAGGTTTCCCAGCGTGCTCTGCGCTTAGGTGTGGTCATATGGCACTGTGGCCGGGGAATGGGAGTGAAAGTGATCGCTTTTCTTCCTTCAGTTCAGCTCTTTTCCCGTATGGCTTCCATGGCCTGTATCTCTTGTGCCGCCTGGGTATTGCATTCCAAGGTGACCTTGGAAACCACATGTGGAAGATGATAGGATCTCCGTCAGTCAGAGTTCTAAATGACAACGTAGTTTGGAAACCCTCAACCCCACCCCCTTCCCAGCTGAACTTCCCATGAACAAAAAATAAACCTCTGTTGTTTTAAATCACCAATATTCTGTGATTTTACTATTTCAGCAGCCAGCATCATGTTAAAAGATGTTGATTTTCTTTCAGGATGTTACCAAGGACCTAACTTCACTCTTATTTCTTTTGTCTTCCTCCTTGCGTATACATTTGCTGTCGTGTGTGACTAGGCAATGTGAGTGGATTAGGGTGTTAGGATTTTGTGCAGGGAGTGAGGGGGTTTGATATGCTCAAGGTGTGAGAGGAGCTGAAGGACCTAACTGCTTCCTGTTCTCCACATAAGACAGCCCTCCCTCCCCTTCTGTCTGGGCCAGTGGTTCCTTTCAAAGGTTTCCCCGCCTGCAGCTCCTCGTTTGCACCCGCCCCGGCCCCCGCCCCCCGCCCCCACCCCCACCCCCGTGTGCAGAGCAGGCTTGATGAAGACCCCAATCGATCGCCTCTCACTTCTTTGCCTAGTTTGACATTCACGTGTGGTTAAGTTTACACACTGGGACATAAAATAGTCACCAAATCAACACTGACAAATATATTTTCTCTCTTTATACATCCAATAATAGATGTTGCAGGATTTCTCATGGCAAACACTTTTGGGAGAGAGGGAAAACGTGTCAAAAGATTGCATCTCTCTGAACTGACACTTTGAAACCAGAACAACCCCATCGAAATCTTTGGTCAATGGGTCAGTGAGTTAGACGTGTGCTTACGTTGTTTTCGTATTATTTCTTTATCAGTCTATTTGTCATGCTGGACCTTAGGGCTCCTCTTGAGGGAGGAAAGGAAGTAAATTCAGTTTGTTAGTAAACATTAGGGGTTGAGAAGGGGGAACCTTACCATGTGCTACTAGCAGGGACCTCTCATTTTAAAAAATGAGATGATTCCCTTAGAAACTGTATAAATTACAGAATGGAATTATGATCAAGAATATGTTTTGGGTGAATAGATGCCAAATGCCTATCTCACTAGATGATTACTATTCTAAATATTTTTCCATTAGCTAGTTTCAGCTCAGGAAGTGGATTAGACCCTTAATGGCCTAAGCAACCAGGAAATGAGTGATATATTTATAGATTCCACCAGTGAATTTGAAATAAACTTCTTGCACATTATAAATTCTGACTGCAATATTCAATGTAAATGCTTTTTTGCGTATTCCCTCTTCCTCTCCTATCCCAACCCTTTTGAAGGTCTGATATTCTCAATAAAGAGAATAAATTACCTAAAACCACATTTTGAGGAAAGCCCAATTTTATATTGTGTGGGGCGTCAGGTTACCACGGAGCCTAAGTCACACGTTTTAGCAGCAGATGCTAACCCGTCTCTGCTTTGGGGTCTACAGCAGGTCTGCACCGCAGACCGCTTTGGGGCCCCGCCAGGCCTGGAGCTCCTCCCATGCACACGGCGCTGGGGGAAGCTTACTCCACCTTCTGAAGCCTTGGAGTTCTGCTGTGCTGTGGGAGACCAGGAATGACTGTACCGTGTACACAGGCCGAAGGCAAGACGGGCCTTGGCTTCCATCAGGGCTCTGGTTTAAGAGCCAGGAGGGCCGACTCCACCTTCACTTTACCACGGAGCAGCTCTGTTTGGGGCCTTTGGCACAGGCAGTTGAGTTAGAGGACCCCAGACGGCCTGTGCATCTCTTACATCGTGTAAATCTAAATCCCACCTGTAACGTCACAGAATCTTTTCTTTTACATTTTAGTTGTCAGTTGGTTTACATTTAATATTATTTTGTACTAGTTTCAGGTGCACGGCACAGTGGTTGGACAATCCTGCACTTTACAGAGGGGCTCTCCCGGTATTTCCAGTCGCCACCTGGCACTGTGCAGAGTTATCACGACATTATCGGCCGTATTCCCTGTGCTTGCTTCAGAGCAAGCATTCTGCTCCCCTTGTTTTCTGCGCCTGTGAAACCAGAAAGGCGCAGGTGAAAGACTTTTTAAAACAGACTAGGATTAAAAGAGATTTGTGTTTTTTGTGGGGAATGAGGGATTAACACGATTTTTTTCATTATGTGTGGAAATTTCTGTCATTTTCTTCCTATAGTCAGTCTATTGACAGAAGTCTGGGTTCCTTGAGTTTTTCATCCTGGTCCCCCCGATGTTTAGCGCTCTGCTCTGTATGTAGGAAACACCGGCTGTATTTTCTCTTGAATTTTACTGAAGTCTGACATGGAACAGTGAAGTCGCGTCAGCTGCCTGTTGGTGTTTGATTGTGGGTAAACCTGTCTGGCTGATGGGTCGGCCCTTGCGCCGCGACCCCTTTCTGTTGGCTTGTGCAGCAGCTCAGCGCAGGCGGCCTCCTCCTCTGCCTCTTGCTCCCAGTGGGTCCCCGGGACTGAGGGCCGAGCTCACCGAGGCGCTGGCTTGTCACCCCGTCACGCCCCACTGGAGGGATCGCTGTCCTCCCTCTTGGCTCTGTTTCTTCTTCCTTCTTATGCCACTTCCTCCCTTTCACTCCCCACTTCGTTTTTTGAAAAAATGTAATTTGGTTGTGCTTTTTCGGTTGCCTAAACCACAGGCTTTGTTTTTTTTCATCTGTAAATCAGGAACTAGATAATGATGTTTAAGGTCCATGAGAACACTCTGTGAATCCATGATGTTAGGTATTTCTGAATAACTATAATTGTCATCTTTGATAAGTTCATCAATAAATCATGGGGTAGAAATGTAGAGGGGATGACTTTACTCTCCAGATTTGGTTTCTGGGGGCCTATGAGTTAAACTGACAAAAGGGAAGATTAACAGTAGAAAATACTTTTTTAAAAATTAACTTTAATATTTTTACATGCATGGAGACTTCACAGGAATGAAAGTGAACACCCAAAAAGGCTGTTAGATCTGGGGACTTACATGCCATGTTAACAAAGGTGGTAAATTGTGGAAAGGGGACTAAAAGGAAAAGGGGCTCGGGGCTGCGGGGCCATGAAGTACGGGGAGGTGACTGGGCGACGTGCCAGGGTGCGGGCGGGCAGGGCCTGTGCACGGGGCCCCTTTACAAACGGAAGCCGCTTTTGCAGAAGGGAAGTTTGCACCCCACTCTTAGGTGGGGAGAGGGTGGAGAGCTCCTGCAACGTGTGCTGCTTCTCAGTTGCCTCGGGACCCTCCTGTCTTTCAGATTCATGGGTTCCACTTTATGGAACTGATTGATGATGTCAAATAGTATGTATTCCATCCTATAGATAGTCAATACTGATACATCAACAATACCTGTAACAGTGCAACACCACAGGTGATTTGTCGCTGGTTGATTTGTGATTTTCCAACTTAAAGAATATTTAATCTCAAAACATCAAGTTGTATAATTACATACAATTTTTGTCAGTTATACATCAGTAAAGCTAAAAATATAAAGAATAGTTAAATGTTCTGGTTGTAATCTATGAGGCAAAGACCTTGTCCAAGTTAAAAAAAAAGTTCACAGATATTAATGACTCCTTTATTGATAATTTTCGGTAAGATTTAGGGCAACATCAGTTGGGTCTGAAAACACAGAAATTATTTTTAAAAAGTCTAATGGTTAGAGGTCCATTTGGTATTAGAAAAACCCTCCTATAGTTTTAACTTACTGTATACTCATGGTTTTCAGCACAGGGCAGCTCTGTCCCCAGGGGGAGTTGGGCAGGCAGTGTCCGGAAAGTACTGGGCTCTCACAGCCTTGGGGGATGGGTCCTACTGGTCTGTAGGCTGGTGATGGCTCAGGTATCTTCAAATTCCCAGCACAGCTCCTCCAACAGTAAAATTACTCACCCCAAAGTGTTAGTAGTGCCAAGTTGAGAAACTTTTCTACTTGTGACTCCATGACTCAATGTAAGTGTTCTAGAATTGGAGTGTCTACTCATGTTTAATTCTGGCAGGTCTTGAAACAAAATGAAAGGCATTAAAACTCACATCTTAGCCATGCATATCACTACAAACTGCTTACTTTTAAGGACCTTTTGCCCTTATTCGGACAATTAGATTTTCACAATGGATTCTTGAGTGTGATCTGAGGTTATGACGATGGGAAAACAAGCAAGAGAAAGCACTGAAAAGATCCTACTAGCCGGTGTTGTGTCTGCTTTGAGCAGGTGTGAAGATTGATTCTTTCGTAGATAACAATTCTCACACAGGGCTTCAAAGTGGAGTGATGGCCTGGGAGGCCAAAACTGAACCATTTGATCCAGTGCTGCTGTTTTAAAATAAAATAAGAAGCTGCCTAAGTTCACAGCATTTTAGTTGCAAAACCATCACACAGCGTGATTACAACCCAGACACGTGCACTTTCTTCTTCATGAAGATATTCCCTGCACTTCTATGTTCTTTTTATTGGCTCATTTGTTAAAGTTGACCCTCACTAGTCTCTGTGTTAAGCTTCGCTCAGTGTGGACTTTAAGAAAACTCAGGGAGGCCCTGACCTGTGTGGCTCAGTGAGTTGGGTGTCACCCCACAAAGCAAAAGGTCACAGTTCAGTTCCTGGTCAGGGCACGTGCCTGGGTTGCAGGTTCAGCCCCTGCTCTGGGTGCATGCAAGAAGCAATCTAGCGATGTTTCTCTCCTTTTCTTTCTGCCTCCCTTCCCCTCTCTCTAAAAATAAATAAATAAAATCTTTAAAAAAAAAAAAATCCCAGGGGAGAATTGACTGTGTGGCTGAAGGATTGGCAGTTGCAACCTTCCACCACTTGCACAACCTGCAACGTAATATTAAAATGAGGAAGGGGAGAAATGCAGGCTTGCAGTTCCCTCCGAGTCCTCAAAATGATAGAAGTATATTCCATTTCCAGTCTTTTCTTCTCCACAACAGTTGAAGTTCTACAGGAATTTTCCTTGCAGTTATTTGCCTTTTTCCTTTTAAAAAAAGTTTCCATTATTATACCTACCAGATTAAACAGCACTCCTCTTTACTTATTGAGTTGATGTAGTAATATCTGTAAGAAGAGTTATTTGACAATGTTGACATTTAAAGAACACATTTTTCAGGGATCCAGTAGTTTAAGCAGTGTCATGAAGCTATAGCTTTACTAATTTCATGTTACCTTAAGTAAAACAAAAATTTAAGTACAAACAAGGGTAGTGACAAACCCTGAAACTAGGTATTTGGGGAAAATAACTGTTAGAGGAAAGAGATCAATAGAGATCACTGTGAGCAGCAGTAATTGGGCTGACATGATCTGATTTAATTTGAGATATTCAAAACAGGTCGTTGAGTGCAGAGGCCAGTATGATCACTGTTAAAATACTCGTGTACCAAAGTAACGGCTCATTTGGTGAAGGTGGAAAGCAAAATGTTTAACCACCGTTGCAAAAGTCACCAAGCCTCTCTCACAGTGTGATTAGCAAGTTCATGCTTTTCCCTTTTTGCTTTTTAAATGCTATTCCCTAATTTTACTTTCAATTTATCTTTTTTTGAAAACCTGCTAATTTCATGTGCTTTAGCCCTACAGAAGAGAATGTTGCTTAGCAACTGCCAAAATAACTAATAAGCCTATATCCAGTAAAGGATTGAAGGACTTACTTATTTTAAATTTATATATTTCTCTATTGACCATTAAAACCAAGGGGAAGTTGTTTCACTTTGAATTTATTCTAATTTCTGCATTTTAAAAATTCATATATGGGCTGCCTGTAGCAAAAAACAAAAACAAAAAACCTGTCAAAACAAAAAACAGCATATTTTCTAATGAACAAAGTAAACGATGAACAAAATTGAAACAGAGGCGTGGATACGTGGAACAGACTGCCTGACGTCAGTGGCGGCGGGGGCGCGGTTGAGGGGCTGGATGAAAGGAGGTGAAGGAAGTAAGCAGGAAAAAACGCGCATGTATAACCCCACAGACACGGGCAAGAGATCGGTGATAGCCAGCGGGAAGGGGGGTTGGGGGGGAGGGAGTGGGCAAAGAGGGGTCAGTGGGGACAGAAAGAGACTTTGCTTTGGGCAATGGGCTGTTTGGTTGAGTTGTACACTTGAAAGCTGTATGGTTTCATTACCCAGTGTCAGCCCAATAAATTGAACAAAAAGAAAAAAGCAGTATATTTAACATGAATGGCTCTTTTCTCCCAACATCTTCATTGTAACAATGCTCTGTATTCATTATTTGCTTTAGTTATTTTTTTCCCCAACAGAATACCCTGTCAATGACATATGCTGGGTAAAGAAATGTTTTCTAATTCACTGAATACACAATTCTACAATAGTGCTTTTTTAATGTCAAGACGCTGTTTTCTTTAGAAGAAATAAGAGTTTTAGGAGAGCAGAAGACTTTGAGAGTACATTGAACTGGTTGCTGTTCACCCACAACAGTGCTGGTTTTTGGGTGCTGACCCAGAAGCGTATGAGGAGAATCCCCGGAGCCTCGAGGGGCTTTGGGGTGGGAGGCGGCGCTGTCGGTGCCCGACGTCCTTTCCGACTCCGGACCCCTCAGTCTTGGCGCGTTCACGGGCAGGAGTTTCAGGCCGCCAGCTGTGACGCGCACAACCTTACTATTACCCAGTCTCAGACCTGTTTCCTTCCCTGTGCTTCTGATGGAGCGCCCTGGGGGAAAGACAGAATACCGGCGAGCGTGCTTACTGCTCCCCTGAACCCCACGGCGTGCGAAGTTAAAGGCCGCTCCCACATACAGGCACGGGGTAATGAAAAAGAGCGCGGGCCGCCCGGGGTGCCCACGCGTAGGCCGTCCGTGTCAGCATCGAAGAGAAACCGGGCGTGCGTCCGAGACCCCCGTCCTGGAAGGCAGCTGCTTCGCCAGCGGCCGCTTTAGAAGTCTGTCTTACAGAGGCTTTGGGCAAACGCATAGCTTGCTTGCTTTTGCAGTAAAGAATTCCTGGGGTATCGTCCTGTATAATGGCTGATTATCCTCCGCCCATATTGGAGGGTTGTTTTTTTTTTTTTATGGAATATCCTCAGTAAGATGTTACCCTAACATAGAGTATTTTTAAAGCAATATTGAAATACTGATAGCTGTAATAACCATAGTTGAACTATT
This sequence comes from Pteronotus mesoamericanus, assembly GCF_021234165.1. Taxonomy (NCBI): domain Eukaryota; kingdom Metazoa; phylum Chordata; class Mammalia; order Chiroptera; family Mormoopidae; genus Pteronotus; species Pteronotus mesoamericanus. Next base: position 10,367,127 of record NW_026555302.1, on the reverse strand, counting down.
ATCTACAATTGGCTGATACAGGACTTATTTATAAACTTCGATCTGTAAGACCATGTATACTGCATTCATACCTCACTTATATTGTGAACTCTTGTATAAAGAAATCAACATAAAATAAGTGGAGTTGAGCTTGAAGATGTATACTTAGAAAGTTATCTGATATAATATAGTGTGTACCAAACAGTCATATAGTTTAGAACAAAAATAATCTTTTAAGAGAGATGTGTATGAGAGATAATGGAGGAAGAATGGAGAGAAGGAAAAGAAAAAACGTTATGGTTGAAGTTTTAACTCTTTGAATATTAACATATTAGTATTAAGACCAGCTTACTGTTCAGTTTTTCCAAGGCAAAAAGAAATCCACAAGACTGTTATCAGTGAATAAAATGGTAAAAGCCACCAGTCACTAATGCTTCAATTTTGTGTTTCAAATGCAGATGAGCACATTCATTTTGCTCTTTGTAAAGTGTAATTCTAGAACTTTTTGCTTAACATTTAAGTTTATTTAGCCAACTTTATGAGCCAGTTTTCCTGTAACATTCATTTACAGAGAACTGAAAGTATGGATAAAACATTTGATAGCACCCCTGGCTGGGTGGCTCACTTGGTTAGAGCAGTGTCCTGATACGCCAAGGTTGCAGGTTTGATCCCTGGTCAGGGCACGTACAAGAATCAGCCAGTGAATGCATGAATTAGTGGAACAACAAATCAATGTTTCCCCCTATCCCTCCCCTCATCTCTCTCTAAAATCAATTTTTAAAACATTTGATAACAAACTGTCAAATACTGAAACTTTTATTTACTTTAGCTCTTAATTTTAATTTATTCCCATTACCTAGTCATTTAACAGAGATGATTACAATTAATGTCTACCAATTAGTCATTAGAGTTTTTCCTTTGTACCCTGTTTTTGTGTCCTTTGGAGTAAAGATGCCAGCAGTAGTGAAGTGTCAAAGAACTACTTGGCCATTAGGAGAAGCAAAAGAAATTATTATGTACAGAAATTCAAATTCTTCACAAATTTTTGTTGTTATTTCATGCATATTTTTATTCAATTTTACTAATTATTTATACAGATTTGCTAATATACATAAACATTACCCTACTCTCAGCTTTTTGTTTTACCATTGAAAGGGTTCAAACAAACCTCCCAAAATACACCACTTTGGCATGTGGACAATTTGAGCTAAAGGCAATCAAAGCCTAGTAAGAAAAGCTTCTACCTCTCCTTTAACTACCCCAGAGAGAGGGCTATTACCAGAAATAACTTTCTATCTCAGTGATCTATGTGTGTGGCAGGACAAACATCTAATTAGCAAACCATCTGCTCTTCTTACCATCCTGTGGATTACTGTATTTTGCCATGCATAATGTACACTTTTTTTGCCCAAATTTTTGAGGGAAAAATGAGGATGTGCATTATACATAGGTAGTACTAAGACATGGATGTGCGTTTACACACAGCAAAATATGGTACCTTCTCCCTTTATCCTGTTTCTTAGTTCTGGGTGGCTTATAACCCTCAACTGCCCAACTTGCCTTCAGTCCAGTATCTGTGTGGCCTCTGTACCTATGTAATGAAATGTGTTTTTCTCTTGTTAATCTCTTTTATGGCAGTTTAATTATTAGACTAGCTAAAAGAAGAGTAGAAAATGAATTTTCGCTCCCCTTTATCATCATTTTAATAATAAGAAAATGCTGGTCATTTTGGTATTACAAATCGTAATCTCACATTACATTTCATGCTTAAAATTCTCCACAAGTGCATGCTACGTAAATAAGTAAGAATGTAGAACAACAGCTGTTTAGCAGTTTTAAACATTTAAAATTTATGAACTATATCGAAGATTTTAATACAGGATCATTAAGACAAAATAATAAGGAATGAATAACTAGCAATTTTAGAAATTGACAGATATCTGCTTGTTTTGCCCTTCATTCTTTATGTATCTTTGGTTAACTGGTAAACAGGCCTTTTTCACCTGAACATTTGAAAGTTTCTTAGATCCCAAATGGATATTTTAAATAAGAAAGGTGTATTATAGAACATGTATGTCTTTAGGTCTAAATATGGTCATCATATTAGAATGTGTGACTGTACATAAATCCATGGGGAGCTATTAGGCACTAATATTATATCTTAAGTTCATGCTTAATTTGAAGTTATCAAAACATAAGGATTTTAGCTCTTTTTTATGATCTTCATGATATTGGAGACAGGTCCTCTATGATGATACTTTATGACCATTTTTAAACCTGAAATGACCACTTTTGGGGATAATATTTTAAATTGAACATAAAAAATAAACTCTCATTGAAATGAATGAAAGTAGAATGCTCTGGGCAATGCCAACTGCTGCTACTGTGACCACTATTAAAAATCACGACCTTTTTATTATTTGATTATTAGCCAATTAAGCAATTTACTATTGCTCTTAAAGTAAATAAAAAGCCAGTTTAACATCATGGAAGCCACCATTAACAGATCATTCAAGGAAGGCTGCCTCCTCAATCCACACTTTCCATTGTAGCAGATTATAAATATGTGCATTGCAGTTGTCAGCAGTCTGCCTTCAGTCTTGTCTTTTTCATTATATTTGCAAATGTCTTATTAATAATACTGCCAGATGCAGTATGAATTTTTAGCTCATATGTTAAGTATATAAGGATATAATACTAAAGCAATATAATAAGAGAAGTTCAGGGTTCAGCTTTAGAAATTTAAAAGCTTCTATTTCAGGATCTCCAAATTCACTTTACTTTCTATTCTCTTGCAGTCTTCTTATAATGTACCTGTTGTAGGTGGGGGGAAAACCCAGAGCCTTTGTAATCACATATTTCAGTTTTAAGTATGGCTCTGGTTTACAGCTAGTGATACGACCTTAAATTACTGTAACTGAGGGCAGTGGTTTCCTCTTTTGTAAAACGGGAGTGATAAAACTAGCCTCATAGTATTGCAAAAACCAAAAGAGGTGATGGAGTTAAAGCTCTGCCCTGCACAGCAGATGTTAAATATGTTACTTCTCTCCTCTTTCCCCTTTGCCCCTAATTAAACTCAGTTGATAGCTTTGAAATGCAGTAGACTACAGTTTTATTAATCAGGTCTAAGCCTCCAGATAAGGTACTACTGTTAACCGTTGTGTAGGATATTTCTGTTGACTCTAAAATACAAATAAATAGCAGAAAACCTTACTATAATACAATTATAAAGAAGGATTATGAATTTCACATGATAGCCCCTAGTATCCCTGTTTGTTGCTCAGGTTACAGCAGATGAATATCGTTATACAACAAATGCTCTCTTTGTTCCCTGTTCTTGTCACAGTGGCTCAATTTAATAAGAGGTAATTGATTAAACTGTTTGCATTGTAGTCAGGAAACTGGAGAGGGCAGCTGAAGTAAAGGAGATCCCCCTCCTACACACACACATTGTCAACCTTGTCCCTCCTCGAGCCTGCTTCAGTTATTAATGACAGAAATATTCGTGTAAATCACCAGATTGCTCCCAAATAAAACCAGAACTCTGGAGAGATTTCATTGCTTAGGGGAAACTGGTCGAAGCTTGGAGTTGTGGTGCCTTTTATTTCTCCCTGCTGGGTGTTTATGCTTTGGACCGGGCGGTAGGGAAGGGAGGCCTCGACCACGTCCTCGTGTGCGGAGGACACGGCCTACCCCGCCGCGCCTCATGTCCAGAGACTGCTGTCCCAGCTGCTCTTCAGTTTCTGGCAGATGATCCTGCCCCTTCAGACATAGTTTTCATTAATATTGATAATAACAGCAATCAAACACTAATCAAACACTTTCTAGAACCAGGCAGTTTACTGAGGACTTTTACATGTATTACCTTATTATTCTGCTTAATAGCAACAGTGCTTTTATTTTCTCCTTTTATGGATGAGAAAACCAAGGGTGAGGCAGCTTTAGTAATTTGCTCATGGTCGCACAGCTAGCCTGCGGCAGAGGCAAGTATCAAACCAGGTTATTCTGAACTCCGGAGCCCACGTGTGACTGTTACTCCATATGTTCTTCCTCTGCTGGCAGAGAGGGAGGCTGGAAAGGCTGTGGTCTTTAATGACTGCCCTTGGCCTACACACAGTCTATTCCAAATTTGTTGACCTGATATTTGAAACCTACCACAGGCTGATTGAAATCTTCATGTGAAACCTTATCTCCTACTGTACCCAACATCAGCTCACTGCTCTGGCCAGGCTAAGTTAATTTTCCCTGTAAAAAGTTGTTTCCCTTTGCCTACCCAAACCCAATCCATGTTTCCCATGGAGACTTTCCTGTCTGCAGAGAATCTTCTTTCTGCTGCAGCCCCCGTATCACGTCTTATCGCGTTCTGTGGCAGACACGGTTTACTGTGTTCACTGAGCCGTGTCTGTGTGCAGGGCGGTCAGTATTTCCGAAGCAGCAGTGTCTGGCACACACTGATTCTCAGCATATGTTTGCTTACTTCCTTTCTCATCCTTTAGGGATGAGGGTATGCCCTTCGGAGCCAGACATACCTGTTTTTGAATTCTGTCAGCTCCATTTCTAGCTGTGAGAATTGAAACAAATCACTAAACTCCCCCACACTTTAGTCACCGTGCCCATAAAGCGGATAATCATGGTACCTAGCTCACTGACTTATTGTGAAGATTAAGTGAGTTTCTATGTTTAGGGCATAGTGAACGCTTACTGAAGTTTATTGTTATTATAGAAGAATTTTCAGTATGTATTAGTCATTATTATGTTATTATATTACAAATTCGAAGCATCCCTTACGCATATAACAGGCATTTAGTAAATGCTGTTGGTTTTTTAAAATTGAGATATAATTCACATACCATAAAATTCATTGTTTGAAATTTTTAAAAAATTTATTGATTTGAGAAAGGGAGAGAGAGAAATATTGACTTGTTCCTATGTTCCACTTATCTCTGCATTCAGTGGTTGATTCTTGTATATGCCCTGACCAAGGATCAAACCCTCAACCTTGGTGTATCAGGACGACACTCTACGTGGTCAGGGCAAATTCATCGATTTTAACTGCAGGATTTTTACCAAGTCCAGCACTGTAAATTGTCATATGTGACCCGCTGCCAGGGACCTGAGGGCCCAGTGGAAGGGGAAATGTTCCAGCCGGGCTCACCAGCCCTGCAGGAAGAACTTGAGATAAATGGACATTTGAATAAATACTAGTTCACACTCTTTCGCTGTTCCCTAAACCTACCTTCTGATCTTGTGGGGAGAAAAAAAGGAATCTTAAATGTCATCCTTCTTGTTTGATTTGGTTGGTATTAAAACTTTTTTTTTTAACTATTAAGTACTTTAGAAATTAGGTAAATTCACTTGTAATGACAATTCAGCTGTATTGCGCTCAGACCGAGACAAGAGGAAGCATTGCTTGTGTTTTCAGGTGCGTCAGAAACCATCCCCACTTTGGACGATAGCAAATATCAGTGAGTGCTTAGCAGCCCTTATTTGGTGAGACAAAGTTTAAGTAAATGTGTTGAGTTTAAAAACAAAATTCAGCTGAGTGAATTTTAAAGCTCTTACTGGCTTTAATTAAGGATTCATGAGTCAGGCACCATCCAACCTGGCCGATAGAAAGGAGCCCCAAGGGGCAGCACCAAATGAAGGACTTGTATACGGAGAAGGGAGCGGAACAAAGAAGACTCGCTGGGCAGATGGACGTTGGTGCTGCAAGGCCACTGTCCCTCAGGGGAGGCTGGGTCTGTCAGGCAGTGGGCCTCCTTCGGCGACCAGGGATTCCTGATTGGCGGGTCCAAGATTCCCTGTCTGGGAGAGCTGAAACTGCCAGTGAAGCCTCTGTTTGGTGACGTGGGCTTGGCCTTGGCATAAGCACCTCCATTTTGGGCCCTGTTTTCTTGTTTTTAACAAGTTGGCTGTTGGATTTAGAGTTACAAATGAGGTAAAAGTTGAATTGTGAAAGAGTTGCAGCTGCTCTTTCAGGGCCTGGAATCTACCTCCATCCTTTGTAGTGAGATGCAAATGAGGAAGTAAGATACCCAATATATAACTGTGAAGTATGTTCCACTGGTTTTTGTTGTTTTTTTTTTTTTTAGTTTAACTCCAGGGAATTTTTTTAAGAATCTGTTCTTTATGAGGTTTTGAGTTTGCCTAGCAATTGCTAGGAAAGATAGGAAAGATAGTGAGCTGAATGGCTGGAATTCGACATAAGAATAATGGTTTTCTTTATTTACCTTTGCGTGATTTTAAAGAGAACTAAGATTTCACTTATCTTTTACTGTTCGCATTTTTTTTCCCTTTGTAAAAACTCAGTGTGTGTTACTGGACTATTTTGAAATCCAAAATATTCTGAAAAGCTTTCTTCTATTGATACTTCTTTGGTTTCTCATTCTCATCTTATTTTATCTTTGGGTTTTATAATGTGTACTCCCAAGTGTAAGTAGAAACCTACTTGGAATATTGGTTTTCTGGGATTAACAAAATCCTTGTAGAATTTTGTCTTTCTTATAGTTTTTAATGTCTTTATTGATACCATGAGCATTTTGTAATGATCCCTTAATATTGAGTCATTTATACTTCATAAATGTTTATATTGAATTATCTAGGAAGATGTGTAAAGATGGTCACATGCGGTGATGTTACTGGCAACGCCGGCTTTTGGTTGTGGAGTTCAGCAAAGAAAGAACTCAGAGCCAAGGACTGTAGTGCAAGAGGAAGTTTACTTGGCACACAAAGCGCAAGTGCACTCAAGGAGAAGATTCAAGCACGCTGCTCAGGGAGCCGCCTTGGCTTTTTAGAAAGTGCGCACAGAGGCAGAAGCAAGCCAGGTGGGCTGCATGGACTCAGGAAACAAGTTACAGAGGCAAAAGAAGGGCCTCGGAGACAGGTTGGAGGTGACGGGGTTAACCTGAGACAGGCTTCTTCCTCCTACTGCTCCCTGATTGCAAGTCTCATGGTAGAGCTTAGGAGAAAGGAAAGCTCCATGCCTGAAGAAAGGAGGCGCTCTAGAGAGAGAGCGTGCCCGAGGTTCTTGGTATTAGGGAGTTTTATCTGTTCTCTAAAGTTAGGAATTTAAGGGGAGGGCCTCAACAGATAGACTATTCATCAGCTTTCCAGGTGTGCCTTCAATACGCTGATCCATCAAAGCCAGCATACAGGGGCAGGGTTCTGGCCTCGGCTGACTGGTCAGCACCGGGGGCCTTTGGTCGTTGCCCCTGGCCCTGGTGTTCGCGCTGAGGCTGCTTTGTCTGGTTCGGCTACTTCGCCAGGTCTGGAGCTGAGATACAACTGAGGCCTGGACGTTCTCTCTAGTTTGACTGAAACTCTTATCTCTTTGGTCGACAGACCTGAGGCTTTGTTCCTAAGATTATTTGATGCTGATCAGAACCTCATTGTCCTGAGGGCTCCGTGCGTAAGGGAGTGGTCCTGCCTGGGAGCAAGAACCAGGCAGCTGGTTGCTGGAGGGGGCCGTTTGAATCAGCTGTCCCAGCTCCCCCATTCCACTTGCCGAAGAATTTCCCGAGCTGCGCCTTCTCCTGCCTCAGTTAGACGAGGCTGCCAGAGGGGACGGAGAGCCGAGTCACGGCAGGGCTGCGCTCGCCTGAGGGGCACACAGAAGCCTTTCCCGCCCGCTAGACCACGTCTGTCGTCGCGGCTTTGCCCTCCTTTCTGTCTGGTCCTGAGTTCGTGGCCGTTGCGATGAGAGCATCGACGAGCAGGACGGAAGAGGGCCTATCCAGCCGCTCTGGTGGGGTGAGGTACTTTCTTGATGATGTGCGATCGTTTTTTAATGTATTTGCTGCTTTGACTGGTGGCTAAGGAAGTACTTTAAAACTGCTTTACTTTGCTGCATTTGGGAAAAATAAAAAAAGAAAAATATTCACATCTTATTCAGGTTTTTCTTGTTTCGGCTGCTTCCACATTTGACTCTTGGGGATAAACAGGTCCTTTCTGAAGGCTGGGGGTGGCCCCCCAGACCCATGCTCATCCAGGGTGACCCAGGTACGGCCGTGTTAAAAATAATCCTCGCACTAGGACTGTTGGAACAGAATCAGCCACCCGCATAAGCTCTTCCAATGTGAAAATCTTACAACAGCACTTAAAAATCACTGGCGATTTTATTTGTTAAAATTTTAACTTAATGTGATCCAGAGGCTTTTGAAAATTATTTGTAGCTGGTTTGGTCTCTGAACAGAAAGACTGTAAAGATTAACTCATAAAAAGTGTAACAACTGCCCTTGCACCCACTTTTATAGTGAAGAGTCATTGCTCGACAATCCAAATGAGGGTACCAAGTAGACTGCATTTGCTGAGACAGGCTATAGCATCTCTGGGGCGAGGGGTGGCGGAAGTCCCTTCTTAACATCTGGGATTAAGGTCGCCCCTTGTTTTTATTCCGATAGAGATTAAACAGGTATTTCCACCTTCAAATCCCCCAAGAAGCCTACTTAGCAGAGGGAAATAGGACACAGCGTTGCCCCTGACTCTTCCCTGAACAGACGTGCAAACCTCTGATCCACTTGTCCCTCTGCACGTGCAAGGCCACGCGGAAACTGCAGCCCAGGGAGGGAAAGGGCTCGGGCCTCCCCGGGAGGACAGCAGGCCAGCTCCCGCTTGAACGGGGCGTCACTGGTTACCACTGATGCAAGTGTTGCCTGCTGCCCCTTTGATATACGGTCCCCTCCTGGTAAATGCTCGCAGTGAATGGTGCTGTGGGCACCGCCCCCAGATTTCAGGCAATTCCCCTCCCCCACGCCTCTTTCCGGCGCAGCGGCTGCAGGGGTACAACCGCGGGAGGCCGGCCGGTCTCAGGCCTCTGGGGAAAGGCGAAAGGGTGACGAAGGCATCTGGCCAGGGAGTGGCAGGCTGTGTGCAAACATGACCGTGTGTGAAGGCCACTGATATTTGGGAGGGGATTGTGGCCGTTCTTTCTGAGACTGAGAAAATGGTTTTTAGGAAAGGAGAAAAAGCCAGTACAAAGATACAAAGGTAGTTTTTAAAATAGATCATCATTTTCAAAAGGTATGCTTTTTGTGGGGACCACTGTATACATTTCATTGCAGGAGAGAAGAAGCATTTGAATCTGTCCTTGAAGAAACACTAGACTCTGAAAGTGAAGTATGAAGGAACATTTTAAAGGTGGCAAAGAATGAAGTATGCAAATCAACTTAGGGAGTTGTCACTTTAGAAAATGAACACTGTGGCTGGGACAGAGGACTTCTTTGATTTAGGAATGCAATGTTCTTAATCTAGTCACCGTGGATAATTAAAACAGTCTTTTAAAGCTAAACAGATGCTTTTTAAAAAAACCTAATTATTTACCTAAAAGGTAAACTCGAAAAGGACTGAATTATTTGTAGTTGCTAGCTTCTGTCTGATTATGTAATTTTAAAACTATCTTTACAACCTTTGATTCTGTTTTAAAAAAATGTTTTGTACTCTTATAGCCCTGATTCCTTCAGTGTCTTACAAGTTTAGTACACAGCCCTAGAGTATTTGATATTGTTTTCCTGGTCCTTTTTACCTTGGATTATGAGTGTTTTTCTTAAGCAAGAAGATCACCTGCTGTTACACTAATGTGCTCTCCAGGATGCATCGGCAACTGCTGAGGTGCGGTTATAATTCTTGTTTGCCCCTGGGCGGTTGCCAGCAGGGAGTAGGGCATTGTGGGAAGTAGTTTCTTTACCTTCCACAACAGGTGTCTTTGTCAGTGCACCTCATTCAGATTATCTGTGTGGACGCACTGAGTCACTGTGGCAAAGAAAACTAGGAAAGAAAATGGTGCTGCAAGATAAGCCTGAAACCTTCTGGTGCCCGTGGAAGCGTGAAGAGACTCACAGAGTCTTTTAACTGCTTCTGAAAAGATAAAAAGAATTCAAAAGGTATGAGCTGCCTGCACGCCTTAGAGTACCTTGTCTCCTGATTATCATTTAATTTTTACCCGGTTAGTCAGAGTTAAGATAAATATGTTGGAGAAATTTTTAATGAAAATAATGCTTTAAAGACAAAGCTGCATTGTAGGAAAAAATATGCAGTAAAAATGCTTACCGATTCCAACAAGGGTCAAACGGAGTTTGAGGCTGCTTTAATCTCGAGGGTTTATTTAAAGTATTGCATTTTCTGTTTAAATAAGCCTATTAGACTTGCTTCTGTTTCCTAGCAATAAGTTGTTTTTCCCCTTTCATTGGTGTGGGTTTTAATTTAGAATGCTATAGCAGTTGCAAAACTCTCCTAATCACATTTAAATGAAGAACATACTATTTAAGCAATCATGTTACTCTAGGTGGAGATACTTTAGGAAAACAAGGGAAAATAAATGATATTTTTGTTTTCTGAAAGCAAACAAACTTAGTCAGCATAATACTGCTATTGGTAATTAGAACAAAAAGGTGCAACCAGCACCTATATTTGACTGCAGACAAATTTTGCCAAATTGATTTCTAACTCTAGCAAATAATATTTCACACTGCACTGCAGTGTCATAATCTATTAAAAAAAAAACAGAGAAAATAAACAGTTTAATTATAAATATAGGGAAAACAGCTTTTGGAGGAGCTTTGTCTGTTCTCCTCCTCTTTATTTACTTAATGCTTTCTCCGTGGAATTAGCATACATTTTATTTCCTGGTAATTTAGGCAGCCTTGTGCTGATAATTATGGGCAGCTTTCAGATTTTTCATCTGGGCACGCTGAGGTTCGTTTACAGTTGCCAGCTATACTGGAAAACACATTTCTGGGGGCTAAGACACCATGACTCTGCTGATTTGGATAATTACAGGAGAACACGAAACTTATAAGTACAAGATGAAGAGAACTATTTTTATGGGAGAGAAGCAGTCAGTTTAGAGATAAGACCCTTGTGTTGCTTTCTAAGTAACAACAGAAAACCCAGTTCTCCAAGTCAAGAATTCTGTGTAAAGTATTTGTGGGTTTTGTTTTTTTTTGTGTGTGTATGTGCTGTAGAAGGGGAAGTTATTGTTAATTGACATTGCAGTGCCTGTCACTTCTATATTTTGGTACTTTTTTTTTTTTTAACAGAATACTCAGAGGGAAAAAGGATTTTTTTTTTTATACCTACATATACTTCAGGAGACAGTTTTTAACTTTACCAAGAATGCTAGAAATTCTGAAACACTAAGGGCTGCCATCTATATATTTCTTATAAATGTGAAAAAATCAGCAGCAAGAAAATCCACTTCTTCAAGAAAAAGAATCTTGATGTAAATAATACTGAAGAAGATAAACTTTAAAAATTTCTAATTACCAAAAGCATAATATAAACCCATTAAAAAAATTTTTCCTATAGGATATGTTCAGTTATGAAACTTCTCTTGATTTCTCTTTTTTGAAGTTTAAAGAAGATTTCCAAAAAGTGAATTTTCTAGCTTCTGTGTTAAGAATGCAGAAGGTGTTTCCAGTGCACGCTTCCTCCGTAGATAAGAGACCTCCCTGCGTTTTCTGCTGGGGGTGAATTGCTAGACAAGCCTGGGACAGCAGCTGCTTTTTTTCTCCCCTTTATTCTTTCTGGGTTTTTGACACTCTGCCCCTCCCACTCAGGTGGGTGTGCGCTGCCACTGAGCTGCAGTGGGATTTTTCCTTGGACGCCTGGTCTGGGGCTGGGCGGCAGCGGCCGCTGTGGCAAGGCCAGCTGGCAAGATGATGGAAGAAATCTCCATTATGGTCGCCTATGATGCCCATGTGTTCAGCCAGCTGCACGATGAAGACTTCCTCACTAGCCTGGTGGCCGTCAGCAAGCCCCGGTCGATGGTAGGTGGCGCCTCGCAGACGCTCTGGGGCTGTTTTTTCTTTTCTAATATGATCATCACACTCCTACAGCAGTTGAGGCGTAGCTTCCTGGGGGACTGAAATAAAGTAACACTCTTGGCTTCGTATAACAGGCCACAGCCAGGGCTGCAGGTTTTCAATGATTTGTTACAGGACTAAACACTGTTAGACCTTAGGAGTACATTCCAGGTGTCTTAGGAGTAAAACTTCGGTTAAAAGGCTTCGTCTGTGGTGAGGTCAATGGGGGTTTGCACTGCTGAGCTTCGCTTCACCCCATGTGACTGCCTTCATTGCACATACACAGTTACTGGGGCTACCTACGTTTGCACACAGATAATTCAGCCTTTTTGAAGTGTTTTTAGCAGTGGACTATAACATTGACAGTGAGGATGGAACTATCTAAAAATCAAATAACTTTCAGAGTCTTTACAGTATTACTAAGAACTATTATGAAAATAACTTCCAATATAATCTTAGTTTGTACTTAATATTTGTGTGTGTGTGTGTGTGTGTGTGTGTGTGTGTGTGTGTACACACATGCCATTCTCCAAGGGTCTTCATGTGCATGTCCTGGCAGACTAGGAAAGTGAAATTCTTGCAAATGTTTGTTGTTTCTTCTCTGTAGATACCATTCTTATAATGGCTGTTGAGTTTGAGATATCAGTGATCCATACCTTTTAAACAAACTTTCCTTATTATAGTTGTAGTGACCTCTTACTCATTTTTTTAGTACTACTCTTCACAAGCAACAGAATGAAAGATTGCAGTGTATCATGGAAGTTATCTTACTGGTCTGAAATCCTACTTCTCTATTTTCAGGCACAAGAACCTTAAAAATATAGTATGGCAATTTCCTCAAACAGTAAATTGCAATTAAAAAAATTTAAAGAGAAGATCACAGATTTAAAAAGACCTAAGGGTTATATCAACCAGATGCAGTTACTGACCTTGTTTAGATGCTGATTTCAAAAGACTGTAAGAAACATCTGTAAGATAATTGGGGAAAGTTTGGCAACTAATTAGGTATTTAGTGATATTAAGAGAATTATTTGATTTTTTTATTTTTATTTTTTTTGGTGCAGTAATATCATGAGTGTGTTAAAAAGGTGATGAAACTAGATGACTGTGTGTTGATAAGGGATGAGTTCCTAGGGATTGTCCATGCTCTTTGCTTTTGTAGCTGTTCTATAGATGCAGGTTAAAACATTCAGCTGGCCAAAAATGATAGCAAAGGCCAAACACATGCAGAACCATGACATATTTCTGTAACTGTTCATTGATATAGAAGCATCTAGCCTGTTTTGCATTCTTTTCCTATTTAATATACATAATCTGTTTTTAGAATAACATGCACTATCCGGAGATCATTACTAAGCCTCAGATAACCACAATAGAAATACCAGGTCAGGATAGGGTAGTCCGTGGTTGTGGATCATCTTTAACCTTCATTTTAGGCATTGATTTTACAATATTCCACCCTGAACATTTATCCAAAGAATTCCAAGTTCTATTTTACGTTGTTCTGATGGTCTTGTCAAGATCCCCTTATGGAGTCTGAGCTGTGTCTTCAAATTCCAGGTCAAAGGGGAGACGACATCAAAACAGGGAGAGGTAAAGTGGCACAGCAGCGAGGACAAGAGGAGGCTGAAGAAGCAGGAAGTGACCAAGGTTTAGGGAGCCCCGAGGCTGAGTGCGCAGAGGGCCTTGTGTGGTGTGCGTGCGCGCTTGCCTGCAGGAGTCCGAGTGTATTAATGCTTCTGTGTTTACCAGGAAACGTTCTTTCATGTGTGGGTGACGTGGATGTTTTGTACATTGATATATATCGACTTAGGCTCCCCCAAAGGTGGCTCTTACTCTTACTCCTACCCCTGGAGCTTATTTGATATTGAAATTGGCGATTAATATGGAAAACCTCAGAGGTATGATACACAAAATATTGTTCTGTGTACCAGACTTTTAAATAATCTAGATGTTGGGGTGTTGAATACTTATTTTTTTAAAGATTTTATTTACTTATTTCAGAGAGAGGGGAAGGTTGGGAGGAAGAGAGGGAGAGAAACATTGATGTGGGAGAGACACTTGGATTGGTTGCCTCTCATACTCCAGGCACTTGCCCTGACCAGGAATCGAACCAGCGACCTTTCGCTTTGCTGTGAGATGCTCAACCAACTGAGCCACACCGGCCAGGGCAGGGTATTGAATTTAATTACACAACTTCCTGGAGACATTTATTTCCCAAACTTTTAAATACTCTAGACGTTGGGGTGTTGAACTGAATTACACAACTTCTTGGAGATTTAGTTTCCTGTATCAGATCCGAAATTTAAAAGAGCTGATGGGCACAGCCCTTTGGAGGTGATGCTTGGTTTTGGTTCATCTGGAAGAGTTTTACTAAAATTGTGCTGAGGTAACATATTTACCATTTGCCTTTGGTTTCATATTGAATTCTTTGCTTTGTCTGAGATGAACGCTCTAAGTTGTGTGAAAGAGCTAAATATTCAGATTTTCTATGCTGTAAAATAAATTACTTCTCAGCCTGATTTATTACTGCACTGTGAAGCAAACTCCATTCTTGTTAACATATTAAATCCTCTAGGTTTAGGTTGACTATCATTAAGAGTATTTAGAAGTTTTCTTAGTAGAGGATTAATTAAATATCTTTTTGTATTTGGACTTTATTTCAAAATGTGTAGAATCTTGATTCCTTAAATGGTAAAAATCCCATTAGGTATAGTGGTTTTGGTGTGGAAACTGAATCTGTTCTTGTTCTTAGGAACCCCTATGGCTTCTGACATTTTTGATGGAGACTCATAGTAAAAAATACATTTCAAGTCATCATATACACAAGACTGAAAGAAAATTCGAAGGAACACTACTTACTGTTGCTACATGTGAAGTATTCAGGTTCTCTTCTGTTGTATTTAACTGTTTAAAGGCTAGTTTTGAGCCACTAGGTTGATTTCAGAAATGTCTCCATCCACACTTTAAGCAAATGTGGCTACTATCTCATTGATTTCACAACTCCCTTTAGACAGGCTGCAGATAAGAAACAGGGTAAGGAAGCCAAGCAGAATTGATCTTGTCTTCCAGATCATCCGTGCACACACAAAATAAAAAATTGCCCAAACTAGTATCGTATTTACTAAGATAAACTAAATTAGACTCACCACTAGCAGAACTTAAGAACTCCAGATTTCAGCAGGAAGAAGCTGGGTTGTGAGGGGAAGCTCCAGGTAGTCAGAGCAGCTCCAGGAACATTGAGGAAGGGACCTCAGTGGACACAGTGCTGCCGTCGCCCCTGAAATCCTACAGATTGCCTCTCTTTGGTTGTTCTTGAGCTGAAATTAACTGCCTTGAATTTTCAGACAAAAAATTGTGACCTCCCCTCACATCCCCTTATTCCCCTCCCCCACCCTCCCCTGCTGCCCCCACCCTCCCCTGCTGCCCCCACCCTCCCCTGCTGCCCCCACCCGCCCCTCTTCCCCCACCCTCCCCTGCTGCCCCCATCCCCCAGACACCACAGGGATCTTTAAAGGGGGATGGAGCCTCTCCTGCTGGGGTAATAACAGCTGAAGGGGGGAGTCCGTGAAGTTTCCCTTCTGTCTTGTCTCTGAGTGAAGTGGCCAGCATTCCTCTCTATCACCTCCACAGTTTCCAGTTATTTTTATAGCTGACCGATGGGAACAGGTATAATCTGTTCCCTTTATGCTGTGCATTCCAAAAGAAGCTTTGAATATGTATTTAAATTCAAAATCATACAATTTAATGTTTGAACAGTGAACCAGCTTAAAAACCAGTGAATGTGTCCTTGGTTAAACTTGAATATTTCAGATTAAATGTTAATTTACTTTCTGAATTATTTCAACTTTTTAATCTCTAAAGTGGTTAGGAAGGGAACATTGCCTTTTGATGTATGTTAGTAGAGGCTAGTATATAATATTACAGACATTTTGGGGTTATTACAATGTGCTGGGTATAAATAGAATCCCTTCCTTCAAAGACCTCACAGTCAAGAAAAAGAGAGGAGCAAAATAAATACTTATGGGGGTGATACTTGCTATCACAGGGTAGAATGAAGTGGGAAATAATTACCACTGGTTGAACAATGTGGAAGAAGTCTTCTAAGGTGATGATGGAAGCATGTAAATTAGGTGTGGGCCCACCCCCGCTATATTTTCACAACCAATCTTAGCTGCCACAATCAGATGAACAGGAGGTGCGAGCTCCCCTTTTTCTGGCATCTGCACTGAAACCTTAGCCCACAAGATAGGCTTAGAAGGCTGACCAGGTGCTTAGCCTCCAGTAGAAAGCAGTAGGGGCTTCCTGAGCAGAGGAACAGCTTGTGCAAAGCCTGAGAAGTTAACCATTTGGGGGGCGCTTAACATTACACAGTCCTCGGTTCACATTTTCCACCTGCGCCTGCTGGCGAATTACATAATTCCTCTACGGTTCACTTTTCTCATCTGAAAAGGGAGGGACATAGTGCGTAGATACTGCAAGGAATCAACAAGACACTGGTACAATGTTTAGCACAGAGGAAGTGCTCACTAACTGTCCCCCCTTCTAACAAGGGAAGGGCTAGTCAAAGTGTTTGGTCAAAGGCTAAAGGAAGGAGTGGGCTGAGCAGATAAGGCAACCCAGGGATGGAGGAGGGCTGGTGGGCAAAAGAACAAGGACTAGTTGGGTTACCCTGGTAAATTACTTTCATTAGGTGATCACTATGAGCCCTACAGGAAACTGGAGGCCTTCTGCCCTGAAGATGGGACAGCGGGCCTTAGGTTGAGCCTCAGGATGATGGGAAGGCCATTGTAGAATCAGTAGGAGGGATTTATATGGGCCAAACCCTCAGCTGAGTAGATACACCCATTACTGCAGCAATAATCTGGCAGTGGTGCCCTGACAGGGGCCACATGACCCATGGGAAAAAATTTAAAGGACATTTCCACAATGCAGGTGGGAAGAGTTGACAAGTGTCTAGAGGTGGGGCCTTGACAAGGGCAATGTGAATAAAGGAATTAGTCCACACATCCTGGTTAGTTCTTTCGGTGACACCTACAGGAGTATTACTTAGGAATAAGCCATAGTGGGCCTGCATGAGAAGAGTAAAGGAAGGAGAGGAGGAGAAAATTACTGTAAGCTTTCCACCATATAAAATTGGAAAGACTGTTTCAGCTTGAATGAGAAAGCTGGGTATCAAGTATGTAATGGAGAAAAGAGGGCCCGTTCTGGCTTTACCATGTGCCACATCTGGAAATTTTTCGTTGACATCCCTGTAAGACACTGGGTGTTCAGCAGTGAGAACACTGCCCCTTTGCAAAAGCTGCTTACCCGACCGCCGTCTGGACAGCGCGGGCGCTAGGTGTATGCTCTTAACTGGCAGATACCAGAGGAGCAGCCCTGGGCCAGTGGAGGAAGGAGCCCTTTCAGGGAGCTCCCTCTGCCCTATAAACGGGAGATGGGGGTAAGCATTCTGAAATTACTTCCTCACCGGGTTGGCACACAGATTTCATCTAGCGTGCCAAATTTAAAAAAATAAAAATAAAAAATCCGGAGCAATTCCCTGTGCCAGAGATAGGGAGAACAGTGAAATCAGCGCAGTTATTTCTTCACTGGATATACGTTTCAAATACTGATTAGGAGAAAACATTATAAAACCAATGAAAATTTATCCATATTTTTAAAAAAATGTTCTCTGAACAGTTTTTATCCTCATTATTTAGTATGTGCATATCTTGACAGCATTTTGTCAATTTCAGTCTGGTACGAGGATCCACATCTCCCCTCCTGCGGCTTATCAGTGCTGCCATCAGTTAAGGTTCTTATGGTTTAAGTACTAAAACCTTGAGCTGCCTTAAACAAAAAGGCCGTTTATGATGCGGGCACCAGCATCATGTGTCCCTTTAAATGCAAGGGCAGGAGTTCAGCCAGGCCACAGAGCTGGCTGACACTGGCCAGCATTCAGCAGGTCTCTGCCATCTCATTCACTTCCCGTTGCATCTCTGTTATTTGTCTTCCCCTCCCACGTTCTCTGCCTCTTCAGCTACAGGGCAGAGCGCGGATGAGGGACAGCGCTCGGTTCCCACTCCGTCCTGGGCAGAGAGGTAGCTAACCTGCTGCCTCTGCATCACAGCTCGGGTTCCTCGGAGGGAGCGTGGCTGTGCACGTCAGGCAAGGTGGCACGGGGCCGGTGGGGCCTGCGACGCGCGCACACCCCGGGGCCAGCTGTCTGGGCCGGAGCCCTGGACTAGCTCACTGACTTTGGCCAGGCTGCTTGGCCTCCCTGAGCTTCATTTTTCTCATCTGCAAAATTCAGCTCATGTTAGAGAGAAGCATCCTGTCAGCTTGTGAGAATTAATCATTGATACATATAAAGCACTTAAGAGTATCTAGTACATAGTAAGAGGAATATGTATGGATATTAGTTGGTATTATTCCAGACTGATTCTTCCTTTGCAAGATCTTAAAATAAAAGATTAACTTTGAGCAAGACTTTATAAATAAATTCACCATTCAGAAATTATTTAGTTTTTGTTAAAAAATATGAATTATTAAACAGTTTCTATGACAATAATCAGAACTTTTCTGCCTTTAATGCTGTTTCAGGGTTAAAGGCAGAAATAACCTTTCTATACTTGATTCTGGGGGTGGGGTCTATTTGAAAATTAACTCAAAATATCTTTTTATAAAAGGTGCTGTAGGGACAGTGGACATGAAATATAGACTACATTAACATTTTCTTTTTCTGTTTTTTAAAATCACAACTTACACCCCATGGTTGAAAAACCTTACTCTAGGTTTTTTGTTTGGTTTAGTGCCCGTGTCTGTAGTTCAATTTAATAATCAACCAGAAGTACTCATTGGTCTGCCACGGTGCGCTCCGTTGTGGTTCTGGCCCTGGGAATCCAGGTGTGAAAAGGAAAGACACATCCGTTGTGAACCCTACATTAGTTTGAGGAGAGGTAAGGCACAACTATTAGCTAATGACACATCACTTGTCAGCTAGTGCTCAGTGTCACACAGACCTGAAGTGGAGCGATGTCATCGAAAGCGGCCGCGGCAGGCTCGCTCGGTGCCGGCAGTCCGTGAGGGCCGGCCTCGCTGGTGTCACCTGAGATCTGAATGGCGTCCAAGGGAAAATTGGGAAAAACTGTAGCTCAGGCAGAGGAAAGCTCTGAGGGAAGGGGCCTGGCGTGATTGAGAGCTTGATACGTTAGCAGAACAGTGGGTCCGTGTGGCTGGAACATGAGCCGGGCGCCGGCAGTGGTGAGAAATGAGGCTGGAGGGGTTGGCGGCCAGACGGTGACGGAGGACTTTGTAAATCAGCAGACGGAGCTCAGGTTTTATTCCTTATGTGATGTCCTTGTATTTTAAAAACCGAGTGAATCAGATTTTAGGCTTGGTTAACAGAAATCTAAAATGATGATTAAATCACCCGAGAAGCCAGTATTACATCAAAAACTCACCACAGTGCTCAAGCTCAGTATGAAATCAAATTGTAGCATTCAAACTCAATACACGGGCTGCAAGTTGGCTTATAAACAAGGTTCACAACAAAAATAACACTATAGCTCTGATTATTTTAAGGCCTACATTCTAACTAACTTAAACATTTATTTTAACTTAAAACCTAAATATCTATCTATTATCCATTTTGCTGTAGGGTTCCTAATGAATGCTCTTTCTTCAATAGGAATTCTGAAATATATCATGTTTTCTAGTTTTGGTTTCCTTAAGAAGGATAACAAATTAATAAACCAATGAAGAAATACAATGCAAAGTTCGTAGAGATTTTTTTGTAACTGCTATTACATCTTTGATGGTAGCATTGCCACCATTGCATATGACTGACTTTTGTATTTAACCACTCGTCTTTGTCAAGTCTTTCCAAATCGCTTACCTTAGTTTTTATAGAAATAGCAATTCAGTTTCTTTTCACATTCATTTTATTGTGAACATAAAATCTTTGAGAACCAGTGTAATTCACTCTTTTTTAAGCATCAACTCAGTTGTGGGAACAGCCTAGTGGCCACAAGAATTCAGCATGCCAGGAGTATCAGATTTCTTTATAAAGGGAATGAAGAGAGTCATTTAATCAGGCAAGGTTTTCAAAGAGTATTTTTTTCATTACTTCTTACTCCGATATTTTTGCACTGCTAACAACCATAAATCTCAGTGGCACATAGCAACAAGCATTTACCTTTTGCCTTAGGTGTCTTTGGGTGCTAGGGCTTGGCTGGTCTTGGCTGGTTCTGGCTGGGCAGAGCTGAGCTTCCTTAGCGCCAGGACCCAGATTTGCTCTGCGAGACCTGTTCCACACCTCTCCTTCTCTGCGATCTGCAGGCTGTCTGGAGTGTGTTCTTCCCATGACAGGGTCTGGAAGTTCCCGGACGGGTCAGTGGGAACATTTGATGCCTCTTAAGGGTCTAGGCTTAGAGCTAGCGCACTTTGACTTTGTCCATTCGTTCTTGGACCAAAGGCCACTTTTACCATAGTGGGGCGGGAAAATATACTCCACCATAGAGGTTGGGGGGGGGACAAATATTTGCTGAACAATCATCTACCACATATACAATAACTGACCCATTACGTGATCATTGTGGTTAGGTTAGCTGTCTAAACATGTGTTTTTCAACAGCATTTACAGTTTATATTCACAAAAACTATATCCCCAGGTTTGTCATCAGAAAATTACATTATACAGTAGTCCCCACCTCATTTGGGGGGATTTGTTCCAAGGCCCCTAGTGGATGCCTGAAACCACAGATAGTGCCAAACCCTAATTGATAGCCTACATACATACCTGTGATACAGTTTAGTTTATAAATGAGATACGATAAGAGATTAACAACCATAACTAATAATAAAGTAGAATAAGTACAACAGTATTGTGTAATAAAAGTTCTGTGAATGTGGCCTCTCTCTCCATCTCTCAGAATGCCTTGTTGTATGGCACATGCAGCCTGGGTCTGCTGGGTGGGGACTGTTCAGGTCCCGGGAGCCACAGAGCTGGGCGGCCTGCGAGTTCATCACATTACTCAGAATGGCATGCAAATAAAGCTCCTGAGTTCTTTTTGGAATTTTCCATTTAACATTCTTGGGTTGCAGTTGACCGCGGGTGACTGAAACCATGGACAGTGAAACTGCGGAGGAGCCTTGGGGACGCTGCTGTACTCGGTGAAAACGTAGTAAAACCTGATTGGAAATTCAGACTTACCAAACACTCTAGTACCCTTGTAAATTTTATCTGAAACTGGGAAGTGAATCAGAATTCACCCATCCCGAAGGTAATTGCAGGCAGACCGGTCCTTCCTCCCGTGACATGCCGTGGGATGCCTGCTCCGCCTTCGTCTCGATGGCCCAGCGATTTTAAACAGCGTTGGGCTCGTGGACTCCTTTGGCAGTTCAGTTAAGTGCATGGACCCCGTGTCAGAAAACTGTTTCAAATGCATAAAACACATAAGATTACAATGGAAACCAACGATATTCAAATAGTTATCAAAATAGAGAAAAGTAATTTAAAAATTGAGATGAAATTGACATTTTAACAGTTTCAGGTTTACAGCATGATTTGATATTTGTATACACTACGACATGATCCCGGCGTGTCTGGTTAACTGCCGGCACCACACGGCTGCACCCTTTTTTCTTCATGGTGAGAACTTTCAAGGCTTCCTGCCTTTGCACCTGTCAGATATGCCTAGAGTGTAGTTGGCTCCCGTCCCCACGCTGTGTGTTTCACCCCCAGGACTTACTGATTTTCCAGCTGCAGGTTTGTACCTTTTGACCCCCTTCATCCATTTCGCCCATTCATTCAAGTGCATGAGTAAAGGAATGATGGAGGAGAACGTGGCAAATGGAGATGTTTTCATAAAGATGTGGATGCTTCTTTTTAGCATTTTGATTTTTAAACTTTTACCATTTTACCTTTTGAATAAGTAGTACATTCATTCACAGGGCTTCCAAGTGTCGGCAAATGCAAAACGGTACCCAGCAAAGCTCCCCGCCCCAATCCCCATTGTCCCAGCGAAGTTACCAGTGTTCTGGAGGTAGCCTTCCAGAAGCAGTTTATGCACATACAAGTGGATCTGTACATACCCGTTCCCGCTCCGTTCCCAGGACTTTGGGTGCTTCTCTCCCTTCACAGCGCGTGGGACAGTTTCTCAGTGGCAGGGCCTCACCGCTCCTCGTCGTTTGACAGCTGCATGGTGTCCCCTGTGTGGGTTTCTGTGACGTGCTTGACTGTCTCCCAGGTCATGGGTGTGTAGGGCTCTTTCCAATATTTTGCTGTCTCCAAGAGCGGTGCAATGAATAATCTTTTGCATGTCATCATTCAAAAATGTGTGGGAGTGCATCTGTAGATTAAAGTCCTTGGAGTGAAATTGCTGGATGAATCATTTTACCCACCAGCAATGTATGTCTGTGCCCACTTTAAAGGTGGAAGCTTTGAGCAGAATTTTCATGAAAAATAAAAGGAGGTCAAGTGGAGGGAAAAGCTGTTCCAGATCGAAGGCATAGCGCTTTCACAAACACAGGAGAGAGAGGTAGCAGGTCTGGGAATTTCAGCGTTTCCATCTGGCAAGAATATACCAGGAACTGGTAAGAGTAGACGTTGGCCATGGAAGGTTTGGAGTGTAATGCTAAGGAGCTGACATTTTTAATTCTGTAAATGTAGGTGTTAAGTAGGAAAATGATGTAATAAAGGTGATGGATACATATTACAGAAAGAAGAGCTGTTTGTATCTATTTACTTAAAGTGAAACTTGCCAAATATGTCTATTTTCTAAAGATCATGCTACTTAAAGGGTTTTTCCTCATTAATGACTAAAATAATAATGATACAAAATTTTGAAAATACATGTAAATAAAAACTAAATCACAAATAAAACAGAAATTACTCATAATTTTACCACTCAGATTCTATCCAAATAACTCCTGTTGTCCTGAAAACAATAAATATGTACTAGTTTAGAAAATACAAAGTGGTTTCCAAAGACAGAACCCTTTGTTAAGCGACTCTTGTGATTTCTTCCAGAAACAAAAAAAGAAAAGAAAAACCGGTACATATCCCTGTATTCCTGACAGCGTGCAGTGTTGGTGTTGATGTAGGGGTATACAGTGAGGCCTTCTCTTGAACTTACGGTGTCTTTTGCGACATGGAGAGCCATTTTATTTTCATGAAGCCATTTTATTTCCCCGCAGACCACGTAGCTAGATCCCTGTTACGCGTGCAGCTCTTCCTTTTGGCCACGCTCCACAGGCAGGCGCCCCTCCAGCCAGGGAAACAGCGCCCCGCGGCAGCCGTGCGGAGTGTCTCCAGGTCGCTGAGTCTCAGAAAGCTGCACTTCGCCCTGCCTCCTCAGACGTCCTCTCGGGGAGGGGGTAATCCTAGGATTTAGGACCCTAATGAACAGCCCACTCTTTCATGTAGAGGGTTTTTAAAAACAGCATGTGGCAGACCCTTTGCCGGCTGTTCCTTGGGTGGAGGATTTGGAAATACCTCCAAGTCCCTAACGTTGCGTTTGAGTAAGTGCGTCCTCCGTCTCACAGGACCATTCAAGGTCCCGTGTGTATGTACTGAGCCATCTATTAGCACACTCCAAGCTGACAGGTTGTGGTGCTAATTTGGATGATTCAGGATTCAGTATATCCAACACGGTGTTAAAACCACGCAACGTGTGATAAAGACTTGAATCAGCAAAAATATCTCTTAATAATTAAAACATGACCTTTGGTTAGAAGCCCAAAAGCTCTGCAGTGCCCTCCAGCCTAACAGTGGCGCTTAGGTTAATTTGATTCTTTTGTGTAAAATGATCATTTTTATTGCTTCTGCCTGAAAGGTGCAAATTGCTTTCTCTCTTGGGTGTTGGCTGAACAGCTTTCTTCTTATTAAAGAGATAGGAAATATATCTTCCACTTAAAGTGTTAATGTCATCTGTAAATGTGTAGTCTAGTTTGTCATCAACTTGAACTCTTCAAAGAAGATTTTTAAAACAAGGTGTAACTCAGCGCTGAGGACTGTTACACAAGAATTAAAGTCCTTCGATGACCAGCCTTCTCGGTGAGGATGAGGGAGAAGGCTGGAAAAGACCTGGATGTATTTTATCTAAGTAGGAGTGGCATGAATGAGTTGGCTGGACTCACAAGTTCATTTTTCTCCTAAGAAGGGCGTTAATCTGTCATGTCAGGAAGCGAACGTTCTTTATAGTCCCTGGTGGGAGTGAGTTTCACACTGCTTTGGGCGCAAGGGCGCCGTCGAGACTGGACCTGGGAGAGAAGAGGTCATTTGCCAACATCCATGACAAGAGACTAGGGCCCTCGCCTCCTATCAGGTCAGAACATGGTGGCTCTTCCACCAGAAGTGGCCAGATAAGTAAATGGAATAACCAAATTAAAAATAATAGAAATTGTTGTATGTATTCTCTACAGATGGAAGAATTAAGTGTTGAAACCATTTAAAGGCTAAACACACTTGAAGTGATACAATGTAAAACAAAAGTACTAATTCCAGGGGGAGATGAAGGCATTCAGCCCATTCAGTTTTTCAACCTATGTCATATTTTTTGTATATCAAACATATTCGAATGTTATATAAATCATGATGAATTCATCCTGAAAAATTTCACTCATCTGCGACCTGTTTAGACCAAGCCCTCAGGCTCCAGCTTGCTTCTGGCGTCGGGGCCGGGCCCGCCCTGCCGGGGGATGCCGGGGGTCGGCATCGCAGACACGGCCCTGACCCGCCTTGCTCCGGGGGCTCCGTGGCCCTCTCCTTGGGCCGGTTATTGGTCCTCCTCAGCTTTGAGAAAACTTCCCGTGTAACAGCAAAATGTACTTGCCTTTGGTGTGTTTGGTACCCTGACAAAGGGAAAGAATTAATTTCCTTTTTTGATTCAGCGTGGACTTGATGTTGGCGTCGAAGCAAGAATAGGAAATTAATATACTCACACATTGAAATGAAAGGGAAGTGATGTGGTAAGGAGCATAAAGGGCCAGGTCCTCAAATCCGGCGGCATTATAACCTGGGTTTCATCATCACAGTATTAAAATAGATGCAGAATAAAAAGAATAACACATTATTTTACATATTTAATTTATCACATTTTTCTTTTAAAAACTCATTTAACCTTTATGGCGGCTCTGTGAGGTAGGTACAGACTTTTCGGCTTATTTCACAGATGGTCAAGTTGAAGCCCAGATGAAGTGCCTCGCTCAGGGTCACCCTGCTGGAAAGTAATGGAGTCAGAATGGCAAGGCAGGCTCCCTGGCTCTGAGGCAGAGCTCTTCGTGCTCACACACTCACTCACTCACTCGCTCGCTCACTCACTCAGAGACGCCTCTGATGCTGCATCCCTTCGGTTACCAGAACCCTGAACTTTCTGCACTTCAGCAGTGGCTGGGGAAGGTGGTAGATTAAACATGAAGTCTGTGATTAGTTTCCTTAGTTTTTGAAGCACAGGTCTTGAAGGGGAACGATCGCTCTAACAAGGAAGGATTGGCACTCTTGTTATCAGATTCTCATTCCCTTCTTTCACGTATTTGGGTATGAAGGTAAACATGCGTGTCTAAATCCCGAAGTTCCATGTTTGCCTCTGTGCTCTCTGCTTGGAAAGGGAGCCCGTTCCGCAAGCACACTTACAGTGAGTGCGCAAACGCTTAACAGTTCGGCTACTTTGAATTTCCCTCACTGTGGAGAAGGCGCATGCTAACCAGAGTGAGCATTATTATTTGAACTTGGGTCTCTTGTCATCTGATTTAAATCTCATTTTTTAACTCATGTATTCAACTATGTCTGTGAGAAAAGCAGAGTGCTTATTGGTGCAATGGGAAAAAACCTTAATAGTCCAAAAAACAGCCCTGGCTGGTGACGCTCAGGGGATTGGGTGCTGGTCTCTCACCCAAGGGTCAGGGTTCGATTCCTAGTCAGGGCACATGGCTGGGTTGCAGGCCTGGTCCCCAGGAGGGGGCGCGAGAGAGGCAACCACACATTGATGTTTCTCTCCCTCCCTTCCCCTCTCTCTAAAAATTAAAAAATAAAATCTTTAAAAAATTTTCTTTTAAATAGCCCAAAAAAGAGCAGTTTAGAAGATCAGACACAGATCCGAAAGTAGCTTATGTTCAGAGTTATCTTTGAGCAGTTCCTTAAAGGAAAGACACTTAAGCATGTAAGCGAGTGTGGAGTACAGGGTGAGGCTGGAGAAGAAGGCAGAACCCAAGGTGGGAGGAGCCCCAATAGTCATGCGAAAGGAATTAGACTTTATGCGAAGGGTAATGAACAGCCGCTTGCAGGTTTTAAGCAGAGAAAACATTCATTTTATGACACTGTCAGACACATCAGGTTAATGACTTAAACTTGGCAATTCATTCGATCTTTCTAGCTCTGGACTTTCTCAGTTTTAGAGGGAGGCTTGGGTGAGCCCTTTCAGATCTAAGACCTCTAGTACGACTTGAAGAATCCTGAAAGCTGCCGTGTCTAGAAAGAACGAATGCAGCATTTTCCCTCTGTTCTGCTCTGATTCTGTTCAATTTTCTTTTTCCTTTCAGATTGGGATATAAATTTTATCATGAAGCATATTTTAGTATTTTAGAGAAAGGACTTGAATGACTCCTATGATGCGGTGTTCTTCTAAGTAACTTTCTGTAATCATTAAGGACGTCTAGATCCATCACAGGCATGTCAAAAATGAATGAGAAGAAAATCAATCACCGTCCTGGGTGCCATGGTACGCAAACACTTGGAGCCGAGCTACGGTGGAGGGTTCAGGCCGGTAGAGCTGACCTGAAATCTGTGGCCCCAAGAACGGGGGCGTCTGGGTGGAGACCGCCGTTCCAGGGGCAGCGGCAGAGTCAGCTTTAGGGACCACCATGAAGACACTGTTGCTGATGAGGGATAATTTAAAGTTCATCATTATAAAAGATTTGTGATGCTAAAAATCTGAGTGGTCTGGGTCAACTGTATGGCCGCTTATTAGAAAGCCGCATGATTAGGATGTGGCGGGAAGTGAATGTCCAATGGAACTGTTAGGTTGACTGAAGATTTACTTGAATTGGGGAAGAATCTGGATTTAAAGTTTCATATCCAGCTGAGAAATCTTAATGTGTATTTTACCCTGTTGGTGAATGACGTTGCTGTCTTTTTGATTCTAGTCATCCTAGTGATTGCGAAGTGGTGGCGGTGTGTTTCCGGTTTGCGTTTCCTTAAGGGCTAATTATGTTGAACATCTTTTTGTGTGCTTATTAGCCATTTGTACATTTTCCTTGGAGAAATGTCTATTTGAGTCCTTTGCCCATTTTTTAAATGGGTTGTTTCTCTTGTTCTTGCGTTGTAAGAGTTCTTTATATTTTCTGGATATTAACCCTTATCAGACATAGGACTTGCAAATATTTTCTGCCATTCTGTAGACTGTCTTTTGACTTTTTTAAAAAAGATTTTATTTATTACTTTTACAGAGAGGGGGAGGGAGGGAGAAGGAAGGGGAGAGAGACATCTTTCGGTTGCCTCTTGTGCACACCCCAGCCAGGGACCAAATCTGCAACCCCATCATGTGCCCTGACTGGGGATCAAACCTGCGACCCAACCAATTGAACCACACCAGTCAGGGCTCTTTTGACTTGTCTTTCTTTTTGTCTCTCTTAACGCTTTGCACAAAAACTTTTAACTTTGATGAAGTCCACCTTTCTTGCTGTGTCAAAGATATTTTACTTGAAATAAACCACCATAAAATACCTAAGAAAGCAAATATTTTGTTATTTAATTAGTGTGAACTGTTCAGTTGGGTACATGCACAATAAAATAATAGCTAAATTGAATGCAAATTTACATGATTTGAGTAGTTTGTTAACTTTTGCTAAGCTTTATCTTTCTGTGAGAAGGGGTCCCTTATAGAGGATATTTTGAGATTTTTAACTAATGCTTATAGGACCTGAGAATGTGCTTATAAGACCGGCAGTAAATTTTGTGAACATGATTTGCTTGGTAATGACATCGTCTGTCTTACTAGATTTAAGATGTTGAATGTAGCCCATTCAGATATTCCTATCATGTAACTGAATCATCATGTATTGTTATAAAAATCGAAGTGCGCTTGCTGCTCCTGTGATTCTTCTAAGCTGCTAACGGGAGAGACACATGTCTGAGCGGTGCAGGGGCCTTCAGCTCCCGGACACAGGCTGGCCGTGCCTGGGGGAGTGGACAGAGCTATAGAGGACTCTGGACGGTGATTTTTATGCCGATCCTAGCACTGGACTTGTTTTATTCCAGATACCCGTTTTTTCCCTGGAGCTTCTGTGATGTGCTGACTGGGCTCAGAGTAGGACCTGAAGCCCTGCTCCCTTTGGAAATGTCTTCTTCCTGCCGGGTTTCTGGCGTCGCTGTTGCGGTTCGCCTGCCCGTGGCGCACTGGCTTTGCTTTACAGGTCAACTGAGCAAATAGACAACATTTGCTTTTTACCTTTGAAAACTTAAAGTGTACACTGAGTTGGGTAAGCACTTAGGCTTTTTCGAGCTCACTGTTTATATAAAACAAGAAGCGCACAAACTTGGCCAGTGGCATTGTCCGTGGCTGACGGGTGTTGAGGAGACGCGGCCCTGCTGCGCCCCATGTCTGCGTGGCCTCTTCTGTAGATTTCACCACCTTGTCCTGCCAGTGGCCTCTCAAGTTGATCTCACCGAAGGGACCCGGCAGGAGAATATGGGCAGAACAGCTCACATCCATGGTTCTGGAAAAGGCAGTCAAACGAACATCCATCCAAAGGAGTGGATACTCGTTCTATCCTTGCATAGGCTAGGACTGTGCATTTATTAAGTGGCAAAGGTGTGCTGTACCTCATTACAAGGGATATTAAAAAAAGTCACATATGTGCTCTTTGGTCTCAAGAAGTTTCATTATTCTCAGAAAAGAACACACCCACATCTAGCAATGTCTTCTGACTTAAAAGCAAGGTATAAGCAAGTACAGAGGAATGGGGCAGACACTGAATCTGTCTGGCACGGTGCCAGCTGTGTCCAATCACATAAGTTTATTTCATGTGGAAAATGTATATCTGCCTAGGAGATGAGGCATGGCAGTTTGTTGAAATGAGCTGTGAATTCTGGTCCCTTCTAGATTTTCAGAAAAGCATTCATGTAACACTAAAATTTATTCCAGATGTTTATAGTCTGTGTGCTTTAACGTGGAAACAGTGAAAATAGTTGACATACATGCCATTTTGATGGCATCAGCTTTAATGCTGTTATTTTCATTGTCATCTGGTCAACCTGTCAAGCAGCACAATTATCCAAAGTTTAATTATTGTCTAGCACTCTGTGAAAGCGTGTGTCGGTATTATTATATGTGACGCAGACAGTACCACTCATAGTCCGCTCTTCATGCTTATTCAAGAGCCATGTGGTAAACCATATAGCTATGAGGATTTTAAGACTTTCCCCCGGAAGTTTTGACTTGTGTGCGCACCGTAACCGTGGAAGGCAGCGGCCCTCAAACTTGCGTTTCCAGAGAGAAGGGGGTTGCTCCTGTTGACTGTCGCTGAGGACAGGCGGTTTCTCTTGTCTCGCCTGAAGAACAGCATACCTCTTTCCTGAGATAAAAGCTTCCTGATAAGAGAGAGATGTTTACGAAAGCCCCTACTTCGCGGAAATTTTATAAGACTTAACCCCGTAACTTCTGCAGGGAAGAAAAGAGCCCTGCCTTCTGAGTTCCTCCTCCCCGTGGCGGCTTACCTCTCACTGTTCTGTTTTAAGTCAGGTGGCAGGTAAGTAAATACCTAGCTTCCTTTTAGAGATCAGCTGTCCACAGAAGATTACTGTTTGACTTACCTATCTTAAAGTTTAATCGGAATAATATAAGAAAAGGAAAAAGGACAGATTTTAAACTTAGTACTAATTTAATACCAGTGGTTGTACAGCATAAAAAAAAATAACCTGGTAGTTCATTGTTTCAGAAAATAAATCTTGATACCTAAAAGTTACAAGGTTTTGATAACATTTCTGGAACATTCTTTCAATACATAAACTTCAATGTCCAGGATAGATTTCCCAGTATATTTATCTACAACAGATCTTAAATATTGAAAACTAACAGAAGTTGTTGCATAAATTTTTCTGTAATTGGATAAGAACATTCTTCTCGCTGGTCTGTGAACGGTTCATAAAGATAGCTGCTGCCTAAGATACTTCGCAGTCAACAAATGTTGAGTGGTGAACCCTGTTCTTCATTTTCTGTAACGTAATTGTACTGTCCTGGCGTTGAGCGGTTTTCTCACACATGGGTCAGGGCCGAGAGGTCCGAGGCTGGTGGGACAGCTCCGCCGTCCTCACAAATGGCCTCCACATGTGGGTCCAAGGAATTGTGAGAGCTGTTGTCAGATCGCTGCCTGTGGGACAAAGGAAGGGGGACTTCCCCCACCCCGGAAGAGCACTGGCGCACAATGGCACCTGCCACCTTTGCATCCGTCCACACCCAGTCGTACGGCCTCCCCACTCTCCAGGGAGGCTGCGGAGGGTCATCCTCAGATGGGTAGCCGGGAGCCCAGTTGAAACTCAGCGAGGGTAATTACAGACTTGTGCGTCCCTCACCGCTAGCCATCCAGTTTTAGGACATTTATGTCACCCCAGAGTTCTCTCGTCCTCACTTGCAGTCGGTCCCCATCCCACCCCCAGACCCAGGCGTCTGTAACCCGAGGTGGCTACGTGGAGGTCGGGACCCCAGCCTCTTCCTGTCTCTCTGGTGAGCCGTCTTCAGGGATGGCACCCTCCTCTGCATGGTCCAGCGACTCACCAGCGCATCCCCTCGGTCCCTGGTCCGTGGAGGGAAGGGGGCACGTGGGAAAGGGAGAGCACGCCTCTTCCTCGGGAGGAAGTTTCGCAGAAAAGTTCTATTCGTTCGTTGGCCGGATCCTGTCACTGGCCCTCCCTCGATGCAAAGAAGGGTTGGAAGCATGATCTTTAGCCGAAGGCCATGTACCCTGCTAACAATAGATTACTGAAAAAATGGGAAGAACGCTTATTTAGAGGCAGTTAGCAGGTGATCCCTCCAATTTTATTTATATCATGTATAGTTATATTTATAAACATGGTTACATTTATATATACGTCAGAAGATGAACATTGAGCAACTGAGGCCTTCTTCAGGGATTGTAAAGATTGCCTTTAGTGTGATTTCCAGAATTTAATAATTGGCGGCGGGGAGTAATTATAGTTTTATTAAAAATTTGTATTAAAAATTTTATTTCAAACCTGAAAACATTTCTGTTTTTCAAACACAAGTGCTGAGGATCCAAGCTGCACTATTTATAGTTTTTTTAGCTGCCTTATTTTAGTAATTCCTCACTTTAAAAAACATGTATTGAGTACCTGTCATGGTACTGCCAGGGATAGTTGGGTAAATTGTCTGCATCCAGAAATGTAATTATGTTTGGCCTTGGACAGAGAGCTTGTGGAATATCCTGAGTGTTGCAGTTTGAGTAATAGAGAGAGTAAGAGGCTTTTATAACATAGAACTGTATTGTGAAATAATTGTGTTTTTGAAAGCGCCTAGGACTGGAAGCAGGGAGACTGAAGTGCATGTCCCAGATCTGTCACTCCCCAGGCAGCTGTGGATGGCCTCAGTTTCCTCATCTTTAAAGTGAGGGGGTTGACTATATACTGTCTACAGTCCCCTCTGTTTCTGTGATTCTGTAGCTCTTGATATCTGTAATATATATTATATATCCAATATATCATATTATATATTATCTGTAGTCTGTATGTCTCTGTGATTCAGTAGTTCTATCGGGAGTCTATAGTTCTAGTATTTCTATTGCAAACCACCCCAAAACATAGTATGCTAAAACAAGGACCACCATGCTCACAGGGTCAGTGTGCGAAGAACTCAGACAGGGTGTATGGGCTTCCTCCCCGCTCCATGACACCTGGGGCCTTTATGGAAAGACTCGAACCAACAGGGGCGACTTGAGGATAGGGGCCAGAGCCATCTGGAAGCCCTCACTCTGCTGTCAGGTGCCGGAACGGGACGCCCCCAACGTAGGGCTCAGGGGGGGCTGTGAATGAAGCGCGTTCTTCGGCTCCTGGGGCGGGGGGAGTGGCTGGGCTTGGGTGGGGGGCTCCCTCGCAGCAGGGCCCCAGGAGCGAGTGCTGTCCAAGAGCAAGGGTCTCTTAGGAGAGGACTGAAAAATTTTGGTGGGATGAAAATGGTAAGAATTACACTTAAAACCAAATACATGAAAGTTTATGAAGCATTGACTAAGTAAAGTTATAAGAGTTTGTTTGAGGTGTACCGGGACACTAAAACTGTCATTTGTTGGGTGCATACTGTAAGCTAGGCCTTGTTCCGTTTCTACTACAAAAGCTAGGCGCTTTCTGGATTCTCTCATTTATTCATCACAATGATCCTATGCAGAAATCAAGGCCTAAAGAGGAAATGCAACTTCTCCAGGTCAGATGCTCTTAATGACTGAACTCTGACCCAAAACAGATCTAACTCCAGTTTGTGCTTAACCGCTGTTGTGGGCTGATGTGAGTGGGTCCCCCCGCCACCGCCATGTGCCGGTTTACACTCTGAAGTTCTGCCCGCCACCACCACCCTCACTACCATCGAGTGTGGCTGTGTTTGGAGACAGGGTCCTTTTTTGTCTTCATTCAGGTAACATCGGTTAATAACATGCTGTGATACTCAGGTGTCAGCATTGTGATTTGATATCTGTGTGCGCTACAGCGTGCGCTGCACCAGAAGTCTGGTTTCTGCCCATGGCCGTTTTGCCCCTTCCCCGGCACCTCCCCTCTGCTGCCCACCAGTCTGTTGTCTGTATCTGTGAGTTTGCTTTCGTTTTGTTTGTTCATTTTTTATATTCCACATAAGAGTGAAGTCATATGGTTTTTGTCCTTTTGGCTTATTTCTCTTAGCATAATACCCTCAAGATATCGCTGCATTAAAAATCCCTTTTTATTATAGACGTTATCAAACACACACAAAAGCAGAGAGAAGAGTACTGTAAATATCCACGGACCCAGCACCCAGCTTCAGTAACCGTCAGCTTCCTGCTTTTCTTGTTTCATGTCTGTCATTTTTTTTTTCTGGAATATTAAATAAAAATTTCAGATATATCATTTCACTCATAAATACGTAAGTATATACCTTAACAGATACGGACTTTACCATTATGACCATAATGTCGCCCTGGCCGGTGGCTCTCTCGGTGGGGGCGCTGTCCGGCACGCCAGAGGCTGCAGGTTCCACCCCGGGTCAGGGCGCGCGTGGGAGGCGGCTCATCGGTGTTCCTCTCTAAAAATCAATCTAAAAATTATAACCACGGTACTGATATACTACCTACAAAAATAAACAATAATAATGGGTGCAGTTTTGAAATTCAAGTGAATATGGAAGTCCAAGTAAAACAATTTATCAGGTTCCAGCTTAGCAAGTGGGGAAGAGTTCGGGGTTTTTTTAACCCTCGAGCTTAGTAGGACTTTGTTGTTGCTGTTGTTTGTCTTGATTTTAACTAGAAACATTTAAAAACCATCCCTTCATTGTCCCCTCTTTTAAAACAGAGTGGCAGGTAAGCAGCGTAGATGCTCTTAGCATATAGTTTTGTTTCTTTTGGTATTTACAATGTACGTCTTCCTCCTCCGGACTCCGGGGGGTGGGAATGAAGAAATATATGTGCAGTGAAAGTCAATATTTTCTTAGGTGATGAACATTTCCCATTTCTTTTAAAGAGAAAGCTGATGGGTATCTTTTGCATTATATTTTAAGACTAAAATTCAGAATTACTTGTGCTAACAATGAGATTGATACTCCAGTACCCGAGGTCTCAGTCTTACTTGGAATTCTTTGACTAAGGGAAATCCTTTCTCAGGGCTGCTAGCAGATCAGGCTTTTCTCAGTGATCCTCTTTCAGGAATTTCCTCTGTGAGGCTGTTCAAGCTTAATACAAGCTGGCGCGTTGAGCCAGCTCAGAGCTTGCTTCAGCCCCGACAAGACTTAAACGCTTTTTAAAAAAGAGATTAGGGAAGACAGTTATTGTCATGTGTTTTACTCAGCTCTGCTGAACCAGCATCAGTTGTCTCAGCCACTTGGTGAATTCATGAGAGGAGGGGAAGACAGGGAGGTTTTGTATTTATGTGACATGTATAGCTCTGTTCTGCTCTTTGAGTAAACGTGTGAAGAACTAATTAATCAGCCAACCGTAGCCAACTGAAGCTCTTAGGAAGTAAACGGGACCGTACTATAGAGGTTCATTTACTACTTGCCATCAGCCTCCAAGGCACTGGAGGAAGTAAAAAGAAGTCTCCTTTATATCAGAAGGCTTCGTTAATACTGTAGTTAACTTAAAAAAAAAAACATTTAAAGGCTCTGTTTCCATTTCTTCCTGGTTGAGCCTGCAGTCAAGCGGCGGCCATGCCACCCAGGAAGGCCGCACATGCTGGCTGCCCCACTGGATGCTGTCGCCTCCCGCCTTGTGTCGAGGGGTGGATTTTCAAGGCATGCCCTCTCACTATTACAGGAAGAACTTAGCTATGAACAGCTTTACTAAGACTGATCGTGTTCTGTCTTCAGTGAAATGCGACAATTTACTTGTCCAGTGAAGCTCTGAGCTGTGCACGCTCAGACTTGTGGTTCCTTGTGCTCCAGGAGACAGATAAGCAGGTAAATGGTCAACAGGGTGGAACTGGCAAATAGAAAGGGCCCAGAGAAATCACCTGGTGCTTCTCTGTTCTCCCTGTGGGATTATATCTGACCCACTCCAGAAAGTCAATCCTTTTCTGTAAAATTTCAAAGAGTAGTTACTCATTTATTTAAAAGGAGAATTTTAAGACCAATTCTGAGCCAGGTGCTTTGGTTTGAAACAGTGTCTCAGTCTGTCTTTGACCTTTATAACCTTGGCACCTTTGACGATTACAAGCTAGTCACCAGTAGAATGTCTCTCGGTATGAGTTTGTCTGGGTTCCTCACACTGAGGTCGAGGGTTCGCTCCGCCCAGGACCTCACAGAGAGGACGCGGATGTTTCTCCTGCATCCACCCCTCCTGTCACATGGAGCCGGCCGGTGGCCTGCCCCATCACGGGAGAGGCTTGCTTTGACCGAGGGACTAAGGGCGGCTCCTGCCAGGTGTTCCATGAAAATGCTTGATTCCCCTTCCTAACTAATGAGAAGTTTGTGGGGAGGTGCTTTGAATTTCTGTAAATACCCCATTTCTGATCAGAATTTCAATATATAGACACATGTGTATCTATACATATTCATATGGGGGGGCCAAAAAACCCCAGAATTTATTTATAAAAAGTCGTGTGTTTATTCTTACATGTTTAAACTTCACTTACCTTCAAAGTACTCTCCATTTGATGCGCTACACCTATCGACATTTTTTCCACTGCTCAGAACAGTTTTTGAACTTGTTGGTCCTGATGCCTTTTGGTGTTTCTGCCATTTTTTGTTTCACCTCTTCCACATCAGCAAAATGTTTCCCTTTGAGGACTTTTTTCATCCTGGGAAAGAAAGAAAAGTCACTCTGGGCAAGATCAAGTGAATAGGGAGGGTGGGGCTGGGGGGTCATGCCATTTTTTGGTCAAAAACTGCCAAACACTCAGCTCAGTGTAGGCAGGTACACTTGTAAATCACCCATCATGAAATGGGCAAATGCACTGAAAGAGTCTTCAAAAAAATAATTCACTGAAGCTGAACACAACCTCTCACAATGACGCCAGCTGGTGCACTGACACACATGGGTTTCTACAACACTCACGTAGCGGGGAAAGCCTGTACTACAAGGGGCCTGCCCTCCAGAAGATAATTCTGTTTTTTGGGGGGGATCCCCCCTCTGATATATTCATATATATGAAGTGTGTGTATATAGAGTCATGATTTCTTGTTTCACTGATTATTCTGTTTTGTTCAAATACTTATGTTAATATTTAAATCAGTCCCTTTTTGCTATTGGGAATTCCTTCAAGATTGCTTCTGTGTCCTTTTTCATTTTCTTTGTTCTCAAACAATGCTTTTATAATTTTTTTGCACAAAATTTTTGTATATGTGTTTCTAGGTTCTCTGTTCTGAGTTCATGTGAATAATAGTTTTGAGAGTATCTAGGAATAGTAACTGACTTTTTCTGGACTAGAAGCAACAAATACATAAATACGTACCCACTCAAATTTAAAAATCCTAGGAGACAAAGTAAACCACTTAATATGGACTCTGATTTACTTTTGTTTGGTCCTTACATATTTGCATTTGTAAATAATCCCTTGAAAATGTATCTCAGGAAATCATTAGCCAGTAAAAATTTGCTTATGAAAAGAGAAATAAAAATGTTAATGTAGAATTGGAAAGTGCCAGAATTTATCAATTACCTTGGTCCCATATTTATAGACTCACCCTGGGTCCTAAGTAGTCACATCTATTTTTATCTATTAATCTGCATTGTATTGCTTAAATTATATGTTACATTAAGTGACACTTATAAAATCTCAGTACAGTGCTCATGTACGTCAAGGTCTATATGGTAGTGAGGGATGAGGAAGGAGAGCTACCCTATATATTTTTTTTAAGTTTAATTTTAAACTTATAAAATAAGTTCGTAAGTTTAAAAATAGCAGTTCTTCATTAAAAACATAGATACCTGGCAGTTAGAAACTGTCTTACTCATAAATGTTGTTATCAGCAGTACCTGGTGCTAATAAGTACAAGGTCCCAAATATGTACTTACCTAGAATACATAATCAGAATTAGATGAGCCAACAGTGAAAACCGAGTATCCCAACTTGGAGCTCCTTTGTGGTTTATTTTCATTTTCGTATCTTGAAAATAATCACCTTGGAGATCGGGGCAAGAATAAGGAGCCCCACAGGTCTGTTCTAATATTCTTCCTTGTCTGACTGGCTAGGGCTCTCGACTCAGTCCCGCTCAATTGTCGTAGGCAATGTTCAGGTTTTGCATTTGCCTGAGGCGAGTGTGAGTAGAAGCCAAGTTATAGTGAACAATTTAGAATAACAATCTCTCTGAAAAGAGTAGAAACTACCCAGAGAAAAAACTGAGTTATGGACATGTAAAACAAAAAATTCTTTTTTTTTTCTTTTTCAACCTTTACATATGTTTAAAAGGATGACATTCATTTCAGGTTATTCATGAGGCTACTTCTGCTTGAGCTAAAAGCTTTTAACACATTTTCCATCCATAAATCATTTTACATATGTATTCTAAAGCCCTTAAATGTGGAGGGGAAAAGGGTAGTCTTTAGCAAGCTCTGGTCTGTCCTTTCAAATTACGTTTTGCTAAAGAAATATGGGTATACCTCTGTATTTGAACTTGGGAACCAAGGAGATTTGGATAGCAGTTGTGTGAGTTTGTAGAATTCTTTACAAATGTGTAAGTCCCTCACCGAGTTCATTGGGCTCTGTGTTCCAGCTCTAGGTGTAGCTGACAACCTTCGCATAGTTTCTTGCAATAAAATATAATTAGTTTTTAAGTTAGATCCCTGTTTAATTAGTCCCTCCGTACTTTTTCCACATCCGCCATTTGGAGAAAGTCTGTGACATTAGCGTGACTTGACAAGCACACTCTTCACTTCACTGCATTTCCTGTCACAGTCATCTGTTTTAAAATGATACCTGATACCTGGAATTATGAAAGACAACAGGCTAGGCCTCCAAAGATCCCTTTGAGCATTCTCCTCATACTGGTTATGTAGTCAGCTTCTCCCTTGTAAATTATTGCAGAGGGGAATTTATTAGGGAAAACATCATTTAAAAATGTTAACAGCTGCTTTAACCTGTCATTTGCAGCTCTCAGCAGACATTCAAACAGCTGCAAGCTTTCACTTTCAGCTACCGAGGTCTTTCAATGCCTGTTCCCATGGAAATGTGGGCCGGATGGGCAGGAGAGAAGCGAGGGTGGAAATAGACATTTCCCCACACCTTAGGTTTTTTGCCCCCTCACAGTTTCCATGGAAATGGGAACATAAATGCCCCTCCACACCAAGCTTTGGAGAGCAACCTTTCATGTATAAGTAACAGAACATGGACTTAAACGGGCACACAGAAAAGCTAATTATGGCCTTTCTTTTACCTGTGTGTGGCCAACCCTAATTTCAGATATACTCTCATTTGAGCTACTCTGCACGTCAAAGTAATTCAATCAATTTTTATAAAGTCAGTTTGATATTACCTTTTTTCCAAAATGAGAATTCTGTTAGACTTGTTCTTATTGATTATCAAATAGCTATCTATTCCTCTATGTCTCCCACCCCCCTCCCCAGATTAAAGAAATAAATTTCATTTTAGGGAACAGCACCAATTGCATGGCATAAAAAAATCTCCTCAAATAGTCTCATTCTTATGCACTGTTTTAGAAATTGCCCCACAGAGCGGAGGTAATTATGGGCTCCGTCAAACATATCAAGGAGAACTGCCATTTTTAATTGGTTATCACAATCTTCTCATCTAGGTAACAGAAATACCCTGTGCTAAGTGGATTTCGATGTCTTTCCGCTTATCAGCTCTATGTTATCACACAGTTCCTCTCATAGGCGTACTCAAGGGAAATGTGTGTGCACAGCCTTTGCCTGCCTTTTTAAAAAATTCCAGTATGTTAAGTAATTAACAAAATATGCTTGAACCATGAGAAATTAAGAATATACTTAACTGAACAAATCTGCTTTAGGCACCTACTAAGCATTCAGCTTTGTGCTAGATCAGAGCAGGGGATGCAGAGCGTAAGCAAGGCTGGGTTGGCTGGGTTTCTTGTTCATTTGTTTTTTGGGCTTATTTTTTCATCCTGTTTACGTTAGGAAAATTTACACCCCAGGAAAATCTTTTGAAAGTCACATATGATTATAGAATGAGTGGTATAAGCTGATTCTAAGGAAGCTTGAGGAAGAGAAGGACCACTTGACCGTACCCACCAGGAAAGGCCTGCTTTAAAGACCTCATACTGGTTTTAGTGGTTCGTTCTTTCTGTTTCTGTTGTCACCGTCTTCCCCAAGGCCTTTCTCCTGAACTGTTTTCGCACTTTCTAAATGCTGTTCTACTTGTCACCTTTCTTTCCTCTGTCCTCCCATTCAGTTTAGCATATATATCATTTTCAGAAGAACATTTTTACTGGTACAGTCTTGATTCTTTTATTGCCCTATTTTAATACCTCGGTGACTTCTTATCAATATGGGGACAAGACTTTTGTTGTTTGTTGTTTTTTTTTTTTGCATTGTTTACAAAAATTTATTCATACATATTTTACACACTTTATATAACAGTTATCAAAGTCCTAGTTATAGATATCATGTGTGTAATAATACTTGGTTAAGATGTTTTTTTATAATCATTTGCACACAAAATAAGAGCTTCAAGATTAACATCTACCTAAATTACCACTATATATCATAAATCTGCTCCAAGTTAGTAAGGCTCTTGGCATTTCTAAAAAGTAT
The DNA here is from genome assembly GCF_021234165.1 of Pteronotus mesoamericanus. Taxonomy (NCBI): domain Eukaryota; kingdom Metazoa; phylum Chordata; class Mammalia; order Chiroptera; family Mormoopidae; genus Pteronotus; species Pteronotus mesoamericanus. The sequence continues at coordinate 10,327,957 of NW_026555302.1, read as the reverse complement.
ACAAAAGATTAAACTGGATGATCACTGTTTTTTTAAGATAGTTTTAATGTCAAATATTCTGCCTTATAAGTCCTAAAAGGTACTGAAACCGTAAAAAAACACACTGTAGTAGTTTAGGTTCTTTTCTACTCCAACTTGCTTCTCATACCCAGAATGGGTGCAGACATCTGTAAACACCCGTGCCTGGGTGCTGCTCAGAGCACATGGTCACCGCACCGGCGACTACCAACGCTCGCTCACTCTCTCACTGGCAGAGACTCAGCCCTTCCCCCCGCAGCGCCAGTGTGCCCTCCCCAGCCAGCCCTGCAGGTGCCTCTCACCGGGCGTCTTGCTCCTCGCCCAGACAAGCAGAGCTGCTCAGGCAGTTAGGAGGTCCCTGGCTCTTAGCTCTGTGCGTTTGCTTACAGCAGTCCCACTGCCTCCTTGATGGAATGAGGAAAGACAGGAGCAATATGGGCGGTTCCCTCCTTGTCTTGTCCCTCTCTGTACCCCTTCCAGCCCTACGCCACTGTTACACTCTGCAATTTACATGAAGTTCTCCAGCCCTCACAGTATGATGTAATGTATGTCAGTTTTAGCCCACACCGTGGACTTGACTTGTATTTGCGGCACCCTGAAATGGAAACGCACAGTCTAGGCATCGGGTCGTTGGTTGGCATTAGAAAGACCTTCATCACGGGTTAACTACTATATATTTACCCTGCTCATATATAAATCTGTACTAGAGGGTTTTCTGATTAGCATAAAGGATGTCATTATTTTAAATTAAACTGGCTAGAAATACTAATAGGTCCCTCTAGCCTTGCATAGATTGCCATTAGATTCTGGCAAGCCAGGCAGCCTAACACCCGCAGCGCGGCCCCGTGGCAGAGTGCTCGGGGCCTGCTGACTGCCACCTAACCAGCCGGCTTCCTACCCTGCGGGGCGGTAGCCATGAGGAACCTGTGGCCTTGCCTGTCTGCAGTCCTGGAGGCTACTGATTGCTACTCTAAAAAAAAAAAAAAAAATCATGACATTTATGAATGGTCAGCGTCCAGAGCTCCCTCTAGGACAAGGCAATGATGATATGCTCATCCTTGAAGTCTGTCCTAAATTCCCTGGTGTGTTTGTGAGAACATCTTCCTCTCAGCCAATACTTCCTCTCATACTGTAGTATGAGGCTCACATGTAGTTTCAGTCTTTCGATGACAGGGTTGTGTCACAGGTGTCTTTGGGTCCCGCAGAGCACCTGGTGTAGTGCCTCACACACCGATGTTTGTCGAACTCAGCGCATCTGTGTGCTTCCCACTCCTGTAAGGAATGGACCCAGTGGCGGGTCACGGGGACCCCGAGGGACGCGCACGGGTTCCCGGGCTCAGTGAGTCGGTAGCCGTTGTCTGTAACTACACCGGCTCCAGCTGACACATCGGGCCATCGGCAGCTCCAGAGGAGAGGAGCATTGTGTGTGTCATCTTCTCTCAGAAATTCGTACCTAAATGTGTTTCCCGTTGCTGTTTGTGCCCACTCTGGCCCTTGATGATACAGACAGACAAATCTTTCGGGAAAATTATTTCTCTTGTATATCTCCCAGTCAGTCTGAGGCAGTGTACATAGCTGACTGAGCAGATAAAAAGGCCAAAGTGACAACAGAAGGCCAGGGAGAAAAAATACAAAGGGCATGATTGAAGCACACAGACTTTTTAAAAACAAAGCAAACTAAAACAATGGTAGTAAACAGTAGTGCAGTCTAGCGGATCGGATCAAGGACTTTGGACCTGGACTGCGTGGATTGGAATCTGCTAGCTGCATGACCTCGGACGGCTTGTTTAACCTGCGGGGTCTGCTTCCCGCTCCGTTAAACGAGGCTGGTAGTGGCGCTGCCTCATCGCTGAATACAAACTAACAGGTGAAAGCGCGTGCGTGCTGCGCCTGTCGCCCAGGAAGTGCCGCTGCGCTGCCACATCGGCAGCGGGGCCGTCCTCGCTCAGCGGGCAGCGAGCGCTCACTGCAGCCCGATTTCCATCCTCTCTCTGCGTGGTGGCGCCCTCCCGCTCCAGCGAGTGACCTTGTGCCCTTGGTCTCGCGCAAACCGGTGCTTCTGCTCTGCTGCAGGACTTACCCTACTCCATCCTATGTTACAGAATTATTTGTAAGCTGCTTAAAAGCAGGGACTGTCTTCTTGGCCTTCCCCTCAGCACAGAGCACTTAGGTAACAGCCTGGCTTGCGCACTGGCTCTTTGGTAAGCACTTTTGAAGCACTGTAATAAAAGTTTTTTAAGTGGTGCATTTCTAACCAAAGACTCATTCAGAGGTGGACTTTTACTTGAGATATTACAGTGGATTTTGAGCACCTCCCCCGGCCAACAAAAGAAATGGAAGCGCACCCGCTGTGTGGGGAACGGAGGGAGACACGCAGGCGGCCTGGGGCGCGGCCTGGCGCCCTGCGCCTGGGCCCGGTGCCGCCCACCTCCTGTGCCTCCTCTTGTGCCTCTTCTTGTTCCTCCTCAGCCCCCGCAGCCGCCCTCTCCCGGCTGCGCTCCGCGGGCCTTCAGCTCTGGCTGCGTCCCTCCTTCCAGAGCTGCCTCCTGGGCCTGTGGCCTGTACAGTCGCGCAGGTCCCCGCACATATGTGATGCTTTGTCACCACCTCGAAGTTGTCCCTTTGAGCAGGGGCCTCCACTCTTGTGTGGGGCCTGGCCGCTTCTGGGGCCCGCCGTGCCCTTCCCCGCCCCATGCCCATCATTCGCCCGCTCGTCCCAGGCCGACTTGGCATGTTCTCCAGTCTTGGCTTCGGGTCTCAGAGGCTGGAAGTGGGGCCTTGGGTGTCGTTGCCTTAAGTTTCCTTTCAAGAGCTCACTTTGAACACGCGTATTTAAATTGTGTGATTATCTCTGCAAAGACTTTCTCCCCACTGGATCAGAGAGGTCAGTCTGTGCCTTTGCTCCGGGATGGCCGTGCCTGCCACATAGTAGGTTATCAATAAATATTTGTCGAACAGATGATTTTTTAAAATGCAAAGTAGGGATGTTTTCTTCCCATGTTAAAAAAGTTGATGTATAAAAGTGGCCATGCAATCACCACGCAGCTTAATACTGTTGCCGGTGGCTTCTAACCAGTGTCACGTGCAGCCTTTAAAGGTGGAGGAACCCAGTAAAGAGACCCACGTCTCTTCCTTTCCCACCGTGTGTTCTTCTCAGGCTTCTGGAACAGTAGGGTTGACTCTCTGTGAAGACTCCGATGGTGTTACACAGCTACCGTTCGGCATATTAGTCTTGAATTAAGTTTCGTATAGTGTAAATGTCTGCAGCCTTCTGCCTACCATGAGCGTGCGATCTGTATTTACTTCTGATCTAATTGTCAGTGGCCACTGACATCAAGTGTTATGGACTTCAGGTTTCTTAGCATCCCGTGTGGCAAGGCCAGCGCCTTTATAATGAAGGAGCATTTGCTGAGAATCAGGAACAGCGTCCTACTTCGCTCCCCCATCATTCTTTCTCTCCTGCCTTATTGTCTGGTTTTAAATAAGCTTGATTAGCTCTCTCTGAATGCACGGCTGTATCAGCTTTCTGTGGCCCAGTTTGGGGGCCACATCTGGTTAATCTACTCCCTGGACCCAGACCAATACCATTCAATAAGTAACCAGGTTTAGTGTATTACTATCTCACAATCTTAATTTTTAGCACTTAGTAGTCATTCTACTTCTCAAGCACTAGAGTAGAAGTTTCAAGTGGTGCATTTCTAACCAAAGATTCATTCATTCAGAGGTGGACTTTTCCTTGAGATATTGCAGTGGATTTTGAGCACCTCCCCCCACAAATAAAAGAAATAGAAGCATGCCAACTTAAGATAGTATGACTTCTTAATTTTTACAAAAGGAGAAATAACAGAATTTCCATAATTCAGCCTAAAATTGAGGCTATTAAATATAGTGAGAAGAATTTTTCTTGCTTACAAGAAAAAGAGACAAAATGTCTTTCTCTGTCCGTCAAGTGCAAAGGATCTGAGAAAAACAGATTTACAAGCCAGTGGAAGGAGTGCTTGGCCCCTGGCTGCAACTCTTGCTGTGGGTGAAGGAAAGAACCTGGCACTCTGTGTGCACATCGGTGCATGAAGCAGTGGGGACAGAGAGAAACAGGAAGTAATAGAGAAGAAAGACATTCTCAGAAAATGTTCCATCTGAGAGGTAGTTTGCTTTAAGCTATAAATCTCCTGGGTGCTTTATGTGTTGGTACTTGTTTTCAGAAGTCTGGGAGAGAAGGAAAATATTTCATTTCCATCTGCCCCCTCTCAGTACTTTATGGACTTTTAAGCAGGCTTCTCCCAGAGTTAAATTCCTGGTTCAGCCACCCCAGGGTCTTGCCCAGGAAGTTCAGGGTGAAGGTGTCTATATTCTTCTCAATTCCTACTTTACACTGGGTCATGACAGGTATCTTGGGTTTATTATCACCCAGTCGGGAGTTAAAGTAGCAACACTTCCATCACTTTGCTGTCGATTAGTTCAGTGGTTACAGCAGGCTACTGGGGAGGCTCGGCAAGGGTCCTGGGGTTGAAGCTGGTGTGCCAGGTGACAGGCAGTGTAGGTGACAGCATGGGACATACTGCAGTTAAGGGTTTACCTCTGGTGTCAGAGAGGCCTGTCGGGCTAGTCATTACTATGGCCCCGGTGCATGTTACTTAGTCTTTCTCGACATGCTCATTTATAGAATGGGTATAGTAAACCTGGCTCAACCTCGTGAGGCTGAGGGAGCGTGAAATAAGTGAAGAACCTAGGTCAGCGCTGTGATGTGCGTTACGTGCTCAGTGACAGCAGATGGTCACAGTAGTTGTCATTTGCGTTACCTCCATTTAAAGAAAAAGAAGCATTGAGTAAGAGTTTTAAATGATTTGCTTATAAAATTACAGAGCTCATGTGTGACACAGCAGGGTCTCAGTGCAGACCTGTTTAACCCCCGAACCACCATGCATCTAATATTGAAGAGAAACTCTATTGCTTCAGTCATTGCTCTCGGTGCGCCCATTGTTCCTCCTTATTTAAAACTTGATTTTGTCCTTATATTCAAACTGTTTATATATAATACATTCTTGAAATATTTTAGAACATCAAAAATAGTCCTTCCAGCTCCTATAAATCAATTCTCTCCTAAAGTTTATTTATAAATCGGTTGTTTGAAACTCAGAATGGATATCCCCTTAGGAACTGCTGGTTATGTTCTCAGGCGAGTTCATAAAAGCCTCTCTAGCCTTTTCTATTCCTCTCTGTCCAGCACTTGATATTTTAATCCTGTGATTTTCAAATAGACACTCCCATCAGAATGGCCTGAGAAGCTTTATAAAAATAAAGGATCACACAGTCAGATGTTTTGAATTGGAACCTTGAGGTGAATGCTCCGGGTCCATCCCAGCAGGAGCAAAGTGCGCGCAGGAGCCACGAGGCAGGCAGAGCACGCGTGGCGTGTTAGAGCATCCGGGAGAGGGCTGTGTCGTGGAGTGGGGATGGGTGGTCTCTTTTCACCTCTGTTACATGCTGTTTGTTTTAAAATAAATGATGGTTGTGTACTTTAATAAAATTTGCACAAATAGAGACATTTTAAAGAGGTGAGGTAAAGAAGAGCTAGAAAGTCTAACTGTGCCCCTGTTTGGCTCCCTTCCTGCACCTCCTGGGATGGGCGAGCCCCCTGTTGCCAGACAGGCATGAGAGCAAATGGGGCGCGGGCCTGCAGAGCCGGCTGGGCTCTGTTAGGCAGTTCTCCCTCTACCCAAAGCGCAGCGGGAGGCGACGGAAAGTTTAGGAAGGGGAATGACACCACATTGGCACTCTGACAAATATTTGGCTGAATGGAGCCAAACAGGAGGTGCTGGACAGGCAGAGGATGGGCAGGTGGGGAGCAGGACCCCTACATGAAGTGAGCATTTAGGAGAATTGGTGTTTCTGCTTAACGTCCTCTACAAGTGCACACTTGCACTGTAGTTCTGTAACTTAAGGAGAGAGATGACGCTTGTCCTGCTCCTGAGATAATAGGCTGTTTCCATTGTAGTAATTCTTGATGTCTTTGTGTTCTTTGAATTAAAACTACAGTCCCTACAATAAAACCGATTTTGTCCTGGAATATAGTTTTAGAAACTGGAACCACCCATTTCCTGTAGGTCGTACCTCACAGGCGCGTCCTGTGGGCTTCCTGCCCCTTCCTCCTCTGCTCTTCTCTTGCCTGCTCTCACTTCATGCCAGTCGCAGGTGGGTGCTCAGTGTCACGCTGCAGCTCAAGGTAAACAAGCTTGGAAGGTTTCCTAGCAGCAGATTGTTCTGGGAACTTGCTCTGTTTCCCTGAGCAAGCTGAAGCCAGACATCCTAGAATCTCAGCCAGATGGGAAAGGATTAGCTTATGGAGGGCATTCAATGCATTTTTTAAATTTCACTTGGAAATGAACCTCTTAACACAAATAGCAAGGTTGACTTTTAAAAGGACACTCTTTTACTTTTAAAACACATCTCAGTAATAGTTTGAATATTAAAAAATGTGGTTTCAGAAGAAATTCTCTATGATCAACCATGCCATATGTAATTGAGTCATTGGTGAGTGGATCCATTTGGAACCACATAGAAAATACTTCCGCTTGGGCCTGGTGTTAAGCTTGGTACCCGCTGGCGCCAACATTCAGTTTCAAAAATACTGAAATATTGCGATCCGCGGGTAAACCGCTGCTGGGGTGCTCCTCCTCTCCTGCCCCTGGGGATGCTCATGAAATACCCGTCCCTGCTCGAGGCCCTCAGGCTTCTTCCCCCTTTTCCTTCGGTGCTAGTGATTGCCACTTCCTCTTGAGTCTCCTTTTTTCCCAGTGTGTGATTTATACATACAGAGAAGAGAAAATGAGAAGAAATGGAGGCCCTTGTCAAGGTCAGGAAAAATACTGTTGTCTTATCACATGATCGCATAGAGCCTCCCCGTTCATCTGATGATCTGGAGGCGGCGTGGCTGGCAGGTGGTGCTTCTTTTCTGTTGTGCCGGAGTCAGTCACAGTGCCAGCTGGAGTTCTCTGGAGGTGGCGTAACAAAGGGTTAGCGTTACTCAGGACAGTCAGCAGTTAGCGTTACTGCAACTGAGGTTTTGCAATTTGGTTACACCCTGTCATGTTGTGGTTGAGTGGCTTACACTGTCTGCCAGGTTCGGTCTGAGTGTGGGAAGCTTCCCAGTTGGGGTAAGAACAGATCGCTCCACTCTTCACAGTGCTTCTGGGGAGGAAGAACACAGTGACTCCATACCATGGTTGACTTTGCTTATTTTTTTTTTTTTAAACAAATTCTCTGGCCAGATTCCAGGGAATTAAACCATCCTCATCCCAGAAAACTGCATTATCATTTTATATCCATTCTGGGTGCTGTGCATTTTCTCTCTCTCTCTCTACCTCGTGCGCGTGCGCACACACGCATACATACGTACACATGTTTTATAAATACCGTGTTTTGAACTTGACAAGCAGCAATCTGCTGAGAGCCTCGTTGGGGCCGCTGTGGTAGACATCGAGACAGACACCAAGAGGCATCGACACATCACCCTAGCCCTCACCAGACCCCCAAGGATTCAGCAGAATAACACGTTTGTAATCTTTAAAAAAATTAGATAAACTGTTTCTCTTCGTTTTAAGTCACTTCCTTTAGGATCTAAACATTAAGATTTGATTTCTAAAGAGATTATACCATTTTCATTATCCAAGGAAAGCCTAGAGGTAGATTTAGTCTGTCTGGTGGAACATAATGGATTATAATACATTAATTTTGAGGGAATAACATTAAAGACAACTAAAATTACCATGAACCAGGCATTATTTTAGATGCTTTACCTACGTCATTTGATTCCCCCGGCGGCCACTCTGAACTCGAGTTCTCTGCTGTCATTCCCCAGGTGCAGCAGGCGTCCACGCCCTGTCTCTCCCATACCAGAGATAAATAAGCATTTGTTTATTTTTAAATCCTAAGGTTCTGTAAGGTTCTAGTCTTTTTTCAGAAAAGATAGACTACTGTCTTTTAAAGATGACATAATTCTAGCAACAAATAGATGAGCTGTTTAGATGATTTTTCCGTTACCTCATTCAGCACAGTGATTCCATATTTTTTTGAGCTTTCGATGACAAACTTTAGAATCTTCTTTCTGTCTGGTAAATTACCTTTTTTTCAAAAAAGGCAATGAGTGGATTTTATGTAAGGGACGGTAGTTAACAAAATTAATAGTGCTGTTAAATACATTAATAAGAAAAAGGTATGGCATATCAACAATACTGAAGAACAGAAATGGACCAACTACAGCCCATTTTTGTAAAAAAAAAAGAAAAAGAAAAAGAAAAGAAAGAAAAGAACACAGCCAGACTCATCGTTCAGGTGTCCCCTTTGGCAGCTTTTGTGCAGTGACAGCAGAGTGGAGGGGGCATGGCCTCGACAGCAGGACCCAACAGCCAACAGTCAACATGTGGACTTTCAGAGAGACAGAGAGTTTGCAGTCGACCCCGACTCTGGAATCTAGATTGTTCTCCCCTGACTTCAAGTTGGGCGAGTGCCAATAGAATGCCAGAGGCTTGGTGGGGAAGCGCCTCAGGAAATGGTTTCCTAAAGCATCTCCTCGTCTAACATGCTTTCCCTCTAACCCTGCAGGTGCCGACCAAGAAGCTGAAGAAATATGAGAAGGAGTACCAGACGATGCGCGAGAGCCAGCTGCAGCAGGGGGACCCGATGGACAGGTACAAGGTACGGCGGTCGTGGGCGCCTGCCGGAGCCCAGTGCCCCCCTCGGCCCTAATGCAGCACTGGTGGCAAGTTCAAGTCCCTCTGTTCCTTCCCGAGCGACTTAGACACTGTCTGAACATTGTAGTGGATAAATGTCCAGGTGTGTGTTCATTTCAGAAGACTGCCTGAGTAGCCCACCATAATATTTCTTTTCTTTCAGTTTGTATATTTGTAGGTAACGCCACCTGTTGCATTTATACTGGGGATCTTCCTAAGAAGCTGAGAGAAAGAGAGGGAAAAGAAAGAGAGAAAGTGGCTCTCGACTACTTTCAAAAATGAGAAAAAAAGAAAAATGGCAAAGTACTGTTTTAGCTGTGCACGGTCGCAGCCACAAAGACTCTTAGAAGGTGATCTGTTCCAAGACTGGCACAAGAATGTTTCAGACTTACCTATGTCTATAGCAAATGTCAAGAGTACAAACTGATTTGGAAGGACAAATAAAAACCACAGAGGTTGTATTGAGCACAGTAATGGTGTTTGTCGTAACATTTATTTCCACAGACAAGTTTCTGAGTGACAGTGACGTTTCACTACAGTGTTCAGTTTCAGAATCAAAATGATTTCACCTTAACATTTCAGTTAAATAACTAATAGTATTTTTTGTTTAATTGGGCTATTCACAAAGATAGATCTCTTCGGTGGTAATTAGCAACCCTGTGCCCATGATGCAATGACTGAATTTGAACTTATTCTTTCAACCTGAAATATTATTATTTCTCTTTAACATGTTTCAATTCTGATTCCTACAGATGTGCGGTTTCCTCTCTCTTCACGTCAGTACATTAGGATAAGAGAATATTGTATTTGCACAGTGAGCAATATTATAATGTCCTGCCAAAAAGAAAAAGAAAAACAACACTGGGGTGGCGTTTCGAATGAAGGCGCCCTGGCGGCATGGCCCCCGCCTCGGAACTAGAGCTGCCCGCGTGCGCTCGGAGAGCTGGCCCTGGCAGCGGCGGCCACAAGACAAGAGACGTCTTGTCTCTGCTGCTGCAGTGAATGGCGTCGGGTGGTTCAGAGGGGCCATGGTGGAAGCAGTGTATTGATTTTGTAGTCAGACCTGAGTTTCAAATCCTGCCTTTCCAAAAAAAAAAAAAAAAAAGGCCAGGGTTTAGAATCCAAGTTGGAGTTTTTAATCCCTATGCCATTGTTCATTGTCTTGGACTAACTATTGAACCTCTTTCCCAAGTGCAAAACATATAGTATACACATTCTTTTGGAGGATTGTTACAAAGTTGAGGGATGGTGTATGTTACGTACCTCGCACATGGTTGGTATGCAGTAAATGGCTGTTTTAGCCTTATTAGAGACCTACTGCCTCAACTTACCCAATGTTACTAGAATAGCATCACCTTATGTGTGTCCGTCTCTGGCTGATCTTCCTCATAGTTCTTCCAGGTGTTGCTACCCAACAACCTAGGGTCAGCATGTTTTCCCCTTGCTTATAGAATGGGCTGCACCCGGTAGTAAAGGCCCACGTACTCTCTCTGGTAGGCGACTGTAACACAGACGGCGCTCGTGGAGCAAGCGTGAGGCCAGTCTACCGCTCAGCACAGCCAGTTTCAGCGCAGCTCCGAGCTCGCTTCTCCAGAAAGGCTTGAGGTTTAATTAGGAGAGGCCTTGGAGGATCCAGCATGGAGCTCTCCTACCGCTTGCATCATTCTGGTTTGCTTATTGTTGCCATCGTTATAAATAAAATCTGGGAAGAGTGCTTTAAAATAGAAGAAAGGGAAATTGAGGACTGAAATTATATATTTAAAATCTGTCTGAGACTGAACTTGTTTCTTAAATTCTTTTTGTGTCCAAAGAGATATGTATAAATTAATAGCATAATGCATATTATTTTTAAAAATGCTTACCACATATAAGACTATCGATGTGTACAATTTTTATTGAGGGATCAAAGTAGAATGAAATCTTTTGTTTTGTTTTGAAAACAGTTATCCCTTTCCGGCTTGAGCACTGTGTCCTCGTCTATGTGCACATCAGGCTCCTTCTGTGACTGTTCCTTCTGTATTATTGGAATATCTGGTCAATACACGACCTGTCCAATATCTTTAGACCCTTTAATACTGTCTAGGCATTTGAACAGAGATAGGCATGATTGGTCAAATGATAGTCCTAATATTATATTTTCAAGGTGACAGTTGACTGTAGTTTTCAGTCATCCACAGATTCATTGTTTCCCATGTTCAATTTCTAGCTTAAGAAGCTAATTATAATTATCTTAATTATACTAGGATAGTCTTAGGAAATACCTTTTAGCATCTTCTAAATTGACTCCTTTCAAGGATACGATCTAGGCCCTGGGAATTTTGCAATTCATAGATCTTGACCTGGGAACCTATTATGTAAATTCTTAAGAATGACTTGGGAAGATTTTTGAGGCTTTGAGTAAAAACTTACAGCAGTTCACTAACAACCCCTTCTTTGCCATTAGGATGCATACTGCTTACAATGCCATGTTTTCCTCTAGCTTGCTGCATGGAAGGCTGTGTCAATTAAAAAAAAAAAAGTCCCAGAAACATCATGCAGTAAGATACTGGAAGAGAGTTTTCGGTTTCAAGCGATTCCTCTTGAGTGTGGTGGGGGACAAAAAGGCCCTTGCAGGCCGGAGGTGGGGGGACAGGCCGCGCAGGGCAGAGGGCTCTCTGCAGCCACGTCTTGCCGTTTCACGCTGCGCACAAACATGCGATGTGGGTTTGTTTTGATGGCACACACAAGCGTCTGTACCCCCAGGTTATGCCGCTGACTCTCCTGTAGCTGACACTTCAGTCTCAGCCGCAGAGAGAAGCAGCGGGGCTGGGGTAAGCTTGCATTTTAGAACCGCACACGCAGTGAGGGTGTCTGGGAACCAGAGAGGGTGAGGCGGCTCAGCTGTGTGAGTGCGCTGGCACCCTGAGGAGTGCGCTATGAAAGATGAGTCATATTGGGTTTTATGAGTTTTATGTGAATCCTGTCTCAAAAAATGCGAGCCAGATGTTCCAGGAGGATCGGCGTCTGGCCTGTCACCTTCCTTCCATAACCCAAGTCGCACAGAGGAGCCGGTGCAGAAGCCACCCTCCTGGGAGGGAGGCCATCCTGTTGGAGCAGAGCTGACTGATGACTGTAGGTCCTGTGTCCCCGAATTGATAGGGGAAAGGGCCACCTAAGTGGGTGGCACGTTCATTTTCACGTGCATGCATGTGTATATATAAAAACATATACACATGAAAATGAATATATCTAGTCCGTATTTCTATTATATATATTCATTTTCATGCATTTGGTATCTAACACATGTATACATGCCCAGAGACATAAGCATGTGTCATAGCTAACACACGCACGCACAGTGCCTGGGCCACCTGGTCTTGGCACCAGCTGTGTTTGAAGCTCTGCGCGCTCCATTATGACTGCCTTCCGCCTTTGGTGTACTTTTTCTGTTTATCTTCGTGACAAGATTTCAAGACAGAAAAAGGAAACTTTAGTGGAAGAATATAGCGTATATATTCTATGTCTCTTCTATTGTCCTTAAGTTTGGCCTGGCCTCTGCCCATTTCAAAAATTAAAATATTTTCTATTTTAAGGAAATGAATTGTTCCCGTTTCAATTGGCAGCACTTGTTAGAGAATCGCAGCCCTCACCTACTCCAGAAGATGCTATGCTTTTCTTGTTTAATCAAAGAACCACTTGCACAAATGTGGATTAAGCCTTAAAAAGCATAGCTAATTAATTGAATTCAGTGAATCTCCCAGGGCAGGAACAAGGTTATGTTATTACCTCTTCTAGATGGGCAAATCCTAGAATCAGGAATGCTGTACTCTCTTGGGTTTGGGACACGGATATCATTATAAACACACAATTTCTAATTGAAATATCCATGTCCAGTATAATTAAATTTTGAATTTTAACTTCTTTATTGGGGTTAGACATAATTTTTAAGTCAAAATGTAATTCAAACAGAAAGAAAGTGATTCCTCTAAGTTTAAAAGTTTTCTTGCACATGCTAATTTTTGAAGAGCAGTTGTTCCTGCATGCAATTTAAAATTAAGCTATTCAATCACACATGGTTAAAACAATGCAAACAAAAGATCCGAAGTAAAGCTGAATTGTACTTGCGTTATTCGCCATCCCCACGTCTCGTGATGTAATTTAGTGCAATATCACATTTTGTTTTTTAACTTGACTAGTGAAGAATTTAATTATGCTAACCTTCTTACCTGGGGGGGGAAAAAAGCTCCCCTTTTCTTACTGTGTTGGGCCCTTCCTCATTCAAAGAAGTCAAGATACGTGAATCCATGCTTGAAAAATGTTTTTCTACAAGCGAAAAGAAAGTTATATTTTATTATTTTTCTATATCACAGAATCTGTGGTTGGCTTTTGGAAATATTTGTTGTGAAATAATGCGCTTTTCATGAATAGTAACAATGAAGAGGGTGGTTTCTATGACACTGAAAGCTTAATCATGAACTGCAGGCGACGGCCACTCCGTCCTTCGGTGCTTGGATGACCAGGGAACTGGCCGCTGTGGCACTAGGATGGAGGAGAGGGCGAGCCCGCGGCCTCCCGAGGCTTCCTGGGCAGCTTAGCGCAGAGGGGCGGGTGGCGCCTGATGGTGCTTGTCTGCTGGGTGAGTGCTTCTTTACTCTGGGGGAGCTGTAAGTGGTATGCGAAGTAAGAATTCCTCAGTATGTTCACTGATGATCTTCAGAATGCATCCTCCAAAAATTTTCTTCACTTTTTAGTAAGTCTTATTTCCTATTGAAGTTGTATTACTGAGAAAGTTATGTCACACTCATGTGCTCCTACGTCCTCTGTAGCCCGTTGGCTTTTTTAAAATTTGATTTGTGTGATAGGGTAGAGCAGGGATTTGCAAACTATGGCCTGTGGGCCAAATCTGGCCCACTGCCTATTTTTGTAAATAAAGTTCTGTTGGAACACAGCCACATCCATTTGTTGAGTTATTGCTTGCTTTTGTATGCAATGACAGAATTGAGTGGTCTCAAAGACAGTATGGCCTGCAAAACCAAAAAAACTTACTATTTGGTCATCTACATTGAAAGTTTGCTCTCTCCCCCTGTGCTCTAATCTAAGGGTTTGTTTAAAAAAAAAAGAGAGAGATTATTTATTTATTTTTAGAGAGAAAGGAAGGGAGAGAGAGAGGGAAGCATCCATGCGTGGTTGCCTCTTGTGTGTCCCCTACTGGGGACCTGGCCCACAACCCAGGCATATGCCCTGACTGGGAATTGAACCGGCGACCCTTTGGTTCACAGGCCGGCACTCAATCCACTAAACCACACCAGCCAGGACTATTTTTTTTAAGTGCCAAATGAAATGTGTCTGGTTTGCCAACAGCTAGGTTCTTATTACTGACAAGATCTTGTTTTTAGTTTGATATCTAAAATTTTTAAACCCCCACTAGCTAGGTAAAATTGGATATGTTGGGCAAAAGAGGAACATAAAATGATTTTAAATATCCAGGTTTTCTTTCTCACATCTTCATTTACAGACAATGTAGACATTTCAGCATTTCATCTGTAAACATTTGTCTTTGCATGTCAAAAAACCTGATGAAATTTGAAGGTGACGATTATCAACTCTCTTGAAAGAACTATCCAAAACAAAATAAGTGAGAGCTGAGTGTGCTGTTGGTAATGAAATCGCACTGGATCTCTTAGGAAAACATTTTCTCCTGACCCTTAAATGTCTTCAAAAACATGTGCCAAGAATTCATACAGCAGCGGACACACGCCCAAAACACTGAGCTGGAGTTCACGAAGCCTCCTTCCCCGTCATTTTTTCCTGTAAGGCTCAGTTGATTTTCTTTTGATTGCCAGCACACATTTTTCTGTTTTTTCATCTTGGAAAAAATGACGTTCACCCCCCCCTGAACCGGTTCACTGCGACTTCAGCCCTCAGGCTCGGAGGCTGCCCGGGGCCGTTTCTCCCACGCCTTCGCCTGCCGAGCAATGTCATTCTGTTGCCCAAAGATGACGAACTGTTTTGCGAGGTTTCCAACCTTGTCGCATAAGGAAGTTCCTTGCACGCAGCTCTGATAGCACAGCATAAACAAGTCGCACTGTAGTCGCTCACAGCCCCAGTTTTCATCAGGCACGCGGGCTGCAAGGAGCCCCTGGAGGGGGAGGAGTTGAGTGAGTCGCCTCCCTGAGTTGAGACTTGCCCTGTAGCTGCCTCCAGTGTACTTTCTTCCACTGAATGCTGGCGTCCCAGCGAGAACTTAGAGCGTGTGACACTCGAAGGGAAAACCAAAGAGCGTGGACAAGTGTTCTTGTTACTGCCATTTCCTAAATGTATCAGTAGGTGTGCAATTTCATTGGATGTTCTTTTTTTTCCCCCCCCAATTTTCTTTGTACCTATGATTGAAAACGGTAGTTGGTCTATGACTTTTGAGGAGGTAAGTTTGTTTTGGTTTTTTTTTAATCTATGTATGTCTGTGGTAGCAGCGTCTGTCTCTCTGAAAAATGCAGTATCCTCCTCCCAAAAGTTACTAACCACGCTCTTCTAGCTGAACCTCCTGTGCGGGAGGGGAGGGCGACTGAGAAAAGCTGTCCCCGGCTTTTTGTCCAGTTGCCTGAGGTGGGGCACATTCCAGACAGTTCCAGGCAGTTCCAGACCGTTCTCGACAGTGCAGGTGCGTCTGAGGCTGATGGAAGCAGGGTCTCCGGCAGTCCCTGCCGAAAGGCCGGGGAAGCCACGGGCCTGTTCCGTCCACAGGCTCTGAGCCTGCAGCACGCCTGCTGCTCGTGCTAGCGTGTGACATGTGACTGTCCGGCAGACTGAGGGGCACAGGGCTGAGTTTAGGGCCCTCTCGGGCGGGCGGCCCCAGCTAACATTTCCAATGAGCCAAGCAAGGTAACGACCTTTCCCTAGCCCGTCAAGACGAAACTTTCCTCTCCATTCTGGTGTGAAAGCAAACTTTTTCTTGAGGCAGTCAGTCTGAAGAGAGTTTTGGCTCCTTGAGACAGGCTGCAAAGGACAGCCAAGGGGTGCCGCCCCCCATTAACCCTTGGTGGGTGCAGGCAAGTTCTTCACAGGAAGACCTCCGTTTCTGTGGGAGCGACTCAGGCGGTGCCGATGGCCGGGAGGCCTCCAGCGGCCACCTCGCGGCCCCAGGCTCGTACTTCGGAGGATGATACTGCATTTTTGGCCCCGTAGCTTGCTCCCCCCCATATCTGTGAGTGCAGAGCCAGAGTCCACTCTCCCCACTCTGCTGCTTGCTTTGCAGACACTGAGCTGAAGCTTCCTGCTAAAGCAGAAGTCAGGTGTGCCCTGGCTATTGTGCTTTGTAGGGACCCCCAGACACGTCATTTCTCCCCAGTAGTCCCCCGCCCCCCCACGCCCGTGCCTGCGTGTCTGTAAGGGAGGGTTCGAGTTGCAACAGCCTTAGAGTGGGAGGTCACCAGTCAGAATGTCAGCTGAGCTCACGCTGCCTCTCTCATGTAATGCAACCCATCAGACCCACCTCTAATCAACAGGGAAAGTAGCTGCCTGTGCTTTTTAAATACTTCCAACAAAGTCCTTTTCCGCTAGCATCGTGCGACTTTACCTGGAGGTTAACTTGATCCTAAGCGTGTGTCATGTAACCTGAAAAACTGGTAGCTACAACATGGTCGCTTGTGCCGGATGAAGGTGACGTAAATAATAGGGGAGATTTTTGTGCCTTGGAGTCCTGCAAGTGCAGTTTCGGTGGACACGGGACCTTAAGTCAGGAACAGGTATCGCAGCGGTCGTACCAGGGCCACTTTGGAATGGATTCAGCAGGAAATGAGAAAAATGTCTTTTCTGCATTGTGAAATATGTTGTGAGCAAATTGTGCTGGTATCGCTGCCTTTTCCTGCCAAGGGGGGCATTAGGGAAGTTTCTGAACCTCTTTTTTTTTTTTTTTTTTTAAATCTGAGTTTTTGACAGGTGTGTAAGCTGTTTCCACAAAAAAAGGGTGGTAGATACATTGTAACGGAAGGCTGGCTCTCCGGCCCCTGTGAGAATTCGGATGGCTTCCACAAAACTTGAAAGATTCAGCCGTGGATGCCCTGGCTCCTTCATTATTTTAGTCTCCACGTTCCTTCCTTATGCTCCGTGAGAGGAGAGAACATCTGGGGGTGGCGGGAGAGGAGGGATTGGAGGAGCACAGTTTGCCCCTATTAACGTGCACGCTGTCTTCTCAGGAATGCCTGGGAAATGGGTTTCTGGAGAGGCGGTGCTTCTGAGGGGTTACTTTGTGTCTTGGTCACAAGGAAGATCCAGTGTGCTTTCGTGTAGAATATGCGCTTCTATTTATAAGAGTAGACTTAAAAAAATTATTGTTTGGACATTTTATCATTTCCAGTGGAATTGAAGTTCTAAATTGCTTTTTATTTTTTTAAACAACTTCTTAAACTTTTAGAATACATGTATTATATATTGTAGAAAATTTGGAAACCTTTAAATATCACAAAGACAACAATAAAAATAACCTCCTATCCACAGTTAACATCTATTATTTATGTTGTTATAAAAGTGGGATTTTCTAGTTAGCTCTTTTTCTACATAAATGCTAGCATAAGCATTTCTCTGTTATTAGATATTTTTCACTTATATTTTAATACTATATAGAATTCCATCATGAGTTTATTTAAAAGTATCTAAGCGAGTTAAGATTTTAAAATCTTTTTCAGTAGACATCTTTTTCAAAAAATGTTTTAACATTTCCCAGTTACCTCAGTCTACCTTCTCCGAAAGAAAAGACTGAAATGTGCCCTGTCGGCTGGTGATAGTACAAGTTCGTCCTTTTGCTTCCTCGCTGGCCTTGTTTGGATCCTCCGCCTCCGTGAAAGTCGCAGGCTTTGTCCTTGCCATTCGCTTCTTAGCCCTTCTTTGAAAAACAAAAAGAAGAAATTAGGTTTTCTGCTTTCCCTGTAAGACACGCTGGTTTGTACCATAGAGTAGGTGAAAGTCGCCGCACACACGCTGTCACACACACTCACACACGCGCGCACACCCGCGTTCTCGCACTCACACACAGCGCCCTGCGATGCGCTCTCTTCCAGGGCGTAGGTTGTCTCCTGGTCGTGCACCACTGCTTTGCCTGAGTTTTTGCCAGCCTCGCAGAAAACGCCGTTAGGGGCGTAAATCTGAAAAAACAGGAAGGTGTCGTCACATTGAAGTCTTTCCTGTCAGCTCTCCGGAGTCCCCTGTAACTGCTAACAGTGGCAGCGAACGCGCTGTCGGCTCTTTGGGATGGAAGGCACCGAATCGCCGCTGTGACGGGGAACATGCGCAGGCCACGGGCCCGCGAGGGAGACCTCGCCCCCGGACAGCGAAGCCGCTTGTGCATTGTGCAGCTTTGTCCAGGTTGCCCCTGGGAGTTCCAGGGGCGCCAGGCAGCCCAGACGTGTATTTTACCCAGGATCTTTTCATCTAACATTTTAAAAATACTGGAGCAAATATTTAGAGACGTTATCCTAAGGGCTATTGCTCTGACACAATTTTGGTGTTCAGAAAGGTAAACACATTTTTACCCCAAGAATGAAACTGTCAGTTGACAGCAAAGTCACGAACCCATGCATCCGGACCCCTGATACTGCAAACCCATTTGAAGAAGTGTCTAGTGGCTCCCCCACGGCAGCCCCACTGTGTCTTGGGTTTCCCTTGAGGCCAGGGCGGGGTCACTGTGCATGTTTCAAAGGAAGAATGCCTGTGTCTGCATTCTAGGTCCACACGGAAGCCTCACGGGGTCGGGGCGTGTTTGGGCATTTTGCTTTTTGGGGGCACTTTTTTTGACGACGGAGTCCCGTCTGGGGGGTCAGGGCCGGGAGAAGTTGCACCGGGTAGCGCCGCCTCCGCACCGCTCGCTTAACTCACCGTTGTTTCCCCGACAGCCGTCCCGCCTTCCTGTGCCACTGCGCCCTCGCCTTCCACACCTTCCAGTTCACTCGCTGTTGCTGCTTGCTGCTCCTCACCAGCCCCGGCGGCGGCGGCCGCAGGCCCGGCGCTAACGCCCGCCTCCGGCTGTTGCTCTTTTTCTGCAGAGGGAGAACCGGCGATTGCAGGAGGCCAGCATGAGGTTGGAACAAGAGAACGACGACCTCGCGCACGAACTGGTCACCAGCAAAATCGCCCTGCGGAATGACTTGGATCAGGTACACTTGTCGTTCACCGGGAAGAAATCAGACCCTGACAGCCTCCTCAAGGGCAAGGACCCGGTTTCTCCCACCGCAGCCCTGCAGGGGCTGCCTCTGTGCCTGACACTGAGCCGGCTGCGTGAGGGGTGAGCGGGTGCGCGAGGGCGGGAGGGGGCCGCTTGCGCTAATGGGAGCAGGTGGGAAACGCCAGCCTCTGAGAAGGGCTGGGGTCATTTCCGAACAGCAGGTGTGACAGGTTTTTTTATGCCTCTGCTCTTCTCTGGTGTCTCTTCCCTGCACCTGTGCTTTCCCAAAACCAAGGCTGCCAGCATAGTCACCTGAGAACATCAGTCACAAGAATCCGCTTCTACGAGAAATGCGAAGGCTTCATAGGACGTGCGGACATTAAGATGCGTGTGTGGTTGGGTTGGCAGGCACCCTAGTGGCTGAGTGGCAGCACTGCCCGCGTGTGACCTGGCATTACTGTTTCCCGGCCGTGTGACCTGGGCAGTGCCTCGCCGGCCTGTGCGTATAAAAAAGCCTCCCTCATGAGATGGTTCGAGAATAGTTATCCTAAAGGTAAAGGACGTCGGTAGTGTGTGTTGAATAAAGGTTCGCTGCTGCTCGGAAGACCTTAAATTGTTTAACTTCCCTTGTTCTTTCAGCTTTAGGATCTCTGTTTTCCGTTGCTAGCATTTTCAAAACCAGTTGGCAATACGGAGGGAGTCTTGTGTAGGTTTAAAATGATCGCTTTTATTTTCTGACTTTTAAAAAGTGAACATTCCCAACAAATGGTGCAGGGTCAAAACTTGAGACTTAGACTATTAAATGTGTAAAAAAGAGGCATTATTGTGCTCCAACTGTGCACTGAGAATATTTAAAATACAAATCCATTAATAATATAAATCTGATTGGATTAAGATTGAAGGAATTTTTAAGTATTTAAAAATGGTCCTTGCCATGACTTCCTATCTCCATATAAACATCTGACTTTGCAGCTCACCAGGTTTAACCACAGTGAGATGGCCGCTTAGACCCCTGGCAAGAACCGTAGTGCCGACTAACGGGGACAGGTGGAAGCCAAGGAGTCGGCACTAAGTGGAGTTTGAAAATAAAGCAAAGCCTGGGCTTGCCGCTGGGGACACCAGATGGGAAGGTAGAAAAGGCAGCCCAGTCGGGGTGGGAGGGGGTGGCCCTTTTAACCGCCCACCCCATGCACCCCGCCTCTTTGTAAGGTGTTAGCATGAAAAATGCATGGCTAAGGGAGTCCGAGCCAGAGGAGGAGCGGCGTCCGCAGGCAGGCAGCGCCGCGCCCCGCCTGACAGCAGCTGCTCTAGTTCTGTGCTAACGAGACGCCAGTGGCGCGTTAGCGCTGGGGTGACGTTCTTGGCTCCCTCTCAGCTTTCCAGGGGCCTCCGCTCACAGCTGGTTCTCTCACTTGGAATCCGTTGTCCGCTAGTGGTTTCCCTAAGATGGCCAGCTGAATGGAAAAGTTCTAAGCAGTTGGACTCAGTGGGGTGCAGTGAAATAGGTAGAGCTGTAAATTGAAAGTTGTGTGGGTGACGCATTCGGTAAGCCTTTAAAGGTTTAAAAATAATGAGATTAAATGCTGGCTGAGTGTCTACTATGCACCAAGCAATATATTTAGTGATTTATGAGCATTATCTTATTTAATCTTCCTAATGACTTCATATTTTAATCTTCCATTTGATAAATGAGGAAACTGGAACACACACACACACACACACACACACACACAGACTAGCGGTCCTGAGAAAAAGCAAGATTTGGTCAAAAATGTACATACAAGGCTATTTACTGCAGTGTTACTTATAAGAAGAAAAAATAGAAATAACATATATGTCCAATAGAAGAGGAAAACAAAAGTATATTTGTAAAGTGTCTTTTTTGGAATAGCTTTTAAAAACAAAGGAAAAAATGATAGAAGTTTTTTAAAAAAATACAGTAAATTAATTTGTATATAATGTTTGCATCTAAATCGTGAGGGTTGTGGGTGGCATCCTGTAAGGAACAGAGGCTGGAATATACCTGGACAGGGAAGAAGCCAACAAGCAAATACGGTGCTGCTAGATTTCTCTGGGTGATAAGAGTAAATCTAATTTTTATATTTATCTTTATACCTTTTTTTTTCAATTACTAATCTTTTATAAGACCTTAAATTATTTAACCACCCTTGGTTAAGCAACAATATGCATTTTTTAGTAATCAGAAAAAAATATTGTTTAAAACTTTGTTTAAATTTTTAAATATAAAATATATTATTTTAAAAGATATTATTTAAAGGAAATATATTATTAAACATAAAAATAATCATAAAAATATATTATTTAAAGGTGTTTCCAGCCCTGGCTGGTGTGGCTCAGTGGATTGAGCGCTGGACTGTGACCCGAAAGGTCGCCGGTTCGATTTCGTCAGGGCACAGGCCTGGGTTGCGGGCCAGGTCCCCAGTGCAGGGCACGCAAGAGGCAACTGATCAATATATCTCTCACACATCCATGTTCCTCTCCCTCTTTCTCTCTTTCTTCCCTTCTCTCTAAAAAATATAAAATAAATAAATAAAATCTTTAAGAAAAAGTTTTTCCAAGAAAATCCCTTCGGTGGGTCAGTCTGGAATGACTGCTCCATGGGGACCCCTGAAATAACCGGTCATTGAACACCCAGGAGCCTGACGCAGATACTAGCTCAGTCCCTGAGGAAAAGTTCGTCCTTCCTTTATTCCTTCTCACTCTTACCTCCTCCCACCACCTCTCTCTCTCTCTCTCTTTTTTTTAGTCCTCAGCCAAGGACATGTCCATTGATTTTAGAGAGAGGAAGGGAAAGAGAAATGTCGATGTGAGAGAAATATTGGTCGGTTACCCACTTACGCACCCAGACTGGGGATGGAACCCGCAACCTTTGGTGTATGTCAGGGCGAAGCTCTATCAACAGAGCCCGCCAGCTAGGGCAGCTTTGTCCCTCTTGTTTAAGTAATATGACCTGGGCCCTGCTTTTGAAGCTTTTTATCTAATGAAAGAATAAACATTGCTGTTTCATGCATGTTCCCCCCTGAGGTTGCAGTTCTGCCCCAGCAGGACTTACCCCCGGGGCGCAGGGGATCTGCCCCCGCAGCTCCAAGGAGGGGCACTGGCCTGAGGGCAAATGGCCGGCTGGGGTGCTTCACCCAGTTAGCTGGCCTGGTACTTTTCTTATCACAATGGAACGTCTTCGTTAAAACAGCAAACCTGGCAAACATTAAACAAACATGAAAGCAGATTGTATTTGAAATACTATTTAAAGCAAACACTAATTAGGTACTTTTAACAAGTAAATGACTCCCTACCCTTGTCACATCAGCGTTGGCTTCAGGCTCCCTAGGCCCCGTGGGCTGTTAGCTTTTCTCTGATGCAGACTTCTCTTTGGGGAACTCGCCCTCCTTCAGGTCCCTAAAACAGGTTTCTGGGCGATCAGAAACAGAAAGAGGAAACACCTGCAGCTCAGTGTCTGCTGCTCCCTGCCCTCGGGCCCCTCCTGTCCTTTCCCGTCCCCCAGGAACCCGAAAGAGATGCAGCGAGTGCGTTCCCACCGGGGGCCGTGCCGAGGTCCCATCTAATCACAGCAGGTTTCGTGTTCGACCAGAAGCGATGTGTGCTAAGTGGCAAATCAGTTTGTTTTAGATTGAGCAACCGGCTAGTTCTTTGAGAAACCATTTCCGAAAGATCCTCAGGCCAGTGTCAGCTGGGCGTTTTGCTCAGGTTATCGGTTGATCCATGACCGCATCACAGAGTGCAGTGTGGTTTCTGGCACACTCTCAAGGCAGCCCAACGTAGCGGAGAAACTTCCTGGAGAACTCTGGGGCTCCTTCCATACGGGGCCCGCAGAACTTTCTGCAGGGGTCAGACTTGATAGCAATAGGAATAGAGTGAGCTTGCCCTACCTTGGCCTAGTGAAGAATGTGTCGTGGAAAATGTGAAATAAAAATAGCAGGTCCTCTCGTGATAAATTTAGTCGTTCATTAAAAATTTTCTCAGGGAAGTGGCTTTCTTTTCCTTTTATTACAGGTATTTCCCAAACTGTAAAGTGCCTTTGTTGAGATCCATCTTTAATTTTAAGATGTTCTTTTGCTGTGTAGACTTTCCCCCCAAAACCTAATGTATTAGTGTCTTGAAAAGGGACTTTTTCACCGTAAGCACCTGACAGTTCCAAATGGTCAGAAAACAGGCTCTGACCCCTGGGCTTCAGGATGCAGGGACGTTGGGCAGCAGGAACAGAGAGGCTGGGTGCAGCTTCCCTGCCAGTGCCCAGCAGACTCTGCTGGCCTGGCCATCGGGACAGGCGGGAGACACGGCGAGACAGGGGCCACCTGGCCCGCGTTCGCGGCCACTTGGATAGCGTTTTGCTGCTGCCAGCCAGGATCAGCTTCTTCGAATAGCCACCTTCCCCTGTGCCTGTGGTGTCCTCTGCTGAACTCGCCTGTGGCTCTCCGCCCCCTCTGCTCCACACAGTCTGCTTCGGGGGCGACTCTCAACTCTCAGGGCCACGTCCACTCATTTGCCAAACACTCGGCACCTGGTGCTGGCTGGCTTCTGAGGCTGCGCTGACGCTCAGAAGCGGTCGAGCTCTGGCCTCCCAGAGCTTTCAGTCTCGTGGGCAAGATGAGTCAGTCACACGTGGAATTTGTCATTACAGATCGTGCTAAGAGCTGTCAAGGGAACTGTGACAGGTTTAAACGGGAGCTAATTTAGATGGGGGTGAGTGGGCAGGGCACGGGCCACGCTTCCCTGCACGTGCAGACTTGAAGCTGAGAAGGAAAGGTAAAACGGGCGCATGTTCGCTGAGTTAAATAGACACACAGTGCTTTCCTGGTTAAGCTGGGCTCTGTGTCTAAGTTAAGGCCAGAACACTTTTCTGAGATTTTCTTGGCCATTCTAGAAATGCAGTCTTTTCTGTTTGGATTGCTGGTCCCTACTTCACTTTTCCTCATGGAGATCCCTGTCATGGGCTTTGGCCCTGGTTTCTCACTTATGTACTCACCCCCGTGGGGCTCAGCCGGCCTCGCACGTCCTCCCCGACTGCGGTCCCCAGCTCGGCCCAGCTCTCCGCTGCCCGCTCGGAATCCACCCCGAGGCACTGCCGTTAGAAGCTTCCCCCTGAGGCTCCGTGCCTGCGGCCACCCTGTGCACAGCCTCAGAGGGAGTGCTGTAGGGCATCCAAAAATGTGTGCGGAGCCCCGAGAGCGTGCGTGGGCTCCGCGTCGGCCCAGGGCCCTGACATCCGGTGTGCACCCCAGGCCCGGTGGGCCCCCTCTGCCCACCCGCTGTCGCTGTCAGTGCAGCCGTCGCTGTTGGGAGGGCCAGAGAGACCGTGTGCCCAGGCCTGTGCGTAGCTGGCCTTCAGCGAAGGCAGCCGCCCCCTGGTTAGCGGGGAGGGAAAGGACCGGCTCGCGGCGGCGTTGGAGCCGGCAATGCCGGAGCCGGACAGAGGACGCGCGCGCCCCCTTCCCGCCTTTGTGACCGTGCCACGCTCTGACTCGCAGGCAGAAGACAAGGCCGACGTGCTGAATAAGGAGCTCCTCTTGACCAAGCAGAGGCTGGTGGAGACGGAGGAAGAGAAGAGGAAGCAGGAGGAGGAGACCGCTCAGGTAGCAGGCACCGCGGGCCCTCCTTCACCCGGTGTGTCACACACAGATGCAGGGGCCGAGCGTCATTCTAAGTCAGGGTGACGCTGAAGCAGTCCCTGTGAGTAGCCTGAGTCTCAGCGTTTCTTCTGAAGGTGCTAGAACGGGAGGCGGCATTTCTCCCTTGAACAGCTTTCAGGAATTTGCCTTTACTGAGCCGTCTAGCACGCGTGTTAAATTTTCTCTAAGTTTAGTAACTTGGGACTGTGATCCAAGAGCTTTGACAAATCTGCAAATTTCGGGTCGTATCTCCAAGAAAATTGCCTCCTCTGAAGTAATGTATGAGGACTGGTAAGCTGAGAGCCCACAGAGCTCTCTGCGGGGAGCTGCCTCCACCAGTCACGCTTCCCAGCCTCGAGCCATACCCCTCCCCCGGGTGGTGCGTTCCTGCAGAGCTCGTGCACTGTTCCCTGGGGACGAAAGGGGACCCTTGGGGACCCGGCCTTGGACTTAGCCCCCCACCGTCTCCTGTGAGTTGGAGGCTGTCCAGCTAGAAGATGCCTCCACCGAAGGGGGCCGGACTGGCGACCAGAGGGGCTTCTCTGCTCGAGGGATGGGCGCTCTCGGGGCGCTGCTCCCCGGTGTCCTCCGCCTCTGTCCGCCCCGCCAGGCTGGCTAACGCACTCGTTGTGACGGGTGTCATTCGGAGACATCCAAATCACTAACTAAATAGAACACAAAGCCTTTCAGAGATTCACGTCCAAGCAGAGAAAGTTTCAGTGAAGTTACAAATGAAGGGAGGTACCATTTAGCACCTTTGGAGGTTTATAAAAAGTGTTCCTTGGTTTTTTGTTGTTGAAAACAATAACAGGTCTTTTGGCATTTACTGTGGACCAAGAATTTTTTTTTTTTTTTTGGACATACTCAAAATTTTTCAGGGGCTAATTATCCAGTTGGGTGTAGGCCTTTTGATGGGTATTGTTTTTTGGTTTGTTTGTTTTTACCTCCTGCCTTTTGGGGGCTCACTTCGGTACCTTAAGTAAAGGATGAAGCGGCTGGCAATTGAATTTAATCCATCCTTCTTTCCTGTGTGTGCGTGTGTGTGTGTGTGTCCTGTTTTAATCATTATGGTAAGTCGTGAGGTCTGTTAGAGGAGGAAACTATGGCTCAGAGAGTTAGGTGTCAGAGCCTCTGAGCTATCCAAGTGGGTCCTAAGGTCAGTGGGCCCCGTCACAGGACAGGACAAGACTGGGGTTCATATCCTTAAATTATGTGAGATAGAGGATAGAGATCTAACAACTAAGCCTGAATCAGAGTAACCTACAAACTGCTTTCAGAATCCTAGAATGTAGCAAATATGAAGGAATTTGGGAATCTTCTAACGAGAGGAGCCCGATTATAAAGCGCACTAATTTGTGAGGTAGCAAATACAGAGGATTCTGTAAACAGTTGAATTCTGCCCTGCAGCATCCCAAATTACGAATGGGCTGTAACTAAAGTTTTTGTTGGTTTGGTCAACAACTTGGAAGAACTGAATTCTTTCCCCTTCTCCTGATAGCACCTGAGCTTTTCTGTCATCTTCACCTTCCCTGTGCCTAGAATTCTAGAGCTTCCAGACTGCAAAAATAACTGGCTTTGAGTTTAGCATTCGTAGTTTAGTATTTCTGTGACTATTAACGATTACCTGCCTTATGTGTCTGTCACCTTAGCTCCTTCTGAAGTCACTGCTTCTTTAGTCCCTGACTCTCCTGTCCTCAGGGGCCCTCACCTTTCTCCATCTTTCTCTGGCTCCAGTCCCAGAGCCTCCTGCTCCTACCGTCAGGGCAGGGACAGCGGTGGCAGTCAGGGACTATGAACAGGAAGGCCTGGTATGTTTCCTCCGTCATTGATTATATTGCATCAGGGGTACATGCAGCGTTGTTTTGTTTGAGACTCTCATAAGGATGAAGGTAGCTTCTGAATCGACACTTCATCAACAATAGGGTCATAAATTAAGTAGTAAGCGTAGGCAGTTCTGTAATCAGGTGGCTCCTATGCCTTATACGTTATGGGAGAGAATGATTTCTGTATCGCTTGAGATGATCAGGTTTTTCAGATGATCAAGGTGCGGCTTCAGCCCTGGCTGGTGTGGCCCAGTGGATTGAGCGTCGGCCTGCGAACCAAAGGGTCACCAGTTTGATTCCCTGTCAGGGCACATGCCTGGGTTGCGGGCCAGGTGCCCAGTTGGGGTGCGCGAGAGGCTACCACACGTTGATAGTTCTCTTCCTCTCTTTCTCCCTCCTTTCCCTGCTCTCTAGAAATAAATAAATAAAATTAAAAAAAAAAAAGATGCAGCTTCAGTGAGGCAAATTCATGTAGTTACAGTGTTTATACCTCGTCTTGGACTGTGACTCTGGCAGACTTGAATCTAGATGTTTGTGGAAATTACTAAGATTTTGACTGAGTCTTGATGTTTCTCCTCCTCGCTCTAGCTCAAAGAGGTCTTCAGGAAACAGCTAGAGAAGGCAGAGTATGAAATAAAGAAGACGACAGCTATCATTGCCGAGTATAAACAGGTAACACGCCACTCTGGCTTTTGTCCCTAGAAGAGCGATTGTCGTCGTTGTTCTTGGGGAACTATATTTTGTTTGTGGAATTTCCAGAACAATGACTGCACGGCAGTCATTAAATTTGGTGGCTTCTCGTCGCCTCTGAAACTGACAGTGGTTGGACACGCTTGCTGGTAACAGGGGAGGTTCATCTGAGCAAAACAATCTGTTGTTTGTTTATAACAATTGCTAGATTCAGAGGAACACAAGACACTATTATTACCATGGGGATCCCGTCTCTGCCCTCCGCAGAAGCTGCTTCCTGTAGAGCGCACAAGTATCATTTGCCTCTTTGCCAAGGACTGAAGTTTAGCGATTGCGTTGAATGGCAGCAGCTAGGGGATCGGTGTGGCCTCTGCTGTTCACAGCATAGCATGTGGGCACCTGTTTCCCCCCACGGCCCTGTGGCCTTGGAGCGGGAGACCACGCCTGTGCACACAGCAGTGGGAAGGGACCTTGCTGCCTGTGGAGCGTGGGGAAGCCCTTCCTGGAGGAGGGGCGACCTGTCTGTGCTCCCGGGGCCAGGGGAGACGTGGGTGTGTGGAGAGGGAGAGGGGAGGGCGGCCGTGGGGGGCGGGGCTGGCGCGAGCACCGGCGCGGTGGGGGCGGGGGCGGGGGCCGGGGGGGGGGGCTGGTTAGTGGACAGGAATAGCTTAGTCCGACAAGAGCTTCGAGGCAGAAGAGTGGCACAGGTGAGCCTGGGCCTAGTTCAAGGAAGGTCTTCGGGGACAGCTGAGGAGCTGGCGTTTAATTCTCTTTGTAGTAGGAACCGTTTGAGCAGGAAAGGGCACAATCTGGGGCCCGGGGTCGGCACTGCTCTGTCCCGGTGGGATCCACAGGCAGAGACACAGAGCAGTAAGGGGCAGAGCGCGGAGTCCAGGTGAGGAAGAGGGGGTGCTGGCCGAAATCCGTGGTGACGACCACGGACAGGAGGGGGCACGGGAGACCGCGTGTCGGCCAGAGTGAGGGAAGACGTTGGAGGCGGCCCTGAGGCTGTGGATTTGGGCGAGGAGGAGAGGGGATTGCTGGACGCTAACCGATGCAAGGGACGGTCATGGCTGTGTGCTGTGGAACTTGCCGTCACCGCAAGTGCAATTTCTTTGTCACCACGTTGGGCCATGGGTGGCTGCCATATGCTGCACTCTGCAAATAGCGATCCTCAGGACGACTTTTGAATATTATCTGGCAAGCACTTCAAGTAATGTAAAAGGCAACAGACCCATCTGTTGGAAGATAATTAGGACATAAAACATGATCTAAATGCTTTTTATAGTTGGAATTGGCTTTTATTGGCTATATTTCAGAATGTTTTGGTTTATTTAAAAGGATACATGGTTTGTTGAAATTACTAGGGAGATCGCTTTTCCCCCAAATGTTGGCTAACGCCGGCTTATTTATGGTTTCCA
Source organism: Pteronotus mesoamericanus (assembly GCF_021234165.1). Classification (NCBI taxonomy): domain Eukaryota; kingdom Metazoa; phylum Chordata; class Mammalia; order Chiroptera; family Mormoopidae; genus Pteronotus; species Pteronotus mesoamericanus. The sequence goes on along the minus strand of NW_026555302.1, from coordinate 10,299,496 downwards.
GGCTGAGATCTGGAGAAATTAGAGCCTGAACTGCACACGCAGGCCCTGGTTTCTAGAACTGTTTTTGAATAAACTGTGATTTCTTTTTCATGTCTGTTTGGATAATAGAGGTAGATCTTTTATGTTTTTAGTCCAAATTGCATGTGAAAATTTTACATCCCCTAACTCTATTATTTCATTTCTCACAAATAAAGATTTAGATTTTACCCAAGGTCAATGAGAATGGAACTTCTAGTATTTTTTTTTAAACTTTTTTTTCCCCTTTGGCTTTGAAAGCACTTATCTCTACCTGTTCCAGTAATTGTTAGTACTTATTTCAGAACCAGTAATAATGAGATTTTACTTAATGAGTGCTTATCAGCCAGGTGCTATGCCGAACTCTTCGCCTACATCTTTTCTGTTGATTCTCACAGCACAACACCTTCTGGCCCCGAGGAAGCGGAAGCGCAGACAGATTAGTGAGTCCCTCGGCAGACACAGTGCCAGGAAGCAGTAGAACCGCACTGCCAGGCTTCCCGTGTGTGCCTGCTGCCAAACCACCTGATGAGAGTTTTTAGTCTTTATTATTTTCCGAGCATTTAAACCTCACTTAGTTTTATTCACTCTGCCACTTCTTTAGGAAATTTTTGTAATTGAAAACAGAGGCTTTTTACTGTGGCTCAGGCAGGAGACATTTCTGTTTCAGAGTTTTTTCCATCCGGTTCCCAGCACAGAGAGTATCTTGCATAAAGTGTGCGCTCAGCAAAGATTCTGTAGAGCGATTTCAGGAGCGAGGCCGGGAATCCCCCGGAAGCAGTCACAAAGGCTGGCGCCGGGAAGGACCCAGGACTTCCCCGTGGGTCCCCTTCTGCTGTTACGAAGGCGCCTTGCTAACCCAGGGGCCCTCCCAGGCTGCCGCGGCCGCAGGAATGAGAGCGCTGGCGGCGTCGCCCGCTCGCTCAGTCTCCGCAGCATCAGAGGTGTGATACCGCAGGGGTTGGTAAGGTCATGTGCACACACTGGGAGAGTTGTCTGTTGTCCAGTAAGGGAGTTTTTTCTTTTCTTTCCTTTAGATCTGTTCCCAGTTAAGCACCAGGCTGGAGAAGCAGCAAGCGGCCAGCAAGGAGGAGCTGGAAGTGGTAAAGGTGAGGAGTGGAATAGTTAATAGTTCTGCGATAGAATGTCTTCCTCTCCCCCGGTCCTGAGCGCGCCCCTGATAGGAAGCTCCCCTTCTCTCCGATGCCCCACAGGCAGGACGGCTCGTCCGGTCGCACCCACCCAGCCCTTGGATCTGAGGACCTAGGAATCGTTCAGGAGAGTCTCTCTCTTCTGACCGGGTGTGGCCTTCTCCCCTGCAGTTGGAAGGCTGTGTCCCCGCATGTCTTCTGGGCTGTCGGAGGCAGGTAGCGGCTTTCGCATCGGCATGGGAGGCCTGAGCGTTCTTGGCTGGTGGTCTCTGGGAGCCCCCAGCGGCCTGCGCCCCAGCTGTGCCTGAATTGACGTGATGCCTCAGCGTGTGCCCGTAGTCTCATCCCTCACTCTCTTGAACAGTAAATGGCATGAGTAGCCTAGAGCTTAGCTGGAAAACACAACGTTGGGGAACTGATTCTAATTTTTTAGATTATTTTAAAAAAAGATTTTATTTATTTTTAGAGGGCAGGGAGGGAGAGAAAAATGTGTGGTTGCCTCTCGAGCAACCCCTGCTGGGGACCTGGCCTGCAACCCAGGCATATGCCTTGACTGGGAATTGAACTGGCGACCTTTTGGTTTGCAAGCTGGTTCTCAATCCTGTTCTCAATCCAGCCAGGGCTAGAGGCTTGTTTAAAAAAAGAAAAAAACCTTGTAGCATTTATTTGTATCCTGCCCCCTGGTGGTAAAACTCCTTACATTGATTATTTGGAAAAGCAATTGCTTATTTTGTGGAAACAGCAGCAAACCAAATGGATTGGTATTCTTAAGAAGTAATGTTGGCACCGCCAACTCTTGGACCAGTGTTCTAGAAACCTGATGCAGTTCTATTTGAATATGTTCAGGTTTCATACTGGTAATTACTATGCGTTCTAGGGATTTCAGCATATAATTTAACGACTTGGGCAGGTTATTTGACCTCTCTAAACTTTATTTTATCTTCTGTAAAACAGATAACAGTACCTACCTCGTAAGGTGGCAATTTTGAAGACTAAACAAGATACTGTATATAAAGTGTTTTGGGACACAATAAATGTGTTTTTTTTATAAGTTATAACCTGAAAATCTGAGACATGAGAAATGAAGATATGAACCTTCTTCTAGCTTTGTATTACAAAAGTGTGGCTTTTATTTCATGTTATAAAACACCACCAGTCTGAGGTTATTAGTGACCATAAAGTTGGTGGTCGCCCTCCCCAAACCTGCTAAATTTAAGGTTCACAGCTTCCCTTTCTGTTCTTCCTTTGTCCCCACTTCCTACTTAGCCTTTTTCATTCTTTGCACCTTTGTAGGCACAGTGACCAAGACTCAGTTGACGAAGTGTGTTGGCCTAAAAGGATTAACTCTCCTGAACTAAAGTCTTTGTGGAAATAAAAATGAAACAAGGATTTATATCGATCACTCAGTGAAGGTTTTTATCGAGCATCTACTGTGTGCACGGTTATTAGACTTCTGTCTTTTGCAGAAATTTTGCATGGCAAAGAGCTCAGAACTTTCCTACAGGGACGAATTATATAAAGATGCCTGCGTGTTTAATTATTTATATCGCACCCGCATTCCATGGTAGTCTTTCAGACCAAAGAAGATGCAAGGATACAAGGGCCCCCCTCCAATGGGGTGAGCTCCCTAAGCAGCCGTCTTAGAAGTGCCATACATATCAGAACTTAATTTCATGGCTACATGTAGCTTCAAGGGAGCCTAGAAAATGCACCTTTTAACTGGGCATTTTCCAGCCCCTGTAACGTCAGGCCCTGTCCGTGAGGAAGGAGGTGGACGTGGGCAGGACCTGTGGTCTCCCGCCCGTCAGCATGTCTGCTCTGTGAGCCTCGTCGCTCCAGCTCCGGCGTGGAGCACAGGATCCGGGGGTGCAACGGCATGGGTTTTCCCCAGGAAAAAGTCAGGATGCACCAACAGTCCTTATAGGGACCTTTACAGTGTGGCCCAGGGGGCCTCTCCTCACCACCTGCCTCTCACTAGTGCATCACTTCCTCTCTGCTTAGGCCTCTCGCCCCCCGTAGTTCTCGGAAGGCAGCGTGTGTACCCACGGTGTCCTCTCTGCTGCAGTGTCCCCCTCCCTCTTGGGAGACCGGTCTCTTCCTTTATAAGGTTCAGCCTAATGAAACTGCTTGCCCAGCATAGTAGACCTTCAGTCACTCAAGACCAGATCAAAAGCCACCATGTTAACATTTTATTTAGTCAACAGTAGGCACAGAGCAGACACTTGCAGTGTGCCTATCCGTGCCGACCTGGGTTCTTCAGGGAGCCCGGGGTGTCTCAGGGACCTAGCCAGGCAGGGGCCCGCCGAGCGCGGTAGGGCTGCGGTGAGAGAGAAGCCAGCAGGGGCTGAGAAGGTGATTGGGGGGTCCCGGCCCGGGACAGGGAGAGCGCGGCTGTGTCAGAGGAAGAACCTAGCGACCAGCTGGCGTGGAACGAAAAGATGGCACCCAGTCTTCAGGCCTCAGCGGTTGGCCGCGCGCGCCATGACACGCGATGGGGGAGGGGAGAGCGGCTGTGTGTGCGAAGAGAGGAGAGCAGGGTCGTGGGCGTGGGGCTTGCCGCGGCGGTGGCCGGTGTCAGGGTGCAAAGGTTATATAACGCCTTCTCTCTCAGCTGTTTCGGAGATACTTAAGGAAAACAATGGCACGGACGCTGGAAAGAGCTGCTGCTGTCCGCGCTGACTACACCCTGCTTGGCAGTGCGGGCCAGAGTTGCTTTCACGTCCCTGAACAATGGTGGTTATCTTTGCTGGAAGCGGAACAAAAGGACATAGAATTTATTTGCTGCGAGGGTAGATGTAGGTTAGTCATAACGACCTCAGCCCACTTTAGGCAAGTTACTTAAACTCTGGGTCTCGCCACTTATGGATGGGGGGCGCACTAGTGCCTCATCACCCCGTGGCTCCAGGACTAAATGAGATCGCGCACGCAGAGCGCCGTGGATGGGGCTTGGCATCTACGAGCATGTTGCGAGTACAGAATTCCTAGACCAGATGTCAAAGCGGCGCTCTACTACTGTCTAGTCCCAGAGCTTCTCTAGAGAGACCTGAGGGAAGAGGGTAGCTGAGTTCTGTGTCGACTCTGACCTTTTTGGTTGTAGCACAAGAGAAATAACTGCGTTCAGACATAGGCCTCCATTTGGCGGCAACAAATAGCATCTGAGGAGAAACCAAATCGCACACTGCTTTAGGAGGCGATTTACGCTGTAGGATACACGGCCAGACGTTGGCTCTCTCTTGGCTGTTCCAGGGTAAAATGATGGCGTGTAAACACTGCAGTGACATTTTCAGCAAGGAGGGCGCCGTGAAGCCAGCGGCTGGCAGCCGAGCGGACCAGGGAACCGAATCCGATGATGAGAAGGACTCACTGAAGAAGCAGCTGAGGGAGATGGAGCTGGAATTGGCACAAACCAAACTGCAGCTGGTGGAGGCCAAGTGTAAAATCCAGGTTGGTGACTTGATAAAAGGTCAACGAGGAAAAGCAGAGTGAGTGTCCCGGGCTATTCCAGGACCTCACGGTAGACACGCTTAGCTCCGAATCGCAGGGGTTATGATGGGGTCACTTTTCTGCCTGAGAATCATAGTCAGATGTTATGTCCTTATTTTTAAACACTGATATAGACACATAGATTTAAATGAATATTAATAATTAAAATCATATCTTAGGTGTATGCTTTTTTAGTTTACCCCATGATTTTTATTTATTAATTTTTTTTTTTTGGCCAACGTCATTCCTGCTTGACCTTGTCACTTTGGTAGCTGACCCTGAAAATGAAAGGGCAGGCTTCCTCTGTGATTCCTCCCCCGAAGGCTGAACATTGGCTGACACCTGTTTTGTTTTTTTTTTCCCTTTTCATCTTTACCTGATTTTGCCAAACCTCTTGCTCCATAATCTCTTTCCGTATTGGGAGGGTGACGTAATTAGAAAAATAGTCTCGGCTTCTGATGGGCTGTGATCTGTTCCCACCGCCACGACCTGCTGCGGCTCCAAGGCCGCTGCCCTGGCTGCCTTCGCTGTCTCTGTGCTGGGCCTTGTACGTTCTCGGGGCAAAGGCCATGTGTTTGGAGCTAGAACTCACTCACGCTTACTCCATCAGTAAAAAAGCAACCCATCCATGTTTTTATGTTTATTTCTGGTTTTAAACCTGTTATCTCAGGTCTTCACCTAAACCTGCATGGCAGGGGGAATGAAAGGGTAACATGAGGTTCCATTTCACTGTTCAGAAAAAGCAGATTCTGGTTTTGAGCGGTAACTCTTCTGGCTGTAAACCTTTCTTTCCCCCCACCACTAAGAAGCCACTTAAATTTCTCCTGAGCTTTCAGAAGGAAAACCATGGATATATAGACCTGGAGATTCTGAAAAGCTGTACTTGGATTTTTTCTTTTTTTGTCACAGAGAAAACATTGATAAAAACTCAGATGATTTTCTTCCTTTAATTAGGAACTTGAACATCAGAGAGGGGCCCTTATGAATGAAATCCAAGCTGCAAAAAACTCTTGGTTTAGCAAAACCCTGAACTCTATCAAAACGGCCACAGGCACCCAGCCCCCGCCGCCGCCACAGGCCGCCCAGCCCCCCAAGGAGAGCACATAGTTCCAGCCTCGCCCCGCACAAGAGCACAACGATCAAAGCGACAGAGGCCCCAGGACTCTCCCAGGCGTCCCTTTTGAAGAAGGAAAGTAAAGGAGGCCAGGAAGCAAGCCCCGCCTCTCCGCGGCCCTCCTCTTTCTTGTATGACGCTTTCAAAGGGACGTTGTTTAAACTGACTCGATTTCTGTTGAACACCTGTTCTCCAGCTTCTTGGAAGGCCACGTTCCGATCCATCCTAGTAGTACGCATTATTTTACATGCTGATATTTAGTTGGAAATAAGTAATTCAGAACTAAATACTTTCTGTTGAGAACTAACTTCATAATTGTTTTTACCTTCCATAAAAATGGAGATGTCTTTTATTCCAAGGTTGAAGTGATAGGAAGATATTTGTCACAGACAAAAAAAAACAATTGAAACCTGAAACTCCTGCCTTTTCGGGACTGATTCAGATGAAGCGCACTGTGGGCGCGTCAGCACCACAGCGGGGTTTCCACCTGACAGGGACTCCCTGGCCTGCGAGGGTCCTGGCCAGAGGGGAGGGCAGGCGGACCTGGAATTGGCCAGTCCCCAGAGGCAGTTCGATTGTTTCAGTTTCTGTTGGGGGCATCGGGAGACAAAGTGCCAAGAACCTGGGAGAAGATGGGCAGTTGAGGAGAGGAACTGAGATTTTGATAAATGCAGGAAGAACTAAATCACGTTGGCACTGGGGTTCTAACAGGTCCTTCAAAGAAATCCGTACGGGAATGGCAAGTACCTAAGTAGGAACACAGTGGTGAGTTCTGGCAAAGATAAAAGTTGGAAGTAGATACTGGGAGTCGCAGCCTTATGAAACCTTCCGCAGAGAAGCTTAGGTGGACTCAGATTCAGCCATTGTGGTCAGAATAGGAAACAGAGCCAGGGACAGAGTATGTCATTTAATGTTGACATGTACTTGCTAAGGGAACACTAATAGATATATCGTAACTTTGTTGAAGTTATAAAATGGGAGATCGAGGCTAGCTTCACATCATCTTAATGTTAGGCAACTTTTCCTGATTTCTGTAGCCCCCCAAAACATGCCCTTGGTACCCGTAGATGTAGAGATGCAAATGCATTTGTAACATTTCTGATTGAATATGAAACCTTTATAGAAATACTTATCTCATGGAAAGGTAAAGAGAGCTATTTACAAGTTGATGGAAATATTTTTTCAATTATATTTAACATCTATATCAATAGTCCTTGCAGGAAATCCTTTGGTAAGGGCAAAACGAATTTTCCCATTTTTCTAAGCTATTTTGGAGGCCTTTGATCTTTTCCACCAACCCAGCTACTGTCAGGTGCATACGGTCACATTTACTCACCCTCATCCTTGGCTTCCTTTATGAACATACTTTGCAAAGGATCTTAAACTCTCTATTGCCAGAGTGATTCTCATCTGTGCCATATGATGCAATTAAAACTAACACAGTCCTGGGGAGAAAAATCGAGGAAGAATGATCTCAGCTCCAGGAGCACACACTACAAATTGCTTCCCTTTAAAACGATCATTAAACTCTAAGAAGAAAAGTCGCTTCGTTGGTGTTTATATCCTCTACAACCTGTAAAACTGATAGGGTTGTTTGTCATCCTTCGTTACACTCATCAAAAAATATTGTACTTTCTTACAGAATTGTTTTTGGTCCTGACGTCTTTCATCATTATATTCCTTTCCTTGACCAAAAATGAAAATAAGCCAGCATTCAAGTGTCTGTGTTGACGTTAACATTCCCTACATGGTGGGTTAGAAAAGCTTATCTTTTTTGTGTGTGTAAAATATAATGGCTAGAGAGTTGCATCTTGGTACTTGTTTCTGTAAATCATATATTATAATTTATTAGCTTTACTGATACTTTATTCTTTGATTCCAAGAAGCCTTGTACAAGTTGCCTTATCAAATGGCCAGCTAAATTAAAGATTTTTTTGTGTGCGTTTTCTGAATCTTATAGTTCTACTGTATAGAGTTCTTTTTAACTTCCAGAAATTGGCACATTCCACAGAATGCCTAAATAATTTTCCTTAAATAGTAGAGGGAGAATAGTTTGATGTCCAGTCCTTACCTGTAAACCTGACTCAACTTCATAGTCCCGTACATTTTTTTCTTCAAACAAAATCACAAGGTACATACATTCCAAATGTTTAATAAATCAATCTTTTGCATTTCCTTTTAATTTTTTCAAAAGATTGTAAGAGTAATCTATACATTTTTTTTTTCCTTTCCGGTTCCATATCATACTTGAGTATGTTTTCGTTCCATAGGTCTAAGCTGTTCTTCACTGCAATGCCTTTGGGTCAGTAGCAATAGTAAAGATAAAAAGAAAGAAAATTCAAAATATGACATAAGATAAGACTATTCATACAATACGCTATAATAGCATTATCCCGAACCACATGCCCTTCACTTTAATGTTGAAAGCTTATGCATCGAGCAGTAATGGTTTTAATTTCACTTATTTTGAAACATATTTGAGAATTGCTACTCTGATCTTGATTCCTTTAGAAAGAGATTAACCAGCCCAAATATCCAGGAAATTTTCAGATACCTGTTCTAGAGTGTTTTTCATCTTTTCCTAGAACGCACTGTATAAAACATTCCTCCGGAAATCCAACATTTCCAACATTCTGAAAAGAAATTATTTCTCTTTTTATTAAATCCTGCCAAATAAATTAAGAGAATGAACTTCAATTTGATTATTCAATCCATTAGCTTTCATATCTTGAAAATCTTGTTTAACACATTCTTTCAAACCGAAAGAGACCAAGCTGAATTTTGGTCTCATGTGTTTGCTCGCTTCCCACATCCTGAGCCATGGAACAATTTGGTTATATTTAGCTACATATAATTTAATGGAGAGAAACAAACTCCCCGTCACCCAGTGTCCGTATATGAGTGCCTATCAGAACACTAATCGGTTGACAGGCCTACGGCCTATGCTCCCATACAAGCCCATCTCTGTCTTCCCTTCCCGACTATTAAGTTGGCAGCTTCTTCCTCATTGGCTTTCTCAAACTTCCAAAGTGAAGCAGAAGAACAATCTTTGTACTGATGTTGGGATATTTAATTGTATTTATCTTAGTTCGTGTCTTCAAAATTTTCATTCTTTTTTTACTGTGTATTATTTATTTTTCTCAGACCCCTATTTCGTTTTCTTAAAATACTTTCCAGTTAATAACTAGTGGCGTTATTTCCAAGCTAATGTGAGAAAAACAAGATAATACATAGTTTAGGGCTCAGGAGATGAGAAATGCTTAAAAGGGTTGATTAGTTACTGCAGATGAGAATCACATGTATCTGATATAAGGGACTGAGTTTTCTTTTTCTTTGGCTGAAATCAGCCTTCTAACTTCTGCTAAGATGGTTACCTGATTTCAGGACCCCAAAAGGAGCTTTTTAAAAGTTCCTTGTTTTACCTCTCTTGGAAAGAGCACTTTTAATTACTTAGCAAGCTGATTCTATTGTGTAACTTTGAAAAACAACACTTAAAAGACCTGATTCTCTTGCTTCAGTTACAGATGAATGAGAGAATGGACAGACTGTTGTTTGATGTGAACACTGTTGGCTCTGTGTGTGTGGCAGTCTGCAGAGTGCCCCTGCGTCTTTTGTGTGCCCAGGGACCAGCGCGTCCGAACACACGCACGGCGATCAGACCCAGGAGGGCCGGCTGCGGTTCGGTGGCCTGGTTCCTGCGAGGGCACCGCCTGGCAAACAGCGCTTGCCCTCTAGTTGCCATGTTCATGGCTGCCCTGAACTAGAACTGCTCCAGAACACCCTTCCTCTGTCATAGTGGCTTCCGTACAAAAAAGGCAAAGCTTTTTACCTTAGCAATTTCCTTATTTTGCAAAAGCTACCAAAATGAATACTTCAGTGTGGGCTGCACCTCACTAGGAAATGCTCTCGAGTTGTAACGAGAAAAGCGGGTGTTCACGAGCAGCGCTGTGCCTCCTGTCAGCGGTCAGGCGTTCCCTTCTAGGCTTCCATGTAAAAGACCACAGGTCCCGCTAACTCCAAGTGAATGACACCTGCTATGCAAACATCTGCATCCACATCCCATTCCCCCCCCTCCCACCCCAGGTTTATCATCAGCGGTATTCTGAAAAATTTAAGAAAAAAGAATCATTGAGTAGAAAATGAACATTTTAAGTTACTTTCCTTTTTCATTGCAGTAAGTTAACATGTAAAATGTTTCCCCTTGAAATGTAACATACCTATATATTACATATGGAATAAAATATAGGAAACTGGATTATAAGGATATAAATGCATCAAGACTCTGGTGTCACGAAAGCACAAGAATGAAGCTGGAGATGGTCCCAGAATCCAAGATGTCTCAATAGCCTTTTACATCAGTTTCTCTATTTTTGGTATTTTGCATAATATATGGATTCTTAATTCAAATGAGGGAAAGAAAGTTTTCTCACTCAGCCCCACTTCCTTTCTTCCAGCTCCTACCTTTCCCTGGCTGAGGAGGTAGTTGACATTCTCTACCATTTATTTTCATGAATTGTTTAATGTCCACGGTTTCACTCATGAAAACAGGTTCTGGGATGAAGGAGTTAATTAGCGCAAACAGTGCTAATTGACTACAAAAGAAACCTTATGAGCAGCCTCTCCCCTATAAACACTGACCGATTAGATGTTCTGTAATTCCATGTATTATGCATAGTACACGCTATAAATGTAAATGTAACGCTTGTTAAGAGAAGTGCAATTTATTGTACAGTGTCCCAACAAATGTTTACTTTTATAATCGTTATGAACTTGAATTGGATTAGTATTTTGTTCTCGTGTGAATGAAGCCTTGTGAAATAAACAAATGCAACCAAGAAGGTAACAAGGTGACTGTTTTTGTGAGCCAGTGATGTTTTCGATGCTTTGTGTTGCCCCTTTTGCCCCACTAAGCAGTAATAAACATTTGTTCTCAAGTCCATCTATGTCTTGTTGATTTTTTCCTAATTGGTTTTATTCTGACTCGCGGGAACCCAGAGTTTATGTAACGCGCCTTATTTGACACTAGGCTCTAGCCCGCCTAGGAAGGAAAACGATGCAGGGGCCCCCTGCAGAGTGACGTTGGGGTACAGCAGCCCTGCCAAACTGGAACCAGAAAAGCCGGTGCTCCTGCCCCCTGTCACTGCCAGACCCAATGAGCAGAGAGAGGGATTGAATCTTTGTGAGCGTTTTATTCAGATTGCCGGCGATCTGACAAGACGGTGGGTTTGCACCCTGACAGACCGCCTTAAATTCCATTTAAAAATGGCCCTTTTTATAAGGAGAACAAAATATAGGGAAGAGATTTGGAAGTCACAGAAAAGTTAATTAGACCAAAAAACCCTAGCATGCTTGCCCTGGGCGCCGGTCTTTAGCTGTGTCCTGGACGGTGGGCACCTCACCCTGGATGGAGTACAGTGGCTCAGATACCATCTCTGCGGCTTGCAGTCCTCCTGAGGCACAAAGGTGGGACTGCTTATGGTCTCCTGGAGTCAGGGTGGGTCCTACCTTCAGTTCCTAGAACAAAAGCTTTTACATGCGCTGGATACTAAACTTAGTCGCTATTACTTGAACTAAAACTTTTCAACTTTCGAGTCCCCCATCAAAACGTCCAATTTTCCTTTAACTAAAGAGTCCTTGGTTACAAGTAACAGAAACTCTGAAGCTAGTTTACTAACAAGACAGTTAACTATAAGGAAATGGGGATGTTTTCATCATAGACACCAAATGCCAACAGGCTGAACAGGCATTGGGGACAAGCGACTGTCCTCATAGTCGCTCTTGCTTGCCTTGCCTGGTGATGCTCATCTGTTGCTGCTTCTCTCAAAAACAAGCTGGGATTCCCCGATTCTAAGAGATGAACTTTCAGGTCTACATTTCCTCTCCACAAATGACAGCAGAGGTGGGTTAGCATGTCAGTGTTCCAATTTCAAAATCTTACAAAAATCTGATGGGCCAATTCTGCATTTCGGTGCAACAGGTAACTCCAAAGGTTCTATGCAGTTTGTTACCCTGTAGGACATCCATTAGTTTGTACCTAACTTTGCAACCTTAAACTAACATTCCACTGTTGCCTGTAAGTCCCCAGCTATGAAAATGCACTTTGATAGTTTTAACATATTATTGGTTCTCTCATATTTGTCACATGTTCATTTCCTATTTGCATGAGTCTCGATTTCACCTTTTTTAAAGTATACTTTAACAAAGCTATTATTTGGGTTTTGGGGGGCTATATTTATTGATTATATGTATAGAGACAAAGATGTGTTGATCCTACACGCGCCACAGCAGGAACACAACCAAAGCCTGCGCGACCTTTCTGTTACTGGTGGCGCCGTCACGTGGCCAGAGCAACCCTTCGCGGCCTGTATGACGCCACCACGTCGCTAATGCTCCATCGCGGTGACGTTTCTCGAGCGCCAGAACCCACTGAAAATCAAATTGTTCTCTTCAGGGTCCTCCATACTTTACGTCTTCGCTCTGTCCCTTTTTAACAACATAAATAGGCTACTCCTTCTACCCTTTTTGGCCTTATCTCGCGGAGTGTCACAGGTTATCCCTAGGCAAAATGGCTGCATAGCATGCCCGCGTCCTAAAGGCGACGGAAGTAGCTGATTCTGTAGTCAACTTCCGATGTGTATCCCGAAAACCGGTACGTTGTTTCCGGGGTTGGAGAAAGTCCACAGAGGCAGCGGTTCCGAGTTGCGACTGCGCAACCGGAGCAAACGCGGTCAAAGTGTAAGCCTACAGTTGTCCGGGCGGAGAGGAAGTGGCGTAACTATTCTCGCGAGAGTTGAGCGTTGCTAGAAAGCTCGGCGGGCGGGGCGGGACCAAGCTCAGCGGGGAGGGGCGGCACTAGGGAGGCGGGCGGTGCTGGGAGGTGGGGCTGTGACGCTACACTCGCGAAGGTTCCAGAGGCGCCGCGCGCGATAGGCGGGCGGTGGTGTCACGCAGGGCAGGCAGTGCGCACAGGCTGCGGGCGTTGCGAGGCGTGCGGGTCCTGCGAATCGAGCGGGTGCGCCGTTTCCTGTTTGTTTCCCCCACGGGGCTGCATCTCGTGCCTTGCCCGGCCCAGGCCGACCATGGCTTCAGCTGTGGAGGAGGTAAGGGTCCCGCCTCATCCTCAGTCGGCAGTGCTAGAGCTTCCCGCCCCGTAACGTGTGCTGAGTGCCCTGCGGCCGCCTCCCCGGCGGCTTCCTGCGTTGTCGGGTCCGCGCGCTTGCTGGGCCTCCCACCCGACCCCCTGCAGCGGCTCCGACGGGCCTCGGCTTCCGCGGGAAAGTTGCCGATGGCCGCCGCCGCTCGGCCCGGTGGAGGGCGGGGGGTCCCTCCCCGCGCGCGGCTCGGCGGAGCGGGCTGGGTCGGGGTTAGGCAGCGTGGACAGCGGACCGAGTGAGCTGGTCGCCTTCCCGCGCCCGTTGTACTAGCCTGGGGACGCGACGCTTCTTTCGATTGGGGCTGATGGCAAACCCGGAGTGTCATTCCAGGGTGGCGGGCAGCCGGGAACCTTTGGTCCCAGCACTTCATTCTCCCAGGCGTGTTTTCTCCACACACACGAGTAGCCGCGGAATTGGGGACACGTTGCTGTGCTCCTTTGAGCCACAGGAGTGCCCGTGGCATGGGGTTTGTAAAACTGTCTGGCGACCAGCCAACTGCTCTATGCGTTAAAAAAAAGTAAAAATTGGGAAGTTAGTATAACTAGTGGCGGGTATAGCCTTTTTCTCCTATAGGATCTATAATGTCTGAACGGGGCCGCTTGCTTGACTCTTGGGGGACCTCGTTGGGCGGGTACACACGGGGAATAACAACGCTGGGGCCGCCCTTCTCCTGGTGGAGGTAGGATGTCAGCATCACCGTGCAGTGCTGGGTCCCCACCTTTGTTTCCTGGGGATCTTTTCCCCAGTGTGACCAAAGCTCCGATGTGACTTTGTAAGTCTCATAAGCTGCTTTAGATGAAGCAAAAGCGTGCGTATATTTAAGTCTCCTCATTCCGGATAACCCGACACAAGTTGAAGTTACGAGTTACAGGCGGGCCTGGGGCGCCGCGGACAGAATCTCTCGGGCCCGCGCGCGGGCGTCGCGTTAGGATCGCGCGGAGTCCCCCCTCCTCCTCAGTGAGTGCGGGGCTCCACCGTCGTCCGTCGAGGTCCTTCAGAATTAACATTTGGGGGCGCCTCCGGGTTTTTGTTTTGTTTGAGATAAAATTCAGTGTTTTTAATCAAGTTAAAGCGTACAAATCAGTGCGTTTTCGCGTGTTCAGTGTTGTTGAGGAGTCACCACTAGTTCCGGAACATTCTCATCCCCCCACCGCCCGAAGAAACCTGTTGGGTCCATTGAAAGGCTGCCGCCCGCCCAGCACCCCGCCCAGCGCCTGGCACCCGGCGCCCCCGTCCGCCCACCGCCTCCGCGTTTGCCGGTCCGGCCTCGCGCAGGTGGAGGCCGCCGCCGGCGGCCCTTGGCTTTGCCGTTTGGCTCCTTCCCGCGTTGCGCGGTGTTGGCAGGTGTTCCGCTGGGCGGCTTGCGTTCCCTTTTGACGGCTGAGTAATGCTCCGTGGCAGGGACATAGCACGTCTCCTCCTCAGTTCCTCCGTTGGGGGACGTTGGGATGCTTTCTGCTGCCGGGCTGACACGAACAATTCTGCCGCGAGTACCTTCGTCCACCTTTTCAGCGGGCCCGGGTTTCAGTTTCCTGAAGCGTCTAGCCGGAGTGGAATGGCGGCATCTCGTGGTGCTGACTCTCGTGGAGAAGCTGCCGAGCCCCTTTCCAAGTGGCCGCACCATTTCCCGGTCCCCCGAGCAGTGTCTGGCGTTCACCTGCTGTTTCGTGGATGTTCTTGTTGGGTTGGCGTCCTAGCGCCGGTGAAGTGGGATCGCACGGCGGGTCGGATGCGCGTGTCCCCGGCGTCTAGCGGAGGGAGCTGGCGGCTTCTCCCGCGCTTGGCGGTGCGGCCGTGGGGGCATTTCTGGAGAAATGTCTTGAGGCGCTTTGATTTTAGTGCCTCCCAGCGCGGGATTTGAAACTAGATGAGAACTGAATGTGTTTGTGGGTGGGGTGAAAGTATGTGACTGCCTAAGGAAAACGAGTGAATGCCAGGACAAGTGAGGTGAGAGGCTGCGGTCTCAGGCATCCAGGCACGGGGGGATCGCGCTCCGGGGGCCGCTCTGCGCGGGCAGGAGCCCCAGGGCCGCCTCCCACGGGCCTGCTTCCCACGGGCCTGCTTCCCACGGGCCTGCTGCGGTCTCGCACTGCCGAGCTGGAGGCGGGAGCCCGCGCTGGTGGGAGGGGCCGGGCGTCCCTTCATCCTCGGGGTCTCTCCGAGTCCGCTGGAAAAAGCATTCCTATTCCAGCCAAGGGGAAAACCCCTCGTTTAGACTTGATACATTGTTTGAACAATTTCGCCCAGGAGCAGATACGCTAATTTTATATTTCGGTATTTTATCATGTTGGTATTAGAATCAACGTGGAAATTTTAAACCATTGTAATAAAAAACGGTTGCTTTGCCTGGCTGGTGTGGCTTCAGTGGACTGAGCACCGGCCTGTGAACCAAAGGGTCGCCAGTTCTATTCCCAGTCCGGTCACAGGCCTAGGTTTGAGGGCCAGGTCCCCGGTGCGGGGCCTGCGAGAGGCAACCACACATTGATGTTTCTCTCCCTCCCTTTCCTTCTGTCTAAAAATAAATAAAATCTTTTTAAAAATTAAAAAGATTGCTTTGAACTAAAGCATCTCGGCGCTATGCATCCGGGATGGGTTTGGAATGTGTTTTGTCTTAGTAGTATGAGTTTGGGGGTTGTGTAGAGTATGCACAGGAGACTGGGCGCAGTTGAACTTTTTATACTGTTATCAGTTACAGATGGTGAGGCAAAGGCATCTGAGCTAAATGAGATACAAGACGGGTAAAAGAAAGCATTCATTTAAGAAAGCATTCATTTTTCTGTTACTGCATTTTATAAGACTTAAACATTAGGACTTTGAAACTCCAGACACTATAGAGAGCTATTAAGTTTTAAAAGATATTGAGTCTTTTATATGCTCTCAGGCTATATAATGTAAGTATCTTTCTGTCATATTGCTAGTATCAAGCCAGTATGTAAAGTTATTTTAAGAAAATCAAATCCCTTTTTTATAACCTGCCAGAGGGTAACTGGGAAAAGTTTTTTTAAGCCTATTAATTTTGTAACAGTGTCTAACTCTTGCACTTAAAAAAGTGTTGGCTCTACCTCTAGAAAGTGGAAGTGGACTTAAGTGGGTGAGGTTCACGCATGAGGAAAGAACAGGTGGCTTGTGTGATGACCAGGAGTGTGTTGGATTGTTTGCCCAGGTTTTTTGTATCCTGTACAACCAAGCCCCAGATATTTGACCGTACGATTAAGCGTGGAGCTTCAGAACAAGATCTTTTCTTAAAAGCAGAAATGTGTCTTTTTATCTTTTGTCTTTAAAACTTAAAATCTTTATGTGTACTGTCTGGGTATTTGGTGAAGAACAGTCACTGGCAGGAGTTAGGCTCGCTCGGTCAGGCTGCTGTGGCCTTTCGCCGCACTCAGCACGCGCTCACTCATCTGACGTGTCAGGCGTGGGGCTGGGCATTATAAGATCTGTGGGCTCCTTTTCAAAAAAATAAGATTCTTCATCTCAGTTCATAAGTCACAAAAGTATCTTGTAAATAAAATGTTCTGTAACAAAGGTGGTTAACAGTTTACCAACTGGAAAATGTAGGCTTGATACTTTACTATTGTTAGTTTAATATTATTAAGTTTTCCTTTAAAAAAAGAAAGAAAGAAAAAGTTGGTTTATTTACAATTCAGTAGGCTGTAAGAAAGAATTCAAGTTGCTACCTGACCGTAGAAAATTTAAATGAATCTCTTAGTACTTAACTTTTATTTCAGTAAACAGAAATGACCAGTAGGCATATCAGATTTTTATCTTACTTACCATAGTTAACTTATCTTTTATTTTAATACAGCTACAGAAAGATCTAGAAGAGGTGAAGGTGTTACTGGAAAAGGCCACTAGAAAGAGAGTACGTGATGCTCTTACCGCTGAAAAATCCAAGGTTGAGACAGAAATCAAGAACAAGATGCAGCAGAAATCGCAGAGGAAAGCAGAACTTCTTGACAATGAAAAGCCAGCTGCTGTGGTTGCTCCCATTACAACGGGCTACACAGTGAAAATCAGCAATTACGGTACGACACGCTCCCCTGCACCCAGCTCTTTCTGCCCGTGAGCAGCTTGAGTCCTCAGTAGTGGCCAGCTAACAGACTTAATTTTTAAAATAGTTTTTGAGTATTCGTTTTGGTGGTTTGAAAGAGAGGTCCTATCACTTAATAAGATGCTTTTTAAGAAATGGAAAAAGGAAAGGATGCATTCTACAAGCTGATTTAGTATAATGATGAGTAGCAACAAGAAGGAACCTACTCCGTATATATGGAATGCAGCTTTTTGTTTTGATTTTCATCCTGCTTTGCATTTCACTTTGCCAGACAACCACCATTATTAACTGAGGAAAGATCTAGTTAAAGTCAAGACACATTTTTGAGCATCTGACATGTGCCACTATTGTGCTTGGACTTGTGGACACACAACAGTGACCAAAACCCAGTCCCAGCTCATGGTGACACAGGCACAGCTAATACCATAACAATCTTACAATCCCATTTGCCCTCAATAGATCGTAAAGCTCTCGTTTTGGAAGCAGTGCAACTTAAGTCTGAGCAACGAGCTCTGAGGAGGACGGGGCAGCCGTAGGCTTCTTTTTGCTCAGAATATCTAGCACATAGTAAGTATTGGGCTGGCCAAAAAGTGCGTTTGGTTTTTTCTGTAAGGTGGCTTTCATAGCGCTTAGTTGTCTTTAACTTCACTTGAAATAATTTTTCAGACTGTATTGTGACAGCTGTCATATCAGCATGTATTCTTTAAAAAAGTCAAAATTGGTCAGTTTTTGTGTGGCCATTTTAATATTGAAGATAGAAGAAAATAAGCAAACCTTTTGGCATATCATCCTTTATTATTTCAAGAAAGGTAGGAAAGTAACTGAAATGCAAAATAAGATTTGTGCAGTGTAAGGAGAAGGTGCTGTGACTGATTGAATGTGTCAAAAGTGGTTTGCAAAGTTTTGTGCTGGGGATTTCTTGCTGGACATTGCTCCAGGGTTGGGTGCACCAGCTGAAGCTGACAGCAATGAGACCGAGACATTAATTGAGAACAATCAGTGTTCTGCCATGTGGGAGACGGCCAGCATACTCAGAATATCCAAATCAATGAAGTTATTGGTGAAAATGAAAAAATGTGTCTTTTACGGAAAAAACTAAATGGACATTTTGGCCAACCCCAATATTTTGCGTCTTGTCATAGTGAAAAGCAGTGCGTATGTGTCGTGCTTAAGAGATGCACTATAGGAGTTAGGCCATGTACTTGGTTGATACAGGAAAGTGGTCTGAAAGTGGGAGGGTTATGGCCTGCTAACCAGGAACCCAGCTCTGTGTTCAGGGAGAACCCTAACGTGGAAGGGTTGGATGAATGGGAAGAAACCGGATGAAGGTCTATAGCACACTGTAGACTTATTTTTTTTTTTTTTTTAATTAACAGTTTTATTTTATGGAACAAAACGGAGGAAGTGTTAGGGGCATGTATTTTTTATGTACACAATAAACATATTTCCTATACTATGCTTTTTATATGAAGTTTGTATATTTTTACGTTAACAAATCACCTAGTTTAGAAACTAAGGTAAATAGTTTCGCAGTGTATACTGAACTGTCATTTAGTGGATGATGTTAGGTCAGTCAGATTGGCAGATTAGGGTGAGTCGGACTCTAAATTTATATTTCACATTTTCAGAGAAGGGAATTGAAGAAGCTAGAGTTGGTTGTGTGTGTTGAACTGCTTAGAGAAGTAGAAATGATTATGGAATTAGTACTGATGTTTTAACAATCCAGCTGAGTGGAGAATTACTAATATTTAGGTATAGGACAAAATTATTTTCATAAATAGGGGAAATTAACTACTATTAAAGAATGTATCTAAGAATCATATTCTTTATTTTGAGGAATAAAAGGAACATGGACTTTGTGTTCAGTAAACATGGATTTGAATCCAGTTCTACAACTGACTGTCTAATTTTCAGTAGATTACTTAACTGCTTTGAAGCACAATTTCTGCACCTAGAGAATTTCTTACATTTTAATTTTTTTCATGTTTCTACCCCCGGATTTCCATTTTACCAAGTTTTGTTACACGCTGTGGGCGCTTACTGTTGGAGAGAGAGCACCCGACTTTACTCGAGTCCCGTTGTTTGTTGTTCTCGTTACTAGGATGGGATCAGTCAGACAAGTTCGTGAAGATCTACATCACCCTAACTGGTGTCCATCAGGTCCCCGCTGAGAATGTACAGGTGCACTTCACAGAGAGGTGAGTTCCCGCTGCGGGGGGACGGTGGTCTTCCTGTCGACCTGACTTTGATGGGAGCCCTGCTCTTTGCAGTTTCCGAAAATGCCCAACTTCAGAGTCCATGTCCCTGCACACCTGCTCTGACGGGGTGCGTCTTTCTGGGACGGCCGAGGGCTCGTTCGGAAACGCCACTGGCCGCTGTTTTCCGCAAGGCTAGAGGGCTCCTGCCTAGAACCAGGAGGACAGTGTTTGCTGCTCTGTTGCAGGTCATTTGATCTTCTGGTGAAGAACCTAAGCGGGAAGAATTATTCCATGATTGTGAACAACCTCTTGAAACCCATCTCTGTGGAAGGCAGTTCAAAAAAAGTAAGTTTGCTTTTTTGTCATATTGTGAAACCTCATTAAATTGTACCTGGCCAATGTAGAATTGAAGTGAACTAGAATTAATCAATCCTCCATAACAGGGACCAGCAGACTACAGCATGTTGCTTGTCTTGTTTGAACACAGCCATGCGTGTTCGTGTGCACGTCTGTGCCGCAGCGGCAGAGTTCCGCAGCCCCAGCAGGTCGTGGGGCCCGCAGAGCCTGCAGTTATTTCCCCTCTGGTCCTTCCCAGAAAAGGTTTGCCAACTCCTGGTCTAGGAAAAGAGAATATTATAAGAATATTGTAGTAAAGTCAGGAGAGGAATAAGCATTCTAAATGGTTGTGGTGGGGCCTGAGTTTTAATGCCAGTCTTGCCACTTACTGTTCGTGACCTTCGGCAGCTTCTTTGTACAGTGGGAATAATAGGTTATTTCACAAAGCTGAAATGATATGCTGAAATGGAGTATCTATAACGTGTTTAATGGTAGCCCTTATTAGAAGCTCTATGTGGTTTTGGTATGTAAAAGGACTTAAGTACCTAACCTAGTTGGAGTTAGTGGAAGCTATAAAAATAACCTGTGTTAAAAAACTGTCATTCACACTTATTCAGATAATCCCTCTTTTCTACCTAATTTAAATGAGGTTAATGCATCTGGTATATAGACAATAGACGTACCATTCTGCCATCTTATGTTTATGTAGAACTATTTAGCAGCTTAAAGGTAGTGTTAGAATATTATTTATCTGTTAGCGTGTGTCTCACTGCTCACCTTTTGTCTGCTAATTCTGTAGTTGCAGGAACACTCAAAAGACTACCAGTGCTGCCTCACACGATTGGGTTTTCCGCCTGCTTCTGACCCCCTCACTCTGCTACTCCCTCCTTCACCAAAATCCAGCCACTCCTCCTTTCTTCTTCTCAAACACCAGAATCATCCCATCTCGGAGCTTTCTCGCTTGCTGCGCCAGTTGCCCCCGAGGCCCTCTCTCCTGGACCTCGGAGAGGGCTCCCAATGAGGGTCCTCCCCTGGCTCCCAGTAGCGCCCTCTTTGTTTTTGAGAACGCTGGTATTTGAAGGTGTTCTAGCGTTAGCTGTTGTGGTTTTTCTCCTCCACCAGCCTTTAGGCTCTGGCCTATTACCGAAAGGCTTTAGTAGCACCTAAAATGGGTCTCACACATAATAGTAACGATTAGTGAGTAACGGCTTGTCTCCTAGGCACTCATGCCTGCCTCCGTGCGCTCTAAGTTGTGCCTGTTTTACCACTTCTCTCCCAGGTCAAGACGGATACAGTGATTATCTTATGTAGGAAGAAAGCAGAAAACACACGGTGGGACTACCTGACTCAGGTTGAAAAAGAGTGCAAAGACAAAGAGTAAGTTCACTTTCATTTCTTTAAGAATTTTAATGTATTCTTTGCTGGGATTACAGATTTTTAATGGCTTGTCTTTGGAAAACAGTTGTAGAGTCTGTGAGTTGACCATTTACCTCTCAGAGCCCCGACCGACCCAGCTATCTTCGCATCTGCTCCAGCTGGCAGGACCGTTGGGGTGTCCAGCACATTGCTTTTGTGGCTCCCTGTGCTGGCTCTTAAAGCTGGGCCTGTGGCGCCTCCTGGAGATACGGTGCCCATCCCCAGGGATTCCGCTTCAGTGGTTTGTGGGAAACCTAGGTGCCCTCAGGGCTTTTGAGTTCTGCAGACGGTTCTGAGAAGGTGGCTGGAGAGTTCACTGTCACTGATGGAGAGTGGAAAAGACAGAATACTTTTCTCCTACTTTATGGCGATTCTAGAAAGTGTTTATTCGAAGACTCCCATGTTAGGTCGCACCTCGCTGTGCACTGTCATATGCCACAAGGAGTCAGCTGGCACCTGCCTTTCCTCTCTCCTGGGAGGGCCGGCATGCACATGGGGTGGGTCGACTGGAGTTAGATGCTTTCTGCGGAACGGACTGTAAGTCTAGGATCAGTTACCTGTGCACAGGACCCTGCCTTGTTACTGTATATCCCTAGTGTCCAGCGCACAGCCCAGCACTCAGTAAATGAGGTGAGGGAAGAAATCACAGTTTGGCCCAAGTTGGACCCTGAACTGAAGGTGCTGGCTGCATTCGGGGCTGCTGTTCCGACCATCAGGCCCAGACCCGCATACCTCAGGCCTAAGAGGAAGCTTGTCTAATTTAAAAGCGTCTGAATGTCCGCATGTGTCCGTGTGTGTGTGTGTGTGTGTGTTTCTCTCAAAGTATTTTTTCAAATAATATGAGAAAACCTGCTTTTAAAAAACTGAGAGAGTTCAGAACAGTAAATGCTTCTGTACTTGCTTTTTCTGCTAAAAGCCACCTAAAATCCCACTCGTCCAAATGGCCAAGATAACCTCTGGCCATTTTGAAGACCACCCTTTCATGGAACTAGTAAGATCATGTATGGGTGTATATTGCTTTCATTAAGATGGATTTGTATGTGCTGTATTTGTACATGCTGTATCGTGGGTGTCTTTGGATACTTGATATCTTCCCCTTATCTCCACTCCTCTACTTTCTGTGAACATGAACAACCTGATTTGTGTCTTTCCATGCTTAGCAATGAGGCATATAAAATTTCTGTCAGTAAATGGGATCATTTGTGTACACACACACACACACACACCCATTTTTAGATGTATATGTATTTCTCAATTGTTTTCTCTCCCAACAGAAAGCCTTCCTATGACACTGAAACAGACCCTAGTGAGGGATTAATGAATGTTCTAAAGAAAATTTATGAAGATGGAGATGATGACATGAAGCGAACCATTAATAAAGCCTGGGTACAATCAAGAGAGAAGCAAGCCAAAGGCGACACAGAATTTTGAGACTTGAAAGCCCTTTTGGGAACTGTGATATGGAAATATTGATGTTTTCAATAAGGACACGTTGGTGAGCTGCACAGATAAACTTAACCGATGACTTTACAGAGCCTTCTTCTAAGTAAAGGCAGTGAATTCTCCTACTGGAGGATTTATTTAAATAAAATATGCTTATTAAACACTTCCTCTACAGATGGTTTCCATAGCAAACTGGTCATTTTGTTCAAGAAAGGGTGATACTGCATTCTCATGTGAAATGTAAAGAAGCAAGTCTTGCCTAGTGAAAATGCCATATAGCATTTTTGTTCAGCTGAGAGGTAGAAACAAGTTACTGCTTATTAAGTTCCTGAAATCAGTTCTCACCAATGTAACAATAAGTAAAAAAAAAATAAACCCTCAATTTTTGCATAAAATGCAAGTTTGTACCTGTGCTTCAAGGTTGCTGTAGAGATGTTGATCTCTTTGTTAGCGGCGTTAAGTAATGCATATCCCTACCTTATGGTGCCCTAATGATCCAATCAAAATGTCTTTCTCTAGGTTTAAATATATCTGTTGATGAATAAATTGAAACTAAATCTGATCTTGACAAGAACATCTCTGTATAGTACCAATTAGTGAGTGTTGCCATGGATCAGATAGCTTACAGAATCAATAACCATCAGCCAAAAACAAGTGTGAAAAAATCCATCTTTTCCTGTTTTCAATAAAGTTAGGTTTTTATTTGGTGGCATGGCTTTACTCTCTGTTTATCCAGAAAAAGTTAGGCTTTGGGAGGGATTGTTTATTTTAGAGGGAGTCACTGACCCTAAAAACAGGAATAAGCCCAAGGTGCCTGTGATCTCCATCACTAGGTTGTATTGGAGGTGTTTGCCAGCGCAGCCAAGGTAAGAGGAGCAATTACACACATAGAGGAAAAACCCAAGGGAATAAACCAAAGGTGTAACGAGAATTTGGTACACGTGGTAGAATAAAATTTGGTAGGTAGTATTTAAAGTGAACAAACAGCCTATGTATAGGACAGTTGTTAGTACTACTGAACACATTATTAAACCTTGATAAATAAAGCTGTGATGCTGACACATGAATAAGACCAAAGGAACAGAATAGAAAGAGACCCAATGCAGAAGTTTTATTGAGCTTCACTTTATTGCACTTCACAGGTATGTTATTTACAAATTGAAGGCAAGACTCTCCACCAGCAGAAAGATTACAACTCACTTTATTGCGATACGCACTTTATTTCGGTGGTCTGGAACCGAACCTGCAATATTTCCAAGGTATGCCTGTAATAGCATTTCAAAACAAGTGGAGGTGACCTTTTATTGAAATAACCAAAAATAATATATACATTCCAAACAGATGAAAGCTTTAAATATAAAAATGAAGCCATGTGAGTTCTAGAAGACATGAATAGAACTCCATTATAATCTAAGAGTGAGGGAAACCTACACTAGGTGACTTGAAATCTAAAAATAACAAGTCTAAATACTGTTTCATTTTAACTGCAATAAATGTTTACATGGGCAAATACACACGATAAAAGACACACAGAGAGGATTCCAAAATTAACGAGTTTACAGAGAAATGTTAAGTGGATTTTAACATGAAAAGATGCTCACCTTGTTTAGAAGAGAAATTTAAAAAACACTGTTTTTTCTTTACCTTTTATCGGAAAAACTCCAAAAGCTGAGCATACTGATTGTTGAAGGTATGAGGGAGTTTGTATAGTGGAATTGAATAAAGAGAATGAGGAGGTTAAAACCGTCAAGGACAGTTGCTAATCTCCACCAGAATTACGTGTGCATATATCATCTCACTCTGTTCTTCTAGGCTCTGTCCCCAAAGAGAATGCTGGCCAAAACTTGGGATGATACATGCAAAAGATGGGAACCACGCAAGCGTCAATTAGTAGAGAATTAGCTGAATAAACTAGGGTATATCCACACAGGGAGCACTTACAGTCACAAAAAGAAATGAAGGTTATTTCTGTATCCCAGTGAATCAAATGCACCGGGATACAGAAGGTGGAAAGGCGGAGTGCAGAGCACCGTTCATGGCGTACTTAACCGTCCTCGCGTTAGAGCAGGTGGCAGTGTGAATGCGCACACATACATGTATTTGCTTGTATTTCAAAAAGAAAGTGGAAGAATAAATCCCAGTAATAAAATTGGTTACCAGTTGGAAAGAAAGGGGAAGGTGGAAGCAGGATTCCTGTGAATGTACCTTTTTCTTTAATTTTGACTTGAGAACTGTCTAGAATTTAGTTTAAAAGCTAATTTAAAAATAACCCTGAAATTTGAAAACCATATCAAATTGCTACAGACATGTTGCTTTCAAGTGACTTTAGAACATGGTATTTTGACTGTCCACTGGCTAGTGAGTTTGAAACTACTGTAGATTGATGTAATGAGCTAAGATTTTTACAAATACAAAATCAATACAAACTTACTATTTTTATCGTGGAAAGATAACCATTTCTTAGCAAGTCCAACCAAAAGGGCCTGAAAAGCCTCAGGCACTGGCAGTTTGGAATTCGGTAGCAGTGAGCAGCAGCATGCTCAGATGTGGTCTCTACACTGTTTCCTACTCAGAGGACCAGGGACTTTGGGAAAAATAGTCTGAGGCAGGAAATACCAAAGATTAGCCTGGGTTATGTCAGAAAGCGAAGAAAGGTCAGCTGCCCTCTATCAGGGCAACAGGGTAAAGGGCCCAACAGTGGAGGGTTGGGGCAGTGGAAGGATTAATATGAGCCTCAAAATAATGTCTGGAGTGGATTGAAACAGAAAACCTACAAGTTCATGATAGTGAAAAATTATTTGTCACCTTTGGAAATTGCTAGAGCACCATTTACTCTGAATGTTGATAAAAAATCATGTATTTACCTAGACCTTAAAGAAATCTTGGAGAGTAATCAACTGTTGATAAGGGAAAGTTCCTTAATGAAAAATTCCAGCTAATGCAGAAAAACTGGTGGCATTTAGAACATCGCCACTGCAATCCATAATGTTAGAGGACAAGTTAATAAATGGTGAACTTCAAGTTCAGGGAGCAAGCTGAGCCCACTGATAAATCATCTCAGTTGGACAGCCAAGTATGTGCCTTCTGACGTGGTATGAAAGAGTACACACCATACTTGTGAAAATTCGTTTCTAAAAAATTGGACCTTTGTTTAGTGTCAAGGCTTTGGAAGTAGCAACCAGTTTTATAAGGACAGAAGAATAAGTTAAAGGACATGAAGAAGCAAACAGCCAAATGTTGGACACTTCTGCACGACAAATAACCGGCTCCTCCAACAAACAAAAAGACATGAAGAAAAAGAGACAAAGGAATCAGATATGGATCATGCTTGACTCCTAATTCAAACAAAAAGGTTGGGAGGTGTCTTACCAGGGAATGTCAGAAGTCAGCAAATGTGATGTTCAAGTTATAATTTGGCTAACACTAATTTCCAGTTGGGATCAGCTAGCATTCCAGTTTGTAAGTTGCCGTATAAACTTAGGAAATGAATCCAAGGTGTATCATGATAATTCCTTCTTATAACTTCACCAAGTTCCTGACTTTGCTCTCCAGCTGCATCAATAGGCTTCTCCTTCGGGATGATTCAGGCCTTTCAAACGTTGCACGACTGAAACCTGAACTTGGAGATCTTGTTTCCCAAACCCATTGCTTCTCCCTCTCCCCTACCCCCATTACCTCCTGTCTGCGAGTTGCTTTGTACCATCTATCTAGTCACCCTTACCAGGAACCCAGAGAGCCCTTTTCTTCCTTTATTAAAATTTTAATCTTTATTTTTAGAGAGGAAGGGAAGGAGGGAGAAAGGCAGAGAAACATCAATCAGTTGCCTCTTGCGCACCCCCAACTGGGGTCCTGGCGAACAACCTAGGCATGTGCCCAGACTGGGAATTGAACCAGTGGCCTTTTGGTTCACAGGCCTGGTGCTCAGTCCGCTGAGCCCCACTATTCAGGGCCAGAGAGCCCTTTTACTTCTTACATATAAGCGATCTCTAAGTCTTGCCCAATTTTCTTTTCTAAATACTTGAATTTGTCCTATCATCTCCTTTGCTAATGTCACACCTTAGCTCTGGCCCTCGTCTACCTGGACAGCTAAGGCGGCATCCTGACAGGTTATCTCGCTGTGGCCTTTCCTGCTTGTTGCTGTCTACCACACGCCCATCAGCTACCTGTAGGGCAAGCTGATGCTGGCATTCCTTTGCTTAAAACTCCCCAACAGCTGTGTTTAAATTAGGTCTTAACTCCTTGCCATGCATGACATCTATGGTTTTTGGCCCTTGTGCTTTGTGTTTCTGACACATTGAAACTAGTCTCACTGTTTGATGCCTTTAAGCCTTCGCTTCCTGTTCTGTCTGCAAAGAATCTCATGCCTGGCCTCCCGATGGCAGTGCAGGTGTCAGCCCCAGGAGTGCTTTCTGGATGTCCAGGAGGTGCTGCCCTGCTGCGTGCACGCTTTTATCACTGCTCTGTTCACACTGCTGCTGCATGAGACAACCTTTTGCTACCTTTACTCATGCTGCTACAGGTGACAATGTGAATACAGAGACGTTACTGTTCAGCAAAACTTCTCTTTCGATAGATTTTCAGGGGCTTTGTTCTAAGGGCCCCTGAAGACGGAAGAAAACTGCTTCTGCCATTTGTTGGCCATCTCATGAAGTTGGGCATCCGGTAATCAGACATCAGCTCAACCTTCCAACGTACTGTTTCTCTTAACAGT
Organism: Pteronotus mesoamericanus; assembly: GCF_021234165.1. NCBI lineage: Eukaryota > Metazoa > Chordata > Mammalia > Chiroptera > Mormoopidae > Pteronotus > Pteronotus mesoamericanus. The sequence continues at coordinate 10,272,424 of NW_026555302.1, read as the reverse complement.
GAAGCAATAGAAAAGTGAACTGCGCGGGCTAAGGAAGCCAGCCCCGCACTGCAGGTGTGCCGCAGATGTGCTGGCTCTGTGCCCATGAGCTGGACTGTTGCACACATGCTGCTTTAGGAGAGAACGCCCTTACATACCGGAACGCTTGGGGGCCGCTAGAAGGCTAAACTTGAAGGAGAAGGCAAGCATACAGAGCCTGTTTTCACAGAAAATATTTTTTATTACTCTGTACCACACATGAGAGCAGTATGTTTAATTTAGTCCAACAGAAAGACACTTTACTGACAGAATGAACCATCTAAATGTTTTCATTGAAAATTTAAAAGTAATGACATTAGGTAGATTAGACTCCTGTACTAGATGCCTATTAAAAGGGTTTTTGTCTTAGAAAAGTCTCTCTCTGTGGCAGCCCGTTTCTCAGGGAGCTCAGTAGGTTCTGGAGCGGATCACCACATTGCTCGCTGGACCCCAGACAGCTGCCCGTGGTCAGCTAAGTGACGGAAGACAATACGGCTAAGCCTCCAACGCCGTTTCACGCCACGTGGACGGGATGTCATGACACACCGATTTCTGATTCTGACGGGACAGCTATCTCGGGGAAGGGCAGCAATTTCTTCATCAGCCACTTCCTAAGGGAAGTCACAACACATTAAACAGATCACATGAATTCTTTTAGTCTAGATGCTGAAGTCAGTAATTTGAGGAGGAGAACCACAAGCCAGAGTTTGGCCAAAGCACCTTGACCAACCACGGTAGGGAGCCCTAACCTTGAAGTAGCAGCAGACCAGGAAAGTGGCAAATGTCTGACGTGCTCCCAATATGACTTTTAAAAATTGAATTGAAACTTAACATGGACACATGAGAATCCACAGACAAGTGTAAAGCTCAATAACTTCACAGAGCACAGCCGTGCAGCCAGCAACTACATTAAGAAACATTATCAGCAGCACCCAGGCTGTACCTCTGCCTCCCTTCAAGTCACTGGCCTCCTAGCTAACAGCTAACCTGATCAATAACGCCACAGATTGTTTTTTTTGTGTGTGGAATTTTATATACATATAAACAGAGTATGCATTTTTCCTCCATCTGTTTGGTTTCTTCCACTCAGCAATGTTTGTGAGGTTCATCCATACTGTTGCATGTGTCAGAATTTGTTCATTCTCATTGGTGGAAATGGATCCATTCTACAGTTTCTAGTTTTGAGCTATTACTTTTATTGGACTGCTACATACATTCTTGTTTAAGTCACTTGGAAAATGTGAATGCATTTCTGTTGTCTTCCCCATGGGATTTTTCCCAGCGTTACTGAGATATAACTGACATAAAACACTGTGTAAGTTTAAGGTGTACAGCACGATGACTTGATACATGTACATACTGTGAAATAAGTGCCACAGGAAGGTCACTTAACACTGCCATCGCCTCACATAATTCCTTTTTTGTGTGAGAACATTTAAAATCTACTCTCTCAGCAGCTTTGAAGTATACAATACAGCATCGTTAACCAGTCACCGTGCTGTGCATTAGGCCCGCAGAACTTACTCATCTTGTAACTGAAGTCTGTGCGCTTGGCTCAGCATCTCCCATTTCCCCCGTTCCCAGCCTTGGTGACCATCGTCCTACCCTGTTTCTACGAGCTCTGTTTGTTTAGATTCCACGTATGAGTGAGATCACAGTGTTTGTCCTTTGTCAGACTTACTTCCCTTAGCATAATTGCCCTCAAGGTACATCCATGTTACTGCAAACAGCAGCAGTTCCTTTTCTGTGGCTGGTGTTGCACCGTGTCCGTGTGCGGGCACAGGGCCGCTCTCCTCACAGCACTCAGGCTGCCGCCATGGCCTGCTGTTGTGAATAATGCTGCGGTGAACTCGGGGGACACAGCCTTCTGTATCTAGGTATTTCATTTCCTCCAGGTAACACTTAGAAGTGAAATTGCTGATCACATGAGGTAATTCTAATTTTTTGAGGACCATTATACTGTGTTCCGTAGTGGCTGTATGAATTTACATTCCTACCAACAATGCATGTATCCATATCTCTTTGGGAAAATGTCTATTTAGGTTCTCCGCCCATTCTGGGGGAACTACTTTTTAAATTTACAGTCAACACAATATTGTATGTATTGTGTTTTAGGTTTACAACAGTGATTTGATATTTATGTACCTACAATGTGATCGCTACAATTAAGTCTAGTAACTGTCACCATATCAAGTTATTATAATAGTAGTGATTATATTACCTGTGTCTCTGCCCATTTTTAAACTAGATTTCTCTTGGGTTTTTTCTGTTTGTTTTTTTGTTTTTGTTTTTTTTGCTATTGAGTTTTGTGTGTTCCTTATGTTTTAGACATTAACATCTCATCAGGTATATGGTTTTAAATATTTTCTCGCATTCATTAGATTGCCTTTTCATGTTGTTTCTTTTGCGGTGCAGAGGTTTTTAGTTTGATGTAGTCCCACTTGTTTATTTTAGCTTTTGTTCCTTACATCTTTGGTGTCATACCTAAAAAAATTGTTGCCAAGACCAATGTGAAAGCTTTTTTATTATTTTTTTATTTCTAGGAGTTTTGCATTTTCAGGGGTTATTTCTAAATCTTTAACCCATTTCAAATTCATTTTTGTGAGTAGTATTAAGGGTCCAGTTTCATTCTTTTGCTTATGAATATCCAGTTTCCCTAACACCATTTACTAAAAAAACTATCCTTTCCCCTACTGAGTATTTTTGGCTCCCGTCAAATATTTGTCGATCATTTATGTGTGAGTTTTTTCCTGGACTCTTGACTGTGCTCCATTGGTGTATGTGTCTTTTTTTAATGCCAGTATTATATTATTTTGATTGTATAGTTTTGTTATAAAACTGGAAATCAGGAAGTGTGATGCCTCCCGTATTGCTCTTTCTTAGGACTGCTTTGGCTATTTGGGGATCTTTTGACATTCCAAATGAATTTTAGGAATATTTTATCATTTATTACCTTTGAGAAATGCCATTGGAAATTTGATAGTGATTGCACAGAACCTGCGGAGGGGTTTGTGCAGTACTGCCATTTAACAGTGTTGACTCTTCTGACCCATGGACACAGGGCATTTTATTTATGTCTTCAATCTCTTTCATCAGTATCTTAACAGTTTTCAGTGTATAGATCCTTCACCTTAAATTTATTCCTGGGTATTTCATTGCTTTTGATGCTATTTTTTTTTTTTTAATCCTCATCTGAGGATGTTTATTGATTTTAGAGAGAGAGGAATGGAGAGAGAGAAGCATCGATTGGTTGCCTCCCATACGTGCCCTGACTGGGGATCAAACCCACAACTCTAGGTATGTGCCCTAATCGGGGAGTGAACCTGCAAACTTTTGGTGTACAAGATGACGCTCCAACCATCCGAGCCACCTGGCTAGGGCCTTTCGATGCTATTTTAAATGAGATTTTTTTTTTTTTAATTTCTTTCTCAGATAGTTTGTTAGTATATAGAAATGTATCTGAAATCTTTATGCTGATTTTGCATCTTGCAGTTTTACTGAATTCACTGATTAGTTTTAACAGTTTTTTGTTGGAGTCATTAGGATTTTCTATATATAAGATCATGTCATCCACAAACAAAGACAGTTTTACTACTTCCTTTCGATTTGTGCGCCTTTTTCCTTTTTGTCTTCCCTGACTGCTCTGGCTAGGGCCCCCAGAACCAAGCTGAAGAGGAGTGGCGAGAGGGGCAGCCTTATCTTGGTCCTGATCTTCAGGGAACGCTTTCAGCCTCTCGCTGTTAGGTGTTTTAGCTGTGGGCTTATTCTTATTATTTTGAGGTGTGTTCCTTTCATACTCAGTTTGTTGAGAGTTTTTATGATGAAAGGGTGTTGAATTTTGTCTAGCACTTTTTCTGCATCTGTTGAGAAGATCACATAATTTTTATATTTCATTCTATGTATCAACGTGGTGTATCATTTATTCCTTTGCATGTTGAACCATCCTTGCATCTCAGGGGTGAATCCCACTTGATCATGGTGTATGACCCTTTCCCTGTGATGCTGAATTTGTTTTGCTAGTATTTTCTTGAGAACTTTTGCATCTATATTCGTCAGGAATACAGGCCTGTAGTTTTCTTTTCTTGTGTCCTTACCTTGCTTTGGTATCTGGGTAATAGTACCTGCCTCATAAAATGAATGTGGGGATATTCCCTCCTCTTCAGTATGTTGGAAGAGTGTGAGAAGGTTGGGGGGTAATTCTTCTTTAAATGTTTGTTAGGTTGTTTTTTTCTAGGTTATCCAATGTAGATCAGTTGGTTGGAGTGTTGTCCCCTACACCAAAATGTTTGGGGTTCAATTCCTGGTCAGGGCACATACCTAGGTTGCGGGTTCAGTTCCTGGTCAGGGAGTGTGTGAGAGACAACCAGTCAGTGTTTCTTATATTAATGTTTCTCTCTCTCAAATCAATAAACATATTTTCAATTTTTTTTTAAAAAGAATAGTTCCTGATTTCCAAAAGTTTATAGATATGTTGCTATTATAAAACACTTAGAGAATTACACAAAACAACACAATTAAGTCAATGAATGTTAGTGAGTGTTACAGGAGGAACTGGAGAGGAAATGACCAGGCTGGAAGGATGCAGCAGTTTCGTGGAGGCAGACCGTGCAGAACAGCTGCAAGTTACTTACATATGTATGCACATAACATGTGTATACACACATTAACACCCCCCATCTCTCCTTGTTCCCAAAAAGATCTCTGGCGGTTCACAGTGAGGAAACGGGGCAAAGGGAAACAAGGCGCGCGCGCGCGCGTGTGCTGTGACAACCTGTGGCTGGGCGAGACCTGGGCCAGACGCGGACGCTGACAGGGAAGCTGCTGGGCAGGCAGCACGGGCCGTGGTCAGTTCCCACGGCTCAGTCTCTGCGCGGCTACTGCTGCTGCTCCTATCGGAGATGTCTCTCTAACGAGCTTCCTAAGTAACGTCCTCCACAATGTCTTGAGCTGAGACAGCCACTTCTTGTTACTCCCTAAATGCAGGGGACTACTTTAAGCCATTACAGTCAAAGCCACGACAGAGCGGCCCAGGGCGCTTGGTTTTCTGTTCATCTGGCTTAATCTGGACAAGATTGAAAGGAACTGACTGTAATGAATGACTTACATATTCTGCACAGTTCTACAAATGTATTTTATCTTTATTCTGAGCTTTTGATAAGTTGAGTGGCCTTGAGTTTGAATTGTACTCCCTGACTCTTTTGAGTAGGTATGTATATCACCATCTGGTGCAAGACCATGAGCTTCAGGAAGCCAAACAGGGTTGACATCCTCTTATTCATGTTAGGGGGTCTGGGCGAAGGAGTTCAGACAACTAGGCTAGGAATGGCCCCAGGGCAGGAACATATACAGCCCCAGGTACCAACAAAGGCGTGGAGGTGGAGGGGGGGGTGCGACACCTGAGGTCAAAATAGCTGCCTGATTTCTGTGTGGCCCCAGTACTTTCTAAGGATCACCTAATGAAATGGTTAAAAGTTTAGTAGTTAGGAATGAATAATTCTCTACTCTGAAACTCACCAAAATCCGTTTTAAGGATATTTGTGTTGACTGAGAGTATCTGATCATATTCTCCAGAAATTATTTTGATAGGAAGTCACAACAAAGAGTATCAAAAGTGATCTGAGTTAATGATCTTGGGTAGACAAGGACAATAATTAGCTAACCTGAAGGCCTTTTGGCAAAATTGTATTCTTCCTGAGCGAATTAATGCGTAGCCTCTCGTCTGCGTATTCATAGGCCATTTTCCGTCTCTTCACATCACGCAACATCTTCCAGTCTACGTAGTAACCCCGAACTGGACCTGGAGTTGATGAAGGAACCATCTACAAGAGATAAGGAACAGCTGAAGGTGGTCCGAGTCAGGCTCTGCCCGTGTCCCCATCCTGCAGTCCTCTCTTAGTCACTACCTAGGACCAACTTTTTTCTTTTTCTTTTTTTAGTAATTTGGGATCATTTAATAATTTTAAGTAACAGAATCCTTCATTCAGAATAAATAACTTTTTTGGATGTACATGAAGCCAAAATGGTGGTAACTAATACAATGCCAGTAATGTGTGTTAGAAGGTGAAGTATTTTCTGAGATTTTTAATATAATTCTGTTCGATCTTTACTCAAATAGTTATATGGTTCAACATTCAAAAAAAGTATGAAAGGGCATAGAGTGGAGTCTCCCTCCCACCTAATCCCCCACCTGCTCAGTGACCACCCCCTACCTCCAAAGGTGTCCACTGTTACTAGTTCCTTCCAAAGTTTTTGTCTGTACACGTACATGTATATACTCCCTCTCCCATGTTTCATCCCTTCCCTTCCCCCTTTGTTTGCATTTAACAACACAGCTTGGAGATCTTTCCATATCCAAAAAGACCTTCCTCATCTTCCAATATTCCACTCTGTGGATGTGACAGGGTTTAGGACACACTACCTCAAAATACAGCACCGTGGCATATTATTTTAAGCAAAAGAAATTTGAAAGAGGCCTTGTGCACAGGCACTTTCTGACCTTCCCCTGAAGCCCTAAGACCCTCAAGTGAAGGGGTATGTGTGTGGGGGGAGGGGTGCAGTGAAGAGCACCCTGATCTCTGAACTGAGAACAACCTGAACAGACAGGCCTCGCTGCTCCCCCTGGCTCACACTTAGCTCACAGCCTTTGTCCTGTGACACGCTGCCACGACCTTCCACTGTGCGTCCCCTTCTCCGGGTCTGCTCCCATGTCGTGTAAAACGTAGACATTTGTGGGCTTTTCTCTTGTTCATCTGCCTTTTGTTAGGGGCCCCAGCTAAGAACTTAGAAGGGTCAGAAGTCATCAGGAAAGTTTTTTTCCTCCCCAAAGATGCACCCTAATTTATTTAACCTGTGACCTCCTGTCGGCCAGCTAGGCATGCCTCGCCATCTGTCACTACGAAAGTGCCGCAGTGAGTGACCTCCTGTTGTGAATCATTTCATGTCAGCAGGGTAAATTCTTGGAAGCAGAACTACGGGGTCACAGGGTACTCTGAAAGGATCACTGACTTAATATTTCTTAGCATGAGCTGTCTGGTAATAAGACAGTAGGCTCGTTTTTATCACATGTTTACATGGCAGTGGTCTACTGTTCTGAACAGTGGTACAGGCACAGAGTACCGGCCAGTAAAAACTCAAGTATCTCCCAAACCAGAGCAAACATGACATGTTAATTAAATTGCAGCTACAGAAAACGATGATGGCTTCCTGTAACAGCTGTTTATAGAATATACAAGGTCTGTCCAGAAAAAGTCCAGCATTATTAATGTAACAAGAACGGTTTTAGGGGGCATCTATGTAACCTGGCAGGCAAGGAGAGTGGACTGGAATGCACATGTGTGAACAATGATGACTTTACTAGTCAGTGGGTGTGGTAGATGCTGTTGAGTGAGCATGTATACTGTGTGGCTGTTGCATTTAAAATGACTGAATGAGTAGAATCTGCATCAAAGTTTGTGTTAAGCTTGAACATTCCTCCATGAAAACTGTTCAGATGACTCCGAAGGCCACAGCTCTGGGTGACTGGTGATTGGCAGCTTCATCACAACAACCTGCCCACTCGTGTGTCAGTCTCGTGCAGGGTTTTTTGGCGAAACATCAAAGCAGGTGACTCAGACCCCCTACAGCCCAGATTTGGCATCCTGCAACTTCTGGCTTTTCCAAAACTAAAATCACCTTTGAAAGGGAAGAGATTTCACACCCTTGATGAGAGATGAGATTCCGGAAAATACAACAGGGCAGCTGATGGCAACTGGGAGAACTGTGTGAGGTCTCCCAAGGTACCTACTTGGGAGAGGACTGAAGTGTCGTCCTCTGTATAATGTTTCTTGTATCTTCAATAAATGCCTCCGTATTTTTCATATTACATGGCTCGATACCTTCTGGACAGACCTTGTATGTACAGCATTATACAGAATATGCAAGTGCAAATGAGAATAGCTACTAGAAAGCCAACAGTTTTTCAACCTATTCACAGAAGATAAATTCAGTATTTTCAATGCTAAAATCTCATGGGGAAAATTGAACAATTCTATAATCACCTTTTGGAACTTAAAGCAAGCATGATCGGGATTTCAGGACTGATCTGACACATGACTAAGTCAAATGAATACTGTGGTCCCTATGGTTTGAAATATGTCATGGAAATGGGGGCTTCTTGAAGGCTTTGAAGGGCTGACAGAATTTAATTTTTTTTTTTTTAATCCTTGCTAAGGAAATTTTTTTCATTGCTTTTAAAGAGAGAGGAAGGGAGAGAGAAACATTAACTGGTTGCCTCTCATAAGTGCCCAAACTAGGGATGAAAGCTGCAGCCTTTGTTATTTGTTGATGCTCCAGCCAACTGAGCTGCCCAGGCCAGGGCTGAACTGACAGAATTTTGATACAGCTGTGGGATGGGGAAGGGGAGAGAAGGTGAAGTTTGTGCAAATCAAACAAGGAAATGAAAAAGATACATTCATTAAGACCAGGGGGGATCATTCTGGCTAAAATAATTCATATTGAGGGGCAGTGCAAGGTTTGCTTTTACTTTTCCAAGGAGACTCAGAAGACAAAATTAAACATTTTTTCCTTCAATTCTTTTTCAAATTATTCCTAATCAACTTCCTCTCTACCATTTCCTATCAGGTTCCTATTTATTTAAAACAAAAAACAAAAAACTTTCACTCTTACAACTTTTTTTCTGACTATAAAAGTAATACACTTAAAATTATACACTTTTTAAATGTATTGGTCTATATTATTCTGTGAATGTTTTATGTCCGTTGCCCACATTTCTATTATACTGTATTTTCTTACCAGTTTACAACAGTGCTTTAATTAAGACTGCCTTCTGTTCTGCCCTCCTGCCTCACTCCACTTCACCTCCTAAAACTCTTCCACTGGGCCCTCTTCAGCTAATAGTGGTCTGCCACCATCAAAATCTAAATCCTCAATTTCTCCTCTTAACTCCTTCATAGTTTTGCTCCAGCTGAATCTTGAATTTCTCCTTATAGCTTCCTCTGTAGTTCTTTTTCCTCCCATGGCTGGGGGAGAAAAATTAAAATTAGCTTCATCTTTTAAAAACTTTTTAAGTGTGCTGCGGGAACATTTTAAGGTGCATATGTGGTGCATATGTGGTGGGCATTATCTATTGGACAAGGCCACTGCAGATCAAGGGCCCGTGTTCCTAAGACGAAACAATCGCACCTGAGACCCGTTACCTCTTGCCTACACAAGGGTACAGCTCCAGTGATTTTTTTTTTTTTTTTGGCCACTAGACATGATCTTGCCCTTTACTACAAAACACGCAACTGCTTCTATCATGTTAAACACCCACACAAACTACCCACTCTTAAGTCATCATTCCTCCAGCTATTGAACCATCTTCTGCCCCACTTTGCAGCGAAGGTCTTCACACGCTTGTTCCCCCTCCACCGCCCCCCGCCCCGCCCCGTGTCCGATTTCTTTTTTCTCCTCTCTTGAACGCTTCGCCCAACAACCTCCACCACGCTAAGCCAAGGGCCGGTTCTCGGCCCTCCTTTAACGGACCGGTCAACCATGAGCCGAGTTCACTCCCGGCCCCTTTAAACTCAGCGCCCGCTTCCAGGCCAGACACTCCTGGCTTTCCTCTTCCCTCGCTGAGCTTCCTTGGTCTCCTTTGCTCGACTCCCATCTCTTAACGTGGGAGTCCCCGGAGCCGATCCTCGGGCCCCTTCTTTTCTGCACCTACACCCATTTCCTTATAAATCAGAATCAATTATAAGGGTACGGATACCAAATATACACCAGCAGCTCGGGCCTCCCCTGCATCAAGCCGGGGGAGGGAGAACCCCTTGGGGCGGGTCCGCACTGGGCTCCACAGGTGGCAGAGTAGTGGGGGGACTGCAAGTCTGGGGGTTCATAAGGGGAGGGGAGGAGTGGGTGTTAGGGCGCGGGCCTGACCTGCCGGACGCTCCGCAGCAGCGAGCCCAACATGGAGGCCGCCATGTTGTCCGCCGCAAAGTCAAACAGCTGCAACTTTATTGACACTGCCGGACGCAGAGAGGCTCGAGGGGCGGGGTGGGGCGGGGCTTCAGCCTACCGGAAGGAGGGGTTGGTTAGCAGGCAGGCGTTCTCGGGGTAGGTAACGGAACTCAGGCAGATCGCAAAGCTGGGAACGCCGCTTTGATACTGACGGGCAGTCTGGCGCTCCTCGCTCGCGGCCGCCCTTCCTCCGGCTTTCCCTGCCCGCGAAGGCTACCTTCGTCCCTTTCCTTCCCACGCCCTTCCCTTCCGCCTCGTCCCCCAATCCGTTCTTCGTCGCCGAGGTCTCTTCCCTAAGCCCTCCGTTTCCCTCAACCTGCTCCTCCTCATAGGTCCTCCGTGCACTTAGGGGGCTGCTTGTCAAACACCAACGATTACTGTCAGCCCTCTCTCCGTCATCCCGCTGTAGATGTTGCAAACCTCCTTTCCACCCTAATGGTGATAATGATCAGGTTGATGATGGCGATGATACAGTTCCCATTTATGTCTACATATACACACACATGCATTTTCTGTATTGGAAGGGGAGCGTTGCCGTTTAAAAGGGGCTGGTTTCAGTCCGTAGTACAGGGAACTTTCAGGTCATCTTCGTTTTTAAGTGTCCAGTTCAGTGGCATGAAGTGGCATTATTGCTGTACCACTGCAGCCCCCGCCCACCTCCAGACCTGTTTACCTTCCCACACCGCTGCGCAAGGACTTCCCACTCCCCTGCACCCCTGGCCCCTGGCCCCACCGCTCTGCTGTGGTCTCTGTGACTTGGACTCCTGTGTAGCTTGTGTAAGGGAAGTCATACCCTTGTCCTTTGGTGACTGGCTTCTTTCACTGACCGTGTCCTCGGGATTCATCCATGTGGTAGCGTGTGTTGGTGCTTCCCTCCTCCTTATGGCTGAATAATAAATACTCCATTGTATGGACATAGCTCATTTTGTTTATCCATTGATCTGTAGATGGACACTGGCTTTGCTTCTACCTTTTGACTATTGTGAATAATGCTGCTATGAACATGTGTGTACAGCATCTTAAACAGCATTAATATCTTATTAGGCTGCTTTTCACTGTAAGAGAAGAGATTAAAGCAAGTTAATGGTAGGTAAGATAGGAGCTCAGAGACAGTGTGATGAGATTCCAGGTCTTTTTTAGTTAGTTGTGTTGGTTTTGTGACACAGCCTGAGATCTTTTCCCCCAGTGCACCCTCTTCCATCAGTGCGTGGCAAGCTTGGCGGAGCCAGAAGAGGGCTCGCTTTACCCTGAGTCCTCCCAAGGAATCTACAGCTCACCCGGCCTTTTGACAGAATGTGGGTGAAGCTGCTGGGCTCGCTGGCCTGGAATTCCAGGATCAAGAGGACCATCATTATACATTCATTCAATCAACAAATTCATTTTAAGTGCCTGTTGTGTACCACTGTGTGTGTGTGTGTGTGTGTGTGTGTGTGTGAGAGAGAGAGAGAGAGAGAGAGAGAGAGATGTGGAGTGACAGAAGGAAGAATCCCCGCCCTTGTGATGCTTCCGTTCCGTCGGCAGTTACAGCGTTAGACAGAGGTGGAGATGCCCGCCATTGCTGGTCATGCGGCCTTTCTCTGTGCATATTGTCTTAGCTGTAGGGGCTGAAAAGGTATTTTTGGGTGAACAGAGTAAAATTTAAGAGTTAAATGTTTTGATATTTGATTGTGAGAGACTGTCCTATCACCATGTTGATTCTAGGCCTCATAAGAAAAAAAAACCCGATTGTACAGATGGTGAAATCAAGGCACCAAGAGGTTGGGTGACTTGCTGGACTCGCAGAGCTTGCCCTACGCCACGGCCGCTTCTGCGCATCCCCGCTCCGCACTGTCCTCCGTGGGCAGAAACAACGGCTCAAGGACGAAGGCCCCCCTGCCATGGGTCCTTACAGGACCGATGAGCTGGTTAATGTGTGGATTTTGTTTCAATTCAATCAATACCCTAATGAAATTTTTCTTAACACAAGTAATTTAAAAATATGTATAAAAGAATAAGTGAGATGGAAGGGAGGTAGAAAGCTATGAAATTTTTGAAAAAGAAAAATAACAATATTTCTGCCCCACCAGTTATTAAAAGGCCATATATTATTAAGCCTGTCTGAACTGGTCTGGTCCTGGTGCCAAAATCAACAGACAGGTAAATGAGCTAGAATCGATGTGCCAGAAAAAAACCTTCAATACAATTATAATTTGGTTATTTATTAAAGGAAGCAGAAAAAATATTGCAGAAGTGGTATTGGAACAACTGTTTAAAGATTTGGGGAAAATGTTTTGATTATATTTTTACCTTTTACCATTTACCATTTATCAAAATAAATTTTAGATAAATGAAAGAGGTCAATGCTAACAAAGTCTTACAAAGAAGAAAATATAGATGAATATAGTTTTAAACTTAAGAGCCACGCAGTAGCCTATGTGCCCGCTGCAGGCCTGTCCTTGGGGTCCTTGTCCTGCCCAGGCTGACTCCGGACCGACCACCCTCCCCGCGTGGGCCCTGCAGTGCCCCCTAGCGGGGGTCCTCCCGCCCAGTCTCCACGGCCGGGCCTCCCGCGGAGGAAGAGCGGAGAAAGCACCGGACTTGTGGGGCTCTTCGTGGTCCACGCATGGGGTCGGCTGTGAGAGGCACTGCAACAGGAGGAAGATGGAAGTGAAAGGAAAGAAAGTGTACTGATAGAAAAGCATGGACACACGCAAGCGTTTCAGCCGTGGCTCTGAAACGGTGCATATGGACAGTCTGCCTTCCTTAAACACTGCCAGCTGAACAGTAGCCCTCGGGTGTACGGCTCGGTCCTGGAGGGTGGGTGGTCTTCTCCTACTTGAGGTAGCAGCCCCGATGCTCCACCTGGGAGTCTCCTCCTGGAGCTCTGTGCTGTGCACGAGTTGGACACAAGGTGGCAGTAATAGCACACCTGAGCTCCAAGCCCACCTCCCGCCTAGACCTGTTCCCACGCACAGGGCCTAATGCAAACTGGAAACATACGTGCGCACACACCCCCGTCCTCCAAATAAGTTGATGGCACGTTGACGCGTTGCCTAACATCAGGTGTCTGAGTTTGCCTCCTTTGCAGGAGTCCTAGGCAAGACAGGCGACACAACTTGTAGGGCCCAGTGCAGGATGAGAATTTAGGACCCCCTTCTTAAACAGCAGGCCAAGTTGCTGTTAAAAATAGTAGAATATAGAGCTGAGCTGAGACCCCGTAAGACAATACCTTGGGCTGATCTCAGGCACCTCTCCCTTCTTGCCTGGGGACTCCTCCAAAGTGACATGGGCAGCTGAGGAGCCAGGGGCCTGCTGGGCACTCACACACGCATGGCTGCCTCGTGCGGGGCCGTGGGCGCCCGCAGGGACACCCTGAACCAGCGGGGGACAGGATGGCTCCTCGAAGGTCTCCCAGAGGTGGCATCACTCCTCGAGTGGGGCATCCTCCATCGCTTTGTCCCCGGCTCTTGCTCCGCTGCCCTGATCCCTCTCCTGCTCCCTGGGAACCTACTTGCACATCAGCCTCTGTCTTGGATTCTGCTTTGCGGCTGTTGGGCTTGTGGAGGAACTCAGGCTGAGACACGAAGGTCCCGGCCACAGGCCATCCAAGTGGCACGGTTGAGCCTGCTCCTAACGGCCTCTCTAGCTTTCCCACTCCTCCTCTTGCTCCCCCAGGTCAGGACCTCTTTGTCTTTTGGGTTCCTGTCGCTCTTTTTGCATCCACTTTTTTATAACTTAACCCATCGCATTCCCCCAAAACATATCCACCCTGTTCTGCTGCCAGAGTGAACTTTATGAAACATGACGACTACCCACTTTGGGTAGCTCCCCACTGCCTACAAAATAAAGACCAAAAATGCAGCACCATTTCCCATCCCCCCAGGCCCTTCCTGCCCACCGGATTGCCCATCTTCCAAGGGTCCCCCCCCCCCCCCCCCGGTCCTTCTGCCTTTGCTTCAGACAACCTTCCTGCTCAGTTCGGTCTGGCTCGTCAAATGCTTAACTGAACACCAGGCACATGGGAACTTCTGCCATCCGAGGGGGGAGGGACAGATGGGCAGGCGAGGAGACGCTACAAATGACGGCGGCTAGTGGTGCTCGCGCCACCAGAATCCCATGGAAATCAGGGCCTTTGGCTCGTCCACCCCAGGTGAGGGGCCCGAAAATAATTTCTCAGCAGGCTAAACTATGGTGGGGTTTTGGTAAGGAGGTAGGAAAATTTGCTTTTGCAGAGTCTTGTGGAATACTAAGGTTCTGAGTGGGAGAAGTATATGAAAAGCCTTTTTATCTGTACGTTAACCCTAAAGACTGATGTCTAAACAAAGGTAATATAATTGGTATTTTGCACATGTTAAATTAGTAGTAGTGGGTATATTACTCAAAACAACAAGGCCACGTTTTCTTCCCAGCAGTTTCAAGGAGATGCTTGGATATTTGTTTTGATTTGTTGCAGACACTAGGCATGCAAAGAGGTTTTTATTTTGAGTCTCATTTTCCATCCACGTGTTCAGTATCCTCCTGACCTGAGGGCTTGGGAAAGCTGATTTCCCACCCTCTCACTCTGGTGCAGGGCCCTGGGCGCAGTGAGGCGTCGCTCATGCACTGTTCTTTCCAGTCCAGTCTCCGTGGACACAACCTGCTGGCTTAGCGTTTTATAAAAGAGTGCCTGCCTGTCCCTCCCTCCCCAGGCCCAGCGAAGGCCGTTCCCATGCTGCTGGGGTCACTAGAGGTTCTGTCCTTCCCAGAGGAGAGGTGCCAGAGTTGCCCCAAGAGGACGAGCGGGGAGTGAGGGGCTCTCCCTAAAACACAGTCATAAAGGACACGTCTTGTCCCCTTGGTGAGAAAGTGAAGTCTGTGGGGGCAGAGAGGAGGCGTGGCCTCTCTGCTTTTAGGACCAAGCCTGTTGCCCTGCACGGAGCCAGACCCAACAAGTCCCAGCTCATGACGACAGGGCTTGCTCCTGTGGCTGAAACCCAAGCAGCTGCGGTTGCTCCGCCATCCCCGGGAAGCCCAGAGAGGCGGGCCAGCCCCGTGGGAGACAGGGCCGCGGGCTCCCTGGCCTTCAGGGATCTGGAAGCGCCGCCTCTGTGGAGAAGGGGCACCCTCTGTCCCCGAGGCCTCCAAGCCCAAGGCCGGGGCCAGGGTCAAGTTGATTCTCTGCCCCTGCGCCTGTGTGGGGCTGGCTCTCCTCTGCGCGGGAGGGGCGTCTATACTGACCTGAGGCTGGATGACTCAGTGCCCCCTCAGCACCCCCCTCCCCCGCCCCTTGCCAGCTGCTGTGGCCCCAGCTGAGACAAAATGCTTCTTGTGGCTTCGGGGATGAGGTCACACCCGCTTTCTTGTGCAGGGTCCTCAGTGGACTTTCATTTGCAGGAATAAAAAGTTGATGGGAAAAGCAGCTTCTTTCTCTCACATCATTTCCCCCTTTTCTTTTTCCACATCCTACTTTTTCTAAATTCCAATCCCCAAAGAAAGGCAAAATGCTAGGAATTGAGCTGAAATGCCAGAGGCCTAAGTTAGTGGGAGGTGAGGGCAGAAACCTCTGTGGAGCCACAGTGTGCGTCCTGGTGACGCCAGCACGAGGCCACGCTGCCCTTTTCTGGAGAAGACACCTGGTCAGGGGACCCTGCGGGTCACTCGACAGCTGTGGGGTGACAGACATGTGCACCGTGGGCGACCTCGTGCCTGTGGTCCATGCTGCGGCCGGGAAAGCGCAAGAGGGAGCCAGCCTCGCTTCACGTTCCCCGTCTGCGCAAGGCTGCTCGCCGTGGCTTTCTCCGGAGACCCGGAGATCCTGCAGGTCTCCCCACCCCGCCTCCGCCCCGCGTGGGTCAGAGCAAGAGAAATGTGCCCGGGCACACCTCGTCTCCTGCTGAATTTCCCGGTTGTCCGACACACCAGGTGAACTGGAATTTCCGCCTGATTTATTTTAGAGAAGGAAATTAAAATTGCGTTTCTGGCGGTCTTTTCATCCTCTGCTCTTGGCTGCATAAACAGCGGACGTTCGCGCCTCAATAAGGGCCTTTTCATCACGTAGTTAAGTTCCTGGATTGAGTTAGACTGGCTGCGCATCTGCCTTCAGGCCTCCATCGGGGTGCGTTCCTTCCCTGGATGTGATTCACAGCGAACGGCCACCCTCAGCTTCTCTGCCCAAGGAAGAGAAGGGAGAAAAAGGGCAATGGTAACCACCCAGTCGCGTCCTGTGCGTCGGAGGCAGGCAGTAGGGTCATTAGTGTCCTGCGCAGCGAGAACTCTGATGGACACTGCCTAGAAGACGCATGAGGACACACACGACCGTTGCCCAACTCCCTCCTTTTATGGAATCCTAGGGCTGTGCCTCGTCCCTGCTGATTCCCTTCTACCGCAGGGAATGCCGGTCTTTCTCTCCAGGAACGTGAACCCCAGGAGGGCGGGGATGGTGGCGATGACAGCCTCTTCCGTTCACTTGTACCGCTCCATCGCAGGGAACAGTCCCGAGCACATAACTCAGCAAGCATCGAATGAACGGAGTTCAGTTACGTCGGGCGGTACCTGGCAGGGGACGGCAGTCAGCGAAGTCGAGATTAGACCGGCCTCTCCCACGTGTGCAGTCTGTCGTCACACGTAGGTCTGACGTCAGGCCGAGCGTCTCCCGCTCCGATTTGACCTGGTGTCTGAACGAAGCCCCAGCCTCCTGCTTTCAGTGACCCGAGGGATCTGCTTCTGGGGTTGGGGCGCGGGCAGCACCCCGGGGTTTGGGGCGCCCCGCCGGTGGACGGGCCCCGCAGGCGGGCGCTGCACTGCAGGGGACGGCGGTCCACAGCCACCACCGGGGCCTTTCATAGGGCCTCTTTCTCCCTCTAGTTGCCTGTCGTTACCCTCCATCCCTCTGAGTGACGGGCTGGGTTTTGATTCCTGTGGATTTGAAAACGAGGGCAGCTCAGAGGGGACGGGCGCCAGCCCACCTGTGCTGCTGCTGAGGCCCCGAGGGCGCAGACGGGCCAGCCCACCTGGCAGCCGGCCTCGCAGCGCCTGCCTCTGCCGGGGGCGGGCCCTCGGGGCTCTGCGAAAGCCACCGCGCAGGGCGCGCCTGCGAAGCGCTTCTGCCCAGCGCGGCCTCGGGCGGACTCCCGTAAACACGGCGCCCCGCCAGCCGCCCTTGCTACCCTTCCCACCCGGCGAGCCGCCGCCGGTTCTTCCAGCCCCCGCGGACCGGCGCGCCCTCCCGACACACGCCCGCTCCCTGACTCCCGCCGGGGCCTCGCCGAGGCGCCTCCCTGTGCATCCAGGTTCACAGACTCACCGGGCGCCCCGCACCTGCTGCAAGGGCCCGGCTCATCCGCACCCCGCTCTGCGGTGCGGTTCGGCCAGGTCCTGCGCGCGTAATCATTGCTGAAGCGTGGCTTAAACCTCTCCCCAAACCGCGCTAGTAGGGCGGAAGGTGAGGTCGCCAGGGTTTGTTCCAAAGCCACGGAGCCTGGCATCCCCTCGCCACGGGCCGTGTTCTCCTCCCGGGACACTGTGGCGGCAGGGAGGACAGACGTTTTCCTGCCTGTGTCTGACGCTCCTTCTGGAACGTAAACTAACACGGCCGTGTGGCGCCGAGGCTCACCGCGGGGCCCCGGAGAAACTGCAGCTGGGCTGGGATCCGGCTGGACCACAGGGATTCCTGGGGATGTTTTCCTGTCCTTCGTCATCGCTGCGGGAATGGCTCTGAGAACCAAGCGGAAATAATGATAGCCACTGAGATCCTGGGTTTGACGTGCAGCCCACCCGGGGCAGTGGTGACTTGGCACAGAGGGCATGGTTTTTGATGAGAAATATATTCTTGGCAGGCCACTGTCTAAGTGTCATCTCCACATCCTGACTGCGGGGACCAAGCTTTTGGACCCCGGCCCCCGGCTGGGAGGCTCACCCAGGCACAGCCAGCGCGTACTCGCTGGCCGGCACCGCTTAGTGGTGCAGACACTCCGCGTCTTCGCCTCGAACCCAGGGGCCTCCCACGTCGGCCCCCAGCACCCAGTCCAGCTACCATTGCCGTCTTTGGACTCTCGCTTTGATCGAAACAGCACTCCTTGCTTGGTGTAACCTGAGCGTCTTACTTTTCCAACAGCTCC
Organism: Pteronotus mesoamericanus; assembly: GCF_021234165.1. NCBI lineage: Eukaryota > Metazoa > Chordata > Mammalia > Chiroptera > Mormoopidae > Pteronotus > Pteronotus mesoamericanus. The sequence continues at coordinate 10,254,335 of NW_026555302.1, read as the reverse complement.
CTCTCCATCTCCTGTAGGGGATTCTCTTCCTCCATAAAGATGTTTCCCAAGAGTCTGGACGTTGGGGCCTTTCTGCCCTTCTCATTTTATACTTGCTTTCCTTTGCTTCCACTGCCACGACGAACTCCACATCTCTGTCTCCATCCAGAAGTCTCTCGTAAACTCTAGACACCCGATAATCCCACCAGCTGCCCTGGATATCTCAGTGGACACCTTCGACTCAGCATGTCCAAAACAGAACATTCACCCACATTTCTTACCCATCCTTACTTCTCATCCAAAACGGACAATGTTGATTCCTCCCCGCCACAAATGTTCTCTGCGTCTTGTGTCTATTTGTGAAGTGCCTAGTGCCCACCAGGCATGGGGCTGGGGCTGGGATCACACGCTGGACAGGAGCGGCAGCTCTCTGTCCTCCCGGAGACTGCGGTCTCACAGGCTCGGCCCGTGAGGGGTGATACCAGCAAGAAATGAGGCCAGTCACGCGCGGCTCCCACGCCCGCCCCCTGTGGCCGTGGCAGGAATGTCTCCAAGCTTGCCAGGCCTCCTGAGCCCCCAGCAAACACTGGCCTTTCTAAAAGATGGGGCTGCAAACCGGGCCCTGCCTGGGGCTCCCCTGCACGCCGGATGGCCATGGGCGGGCGCGGCTCGGTCCTCGCAGGCTTGGGGCTCCTCGCTTGGCATCTCATTCACTGTGAAGGGCTGGCCCGGGAGCCAAGGGCGTCCAACCCTGGGTGTCAGAACACAGGCGAGGAGAGTAGTACTGTGGTTGGGTGAACTTTTACAAATGAGCTGGAGTGGTGTCCTTGTGCCAGGCCGCAGGGCGGGACACACGGGGTATAGAGTAACATTTAAATACTGCACTCGGAGTTTCTAAGGAAAAAGAAAAGAAATGTAAAAACCCACTAAGTAACTGAAGGGCAGTGGCCACCCGTGGCCTTAGTTCATGTTTATTGAGTGTTTCCTATGTCCAGGCACTGTTCTCACTGAGTTACACTAATGAGTCACTTCAGCCCACCCCTGGGTAGGTGCTACTATGATCGCGTTGGACAGGTCAGGCAACTGAGGCAGGAGAGGAAAGCACCTTCCCAAGGCCATATGAGTAAGTAGGTCCTATGAGTAACTGAGGTGTGAACCTGGGTCATTTGATTAAAAGACGGGGACATATCAAGTCCCCATCCTTTGGTATTTCTCCTGGTTCCATTGGAGATAGTCTGACCTGAATGCCCACGTAGCAAGGGCCCGAGAAGGGGTATTTTTATGAAGGGGCTGTACAGGGGGCCTGTGATGTTGCCTGTTACTGTTGGGATCCGAAGAGATGTTAACGCTCAAACGCCAACGGTCATGTTTATTCCTTCAGCCTAGACTTTTCTCCCAAACTGTGAGCGTGCCATCTGAGCAACGGTCAGACATCAGCTAAGATGTGTGAATCGTCACATTAACTCGCCTTCTTTTGGAGGCCTGGGGCTCAGAGCAGACAGATTGTAATGGAGAGAGAACGGGGAGGGGCCGGAGAGAGCGGGCTGGAGGTGGTGCGTGGCAGCCCCTTCTGAAAAAACGCACGCCCTTGAAACTGTGGAAGCGTGACCTTGAAGGTCACGATCGAAGCAAGGGTACCAGCTTTCAGTGTTTCTAGTCAATTATGTTGAAACTTACAAAGATAGAAAAGAAGGATAGTAAACTGTCATTATTTAGACATAATTATTTACATAGAAACTTATGAAAATCTATAGAAAAGTGACTGGAATTAGTATGAGAATAAAAACAAAAAAATAAGGTACCTTAGAGTAAAGCTAACAAATGACATGCCAGATCCCTACAGAGACAGTTATAAACCCTTGTTGACAGAAGATCTCAGTAAACAGAGAGAGAGCCTTTTACAGATCGGAGAACTCAAGTGTTGCGACTATATCAACACTCCCTGTATAGTGTGCACGGGCTACTGTAACAGAATGCGATAGGCTGGGTGGCTTAAATGACAGAAAATTAGTTTTCTCACCGTTCTAGAGGCTTCGAGCCGGAGACTGAGGCACCGGCATGGTTGGTGCCTTCCGAGGTTTCTCTCTGTGGCTTGTAGGCGGCCGCATTCTCCCTGTGTCTTCCCACAGCTGTGCTTGTCTCTGTGTTGTCATCTCTTCTTTTAGGGCCACCGCCATATTGGATTAGGGCTTACACCTGTGACCTCCTTTAATCTTAATTGCCTCTTTAAAAATCCTATCTCCAAATACACTTACATCACAACGTACTGGGTATAAGTACTTCAATACGTAAATTTTGGAGGGACACTCTGCAGCCCATAATAGCCCCTAAATTAATCTGCAACCTAAGGACTACCCCAGCCAAATTCCAGCAAGGCTTTCCTTGGACCTTGACAATCTGAATCTAAGTTCATATGAATGAACAAAGGTCAAGTATAGGCAAAAAAATTTTTTGAAGAATGAGGTAGTAGGGTATGCCTGATTGGCTATTAAAACTTATTATAAAATTATAATAAGGCAGCGTGTGTTGGAGGAGGGAGAAGACAAACTGATCAAGGGAACAGAGTAGACGGTCCGGAAGCAAACCCGCACGTCCACACAGCAGTGGAAACTTGATACATGAAGGGAGGCATGGCACAGAGGAGGGGCACGCATGGCCGACTCCATGAACGGCGCTGTGCAGTCAGGCCTCTGTGTGAAAAAACACATTACAACTGGGTGCGTTCTTCAGACCCTGGACAAAAATAAATTCCAGGTATATTGTAAACCTAAACATGTGATAGCAAAACTTTAAAAAGCTTTTATAGGAAAATACAGGTGATTGTCTTCTTGACCTCCAGATAGGAAACTATTTCTTAAACAAGTCATAAAAAGAACAAATCATAAAGGGAAAAGCTGATAATTTAACCAAATTAAAATGTAACACTTCTGCATATCGAAATATCAGAACATTACAAGAGAAGCACAGATAAGAAGAAAATATGAGTGCTGCCTCTCTTGTCTAGAATATTACCTCATCTACCTCTAGTTGCAAGGTACTGTGCAAATGGCTGGGGATCCAGTGGCTGGGGTGTCCACGAGCCCCCAGAACCCGCTTGCGTGCCGTTTTGTGCTTGCTGGCTTCTCGATACTTGTATGCGGGGCAGAATTCCTTCTGAGACTTTCCACTCCATGGGACGATGCCCAACCAACTGAACCACGCTGGGCAGGGCTAAATGTGCGTTGTTTTAAGCCTCTACCTTTCTGGTAGTTTGTTATGCAGAAAGAGAAAACTAATACAAGCATGGATAAAAACATAATATTGATAGAAACGAAGCTAGTTGCAACAAGACAGATATACAACGTATATGGGGCCACTTACATAAAGCTTAAAGGCATACAAATGGCAGGAAATGCTATGTCCTCCTTAGGCTTATGCGCACACACGCAATGGAAGGGTAAGGACACACACGGCAATGGTAATCCCAGTTTCTGGAAAGTGTCTTTTTTTGGAAGGAGGGGAATGTGATCAGAGACATAGGCAGGGGCTTCAACAGTATTTATAGTGTTTTATTTTCTAAGCTGGGTAGAGAGACTCAAGAGAGTTTAAAATACCTTCCTCTAAACCTTTTTGTATATCTGCAATATTCCATAGCTCCTGAAAGGCCTGTCTTCAGCTTGGACTCCAGCGGAGATGGCATTGTGCTGATAGCAAACCTTGCCCACTTGACATTTCCCGAACCTGTAACTGACAGGAGGGAATGGCAGGAAGAAGCTCTGTAAAGCCCAGCGGGGGAGGGCGTGGGACAACGGAGGTGGGAGGAGATGGGAGGAGGGCCAGAGGGTTGGCGGTCTGCAGGGGGACCCTGTGGGAGCCCTGTCCCTCAGTCTCCCAGGCAGCCCCCCAGAGACCCACCTCCCAGAGACCACAGCCGGCCTCCAATGGGTGACCTCAGCAGTTCCACAGTGAGACCTTGTCATTACCCGTGGCTTTGCCCTTACATGCAACGGAACAGTTACTGCACGGCAGCCTTGCTGTAACCCTATACTCTTAGAAAACAACAATTTAAAAAAGAAAAACAACCAAACCCCAAATGTTGCTAGTTAGGCTGTTAGGGAGAATGAAAATGGCTGAAGACAATAACAACAACAGAAACCCCACAAAAGCCTGACCAGCCTGGCCTTTGGAAGAAACTGGAAATGGGAGGCTGTGACTCAGTTTGTAAAGAAAATTATTGGATTTTCCTATCATTTTTAAGCAGTTAGTCATCTTTGGGGAGGGACAGTGGGTTCTTTCTCTTCTTTGATTTATGGTATGAAGTTTGGCAGATGTTATGATACCTCAGTAGTATAGGAACCTCCAATTCCCAGAATGATTGGGAGAAGAACGTCCGACAACTGGCTTGCCAGAGAGAAAAAGGTCTTTTTTGATTTCCATGGTATAAATACACCCATAGCGGCTGACTTTGGAGTTACCAACGGAAGGCCACTGACTGCTGAGCTGGGAAGAGACACTCATCATCAGCTCTGGAAACCCACACGTGCCGGCTTCAGCATGCACCTGAGATTCCCTTCCTGCCAGGGTGGCCAGAAGCCCTGGCTGGAGGTCTCAGCCACAGAGAGGGTGACCACGGCCAGGGAGGTGGCTACTGTCAGAGACTCCTACATCTATGGCCTCTCCTGGCTCTCTCTCAGTCCAAGATGTTGAGATTTTATTATTCCGCCCAGGATGTCAAAGCACTTCTTTCATAGCCGAACATTTTTAGAGGATAAGAATATATTAAACACCTTAACCAAAACTCTGTCCCTTTCTGGAAAAGTGATAGAGGTGAGCTGTCCTCCCTCAAGAGGCCAGGGATGTAGGGCTGGTGACGGGGCCTGATTTCTGTCCAACACTTTCCCATCCTCAGGGCCTGGACGCAGGTCTCCTTGCACTCTCTGGGCACTTCATCTAGGCCTGCGTTTGGAAGCCCCCTTTGCCGAGTTCCAAGTCCCTGCATCATTGTGCTCAGCAGTACAGTGTCCTGAAGGTTCTCCAGCCTGAAGGGCATTTTCTGCGAAAAGTCAGGAGGTCTGTACTGGGTAGAATGATTTGAGTACAAGTAACATAGTAGGCTTAAATAATGAAGAAATGAACTGTCTCAGATCATGAGAAGTCCCAGGGTTGGTTAATTTGGGGGTTCGAGAATGTCATTAAGGACAATACTTATCTTCTCTGCCATCCTTTGCCCTGTTTGGCGCCTCTCGTGGTTATAGGATGCCTGCCATATTCCGGGCAAGCGTGGCAGCAGCCATTGGAAGGAAAAGGACCAAGTCTTCTGACATAGGGAAACTTTTCAGAAGCCCCATTTGACAGAAGTGGGTCAGATATCCTTTCCTAGATCACATCCTGTCAAAGAGATGGCAATCACTACGATTAGCTTCGAACAAGTCAGGGTTTACCCATGAGTCACATGGGAGAGCGGTAAACACGCTCACAAAAATGTGGCCCCGCTTGGTAGGCAACTGTGGCCCCACGGGTTCCTCTCCTGTCCTGACTCTAAGACTGGTGACTTGTACAGATCAGTTTGGTCCTTTTGGCTGATCAGAGAGTTCCACTTGAATCAGACCAATCGGTTTGACCAGAAACAAATTATGCTATGTTTACTAAATTGATTAACTTCAAGATCAATTTGTAAAAAAGTTTTTATTAAAAATCTACTTGGAACTTGGCGTTAAAAGTCACAATTATTAGACACTGGACCCACTGATATGTAGACATGGACAATTGGACTTCAAGCTCCTAATCAACTGAAAGAATAAGAAAACATTTCTTCCGGATGAACAGAGGTAAATACTTAAAAAATACATAACTCTGATTTTAAACAAGGGCGCCAAGACAGTTCAGTGGGGAAAGAATAGCCTTGCCAACCAACAGTGCTGGGACAACTGGGTATCCACGTGCAAAAGAATGGAGTTGGGCCCTCCCTCACACCATATACCAAGGTTAACTCAAAGTGGATCAGTGGCCAAATGTAAGAGCTGAAATTATAAAAAACTTAGAAGAAAACTTGTAAATCTCATGACCTTGGATCAGTCAATGTTTTCTTAAATATGACACCTGAAGCACAGGCAACAAGATAAAAAGAAATTGGACTTCATGAAAATAAAAAATGTTTATGCTTGGAAGGATACTATCAAGAAAGTGAAAAGACAGCCTAAAGAATGGGAGAAAATATTTGCAAATCATATACGTATTTATTAAGAGTCTAGTATCCAGAGTATATAAAGAACTCTTATAACTCAATAATAAATATACAGATAACCTAATTAAAATGGGCAAAGGATTTGAAGACATTTCTTCCAAGAAGATATACAAATAGCCAATAAGCACATGAAGCTATGTTCAGCATCGTGAACCATTAATGAAGTGCAAATCAAAAGCTCAAGCTATTACTTCATGCCCATTAGGATGACATAATACAAAAGACAGACAATAATAGTGTTGGGAAGAACATGAAGAAATTGGGACCCTTGTACCTTGTTTGTGGGAATGTAAAATGGTGGAGCCATTTTGGAAAACCATTTGACAGTTTCTGAAAAAGTGAAACATAAAGTCACCCCATATGGCCCAGCAATCAATTCCACTCCTAGCTAAATACCAAGAGAAATGAAAACATGTATTCAAAAACTTGTACACAAATGTTCATAGCAACAATATTAATAATAGGCAAAAAGTGGAAACACCCCACATTTCTATCAGTGGATGAATGGATAAACCAAATATGTTAAATCCATATGATAGAATATTATTTGGCCATGGAAAGGAATGAAATACTGATATATGCTACTACATGGATGAACCTTAAAACTGTAATGTTAAATGGAATAAGCCAGTCACAAAAGGTTATATATTGTATGATTCCATAGATATGAAATGTCCAGAATAGTCAAGTAGATCAGTGGATGTCAAAGGTGGAGGAAATGGGAGGTGGCTCTTAATGGGTGTGTGGTTTGTTCTTGAGTTGAGGAAAAATGTTCTTAAAGTAAATAATGGTAATAACTGAACAACCTCATGAATATATTAAGAACCACCAGATTTGACACTTTAAAAGGATGAGTTCTATGGCATGTGAGTTATATTGCAATAAATATATTTTTATGACTATCTCAGGCCTTTAGGGGGAAATAGGACAAAAATCAGTAGACTAATAAATGCTTAGTTTGCAAAATTCATAAAACTCTTTTATGACTCTGAAATTTATGCATCCCGTTTGACCCCCTCCCACTCCCTTGGCCCAGTGACCAGCTCGCTGTGTGGATCAGCGCTCCTCAACCCTGGCTGCACATTTTATAGCGACTGCGGGAGCTGCCAGAAACCACGACGCCCTGGCCTGACCCCGGCCAGTGAGTGAGAGTCCCTGGTTCCCGTCTTCCCAAGCCCTGACATCTCCTTTTATTAAACGCTCCCAGGTGATTCTCACATGCTGTCGAGACTGAGGAATTAAAGAGCAGGGAAGCCCTGGGCAGCACTGGGTCATGTACACGAGGTGGCCCTTCCGCTAAATCTCTTTCCCCCTTAAGTCAGGTTTATTGAGAGATAATTTATACATTAAAATGTATCCTTTTAATGGCTGCAGTTGCATGCCTGACAAATGTGCCCAGTCCCGTGGTGACCGCCGCAGTTGGGGTACACTGGACCGTGGCTCCCGTCGCCCCCCCATGCCTTCTGGCCCCCGTGCAAGCCCAGCGGTCCCCTCCGTCAGACGCACGCCCTAGGACGCTGTGCCCTTGAGACGCAGGTAAGGAAATGAGGGGAAAACTACTGTGTCAAGTCTAGAGCAAAGAGCAGAAAAACCTCTATATAATACTTTCTTCGGTGTTTAATCTTTTTAAAAGTACATACATCTCTCCATATACGTATGCATTTGTAGAAGAGAATTGGTGGTCATCCCTGATTGTGGGAATTATAGGAAATGCTCATCTTCTTTATATTTTTCTGAATGTTTTAGTTAGTCTACAATAATATGTTACTTTTATAATGAAAATAATGATGATATCCACAAATGGGCCATCTCTGGGCAAGCAACACACAAAGCACTTCCTGAAGACCAAGCCGCCCTCCCTTCTGAGGTTCAGGGCCGCGGCTGCAAATCCAGCCCCCGCTCCCGCCCACGCCAGGCTCCTGGCAACCGTTACCTCCAGGAAAGATGAGAAAGAAGATACTGACTAGTACCAAGATGGAGATCAAACAGGGCTGACCCAAGAGAGGAAGAAGAATCGAGGGCTTTCACTGTTGCGGGGAGTGGTCAGAGCTCCTCTGCGCGCAGGCCATGTTCTACACTCTGCTTTTGCAGGCGCATGCACCTTTCGGTCAGGGATTTGCACCACTGGGGGTTTGAATTCGGAATCCGCCCCAAAGGGAAGAGGACCCGATGGGTACAGGACACAGATGATTTATGGTAGAGGGAGTGAGCCAGCGGGTGAGCTGAGACAAGGTCTAGACAGCAGGGCCTGTTGAGGTTTGGTTTCAGTTCCTTCAGCGTCAGCAGAATCCTAATTCCAGATACCAAGACAGATCTGCCAACCAGCTCAGACAGACCCAAACCAGCCACGACCAGGTGCAGGTCTGCAAACTAGACTCGACGGCTTTAGGCTCCCTCAGAGCCAGCATGTTGGTCTATTGGGTTATTTCTTAGGGCAAATAAAATGGGAGATGACTGTAGCTGGAATACTTTTTCCTACATTTTTCTCAAATAAAAGAAGATGATATAATAACCTTTTGGATGAACCACGATTTGACCCAGCAACTCTCATTTTTCCCCCAGGTTGTTTGGCATGGGTTACACGATGACGGCCAAGTGAGGGGTTGGAATTTGTTTAAGGTTAAATTATTCCCCTGGTTTGGGTATAGGCTCTGTATCATCTTTCCATTGTTGCACAGTCAACCTCTCCAAAATCCAGCCACCTGAAACAATGACTGACTTGCTTATAAGTCTGTGGGCTCGCAGCGTGGGCCAGGCTGGTCTGGGGAGGCTCACATGGCGTTGGCAGGGCTCGCTGCTGCGTCTGGGGCTCCGGCCGGCGGGGTCAGGACCCTTTCCCCTCACGCTTGTCCGTCCTCCAGGAGGCGCTGGTGTCCCAAAAGGGAGAAGACCCTGCAAGGCTGCCAGAGGCCCCAGCTCAGTCACGTCACTGAGCCACATTCTACTGGGCAAAGAGACGCACTGAGGTAAGGCGAGTCCAAGCAGTGGAGACATCAACTTAACCTCTGGTGAGGAGGTGCTGTGGAGAGTCTGTGGCCATTTAAAATCTACCATGGACTCCCACCCTAAAGACAACACAGAGAAGCTAAAAGAACAGAAAGCTTTGGAAGCTGGCCTCCCTGTCTCCAAGACACGGCTCATCACCGGCTGCGACTATTTCCTCTGGGGCTTCCCTACAGATCTTTCTCTATTCTCAGCAGGACAGCAATACATCATTTTGCTACTGAGAAATTAACTGAGCAATGTTGGATCCCTGAGAATGTGCTCTGCTCTAAGGAACCAAATCCTGACTAAAGAAAGTTCCTAAGTAGGAAAACTTGCGGGCTAGTTAATTCAGCAGCTTAGCAATGTCATCAAAGTCCTTGATCCCTTCCATCTTCCGGTTCTGCCACCCCTGATCTGCTCTCTTTGTCTTTGGCTAGTGCCCCTTAATTTGGTTGCAAGGTGCCCTAGGGTTTCGGGCGTTGCATGAAGATGTGACGGTGTTTGTTTCTTTGCTGGGTCATGTATTCATGTTTGGAGTGAAGAAGCCGTCCCCGTGACGCTGGCCAGCAGCCTCTCGCCGCACCCCGTGACCTCCGTGCATTGCATGCTTTTGTCTGGAGCAAGGCCAATGTGACAGGGCATTAGGGTTACTCTGGTTGGCTCGGATCAGTCAGAACCCGCCTCCTGGAGCAGGAAATGGGCCCGCATGTACCTGAAGCCCAAGTTTGGGAGGAGGTGAGTGGCTATCTAAATAAAACCGGGGTTCTCTTGGAAAAGAGGAAGGGGAGGCAGACAAAACAGTGTGGCCCCCATGATTAGGCCTGACATGTTTGGGGAATTGTCCTTGGGCATCTTAAGGAAAAAATTTGTCATGATGGAATTTCAGGTAACATATTGTGGACCTTGCAACACCACAGGTAGCGAGGGGAAAAAAGAAGACACTGCCCCCCTTCTCCAGAAGCTCACACGGAGTTTAAGGGGCCCCGCCCAGACACGCTGACGAGCCTGTCAGCAACAAGGGTCTTGAAACGAAGGGTGGGCGCTGAGAGGAAGCCTCGTAACCCAGGTGCCAGCTGGAGTCCCCTTTCTTGGAGTGAATTGTAATTGTTTCCAGCCTTCATCCTCCAATCTTGGGAAATCCTACCACCTTGGGAAATCCAAAGCGTCCCTGTCCCAGCCCGTTCCCGGCTCTGATGCCTGTGAATTCTGTCCTGGGCAGGGTGTAGGGGCTTATGGCCCAAGCACACGAGCGTCTGGCCTGGATCCCGGCTCCCTCTGCGCGCCCGCCCGGTGTCTGCCCCTCCCGGCTGTCTCCTCCACTTTGTGCAGCGCTGACCGCCCTGTGCGGCCCAACTCCTTTCCTTCGGTTTCTCATTCTCCCCCTTCAAACCAGTCAAAAGCAGCATCTCAGTCTGTGGGGGACTTAATCCAAGGCTGGGGGCATCAAGGGAGATTTGTATAAAGAAAAGCAAACACTTTCGTATTGATTAGACACGATTGTTAAAAGTAAGGCAGCTTCTAAGGAATATCTCAGGGGGCCCACTCCTCCCTAAGCCCCAGCCTGGGGGGCTTCATTTCCCCGAAATCTTTGGAATTTTTTTCTGTTTCCATTACCAATTCCTATTCATGCTAGTTTAGCTTTTTGTGTGTGTCTTTTTTTCATTATAAGCCTGCCCTTAGGATTCCAAGTATTTTACCTAAACAAATAGAGTTACCTTCCTAACAGAATCTCTGGGGCCAGCTGCTAGAAAACTAAAGATTTTGAACATCCTACAAAGCAACTGACCTTCACCCTTCAAAAATGTGTAGGCGGTGAAAGACAAAGGAAAGCATGAGGAACTGGCCCAGGCTCAAGACACCAAAAGGCCAGGACAGCTAGATGCCAGCAGCTATCCTGACCTAGATCCCGAGTCAATAACAGTTGTTTTTTCTTCTTTTGTGATAGAGGGGGGATAATTGATGGAATCTGAGCACAGCCCATAAATGAGACAATACTATTTTGTCGATGTTAATCTCCTCATTTTGATCGCTCTATCCAGGTGATATGTAAGGTGCGTCCTTGTTTTGGGGAACTATTTCACACTGAAGGGTGCTGGGAGTCTCCAGGGGAGACCTTCCTATTTAAGAAGCAGGAAAGAAGGTGCAAGGGAGAGGAGACACGTGTGGGGCCTGGGGGACATTCTGGTTCACACCACAGTGTCACCTGTGGGTAGCTGGCCTCCGTTCAGGGGTGGACAGAAGGATGATTTGAGGTTGTAAGGAAGGCAGGGCAGAGAACTGTGCACCCACCCAGACTGGGGTGCAGGTGTCGAAGACTACTTTCTGGGGTACACAAGAATAAACAATGATAGTAATAATTACGACAATCATAGCAGCTATTATTTATGACTCCTCGTTGTATCCCTGGGACAAGTAGAAATCTTTTACATGTATCAACTCATTTAATCCTCACCACATTGCATTATTCCTCTTTAAAGATGGGTAAACTGAGGCAGAAAGAGGTTAAGTCAAAGGTCGTTTGCAAGGAGCAGACGCAAGCTTCAGATTCCGGCAGTCCAGCCGGACGCACCTCACACAGACTCTGGGGCAACTCCTTGGTCACCCCCACCTCTGCTGTCCTCTTCCTGCTGCTCCGTCACCGCTCACTGTGGACTCGAGTGACCTGAGACCAAGGCTCTTTCCATCGTGTCGTGGATGTGCCCTCAGGCAGGTGGCGGGGTGGGGAGAGCGGCGCCGGTTCACAGGAAGGATAAGGGTCTGTCCATCTGATGCAAAAGGGGGATGGGCATGAAGGGGCGCCCTGCGCTTTCGAGGCGGTGGGTGGGTGTCCGGCGAGCTGGGGAGCTGAAGGCGCTGGGCCTGCCCTTCCTGCCCTCAGCCGGCTGACCCCGCCACTCCCCTCCGTGAGCCGGTGGCCGAGAGGCTCTGTCCCCGAGGGACTGCTCACACCCATCCGTGCAGAGGGCCTCTCCCTACGTGGGAGGCCGCCCCTGCCGAGCGCCCAAAGCCAGGAAAAGAAACTTTGAAAACATGCTCCCAGCCAGGAGACCTGCGAGTATTAATTCAGTAGCCTTCTTCTGGAGCTTCTTATTGCTCTTTACTTCCATTTACTGGGGTCACATTGGTTCGCAAAACCATACAGGCTTCAAGTGTGCGACTCCATAAAGCATCATTGCTCGCTGCACTGCGCACCCCCCTTCGCCCACCCGCACCCTCCCCCACCCCCTTCTCCTCTGGCTATCACCGCACTGTCGGCCGTGTCTATGTGACATATATATCTCTGTTTTTTTGCTTAAATGGAAACAGTACTTTTAGTGGCTAAGTATTTTCCATCCCGTTGTTAGAATGAGCTGCTGAACTGAGCTCCTGCCAGTAAAGAGAACACCCAGGAGGATCCTGCCAGCTCCTCCCTTGGCCCGGCCAGGATTTAAACCCAGGGAGGGAAGCCGAGGAGCGGAGAGAACGGGGCGAGGGACGGCCGGTGCCAGGGCCGGGGGGCGGGAGACTTGGACGGACGCCGCGCCCGGCAGCCTCCCAGGTAAGAGCGCCGATCTCCCAGGGCTGTACCTGTGAGACGGGTCGGTGGCCCGGTGGGCGCAGCTCTGGCCGTGGGGACTGTGTGACCAGCCTCCCGCACCTCCCCAGGAGGGAGGCCAGTTAGGAAATACTGCCCAGGGCCCGAGCGATGTGTGCTTAGCCAGCGGGTCCACCTCGGACCAAGGGCACTCCTCTTCTTCCCTGGCTCCGTGCGTCCGTGTGCCGGGGAGGTTTCCACCCGGCGCAACGGACGGTTGTAGAAAACGCTCCCTGTGGGTCTGGCACGTTCTTCTCCTCTTTATGTAAGATGATGTCTTTGCTGGCTTCTTCCCAGTGTCAAAGGCCTCTCTTTTGGTCATGTATCTCTGTGGCACTGTTTATATATATACATATATTTAATTGCAGTTACATATATTATATTAGTGTCAGGTGTACAACCTAGTGATTAGACATTTATGTGCCATACAAAGTGATCTCTCTGGTAAGTCTAACATGTTGTGTCTCACTTTGTTTTGTTAAAGGTGCTCAAGTTCATTCTATTTTTATTTTCACAGAACTTACTACAGCTTTTTTCCCTCCACCATCTCTCCCCTCGCACACCCCCCACCGCCGCCCCCGCGCTCTCCATGCTCCTGCCCTTGTCCCTGGGCTCGTTCTTTCTCTCTCTCTCTTTCTTTTTTTCTGTGCGGTCCCTCCACCCATGCCGCACTTAAAAAAAAAAAAAAACCCTGAAATAGAACTTTTGTTTAGTTGTGATCAGGAAACTATGATAACTCTCCCTGTCTCTGGCTTTCGTAAATACCAATTAGCTATGAACTTTATTCAAACACTTAATTTTATAGGCTTTGCTTCTCTTTGTGAGATGACCTCTTTTCCCCAAATTCTCATGCTCTTATCCTCACAATGCCTCAAGGAAGACATTTAGAAACATATCAAGGCATGATGTGGTGCACTAGTTTTTGGAGGTCTTTTTAATTTATCTATTTATGTTTGCGGTCGGGAGAGAGCTGGGGGGAGGAGAGAGAAAGAATGAGTGAGAACAGTCACTTCAAAGCGCAAAACTTGAGTTGCTTATATTAGCATTTGAAAAAAAACACATCCTAACATAAAAATAGCAAACTACCCCCATCTGGACGTCTGTGAGCCAGAGCGCCGGGAGCCCCGTGAGTGTCTGGAGCCGCCTGCTCTGGGAGGAGCCGGAGCATCACCCAGGTGTCCGGTGACACCTGCTGAGCCAGGACTGCAGGCCGGTGGCTGGCAGGGCACAGGATGTGCGTGGAAAGACTCGGTGATTTTTGGCACTTGGGTGTTTTTGAACTCAGGGTCAAACAAGGTGAGGGTGTTTGGAAAAGGGACTCAGGAAGGAACAGAGAGTAGCAACATCAGCCCAGAGAGGATGAGGAGACCCACCGGCCGTGGTTTCGCGCTGGCGATCTCCAGCTCCGCTCTCCCATGGCACACATAAGCTAATCACTAAAATTCTGCGGCACACCAGAAAACGTATTGTTTTGCTGATCTGACCAAAAAAATAGGTATACGTTTGATTCATTCACACCAGACGGCTATTGTTGTGTTGCCTGTCATTTTTTCAATTTGACAATCTAAGGGAAAAGAGGCCAGTGCTTCTGACTAAATAGCCAGGCACTGCGTGTTCTAAACATGCTGGTGGCCCACCAGTTGGAAATCGCTCTTTTATAGAGCTTTAATTCCTGCTGTGTCCCCACGTGTGTGGGCCGCAGCTGGCTCCTTAAAGAGGGGACTGGGGAAGAATGACCTCATAGCACTCGTGGCTTCTGGCGTCTGTTCCGGCCGGGTCTGTGGTCTGGAGTGTGGGGGACCGAGTTCCGGTCCTGAGGCAGCGCCTGAGGAAAGCCTGCCCAGGCCGAGTGGGAACCCGCGTCCCCCCTGGCTCAGTCGGGAGCCTCGGCCCCTGTGGGGCCTGGATTCGGACGGCAGAGCGCAGCGAAGGGTCTGCGTCTGTACCGAGGGCCGCCGGCCTGTGAGCGAGCGGGGACACCGAAGCCTCAGGCCGATGCCCCACAGGCCAGGGCTTCGCTGGGCTTCGCCGCAGCAGCCTGGCTGCTGAGGCCACTGGCCGCTGTCTCCACCAACAGCCGCGCCAATGCGAGCTGCGGTCCCAAAGGCAGACCCAGAGAGGGCGGGTGGAGCCGCGCAGGCCCTTGGAAATGAGCAAAGAAAAGCCTCTCCTCTTTGCCAGAAGGCCGGCATTTAAAGTTACTTCTGCTTGTGGAAAGGCACCCATCAAACTAAGGGAAGGGACCGCAGCCTCTTCATCGCGTCCCCCGTCGCTGCTCTTCAGGGGAAGCCGGGTTTGCTGGCGGGCGCCCCGCCGCGGGCAGGAGGCTGACCGTGTCCGAGGCGACCTGTAGTCGTCCCGGCGACTGGGTGTCGATTCAGCACGGCTCGGGGTCCTTGAACATACGCCCTGTGCCCATGTGATCGTGGGCCTCTGCGTGAACCCGTGCATTCCCGAGAAGGCAAAGGGAAGGTCTCTTGTGAGAAAGGGGTTTGTTCTTGGGGGGCGAAACGACATCTTTGCCCCGCATTTTCCGGAGGACCCTTTAAAATGCTTGGCACAGGGGCACACATGTGGCAGGCGCTTAGAAAATGGCGCTGTCCTTGCCCTCACCTGTGTGAGCCTGTGCAAGGCGGGTCAAGGTTCGGCTGACAGCACAAAGCATCCGCAGCCGCCTGTGGCCCCCCGGGCAAAGGGACTGAGTGCTGAGGCCGAGGCCCTTGTCGTTTCCAGCAGACTTGGCGGGAATAGGTCTTCAGGGAGAGGGGCGTGGCACGGTGGGGCGGGAGTCATCTCCAGATACGAGGGTGCCTACTGGATGTGTGCCCTGGAACTGGAAGAGTGAGGGGACAAGACGCACAGAAAGGGACCACCTTAATTACGCCTGGTCCCACAAAACCAACTCCTCGTTCTCGCCCACACCTGGCTGCCCCGCATCCTAGACGGACGCCTGAGCAGATTTTCGATGTGGCGGAGGCTAGAAATACAAACATCCCTACACGCCCCGGGGCTAACTGGAGTGGGACCCAGCAGGGACAGAGCCGCCTGGGCATGGCCACGCTTGCGTCCCTTCATGGCCCAGTGACGCCGCCCTGTCATGTGGGGACAGAGTATCTTTTGAAGCGACCCCGCTGGAAACCCTTGATAGCGCGGTTTTTCTAAAACCCCAGGCAGTGCTCCTGTTTGCTGGGGTTCACTGAGGAGGCGGGCGGAGGCAGCGGGGGAGCCGGGGAGCCCTGGGCTCCCGCAGGAGGACCGTGGCGGCGGCTGTGGAGTTGGCCGCCCCCTCTCTGGTGTCAGCGGTTTATTTTATTCCTGGCCAGGGGGGGTGTCCTTCTTTGGGGGAAATGGGGTGGCACGGAGGCCATTTGTCCTGGGATTGGAGAGGGTGGTCCTGGGCGGACTGGGGGCCCATCCGCCTCCTCTGGCCACGCTTGGTCAATGCCTGCTCCTGTGTTTCCCAGGAAGGGGACTCCCCAGCTGAGACGTGACCAGGGCCCAACTCCCCATGGGGGAGACGCGCATTTGTCCTTACAGGGGGCATGCTTGGCTCTGCTCAGGGGACGTGCAGGCGCAGGATCCAGTTATTGAACGATTAACACCTAACTGAGCACGTAGGATGCCTTGGGTCTCCTTTATTTTGAGGAGAATCCCTCTCCTCTATGCAACAGGACAGAGGACACTCTGGTCTTCCCCTTCAGTTTTCTCATTTGGGGGAGTACATGCAGCAGAGAGGGGAGAACACAGACGTGGGAATGGATGGACCGGCCTTTTATCCAGCTCTGGCTGGTCAGCCCTGTGTCCTCGGGCAGGTCACTCAGCCGCGAGAGCATCTGTAACAAAGAGTGATATCTGTAGACTCCTGGGATTTTGCAGATTAAATGAGAATGATGTCCATGAAGTATTTGGCATGGAACCCATCATGTAATGAACATGCAAAACACCCAGTGGCTATTGCAGTTCAATACGCAAAGTATTCCTTTGGCCAGGACTGTGCCATGAGGCTGGGGACACGGAGGGGACCCACACGGTCATGGCCACTGCCATCCCTGAGCTGGTCCGGGAACTCGCACACAGATTTGGGAGTGTTTGGCTGGAAATTCAAGCCACAGGGGTAGATGTGGCCACCAAGAAGGAAGACACAGAGCGCAGATACCTGTACACCTGCGACAGCAGTGTGTCTCAGAAAGAACCAGGGGACCGTCCACCCAGCTCGCCGTCAGCGTCACACGCCTCAAGGAGCCTTTCTCGAAAAAGCAACTTCAGGCAGCACGCGTCCTGGGGCTCAGCGTGCCCCTGCCCTCGCCTGTCCTCACTGCCCAGCACCCCTCCTGCAGTCAGGACGAGGGGGTGGTCAGGCGGTGAGAGCGAATCCTGGGACCCTGGTGTCCTGCGGGCCTCCCGCCAGTGAACCCCCTTTGCCTCACATGCTCCCGCAGCACTCACCCCACTTTCTGTGAGAAACGTCCTCACAGAGTAAGCGGTCCCATTCGGAAACTCACCACCCGCCTTGGCCCTGGTCTGCCCCCTCCCCCTCCCCCCAGCCTCGGGGAGCTCTGCCTGTGGTCTGCCCCGCCTGGGAGAGTGGTGAGGTCATCCTTTCCCTAGGCCGCTGGTGCCTCCTGCCACGTGTCGGAGGGGGAGCCAGGAGCCGTCTCCTGTTGCCCTTACCGTAGACAGACAGAGCCGGCTGGGGCGAGGGTTCCCCGTCTGCCCGTCTTCTTTCGAGCAATGACTCTGCCCAGGAAAATCTGAGCTCAGCGAGTGGCGCGGGCAAGGCTGTAATTAGCGAGGACATCTTGTTACAGCCTGGGACAGGGACACCCCAGGGCCCCTGCAAGGGCTTCTGGGGTTTCTCATATTCCAGGCTTCAAAAAACAAATACCGTGAGACTGGGCTGCATGCGGCCTTGTGGTTTATGGCAAGAGCCTGGCTTTTCCGCGGTGGTTCAGAACGCCGTCTGCGTGCCGTTTCTGCCTGAGAGCTGCGAGCCCGGGCTGGGCCTCGGGGTGGGGCGCAGGAGGGGGCGGAGGGGGCCGGGTCTGCGCTGTAGCCCTGCTGTTGCCCGGGAAGGGGGTCTTGGGCCATGGAAACGCACGTGCTGCCTTATACCAAGAAGGCATTTTGAGATCAATCTGTGCAGTTTTGGGGACGGCACATGAGCCCTGGGGGTTAACAGCTCCTCGAGGCGGCCCAACGAGGGGGCGCTGTGGCCTGGGGCTGAGTCTGTGGCCTGGCAGGGGCCTTGCGTAGTCAGGGGCGCTGGCCTCATGCCTCTGAGCCCGTCCCAGCTCAAGGGCAGGCAGGGAACCAGTGTGGGACAGCGCCACGGCACCGGGCTGAGCTTTGGAAGACAGCTGGTGTGAAACAGCATCATTGTTATCCTACGCCGGGCCTTGCGCTGGCTCGCCTCACCTCTCCCAGCCTCTGGCAAAAGTCTGGAGCCGATTCGAGCTTTTCTGTTGCTCCTGGTGTGGAAGAGAAGCCTCTGGGGAGAGGCAGGCCCATCCCCACAGCAGAGCCTCGGGTCCCACCCGGCCACGTCTTTCTTTGCCCTCGGCTCAGGCCCGAGGCTGGAATTGAAGATGAGCAGGAGGGGGCGGGGGGCAGAAGACGTCCTGGTGCTCCCGCCCCGCCCCATCCAGGACACACACACTTGCAGTGCTGCCACCCCCCGGCCCGTGCCGTCCGAGGCAGGGAGGTGGGGGTCCGAGGGGAAGGGAAGAGGCGCCAGTGGTTACCGGGGCTGAGGTCGTCCCCTGTGGCTTTCAGATGGCCTTGCTACGGGGGCGCCCCCGCCGCCCTTGTGGGAACCGCGTGTGGTGTTGTCAGACAGCCCTCACTCTGTTCTGCCCGCTGCGCCTCCTCCGGTGCTTGCCCACTGGGGCGGCCCAGTCGGCTGAGCTGGGGGTGCACTCAGCGCCCGCCCTCGGCTGCCTGTTTTCTGTGGCAGGACTCACCGTTGTCGCCCGGACGCTGGGGTGCAGGCCTCCGCCGCGTGGCCTCCTCCAATGTCCTCTCTGCAGCCTGCTCCCGGCGAGCACGCGCCTCTGATTCCTCTGGGCAAGGGGCCGGCCCAGGTCACTGCCCTCCACCCCTGCACCCCCACCCCCAGCCCCTTGAAATGGGCGGGCGCTGCTCACCCACCGCCCACACCCCGCGAGCGCAGCAGCTGACCCGCCGACACCCTGCTGCGTCTGCGTGCGTCCAGGCCAGCTCCTGGGATGTGGCCAGCGCTCCGAAAAGGTGAGCTCGCCTTCGCGTCCGCACCCACGCGGCGCGCTGGCTGCTCGGAGGAGCCGGGAAGGGGTGCGCGGGGAGGGCCTCTCCAGCGCCGTGCCGTTCAGTTCCCAGCGGTGAGCTGCCCTGGGTGCCGCGTCCAGGACGCGTGCCCAGGAGATCATTTAAGGCAGGTAGCCGCGCCTTGGTCTCCCTCTCTGTAAAACAGGGGTAATAATAGTAAATCCCATGAAGGTTGCTGTGCAAGTGAGGTGACAAGTGTGGACGGCCCGGAACAGTGCCGGCCCACGGCCCGCATCCTGCGCCCTGTGCGCGGCCGCGATTGCGGCACCACTGGCGGGAGGGGCGCACTGGGGTTGTTGTGGAGACGGGGCGGCGGGGGCGGGGGGGGGGGCCTGGCGCACAGCGGGGGCTCAGCGCCAGACCCTTCTCCTTGCTCCTGTCAAAGTGCAGGCGAGTGCAGGGCGAGGAGCGCCAAGAAGGGCCTCCCCGGAGTGGGAACAGGAAGCAAAGGCAGGAGGCAGGAGCGTGCAATGCGTGAGGACAGAGCGAAAGACAGCGCAGTTCGGGTCCTCAGGAGATGCAGGGTGAAGTTTTTCTGCTGGTTTCTCAGCTTCCTGTGGACTCTCAGAATCTGCTTAAAGAGGCTGGTTTCCATCCGCAAATCTCTATGGCTGTTTTTGCATTTCTTCTAGATACAGGCCTGCTCCTCCTCGTCTCTCCAAGGATGGGTCATCGGGGCATGTCCTGCGTCCCCCTGGGGCTCCTATTTGGCTCCGTGCTCCTGGCGGCCTCGGCCCCGGCCACTCCCGAGCCTCCTGGCTGCAGTGACAAGGAGCAGCATCAGGTGACCGTCAGCCACACCTACAAGATTGACGTGCCCAAGTCCGCGCTGGTCCAGGTGGAAGCGGACCCTCAGCCCCTCGGGGACGAGGGGGCCTCACTCCTGGCCCTGGGAGAGGCTGGGGAACAGAATGTCATCTTCAGACACAACATCCGCCTGCAGACCCCGCAGAAGGACTGTGCGCTGGCGGACCCCGTCCGGGACCTCCTGGCCCGGGTGAGGAGGCTGGAGGAGGAGGTGGCGGAGGTGAAGGCGCGGTGCCACGCCCAGCGTTGCTGCCAAGGGGCTGCCGGTGAGCTCGCCGCCCCCGTTCGTTCAAGAAGCACTTCGTGAGCCCCTCTGGGTTTCCTTGGGGGACTCGGCACTGGCAGCGGCTGCAGGGGCACACGTGGCCGGCGGGGAGGACAGGGTGCGGGGTGCCTTGCAGTGAGTCTGAACTCCTGGGTTAATGCCTCCTGACGAGCGGGCCGCCGGGTGCCGCTTTACCAGCAGAGCCAGCCTCTTCTGCTGGGGAAAGCGATGGACTCGAGAGGAAGGAGCAAGACAGGACTGGGGACAAGTCTCAGTTCTGCTACTTCTTAGCTCTGTGACGTTAGGCAAATTCCTGTTTCCTAAAGTGTCCAGTGAGGGTAATTCAGTCAGCCAGTCTGGTTCTGAGAACCACAGATGATGTATTTAAGACATCATCTGGCCCATAGTAGAGAGTCGGCAGATAGTTTTTTCCCCCCTAACTTTTTTAAGGACCTTGAACAGTGGGGGCTGGTGGGGAGGGCTCAGAGGGGGAGGGCCGCTTTGCCTCCCCTTGTGGGGTCAGGGGCAAATTTGTCTTCCTGACTGAGCCGAGTGAGAGGAGGCTGGGCATTAAAGAATAGCTGAGAGTAAAATTAAGGAGTTTGGGGACTGCTGCTGGGAGGAAAGACCCTGGGCTGGCGGCTCCCGCCGTGCTGGGGGGACGACACCTCTTTGGCCAGGAGAGGGGCGGCTGCTCTGTCTGCGTCCCCAAGCCCAAGGCTAAAGAGAGGTCTGCTGGGGCGGCAGGGGCGGGGGCGTCCTGATGGGGCCGAGACCCCTCCAGGCTGGGCAGGGAGGGGGTCAGCCGCTGGCGGGGCGCCTGGAACTGCTCGCTCCTTTCCTGCTCGGCCTCGTTAACGTGGGCCCGGGGGCATGGGAAGGAGGCACTGGTGGAGCTCACGTAGGTTTGGAAATCGCTGTTATAATATCTTCTAGCAAGTAGCCCACTGCACAGGCCACGGAAATCTCCCCTCCCCAGACAAGATTCCTTTGCGGGGAAGGTGGGCCGTTCTTTTACTCTCCCTCAGCAGGTTTGCTGCTGGTTTGCTGAGGGAGGTGTGGGGGAGGGGGTTGAGTTTGGACCCCTCCTTCCACACCCTGTCCCTGGGCACACCGGCAAGGCCTGGTCTGACGGGAACTGAGGTGCCGGGCAAAGACGGCAAAGACGGCAAAGACAGCAAAGACAGGTGCGGGGGGCGGGGGTGGGGGCAGGGGTGGAGGAAGGCGAGGGCGGGGGGCGGGGGTGAGGGGGAGCAGCATGGTGTTTCTGTCTTTGAACACCCAGGATGCCTGCAAAAGAAGCAAGGAAACATTTTCAATTACAGTTTACATTCAATGTTACTTTGTATTAGTTTCAGGCGTGCAGCGTAGCTGCTTAGACAATCGTATGACTTTACAAAGCGTTTCCCCCAATATTTCCAGTACCCTTCCCCACCACGGGCACCGTACATAGGTATCACAATATGTTACTGACTGTACTTCCTATGCTGTACTTTATATCCTCATGACTGTTCTGCAACTACCAATCTGTGCTTCTCAATCCCTTTCCTTTTTTTAACAGAAACTTCCCAGGCCGATCCAAACAATGCTGAGCGGCCCTTCACATATATTTCCACGCGTCCCATGTATTACTCACAGAGCTAGACAGGAACGAATCAGCGGGGAACTGCCCTGGGGGGTGGGAGGGGTCTCCGCGGAGAAAGTGTTTTCAGGAAGGAGAGCAGGTGTTCAGCTGTTTTGCGGGGCTGACTGGCCTACCCACGCCCCCCTCCCCCGCCCCCCCCGCCGACCGCAGCTGCTCTTGCTGTCCAGGATCAGAGAGGGGAGCCTGGCTAATCCCTCCTCCCACCCTCGCCCCCGGCTTCTGGGCTACTTTGTATGTAGCTTCTGCAGGTCCACTTCCCCAGGCTCCAGTTTGGGCTCATTTCCCAAGGACCTGGCCTCGCTAGGCCCAGCCCCCTCCAGCCAGGGTACAGCGGGCTCGCCCAGCCTGGCGCTCACCTGCCCACCCAGGAGCCTGGCCCGTACTCAGTCCAGGCTGGAGCAAAGGCACCATCCTAGGGAGGTGCCGAAGAGTGACCACCATGAAGCGGGGGGAGTGCCAGACGGTTCCCGTGGGCACCTGGGATGGGCATGGGAAGGGAAGGGGGTTCCTTTTTTAGGCAGAAAAGGAAGAAACGGTCGTGGATTTCACAGGCCAGAGTCTGGCCCAGGTTGGAAGGGGCAGACCCCCTACGTCCTCCTGTGAAAGCGTTCCGCAGGGCCTTCCCTCTGGGCTCCCCAGGGACGGAGCCCCCCCTCCCGCCCCCCTGCCGCCCTCAGCTCTGTCCCCTCTCGCTGGCAGGTGTGAGCCACCACTGCAGCGGCCACGGAACCTTCTCGCAGGAGACCTGCAGCTGCCGCTGCGAGCCGGGCTGGGAGGGCGCTGACTGCGCCACGCCCGCCTGCCCCGGGAACTGCAGCGGGCAGGGCGTGTGCGTGCAGGGCGTGTGCCGGTGCCACGAGGCCTTCACCACGGAGGACTGCAGCGAGCGGCGCTGCCCCGGCGACTGCAGCGGCCACGGCTTCTGCGACACGGGCGAGTGCTACTGCGAGGAGGGCTTCACGGGCCCGGACTGCGCGCAGGGTGAGTGGGAGCCTCCGCTGGCCCGGGCGTGCACGGCCTCGGGCACCGGGCAGCCACCAGTCAGTCACCTCTGCCCTCGGAGGGGCGCCGGCCTCTGCCCATCAGACCCCCCGGAGGGCTCCTTAAAGCACAGGTGGCCGCGCCCACCCCAAGTTTCTGACTCAGCAGGTCTGGGGTGGGGCCTTAGGATGCGCATTTCTAGCAAGTTCCCAGGGGATGCTGCTGCTGCTGGTGTGTGGACCGGTGGCCTTATGTGACTGAGTGGCTGTGTGTGTGCGCGTGTGTGTGCACGTGTGTAGGGGTCCATGTTCACTCCCAGCCCTGCCCAGCCTCCCCGCCCCCCACACCCATTATGGCAGCGTTTACGTGTACAGCGGGTGTCCGACGCGTGCCCACTGGGCGTGGGCCCCAGCCCCCTCACCATCTCCCCTCCCCGTCCTGCCGCAGTGGCCGGCCCGCAGAACCTGCAGCTGCTCTCGGGCTCGGAGCACTCCCTGCTGGTGGGCTGGCGGCCCTCGGCGGAGGCGGACCACTACCTCCTGGGCTACCACCCGCTGGGGGAGGCGCTCTCTGGGCAGCCGGTGCACGTGCCCAGGGAGCAGCACAGCTACGACATCCGTGGCTTGCTGCCTGGGACCGAGTACGTCGTCACCCTGCGCAACGTGAGGAAAGGCGTGTCCAGCAGCCCCCAGCACCTCCTGGCCACCACAGGTGAGGGGCGCCTGGGCCCACGCTTCCCAAGGGTGGCGCTGTCCGGCCTGTTTCTCCTCATCGGCCCCCGCCAGCGCCCTTCCACTGGCCAGGCCGTTGTCCGGGGTTGGGGCTGCAGAGAGAGCCGCTGCCGGCCTTGGGGCTGGGGAGAGGCCCGGGTCCTTGCTGCCCTCCCCCGGTTGCTGAGCCCTCCTAGTGGCGACGGAGCCTGCCGCACGGGACCCCCTGAGACTGAGGGTCCGATGGCCCGCGCCCCCCCACAAGCAGCCACGCGCCTGTGTCCCCAAGTCCTGGCAGAGCCTCCGAGGCCACCCCGCAGGTTTGGGTTGGGAAGAGCGTGGATCTATGAAGCTGCCCATTAGACAGATTGAGCTCAGCAGGAAAGTGGGAAGAAACAGGGCAGTTGAAGAAGGTGTAATGGACAGGTTATTTACGAAGGGGCGGGTGGGGTTTGGGTGGTCTAACACCCTAGGACTGGCCTCCCTGGGATCCCCCCGGGCTGACGGGGAGGAGGTGGGAGTCGGGGCTGAGACCCAGCGAGAGCGGCAGGAGAGGGCCGCCGCCGAGGCGCTTTCGGTCACGGGGTGCCGGCTGTCGCTGTGTCCCCCGCAGGGGGTGAAGGAGTTCGGTTGCCTGAACTCTCTTTCCTGCCCTTGGACTCTCTGGTCGCTCTCACCAGTGGAACCCACCAGAAGCCAGAGGGCAAGGGGGCCTGGACGATCCCAGGGGTCAGAATCTGGGGTACAGAGCAGCATGGACGACGGATCTGGAGGAACAAACGGAGTCTCCAGGGCACCCCCAAACGCTGCCAAAATGCTTGGAAGGACAAGCATCTCTATTTACTCCTTAGAAATTCTTGTTTCCTCATGGAAGGTCCTAAAGCTGCTTAGATCTTCAAGGGCTTGGAGAAACCTTATTGTCTAAGTGGTTCTGATTCATTTCTTCATGCAGCATATTTGATTGAGCAGCCACTATGTGCCAGGCACTGTTCTAGATGCTGATTAAAGTGAGCTGCCTCCATCCCGCCCTAAACTCCTGGGGAAAGATCCAGAGAGACCCAGACGGGTGGGCCTTTGGCACACAGTGTCTGCAGAAACATCTGGCTGCCTGTCGTCCTATTTGGTGGTCGGGGGTGGGGAAGGGGGTAGGGAAGGACTGGAAAGGCCTCGAGGGACTTGCCATCCTGGGGGCACAGTTTCATGTCGCCTCTGTCGGCGCCCTCCAGCCAAAGAGCCCCTCTGAAACGTCCCTGCAGCGGAACAAGCTGCATTCATGGGTGGAAGCAGCAACGGGGAGACGGCCTGCCGTGGGGCCGTGGGCGTCGAGGCATTCGAAAGACCAGCGTGGAGCACGCGCTGGGCTAGGTGACCCGGTAGGATGTAAGGAAGCAAGGCTTTGCACGCGCTCGGGAGGTGGGGGGACTCCATGACGGCAGCCCGGGGACCTTCGCCTCGGAATGGGTGGCCTGGGGTGCAGTCCCGGACGTCGGTTAGGAGAGAGGTGGCTTGGCCTTTGTAGTCGTTTAGACGGTGTTGCCGTTTTTGCCTGTGTGCAGACGTGATCACGCAAGGTCTTGATCTGTCGCGGCCACAGAGCGGCCGTCTGATACGATGTCCTGCGAAACGGTTTGCGTCCAACGGGAGAGCACCAGGGCCTGCCGGCGAGAGCGGCCGGCGCCGAGCTCGGGGGCGGCGCCCTCACTCTCACCGCCTCTGCCTTCAGGCAGGACAGTGTCCCAAGCCTCTGAAGAGCAGGCGTCTGTTCTGTTCTGGACTTGGTTTCTGTCCCACTTGGCTTCTTGTTCTAGGGACGTAGGACCCGGCAGTGGCGAGGCTTCCCTTTCTGTCTGATCCGATTCACGTAAACTCAGTCTCATTCCTCAAGGGAGCCTCCGCCCAAGAGGCACTCACCCCTGTAACAGCCTTGACCGTTTTCATTAAATTCCTGCCTTTTCACGGATGACCCCTGCAGGGCCTTCTTCATTACTCACTTCCTGACCTGCTCCCCCAAGGATGCTGTCCCTGAAGGGAGAGCCTGCAGGCGGGCGGGCGTGGGAGCTGGTGTGGGGGGCGGGGGGTGCTCGGAGAGAGGGCTCTGTGAGGCTCTCCGTTCATGACAGAGTGACTGGGGACTCGTCGGAGCCCAGGGGCCTGGGGACCGCTGAGCTCCCTGCCCGATGCTCAGTTCTCTCTTCCGCGTCCTTGAGGAGGGGTCAGTTGGCCCGGGATGGGGGGCGGTGACTGAGGACGGGGGCGGGCCAAGAGTCTGGGGCCCTGTCTCCCAGGCAGGCTCATCGGCCTGGGGCCTGGCCGCGGGAACTCAGGTGCTCCCGAGGCCCCAGCCCCTCGTCACCGCCACCCAGGGTCCTTCCCTCAGACCACGTCAGCGAGCCACTCCCTTTGTGTTAGTCATTAAATCTGCCCTGCGTGGAGGGGGAATGATTTAGCCATGAACACTTCGCTATGAATAAATGTGCACGCAACTCTCCTTCAGGGGGTGGACAGGCAGGTGGGACAGCCCAGGACACCAGCACCTGGTGGGGGTGCTGAAGTTCGGTCGAAGGTGCAGGAAGGATACTCAGAAGGACCAAGTTAAAGCTACCGACTTTAGTTCTGCCTGGGGTCAACCCTGGCAGGAGCATCGGGAGGCTGAGGCAGGGGCGGGTGATTGGGCCAGCGTTGCGCTCCAGAGCCTGTGGAATGCGTTGCCCGAACTTGACGCGGAGGGGCCTGAGCCTCTTTTCCTGGGCCGAGCCTTGGAGGGTGGGGGCCCTGCCCCTGAAGGACAAGGGTTCAGTCCAGAGCAGCCTGAGCCCTGGGCCGAGCGCCCGGGAGGGGGGGTGCTGCGTGGGTCCGTCGGGGCGGGGTGGGCAGAGAAGGCTTTCCCCGGACAGAGTCTGTCCTCTGTGGACCATGCGCAAACCAACAGCTGCCAGGTGGTCCATGGCACCTGTTAGGAACTGTGTCCTGGGGCTGAAGCCTGCTCTCGGTGCGTCACGAAAGGGACCTGACCCGCCGGCCACGGCTCTTCACGGCCTCCTTTGTCGTACTGGCCCCTGCCCCAGATCTCGCTGCGCTGGGCACTGCTTGGGTGACAGACCAGACGGAGAGCTCCCTGGAGGTGGAGTGGGAGAACCCCCCAACCGAGGTGGACCATTACAAGCTGCTGTACGGCCCCCTGACGGGGCAGGAGGTGGCCGAGGTCACCGTGCCCAAGAGCAGCAACCCCAAGAGCAGATACGACATCACCGGTAAGAGCCACGGGGACGTGGATGGTGGGCCGGGCACAGCGTGTGCCAGGAGTCAGTGTGCACGGGGGTCCTGGGGCCTTAGCAATCGCTGGAACCCGGGCCCCCGAAACTCCCAGACGTGCACCCACTCTAGAGGCCCGAGGGCTCTGCCCAGCCCCCCAGAGCGACTCTGGACTCTCAGGGCGCCTCTGGGTCACAGGTGGCGCGTCCCAGACGGGGCACCTGAGGCTCAGACAACCTCCAGGGCCCTCTTTAAGAAAAGCAATAAGGCGACCACACATTCGGCGCGTGGCCCTGGAGGGGGCCCGTGAGGGGGCGGGCCCGAGGCCTCGGCTGCCCCGAGGGGCCCCACTGCCTGTGGGGCGGAAGGCAGCGTCCACTCACTCGCTCTGCTGTGGGCCGCCTGCACGTTGCCAGCAATTGTTCACGCTGATACTTCAGAGAAAGCACCGCAACGAAAGGCAGGCAAAAAAAAAAAAAAAAAAAAGGGAAAAATTTAGGTTAACTCATATAATGAGAAAGAAAGAAACTTTTGAGGGGAAAAGCTAGTGGGGGGCAGGAAACCGTGGGGATGTAGTAACATTGGGAATCCAGGGCTCGGTGGCCCCACAGAGGAAGGGAGCTCCCTCGGCTTCATCTCATCCGTTCTGCCCCCACCCCCCACCCCACCAGAGAATGAGCCCCTCCTCCGCGCTCTGTGCTGGGGGTCTGGGGGCCTGCAGCGCTTCGCCTACCCAGGTGGACTGTCTTTAGGCGAGAGGCATGGTCCCTCTCCCCGCCCCCAACAAGAAATCCTAGGGGGGCGCCGTGCCGGGGGCCAAGGGTCCAGAGGCTGCACTCACGTCCGACGCTGGCTGCTTGTTCCCAGGTCTGCAGCCCGGGACCGACTACAGGATCACCGTTGTCCCTGTGAGAGGAGACCTGGAGGGCAAGCGGGTTCTCCTGACCGGCACCACGGGTAGGAGCTGCCTAGAGTCCCAGGGCTTTCCTCAGGTTCGCCTTCTGCTGTTTTTCCTGGCGACTCCTCCCTGGGTACAGCTCTGGGATTCGGGTGCAGAGAGATCTGTCTTTGTGAACTGAAGCCTGTTTTGGGGGGCAGGGGACAGGAAACAAATATCTCTTATTGCAGTGTTTTTTGCCATTAAGAATCTCCCCCAGGATCTTTGAGTCAAGAGAAAAGGCCATTTCTGACACCTTTCTGCTTACTTTTAATAGCTTCAATCACTGGGTTATTTTTAAGGCAATCATTGCCGTGGACCCTGGCATCTTAGCTACGATCTGTCCTTTCTCCCTGCTGCCCTGTGCGTTTTCCCGACGCCATACCCCGGCAGTCCGCTTTAAACGTCAAAAGGTGTTGAGGAGCCTCACGTGGGGTGGCGGCATATTCACCGTCGGTGGGCTGAGAAGACATATAATGACAAGTGTGATAAATCAGTAACACCTGACAATGAATCTATAATTTATTAATCAGAAAAGAATTGGAGGTCATTATAGCTGTACATGCTAGCTATCCTGTGTAACATCAATTTTTAGACGATGCTTGTTCCCATGTTGAGTTGTGAGCCTCCCACACTACCCCTGTTCTCCTAACCCCAGTTGGGAACGTGATCTAGGGCACAATGTCCCTGGGTAGAACCTGACAGTCCCCAGAGCAGGGATCTTTGAGTTTCGGACTTCCTGGAAAAGTTTTCTAGTTTTTTTTCCTTTCAGTCCTGGCAGTAGCTGGTTGAACGGTGAGAATAAGGGTAAACCAAGCAAGGTTTCTCTCACATCGATGTTCCTCTCTCTCTCGCTTCCTCTCGCCCTGCCTCTCTCTCTCTCTCTCAAAGCAATGAAAAAATGTCCTCGAGTGAGGATAAAAAAATAATAATAAGGGAAAAAAGGATCTCTCCTTCCTCCGAGTATTTTGCATTCCACGAGACAGACAAAGTCATGGGCATGTAAGAGCAGCAGAGGCATGCGCAGGGAGGAGAGGGCACGCGCCAGGCATTTCCCGTGTAAAAAGCCGCTCGGCGGAACTAACCCCACACAAGGAGGCAGCCGATTGAACACCCTCGCCCTGTTCGTGCCCCAAGTGCCTCGGAGGGCCTCCAGGAAGGCAGGGCTCCCGAAGCGGCCGCCTCCAAGCGGCCAGCACGGCTGGCCTCCTCTCCGTCAGGCCCTCGCGGCTGCCTCCCATCAGATGACAACAAGGGACAGGCCACTAATGAAGCAGCAGGGATCCCCTCATCCTCAATTTCTCTACCTGTAAAAGGAAAGGTTGACAAAATGAGGTTCCAGTTTCTTCCGTCTCCCTCTTTTCTGTGGTCACGAGTCTGGGAAACGCTGCGGCGGCCTGCGCCTGTCCGTGCTGCATGTAGGGGAAAGGGCTGTGGGGTCTCTGGGCTCTGATTGCCTGGCTCCTGGGCTCCAAACAGCACCCGGCCTGCGCACCCACTTGCTGACGATGTTCCCGGAATTTTCCCCCTTAGACCAGCTGTGGAAGAGGAGCTTTAGAAAATCAATCTTGCTTTGTATCACTTTCCAAAGACCGGGTTCTGCAGGAAGCGGCCCCGCCCTAACCCTTTCCTCGCAGACTCCCACGCACATCAGTTGCGGGGTGAGCCGCGGGCAGCCCCGGCGGCTGAAAATCGCCATGTCCCCTGCTGTCGAGACCCCCTGCGCTCTGGGTGCCGCGAGGCTTCTTGCACACAGTCCTCGGTCCCTGCGGCAGCATCGCAAACGCCGCTATTGCCGCTTCCATAGCTGAGGATGGAAGCCGACGACGTGCGGGGGGTTCAGTGAGCCAGGGAGCGGCATTGGAAGTTAGGGTCGCGGGGGGCCGACTGCAGGAAGAGGCTCGACCTCTCCGCGCGCGTTCTCCACAAACGGCGCCTTTTCAATCATTTTACTGCTGCCGTGGAAACCAGTGGAGAAGGCCCGAGAAAGTGAACGCGTGAAACGTAGATACTGTCATCCAAGGGCCCGCCCTCCGTGACTTCGCCTTCTAGCCGTGGCACAGGCCCCGTCCCTGCCTCTGTCCCCACGCCCCGTCCCTGTCGATTAAACACCCTGGCGGTGCCTCTTTCCACTGCGCCCGCTGGGGGTGCACAGGCGCCCTTGTGAATGGGGCCGGCTGCCCCTGGCGCCTGGGCCGTGGCTGGAGTGTGGCCGCGTGCCGGTGGGGGCTCCCGCGCAGGCCAAGGACCGCCTCACCGGGCCGCCTGTGCTGAGTCTTGTCACAAAGTGGAGGGCACTGCCCTGCTGTGCCCAGACAGTCCTATACTCACTTTGGGAAATTCGTGCTCGGCACCGAAAGCAGCAACGGGGAGGGGAGGGACTCCTCCCGCTGGCTGCGCGCGAGTGCCCCCGAGTGTCCCGTAGGGCTGCCCAGGAGTGACAGCCTAGGACTGCTCCCTCTCTCTCGTTGTCGCTCCAAGTTCCAACCTACTAGGACCGCTGATTCAGATTGCAGAAGCCTTTCAGGTCACATATTTATTTTATTTACAATTGATTATCATTATTGAAGGGCTCGTTTCGTCCCTCATGAAGCCCCCTCTCCGCGTAGGGGTCGAGCAGAGGCCAGGTGTCTGCCTGTCTCAAATGCTGGCCACACCCTCTTGTGTCGTGTAAACTGTGGTATGAGGTCACCCGGATGAACTAGATCTTGAAGCAACCGGCCAAATGGCTTCTCTAATTTTCCTTTCTCATGTGTTTTTATGAAGACATTGATAGCCCGTCCAACGTGGTCACGGATCAAGTGACAGAAGACTCGGCGGTGGTGTCCTGGGACCCCGTCCAGGCTGCCATCGATAAGTACGTGGTGCGCTACGCCTCGGCCGACGGGGAGACGCGGGAGACGGCGGTGCACAGGGAGCAGAGCAGCACCGTGCTGACGGGCCTGAGGCCGGGGGAGGCCTACCGCGTGCTCGTGTGGGCCGAGCGGGGCGGCCGGGCCAGCGGGAAGGCCGACGCCATGGCCCTGACAGGTGAGGGCGGCGTGTGGCGGGGAGGAACCGGGGGCCGTGCCTGCCTGGCCGCAGCACCTCCCATGTAAGGCCGGGGCGGGGGGGGGGGAGCAGAGCAATTTCAAATTTCCTAACTATGAATTTTTTTCCTTTTTAAACCTCAACCGGCCTTTTTATTAGACACAGAAGGTCACCCTTATCTGTGTTGGAATGCCCTGCGGGGCTCCCTCAGAGCAGCGTAGCACTTTCTAATTTTTATTTTTTGGACGTGGACACCTGAAACGCTGGGCCGGCAGGGACTGTGCACGCTTACCTCGCGGCCTGCGGCGCCTGCGCAGCGCGCGGGGGTGACCTGGAGCTCGCTCTCGGGCCGCGGAGATGGTTTGCGTCCACAGTCGACACTCACCAAAGGGGCGGGCTCTGCCTCGAAGCTTCGCAAGGGCCACCATACGCCCCTGTCGCTCCACTCCACTGGGCGACCGGAGGCTGCACGGGGCAGACCCAGGACAACCCCCTGCGTTCACCTCCCCGGCCCTGGCCCTGGCCCTGGAGGGCGCTGGAGGTCCCCCACACTCGACAGGAATCAGAACAAGACTCGCTGGTGGGCCGGGCTCTGTTTGACAGCCACGTGGCAGAGAAGCCCCCGGAGGAGCGGATGGTTAGTTTGGAACAGAGGTTCGGAAGCTTGCGGGTCCAGGCTGTATTATAGCTGAGAGCTTGGGGCGAGCGTCTTCCCCTCTGTTCCTCGGGTTCTTCTCTGTGAAACGGGCATTTGGGTGTCTGCACCGTGGGGTTCTGCTGAGGGTCCTGTTCCCTGGTGCCTGTGAGCGCCCGATGCATTGCGAGCGCTGCACTGTGATGGCTGTGTCCTTTCCGAGGGTATGTCCGTCTGCCCGTAGCCCAGGCTGCTGTAACGAAATTCCGCGGACGGGGGCTTCCCCAGCAGAAAGGCACTTCTCACAGCTCTGGAGGCGGGTGGTCCCGCGCGCTGAGGGCCCGCTGACTCAGTTGCTGGTGAGGCTGACAGGTGGCCGCCTCCTTCCTGTACCCCGTTGGGGAGAGGATGCTCTGGCCTCTTCCTCCTGTCTAGGCACTAAAGCCGTCCCGGGACCCGCCCTCACACGCCCACTTAAACCTCTTCGCCTCCCAGCAGCCCCGCCCCAGATACCGTCAAATTGGGGGCGGGGGCGTCAACATATGAATTGAGGGGGGTGCGTAAACATTCATAGCGAATGTCAATCAGCATTTGGCCAATCGAAGTATTTCGGGCTGCGCAGGTGTCTGGGCCCAGGTGGGCCTGGCTCCCTCAGGGGACGGAGAAGAGCTTGGCTGCGAGGACGGGGAGATCTAGCTTTGTTTCCCTCAGGGTCAGCCTTCCATGCGGGGCTGGAGAGGAGAGCGAACGGTGTCCCCTTTGAGGGCCGCAGAGTCTCTGCTGCAGCTGCTCGGTTCTGCCACTGGAATGAGGAAACAGCCGTAGGCAATCTGTAAATGAGCTGCCATGAATGTGTTCCAATAACCCTTATTTCTAAGAACAGGCAGGGGGTCAGACTTGGCTTGCGGGCTCTAGGTCACCAGCTCCCGGTTTCTGTCACTCACAGCTTCCCATTTCCCGCGATTCTGAGCGTGATGAGGGCAAAGAGCCTGTGGGTCAGCCTTCCCGAGGCAGGGGAGCTGCAGCAGAGAAGAGGCTCCTCTCTCGGGCCCGGGGTGTGAGTAAGCGCCCAGCTGGCGGAGAGCCGTTGGGGTGTCGTGTTGGCAGGGGCCTTGGGCACGGGGCCCGGCTCGGGGGGCACAGAGATAAACGGCACAGCTCGCACCTGTGTGGTGCCCACAACCGTCTGGGTACAGAAGGCAAGAGAAAAAGATAAAATGCAGTGAGTTATGTTTTACACAAAACTAATACCCCTGAACCTGTGGTACCGACAGCAGCCCGGGGCGGGACAGGGAGTCATGGGGGGCTCTCTGAAGAGGGGCGGCGCCTGAGCAGAGCCGGAGGACGGCGGGATTAGCAGCGGGGGCTTGACCAGGGCGGGGGTCAGGGGCACTGGTCTCCACGCAGTGTAAAGTCCACGCGCAACTTCTGACTCCACCAGACTTTGCTACTAACAGCCTGCTGTCAGCTGGAAGACTTACCACTAACGCAAACAGCCTATTAACACCTATTTTGTATGTTGTATTACATACTATATTCTTACAGTAAAGTAACCTAGAGAAAAGAAAATGTTAAAGAAAGTATAAGGAAGAGAGAATACATTTACAATATTGAAAAAAAAAACCCACGTACAAGTGACCGCGCACAGTCCCAGCACACGCTGTTCAAAGGTCAGCTGTCCAAGGCTCGTGGTGTGGGACTAGGAGAGGCTGGTCTTCCGTCATAGCCAATGAGCAGAGAGTTGAATGATGTGCTCCCACGCGGTGCATGGTGGGCAGGCCCGGGGGCCCGGGGGCGGGGCGGGGGGCCGGTGGCTGGGAGCCCCGTGGCGGGCACTGCGCCCAGCGGGCCCGGCTGGCGCGGCAGGTGCGGTGGGCAGGTTGGAATGCAGTCGCTGTCACAGGAAGCTCAGCCGGTGCAGGAGGAGGAGGTTTGTGGTGCAGCAGAACAAAGACGTGCCCACCCGGCACCCAGCATCCTGCGTTTTTGACCTCCAAGGGTGTACGTTTTGAGGAAAGTGGTATTTCATACCTCCAGCGGGCTGTGCAGCAACAAAGAGCTCATTTTTGAGCACTTGCTGTGCGATGTCTCGTCCGCCATTTGCCGTGACCTATGAGGGAGGTGCGGTCGTGCCCTCTCCGCAGAGACCAGGAGCCCGGGGCTCCGGTCGCGCAGGCTGTGCAGAGCCAGCGCTGCGCAGCGGCGGCGCCCGGTCCCAGGACGGTCGCACGGACACCTGGCCGGTGCTACCAGCAGGATTGTGCTCAGCAGCCCGGACCTCAAACCCCGTCAGTTAAAAAGTCCCTCGGGTTTCGGGCCGCAGACGTCATGTTTTAAAGGGGAAGAACTGGCAGCTTCTCTTTCCAGGATAATTTTCTTCTAGAGCAAACGCAGAGATTTATTGCAGTATAACTGCTTTCAGCGGGTAGGTACAAGGACTTGGAAGCTGCACGGGTGCTCCCTGTAAATCCAGAGGAAAGCAGAAATCTGTGTACGAAGACCGATTCTTTTTATCCAAAGGCAGCTTGTGGGAAAAGTTTACAAAGCTGAGACTTTACGGTGGCTTTGTACGAAGCCTTCTTTTCAGGAAATGCAGTTAGCTCCTTCTCGGAGTCTCTGACCACTTCTTTAATTAAACCCTTACGTCATTTCAATCATTAGCATAACACGCAGACTGTGGAGTTCATTGAGGTCATTCTTTTGGTGATGTGTATCCTGGCCTTTCATGAACTAGAGAGTTGATAAATGCTACACTCTTTCATTTCTTTTAAAGAAATTGACAGTCCCCAAAACCTGGTGACCGACCGGGTAACGGAGACCACGGCCACCATCTCCTGGGACCCGGTGCGGGCGGCCATCGACAGGTACCTGGTGCGCTACACGTCTGCTGACGGAGACGCCGGGGAGGTGCCGGTGGGGAAGGAGCAGAGCGGCACGGAGCTGACGGGCCTGCGGCCGGGCGTGGAGTACACGGTGCAGGTGTGGGCCCAGCGGGGGGCCCGCGAGGGCCGCAAGGCCGGCACCTCCGCCGAGACAGGTAACAGGACAAAGGCGGGCGATTGAAATGGAATGTTGAGCGTGTGTGTTTGAGTGTGCGCGGTACCAACCGGTGTGGCCTGAGCGAAGGGACTTTGCAAAGCAAGGCTTGGCGGTCGAAGAGGACAGCGGGCCCAGTGGTTATCTCCACGAGCTGCCCTGTCCGGCAGCGCGGGGCTGCCCATGACGCCCTCGGCCCCCTGGAAGGGAGACGCGATGGGTGCCTCAGCCACATGTGTAGCAGACTCAGCGGAGATGTTGAGGCTGTGGCCGCTGCTGCGCTGGTGATAACGCGTTTAGCATGATGGCCCGTGAAGTGGTCCGTGGGAAGGTGGTAAGCGAGGTGCCCTGGGCGTCATGGCAGGTGCATGACTGACTGTGTCGATGGGCCATGACGTGGCTAAGAAGACAGCGTTCCTCCCACATTGTCAGCAGCTGGAAGCCAAGAGAGTATGTCAAGTTCACAATGAGTAGCCCTTTGGACCTGGGACCTGGGGGTGGCTTTTCCCTCCACTTCCACTCGGGGGGAGACTCAGGATGGGACCGTCACAGGCCTGCGCTGAGTGCTCTGAAGATGAAGTCGTGATGGTGGGCTGGTGGCTGTCTCTTCCGTGGCTTCAGAGCTTAAACTTCTCTAAACATTTTCTTAAAGAAATTGACAGTCCCCAAAACCTGGTGACCGACCGGGTGACGGAGACCACGGCCACCATCTCCTGGGACCCGGTGCGGGCGGCCATCGACAGGTACCTGGTGCGCTACACGTCTGCTGACGGAGACGCCGGGGAGGTGCCGGTGGGGAAGGAGCAGAGCGGCACGGAGCTGACGGGCCTGCGGCCGGGCGTGGAGTACACGGTGCAGGTGTGGGCCCAGCGGGGGGCCCGCGAGGGCCGCAAGGCCGGCACCTCCGCCGAGACAGGTACTGCGCAGGACCGGACAGGGGACGCTTCACACGTGCCGGGGCGGGGAGGGGCCCGGGGGAGGCTGTTGTTTCACCTGAGGATGTTCTTCAGAGGGGTTCCCTCCTCTTACCCATGAGGTCATGTGTTGACATAACCTCTCATACTCGCGTGAAAGCGTGTAGAGGAAGTGGTGTCAGGTAAGGCTGTGTGCCGGTTCCAGAAGGCTGTGCAAAAGGCAGCCTCCCTGACCGCGCCCTGCCCTGGACACAAGAGCGTGGCCTGGCCTCAGCCCCAGGCCGGCGACAGGGGCCAGGAGCCCCGGCGTTTCCCTCTGCCAGGCCGGGGCCGCAGCACAGCGCCCCCTCCCCGACGGCCCGTCTCCGGATCGGGGGCAAGGGGCCTGTGGACCGGGCTGGGCATGCATGGCGGGGCCTCCGGTCTCGGGACGTCGCCGCGCCAGGCCCCAGGGGCGCCTGGGAAGCACCTGGGAATAGCCCGGTGCCCTGAGGCCCGCGGGCCTCCTTAGCCAGCCGGGGAGACCTGGCCGCCCCCGCTGTGCCCGAGGGCAGCACGTGGACCACTGGAGTTAGAGGAGACTTGAAATTTTTAATTATTTTTATTAGTTACAATAGTTTTTCACCAAAAAAGTGATACATGCTTATGAAGAAATTTTCAAACACAGGTATGTAGAAAGCAAATCTCTTTTCCCCGCCCCAGGCTCCGTAAGGACAGTGCTGCTCCGCAGAGGCAGCCAGCAGCTTCTCCCTCCTTCCCCCCCCACACCGCCCCCCCCCCCGTTTTCTCCTTCCTCCTCACCTCTGTCTCCCTTCCTCCCCTGTTCCTCCCTTCCTCCCTTCCTTCTTTTTCCTCTTTTGCTTCACTCTTCCCACTTTTAAAGACAGCAGTATTATCATTTTCTACTCCACAGAAATGTGGAAGTGAGGCAGGCCTCTCCTGTCGCTAACCCAGGACAGGCGGGCAGTCACAGAGGTGGCAGAAGCCAGCGTGAGATACTTAAATCTTTCAGAGTTTGCTTTGATTCTGCAAGAGGGAAGTTCAGTTTTTCCATGTGACAGATACACTAAAATCCATACCAGATGTTCCGCTGTAGAAAGTCAAACCAAGCTGACATCACAGAAACTCAAAATTTGTCAAAACATCCTAACTCAAAACAGCAGCTGCCTGATTTCTATTCAAATACCGCAATTCAGTTCTCAGCTGAAAAACCACTGGGTATAAAATAGCCTGGAGACACCTTTTTTGGGAACTTTGATATTAAAATCATATTCTGTAATAACTTTTCAAAATGGAAATTTCCATTCCTATCTTATTGGGTTGGGAAAAAAAAGTCTTCTGACCAGTCACTCTGGTGTTGACTATGAGTTTTGCTGAGCTTTAGTTTTTCCAGTCCACTGTCCCTGCATCCCCGCGCCCCCGGCCCCCCCGCCGCCCCCAAGTCCCCAGTGCAGTTTGCACGGGAAAGTGCACAGGGCTAGAGGACGGCTCTGCTTGTCTCTGCCTCTGCTTTCCCTCCCCTCCCCTTCCCTCCCCTCCCCTCCCCTCTGTTCCCATCCCTCCTTCCTCCTCCCTCTTTATACAAACACCACCCCCCGCCCCTGTTTCCCTCAGCACAGAGCATGCATCCAAGGCCACACATTTAGATACATAAGAAATGGAACCTCATATTTCAATACCAACATAATGTCCATCATAAGCCCCACTCTGCATGTTGGACACAAATCTCAGTAAATTTAGGGTCACGCTCCTTCCCCCGGGTTGGATGGAAAGCCTTGGGTGGTTCCCAAATATCAAGCCTGGGGGCGCGTCTGGCACTTGGGCTGTCTCTCCTGGCAGCTGTTTGCCGAGCCGCCCTGGCCTCCACGTGCCGGGCTGCCCGGATCTGCGCTCTCCGGTGGCTCCCACGCCACTGTGGAAGCCCTGCCGTCTCGTCTCGAGCCTGCCCTAGTCTAGCTTGCTCCTCCCACCACCCTCTGGGGGCCTGCTGGGCGGGGGGAGCCCAGGGTGACTCTGTGTGGAGTGAACGCCACCCAGGCACCTGTTCCTTCATCCTTGTCCTCAGTGGATCTGTGCTTGTGGAGGCAAAGGTCAGAAAGGGCCGGTGGCGAGGAAGAACAGAGCTGCCACTGGCCAAAGGGAAGGAGAGCGCTGGGAGGGTGTGTAGGCAGAAAATGTAAGTTAACCCTTCAAAAATCACCTTGCCTTCATTACCTTAGCATAATAATCGCCTGACTTTTGATGTACAGACATCGACCCTCCCAGAAACTTGCGACCGTCTGGTGTGACACAGTCTGGGGGAGTACTGACCTGGACGCCCCCCTCTGCTCAGATCGATGGCTACATTCTGACCTACCGGCTCCCGGACGGCACTGACAAGGTACTGGACCCTCCTGTCTCTTCCCTGGGCGTCCTCGCCCGGCCCCATATAAAGCAACTGACTCGGGTCAGCCGACTTGATTGCCAGCCCCGTGACAACCTGCCGATGATGGAGCTGATCCTCACTGGTCACCTGCTGTGTGCAAGGGACAGTGCCAAACACGGTTGGTCGGTCGTGGCTCTCGTCTTCAGGGCTAACCTGTGCCCGCTTCCAGCTGCCCGTTGCGTGTTTGCCAGCTGCATGTCAGCCCACGTTATTTGTTTCTCTTCCCCCATAAATCTTAGCTCTGCAAGGACAGGGGCTTTTTGTCTCTTTTTGTTGACGGCCTACCACGTAGGCGCTCGATAAAGATTTATTGAATGAATTGATTAACTGTTATTTCAAAGATGACACCTCCCACCTGGAATCTGAAGGCCAGTAAGTTTTCAAAATTAGTCCCAATGGAAAATTATTATCTTTTCTCCTTGGCCAGAAAGAAAGAAGGAAGGAGGGGAAAAACAAAAGGCGCATTGATTTAGTCATTCGCCTGGGACAGCCAGCTCTGCCTGTCAGAGGAGGAAAGCAGGTTCGGGAGGGAGGCTGCTGAAAAACCAGCCGCCCCTCCAGACCGCGGGGCTGGTTTCACGGCCCCCCCCACTCCCCAGCCGGGCGTGGCGGGCTGCGGCTCGGACCTGGGGGGCAGAGGTCGGGAGACCTGGCGGGCGCCCCTGGGGCTGCTGCCTCCTGCTGGCCCCCGGCCCGTGCCCTTGGCGGTGCTGAAGTCGGAGAGGCGGCTGGGGCACACTGGCCCCGGGGCTGCCTCTGAGCCCTCGGAGGCAGGTACCGCGCTGTCCCCAGAGCTTCTGGCGTTGGCGCCCCGGGGATGTTCCTGGTGCCCGGTGCTGGGCGTGACAAACTGACCGGCTGCCTCCGGTCTTGTTTATTTGGTAGGAGGTGCGGCTCGGACAAGGGGATCAGAGGTTTGAGCTGCAAGACCTTGAGCAGGGCGCCGCCTATTCTATCTCCCTGGTTGCCTTTAAGGGTGATCGCCGGAGCAGGGGAGTGTCCACCGCCTTGTCCACAGGTACTGTGGACCCCTGTACCCGGAATGAGGATGTCACAGGGGAGGAACCTCCGAGAGGCCGGGGCCGGTGTCCGCGCAGGAGCGGGTGGCTGCCGAGCTGGGGGTTTCTCTGGGATGGGGAAATGGGAGTGGGATGTGGACTCAGCAGAAATACTTCCCCTGGTAGAGAGACCAAAGAGGGGAGCGAGAGGGGGCCTTTTTTCGTGGGGCAGTCGGGTTGGGGGAGGGAGTGAGGTGGACTTGACCTTATCTCTAGCGCGTTTGGGCAGGTTGATGAGAGCAGAGTGAGTAGAATAAGACGTGAGTGAAGAGCCAGAAGGGGCCGAGCAGGAGGAGGTTACGAATCATTCCTAACAAGATTAATTAACTTAAAATAGGGGACTAGCCCCGCGCCATTCTCTTAACGACGCCGCCCTCTGCTCGGCCCCTAGTCGGTGCCCGTTTCCCACACCCCGCGGACTGCAGTCAAGTCCAACAGAACGGCGCTGCCGCCAGCGGCCTGCACACCAT
This sequence comes from Pteronotus mesoamericanus, assembly GCF_021234165.1. Taxonomy (NCBI): domain Eukaryota; kingdom Metazoa; phylum Chordata; class Mammalia; order Chiroptera; family Mormoopidae; genus Pteronotus; species Pteronotus mesoamericanus. The sequence goes on along the minus strand of NW_026555302.1, from coordinate 10,215,107 downwards.
CTTCCTGCACGGCGACCCCGGCTGGCCGCTGCAGGTGTACTGCGACATGGCCACGGACGGCGGCGGCTGGATCGTGAGTCCCTGGAGCCCGGGCGGCTCTAGTTCCCCTCTGTCCCCAGGAGAAGGGAGCCCAGGGGCCCCCAGTGCACGTCGGGCCCGAAGCCCTTCACGCCTGGGGCAGAGCAGGCCCGGGCAGGCTCAGGCCGGTGGCAGCGAGGCTTGCGGGCCTGTCCCCACCTCACGACGCCCTCTGTGCCTGTGTGCGCGTCATCTGCTCTCCCCGCTCTCCTCGCACGGCCTCGCCTAGTAGGGCCCTCCCGGAGAACACAGCCCTGCACGAAAGCTGTAGAGGGGGCGCGCGGGATGACGGTGCCATCGCCCAGATGGGCAAGGGGGGCTGTGCCGCGGCTCTGCCCCACGAGGCGTGGCGGGCCGGGAGCAGGCCTCAGGGCTCCAGCCTCCCCCGGGTCACGCGTCTTCCTGCTGGGTCAGGTCAGGCCGCCCAAGCGAGACATGTGCCACATCCTCTGGGGGCTCCGTCCTCCGACTTGGAGCCTGCCGTCCAGCTTCCTCTTCCTGGCTCCTCGGAACAGAAACAAGGCCTGTGGGGCTTGGATTAGAGGCCTCAGAGAGGGACACGTGGCGAGGTCCTGGTCATTCCCGCCCTGTGGGCAGGGTTGATTCTCCCGGGGGCGGTTGTCGGCTGAAACCACGGGACAGGTTGTGGCTGCAGCAGCCGGATCCAGTGGCTGAGGAGCCGCCTGGGGGGCTGCCGTCCCATCCTTTCGTCTCCCCGCCCCGCCCCGGTGCCCAAGCACACGGAGGCCGCCCCAGACCCAGGGAAGCGCAGGGGGCTTGGCGGGCCCCTTCGCATCCTCTCAGACTCACGCTCCCCTCTGTGAGTCCAGCCTAGATCGCTCTGTTGAGCTCTGGGCCTTACACTCAGCAGCTCCTGTGGCATCTTCCATCACCAGGACACCTCAAAAGTGACCCTCACTCACGGGTCCCCAGCGAGCATGTGGGCATCGTGAAGCCCGTCCTCTCTCAGAGCCCCGGCCTCCGCGCCGCTGCAGCCGGAACCGCAGACCCGCTGAACCGCTCTTGACCGCCCCTCCCAGCTCCACTCTCTGTCCACCGCCACACCTGTTGGCAGCACCTTCTGTCTGTCCTTGGGGCGACCCCCGACTTGGCCATGGCTGTGCAACGCATCAGAGGGAAACGGCCGTCTCTCCCTCTTCAGGTCTTCCAGAGGCGGAACACCGGGCAGCTGGACTTCTTCAAGCGCTGGCGGACCTACGTGGAAGGCTTTGGGGACCCCAGGAAGGAGTTCTGGCTTGGTACGACCTTGGAGAGTCCGGGATCGTGGGGGGTGGAGGGGGTTTTCCCCCTCAGAAAGCTGGTCAGGCAGCTTGAGGATGCTCACCCTACTCAGGAAGGAGTCCCATGGCCAGGGACCCTCCGGGGAACCTGCTGGCCAGTGTGCGGGGAGGTTCCCACATGCTCTGGTGAAAGGGTGGGACTGTCCCAGGGGGCCTTTCTGCTGTGTTCGAGACCCGCAGGGTTTGCCTGGAGCCTGGAGCCTGGGAAACCGTAGGAGCAGAAAAGCAGTGGGCCGAGCGGGATCCCGGGCGGCCGTCAGGAGGACGTGCTGGCCGCCCTGGGCAGCCTGCGGGCACTGCCTGTTCTCTCTTCCCTCTGCTCCGTTCTCGAGCAGAGCTTCATGGAGAGGGAAGTAGCCAAAGATGTCCACTGGGAAATGAATTAAAACTTTGTAATCGGGGTACTCGGTGCCCGACAGAGTCGGCTTGGTACAGAATCCCTTCAGGGACCGCACAGTGAGTGGTAGGCCCCTCTGCCCTTCGGCGGGATGAGTGGACAATGACCACAAACGGCTGAGGCCTTTGGGAGATGGAGCTGAGGGGCGGGGTTGCCCCTGGTGGCCCCCCGTCTGCCCTCCCAGAGCATGTGGCTTCTACACTCAATAGCCCGATGGTGCCAAAGAAGTAACTGGAGGAGAAAATGAGCCCCTCACAAAAGAGAAAGTGGGGGAGGCCCCCATGAGCAGAGGAGGTAAAGGCTAAGGTGACGTTTGGTGAGTGGACGTCTTTGTTTCCAGGACTCGACAAGCTGCACAACCTCACCACTGGTACCCCGACCCGGTACGAGGTGAGGGTGGACTTGCAGACAGCCAACGAGTCTGCCTACGCCGTGTACGACCTCTTCCAGGTGGCCTCCAGCAAGGAGCGGTACAAGCTCACCGTCGGCAAATACCGAGGCACCGCAGGTACGGGCGTGGCTCCCGGCAGCCGGCCCGTGCCCGCCTGTCCGAGCCGGGGTTTGCCGAGGGCCGCGGGTCTGGGGATGCAGTGCCTTCTGTGAAGGTGGCTGGTCCTCACTGACGAATGGCTGAGGCCCGGCTCCCAGCAGGGGGTCTGGGGTAAACAACGTCGGTAAAGCAACCCCGCACCATCGTGCAATCAGAACATTGTCCACTGACGCCCCGCACGGTGCCCCCGGTTCAGGGTGCTGCGCGCTGGCTGAGGAGCTGCATTCCGAGTGACGCGCCCCATGCCGCCCGCCCGCCTCTCGCTGGGCTTCCGCAGAGCTCCGCCGTGCACTCGGCGTGTGTGCTGGTCCTTCCATAGAGACAGAGAAATGAAGGTGCAGGTGAAGAGAAACGAGCAGCACGGCTGCAACCGGGGGTCTTCACCTCGAGGAGCTGCTGCTCCCTGGGTTCCTTGTTGAGGGAAAAGAACGGGAACACTGGGGTGTACCACTGACTATTTTATTTAAGCGGGGAAGGGTGGTTATTGTTTTACTATTATAGGTAAGCCTATATCTGTAGTTTTTAAAACCCCAGCAAGTAGGTCTGTTGTTTGATTTTGTATGTTTTTTCACTTTTTAGAAATTGTTGTTCTATGACAGTTGTCCCAATTTTCCTCTGTTGCTCTCCCCTGCCCCGCCCACCCCCCCTCCCCGCTCCCTCAGTCAGTCTCCACCCTGATGCCCATGTCCGTGGGCCATTCACACCTGTCCACTGATTTTGCACGGTTTTGACTTTGGTGTAACTGGGTAGGAACGTGCTACCAGCCAGACTGACCAACTGTACGAGACACGGTCTCTCCCCTTAGACTCCCATGGAAATAGGTCAATGATAACAGAAGGTAACTTCGGCAAAGAGTCTATCTAATAAGCGGTCAGGAGGCCGAAGAGCTCCAAGAGCGTGGGCAAGGTGGGGGCGCTGGGGGCATGAGGGGCTTCCGCAGGACGGTGGGCTGGAGGCGCCCGACCACGTAGAACTTAGGTGGGAGGGAAGGGAGGGGCTCCCCAGGCCTGGGGGCGTCCAGGACGGAGTGGAGGCAAGGAAATAGCGGTTTGTTATTGGGACCTGAGGCCTCTCAGAATGGTCTCAACGGCCCCCGTTGGCGGAAGACGGCCCGGGCACCGCGATCTGAAGTGGCCAACTGCTAATGAGAAACTTCTTCCAGGTTTTAGGATTTAACTTAAAAAAAAATTCACATGAATTTTGCATTTGCCCTTGTTTCCCAGGCCTTAGCCTGGGTCGAGGGCACAGGAATTGAGTTTAAAATAAGATATTGCCAGTCCGGCCTTTCTGTGTACCCTCGGGGATGTGCTGTGTTGTAAAGAGCAGCCGTGAGACCCAAACAGCTTCCCTCAGAGTCTGTGAGGAGACAGTGACAGGGAACGTGGCCACGTGGGGTGTAGGCTCCTTGACAGGCCCCTCGGGTCCAACCTCTGTGGCTCCGTTTCCTCGGGGGACTGGGAGGTGCACGCCCCCCGCCCCCAGGGCTCGCTGAGGGGCCCCATGAGAACACGCTGTGAGGGTGACCGGTAATCTCAGGGATCAGATACAAGTGTAGGTGTCGTTCCTGTAAGAACAGGACTTAATTAAGCTTGGGATTGATATGGGCTCTTACTGCCTTTTACGAGCTGAATTAAAAAGTAAACGTATAAAAAGGATGACAAACACAATGGGGGAGACAGGGGAAAGACAAGTAAAATAATTACAGGTTTCCAGACGCCATAAAATGGAGCACTAAAGTGTATTGTGTGCCCAGAGGGCTCTGGAAGTCCAGGTGTGCGCTGTTGGGAGGGCGCGAGGGAGGACGAGGAGAGGACTCCTCCTTGGGTTGCGCTGAGCTGGGCTGTGAGGGAGGGGTAGGGCCTGGACCAACGGGGAGCAGAGAGCTGCCTGTGCGTGCGCAGAGGCAGGGAGGCTGGACCCCTGCGCCGTGCAGGTGGGAGGTGTCCGTGCAGACAGCAGGCTGCGAAGTGGTGCACAGGGGACAGCCAAGTCCCAGGCCTGCAAAGCAAAGAGGGGGAACTCACCCCACCCCCCAACCCCCGCCCCGTGCGGCAGGAAATAGGGCGGGAGGCCGAGATGGTGGATGCTTAGGCTTCAGGAGGGCCCGGACGGCTGCTGTGGGGACGCAGGTCCAGCGAGGCGGGAGCAGGCCTAGGTGGCAGTAGGGGGAGAGGTGCGCGAGGGGGCTGCGGAAGGAAGAGCCTGATAAAGGGGTGCAGTGCGGCTGTCAGACACGGCTCGGGGCTTCCATCCGGGCGGGCGGCTGGGAGGATCTTCGGGCAGAGACAGGGAGGGCGGGAGAGGGTGGTCGGGTCCCCGGCGAGAGTCGACAGGTCTCTCGCCGGGGACCCGACCAGAGGCGATAGGTCTGCTTCTGGGGACGCGGATGGTTCACATGACAGAGAAGCTTCTAAGTGAGAATGCTACTAAGGCCATTGGAGAAACAGGCCTGGCGTGTGGGTGGCAGGCCCGGAAAGAGGGCCTGGCCCTGTGGCCGCTTTGAGGGGCAGGGCTTCCTTTGGCGTCACGGGCCGACCCTGGCCTTTAGGCGCTGGCGGTTCTCAGGCGGGTTCTCAGCCCTCAGTGGGGAGGCGCCGCCTCTCACCCCTCGCGCCTTCCCTCCTGCAGGGGACGCGCTTTCCTACCACAATGGCTGGAAGTTTACGACCTTTGACAGAGACAACGACATCGCCCTCAGCAACTGCGCCCTGACGCATCATGGCGGCTGGTGGTACAAGAACTGCCACTTGGCCAACCCCAATGGCAGATACGGGGAGACCAAGCACAGCGAGGTGGGTGACGGGCTCTGCCTGCTTTCGGTGCCCAGGGTGACGCCCTCCGGCTGGCTCGTCTGCCCCTCTCCGGCCGGCGCCCCAGCCGGGGCAGTCGGCCTCGTTTCCAGGCTCCGTGGCCTTGAGGTCACGCAGCCCCGCCCGCGCGCCGCAGCCCCCACCCACTCTGCGCTCCCCCAGGCCCGGGGGTGGGGCCGGGCTGCCATTGCAGAACAGGGAGGCGGGACGCGGGCCCACACCACCTCACTTTACCAGTTCACACGTGGACGCTGTCTTAGCTCCGGCCGCTGTAACGAAATGCGGCACGCTGCAAGGCCTGCCCAGCAGGCATTTATTTCTCAGCCTTCTGGAGGCTCGAGGTCCAACATCAAGGTGTGGGTAGGTCCGTTTCCTGGCAAGAACCCTCTTTCCTTTCCTGGGCCGGGGGGTGGGGTGGGGGTAGGAGGTCGCGCTCTGGCGTCGCTTCCTCTTCTTACAAGGGCACCAGTCTCCTCCTGGGGAGCCCGCTCCCTTGAACCCATCCAGCCCTAGCTGCCTCCCCAAGGCCTTGCCCCTTCAATGCCATCGCATTGGGAGTCAGGGCTTCAACATGTGCATTTTGGAGGCGTGGGGAACACAAACATTCCGTCCATAGCACCCCTTTCATCATCTCCATTTGTTCTCCCAGTTAAACCAGAGCTATTTTTCTCCAGCCCTTTGATCACCAGGAAAACAAAGTCTTTGTTGCCTCTGGCCAGACCCACCCTTGGATCCGGGTCCTCTGAAACCAGCCAGAGTCGCCCGGAGCTCTGTGCTGAGCCGGTCTCCCTGTTTCAGAAGGCGTCACAGGGCCGAGGTCTCGGGGTCTCCTCCCTCGCCTTGCTCTGAAACTCTCCTGCCAGCAATCTCTCGAACCTCTAGGACGTGGGAACGCCATCCTCCCTCCTCACGGGCTATGGGCATCTCCTGCCGCCTCCTCGCAGCCTCTTGACAGTTGCCTCTTTGCTCCCACCCCTCCCCTCCCTGGACGCTCCGAGTGCCCACCCAGGGTTTCTGGTTTCCCATCCCGGGTCCGACCCTGGCCTCCAGGAGCCCCCCGCCACCCAGGACCCCCCTTGCGCCAGCGTCGCTGTGAACCTCGGCGCACCTCAAGTCCAGGCGCACTTCGATTGCCTTGGTCCTGCCCCTGCCCAGGCAGCAGTGGGGCTCCTAATCCTGACACGATTTTTTAAAGGGAGGAAAAACATGCCCCAGGGAAGCAGAGGAGGGTGGGCCCGTGAATCACGGGGGGCAGCGCGGGGCCCAGCTCAGGGACCAGACGTTCGGAACGAGCAGCCAGCACGCCCTAAACCAGGCCCGTATTTGCTAATAAAAGACATTCATCTGGTTAATGTGCTTTTCACAGTCTGCAAGGCATTTAGTTTCTTGTTTATTATTTACCTCACAAATTAAAATACATAAAATTGGTCACTTGGGCTCTTTATTGGCCAGGTTGCAAGGTTATTAAGTGAATTAAATATTGCACTCACCAGTCAAAAGACATAAAATGGAATTTAGTTTTTAGCAGGCTGTTCGTTACCCCAGAGCTAATATCTAAATAGTCTAAATTGAAAATGATTTCACACAATTGGCCAATTAATATGTTTATTTTTGCCTTTAAATTTTCGGAAAGGAAAGAGTAAAGCAGAGATAATGTGATCATTGCTGGCCAGGTTGACCCTCTGGTTTCTGAGCCCCTGCGGCTCCTTTGGCCTTATCCACCTCCTGGCCCCCCTCCCCCAACCTCCCGCCCCCATCTCCAGGGCAAGGCGGTTTTCATGCCTGTCTGACCCCAGCTGCCCAGCAGAGGGCGCATGTTTCTAGATTTGACCCTCGTTTCCCTTCCGGTAACTGCCCCAGTCATCCTGGGCTCTCGCCCCTAAGCAGTGAGGGCGTGGTTTCCTAGGCAAAGGAGCCTCCCTTCGTACCACACCCCACCCGACTCTCCGCCCAAGGGCCTCCTCTTGATGTTGCCCTTTGTTTTTTTTTTGTTTTTTTTTAATGCAGGGGGTGAACTGGGAGCCGTGGAAAGGACACGAATTCTCCATTCCTTATGTGGAGCTGAAAATCCGCCCCCATGGCTATAGCGGGGGGCACGTCCTGGACAGGAAGAAGCGGACCCTGGGAGAAAATTCGAGAATGTTCTGGTGATCCCTTTGTGCAAGCATCACAGGAGGCAAGACCGGCCCGGGGGTGGGGCTGCGTAAACGTGGGGCGGGGTGGGGCACGCGGACTGGTTACTGGAGACCGGAGGGAAGGCCGCAGCCTCCAGTTCCTGAGACGGCTGGGTAGCCGGCAGGGCAGAGCCTGTCGCCAAGGGCACGTCCCTTCTGCTGCGTCCCAACCCATCTGTATGGGGGCCCAAAGACCCCAATAGTAGTTGCACAGTGTGTGGGGGAAGGACAGCGCTTGAACTGCAAGGTTTTCCCGTCTCTCTTCAGTAACAAATAAAAATAGCATCTAGTACTTTACCTATTGGAAAACTCTGGAAATCGGTATATATATTATGTATGTGTGTATATATATAATATATATATGTATTTAAAGCTCTGCTACTACAAACTTCTCTAGAAAGAAGCACCAAACAGGTGTCCTCTCTGAGGTGGCCCGAAGCCTGTGACCCCTGGGTTTTGGGGGTGACCCCTGGGTTTTGGGGAGAACAGTGTCAATCGTCCCCATCTAGCAAAGCGCTGACAAGTGCCCACGTGCTGGAAACCAAAGCTTCCCTGTTCCTGCTATTTTTGTGTCCTCTTCCCGGCCATTTGCATAATCACTTTCATAGATCTGCATATGTTGTGAATAAATTCTCACTCCTTTCGACTTTAAATAATTTGACTGTCTTGCTAACTGGTTCCTCCCGAAGACTCTGCCCTGCGACTCCCTCGGGCGCCCCCCACCCAGCCTCCCGCCCTCCCGCCCTCCGCGGCCCCCACGCGGTCTGTCCCCTGGGTTTCTCCGAGTGGGCAGCATCCGAGGCTCGCGGTTTGACGGGTTGAATGGGCACTAGGTCAGACCCTCTGGCTTGTTTTCCTATCACTTTGGAAGGTTTTCTGTAGGGAAGTCAGTGACCATTGAAGTAACTCAAATTCCTATTCAAGAAGAAAATAGTATTAAACCACTTGGTTAAAAAAAAATGGCCTTGTGTTGTTTTCCCCTCCTAAGTGCCCTTGGATTCTAAATCTGACCTAATTGCAAGTGAAGGCACAGTCCGTGCGTTGTGATGGAATATGGTTGGCTATGGTCTCTGACTTGCATCATGGCAACTAAAGGCATTTGGAAGCAGGAGTTGAGTGGGAAGGAGGACAAATGTCCCCTAAAAGCTGCAGTGTCCCTCCAGGACCGGGGTGTCATTCATTGCCTCAGCTTCTCCCGGCTTTAACCTCTGGCTGAGTGACACGCTGTTCTTTTGAAACTTGTTTTTAAATCAACCTCTAACATTTTTATCCTCCCCCCTCCCCCAACACACGCACTGAGCAGCCGCGGTTCCTGCCCGATCTCCCGCGGTGGGCGGGCGGCGGCGTGAGCGACGCCCAGGTCCGGGGCTGGGGCTGATGGGTGAGCGCGTGCTGCGCGCCGTCGGCTGGGTCCGCAGGAATTTGCGCCTGCGCGCTTCTCCCCAGGCCGTGTGCTCGGCGCGGGGAGACCGAGGCAGGCCCAGGGCGAGCAGGCCAGACGTGGTCCGGGCACTGCAGGAGCGTGTGCTACCCTTTGTGCCTCGTTCGTTCAGCTAATGCTGATCACCCCGTGTGTGCGGCCTTCTGCTCTGGGCAGCGGTGCTGCAGCAGTAAACGAAACGTAGTACTCCTGCCCCGGGGCTCGTTGTCTCTTGGTGGAGCCTGCAGCAAACAAGGCAGAAATGCCCAGTTCCAAGCAGCGCTAAGTGCCCTGGGAGAAGGGTCCGGGCGGGTGAAGGGCTGGAGGCAGAGGGCGTGCTGGGGGCGGGGCTTGCGCAGGCGTCGCTGACGGGCGCGCGCGGAGACCTGCCAGCGTCCCTGAGTCCGAGGCAGCTCCGTCGTCCGGAACCTGGGCTCGTTCTGCAGTCTCAAGGGTCCCTCCGTACAGCTGCCCGGTTCCGAGTTCTCTCGGCCGCTTGCACGTAGGGTCCACACCGTGGTGACTCAGGAGCCTTGCACTCGCCCCCGGGGGTGCAGGCTTTGTTGAAAAGGAGAGGCCCCACTGAGAAGGGGGTCAAACCAAGGGAGGCCCCAGAGCGGGGGCTGTGCATGGTGGGCACGCTTGTTAAATTGGCTTAGGAAAGCGCGGTGGCTGAGCCCCGTCCCCAGGCGCTCTGACTCTGTAGGTCTGGATTGCGGCTGCCGCTGGGGTGGGGACCTCCCTGAGTAGCTCTGGAGACATCGGTGACTTGATGGCAGCAGCTCCCCGCCCCCATGCCCTCTGACCGCGGCCTTCGTTCCCCACCGGCCAAGACGAGGACTGAGGCGAACTGGTGGTGCCTTGCGTTCTTTTGCTTGTAGGACCCATGGTGCCCAGAAGGCTCAGGGTGAAGAAAACCTCAGCCCACCCATCCAGGGTTCTAGGGGAGGCGGAGAGGCAGTGCGGGGAGAGGAGCTCCTTCTCGGAGGCTGCTCGTCTGACGGGAGCATTCCAGCCCTTCGCGTCCTTTAACCAGAGCAGCTCGGCGGCTCCCGCCCGGGTGGCTGAAACAGGCCTCAGGAACGGGTCTCTGGATCGGCCCCTCTCTGCAGAGGGTCAAACACTTTTCTCAGCATCAGGTCAGAAGCCACTGGGGACAAACCGAAGAAAACAACCGCTCTCATAGAAAGGACAAGCTGCCACGAGGCACCAGGGTAGAATCAAGGACGTGAGTGTCATGAGCACTTAGTAAAGTCACGCAAGGCACTACAAAGCAGCCCTTGCCCGCCGTGTGGTGGGGTCGGCCCTGGGGACACCTCAGGACAGGGGTGTGGGGACAGCTGTCAGCCGCCGCTCCCCGTCAGAGCCAGCCCGGGCCGCTGTGTGTGCAGGCCCTGTTTCACCCCCGGAGCCTCCGCGGCAACGGGTCTCAGCTGCGCCCGTGCGCCCGAGCGCCCGTGCGCCCGTGCTTTTCACAGCTCCCGGGAGGCGGGAGGAGGGGGGTTTGGGGGACGGGCGGAAGTTCACTGAGGGCTGTGCAGTAGGTCTGGGGCAAGGACTTGCTTGGCCCGAGCCAGAAGTAGTGGGGAGGGGCAAAAGCTTGGATTAAAGAAGGATCTGGGAGGGAGAATCAGCAGGATTTGCGGGGCCTGCGGGTGAAAGCGGTGGGTGTGTGTGTGTGTGGAGGCGGTGGGGAGAGGTTCCCTGTCCTTGCAGCCTGGAGCCCACTCTGCCCGGAGCCCTTGCTGGGGTGGCAGCCGAGGGTTTCTGTCCCTCAGGGACGGGAAGAGCTCTGCCTGTGAACTGAGGACCCGCAGGGACCGCGGGAGCAGGGAAGCCAGAAGGTGCCGAGGGAGCCAGGGAGAGAGACCAGACCTACTCAGGGGAGCGTGACTGGGGACCGGGGCCAGGTGTCCTGTGCGAAGGGCGAGAGGCAAGTGGCGTCCAGCGCGGCCGACGGAAGCACAAGCATTCTTGACGAGGAGCTCTTGGTGAACCTCATCGTTTGCTGCAGGAAGCCCTGCCCTTAGGACGTCCGCCAGGACGGTGGAGCGGATCAGGAAGGAGCTTCGGTGCCTGAAGAGCGCGGTTCGCTGGAGTCTGGGCCCGCCGACCCGGCAGGAGGCGCGCTGTACCCAGCCAGGCCAGGAGATGGCAGTGTCGCCCCGCGCCACCGCCGCTTCCTCTGCCCCATAAAGGTGAGTTCTGGGAGCTCCCACTTTTCTCCCTTCCTGGAAAGTGTGGCCTTGGGAGCCGCCAGTGGGGCGCCCATCCAGGCCTGGTGGTTGAGCAGGCAGCGCTGCTGCCAGGTGAATGCACAGAACAGGTAACTGGGGAGTGTGGCGAGGAGGCGGCCTGCTGAGCCTAGACTCTATCCCCGCCCCGGCTACCTGATAGGGCACCTCCCAGGGGTTTAGGCCGTTCGTAACGTGCAAAGAAATCCACGCCCCATGCCCTTCTGGGTGCCGGGCTTCTCTAGGAGGACAGGAGAAACGGCTGGTTTCGAGTCCAGCGTTGCATGAAGCAGCTAGGTTCCCAGGTTGGCCCACAGAGGCCCAGTTATTCTCTCACAGCGGTAAGCTGCCCTGCGCCTCTGAAGAAGGACCTAGGAAATGGTGGCTTCACAGGGTTCAGATTTAAATAAGAGGAAACGAGATGGAATAGTTTGTTGTTTGGTAAGTGCAGAAGAGGCGCTCTGATTGGGGCGAGCTGAGGAGGCAGGTGAGGCTGGCCAGGGGCCTCCTGCGGGAGCCCTGGGGCGCCTGCAGGCCCCGGAGTGGAGTGCCCCTCGTCTCCAACGCGTTCGGCCCCGGGGCGGCCCGACCCAGCACGTGGGCCCGTGCGGCGCGCCCTGGGAGCCGCGCGGAGGCTCTGTTCCGTTCTGTCCCGGTCCGGGGAGCGCCTCACCTGCTCTGGGCCTCATTTCCTTCACTCATGAACGGAATGACAGCCACCCCTGGTTTACCTGCCGCGTGGGCGGCTGCAGAGATCAGAAGGGACCCTAACCCGGCTCTTCCCTAACAGACAACCCACGGGAGGGGCGGTGCGCGGGCCTGGATCTCCGGTCTCCATAACTTCCTTCGGACTTTGGGATCGTTTTGTCCCTTGACTAAGGTGTATTTCTGGCCGGCTCTAAGGTCTGTGGGCCACGAGTGGCCACCAGTGGAATTATTATGGGTCACTCATGGGAGAAAGAGAGAGGGCAGAGTGGGGAGCAGAGGTTAGTAAAGGCACAGGAGGTCCTGTGTGCATGCCAGAGCCGGCTTCCTTGGGGACGGCAGGGACTGAGCTGCGGCCGAGGAAGATGGGGCCGGGCGGGGTATGGGGGGGGATGCGCGAACCCGCCAGGGCTGCGTTTCCTAAATGGTGTTCCCTGGAACCCTCGCTCCTCCAGCTGCGCCAGAAGGAGCGGTTTCCTGGTCCAATAAGCTTGGCAAAGCTCTGAGTTAAACAGTTGCACCTGTTTCTTATGGCACCTGCTAGAAGCTAATGTGGTGGTACATGCATTGTGGATCTCGGGGCGGGGGGAAGGGCATGCAGTGTTTTGCAAACATATGAGACCATAGAACTTGTTTTCTGAGTACCTAGGTAATATTGCTCAGGTGGGGCTCAGAGGCCCCTGGCATTTACCTGGAGTGCTGTGCGGCGCGCAGGTGCCTGGCCCCACCCAAGGCGTAGCAAATCCGGCAAACGCGCAGAGAGGGCCTGGGGTCCGCGCTTGTTAGAGTCACCCAGTGACTCTTGTCCCCTAATCAACTTACTTAGCGTGTAGCTGGGTTCTGTGTAGCGTGTAGCAGGCACTGGGTTCCATGCCAGGTACTGGAGATACACGGGAGAGGAAGACAGTTGCCTTTCTGGCCACAGAAAAGCTGATTCTGATGCCCTTGGGAACGGGAGTGGTGGGTTGGGAGCGCTGGACACCCGTGGTCACCGCCTGGTCTGACTTTCCCGTGAAGGGCGAGGCTCGTGGCGTTGGGGCCGCTTTCCTGAGGGCGGGAACGAAAAATCGGGCGCACTTCACTGGAAACATGTTTCCAACGGCGACTAAGAATTGTAACAATCCCTCATCGGTCCAGTGAGCACGGCGGTCTCTGCCCAGACTGGTCCGTGAGCACCGCATAAAACCCAGGGAGTCTTGAGTCTGGTGACCTGTGATCCAGCTGGTGGCTGATGGTAAGGAGAAAAGATGTTGACGCAAACGCTCGCCCTATCTGGCCACCAGGGGGCACTGTCACCTTACGGTGGCTTGGTAGTGGGCCCAGGTGGCTGGGGTGAGGCCGGATAGGTGCGTAGATAACCTGGCCCACCTCACACTACAAATTGGGAGCCTTTATTCATGGACTGTTCGTCACGCTGTCGACAGTGCAGCGTGTGCTGAAATTAGGGGACGTGCTACACCAAGGGGAATAGAAAATGTGCATTATTTTCAACCTGTCTCTTGACTTGTCTGCACCATATGACTATGGCCTCTTGCTTTCTTCTTGAAAGTTTCTTCTTCCTTGACTTGGAGACTGCAACTCTCTCGTGACCTTCCTTCTACCCATAATAATGACAACTCACGTGTACTGGGCACTGACTACAAGCCAGGCCCTGCGTTAACGGTGTTGTGTGCAAAGTCTGTGTCTCGGTGGCAGACTCGAGTCATGGGCCTAAAAGACCTACCCAGTGGGAGCTAGAGCTGCAAGCCTGGCCCCGAGTCCTCGTCCCCACACCGACGGCGGTCCTTGTCAGGCTGTCCCCACATCGCTGCTGCGGTGGCCTGGCCAGGTGACCGGCTCTGCGAACAGTGCCCTGCCTCCCCAGTGTCCTCTAGACTCTCTGGGCTGCTCTGCAGCGAGGTCCCCAGACTGTTCAGAAGCGGCCTCATACTGTAATGCTCAATTTGCTTGCCTGTCTCCCCGGCCAGGCTGTGAGCTCCCAGATGACGTTGTTTTGCTGGCACGGGTGTGCCTGCACGTGGTAAAGGGTCAGAAGTGCTCACGGCCCTGGCTGGTGTGGCTCAGTGGACTGAGCACTGGCTTGTGAACCAAAGGGTTGCTGGTTCGATTCCCAGCCAGGGCACATGCCTGGGTTGCCGGCCAGGTCCCCAGTTGGGGGCACGCGAGAGGGCAACCACACATTGATGTTTCTCTTCCTCTCATTCACCCTCCCTTCCCCCTGTCTAAAAATAAATAAATTTTTTTTTTAAATAAGTGCTCATGGAATAAACAGCCTCGTGAGGGAGCTGAGCACGTGCTTGCATACCCCCGCCCGCACCGAGTGACGTGTCATAGGTGCTCGAAAACATCCCTCTGAGCCTAAGACAGAGACCCAGAGCTGTGTTGAAAGACTCTCTGTTTCAGTCCTGGAATCCTGTGACTTGGAATTTGGTAACAATAACTAGGGTCAAAGGCCAAGGGGCCTGCGCAGAGCGCTCTGGTGAGTCGAGGTGCTCTTGGCATTGTCCAAATCCATATTCATACCCCGAGGTTAGGGCCAAGCCTGGGCAGGTGGAGCCGATGGCCCCGCACCGCATAGTTCCTGGGCAGCGCGCCCTCCTCTGCTCTGAAAGGTGCGCGTGTCCTGGGGGAGAGCTGGGAGCGATCTGTGAGTCTCTGTCCTTGGCCCTCAGGTTGTCAGGGAGTGTCTGGTGCTGGGGAAGGGGGCCTGGGTAGCCACCAGAACGACAGAGATGCCCCCTGGCCTGGGGGAGAGAAGACAGAGGCCTTGCTTGCTCCGCCCTAGCTGGTGGCCAGCGTGTCTGCCCCTCGCCCGGCCCCGGCGAGCGTCAGGACTCCTGGTCTCCAGGATGGTGGCCACTAGTGCGTGTGGCAATTGAGCGATTGAAACGTGGCTGGCATAACTCAGCTCCTGGACCTTGAATGTCATTACATTTTAATTTGAAGAGCCGTGTGTGGCCCCTGGCCCACAGCGGACAGTGTGGGTGTGGAGCAGTGCCGCCATCCCTGGCTCTGTCGGCCGGCGTGTCCTGGACGGCCTCTGCGGAGGACCAGTGGGGCATCCTCAAGGCAGCGGGGGTCGGGAGCCTCTGCGCCATGGTGCCTCGGAGCGAACGTGGAGCTGTGGCCGACTGGGAGGCTCGGACTTCACACGCACCTACCGGGCCTCCCCGCTGCTGTCGGGGGTTTGATCTCTCCCCTCCCCTGGACCAGAGTTAACGCCCTGGTCTTTCTTTGTACTTTATTTTTGCCATTTCCCGCTTTTCCCTTTGAGACGCTGCTGGCTGCCTGACCGCAGTGGAGGGAGCACCTCTCGGTGCTGCTGGCGCAGGGGGAGTGTCTGGGGGGCCGCCTCTGGGGCCCGCGCCTGCCCGCCTGGCCTGGGCCTCTGCCGGGCGGCGGGGGCGGGGGCGGGGGCACGGGTGGTGCTGGGGCAGCCAGGCCGTGCCTCCCGGAGGGAGTGACGGCATCCGTGGAGGTGACACCCAATGTTAAGAAAGGGACTGTGACTTCAAGTAAGGAGGCTGGGCGTGGCTTTCATTTTCAAAGTATTTTATTTAAATAAGTTTTTCGGTTGACATGTTTGAATTTTCCAGGAAAAAAAAATACTGACAAATACTGTACAACTTGGATCAGTTATGTTCTTCTTGAAAAGGCGACTGCTGTTCTGTGTACCCCCCTCCCCCACAAGGAAAACAGAAGCGAATCGCAGAGCAGGGGGAGAGACCTCCACTGACTGTGGGGCCAACGGGGACGCTGTGGGGACCTCCTGGGGCTGCTCCCCAGGCCTGCGCTGGGTTTGGAAGCCTCTCCTTCACTGTCCTGTGTCCGTCATTAGCTGAAACCCCCCAAGATGGTCACCAGTGGCAGCCCTGGAGCAGAGGCAGGGAAGGCGTGAAAAGGGAGAGGGTTGGAGGGGTGGGGCGGGGCGGGGGGGGGCAAAGAAGAAGAAAACCCGAGAGAGGAGGACGAGAAGGAAGTGGGGAGGCAGAGGGGGAGGGGGAGGGGAAGGGAAGAGTGAAGAGAAGGGAGGGGAGGGAAGGGGGAGAGGTGGGGGTGGGGCGGGGTGGGGAGGGGTGGGGGTGAGGAGGGGAGGGGGAGGGGAGGGGGAGGGGAGGGGGAGGGGAGGGGGAGGAAGGGGACACCAGGCCCCTTGGCTTCTGGCTCCTCACACACGTTTCTTTGCTCAGCAGGAAAGCGAGGCGCCGCCTGCCCCAGGTGCTGCACTAGGTGTCCCAGGGAGGGGTACAGGGAGGCTGGTGGGGAAAGGGAGGCCCCTCAGGCTGGGGTGCCCTGGGTCCTGGGCTATGGCGGTAGCTGAGGCGTGCATCTGGGGGGAGGGGGCGGCCTCGTGCCGGGGCTGGAGCTGGGGCAGGCCCATCTGGTGAGGAGGCCACAGGGCACCGCACCTGGAGCTGGGGGCCTCGGCATGGCCGTGACAGCCCACCCGCCACTGTCTTAATTCAGCGGAGCAGCCTGTTGCCATGGCAACCTGTTCCTGGAGATCTGCCCTCCTGGGTCACACCTGACACCAGCCTCAGCCTCCAGCCCCCACATCTCCCCAACACATCCGTTTCAGGGGGACTGAGGCGGGGGGGACAGGAAGGGCAACCCCTCCTGTGGTCAGCGGTAGATGTAGGGGGAGGACTAGTCATCCTGTGATGTTGAGGGGACGGCCGATGCTCCACGACGAGCCCTCCGTGTGACCAGGGGGCAGAGGACCCGAGGGTGTAGATTCCTGTAGTCAGAGGGGTTTGGGAGGGAGGGGCCCGGTGCCCCGGATACGCAGGGCCGCTCAGGGTGACCGGGTGTGCGCTGCTGGCCCCGCAGTACACGCAGGCCCGACGGCGCTCCACAGCGTCGCCGGTCCGGTCCCCGGGCGCCCGCCCCGCACAGCCCGGAGCGCCCTGCAGGGCAGGCAGCCCAGGGAGCCCCGGCGGGCGGGCACAGCGCGCTTCCCCCTCAGCCGCACCTCATCGAGCTTGGTTTTTGCTACTGTCAGTACCATAGTGTAGCTGCATTATTAGTGAAATCGCAATTTCACCGCCGTTAAGAACAGCTTCCGTGGGAAGGGGTTTCAGGAGAGCCACGCAGAGGTTTGCGTGGGAACTGGGGCAGCGCAGCCGCTCCCCGTGGGGAACGCCCATCCCGGGATGGGGTCACAGCGCCCGGAGTACCGCCACGCACCCTGCGAGGGGATCCGCTCAGCCCCCCACCTTCAGCCCGCAGGCGGACACTCGCCCCAGCCCGCCGGGCACAGGTCTGCACGTCCTCATGGCCTCAGGGTGTGCGCATCCCCCCGCCCTTGGCTCTGCACACGGCCCGCCCCCCCAGAGTTCAGCACCCGGCCCCCACCCGTTGCAGCGATGAGTGGGCTCACCTGGAGGGTGGCGCTGGTGCGGTGTCGCCAGTTTACCCTTTGCATCATCACAGACCCCCCACATCCTCACGCAGCAGCGCGTCCCCTCTGTGTGCAAGGCACTTGCCTGAACCTCTAGATAAATATTAATAAACCTCTGAATAACTTCATCCTCCTTTCCCTTAAACTGTACCTTCTGTGCCCGACCTGCACCACGCCACGCCTCCAGTGACCACCGTGGGACGGCGCGCCTTCTGTGAGGCTGTCCCAGCGATCGCCTTAACTCCTTCCCCGCGGGGCACGTACGGTTCCGTGGCAGCTGCGTCGCTGGGGCGCAGCACCCGCTCACCGGCACAGTGTGCGGTGCAGCCCAGCGCAGTGAGCGTCCTAACCTTAGTCTCTGAGTCCCTATGGCTTTCTGGGAGCCTCTGCCCAGAGCTGTGTGCTCTTGAGTGGAGGAGGGCACCCTACCCGGTGGTTCTGGGGGCAGCGTCTCACAGGGAGGGGGCTTGGGCCACGCGGACCACCCACCCGTGGTAATGCAGACCCTGTGGGGGCTGCGAGACAACAGCTTTTGATGAATCCGGAGCTGTCCCACTTTAAATGCTTCCTCCCAGGTGGGGTGGCGGGGTGGGAGGGGGGCCGGAGCACAGGAACTTGCTGGGCCTGTCTCCATATACATGGAAGGGGGGCTGTACCAGGTCGCTGAAGTGTCCCAACAGGAGGATTTCCAGCAGAGGGTTTGCAGGGATAGCAGGAGGAGGGGAGCACGCCTCTGTAACCTGAGCAGCGGAGGGAACGGAGGCGAGTACGCAGCCTTGCCCGGCGACGGGACTGCGCGTGCGTGCCCGCATCTGGCCGGGCCCTCCTCCTGTGAGACGCTTTTGCAAGAGCAGGTCACATACGGTGTATAGGGTGAGCATGGTGTGTGTGTGGGCATCGGGAGACGTGTCAGGATGTTCAGATGCGTGTTCCTTGTGCGTTTGCCTATGGGCTGTGCCAGAAGGAGGTGGAAAGTGTGCCTGAGTCTGCAGGAGACAGCACGGCTCTTGGCCACAGAGCTGCCAAGACAGTGCCCAAGAAGTGTCCACGCGCCCCCTGGGAGAGCCCTCCACGGGGACACGCCGTCCGAGGTTTGTTCCTTGGTCGGGAAGTTCCTCCGCGGATGTGAGCAGGACCCGTCAGGGGCCACTGCTCCCTGCCCTGCGCATGCGCGTGGCCAGGAGGCAGCTGAGCCCCCGGAGGCGGACGTCCCTCTGCTCCCTGCCTCACTAGACAGGCAGCGATGGTCTCTTGTCCATCTGCAGGAGCTTGGGCTGAGCAGAGATCCAGAGGTCGTCTTCGCCCTTCTTCTTCTTCTTCTTCTTCTTCTTGCCCTTGCTGCGCTCTGGCTGCTGGCCGCACTGGCCACACCGACCACACCGGCTCCAGCAGCAGTGGCAGCAGACGAACAGCAGGACGATGATCACCAGCAGGGGCAGCGCCAGGATGACGCCCAGGCAGATGGTGTTGAAGAGGCCCTCTTGGTGCTTGGTCATGAGGATGTCCCAGATGTCGTTGAAGAAGGAGTTGACTTTCTCCATGGCGCTCAGTTCACTGCCGAGCGCTGGGCTCGGGGACACAGCTTCGCGCACTTGCTACTTCCTCCTCCGGCTTCGGGCCTGGGCCCGCCCCAGAGCGCACCTGAAGGGAGCAAACAGACGGTTCAAGAAAAACGTGGTGGCGTGCCGTACACCCCTCGATAACGTCATAGATCCCAGGCCGAGGAAAGAGGAGGGGATCGAAGGTTTCCGGAGTTCGCTGACATTATTATTGAGGCTCCGTAAACAAGAGAAATGCATGCATTTAGTCAATATGTATTCTATGTGTTAATTCTTGCTGTGGATAACACACCGCATGGGGCTGAGGATGTAAAAATAGTCGGCTGTCAGACCCAGCCCACGGGAAAGGCTCAGCGTCGCTGGATAAATGACCTGTACAGTCAGTGTGTGTGGCTCCCTGGGGCCTCTACAAGAGCAGTTCTCCATCCTCACCCCGCTGCGCTCACCGGGTAGGCACTGAGCACACACCCCGCCAGGACAGCTTTGTAGCCAACCTTTTGCGAACACAACTTGGCGTTTTCATGCACACGGAGGCTGAAGCACAAGGTGAAAGGCTGATGTCTGGCTGCCTGTTGGGGAGGCCCTGGACTCCCCAGGCTGCGAGGTCGCCAGTCCTCATCCAGCTTCACCCTGGTCCTCGCTGTCCCCGCACACCCCCATTCCCTGCTCCGGGCCCCCGCCCTCACATCCCACGCCTGTATCTGACGCGTCATGATTGGGGTGGGGACCACCTGCTGGTTCTCTCTGCTTCCATCTCCCTCACCCCTGGGACCCTTGTCTCTGCTTGCTGTCCCTCAACCGAGCCTTCCCAAGCCGCCTCCCCAGTCTGCTGCTTCTTGGTGGAAAAGGGGACTTGAAGGTGGCTCTATCACGGTGCTTGGAAACTAGGCTGGGGTCCCGGGACACCCCCTGCTCCCGTCCCAAGCCCACCTTCCGGCTGGGTCTGCTCTGGTGGCCTGTCCAGGGCAGCCCCTCTGCCTTTGGCCCCTCCTCAGCCCCTCCATGGCGCTCATGTGTAAGGTCCCAGAGGCTCCTTCAGTTTTGGAATCCTCAGGTCCTTGTGTCCCAATGAGACTCGGAGGACAGGCATGATTCCAGAAAAGTTAAGAGACCTCTCGGTGCAAGATATTGCCCAGGACCCAACAATCAAAGCCCTCGGTTTTCTCATCCCAACCAACTCTCTCACTGAAAAATGGAGAAAGACCCGGGGTGGGAGGTGACATGTCCGGGGATACACAGCCGTGACAAGCACCCAGACCCCTGGACTTTCTTCAGTGCGTCCAGCCTCTGCCAAGGCTGCTGGGCCAGTGGAGGAACGAAGGATAATGTTACTTAACCATTGTGTCTCTGTCGGTAGTTTTCTAATCACCTTCTTGTGTACTCCATCTTTTAAATGAGTGGCAGGGTGGCACGTGGTCCCTGGTGGGAAACGCTGGGGGACCGGGGCCAGAGCCACTGTGTCGTCCTGCCCCCTGCCCTGGGTGATGTGCTGCCGCGGCGCCCGGGGCTTGTCCTTGCGGCCTCTTTCCTTGGATAGCACGCTCTGTAGGCGTCCCTGCACCCAGGGCTCCTGTGTCCTTTGAAGCCCACGTGACCTCAGTCCGGGGCTGCAGGCCGGTGGCCCTACACCCTCATGGTACAATTCACACAGTTGTCTAAGTTGTCTCCTGTGACGGTGCCATGGGGCCCATGGGAGGAAGTGAGACTATAAGTTGGCACTTGTCGCTTTACGCCTGCTGGTCATTTGGCCTTTGTGACGATCTTACCAGGCGGCCGTGGCTACTCCCCAGTCCTGCAACCGGGGGGACGGAGGCGCAGGCCCCACAGCGAGGGGTGGCAGAGCTGGCCTTGCCCACGCTGGGAAGTTTGGCTGCGGACGCCCCGGGGTGGGCCGTTCACAGCTGTCGCTCTGGGCCTCCCCGTCCCCGCCGGGTGTTATCAACCTGTTCTGGGCAGTAGCCCGGGGTGTACAGACTCTCACGACAATTGGATAACTTGGTCACTCCCAGGATTGACCTAAACCTTTATCCCGGTCGGTTGTCGACAAAGATGGCAAAGAGATTGATTTCCCATTGTTCGACACTTCACAAAGGCGTGCCAGGCAGCAAAAATCCGGTCCTGCCCAAGCGAAGGTTCACAGGAAGCACGTGGCCGCCCAAGCTTAAGGCAACAGGCCACAAAGAAAACTATTCTCAGAAGTCGCAGTGCGCGCCCCACCCCCCACCCCGGGGCCTGGCAGCATTGTGCCCCGGGTCGCCCACATGCCACCCGGCCCACAGGCCCCCGACAGAGGAAGCCGCCTGGTACCCTGTCACCCACCGCAGCCACTCACTGCTTCTTGCCATGCCACTGGTCCCCTGACTTTGCCATGACCTTTGTTTTGACCTCAGCCCGATGGCCCAGCAGTGTTTGGCCTACCGAGAGGGATTTTGCTGCACTGTGGTGGGAAGACTTGGGTGCTTTTCTCTACTTTGATCCTACACGGAAGCTTTCCTGGGACCAGAGGCTCTTTGCCCTGCATTGCTGTGGTTCAAATTAGACAATGACAGCACATCAGTTGACAGTTTCCATGGAGGAGGAGGACCTTGGAAGGAGAGCAGCATCTGGACAGAGAAGCGTGGGTCAAGGATGCTCAGAGGTTACAGGCGCAGGAAGGTTTGAAGCTGCGAAGCACAGGAGCCACCTGGGGGGCCCGCAGCCCAGAGCAGAGGGCTGCAGCCCAGGGGCGGAGGGCGTGTTCCTCTGGGGGCTTAGTAACCAGGCCGGAGAGGACGCGGAGACCAGAGCTGCTGAAGAGCTCTGGAGAGCGCTCTTAGAGAGGCCCTCGGCATTGAACAGGCAGGTGTTGAGCACCTAATTCATGCCGTGCGTGGTGGTAGGCGTCGAGGGTTCAGTCACGATGGACAAAGATACGGCTTCTGCTACTGTGGAGCCTCACAAGCCCCAAGGGGCCCGGGTCATTGAGGGATCGTGCCATAAAAGCCAAATATAATCAGTAAATTCCAACTCGGGCCGCCGAGTGGCTGAGATAGAAGCGTGGACTTGCACCGTGTGCCTGTCCCAATGCCCCGGGCCCTCCTACCCCTACCAACCTTTGCTTCACAGTCGCCCATCCCACGGCACCTAAAAAAGCCTTTGAATAAATAGATTTCTCTTCAAGCTAAAGCTAAGTCAATAATTTACTTCTGGATTCCTAGAGGCGCTTATCTGAGTCTGTTCTCCATACAGCCAAAGAGAGGATTCATTAACATTTGGGAACCCAGTCTGGGGGAAATCCGATGGGAAGGTATTCTTTATATTTTTTAATCTGAGAACTCTCTCTTAGGCCCCCCCCCCCGGGCCCCCCACTGCTGGTCTCTGCTAATCTATAGTGTTTCATTAATATTCATGAGCTTCACATTATTAGCATTTCCAGGAAACAATTGAGTATCTCCTTGGTGATTGGAATGAAAAGTTCGTGCTTCCATAGACTGTTTTTGCAAAAGGAGCCACACTTCAGGCCTTAGAAATGCACTCTGGGAAACCTGTCCTTTGCTGGCTCTTAGTTGTCGCTGACACTGAAAGACACTCGTCGATTCTTGTAAAACCCGCATAGGTGCCAACCAGCCCGGATTGTTTGATTGTGGTTGTGGGGGTGGGGCTGGGGGCACTGGTCCTCAGCAGGCCCTGGAGCCGTCCCAGGCTTCGTCCAGGCTTCGGGAGCCCTCGCTGTGTCCAAGGCACGTCGGATCCGTCCTGGGGAACCGGGAGCTGCCCCGGAGCTGTGTCCAGCGCGGGCCCTCACACTGGTGGTCCTTCTGGAGCGCCCCGAGCAGGGGTGGGGCGCTATGGTTCACACCAGCCTCTCAGTCGTGGGCGGGGCGAGCACGGGGACCGGGAGGGGTTAAGGGGAAGTGGTTTAGAAGAAATGACCATCAGGACAGGCGTCTGCCCCACATCCGGCCAGTGTCTGCTTATGGAGCGTGTGCTACATGCTGGGAGCTGTGTCCGAGGACCCGCGGACTGAGCCCCGCCTTTGTGTGCGCGTCAGAGAACCCAGCAGACCCCTGTGAAAGTGCAGTCGCAAACGGCGCTGGGAGGAGAAGCCTGCGGGCGGTCAGGGCAGGCTCTGCATGGGATGACTTTGCTATGGTCCGAATTACAGGAACGGCGAACACAGGTCGGGCGTCGGGAAAGTCCTGAGCCGCGGACTTGACTTCCGCTGAGCCTTCGCCAGGAATGGGCTGGACAGGCTTTCCTCCTGCCGCGGCGTCCAAAGAGCCCCGGAGTTTAGGGCCGGGAGTTCCGTTGCTGGGACAGTAAGCGGTGTCCCTAACAGTCTGGAACCCCAGGGAAACGATGCGTTCGTTGTTCTTTTTTTCAGATGAACAGTCGGACCCCTTGCTTCTCCTGAAAAGAGCCAGAAAGAACCATGTGGCTGAAGGGCCCCAGCGGCAGCGAGTGGGGGGACAGCGTGGTGACCCAGGCCCAAAAGGTAGGCGGCCCCTCAGCCACGGGGCCCCTGAGCTGTGTTGGTGGCTGCTGTTTGCCGTTGAGCCATAGGTTGTACTCAAGCAGGGACCATGGTCGATCTTGTTTGTGATGAGCTCTGTCACTGAGGCAAGGGGCACAGGCGCGCGAGGGCGGCCGCGGGAGGTGGCGACTACCGTTGTTTGGGGCCAGCGGCCGTGCGGACGGGTGAGGGTGGCGCCGGAGGGTGGACGCATGGCCTGGCCCGGGTGTTCTCCAGCAGATGTGGCAGGAGAGGGACATGAGGAAGTGTCCCTGGGCTGGGCTTGCTGTCTCCAAGCCCTGGTCCCGCTCTGGTCGTCGAGTCTGGGGCACTGATTTTCTCTAAACTAGGAGTCGCATCCAACAGTCTCTACCCGACTCCCCTCCCTGTCTCCTGGGGACCTGTGACGTCTTAGCCAGCCCCAGGTGACTCCACCTGCCTGCCCAAGCCTCACACCAGCTCTCAAAGCCACCGTGCAGCCCTCACAGAATCCCCGAGGTGACAGCAGCGGCGCGCGCTGCCGCCGCCGGGGCTTGAGCAGAACCCCAGTCCGTATCACGAGCCCTGCCCGCCGGAGCGTGTTGTGTTGACGGGTCTCACCTTGCTCCCCTGACGTGCGCAGGTACCGTCTCATAGGTTACGGACTGTCTTGTACAAAAATCGCCGCACCACAGAATATAATCTGAGGGTCGATGATTAGATTTATAACCAAAACCTGGCCTTGGGCACCATGAGGTAGGTATCAGTATTCTCCCCAGTTTAATTAATTGCCTCAAGTAACGAGTCCAGGCACAAAGTGGGAGCCTTTCTTCCTCCCCCAGCTGTGCACTTAGGGGGTGTAACTCAGCACGGAGGCTTTGAAGATGGGGTAGTATTTTCCTCTGTGGTTGCAATTTTGAACAAAAGCACAAGCAGACGGTCAGTATAGAGGTGACAGAAGCACTGCAATCGCTACAAACAGTGACGTGCTGCTTCCCCACGGAGACGTGCTGGACTGGAAGAAGGCGGAGCCTCGTGGCGGGTGGGTCCCGCCACATCGATGAGGAACTGGAGGCCCAGGGGGCAGCTGGTGGAGTCAGGGCGGGGTCAGTGCCCGCAGGCCCAGCTCCTCCTCCTGCCGGGCCTCCCTACAGAAGTCCTGAAAACTGAGCACCGAGGTGCCGGCGGCAAGGGGCCCGCCTCCCTCCCGGGCGCAGGCCGGCCCGCTGCTCCGCCCCGGGACACCTCTGTGGGGCCACGCGCCTCAGCTCTGGCTGAGGGGCGCGGGGTCCTGGAGTTGTGTTGGGAGGACTCCCGGGCTCCTGGGGCCGCCGTGGAGGACGGTGTCCCTGGGTGGCTGGGGAGCCCAGCACGCGTGCGGACCACAGCCAATAGCGGAAGGAGCGTGGATAAACCTCTGTGGGGTGGAGCCTCCGAGACAGAAGGATTCTTTGCTGCCGCAGTTGGCCTGTGCTGGCCAACACACGCGACAAACAAGCAAATGTCGGTGATGATCAGAACAGTGGCGGGGGGCTCGGCAGCCCCCTAGGTGCCGGTCAGACCCAGCAGGGGTTCGGCCGAGTGCCTCAGGGTGCTGGTGCCGACCCGCTTCCTGGGCTCAAGTCCTGACCCTCCTGCTCACCAGCTGTGTCACGGCGGGCGGGTCCCTTAACCTCGGTCGGGGCTCAGGTTTCTCATTGTAAAGGGGAGTGGATTGCAACAGGCTGCTGTGAAGTCCACCAGTGGCGGACGCGATGCCTCCCAGGGCCAGGCCTGGCTGCAGCCGCATAGGCCGGCCTGGAGGGCCATCCCTTGACTCCTTACCTCGCCGTGGTTCTGTTGGCCTTCGTAGAAAGCAGGGTGATTCTGGAGCCGTGACTTTGATCGTCGCGGTCACCTTTCAACGAGCGCGCCTTCTCCCCTCCCTGCACTTTTCCCGTAGTGAGGGGCTCGCTCGATACTCAGCCATTTTCAAAGTGGCCGGTTCAGAGTCAGGACACAGATACCACTGAGCGCGGTGTCGTGCGCGCACAGACCTCTTCGCCCTCTCTCCTCGGATCCCCCATTCCACGCTGAGTCGGACCCGCGCCCCCTCCCGCACCGCCCTGTCCCCCCACGCCGTCCTCGCTTCTCCCTGCCCGTGCATTTGACGAGCTCTGGGCCTGTGGGCACAGCCGCGGGCGGCCCAGACATGGCGAAGTGACCTGCTTGCTTTCTGCAGGGAGCCGGCAGATGATGAACCGCACAAATACGCCAGCAGGTGTTGTCAGGGTGACCCCGGGAGCAGCTGGCGTGGCCCCAAGGAGGGACGTGGAGCTGAGGTCCAGGGCTGACAGGGACGCTGCGCACACAGAGCCCAGCAGGGCGCCTGCTCCGAGGCGGGAAGGAGTCTCCACGCTAGAGGATCGGGGCGGGGCAGCGCCCTGGCACCTTGAGCCTGCACAGCGACATGGGCTTCCCGCTGGGCAACACAGGGCGGTGTGCGTGCGACGTGCGTGGGCGGGGGGGGGGCGGGGGGCGGAGCGAGGGGCCTTGGCAGCCAGGTGCCCCGCCCCCTTCATCTCCCCGGTCGCCACATTGGTCCGAGCCCCAGGGTGGCTCTGGTTCGCCTCCCTCCAGCTCCAACTAGTGAAACCGCGAGTGATCATGGTGCTGCTCGGCCTCATCTTCGCGAGGACAGAGCTCTCCTGGTTGGGTCCCCCCCGCCCCTGTCATCCCAGCCTCGTCCCCAGCGGCCCCTCATCACCCCGCTTGCCCTAAGCTCTCCCGAGCACCCCTGCTTTCCTCCACGGTGACCTTTGCATGCGCTGTGCCACCTGCCTGGAAGGGTCCCATCTCGGGGCCTCTGTCCCCGCCTCCCCAGACGCACCTCTTTCTCCGCCGGGCTCCACGAGTCAACCCCCTGCCACGGGCCTCGTCTGTGTGTGTCACACTTATTTGCTTTCTCGGCTCCTCTCAGTCTCAGAAGCTCCTGACCGCCGTGGTCTCACTGGGCCGTGTGCCGGGCCGGCCTCACGCTGTGCCCGTCACCTGGCGCTGCCGCTTGAGCGCCCGGTGAAGGAGTTCTTTCTGGGCTGGGACTCAGCAGCAGACCGATGTGGCCTGGTTCCCCCCGTGAGGGTGGGGGGCTGTGTCCCCCCGGCCCGGTTTACATTGGAGAGGCTGGGGGTTCCTAACCCCCAGCACCTGAGAACACGACCTTGCTTGGACCCAGCATTCTTGTAGGTGTTCTTGGTTAAGATGAGGTCCTACTGGGGTAGCGTGGGCCTGTCATTTTATCTGGCTTGTGTCCTCATGGAAAGAGGAAATTGTTTGAACCACCCAGTGTGTGGCCCCTTGCTACCCCTCTTGCCTCACCCCCACCTCCACCCCGTCAGGGGTCTGTCCCTCGGCTCTGTCTCCAAAATCTATGCCAAACCCACCCACTGCTCTGCGGTCTGAGGCCAGGACCCGCCGTCTCTTGCCCGATCACGGGACGGCTCCCTGACCCGCCTCGGGTGCTCCTGTTCTGTTCGCTCTCCCCAGCCGTCTCCCCCCACGGGCCAGATCGGGACCCCCCGAGCCCTGCGCGCACCTCTTTACTTCAGGCCTGTCCCCCTCCACCCCGCAGGACCTTGCCCGTCCCCGTGGTACGTCCTCTCAGCTCCATCACATTCAGAGCTCGGTTCAAACGCATTTCTGCTGAAATGTGACCTCATCCCCTGCCCCACCCAGAGGCCTTGCTTAGCCCGGCTGTCCAGCTCGGCCGCTGCAGACCGTCCTGCCTCGCAGCCCCGGCAGGAGGAACTTCTCATTCACACGCGACGCCCTCCTCACTTTACCCCCTTCGGGACAGTCCCCCTGCTCTGGGAAACGAGCTCAGTGAGAACTGTTTAGATGCCCGGAGTCTGAGTGAGTGAGTGACGTCACGCCAGTGAGCCCAGAGGTCCTCAAAGAAAAGAGGTCTTGAAAAAGTGTTCATCAGTCAACCCAGGCCCCTGGGGAGGGAGAGTGGGAGCGACGAAGGGCCTAGAACAGTCACATCTGTGGCCAGACTAGGATGACAGTGACCCACCCTGGAGCCCCCAGGCCAGCCAGAGCCTCCAGACAACTAGCTCGTTTCGGGAGGGAATAATGATGAAGAAACCCCCTATCACTGAAAGCAGCAGGGAGTGGGGGGCGGGAGTGGGGGGCGGGAGTGGGGCTCTATCAGCTCCTCAGTGATCACCCACCTTCCTCCTGCTCAGCCACAGAGGGCTCACTGTAGCTGGGACTTTCTGATAACAGGAGGTCCTTCCCTAATTACTGTGCGCTCTATTTCAGGTTCAGCAGAAGAGAAAATTAAAAAGCTCCATTCATTTCACTCCAGATTCGAATGGGTCAGTCTTTCAATCAATCAAGGATTAATTAAGCTATGCTAGGAAGTGCCGGGGAGGTAAAAGACACCCTCTCTACTTAAAGATGATACCAGGAAAATTATTAGAGCATAATTAAGAACAGTGGAACGAGTTGACAAGGGTTTTTTTTGTTTGTTTGTTTACCTGGGCTTCCCCTGACTTTCTGTTACGGAAGAATCTCTAGCCACTTTATCTCCGTTCCCCTTTGCAGCCTCTTCTCTTTCCGTCCTAATTATGTTGTCTCCAAAGGGTCCATGCCGTGGACTTTGCCAATAGTTAGTCTTTTTCAGTCACCCTTAGGGTGAGACGCTTGGTCCTGTCTGATTCTTTGAAAATTCCAACTGTGCTAAATATGATTGAATACAGTCAGTCTCTCCAGCCTGTTAGCTGGTCAACAACTTCCTCATATTTCTGTCTCTGAGGTCATCAAGGAAACTTTCTGGCGTGTGTTCTCCTGAACCAGAACCCTTGTAGTCAGGCATTTTGCCTCCTCCACTAACATAGTGTGGAGTCTGGGCATCACTCACTCAAGCACGTTTTCTGTTTTCTTTCCTGCCAATAGATAGGAGCACCTTTCTCAAAGGGCTGGGTGTTTTATCCATTGTGCTGCTGTGTGTTAGTCTCAGTACCCAGCACAGGGCCTCGTGCACAGTGGGCGGCAGTAAGTGTTTGTTGCATGGATGGATGGAGGGAGGGAGGGAAGGAGGGACCATGAATGCAGGAATGGGTGGATGAGTGAATGAGTGAGGGAGTGAATGCGGTGCTGGGAATGAAAGAGATGCGAAGTGTGGAAAGCATGCAGCTCAGGTGCGCCTTACACAGTGGGCGCCTTAAAATAACCTTGGGACGATGTAACACTGTATTTATTATTATACCGCTCACATTGTGAGAAAGGTGAAAAGATCCACTGAAAGACTTGTTTTGTCGTAAGCAGGGTTTGGTCAGCTTTCACTGCCCGGTTTGAAGAGGGAGCCAGCCGGCTCCGAGGGAACTGGGGCAGGCGCGCTGGCTGCCCCCGCCCTGCCTCGCCGCTGAGTGTCCGTCCGTCCCGAGCCGCGCCTCTCCCTTTCAGCCCTCTGACCCCAGGACCCAGTTTCTCAGGGGGGCCTTGTTCTGTCCCTCTCTCTCGGCTTTCTCATCTTCATTTCAGCGAGAATGCTCACTTGTTTTCCTTTGCCTGGCCTCTTTTGACATAGATACCTCAGGAGGCCAAAGCCTCAAAACAGAGCCCTGGCAAAATGTCTTATCACCTTTCACAGGAAGAGGGGAGGCTCTGTTGAATCAAAAAGCTGCCCTTCGTCACATTCTTACTCAGAGTGCAACTCCGTGCGTGTAACCAAGGTTTGACTGACGCGGCCTCATTCAGCAACTTGGGAGGGTGGGCCTTTGTGCCCCCATTATACAGACGGGCAAACTGAGGCTACCGGAGATTTAACTGATTTGCCCAAGGCCGTGCAGCCGCTCCAGTACAGAAGAGGTTTGACTATAGCCCCATCAGAGTCCCAGGATCCTGCTGTGACCGCCGTGTACGCAGCCCACAGCCAGCATCCTCGGGAGGCCGAGGACTGTAGTCCCCGAACCATGTCTTCTGGGATGGGGGGTGTTCACCCGCTCCTTCATCCGTTGGCCAGTTTAAAGTCCGCATCCTGTGGGTACACTCCTGATGAACTATGATGCCTTCTGTGACTTAGCAGCTCACATTCTCCCGGACCAGACGTGTCGGCAGAGAAGCACAGAGTAATACCGCACAAGACAGTGGGCGTTGGGGATTATATCCAATGCACAGGCCCCTTTATTTAATGTTTTTTCCGATTTCCTACAAAGTTCTCAGTCTGCAGCTGGTCCTGAGCTTTGGCCACGCTAACCTCCCACCTGGCCAGGGTCGGCCGGCGCCGTAGCAGGGCCTCTGTTCCCCCCCCCCACGCCCCGTGCCCCCCCCTGCTCCCGGCTCCTGGCCCCTCCCTGGCCCCTGGACTGCCCACTCCCACGCAGTAGGGACTACGCTACCTGGTCTTGGTGCCGTCCCGTATGCAGGGGAGAGCCATGCCGGGGGCTTGAAGCAGAAATGAGGGCAACAGGAAAGACTTCCTTTCCAGCTTGAGGGCTGGACCTGGTCTTGGGCTAATCAAATGAGAAAGAAGAGGGACCTCTGCAGGAGCCGTGAATATGATTCAAAACACACCCAGGACGACCCCAAAGGGTGGCAGAGGGCTGCAGGGGGCGGAGGGGCAAGCGAGCAGTCGGAGGACCCAGTTCTAGCCTTGGGTTGGCTGTGCTCCCAGTGTCTGGCTGTGGGCCCAGCAGTTCTGCCTCCTGAGCCCTTTTCTCATCCAAGCTGTGGAGCTAGGGAGCGGCCCTGATATGTCCAAAGAGTGTTGTGAAGAACACACAGGACGTGCATGTGAAAAGGGCACCGAGAAGGGAGAATTGCAATCTAAATGCAAGGCAGTGGCGTGGTGGAAAGACGGCGTGAAGGGGCTGGATGAAAGCTCACATGGGGACTCCGGGCGGCCCTCGCCAGCCGTGCAGCCTGGCCCTCCCGCCCGTCCCCCGGTCCTTTATGAATCGGTCTTATAAGCGCCATTTCTAACGTGGAGATTTGCGGGCACACACGGTGACAGCGACACGCACTTGCGTTTGCCGTCTGCGTATGTCTGATCCAACCACATCCTGGCGTTAGTGCTAATAAAACCTGTAGCCATGGTTACAGCGCAATTCCTTGGCTATCCAGTGCTCATTTTTATTTTTCAAAGCTCTTTGGTAAGCATTTGGAGCGCGTGTTGGTGGGTGTGGTAAGTGCCTAGGTGAAGTTTTATTTTTGGCGATGCTGAGCCCAGGCTCTGAAGTCATCTTGGGTGGGAGCAGGGTGGGGCCGGGGCGGCGCCTTCTCTGTTCCACAAATAAGGGGGAGGCTCAGTCACCGAAGGCCGAGTCTTCACACGTCACCTCCTCTTGGAGGGAAAGTGTGTTTTTTGAAAAAGCAAGAAGACAACGAAGCGCTTGTGTGACTCTGGGTCTCCCACACAGGTGGTAATTAAAAAATAGACCTTAAATTCGAAGTTGCATAATCCGCCTTAGTATTGCAGAAGGGAACTCGGCGTTCTGCGGACTTAGCAGCAACAACGGAACAGCTGATTCATTTTTCTCAGCGGTGGTCGAGGGTGCGGTGGGCAGGCTGGAACACTCGAGAACTAACGAGGTGGCAAAAATAGACAAGTATGCAACCCAACAGCAGCACAGAGTGGCACTGGAGTGTTAACAGAAGTTCAGGACAGTTAAAAGTCCAGTACTACCTTGCTGCAATCTTAGGGTCTAAAAGTAAGGGCCGAGCCACAGCGGGGAGCAGAGGCCTGCGAAGGGGGGCGCGGTGGGAGCGCTCAGGGCCTGCCCCAGGGGTGGGGGGCTGGGCGAGGAGCGGATGGCACTGGAGGGCGAGCCTTCACGTCCAGGGTGCTCTGGGCCAAATCTGCATCCCTTGTGTTGTCGAATGCAGATTTTTTTCTCTTTTTACAGCTTTGGTAAGTCATTGTTGGTGACCGCAGAGGACCTATGCGAGTGCCCTTGAGCCAGCAGCCTCTCTTTCTCTGAAGTGCGTGGCACTTTCTCTGTCTCGTCAGATGCAGCTTTAGATGCCTCTGTGCTGATGTGTTGTTACTGCCGAGCTCCTGTGACCGAGGAATTGTGGAATGGCCACTAGCCTCACCCTGTCCCCGGTCCCCTCGGTTTGCTGCCCTCATCCCCCGAGTGCCTTCCTCTCCGCCCCTGAAATGCCCGTCCCGAAGGGGGCTGCAGCCATTGTCGTGGGTGTAAGCAGGAGAAGGGGGAGGATGGATGGAAGACGCTGCTTATGCTGTGAGTTGCGCGGGGCTGGGGGTAACCCCGCAGATACTAACATGTGCGCGGGCGCACGCACGCACACACAGAGGCGCCCTTTCCTAGGCCTCAACCCTGCACCCGTCAGCATCTACCATCTCTGTTCCGTCCTTGCCCGGAGCCCTGAGTGCTTTATGGCCGACGTTTTGGAAACTGCGTGGGCCGCTGAGAGTGGCGACAGTGAGGCCCGTCACTTAGACCTTTCTCCATCTCTCTGCGGGCGGCTCGCGGCTTGGTGGCCGGCGGGCTCGGGCCAGCCTGTAGGTGTTCTCTCTCATTAGCAGCCCAGGACGCTTTTTTTCTTAAAGTCAGACTAACACTCAGAGTATCAGGGACTTGAAGAAATAGTACATTGGGTGGGAACGTTTTGACAGAGCAAATGGTCTGAATGCATGGCCCTGCCCCGGCGAGTCAGAAGGCAAGGGGGTCCCCAGGGCAGCAGGTGGCTTGGGGCAGCCAGAGGAGGGGACAGGCGTCCTTGTGGTGCTCCTCAAGGGAGAGTCTGTGGGGCCCCAGGTCTGCCTTTGACTTTTCCCTGGTTGCATCTGTTCAGGCTCCTGCAGGTGGTCACGCGAGCTGCCTCCTTGGCTCACAGCTGCCCAAGGGCCAGGGGAGCAGCGGGGCTCGTGGACTGTGGCCTGAGAAGCCGGCCCCGAGTCTCGCCGGTGACTTAGTGAGTGTCCTTGGGTAGGGCACTCGGCTACTGTGGGCCTCAGTTCCTCCATCTCCAAAATGGGGAAAACATCTGACAAACACACAAGAAAGCAACTGCACGTGTGCCCGGATGGAAGGACGCCGGGGGCAGCGCTGGCGGGAGACGGGCTGCTGTCTCGGTCCTTTGGTCCTGAGGGCCTGACCACAGGCACATACTTTCCAAAGCCACCTGACAAGGGGACGCTGAGTCAGAGCAGACGACACACCTGGAAGTGTGCCCGGCTGCTAGAGACTCTGCAGAGACTGAGAGTCACAGCCGGACTCGTTCCAGACAGAACGCACAGGGGGCGCGGCAGAGCGAGGCTCCTGCAGTCGGCGGGCAGCCGGGGGCCCGGGGGCCTCGGGAAGTTGGCTCCCATGCCGCGAGGGCTTCCTGCTTCCAGGCCAGAGTGGACGGACGCACGGCTCGCTGCCCAGCCCCCACCCTTACCTGGCGGCTGTCACCTGTCTGCGGGGTGGTGCTGGGCAACCTGGGTCCTCCGTGTGCCAGCTGACCCGGGCTTCCCAGGGCTGGCCGAGCACAGAGCACGTCCGCCCTGCTGAGCCAGTTCTGAGAAGTGCGTTCAGTCACCCTCTGCCTGGAGGTGGGGGTGCTGCATTTGCGGCTGACCTCTGGGTGACCCCGGGGCGGGGGCCATTTGTACAGAGAGGGTGCGAGTCTCCCTCTGCACATATAAAAATGGTGCTGCCCACATGTCGTTCTTTGTATATGAAGAGGCTAATAGTACAAATTGCAATTATATGCATCCATAAATTGTGCCATTTGAATTAGTTTCGCTGCAGTTGCACATGGATTTTTATTTCAAGAAGTGCTAGTTAAGTATGTACGACGTGTGTTATGTGTATACAAACATGGTGGGGAGGGAGAACAAAGAGGTGTAGGAATGGGTTCCCATCTGAACAGAGCTTCTTCATGAAACTGTGAACACTCCTACCAGGTGGTGGTTCAAGCCCCCGGACCTCAGGTTCCTCACCCCTAAGACGGGAAACTAATGAGCCCGCTGACTGCATCACCGCCCGGTGTTGTTGTGAAAGTCAGTTAATAATATCATGACAGTTCTTTGTAAACGGGAACTGCCTTCCAAGTGTAATGTCCAAAAACAACAACAGCCATTGGAGGCTAAAGCAAACATCAGAAAGTCCTAAGTGCATGCGCCATGAGAAAGGAGAGGGGTTGATCTTGGCTGGGGTTTTAAGGGGGAAGGGCGCAGGGAGGAGATGCAGGCTGTGCCGAGCCCTGTGCAGAATGTCACCATGGGGAGGGCTGGCCATTCGGGGGGAGAGGGAAGTCAGGGCGCACGGGAGGGAAGGGGGCAGCAAGGGCAGAGGCTCAGAGGCCGGCGCGTGCAGGACACAGGGCTGGGGTGGCGGCGCAGAGATGCTCTGAGGAAGAGCACGGGATGAGGCGGTCCGGGCATGGCCGGGACAGTACCAATGGCCCCGAAGGCCAGACAGAGGGGCCATGGGCCCCAGGGAAGCCCCGCAAGCTGGTGAGCAGGGGACATAGCAGTGTCGGCGTTTCAGACGCCACATTCTCTTCCTGAGCTCCCTCATCAGTCAAAGTGCGTCTGGGCCGAAGCGGGGGATTGTGCAGGGTGAAGCCCCCATGCTTGGCTCAGCAATCACAAATAGTACAATGAAAACACCCCCTTTTATTAATAGCATACGTTCTCCCTTAGACAGAAATCTGATTATGAACCAAAATGAAATTTCACCAAACCAATCAGAAAGACCCTGCTCTTTACCTCCTGCTCCCTTGGTCGGGGGGGGCAGGAAGGGGGATAAAAGCTGGGATGCAGTCGCTTCCCCAGCCTTCGAGCTGACACCAGGTTGGCTGGCGCGGTTGGTTTGTGGTCGGGGGAGTCCACCAAAGACCCTGCACTGACAGCACGTCCTAATTTTTTACAGGCTCTTGGAGACCTTTCTCCATTCAGTCCCCGGTCACGTGAGCAGGGGAAGGTTTCCTGCCCTTCTCCACAGATGAATAAACTAAAGAGCAGAAGCCTGTGCAAAATTCTTTTAAAACAGTGGTTCAGGGCTGAAGGCCTGGGATCCTGGCCTCCTGGTTTCCCGGTGGGATGCCTTCTCACTACACTAGTTCCTAAAAAGCACCAGGAAAATGAGCAAACGGGCACCCTGTCGCCTCTGCCAATCAAAAACCTTTCATTTCTCAGACTCCATGGGCTTTGTGGTCCCTCTCTGGGTCGGAGACTCATATAAACACCTTTACCCGGACCCCCCAGCATCCCCCACTCGCGCCCCGAACCTCCTGGCCCCTCTCATGTGCGTCTCAGTTAAAATGCTGTTCCCCTTGGGAAACCTTCCCTGGACCCCTCACTGGCGCATGATGACCACCCACAACCCGCTTTAGGCTCAATGTTTGTTTAATCATCTTCCTTCCTTTCTAGACGGACTCCGTTCCCCTCACGGCATCTCCCACATCTGGGGCATGTTTTGCTCTTGGAAAATACCGGCCAAATTAATGGGTGCACATTTCTGTAGATGAGGAAACTGAGGCTCCCTGGCATGAAATACCCAGGGTCTCCCAGCTGATCAGGATCATGCGGCCGCTGTGCCCCTGAATATCCAGGGGTCACTCACTCTGCCTCACGGGTTTCTGGGCTCACACACAGCCCTGTGGGCAGAGAGAAGACACTCAGGGGGAGAACAGCCACCCGCTGGAATGTCAACATTCCGGACCTGGAGAACCCTTACAGTCCGGGCGCCGACGCCAGATACTCTCGGGCATTCCAGCGTGTAAGTGCGCCCTGCAGGCCTCTCTGGGTGACTGGCTGCTGTGGAGTCTCTGGCGAGGCTGCCGGTGCCAGAAGCAGAGATGCCGGAGGGGAGACGTGACCGCCCCCCCGCTCCCCCCCATCGCTGGCCTCCTGTGGAGATGGGCCTCAGCCTCCCGGGGGGCCGCCCCGAAAGTCAACATGACGCCCTCGCCCTTCGGAAGTGGGGCGGGGTGTTGGAAAGCCCCGCTCGGCTGTGTTCCTGGCGTGTTGGTGTCTCTGAACTGGCTGTGTCTGGTGGTTCCCGACTCCCAGGGTGAGAGCGCCGAGTCCGCGTGTGTGGAGCGCTCAGCATCTCTCTGTCTCACTGTTGTCACTGCAAAAGGTTCTCCCTGTTACTTTCCCCAGAGGGAGGGACACTCTGGTGGCCCTTTTCTTCCTTTCCTGAGCTGGGTTGTTGACACAGTTGAGGCCGAAGGGGCCAGGGACAGCCACGCGGTCTGCCGCCGGCGGCCCCGCTGCAGACGGGTCAGTGCGCCTGCTCTGTGCAGGGGGGCCGGGGCCCTGGTCTCGTCCGAGGCTTCCCCAGGTGCTGCTGCACCTGCCAGCCACCTGGGCCCCGATTCCAGAGGGAACGAAAGATACAGACTGTGAACTCAAGGAATTTGTTTTTCCCTTGGGGAAATGGTTGAGCCCAGGATGAGAACAGGAAAGCGTGACTAGTTAAAGGCCCCAGGGGAAATGCAAACAAGCGGCTCTGAGAGCAGCGAGGAGGGCGCTGTCAGCTCCAGGGAGGAATCTGGGAGGGGCTTCCAGGAGGCCGGGACTGGAGTTGGCACCTGTAGGGAGAACGGGTGACTCAGCGCGGGGAGGATGGAATGGCGGGGTCCCAGGTTGCTCAGGAAAGTACAGCTGGCTCCGAGAAGGAGTCCAATCAGGGGGCCCGGCTCCAGCTCCAGCTGAGGTGTCCAAGCTCCCGCGGTTACCACGGCGACGCTCAGCACTCCCTCCCCCGACAGCTCTGATTCACAGGATCCCTCCGCAGACCCCAGCAGGTGTGGGGCAGCTCTCCCTCCTCGCCCCGGGAGGAGGCCAGGGACAGAGCTGGGGGTGACGGGCAACGTGCTGGGTGAGGTCCTTACAGGGTGTTTTTATAAATATGTTTGGCCGTGAAAGCAAATTGCTGTGCAAGAAAACTTGAGTGGACAGGGAATCTGCATCCTCTCCCCCGACTTTGAACACACTTTATCCCTTTGGATATCCTTCAGTTTGGTGATAATCCTGATTTCAACGCTGGGGTCACAGGGCCACCTAAGCTGGTTCCAGCTGGCTCTAGTTCAAAGGGACCTCTCTCCCCCTCGCTCGCTCTCTCTGACTCTCACCCGCCCCCCCCGCCCCCCCTCCCCACACACAGTCCGCCGACCCGTGCAGCAGTATTGCTGACATTTAGCGCAAGGTCGGTAGACACCAAATGAGACATTTATCCAAGAGGGGCAAACCTCTATCAGCGGTTGCAAAGTAGAAGCCCACGAGGTGGATGTGACCCGTGAATGGATTCTGTTTCCTCCATAGCTTTCCAGATTCAAAGCACTTCCTCCCGCCATTCCCACCGTTCCCGCCGCACCGACGCTACCGCTTTAGGTGGACCGTCTTGGGTCAAAGCCCGGGCCCTGTTCCCCAGCGGTCTGACCACCTCCCTTCCCTGATCCCTGGGCCGGTCTGTTTTGAGAACTGTCTGTGAGCTGAAATCGAGGACCCAGGCACTGGAGTCAGGTGCCAGTATGACCGGGACTGGGAGTTCCATCTGCAGAAGCAGAGGAACCTGTGTTTAGGAACCCCGTTAGGAACCTGAGGTTAACGGGCAGCTATGACGTACCAGACCCGGAGCACTGGGGCTACAGCGAGGCAGCGGCCGGGGGAGAGTGGGATCTAACTGGGGGTCGCAGAGGTTTGTCAACAAAACAAGGTGGAGCCAGGGGAAGAGCACTTAGCTCCTGGGAGAGACCTCCGCTTCCTCACCTGTGAAATGGGGATCGTAGTTGGGCTGTCGAGAGGGTTACACGAGAGGAAGGCGGCGAAGGGGTTACCGCAGCGCCTGGCACGCGTACCTACCCCGCTCCATAAATGTTACTGTTGTCGCCTGTTGCTTCCTACTCAGTCACACCAAAAGCATTTATAATTCACCCACATATTCTCCTTGTCAAGCATCCAAATGATGCTGTACCTCTCGGACAGCAAGGGGTCATCTTGCCCATAAAGGTGTAAGATCAATGGCAAGAAATATGGGACCAGGTGTAGAAAAGTATGCCACTTAATATGCACATTACCTTCAAGAAAGGAAAGTGGATCCTAAGTATGTTGATAAGAATGTGAGAGAAGGGAAAATAGTCTGACGGTTCCTCAAAAAGTTCAGCTAAGAATCACCATACAGCCCAGCATTTCCACTCCCAGGTACGCGCCCAAAGCAACCGAAAACAGGTACTCGGACTGGTCCTTGTACGCGCGCGTTCACCATAAGCAAAGGGTGGAAACAGCCAAATGTCTACCAACAGATGAACAGATAAACGAATGGTGCTATGTGCAATAAACGGAATATCACTCAGTCATGGAAAAGCACGAAACACCAGTAGATGCTAAACCTTGGGCGAACCTTGAAAACATGATGCTACATGAAGAAAGCCAGACACAAAAGGTCATACATTGTATGGTGCCATTTATATGTAATTACAGAATAGATAAACCCAGAGAGACAGCCTAGAGATTGGAGGTTGCCAGGGGCTTGGAAGAGGGAGCAATGCGGGGTCGGGGGTGGGGGGTGGTAACTGCTTAGTGGATACGGGGATTTATTTGGGGGTGATGAAAATGTTGTGGGATTAGAGGCTGTGGTTACACAACATTGTGGATGTACTAAATGTCACTAAATTGTTCACTTTAAAAAATGGTTCATTTTATGTCATGTGAATTCCTCTTCGATATAAAAAAGTATGTGGAAGGAGATAATGTAAAATTTCTTGAAAGCTAATAGGTGGTAAACAGAAAAGGATGGTACGGTTTCCGTTAGGAATTGCTTAAGAAATATAAAATGTCATAGCTATGTTTTCAGGGTGAATTTGCCCATTCACTCCAGAACCAGAGGTTGAAAGGCTCGGTGGCTTCAGTGCCCCCACAGAAGGGGTAATATTGTTAGACCATGAAACACTGATTCCTGGAAAATACCAGTCAGGAAGGAGCACCAGACCTTCTTCCCCCTGTGACACATGCTCGGTGACAGTGTGTGCTTCCCCTATCCCAGACAGGGTGGAGGACGTGCAGGCGTCAGTCTGGGAAATGAGATGTTCTTTCCAGGGCTGGCTGGGAAGGCCGTGCCGTCCAGCCGCTGAAAATGGCACAAGTCAGCTGTCCCTTGGAGGGGCTGGTGGCATCGCAGGTCGTGTCTGGGTGGCGGGGGTGCGCGGTTGCTTCTGGCTCCCTCTGGAGGTTCGCGATGGGACGGGTGGGTCACCCTCTGGGCAGGGGGAATGTCTCGGGTCTGGAGCGGAAGGCGGCGTGGCAGACGGGAGGCCGGAAGCCATCAGGCATTTACAGGGAAGGGGCTTGACGGATGGGGCAAGCCTCTCAGCGTCACCCCTTGTCCTGCACATGACGTTGAATAAACGACTGTGCTGCGCTTGGGAAGCAACCAGGTGGGTGGGGGACCACGACGGCTGTCATTTCGGCGCACTTCATACTCTTAGCCGCGCTACTCGGCAGATGGCTGCGGGGAGCGTAGCCTACACGGTGAAAACTCGAGAGGGCCGAGGAAGGTTGGGTGGGATTTGTGTACTCCGGGCCCCCAATGGCTGGGAAGGTCACTGTGGCCCCAGCGTCAGTTCCTGGGTGATGTCGGACCCCTGTGCACGAGCGGCTCCCTGGTTTCTCGGGGCTCCGGCCAGAGGGGCTTCAGAAGGCTGGCACGCTGTCCCCTGGTGGCGCGAGGGTCACAGAGCTCCAGCAGAGGACGCAGGCGCAGGGTATTGCTCCGGTCGGGGTGCGTAGGCCGGGCTCCTGACCTGTCCTGCAGTGCCCTCTTTTTCAAGGGGACCACGGTCACGTGTCACTTAGGTAAAGACACGTGCGTGTGCTGTGTGTCGTGCTGTTCCCATGGTACTACAGCTGATGCACTTCTCAGCTTCCTCTCCATCCCCCCAGCCCAGCCGGACACCCCTTCCGCCTCAGGGTGGGCGAAGACCGAAAGCACAATGACACTCAACCCTCCTTATTGTGATTAGAGTTTTCCCTTCCTCCGGCCCATTTTCTGTTGCGACTGGCCTGGCCAACGAGAGGAAGTGGCTGGTGGGCCTCCCTGACGCCTGCCTGGCTTGCAGGTGGGCTTGCTCTGGAGGAGAGTGGAAGTCAAGCGAGGAGCCTCCCCGCAGGAAGGAGTTTCAGGCGCTTAAAAGCAAGTCTGCCGCAGCTTATGAACAGTCGTCAGTGTTGACCTAGAAATGAAGCCGTGGCGAGGTTTCCTTTCATTTCTCAGCAACAAACTCCACGGAGCAGCGGCTTGCCTGCCACTGAGGGAGCAAGCTTCTTCTCCGGGGCAGGATTCGGGTTGGGCGCTGCCATGGCCGCTTGAGAGCCACCGTGAGAAAGGAACCTTGCGCCTGTGTGACGTTCATTCCGGAACCTGCCTGCGCTTGTCCAGTCTCCACTAAAGGTCCGCTCGCGTCCCCAGGGGGAGGCCCGGTGGGACGGCCCGGGCCCACGTCAGACGGCCAGAGCCCGGGCTGCTCCCTGTGGGCCTGGGGGTCGCCCTCGCTGGGACCTGCAGCAGCTTTCCCTTTGCCCCTCGCAGCGGGCGGTGCCTGTCTGTCTGTCCTCTCTCTGTCCCCATGCCTGGGACTTGGAGCTCCCGTGGTTTGCCTGGAGCCTCTCTCTTCCGGGGGGAGACTGTGCATCCATGTTGGATGGGAAACTCTGTCCCGTCCACGGGTCTCAGGGCGGGCGGCAGGGCGTGTTGGTGAAACACAGAAGGGCGAGAAAGGCCCCCAGTGCTGTCCGGGGTCTCTGGGAATTCTCCCAGGTCTGCGCCCCGCGTCCCGTGGAGCCGCTTGGGGAGGACTCAGCCTCGAAGGCAGCCTTTCTATTTTACCTCTCTGCCAGCATTTCGGTCCCCGTGTGTCCCCCCTCTGTGTGAGGGATTGGAGGTCCAGGTGCTAGAAACCCTGGAGTTCCTGCGCAGAAAGATGGAGCTCCCCTTCCGGCCCCTCCCCAAACAGCTGCTGACTCGGGCACGCGCTGTGCCTCCCTGAACCTTGGTTTGCTCATCCGCAAAGTGAGGGGGTGGGGCAGCTTCTCGCTCAAGTGTTTTTCCATTTGAAGCCTTTGAGTCTGTGGTTACTTCCTTTTTTTTTTTTTCATCAACAGCCAGTCCTATCAGAAGTCTGTTGACTTGAAAGGTTTGATGTTGGCATAGAAGTCAAGCTTCACTGGGTTGGAGAATAGGTCAGGCTTCCCCACTGGGGGCAGAGGGAAAAATCCCAGATCCAGCCCCGGCATCCATCCACGCAGGAATTCAGGGCCCCCGCTGGTCCAACCGGCACCTTGGATCAGAACAAAGCATCCGCCCTGGGGGCGCTCGGAGGCGCACGGGTGGCTGTGGCCCAGCGGGGGAAGATGGGCTGCTTTGGGCCCCTGGCGCTCCCGGGGGCCCTCGTGCAGCGCGGAACCCGCTTCCGCGTCAGGAAGGCCTTCACTTCGGGGTTCTGGCCGCGGTGGCCGCAGAGTAAAAAGAGAAGCAGCCAGAATAGATGTGAGCCGTTGATATGACAGGAGATATAACTAACTACTGTCTTAAAATACCTCATGCTGGTCCAAAGCTGCAAGTCAGGGCCCAAGGCGCTGCCCAGATCCAGCCCCTGCACAGTCTGTCCTATGGCTTCCGGAGCCTAGATGAGTGGTAATAATAAAATCCCGTACATTTTTATAGAACCTTACACTTTCAGCAGCACATTCCATGGACTTTCTTTTTCAACTTGACCCTGTTTTTAACCATTGCCCTGGCGAGTAACAGTTACCCCCATTTTAAGTGTAAGGGAAATGAAGCTGAGAGATTCGAAGACCTGTTCAAGGCCAGCCAGCCAGCCAGCCAGGGCTCAAGGCGAGAATTGAACCCACGTCTGTCTAGCTCCAAGTTCAAGGCCCTTTTCCTTCCACAACAGGTGCCGTAAGATCCTGACCTGGGCGGGGGCAGCCAGACCTAAGGGAATACCATGGGGAGGGGGGCAGTTGGAGTCAGTCTGAGGAAGCCATCCTCCACTTTAACAATGGCAGGACTCGCCCACACCCCCGCAGGGGGTTCTGGGGAGCTCTTGGCAGATCTCCCAGTTGAGCTGAAGTAGTCCCTTCTCCCAGGGGAAGTGATTCCGGGGGACTGGCTGACTTGGTTAAACACGCCTGTACCCCCATGCGCCGTTAGCCCAGGATTCTCTCCGGTATCCCCGGTATCACCTGTGAGGCGTCTGGGCAGCGCCGTGGGCGTCTAGAGGGGCTCCCATTGGGAAGCCGGCGTGTGCTAGGAGAAGAATCTCTGTAGGCCATTCCCGACACGCCCAGGACCCTCAGCCCCCATGCTCTTCTGAGGCGGCTTTGGCTCCCGCCCCGCGGCTTTCCTGTTCCACAGGAGCGGCCTCCGGCCCTCGCTGAGCTCCAGGCCCGAGGAGTCGCGGCCCACCCCACAGCCCCACCCGGGTCTCTCCTGGGGTCTCCAGCTTCAACGTGTCTGAGGGTTCACTGCCACCTTCTCCCACAACGCGCTTCCCAAACGCGCTCCTCCCGCAGTTCATGGGATTTCCACGGCGAGCGAGCGGCACAGTGCCCCCCCGCCCCCAGCTCAGCACCACATGACCTTCCCCTCTTCCGTTCCCTCCTCCATTACCACGTGCAGCTGGGCACCAGGACTTCGATTCTCCTTCCTACACATACCGCTGAAACCTGTTCTCTTTCCTTGGTTCCTACTGCCGGTATTTTAGTTGCGGTCCTCCCAGTCTCCGCCTCCCGTCTCTCCAAGGAGCCATCCTGCGAGGAGCCAGCCTTCTCTGGTCATTAGTTGTTTCTCGAAACACAAATCTGACTGCATCCTTTCCCTGTTTCATAACCTAAAATGACCTCCCCTGCTATAGGAGAGAGCTCGCCATTCTTGGTGCAGTCTTGGCTTGGCCAAAAACTCCGTCACCTTTTTTCTGTACAATGGCTCTAGTAACGCTTAGTTGTCTTTAACGTCATTCAAAACAATTTTGTTAGATGGTACTGTGACAGCTGTCGTATCAGCGTGCATTTTTAAAAAAACTTATCAAAATTGGTGAATTTTTATGCAGCCATTTTAATATCGAAGACAGAATAAAACATGTAACATTTTCAGCCTATTACGCTTTATTATTTCAGGAAAGGTAACCATGCAACTGAAATGCAAAAACAATTTGTGCAGTGTATAGCGAAGGTGCTGTGACTGATCAAACATGTCAAAACATGTTTGCGAAGTTTCTTGTTGTTGTTGACATTCTGGCCAAATAACTCTTTGCTGCGGGGCTGTCTCATGCACTGGAAGACGTTTAGCAGGACCCCTGTCCTCTACCCACTAGAAGCCAATAGTGGGAGATGGCCAACATACGCAACATATCCAAATCAATGAAGTTATTGGTGAAAATGAAAAAGGTGTCTTTTATTTACAGAAAAAACTAAAATGATTTTTTGGTCAACCCAAGGACACAACCCCCATTCCGCGCCTTGTCCCCAGCCTGCCCGCCTTTGCACGTGCCCTGTCCTCGGCTGCACGCCCTTCCCTGGGACCTCCTGGTCATTCTCCACGCCCTGCCCGCCCTCCACCTCGGCAGGGTAGGCGTCCGTATTTTGCTGTGTCTCATGTGCATCCTTGTTCTTCCCTCAAAAATCTGGGCAAAAAAGTGCGCATGATACATGGCAAAATACGGCACTTCCTGGGGGAGTGTATCACGCCGTCCCTGGGATCCTTCCAAGGCCCCTGCGGCCGCTGCCGTGAGGACGTGGCTTATTCTGAGCTGCAGTTTGTTTCCATGCCTGCCTT
Organism: Pteronotus mesoamericanus; assembly: GCF_021234165.1. NCBI lineage: Eukaryota > Metazoa > Chordata > Mammalia > Chiroptera > Mormoopidae > Pteronotus > Pteronotus mesoamericanus. The sequence continues at coordinate 10,172,229 of NW_026555302.1, read as the reverse complement.
ATTTATCAGACGGTGCGTCCTCGAGAGCAGAAACGGTCTCACTGTCTTGGGACTCCGAGGCGCTGACAGGCTGCGTGGCACACAGTAGGCACAGTCAGTGTCGCATGAATGGGTGGAGGGGAGGGACACCTGCATCTTCGAGGAAAACGGTGACTTAGCTCGAGGGGTGCTCATTGTCCTCCTGGGCGTAGTCTTCAGGGGACAGGGCAGACGCCATCCTGGCTCTCTTCCTCCCCAGGCTGAATGGTGACCAAGGACCGAGGCTGGGGAAGCATTTGTTCTGCACTGCGTTTCTTTCCTACAATTGTATCTGGGGTGAAGATGGGGAGCCAGGATCTCAGAGGAAATGAAGGGCCTAATCATTTTCCAGCACCGCTGCCTCCAACCAGGCAGGAGGTCGTCAAACTCCTGGCAAGACCCTGGCTGAGTTCTTTAGGGGGCCCTTGCAAACCACCTGTCAAACGGCTGGGAACAAGGTGCACCATGCCACTTTTACAGCTTCCTTCCACCTCGAGGCTCTTCCATGCTCCAGCAGGACTTGCGAGGGTGGGGGGTGGGGGGATCCTTAAAGTCAGCTTCAGGCTCCTGTGAACTTCAGTGGAGTCAATGAAGCACAACAGCTTTGGGCGGAAGGTGCTTCGGAGTGGCTCCGGTGGACTTTCCCTCCCCTTCCTCCATGGACGGGACCCAGGGAGCCGTCCTGCGAGGTGGCAGCGGGCTGGCTGCCGCCGCCTCCGAGAAACGAGGGACGTGCTGATCCGCTTTGGTTTCCCTTTCGGTTGGCAGAGCTGGTGTTCCCACTAGCTAACGGCTGTCGTTTACTTAACTCCATTATGACATAATGTGTTCCTGTGAAGCTCCTGCAAACGCTCGGGAAACAGGTCTTACTGGTCCTCGGTTCTGGGCAGGGTGGGGGGCTGGCCGCGGGACCCTGTTGTCAAAGAAGGGAGGCGCAAGCAATCTGCGTCCCAGCAAGTACGTCCCCGGGAGGCTGGGGAAAGAGGAGGCAGGTCCCGTTCCACCCCTGGCTCCAGGCCATGTTTTCATTTTGGCCACTTTCTGAGCCGGGTGAAAATTTGGCTTTACCTGGAATAATTCAGAAACATCTCAGCCCAACTTTCTGGAGAGTCTCAGGCCTTAACTTTTTCAGTAGCAAACAGAATGCCCCTGTGTCCCCGTCCAAGCGCTCTTAGGGGCCGGCAGTTGTTGCCGACTGGAGTCGGAGAACTCCCCCCAAACCCAGCCAAACTGTCCGGTGCCCCTGCCGGGCACCCCGGCGAAGGAGGGAAACTCTGCGGAGGGGCAAGAGGCGACTTAGAAATGATCCTTCAATGTTAGTTACTTACCCCTGGGCGCTGGTCCCATCCTTCTAAGGAAAGGAGTGAGCTGGAAGTCCCCTTCCAAAAAGAGGGCAGCTTAAAGTGTATTAAAACGCAGATACAACAACTACAAAAAGTCTTGAGACTCACCTTTCAGTCCCCCGAAGGGCTTCCTGCCGGCGCTGCGTCCCAGGGATCCCCGGTGCTGCCGGCGTCACCGCGATCTCAGGCGGGAGGCGGGCGGGGCGGGTAGGTCCAGGCTCGGCTTCGGAGCGCCCGCGGGTCCCAGCCGCGGGCGGCGCAGGGTGCGGGGTCGGCGGGCGCCCTGAGCCTACCTGCGCCGGGAAGGGCGCCCTCTGCCTTCCCCGCCCGCGGGCCGGCCGACGCCTCGCATTTTTGAGGCTTTACTCCAACCGCGTCCTGCCGCTGATGTGCTGATGTCACAGCCTAAACTTTCTGAATCAGCCGCGCTCGCTCTCCCGCTCCCTGGGCTCGTCCGGGAGTCCCACTGGAGCCCGCGGCCACGGTGCGCTGGGACTTGGGCGCACACGCCCCGGCCGCGCCCTCCGTCTTCGCGCCAGTTGCCCCCACCCGCCCGCCCCCGCTGTTACGTGTCTGTGCCCTCTCGTCCCGGGACACGCCTCCCGCAGGACACAGCTGCTCCTCCTCGCAGGGGAGCCGGTCCCCGGGCGCGTTCACAGACAGCTGGAAAGTTCCGGGCACCTGAGACCTTCTTGGAAAGGGGGCGCGGGGCGGGGCGCTGGAGAGCGAGGCCCTGGGTGGGGCCGATTGGGTGAAGGCCCGAAGCCTCCTTGGGACACGCAGAGAAATGACGGGCTCCCGCCGGCAAGTGCTGTGCGCGCAGCAGCGCCTCTGGAAGTGGGCGCGCTCCGCTCCCTGCGAGCATCCAGGGCCTCTCCCGCCAGGCAGGAGCTGTCAGAGGGCCGAGGGAGCGGCGTAGCCCCTCAGGAGTCTCTCGGACGCCCTTCCCCCGCCCTCAGTTGCCCTCCACCCACTTTCACTCAGATCTTGGCGGGTCCGTTTCTGGCGCCTGGGACGCTGGAAAATGAAACGTGGGATGCAGAACTCGGGGACACAAAGCCTCAAAGACTCAGGGCAGGGAGTTTATTCACGTCTCCATGGTTACAGGGCGGGGTGGGGAGGAGGGCGTGAGGCAAGGACCTGGCCTGGAGGGGCCTCCTCAGAGTCCCCTGTGGCAGGCCTTCTAGGACACAGACAGGGGCTGCTGCCCTCCTGATGGTTCCCGCCAGGTCGCCCAGGTGCCTGGTGCTAAGGTCTGGCGCTCTGCCCACTGCGCTTGAGCGCTGGGGTCTTCCGCCTCTGCACTTCAGCTCCTGAGCAACTTGTTAGCATTAGAATGAGTCAGCCGTTCTTACCAGGACCAGGAGACACCTTTCTGTGCCTGCGGGAGAAACCAAATGGTTGAAAGGCCAAAGAGAACACCCAGCCCTCTGGGTAGAAATGCCAAGAATGTTTCAGGAAAATGAAAAAAAAAAAAAAAAAGTTGCCCTGGAAGGAGATTAGATGAGACTTCCCAGAAATCCAGGCACCTGAGCTCAGTCTGGATTGGAACAAGAGGAAGGGGAAGGTGGGTCCCAGAAACAGGTGGGCTAACAAACATGCGGGCAGGGCCAGGGAGCCAAGGCTGGGCCGAAAGAAAGCTCTCCAGCTCCGGGGGCCCAGGCTGGGGGGCCGCTCCCACGGGAGCTAGAGAGCAGAGCGCAGCGGCTGCAGGAGAATCGGGGCGGATGGGCGTGCAGGTGGGGACCAGGCAGGCGTTTCCTTCCACGCCAAGGACGGACACTGGAGAGTGGGCCAGGAGCTTGACATGTCACATGTCAATTCAGTGCTTCACCACGCATTTATGAGATGGAGTGTTATCCCTGTTTTACAGATGAGGAAACTGAGATTCAGAGAAGCAGCTTCCTCAAAGTCCCGCCACACATCAGTGGTGGGGCCTGGATATGAGTCCACGTGTCTCCCACCCCCGTCATCCCTGAACAACTGGGTCCGCAGGTAGAGGAGGGCCCCCCTCCCGTGAGGGAGTCCCGCTCAGGAGCAGGGATGGCGTTCGGGCCTGGTCAGGAAAAACTACAGAAAATACTCACCTAGAAGTCTGTTGCGTTGGCCGAAGAGTCCATTTGGTTTTTTCCGTGAAGTAAAAGACACATTTTTCATTTTCACCAATAACTTTATTGATGTGGATGTTTTGAGTTTGTCAGCCATCTCCCGCGTGGTGTAACATTGATGGTTCTCAATTAATTTCTTGATTTGATTGCTGTCAACTTCAGCTGGTTTACCTGAACATGGAGCATCGTCCAGCAAGAAATCTGCAGCACGAAACTTTGCAAACTGCTTAAAAAAAGAAAGATTTATTTACTTTTAGAGAGGGAGAGACATCAACGTGCGAGAGAAACATGGAACTGGCTGCCTCTCACGTGCCCCCAGCTGGGGACCTGATCCGCAGCCCAGGCACGTGCCCTGACTGGGAATCAAACCAGTGACCTTTTGGTTCGCAGGCCAGCACTCCATCCACTGAGCCACACCAGCCAGGGCAGCAAACCACTTTAGACCCGTTTGATCAGACATAGCACCTTCTCCGTACACTGCACTAATCTTTTTTTGCATTTCAGTTGTGTTTTTACCTTTCTTGAAATAATAAAGCATAATAGGCTGAAAATGTTGTATATTTTCTTCCATCTTCAATATTAAAATGGCAACACAAAAATTCACCGATTTTGATAGTTTTTTTTAACGCACGCTGATATGACAGCTGTCACAACACAGTCTAACAAAATTGCTTTGAGTGACATTAAAGGCAACTAAATGCTCCAGAGCCATCTACGGAAAAACCAAGCAAACCTTTTGGCCAACCCAAGAGAATCATGTTACAGGTTGGCTCTGGCCTAAGCGGCAATTATTTAGGGTTGCTTTTAAGAGAAAACAGGAGGATGCCAGTGGAGGCAAACTGAGGCAAATGGCTTGAACGCAGGGCTTCTCGGACATGGCAGTCGAGGGCAGGAAGAAAATCACAGGCCAATCTGTCGTCAGAGTGGCGGCTCTGCGATGTGTCAGAGTGAGGGGAGAGAAACCGGGGCTCGCGGGTGAGCAGGAGGCCAGCGCGCCTGTTCCCAGAGGGTTGCCGGGCCGCGGAGCGTGGCGAGGCTCTGACGCTGCCAGGAAGAAGCCATCCTGGCGGAAGAAAAGCAGTGGGCGCCTCTCCCGGGCGTTCTCGCTCTGGGAGGATGGGCACCTCTCAGGGAAAGCCGGTGAGAACACCCCCCCTGCTGTGTTATCCTCTGGGCAGCGAGTCCCAACTCATGAAGCGCCCCGGGCAGCCACAGCTGTGACGCTGTGCTTACGCCTCCCGACGTTTCAGGGGTTCAGTGAAGATATTTGAAGGTGGTCAGGAAGTTGGTGGGCTCTACATGGGGTGAAACAGAGCATTAATATCTTTTTTTTTTTTTTAAGAAACCAAAATAAGCAGACTTGTGTAATTTAAGTGACCACTCACCGCTAGCACCTGGTTTCACAGTGTTGGGGACAAAGCGTTGCCCTGCCCCTCAGAAGGCTGCGAAAGCCAAGGGACACCCAGCACAGGGCGCCGCCTGCCGTGGAGGCCAGGGGCTCCGCTTGCTCTTCTCCCGGCCGAGCCCTGTCTCAGACAGGTGCCTTGCATGGCGCGTCGGTCCCCCGGTCCCCGTCTGTCCACCGTGTGTTGCCTGCAGATTCTTCCCCTCAGCCTGCAGCCCCCCACCCCCACCCCCACCCTGGGTGTACAAGGCGTGTAGAAGTTACCATCCGTGCAGCCAGGACAGCGCTGCCCCCAAATGGCCGTGTTCTCCAGGTATGGGAAATATTAAACTGAGAACATTCTTTTACTCTCCCCTAAAAACTAGGCTGTGTTCTGGCCTGCGACATCAGGGCGACAGCCTTGGAGCACAAGTGGGCCACCCAGAGTCGCTGGTGCTGGGGGCGGCCGGGGTGCGAGGGGGGGCCTGGACGTGGGGAGGGCCGTGGCCAAGGCTCGGGCTGTTAGGAAATGCTCAGCCGTCGGTGGCCTGGATGAGATGGGCCCAGACTTGCTCCCCGCATCCTGACTGGGAGGGCGTCCTGCCGCCACAAAGGCGGCAAGTTCGGGGCATGTCGGCAGAAACCCTACGCCGCACGGCCGGTGGTGAATCTGTGGAGTGGACCATCTTGCGGGGGCGGCTCCGGCTGGCACCGCAAGTGGATTCCAGAAGGGTTCGGACAGACGTGTTCGTGGCGGAACCGTGGGGAAGCCGCAGGAAGCTGAGGCCTGCCCCGCGTGGGCAGGAGTTCAGGGTGGCCCGACAGCCCTCACGCTGGGCGTCTGTGGGGGCTTCGGGGCCCAGAGCCCCGGCTGCCACGGCGCTTGGACTCGAGCCAGCTGGCAACACCAACACAGCCTCCCTCGTGCTGCTGTCTCCGTGGCCTTTGCTCGCGAAGGCGGCAAAGCCTTGTTCTTTTTGCCCGCGCCAAGTACTTTTCTGCAAATGCTTTTGTTTCAGCCTCACGCGTATTCAGTTGTAGCAGGTTACTCAAAAACCAGCACGTTTTCCAGCTTAATTATAGCTGTTCTAAGAAAACATTTCCTCTGTGATTGCCCCTCACCGGGGATACTCCTTACAGCCCTTTAAACAGGCGTCGCTTTCTCATTCTGGCTTTGGACATCTAAATGGATTTTGAGAGCTTGTTTTCATACCAGCTATTGTTTTTATCTCTTGCCATTGGATTTCTGTTCAGCCCTTCCCTCCTGAACTGTCAAATTCTGACATAAATTACTCTAATTATGAGTGCTCCTCTAGGAAGAGCCAAGACAGTGAACCTACCCTGGGAGCGCTGTTTAAGGCTAAATTCAAACGCTTTCCGTGCTGCATACAGGATGGCAGGAAAAATGTTACTTTCATGGCTGTAGCTCCAAATCTTGGCCTTGGGGGCAGTTTTGGAATCTCTGGGGCATCTCCTCTAATAACCACGCTCCCCCCACAGCCATGTGCCTCTGTGCCACGTGCTTTGTGCGCCGCAAAGGCCCTGCAGGTTCTCGGAAAGGAGCGCCGCTTCCGGTCGGTCGGTGGGGGTCCGTGGGGCTGGTGCGTAAGTGGGGGGTGCTGGCTTGGTACAGCCATTATTTAGACCCTGGGGCCTGAAAGGGCTCAGTTTCATTCTGTTCCCGCCCCCCACCCCAGTTGTGTCCCGAGGCTATTTTCGCAGCCCGCCCCCCCCCCCCCGCCAGCAGACGGCCCTACTGTTCGGCTGCGGCAGGGACACTGCACTGTGGCTTTGCTGGAGTGTAAGCAGCAGCCCCTGGGTCCCCTTGCCCTGCCAGGAGGAAGCCCCCAAGTCCTCTGATGAAGCCAGACTTTGTTCCTCTCTCTTGGAAGGCCCGCAGAGTAACTCTGCTTTTGAAATGTGCTTCCTTAACGCGTTCAGCGACTCAGAACGCTGCGAACAGGCCCCTTCCCCCGGGCTGGCGCGCTCACAGCGGGTGAGAGGAAGGGCCAAGGTGAAGACAGGGAGCTGGAACAGCCTTCGGTCACGGAGCTCTGCCCCATCCGTAACTGCCATCGACGGACCGCTCCCCACGAGGCCGCACTGCGCTGAGCGCCGGCCTCCAAGTCTCTCACAACACTGCAAGGCACTGCTATGCCAGCTGAGCAGATGAGACTGAGGTCTGGGACATTTTTGAGTGGGTCACAGCTCTAGTACACGGAAGGCAGGGATTCCATACTTAGTTAGAAGCAAATTTATTTATCCACATACATTCCCAGCCCCACAGGAAACCTGAGATAAGATTCTAGTCTGGTGGAGCTTACAGGAGAGTCTGGTTTCAACCCAGAACTTTCTGGATTCCGAGCCTCGCCTCCCGCACCCAGGTCGGCTTGGAAGGCAGCCGCCACGTCCAAGGGGCCAGGTCGAACGAACGGATTCTGGGACAGTAAGGACAACAGGCACAATACCTGGAACTTACACGTAATTTTCAGTTTACAAAGACATTTCACCTGTGTTATTTCATGGGACCCAACCTTTATTAAGAGAGCAGGGTCAGCGAGAGGCTGGGCTGGAGCAGGCCCGTTGTCCACAGTTGTTGCGTATTCCGGGCTCAGGTATTCTGGCTCCCAGGCCGGCGGCCTCCGCGTTGTAGGATGCGTGATACATTCCAGGAACATCTCTTGGTGGGGTGTAGACCTCCTGGGCATCTATCTGAGAGTGTCCAGAAGCAGAGCCCAAAGTGACGAACTCGAGCAGAGTCTGGGTACCAGCCTTGGAGGGCATTCCTACACTTAGAAAAGTGTGGGCTACAAAAGTGCTTCTCAAACTTTTCCACCAAAGTATCCCCGAAGGGCAGGAAATTGTTGCTTTAGGAAGACATTATTTAGTATTGGTGGCTTCCTGTACACTTGACACACTTTCCCGTGTACCTCCAGGGATGTGGGCACCCCAGTTTAAAAGCGTAGGTTCCAGAACGCCTGAGCGGGGCACTCCGGGGGATTGCTGCCCCCGCTGAGCTGCTGTTAGATGCGAACATCCACATTCCAGCCGATTCCCATACTGCCCTTTTCCTTCCGATTCCACAGCAATGGGTTTGTTCAGTACCTTTTACCAGATAACACGGCAAATGGTATCGGGAGGTAGAAGTAACCACCTTCGAGGCGCTGGGGTTCAGTTCTTACCAATTTCAGCCCTGCTGTGTTCTCTCGCCATGTCAGTATTTGAGAGCGAGCCTTACCTGGGGAGCGTTGGAGGAGGCACCCTTGCCCCTCTCCAGCCTCTGCCTGCCTGGGTCTCCACTCAGCCGCCGTCTCCTCTGGCAGCGCCTCCCGGCCTCCCCAGGCCCGAGGTGGAACCTGGCCCTTCGGATTCTTCCGGGGCTCTGTGCCCATGTGTCGCAGCGCCTGCCCCCGGTAACGAATTCGCCTGTTTATGCTCTGTGCAGGTTGGGCTGCGAGCCCCGCGTGAGCAGGATGGTGGCGAGTGGCTTGGCTGGCGCGGACGGGGCCGTGTCAGAGCGCGGACAGGGGACCTTCCTGCGGCATTTACCGCCGGGAGCGCCGGGCGCTGGTAAACCTCCTTCCTCTCACGGCTTTAGGGTCAGCAACTCCGCCTCCTCACAGAGGACTGAACCGGGGTTTGGGACTATGCATGCAAAGGGACACAAGCGGGAAAAGAGCGTAATCAAAGGTGACGCCAGGCCAGGGTCCATGGCAGGAGCGCGGGAAGGAGGCCCTTCTGAAATCGGTCCAGGTGCGCGCTTTTCCCGCAGCTGCTGCGGCCTTTCTGGAACCGCCTGCCTCTTGCGGCATCCAGTCCTGTTCCAGGCAAACAGAAGGAGGAGCCACAGCCCCGCGGACCCCCCACCTCCAGCGTTCAGCCTGTCCTTTCTCAAGGTCCCGACGTCGCGGGCTGTCAGGAGGGCTGCGTGGGAGAAACCGCGGCCGGCCCGCGGGAATTCTCGACGCGGTTGCAGCCCGGGAGTTGCCGCTTCTGAGTTCTGAGCAATTCGCGCATGTTCCAACCAGAGCCCAAGTTCGGAGGAAAAACGTCCCGCCAACAAGCTTGGCTTCCCTCCTCCGAGGCAGTCACACACTGTTGTCAGTGGCTCTGAAGCCCTGTGGGTGAAGGAGTCTTTATTTCTATATATGGCCAGAAAAGGGCCCAATCACGGGCCGGCTTCCTGGTGGACGCTGTCCAATTCTTCCAGACCTGCAGACTCCAGAGGCTTCCAGGCTGGACCTTGTTTCTGGGGCCTGCATGCAATTAGCCCCAGCCATGGAAAATCTGGCTTTTGGTGCGACTGCCCCTCGTTGTCCCTGTCCCCATCCCCGCCTCTCCAGCCTGATCCCGCCTCCTCAGAAGGCTGCAGCTAAAAGGCAAATAACGAGGCTCTCCCAGCTGCAGCCCTGCTAAAAATAGCAAGTTTGTTTATTTTTATGTTCACGAAGCCCTTTTCCTGCTGCTGCTGCTGCTGTTTGGAGCGGGACCGGGAGAGCTCTGTGCTGGTCCGCCGCCAAGTGCTTTCGCTCCTGCACTGAGGACTCAAATGGGAGCCTCTTTAGGGGCCCGAGAATCTGGTGACCTGTGTCTTTCCTGAGCCTCTCCTCTCTTAGCTGACAACTGCTCTCCTGAATCTGGGTGCAGTTGCCTTGGTTTTCAGATGATCTGCGTGAATGCACTTCCCCCTCAGAGACGGCCTTTCCCTTTGTTCCGGCCTGCTCAGTGGACGGGGCGGGGCGGGGGGGGGGCCGGGGTGAGGAGCTGGGGTAGGAGGTGAGAAGTCTGGGGTTTTTTCTTGCTTTGTGACCTCGAGCAAAGTCACAATCTCTCAGGCCTCCCTCCGCTTCCTCATTGATGCAATAGGTTAATGCTATGTACACTCAGAGCTCAAGTGTAGTCGTGGATGTGTGTCAACTTTGAAAAGTTCAAGATGGCTGCAGAAATGTTGTTTTCTGCTTTGGCTAAACAAACCCAGGCTTCTCAGATGTGCCCTGAAGATAGATATGCCTTTGCCCTGAAGGCCTTCTGAGTCCCCTCTCCCGAAGGAGGTGTGGAAGGGGGAGGATGTGTTTTGATCCTGTTTCCTTCAAGGTCCGCAGGAAACAAATGGCTGTTGTTGAACCTGAGAGGTGATTGGGCTGGAGCACAGAGTCTGGATCAGGGCTTGGGAAACCGGGAAAGGGCGTCTCTCCGATCCTCCCTCAGCCTGCCGCGTGGGCTGCCGTGTCTTGTCTCCCTCTCGTTGGGCAGAACCGTCAACAGCGTGCCTCACCGCAGCTGGAAGGGGTCTCAGCTTGCCCGGCCACCCAGATCAGGGGTCCCCAACCTGCAGGCGGCAGCCAGTACAGGTCCGATCTAGATCACTCGGTTTAAACCACACGCACAGGGTTTCTTGCATGTTTTCCAGACAGCGTCCTGGAGCGTTCCTGTTGACACTTCCTCCTCTGAGACGCTAACAGCCGAGGGCGGAGCTGTGTTGGATGCATTTGACTCATTGGGGCCACCGTCACTGTGACTATGGCGTTTGCCCGTTTGCCGTGGGGGACTCTGGCATAGCCCTGGCTGCCCTAGGGCCTGGGCCATGGGGTCCCTGGACCCCATAGGCGCCTCTGCTGTCATCACCAAAACAGCAGCTTTGGCTGATTGAGACAGAAAAGGAATGTATTTAAACTAAATTTTAATTAAGCTTTAAGATTAAATTAAAATGAAATTTTAATTAAAATTTAGGGGCTCTGGGATGTGGATGGATCACATTTTTTTTTAAAGTCTGAATTTAACATTTCTGTAAGTTACTAACATAGGCAACAAAGCAGGAACCTGTGACTTTTTTACCCTTAGAACTCATAGGTGCTTTCAAGTTACATTTCAATTGTCGCGGACATTCCCAAGTATTGTTTGTGCTGACTACTCTAGGGTAGCAGCAATTTTTAGACTTGCCAGTGGATTTATTTAGTGCACTAATAAAACACACATTTTGTTATCATACACTTAAAAAATAGTGTGCAGGGCCCTGTGCAAACGGAAAACGGGAGGCCTCTTGGTCAAAAACGTGAAGGACTGGGAGGCGGGCTGCTGTGCGCTAAGCCGAGCGCAGGACCACGCTGAGCCGGAGACCCACGTGGCCACGGGTGCAGCGGCCCCTGGCTCCCCGAACTTCCAGAAAGGTCGAAGGACCTGGCTTTGGCCTCCTTCCAGCTGCGCCGGAGGCCTGGGCTGGTGACAGCCTAGTGCCCTCCCTGCTGAGCGCAGATACCGGTGGCAAATGCCGGGGCACTGCCCCGAGTCTGTCGCCACTGTTGGTCAGTGAGCTGGACGGAGCCGCCCCATTGCCAGAATGGATTCTGTGTGAGTCCTGCTTTTGTGTGCGACTGGTTTCTAATTTCAGGTCTGGCCTGCATGCCTTTGATCAGGACAGCCTAGTTCGTGGCCAGCCGTCCAGCTGCAAGGGCAGCTAGTAAGCAAATCTGTCGTTTCTAGTGGTCCCCAGAGGGAGACCAGCTCGGCCTCACAGGGAGAGGGGCTCCCCAAACACTGGAAAGGGGTTCAGATCCTAGGTGGCTAAGAGGCATGGGAAATATCCTTGTCCATGCCCACGGTCCCTGTGGGCTTCCTTCCCACGTCCGAAGGAGCCCATGAGCTGGTGAGAACACGTGGCCACCCCCACGGAGACGAGGCTGGGAGGGAACACAGACTCCACATTTTCCGTTTCGGAGACATGTGGACAGTTTCTTCGACCGACAAGGCAGACTATTTGGAATAGAGGTTATTTAAGAAAATTCACAACCTATGGGGAGAGGTCGTGAAAACTTGGGACTTTCACCAAATATCCTCTGTTCGCAGGACAGACAAGGCCAGGAAGCACGGGTGGGCTCTGCGCAGTCACACAATGACAAGGCCAGGTTAACTGAAGAGTTTTCTTGAAGCAGAAGACAACCAGTGAGTGTGGACGTACTAAAGCAGGGCCAAGCCGAGGGGAACCAGTTTGCTCTAGAAGCGAGTCACCGTGGGGGGCGGCCCAGGGCCACGGTGGGGCTTGCGTAGGCCTCCAGCCCCAGCTCGCGCGTCCGTCTCGTCCTCTCACTTTTACTGAGAAGTAAGTCCGTAGGTGAATGACAGGTTTTTCTGTCTGCCTGTCCCTCGGAGGCATGGCTGGGCTGGTCTTTAACAAGGGACGCGAGGACTTAGCTGCCACGAGAGGGCTTGGCCGGTGCCCAGCGGACTGCCAGCATCGCTTTGGAAGTGGGGCTGAGAGGCCCCAGCTGCTGCCCAGGTGCTAAGCGGCCCAGCAGGCGCCTGGACGCCCGGGAGCCCAGCCGGCCGAGTCAGAGCAGCTGCCCCTGCGACCCCCCGTCTGCGCTCCCGGGCGCTGCAGGAGCTGCGGCCAGGGTGCTCTGAGGGGCGGGGGAGGGGAATGCCCGGCAAGCGTCTCGTGCTGTCTGTGCACTGGGCCCTTGATTCCCCACGGGGAGGCTGGTGAAGGGTGTCATCGTCTCCATTTTACATCTGGAGAGCCCGAGCCTGCCGCCCCCGGTTCCCTTGTCACCTCCCCACGGGTCACCTCAGGGAGACAAGCAGTGCTGTCTGGCGAAAGGCTGGGGAGTTTGTCCTTTTCGGGTACTTTTCACTGGGGAGAGAAAGGAATAACCCCCACCCTTCCCACCCACCAAACAAGGGTGCTTCAGAAAATTAATCTTGACTTCTTATTTTTTTTACTACTTTAAAAATATTTTTAAAATAAGCCCTGGAATAATTTTAGGTTTATAGAGAAGTTACAAAAGCAAATACAGCGAGCCAGCCTGTTCTCCATTCATTTTCCCCACATGTTCACATCTAATGTGACCGTGGGGCATTCGTCAAAGCTACGAAATCAGCGGTGTCCTACCGTTAACTGAACTGTGGACTCTGTGGGCTTTACTGGTTTGTCCACTAAGAGCCTTTTTTCCCCCCTGTGTTGGGATCTAATTTAGACACCACAGTGCTTTGGGGAAACACTGACATGAAACAGAACTTTCAGGTTGCCAGTGGAGGGTTTCCCAGGGTGAAAAATGGTTTTATTTGTATTTTCCCTCATTTTTCTTACCGCGGTGCTTGGACTTATAAGGGCTCTTGAAAGTTTTGTGGCCTCAACGAACTCTTAGTTGCTTCTATGGGATGATGGTGACAGACAAGCTGAAGTGGTTTGAGGATGTTGGAATAAAGAGGCTGCGAAAGCGCTCCGTCTTGGACTGGAATGTGGGATGTCCAGTCTGTTTCTTCCCTGCGTGTTGTAAGTGCTGAAAAGCAGGGCGCTCACACAGATGGCCATCTCCCGTCTTCCCGTGGAGCCGCCTGAGTTCAGGCCGAGCCTGCCTCTGCGCGGAGGGCCGGCGAGAATCACAGCAGCGGGCGTGTGGCGCACGCGCAACTGGGCGCCTGGCAGCCCGGGGGGACTCCATCCGTGTGCCAGTGCCCGGCTCGTGCTGGCGCTGTTCCAAGCCACGGAGTGTCCTATTATATTTGTCTTGGCCTCTGCTTATCAATTGGGCATCCTTGCTGATATAGTTTGTTTTCTCTTGAAATGGAACCGAAATAGAATTATCGTTAGGCATTCTTGACTCTGAACAGGTTCCTTTTCACAGTCTACTGACTTGGGCTACTGGGCTCTTTAGAAATGTGTACAGTTTCAGGAGCCAGGCGGCTGGGGGTGGGGGGGTGTTGGGGGGGTGTCTAGTCCCATCGTGGTCATGTGGAACTGAGATCCCTCAGAATATATTGGATATTAGAGTTATCTATGAGGCTTCATGGAATAGCTGCAGCAAAATAGCAAGTGCCTGGTTGGTAAGTTAGCGCCCCCTTGCCGGTCTTTATCTGCCAGGATAGAACAATGCAGGTGTGACGGGACCACCGCTGACCGATCCGCCCTGCCTGGGAGCCTGCCTGCATCTCAGGGCTGACTTTTAGAGTGGCGGTAATTGCTGATACTTGCGGAGTATTGACTGCGTGCGAGGAAATCTGCCATACTCTTGAAATGTCTTTGTTTTGTGTAATTTTTCACAATCCTATGCGTAAGTACCCATGTTATGTCCGCATTTCAGCTGAGGAAAATTAAATTAAGGAGCTTAATTTCACCCAAGGCCCCGTGGCCAGGACGCAGCGAGGCCAGGCCGGGGGTCAGCGCTGCCCAACTCGAAAGGCAGTGTTCGCGCGGCCACCGCACGCACGGAGCCAGGAGCGGCAGAGAGTCTGTTAATACACAGAAGCTTTCCCGTGTCTCGGACACCAAAAACCTACGTCATTCTGCACTTTTTCGCTGTGCAGAACTCTGTGCTTGACGCTGCAGCGAATGGAGAGATACAAGAAACTGAGAAAGTCCCGGAGGGAGAAGAGCCCAGGAGGCCTGAATTCTTGCCCCAGCGCCATCGCCGATTGGTTTGGCTGCATTATACAGCCTCTTTGGGCATCAGATAATTCATTTGTAAAGTGAACAGGTGGGATTAGATGAACTCAAAAGTCCCTGCCCGTTCTTTGATCTTGTTCCCCTAACTTTGTGCCAGACGTGGCCTGGGATAAGTGCCAGGTGTCATCCCTGCCCCCAAGGGTCATGAAACCAAACCTTCAAACACATGAAACAGCCGAAGAGCAGTAGGGCGGTCAGCCGTGTGCCCGGGCTCCAGGCCGTCACCGGACCTGTGCGTACCTGCGTCTTTTATGCCCTGCGCCGTTTCAGGGATGGAAGACACATGTCATAATGCAGCTGCGAACCAGTGGACACATTAGGTGGGAGACGGGACAGGAGCACCTGGAGCAATGACGAAGGCAGGGCATCGGATAATGAGGCAGTGCACGGTGGTGTGCGGTCATTGCGTGAGGATGGTAAAACGAGGGCCCCCAACGCTGACCGCGTTCTTAGGTGGCTGTGCCAGACTTCAGGGGTGCCAGCAATACCCCTTGTCATCAAGATGAGTCATTCTTTAGGGCCATATTTTTTTAAAATGAAGAGACATGCAAACAATTCATGATGAACAAAATGCCAAGATTTTACAGAAAGACAAGCCTGGCACCCCTGATCTTTCCTTTTGTCTCAGGTTCCGGGGTGGCTCAGTGCCGCTCTCTCTGCCGGCCACTGCACCTTATTGCTTTACGTTACCTTCTCACAGTGACCCTTGTCATTAGGGTCTATGATGAGCATCATTTTAGGGCTGAGGCGCCTGAGGTGATTGGGGCCTACAAGATGGAGCTTGAACCCCGGTCTCTGGCTTTATGGCTCCTGCGCTCACAGGCCTTATGTGCCCTCACAACACGCAGACAGCACTCACTGCCCCCGCGGAAGGCTGCGCCCCCGCGTTGCTGAGCTGGGGGTGGGCTCTCCACGGGCACCACGGTGGTTCTTGGGCTGGGGGGGCTGTTCTTTTCCTACCCAGTGGGTCCCCTGATGCTGGAAACCACCGCCGGGGGCGGGGCCTCCACCTAACACCGAACCTCCAGGCTACACTTCACGCTCGTTTCATCCAGAAGCAGAAGGTCCAAGGTGAAGTGCCCTCTGCCCGACCCCGTGCACAGAAGAGGCTCTGGAGTGTTGCCTGGCACCGCAGAGCAGAGGAAACCGTGCTGAACGGGCCGCCTCAGAGGAGCGCGTCGCCTCGGGCCCCTCTGCTGCGCCCTGCTCAGTTTCCGGGCAGGAAATGAAACCACAGAGGTCAAGGTCAACCTTGATTTTCAAGTTACCACCCTGAGAGCAGCAGTCCCGGTCTCGTCGCTGTTCGTTCAGCACACGTTTGTGGGGGTGGGGGAGGGGGGGGGCCCGAGGCGCTGGCCAGAGGGGCCCCGGGGGCATTTCCACTGCGCTGTGCTGTTTGGACGAGGGAGCCACCTGTGTGCCTTCGGGGACTAGGGTTTGGATTTTGGCTGCCCCGGGGCGGCGGCGTTAGTGTAGCGGCTCAGGGTCTCCAGACGTGGGGTAGAGAGGGGAGTCCGGACTGCAGACTGTCAGAACGGGAACTGGCTTTGGGGGTGATCTGGTCCAGGCCTTTGTTTTCCCGGAGAGGGATGAGAAGCCCAGAGACAGGGTGTGACATGGGGAAGGTTGCCGAAGCATTTGGGGGCAGGCGTGGGATGTGGATTTGGGGGTG
This sequence comes from Pteronotus mesoamericanus, assembly GCF_021234165.1. Lineage (NCBI taxonomy): Eukaryota > Metazoa > Chordata > Mammalia > Chiroptera > Mormoopidae > Pteronotus > Pteronotus mesoamericanus. The sequence goes on along the minus strand of NW_026555302.1, from coordinate 10,156,265 downwards.
TGACGTTTTGCGATGGGGATTTTAAGGCACACGTAGGGCCGTTTTGGTGGTGGCCAAGCGGGACCCTCTCACGGCCCGGCGGGCACTTCCGCTGTGTTGCCTGGCGTCACCGCCTCCCCTTGTCTCGGGCCCGGGGGCAGGCACGCTGAGGCCCCCCGTGCCGCCTGCCGGGGGCCCGTGGGGGGCACACGGACAGTTTCGTGACGTGAATAAGGGAGTCTGTTGTGGCCCGATCCCCCGGCGTGTGTGGCCGTGCTGTAGATTGGCGTGTCTTGTCTTTGTTTTTATGTTTTCCCTGGTCAGAAAATTCTCGCTTTATATTGTGGACTATAGAACCGTATTTCTGACAATTCAGAAATATTTATTTCTCCAGGAGGTTGGGCATTTTTCAGGTCACTGCAAAGCCCATGCGGGGACGTGGCGCCTCTGTCCCTCAGCGCCCTGCCTCTCCACCCCACCTCAAGCCCTTTCTAACTGCGGGTGGCCTGTCTTGGACCTTTAGGAGCCCATGAGGAGCAAGGCGCAGACGACCGTGGGCCGTGTCCTGACCCATCGCCGGTGACAACGCCAGGTGTCTCACTTAAAAATGGCAGGTGAGCCTGATGAGTTCACGGAGCAGGGAGGGTACGTTCATGGGACAGGCGTCACAAAACAGAAATAATTATTTGCTGTCGATTTCACAAGGATGGTAAGATGTGTGTACGTTATACATTAAATTATACCTAGGTATGTATACCCAATAGATACACATTATGTGTGACTGATAAATGTCCCAGTGCTCAGGAACTGCCCACAGTTCCCGGACTTCACCTCTTTATCCGGACGTGGGGCCTTGGTCCCAGGGGTTCTGCTTCCTGGGCCGCCCTCACCCTCCGCTGGTGTGGCGAGTGTCTTGTCTTTTGAGGTTCGGCTCAGCTGTTACTGCCTCTGAGAGTTGCTCTCTTCATCCTCCGGTTAAATAGACCGCGTCTTCCTTTGTGCTACTGTATGTCCTGTACAGACCTCTAGGTCAGCCGGTCGCTGCCTGCTCGCGAGGATGGGTTCACAGGCCGACCTCTCCTCCCGAGCACAGGAGCCAGGAGCTGCCCACCTTGGCCTCCCCGAGCCCAGCGGGGCTCCCTAAGCCCTTGTTAGGTGAACGTGACCTGGGGCCAGCAGTGCCCTAAGGCGAGTGCTGGCAGGTGCCTCAGTCCCGGGAGCTACATCTCCTGCCCCGTGGGCCGTGTGGCAAGAAGTGACAGCCATGTCATGAATACATGAAACACGCGTGCTTCCACTGGAGCACTTTTACCAGTGAGAGGCCAGCATTGTGGGTATACTGTGCCTCTAAGTGTCCATAGAAGCCTGATTTTTTTCCTTCCAAATGATTTCTCGTTGCCTTTACTATTGCTTTTAAAAAATGAAGTACTTACTGAAGTCCAGTCATCATCCTGGGCTGATCCCACAGCTTTTTAATGCTGTTTTTATGCTGGTATCTCTTCCTATCTCCGTGATCCTTCCGCTCTGACGATGCATTTGTCTGCCAGGAAGTATTGACTGAGAGCCCTGCAGGGTGTCTCACATTTTCAACACGCACGTGTTTAAGGATTCTCCTGCTGTAATAACTTTGGCTTCTAATACAGTTTAAATGAGAAAAATATTTCACTCGAAGGCGTTTTGAAGTTCGTAATCCAGAGATTGGTGGCTTTGACGGGGACAGTCCTAATGTATTGGCCAGGCCTTGTGTTCTCCAGTTTACATAGTCCTCTGCGTCTCACGCCTGTGCCATGGGGCGGTGGTCTCCAGCCGAGTTTTACGGCTCAGGAAATGGGTCCAGAGATGCCAGGCCTCTGTAAGTAGCAAAGGGCCGAGGCAGGGCCCGAACTTGGGCCGTCTGAAGGCATTCCAAGGCCACTCATTCCTTTGCCCATTCAATCAGCCAGACAGTCTGTTTACCCATGTTGAGCTCTTTGATGTGCCTGAAGCATGTCTCAGAAACACATGCCGCCCGTCCTTGAGGAACCCTCAGGCAGCTGATGACAAGACAACATACTTGTTCCATTTTATCCTGCAAACACAGTCTAAGGGACTTTGGGAGAGTAAGAAATGAGTAACGTGGGAGGAGGAGGAGGAGGAGGAGGAGGAAAGCGGAGAACAAGGAAGCCGACTGGGTGGTGGGGCCCGTGTGAGCTGGCGAGCCTGCCGTCCCGCTGGCGTTCCCTCGGCCGGCCGCGGTGCGCTGCGCCCTGTCTGAGGCCCTGGAAGTGCAGACGCGGGCGGGACCCAGTCTCCATCCTCAAGGCACTCGCAGGCTAGAAGAAGGGAGAAGCCATGTGAGCGAGCAAGTGTTGGGTACCATGGGGATGTGCACGTGATGCAGCGCCACAGAGGGATGGTGAGCTCTCCCTGTGAGCCCCTCGGAACCCTTGCAGAAACAGGCAAGAACTCCTACCAGGGGTGGGTGTAGCTGAATCTTGAAAGATGTTACGATGCTTTGAGGTTTTGACAGCTATGAAGGGGCTCAGGGGGCAGGGCGAGCACACGGGGAGGCGCGGGACAACAAGGCACATCCCGGAACGTCAGGTGGTCGGGAGCCGCAGGGAGGAACACGTGCAGGCGGGCAGCAGGGAAGGGCGATGGGCAAGGGTCTGGAACAGAAGTGCCTTGAACGCTGAGCTAAGAGTTTGTATCCTGCAGGCCTTGGAAAACCACAGAAAGATGTTTACACCAGGGAATGGTACCATCAGGATGACACTGGAGTTGGTTTTCATCAGTTACTGATGGAAGGGCTGTATGCATTGTTCTGCACCACTGTATATAAGGGACTTGAGCATCCATGGAGTTTGGTGTCGGGCCTGGGGGCGGTCCCGGAACGAATTCCCTGTGGATGCAACAGGTGACTCCAGCCAGCTGCTCTGGGGAGTCAAATGCTATATTCGGATTTTGCACGGCAGGGGTGTTGGTCCCCAACCCCCTCATTGTTCACGTGCCAACTGGAAGTGCTGAAAAGGGAAAATTTAATGTTATCTTTTATGTAGTTACTGAAATTCTTTTCTAAAGCATTTATAATTATATATTAACATTAAAAGAAAAATACAAGTTATAATTTTCAATGACATATTTTACTTTGAGATAATTGTGGATTTACATGCAGTTGTAAGGAAGAATACAGGTGCCCGCTGCCCCTCACCCAGCCGCTTTTATAACACCGTTGTGCAATTTCACAGCCAGGATGTGAAAATTGATACAGTTATGGCTTTTGCCCAGGGTTTTTTTTGGTTGTACTTAATGGAAGCAATAGGTGTATCTAAGTATATGTACTCTATCTTCCCTGAAGAGGTATCAAATGGAAATATTTTAAATAAAGCTGAATTTTAATTTGATGTTTTTGTAATTTAAGTATGTTTACAAAAACAAAACCATTTATAGTTTCAGCGTTCAATATTCTTCTAGTTACCATAAAATATTGGTATCATGCTTCATCCATATACGCAGATTTAAGGGTAATGTGACTTGTTTAATATTGCAAACTGCTTCTCAGCTGCTACACGCATCTGTTGCAAATACTGTGATCGTTTGTGAACACGCCTGGAACCTTCAATTAGAATACAAAGAGACGGAGGGGAGCAGACACCTGGTGCTTCCTGGGGACCAGTCACTCCATCATTCCATATGCAAGATATGGTGCATTTCTACGGGGCGGCGGGGGGTGCGGATCTGACAAGTCAATTTGTCTCTTCTATCACAGCAAAGTGCTCCGGTGCCCTGGCCTCCCCCAGTTTCCGTGTCCGCAGGGCAAAGCCCACAGACCTTCCAGGCCTCCAGGAGCAGCTGCCTCCTGTGTTGAGGATCTGGGCAGGAGACGTGAACTACTTCCCGGGGCCTGGAGGGCGCTGGAAACAGGAGTGGATGGTGGAGGGGGGTTGTGGTTGCTCTGAGCCACCACCATCACTGAGCACCAGAGTCCAAGAGGTGCTCACGTGATCTTCAGCGTGTGTGTGGGGCAGGGGGCTGTGAGGTGTGGGGCCCCGTCTGGCTCAGAGGTCCAGGCCTGTGACTCTCTGGCCTGGGGCTGAAGGTTAGTTTCGCTGTCCTCCCCTGGCAAGTTCAGGTCAGACTTGGAAGCTATTTGGCCACATTCTAAGGGCCTGCTTTCGTATCCGTTTTCTCATAATCTAGTGCAAGGCTATTAACAATGTAAATGAGGCACACTACGCATTTCCGCATTCAGCTGAGAATTAATATGAGGTAAACACAGATCAAGAGATGGTGAACGTTCTAGCTCCGTAATTTATGATAAGGTTTTAATGGCTCTGCGCCATCGCGTTGTGTGGAAACACTGTGTGGGCAGAGAGGGATATTTCTCTGAATTATGGGGAAAGAGAGAAAGTTTTTTATGGTCAATTTCATTTTTTCTAGCGTCAAACGCTTGATGTGATCATTAAAAATACATCAAGTCATCCCGAACGGCAGCGGTGGTGTGTGCGGCCAGACAGCGGGATAACAGCGAGCCCTCACCTTCAAGTCCGGGCCTGGATCTCTCAGCGCTCAGTTTTAATTGGCGGCAGAGCCCGCCGCCCTTAACACGGGCTCATTTGTCACCATTGTTGTGTCTGAGCTAAGTTGTTCTTTAATGAAGTCGGTAAATCTTCGCGTCTGATCCATCTTTGTTTTTATGGTTAATATTTTCGGATTATAACACCAGACTCTTCAGGACGTGAAATATAGGTGTCCTGTCTCCGTTTCAGAATTACTTCGTTGATGTCTGGCGACAGGCCTTAGCTTATTGAATCCCATTGTTAACAATTCTCTAGGAAAAAACAAGAATTTGTATTTTTGTTTTTCCTGCTTGAACTCCTGCTGATTTCTTACAGCTCCCTTAGCAGCTGGTTTTGAAAAAAGCTGTTTTTATAATGATTCCTTCTCCATCCCACACTGCCAGCTGAATAGTGGCCTGGCTGAAGGTGGCTTGAACCCCTCGGGTGGCGTGGGTGACCCAGGGCTGGCCCTGGTCACCAGCTACCTGACAGTCGTTAAAACTTTGGGGTGGAATATCTTATTATTAAAGTCAGAAACCCTCCCTTCTGAAAAATGCAGAGCTGCAGACAGTTTTAGGGGGCTCAGGGGTGCTCTGCCATTGTGCCCTGGTGCTAAGGTTCCCAGGACCCCAGGGGACGCCCCTCGGCCTGGATCACTCCGTGGCAGAGGCATCGGCAGCAGCTATGATGCAGTCCTCTCAAGACACTATTTACATTATGTACAGGAGCCAGCAAGCGGGTATTGCTGTCGGCTGGGCGTGTGAGGGATGGGGGGTAGGGGGGGTCCCAGGCAGGGAGCACCACTTCTTTAGGTGTGAAGGCAGCTGGAGGCTAAGAGCCGAAAGGACAGTGGGCAGAGACTGCTGTGAATTAAGGGGTGAGCTCATAAAGTGAAACGGAAGGCATTCGCTTTGCTCTCTAATGAATTAGAATGAAAGTCATCGTTTTATTCCAGAGACAAAGGAGAAAGATCACCATTTAAAGCAAGCGTCTGTGAAAAGTGGCCCTTCTAAAGGGGTCAAAGGGTTGGGCTCCATTGCACACCTCCACGGGCTGCGGCTCTGCAAGTAGGGGGACTGGCGGGGGGAGCTGCCGGGCTGCGAGGGAGCCAGGGTAGGAATTCCCGGGGGACAGAGGGGGCGGGCAGCCCTCGCGCTTCCTATTAAGGCATGGCCAGCAAGAACCCCCTAGAGAATGTTCAAGAAATGGGACATCTAGTATCAGATGTTAGGTTGTTTGCTGTGCGGTGAGAAAATGTAACCCATCCCTCCTGACCTACAAACCATCCATAAAAATTCCGCTAACATGCGATGCTTGTAAAAATGACTGCTTTTAGGCGAGGACAGGGCTGGGCGAAGACGGTGCAGAATTACGGAGAGCAGAGAATAGGATTCAGGGAGGGCAGCCAATTGGAGCCGGGGTGAGGGGAGACTATCAGTTCCCTTGTAATTTGCCAAAATCTCAAAGCAAGCATTCGATTTTTCCCTGGGGCATAAAATGGGTGTCTGAGCCACACAGATGTGCATTTTCGGGAGCACGGTGGTCCCCGCTAGCCTCTGACTAACGCTTGTCTTGAAATGCTTCCATTTCTCTATGTCCTTTATATTCATTCTCATTGTTCTCTCCTGACTCGGGGTCACGGGCCTGGGGTATTTGCGGGGCTGCCCGAGTCTTAAGAGACCTGGGACTGCCGGAGGAGAGGGGACTGAGACGGGGGGAGACCGTAACTGAAAAATCTGAGTGGGGCCTGAGCATTTGAAAAGCCTTGGCCAAGCTTCATTGCAGGGTCTGTAGTTCGGTCCGATCTTATCGCCAGTGGGGACAGTCCGGGGGCCGGGGGTGACATGTCCTCTCTTCTGAGTGAGAGGTCTCATAGGAACAGGCACCCTGAGCTGGCCCCGCCTGGTCTGTCTCCAGAATTGGGGGTCGGGGGTGGGGGGCAGGGGGCGGGGCCGGGACCGGTCCGTTCTTCTCCCCGCTGCTGGGGGACAGGGCTTAGCTCTGGAGAAGTGGCGTGTGCTGGCCCGTGCTGGGTCGAAATGAAAATAAAGCCAGGACGCCCGCCTTTCTTGCTTATGAGTGTGCCCTTTACATGTCCTGACTCCGCACAGGGATGGGGGCCGGGGGCAGGCCGCGCTGACGGGGGGCCGTCGGGCCGGCCCGCGGAGGCTGACCAGCTGACCTGCTTTGTGGGCCTCCCTGACTCGCATTTTCAGCCCTTTTCTCCTTGGGTTTTATAAGGTGTGGTCTCCGGGCTCATGTGACGTCTCCCTTGAGGGCGGTGAGGACGCTCGTCTCTGGAGGGTGGCCGTCCTGTCAGACCCACCGGCAGGGCCGTGGCAGGGCGGGCGCGGGGAAGGGGGGCCGCGGGCGCGCGTCCGCACCGACCCAGGCCCGGGGCCACCCTGGAGAGGGGTCCCCACGCCAATGCGTCCGCGCAGGCGCCCTGCAGGTGCCGGGGCGGAAGAGACGAGTCCCGCTGCCCCCGCTGGGGGGCTCCACGTGCTGACCGTGGCCTCCGGGGCCCGCCCGACGTCCGGTGCCCCCTCCACCCGTTCTCCTCGTCCCGGGCTCCCGCACCCCGGGCTCCCTCCGGCAGCCCAGCCCCAGCGGCCTCTGCCGTCCCCGGGACGCGCCGGGCAGCCCTGCTCTGTGGGGCCTCGCACCGCCCCTGCGTCCGCCCGGAGAAGAGCCCGGCTGCCCCGCCGCTTCAGGTTTTGCTCAGGCGCCGCCTCGTTCTGAGCAGCGCATTTAGAGTGCGATGGGCCTCCGCCCGGGCCCCGGCCCCGCGCTCCGCCCGACCTCGCTGCCGTGCCGCCCTGGAGAACCGACTTGCTTGCCATGCCAGGGTCATCAGCACTCACTGTCTGTCTTCACCGGCCGGGAGGCAAGCCCCGTGCGGGTAGGAGCCGCCGGTGCGCCCAGGCACCGGCCAAGGGGCCTGTTGAAGGAACGAATAGACTGGGGGGCGGAGTGAAAGGTCCCTGGCTGCCCCCATTTCTATGCCAGGCCCTGTCAGGCCTGTGCTTGACCTGAGCGCCCCCTCCGTCTCCTCACTCGCCCTTGGCACTGTATCGGGGGAGGGGAGGCTTTGTCAGGCCCTCTCCCCGAGCTCGGCCCGAGGACCCTCCTTCTCATGGTCCCTGGGGGAAGCGCCAAGTAGCCACGTGGGAGACCGGACGCACCCCTGTTCTGGTCAGTGTTTTATGGAGCTTAATTACCATGCCTTCGCGATAACTAAAGGAAGTCCTTGGAGGAAGGCTGTATTTTGTGTTAGAGATCCAATTCTAGTCTTCTGAACACCATCTACCTTCCGCCCACCTGTCTGCTTCTACTTCTCCCTCCAGCCGTCTGGGGGGTGCTGCTCTTCACCCCCCTGTCATGGTCTGAGCCCCCAGCTGCCCCTTCCCCACGTTTCTGGAAAATCACCAATGAGGGACTTGACCAGCTGTCCCGCGAGCCACCGTCGTTTCCCCCGGCTCCACGGGACTTCGGCTTGTGCCGCAGAGCACCCTGGACTTGTCGTGACCACTTCTCTAGAGTTTCCTGTGGTTTAGTCCCCCAAACGAGAACATAGCCTGGATTTATCTCCCTCAAAATCGGCTCGTCCAAGGCCCTGGGGATTTGACCCGTGCTCTGGAGGCCTTGGGTTCAGTGCGCCCCGCCCAGAGCGAGGGCCCGCGTCTCCCAAGCCTTGCTCCCTAGGAATGTGCAGTCACAGCGTTTGCCTGCCTGTTCCGGCAGCAGGGCCCAGGCAAGGCCACGGCAGCAGAGCCCCCTGGGTCCCAACGAGGGACAGTCGGTGCCAGTTTATAACGTCCCCGGCTCTGTCCTCAACACCGCCGGCCTGTGAGGGGAGATTCCCAGGCTCGGCCGGCTCAGTGTTCTGCTCTGTTGGAAGAGAGCAAACCCCTTCCTGACCCTTTTCATGTTTTGAACACTCTTCTCCTCCCCCCTCCCTAGAGAATGACCCACAGAGAAGGAAACCAGCTGCTCACGCTGGCAGACGGGGGAGACTTCTGTGCAGAGAATGTCCCATGGAGCCCGCAGCCGGAGGTGGGCTGGCCGCCCCGTTGAGACCGCGGAGGTTCTCTCTGGCCCAGCTGGGCGTAAAGGGCAGGGGCTCCCCGCCCTCCGGCCCCGCCCACAGTGCGGCTCCAGGGTGTTAGGGCTGCAGGGCTAACCGGGCTGGGACAGTCCTGTGCCGGGAAGTGTCCTCCTTCCCCAGGGGGCCGCACGCCGCAGGGGGTGCAAACAAGAAGTTTCCCCCTCTCTCAGGCAAAGTAGAAAACACATTGTCTTCTTGAGCAATGGAGGAAAAATGTGCCTCTGGGGATTCTTGCTTGTGCCTTTTCCCACATCTCACCTCTCTCTCCCTACCTCTTGTTCCTGGATAGTAAGGGGTCGGGGGAGAGAAGCGGGCACCCAGAGGTCAGGTTTGGATGTGGGAATGAGACCGGAGGGCCCTCTTTGACAAGGGTGCCTGTGTAGCTGCCTTGGGGGATTTTGAGGCCTGGCTACCAGTTATAATACAGGGTATGCTGTGTTCGCCAATGAAATTGAGGCGCGTCTAGGCATCTCTGGCAGATGGGTCCCGTGACCCAGACCGGGGCGCAGGGGGCCTCCTGGAAGGTTGCTTGTCCAATGGAAGCAGGAACCGAGCCCCGCATTCTCGGCCTGGCAACAGGACTGTCGGCTTCCGAGGGACGAATGGGTTCAGATCTGTCGTGGAAATCCGGCTCAGCCCTGGCCCCTCACCCCACGGAGAGCAGGAGGGGGCCGTGAGAGGAAACGGAAGGAATTCCTGTAAATTGCCCAAGACGCGGGGGGAGGACATTGCTGCTCCAGGAGCCCGGAGAGCTTTGTAACACCACGTGGGCGCGGACGCGTCCCTTCCGTGCCTCCCCATCCGTACGTGGGTGTGCGTGCCGGCCCGGGGGAGCCCCCACCTTGGGAGCCGACGCCAGCGTTGGCGGGGCGCCCGTAAGACGACCCCCGCAGGCCCAGGTGTTGGTGGGGCTTCGCCGGGGGGGGGGGGGGGGGGGGGCGGCTGGGATTCCACCTCAACAGCGTTGCCACGGCCGGGCGCTGCTAAGCCCACCTCGCCTTGACGTGCGGGGCGGGCTTCACGGAAAATTTCGCGTTCATGTTCTCATCTGGTCCCCATAGCCTCCCGGGGGGCTGGGCTAGCAAGCGCAAGGCCACTTCAGCTCTGTCACTCAGGGTCCCCAGGAGGCGTCCAAGGGCTGTCCCTTAGGCAGAGGTGCTTCTAGGGCTGCGGAGCAAATCTGTGTGCGTAGGCTGGGGGGCCTCTTCTCTGCCCAGGGTTCTATACAGGGAACAACAGAAGAGAAAGGGAGAAAAAAGGATTTCTTTTATGCCTGACAGAGGCTCAGTGGGAAGATGAAGCTTAGAGTGAGCGATTAGGGCCCTGCTAACTGAGCTCAGAGCTGGGTGGCCTTGTCTGCCTGGTCACAGGCCCAGCTGGACATGGTCCCAGGTGAGACTTACTGCACAGAAAGGCAGAGGGAACAAGAAGAGGAAGCAGCTAGGAAACTGTGTGGTTTCTCCATTTAACTCAGCTACCAGATGAGGGAGGGGTGCAGACGGTCAGGGGCGTCACGCTAATGGATGCCCCTCCACGTGGAAGAACTATCAGGGGTCAGGGAAAAGGTTTCCTGTTCGAATAGCTGTACTCCATTGACCAGAAATATCCACTGGGCCGGGCCCTGTATACTAGCAGGAGCTGCTCAGTTTTCAGGACTGTTGAAGGTTGATTGTTTTATTAGGGTTCTCCAGGGAAACAGCAGAATTGATCGGTATCTCTCTCTCTATGTCTGTTTATCTTTTTTTCTGTGTATCTGTGTGTGTCAGAGAGAGAGAGAGAGAGAGGGAGAGAGAAGTGGGGAAGGGAGGGAAAAAGACATCAATGTAAGTAGATTCACTCAACAAAATAAAATTATAAAGATTTGTATCAGGACCACTGAAGATCTGTGGACCATTGCCTGAGCCATGAGGCTTCTTAAATTTCTTTTTTTAAATTGAAAAGAGCTAAGGATGTTTTGCTTCTTGATCCAGTTAGTAGAAATCAAGCAAAGCGTCTGCTGTGTGCCAGCTCCTGCGTGTGGGGGCCATGTGATACTTGTGTTCCGGGAGCTCAAGGTTAAGTTGAGGAAGTCAAAGCATAATGCGATGCGTGCAGTCAGGACGACAGAGGCAAAGTGCTATTGTGGTCCAAGCGAGGATTGATTCTGACTTGAGGTCTGAAGAAAGCTCTACAGAAAAGACATTTAAATGGCACCTTGAAGGGTGAATAGAATTTTGACAAGCAGAGATTAAGGGAAAGGATCTTCCAGGCTGTTTTGTACTTGAGCAACGCCGATAAGCCCGTCTGGCGGGCGCATTCTGGGTGGGTGTGCGGGCGCGGGCGCAGGCAGGACCGGCATGGCTGTCGAGGTTCGCTGGGGGCCGGGGGGCAGGAAGGGAAAGGAGAGGGCGAGCTTGCTCTGGGAAGACAGGTCGCCTTGGGAAAGGCACAGAGCACCGAGCCTCGGCGCTTAGTAGAAAGGCTGCCTCCAGGAGGTAATGGGGCCGGAGACTTTCTGAGGAGCGCAGAGGGCCGCGCGGGTTTGTGAAAGCCGGCTCTGGCAGGGCGTGAAGAACAGTCGCCGGGGGTCCGAGGCCAGCGTGCAGGCCTGGCTGCGAGCTGCAGAGGGCGGGGCCGCTCGCCTGAGAGACGTGCTGCAGGCCGGCGCGACCCCTGCCGCGGTGGCCTGGCTGCTGTGGGGGGCAGTCACGCCTGAGTTTACCTGACCGGCTCCACGGTAACCATGGCTCCTGGCCACCCTGAGCTGGGGCTCACCGAAGGCAGAGAGTTGGGGCCCTCCTCTTTGCGTGCCCCTCAGCCTTCAGCTCAGAGCTCGGGTCATGGGGAGGCAGTACTATATATAAATGTGTGTCACAACCAAGTGACCCCCGGGGGGCCAGGCGGCAGCATGCAAATCACAGGAGGGAGGGTCTGTTTGTTGCTGTGCAGGTGCGATTCCTGGCACCTGAAGTGAAACTCTGCAGAGTCCGCGTGTGGGGCCAGGGAGCCGGCGTGGGAAGTCCCTGCCTGCCTGCCACCCATGAGCGGGCACCTCATGGGGCCCCCTGAACTGTCGGGGGCTCAGCAGGCGGGCTGGCCAGGGCTCCCGCTGAGCAGGGGGCAGGTTCTGGCTGCTCGCCGGCCCAGGGGTCTCCCCCTGCGGCCGTCACAGGAGCCACAGGCGCACCGGGAGGCCGTCACTGGTTACAGGTTTCTGGGGGTCACGCACAGGGTGAGGGATACGGACTAAATATTTTCTCCTTTATGTACGATTTACTCCCTGCCCCCCTTTTGTGAAAAGAATGATGCGTGCTCATAGTAGAAATGTGGAAAATAAACACAAATAAAGATATACATAAAAGCACGCATTGTCCTTCCAGAAAAGAGAGCCGAATCTGCGTGATTTAGGGCAGGATGTCCTCACCACATGTGTGAGTTGTGTGTACCATATGTGCGTTTGTTACCAAATACATGCGTGGGCAAGAGTGGGCCATGTCATGCAAGTCAAGAATACAAGAATTAGTAAGCCATCCACCTGGAAACCTCCCTTTGCCCACCCCGGTGTATGGCGCCGTCTCTTTCCTCAGTGACTCTTTGGGGCCTCGTCTCTCCTTCTTTGAAAGACGTCCAGAGTCTCATCCCAAGGCTCCTCCCTCCGTCATTGTCCCGTTGGGTCCAAAGGGAGCCAGGGCTGCTCTCGGTCACCAGGAGGTGACAAGGCCCGGTCTAGTTGGTCCCATGCCACCTGTTTTCCTTGCTGCCGCATGGTGCCACGGTTGAAAACCATGCTAAAATGTGACATCTTCACAGGCCTAGACTCTCGTCCCTACCACTGAGAACCCCATGCGTGGGCTGCAGAGTCGCAGCTGCCTGAGTTCCCCGTGCCCTCGAAAGCCTTGTCCCCCAAGGCCTGGCCCAGCCCCGGAGGCTGCGCTGGGAGGCCCTCACTGCCTCCGGCACACGCTCTCCCGGAACAGGCCCCACCGCACAAGCCCCAGGCCCTAGGGATGATCTGGGGTCCCCAGCGGGGTGTCCCTTTGCCCTTCCTGTCTTTGGGCCCTTAGGAGTCTCTCCTGCCAAGGAAACATGGTCAGGGCTACTTCTGCCTCCCTGATTGTACCTCTTGGGGGAAAAGTGTAGGAGTGTAGTTTCCTTCCTTCCCAGAGGATGCTGGGTCCCTTGTGTGAATCGCGCTTTCCCAGAAACCAGTCCTCCATATCAAGGAATACTAGGCTGCAAAACATTTAATCACGTTGTTCTCCAAGGCACATGTCACAAAACTGTGATCTCCAAGATCGCCACTAGGACAGACTCGGTGGGTGGAGGCAGAGTGTCAAGAGGCAGCTCTGATCCGTCGCTACATGGACCTTTCGTTGGGCGTCAGATACACGCACTGTCTCCTCCCTGCCGCTGCCCTGGGGACCTGGCGAAGCGAAACATCGCCCCCCGCCGGGGCACGGGCGGCGTGCGGGGCTAGCTCTTCCCATCCTCAGTTTAAAGAGTGGAAAGGCTTCCACTCTGAGCCGAGGGCCTCGATCTGAGTAACAGGGGCGTGTGTGCAACCTTCAAAACGCATTCCGTGTCTTATCACGTTCCACCACCCAGGTTCAGGCCTCGGCCGGTGCTTTTCCGGACGACTGCGGTGGCTTCCCCGCCGGCTCCTGCGCTTCCACGTTGTCCCCTCCGCTCTGTTGTTTCGGGTAGCTCGAGGCTGTTTCTTCCTCAGGGGCCCTGCACATGCCCATCCGTCTTCCTGGAAGTTTCTTCCTCCATTTCTCCGCTTAGCTTTCTCCCTGGATTCACTGAAGTCTGTGCTCAAAAGTCCCCTTTTCAGAGAGGCCTTTGGACGCGGACAGTGCCCCCTGCCAGATCCCCACGCGCCCCACTCCCCGCCCCGCTCCATCCCTGGCTCACGCTGTGTTTCCACGCTCCTCCGCGCGGCTTCGCTCCCTCGCCCCGCTGCCCCACGGGCTTCCTCACAGCCTCAGGCTGGGTGGACGCGGCCACAGCAGGCCCAGCACGGGGTCTAACCTTGACTCCATTACTTTTGAACTCAGTGACACCGGGCAGATGGTTTCCATTCTCCAAACTCATTCGTCCTCACCTGCGAAATGGGGCTAATCAGACGTGTCTTAGGATTTAAACTGATACGTGTCTACCAGGAGAAGAGAATCCCAGCACCTCAGGACCTGGGAGCTTGCAAGGACGGGGTGGGGGTGGGGTTGGGAGAATAATGTTTCTGGTTCCATCATTTCCACTTACAAGAGCCCCTTACAGGAGAGCGACCTCTCACCAGACGGTGATCTGGGCCACGTGTGAGAAACGTGGCCGTTCTAAGCTTCTGGAGATCTTTGTGCCGTCTGGGGTGGAGCCCAGAGTAGAAACTCACATCTCACATTAAAGGGCCCTTTGTGGTGACGGAAGGCCAGGCACAGAGGGACCAGGGAGATGCAGGGCACCTGGAAGTGACCACAGAGTGAAGGAACAGCAAGCGTCTGTTTCCGGGCCCCGGGACTCAGAGGAAAGAGGAGGGAGAAAGCCCACAGTGGGAGGCTGGGGTCCCAGGCTCAGCAGGAACGAGCTGGCCTGGTGTGAAATTTCACTTCAGTCTGTTTCCTTTTCGAAATTGCCTCCATTTTCACCAACCCCCCAAGGAAAGCTCAGTGCTGGTGCTGTGCAGAGGCTGGGGGAGGGGGCGGGGGTGGGGGCTGGAGGGGCCGCAGCCACCTTCACTGGAAGAGGAGAGGGACAGCAGGCCAGGAGGGAGGAGGGAGGAGGGGACGGGCGACGAGAAAGCGGCTACCCCAGCAGTCCGGAGAGCACTGGCGTCCGCCTTGGAAATCCCGGAGGAATCCAAGTCAGTGTGTTAGGTAGGAGCTTGGACCGTTTCACTGGGAGCGGCTGCCCCCAGGAAGCTGGTGGAGGTGGAGGCATTTGCATGACGTCCAGAAAGAACTTGACCTATCGCTGCCTTCCCTGGAATGGCCACTTCTCTTGCTCAGAGCTCAAGGAACTGGTGAAGGGAAAGAAAGGTTGGCATGGCCAGTGGCATTCGGAACCAGGTTTCCTGTGAGTCTAAAGTCTTCACTTGTTTACATTATTCCGTGTTTCCTTCAAGTACTATGGATTTGCTGTTCAGTCTTTTTTAGAATGTTGGAGCTAAATGAAAAACCAAGTGGGAGCTTGCTGCCAAGGTAAATAGTGACTCACCCCAGGTCACCCTACGAAGACAGGGGCATTCTCAGGGCTGGCCGAGGATCACCGGTGGCACTTTCTCTTGATTATTTTTGAGGTCAAGTCTGCAAGGATTAGCAGACTCTCAAGTCCTTGTTCCAGCTATTTTAAAATCTTGTTTATATGCTAATCGTACCCCACCCTCCTCTGGCCTTCTATCATCTGTCAAGTAAATAGCGACTGTAATGAGAAAAGAAACCAGAAATGCAAATGAAGAAAAACAAAGAGTGTGGGTGAGCAGGAAGCGGCTTAGCAGAAACCTATAAATTCCTGCTCCGAGACACATCGCTCGTATCTAAACTCACACCTTTATTTTTTATTTTCTCTGGCATCAGAAGGTTTTCTTGCATTAGTAATGAAACTTAATGTTTTATCGGGCTTAGAAGTCATGGTCACATTGAAACCCTCTCTCGGTAGGTGGAAGGCTCTTCAGCTCATGGGAACATATGCTGAGTCGGAGCTGGACTGTCCCCTGCCCCCGCCGAGGCCCTGAGAATTCTTTGGGGATGTTGGTAACAATGGCTCCCTTCCATGGTTAACATACGCCCCCCTACATGCTCACAGATGTTTCAGTGGGACCTGGGTCTCCTCCAAGTCTGGACTCCTCTGCGGTCCCCTCTGTAGAAGCTGCCCCTCCAGCCAGGCAGCGCCGCCAGGACAAAGGTCGCCATTCTCGCGACTCTCACTCCGCCTCAGATCGTCAGCCTTCATACCGCCCGCTTATCTCATGCTCTTTCCCTCCTCGATGACGCTGGCATCTGCCTATTTCCTGCTGAGTTTCCCGTCTTCGTTGACGATGTCCTGATGGCTGTCGGTCATGATGTTAGACACAATCCTGGGATATTTTGACATTTGGTAGATAACCCGTGCAGCGATCCAGTCTCCAGCCTCCCGGACGTCGTTAACTCCAGCGCCCTTTGTTTTTCTCTCCTCTCCGACCAGCCTTGCGTGGGCAACACTCCAGCGTCCTACTCTCTGATCACAGTATCTTTGTCCGCGCAATGTCTCTCCCATTACATGTGACCTCATATGCACTTCCTGTCCCTTGATCACATCATTTTCTCACAGTTTCCTGCTTTTTCTCTATACAAACTTGATCCCATGGGTTATACAGAAATCTGAACCAGTCTTTCACCGGCATCTTTGATCCTTTCATCCTTTATCTGTCTATCATATTACCCGTGAAATCCCAACCTGGACCAATGCTACTGTGGCTTTCTGCCTCCTTTGCTCTTGCACCAGAAAGGGGAATATCCTGGAAAAATAGTCACATAGAGGTTGGCATGTTCATGGTCTCCCAGCTCAGCTTGTCCCTTCCTACTGCCTCTCAGTCTTTCGTCTTGAGTCAACTCTTTCTCTCATTTCCTTTAATGACTTTCAAATTGTATCTTTTTCTTCACCTCCTATCTCATCCCTGTTCCTTCACTCTCAGCAGACAATCAAGAAAATCAAAGAATGAAGCATCATTTCTACCCCAGGATGCAAATTTTTCCACCTGCCCCCACTGTGGCAGACACTTCGGTTGCCTAGCCGTGCCCGCCTGTTCTTTCTTGATAACTGGCCCCAGCTTTGGTTGAGGTATTTGGTGGCCATGTTCTTCAGGGAGGCCGAGCTCTGGCCTTGCCCCAAGGGGTGAATCACGATTAGTCTAGCGCACGCTTGACTACTTCATTTCTTTCCTTCATCAGACCTCTTGCCTGACCTTCAGGTCCTTCTGTTGAATGGCTTCCTAGAAACCTGCACCAAGATGCCGCTCAGCCTCTCAAACCTAATGTGTTTACATTGGATCCATCATCTTCCCTCCTGAATTCCCTAGTGAGATTGGTGGCTTCACCATTTACTCGTCACTTAAATAGGACACTTAAGGGCCATCCTGAATGCATTCCTTTCTTCCCTCCTCTTGTTCAATCTGCCACCGGATATAGTTGGTTTTGCCTCCCACCTCGCTCTCAATATTATCCCGCCCCTGGTTTAGCCTCTATCACCTCTCTCCTAACCACAACGACCTCCTAATTGCTTTCCCTACTTTCCTCTTTTACCTCCTTCAGATCGTCCTCCTGGAGAACCACATCTTCATAATTAAGTTTGACTATGATGTGCCCTTGATTGAATTCTGTACATGGCTCCCCAGTTTGTATTTAGAGGGTGCAGTGTGTGATTCCTTAACGTGACAAACAAAGCTCTTCATGAGCGACCCCTGCTGGCTGGTTTATCTTTTGGTGTTCGCCTCACATTTTCTTTACCAGCAACAAAAAAATTGCTTTTGTTCCCAACGCACACCACGTGTACACACACACACACACACACACACACACACACACACACACACGTTGCCTGGCTAATTCCCTAATTTGGATGCCGTTCCTTAATTCTCCCATAAGACTGCCCTTTTAAACCTCTACAGTTGACCATGCTGCTTTGTAATTTTCAGTTTTCTGGCTGTTTGGCTCAGTTTTATTAAGATTTGGGCTGCCCTGCCCAGCCCATAGCAGGGATCCCTGGCCCGTGGTACAGATTCTCCGTAGCTGTTTAATGAACGAATGGATGGGTGAATAAGCACATCCCCCGGGGGTTCCGCGTCCTGCCTCTGTCTGGGTGGACGGGGCCCCTGCAGCTTCGCCTCCAGCTTCGGAGGGCGAACTAATGACGAGCTGCGCCTGACCCCTCTGAGGCCGCTTGTCACTGCTCCCATATCCCCATCCTATTGTGATTCTCCAGCTGTTTTGTCACCCCTCCGGTGTTAGAATAACAAGAGAATTTCTCCACGGATCCACGTGCAGGAAATAGTAAAAGCAGCTTGTGATTCTGGGATTACTTGCATGAAATTAACATGCACATAAAGAAACCGTTATGGTTTTTTTTCGGGCAACCAGAGCGGATGTTGCTTGCTGATATTATGTCTTTTCTGTGCCTCCTCTTCTCCCCCTCAGCTGCTAGATGAGACTTGATCCCTCCTCAAGAGAAGGAAATTTTTTAGCTGGAGACACTATAAACTTTGCTACTTCCTGGGTTTCACAGAGCATAGCACTGGGCTGAGAGTCTTTTCCAGCTTAGAAATGTGTTGGTCTGACTCCGGCTCTCCCCCTGCCGTCCCCTTCCCCGTCACCCCCGGCACCCACCCGGGACTCCCCTCTCCCCTCCTGAACCTATGGGAAGCTTTCAGAGTGAGGTGAGTCCTGGGCAGACTGTGGAGCACAGGTCTCCTGTCCCCTCCAGCCCTGTCGCAGAAAGCGGGGGAGGGCCCTTCCATCAGCAAATCAGCCAGAATTTCGGAGGGAGGCGGGCAGACCTCTTGTTGATTAATGTCTTTAGGCCACATTTCAGAAGCAATTGCCTACTTGGCCTGTTAATCAAGATAGGGAAACATTTGTCTTTGACCTGTAAGTTTTAAGATTCCTCAGCCTTCCTTTATATTATTTCTCAGCATCTTCCAATCATAATTTCTCAAAGCAAACCGAGTGGGTGGGCGCGGTAGTGATAAAATTATAGATTTTTCTTTGTTGCACGGGGACTCCTCCATGCAGGCTCCTCCTGAGGGGAAGAGACAGGGCAGGACACTGCGTGAGGACAAGGGCAGCAGGCACACTCGCCAGCAAGTGGCAGGCTCTGTTCTCCCTCTCGTCACCCGCTGCGGAAACATGAACCGTGACCACCTCTTTCCAGATCAGGGCGGGCCTCCGGGTCAGCACCCCTGCTCGCCGGCATGTTGAGACGTGACTTGTTAGATGTTTTGAGTGTGACTGGGAGCTGTCCACGTGCTCTTGCCCTCCCTTTAGGGCACTGAATCGGAAAAAATCCCGGAAAGGTGCTGCAGTGGAGGCTAGGACTCCCAGGCCCAGTTTCCTTAGCTGCTTGGTTCAAGGTAAGAGCTGGAAATTGCTACGCAGGAAGCGACCTGGGCAGAGACAATGGGTAGATAGACGGTGTTGAGCATATGTGAGAGTATATATTTCAGGAGGGGGACACCGGGGAACGGAGTGTGAGGTCCGAGGGACACTCTCCCCTTCTCCAACCTTCCTTCCTTCCTTCCTTCCTTCCTTGCCAAGAGGTACCAGAAATCTCAAGAGGTGCCAACATGGCGGTATACTTTCTGCTCAAAAAGCAAAAAACATTCTTCTGCTTTTGAGTTTAGGTAGTTATGTTCCTTCGACTAGGACACTCTTGTAAAAGTGTTCAAAATATAGATGAGCCATAAAGTGTAACCTACTCAATCCTTCCTGGAGGAGATCCGTAAGTTTTAAAATTAATTCTCAAACTCCCCAATTCGTATTACGAAACAATCAGAATTTTAATCCTGAGATCTTAACTAAGAACTGAAATAAAAAGGGAACTCCACATCATTTTCATGTTAGATACAGGAACAAGAACTCTAAATAAACCATGGGTAGACAGTGAGCCTAGCTGACGGTCCAGTTGATGGAGTTGTAAAAGGGAAGTGGGGAAGGAAGAGGTAAGTAGGAAGACGTTAAGGAGTAAGCCGTCCTCTTGTCATTAATTGGACCAGAGCAGGCCCTGGGGAATTGGTTCAATCAAGATACGAAAGATTTGAAGGCTGCAGAAAGCTAGGCAGCTGGGTTACCGAAGTCGTAGATTGTAGTGGGTGAGAGAAGGGAATTTGAAAGCCACATACTGGCCTACCTTTATGTCGGCACCTGCTCTCCTATATGGAAATTGAAAGCTGGATATGCTAGCTAAGTATTAAAATGAATCAATGGTATTTAAGACATGGCATGGGACAGTTTTAGTCATCAGGGGACTGAGCTCTAGTCCAGTCTCCCTGGCTTCATTCGGAGGACATACCATCACTTCGATCCCTGATACCCTCTCCCCCGTCACATAGCCTCTAAAATGCAAAGACAGACAGTGGCTTCGTAGGTGCCCATGACGGGGAATTCTAAAAAGCAGCTCCGATACCCGCAGGCGCCCTAGTCCTTGGTTTAGGGTCAGGGACCAGGCGTGGGGGGTTCACAACACACAGCCTAGGCTTGTCTGAGAACTGGGGAGAAGAAAGGCAGCTGGGGGTGGGCCTGCAAGATGAGCACAGGGCGTGCCTTCCAAACCGGGAATCTCCCCGTTGCGTTTATTCATTGGAAAATGACTTCAGTTTTGACCCTGGGAGGTAGACAGAGGCAGGGGCTGCCCCCCAGTGTGACAGGTGAAAGTCGAGGTCGGGCAGGCGAAGACCGCCCGGCCAGCTGGTGCTCGGTTGGAACGCAGGTCTCTTCCCCCCGTCAGCGGCGTTTCCTCTACCGCGTCTGTACCTGGCGCCCGCACACACGATCGTGTGGGACGTGGCTCTGACGCACGGAAGAGAGAGGCGCCCGGGAGTCCGCCTGCACCTGCCGTGAGAACACTGGCTGCGGAGGGCCGCCTGCGAAGGGCCTTCTTCCCTTCCGGGCACCCCCCCCCCCCCGCCCTCCGACGAGACGGCCCTTCGCGCCGGCCCGCCGCGCTGCAGGCCTGGCGGCGTTGACACTCCAGCCGTTTTAAGGCCCTTTCCGTTGGGAGCGCAGGGGCCGGTGGGGCGCGGCACGTGGCGTGCTCTCCTGTCACAGGCGGCCTCTTGTTTCTGACTGATACTAAGGGTGTTGTGATTTGCGAGTAGGTCCCCTGGGCCGACGCTCCCAGGAGGGGACCCTGGGACGGCCGCTTGGCCCTCTTCCAGCCCTGAGCCCCCGCTTGTACGGGCGGCCAGAACGGAGGAGCGGGCACGGAGGACATCTGCTTGGGGCGATGTGCTCAAATTGGTCTTTCTCCTCTGAAGGTTCAGTTTCCAATTTAATTTGCTAGCTAATGACGGTAAATTATCATTATTAATTGATGAGTGCTGAAGTGCTTTGACTACAAAGCACTGCATGTAATTTCTAAGGCTCTTAATTTCTGGTCTAACTTTGAGGACTAATCTAGGAGAGAGACAATTATAATAATAATAGTTTTGGGGTTTTGTTTTTTTTTAGTGGTTCAGACCAAGGCCTTCTCTTGGTCTGAACACTGCCTTGGGGGAACGTCTCATGCAGTCTCTGGTTTGACACCCCATTAACAACAACAGCAACAACAACAGCAACAAACTCTCCTTTGGCCAGAGGCTGCCCTGGAGGAAGGAGGCCTGGGGAGAGATCTGCCTGTGGTCTCCGCCCAGGGGGTTACACAGAAGACGGGTCAGCAGTGACTGCCGAGGAACGCAAGTGCCCTGGTCGGGAGCGCGCCGGGGAGCTGCAGGGTCACGGGCGGCGGGGTCTGAGACCCCAGCAGGGAGTGGGAACTGCTGCTGAAGGACCAGCAGGACTTCCCCCGGTGGGCGTGGGGCCAGCGGGAGTAGGAGAGCCAGGCTGCGGGGAGAGAGTAACAGGGGTGGGCTGTGAATATAAGTCAGAGAGAGCGAGAGGGAGAGAGAGAATATCCATTTGAAGACCCCCAAGTAGAGCGTGCTTGGAAGGGTATCAAGGGATATAATTAAGAGACCAGGGGGCTTTTGTTTAAAGAAGATAAATGGAACACCTGCATTAGGCCTCTCCCTGCCAAAACTCTATTAAAGGATGATAATGTGATTTTTATAAATATGGAAGTCATAAGGACAAACAGAACAGGAGAAACACAGCAGTAACAAAATTTTCGAAAATAGGCACTATGTGGAGGGTTGAGCGTGCTGGAGAAAATGGAATTTTAATCTGCAAGCAGCAGGCAGAGGAAACAGGCAGGTATCGGAACTGCAGGCTGCCCCCCAAATCTGAGGCAAAGGGGGATCTAAAGCCAGGAGAACTGGTTCATGTTATTTTAAAGAAGGCGTTGGAGCCCCACGCCATTTCCCCGCCTGTGTAGGAAGAGAGTCCCCGCCTCCACTCTGGCAGAAGTCTAGGGGGTCTCTCTGTTGAGGGGGAGCAAGCTCATGCTTTTGGAAGCAGCAGACAGTGTGTACGAGGTAAGCACAGTAAGGGCGGTTGCTTTCACCCATCAGGAGGAAGTTGTCGGTGACTTTAGCCGGAGCCGTTTTGGTGCCGGATGGAGCCGGCGCCAGTGGTATTCAGAAGCCAGGCCGCAGCATCCTGGGGGCCCAGGACACTGTCCGCTGAACCACGTGATTGCCCGACGCCCTCCCCTCGAACTCAAGGCGACACTCCGTCCACCTCCCAGTCGCGTCTCCTGGGAGGGCGCTGTGTTCCCACCCAGGAGGCCCCTCAGACCCACAGCGCTGGTTTTGCACCGGCTTCGCGAGAGCATTGCTAGGGACTCATGGGCCCCGACCCATCCTGTTACTGCGCTTTTTGGTTATTTTTCTGTCTTCTTAATGTGAAACCGTCAGTGGGGTGAAGTGCTGAGACCGGCCAGGAAAGTGGGTGTTGAATTACCTTGTCCTGCAAATCATTCCTTAGCATGAGCGGAGACCTTTCCACCCAGAAAAGCCAAAGCCCCGCTGTGCAATGACTATGTGGTGTCCACCCATCCCTGGGACCTCTGGTGGTTCAGCATTCCTGCTCCAAATGCCTATCATTCATTCATTCATTCATTCATTCATTCACAACTGCCGTAAGAGTTACAGAGAAAAAAACAAGGAGCAGGTACGGCCTGTGCTCTCAAGAAGCTTAGAGGGGAGGTGCAGGGATGGTTTCTCTGCCCACGTGGCACCAGCACAAGGTGGGAGGGCCAAGGAAGCGGATTCCCTGAAGGGTCTTCTCTCTGAATCCGCCCTGCGCGGGGGCCCTAGAAGGAGGAGCGGTCCTGGAGGAAGTGTGTTGATTGTTCTGCCTTGACATTGCCCCTTACATGGCCTGAGTGCGACCTCAGTCTCTCCAGGGCCGTGTGGGTTGTGAAGTGTCAACCCGCGGGGCCGCCTATGCGTCGGCGGGTGAAGAGGAGGAGCCGTCTGAAGCTTGCACGTGCAGTTTATTACGATAACCCCGTCCCTCTGAAGGGGTTATGAATTTGGGTGTATGAGTAAAATAATACTTCTGGCCTGTTAAGTGCTCAAAGGGGTGCATTCACATTGAAATGGTGGCTCAGGTGGTTACAGCATCGTCCCGTACACCAACGGGGTGCACATTCGATTCCCGGTCAGGGCAGGTATCTCTGTTATGGGTTTGATCCCCAGTCAGGGTGCATATGGGAGGCAACCGATCGATGTTTCTCTCTCACATCAATATCTGTCTCTCTCTCTTTCTCTCTGTCTCTCTCCCTTCCTCTCTCTCAAATTAATAAGTTAACAAATAATATGTAAACAAGGAATCTCAGCCCTTGTAATTGGAAGGTCCGGGTCTTTTGTGCGACACAGCCAGGTCTGTGGCTTTGAAATCAAATCAAACTGACAGGGATGCCCCACGTATCACTCTCCGCGCCCATCCTTCCCTGACAGGCACGGGGCCGCTCTGCTCCCAGGAGCTTCCGTCCCCCGACATGTCTGGGCCGTGCCTCACAGGCGGCCCGTGCGTCCCGAGTGCGCCCGCGGTCCCGGAGCTGCCCTGGGGAGCGTGCGTGCGTGCGGGGCCGGGCTGCTCACAGCTGCCGTCACAGGCTTGCTCGCAGCCCTGGCGTCGCGTCCTTGGCTGGCCACGGGCGCCGGCCAACCGGGGTGCTCGACGCGGGTCCCAATGGCCTCCGGGACTCTGCTCTTGCTGGGTCAGCGGGGGAGCGCCTTTCTCCTGTGACCAGCGCTCCCAGGGGTGTTAGGTACAGAGAGCTGTTGGGTCCCCGTGATTCGGCCCGTCCTTGCCCCGTAGCCCACTGTCCCAGAGGGGACCGTGTCCGGGAGGGCTCTGGTCAGGCGACGTCAGCCTTCACATCTCACTACCCTGGACCCTTTGCTTCTCCGTATCCCTGGCTCATTCTACCAGCATGTTCATCCTGATTTAGTTTTGCTGTTGGGCTGCTATTTTAGAGTCCTTGCATGTTTCCTGGCAGGTCAGAAGTTCCCTGAATGTGCCCAGGGGGTCCCACGAACGTCCTGGGGAAGGTGCTGTCCGACTTCACAACGCTGACCCAGCCAGCTGTTTCCGAGTCGGGATGGGGGAGGAGAGATTCCAGTGTTGCGGAAAACAATAGAGTGTTTCTAAAGGTGAAGAATTGCATAGTGGAGCCTTGAAGGGCTACTTGGGGCAGGAGGTGGTGAAATGGATGTACAAAAAAACACAGGAAGGTGGGGTCGGAACTCTCAGACCTGAGTCATTGCTGGCAGTGGCGGCTCTGAAGGTTGCAGTGAACTTGGCTCATGAGGTACCACTGTTAGAGCTTGCGGGGAGTCTCAGCTATTGGGGGATTAGCTTCTGGAACTTGGAATTGGGGCTGGATAGAGGAGGTGCCATGTGTTGGGGGTGGGGGGATGGGAGGGCAAAGATAGCTGAATGTGAAGAGAGCTGGGGACAGATAAAAACACCTGGGGGAAGAGGCTGTGTGCCATTGTTTTTGTCTGCCTGGCCAACTCCCCTCCCCCCTTTATCTCTGAGACATTCTCCATCTGGGCAGAAAGCAGAGTCCCCCCCTCCCTAGAGGCTAGACACCATTCAGGTTTCCTGACATCTAGACCACAGTCATATGACCAATGATTCACAATCAGGTTCATCCAGAGTGGACTTGGACTTGGAAGCTAAGAATCCAAAAGAGCTGGGCTCTGCAGACACCGTCTTGGTGAGGCTGATGGTGTCCGTGGTCGCTTCATCTGGGTTCCAGAGCCCACGGGGGTCGTGGTCCAGCGGCAGGGGCCAGTGTCCGTGGGATGGGCAGTTGCAACTGTGTCCAGTAGAAGCAACAGTCATACCTTCATAGCATCGGTTCTAGGAGAGAGTTCGGGGTGTTCTTCTTGGCTGGGTGGCATTTAAACTGGATTCTGACTCTCTGGACCTTCCTGGACAACCGATGCCCTTTCGGAACCCCTTTCTGCCTCGGTCAACCAGCTTGCAACTAAGAAGCTTGACGCCAAAGCCAAGAAACAAGCAACATCATCAAACCACTTCGATTACAAAGGATTTGAAAAGGGGAGAGCAGACGCCCGCGATCTTAGGATTCCCCAACTCTGCCCCAGGGCACGTCCAGGACGACAGGTGTCGTGCGGACAGACAAAGCCTCTGTCATCGAATGGTTTTGGAAATTCGAACAATGTTCTATGTTATTACGTCGTTTTCCTTCTTTCAACACTTTGCACGATCTTTAGTATGTTAGTTCGCTTTGAGAAGACACAGAAAGGGACAAATACATCACATCCGGACACTTAGTTTCTGCTCACGTGGATTCTGGTAGAAGCAGCTTGTCATCACGAAATTAGGGCCAAGACCTCCCAGTCCTGATATAAATTTTATTTATTTGGGCATTTCCAACTCACTAAAGAGCATATCTAACGTCCCACCTACTCCCCAGGCTGAAGGGCAAGACCGTGCGCGGTGATTTGACACAGACTGCAAAGCAAGAAAGAAAACCCGATTTTCCTCAAAGAAAGAAACTCAAGAACAGCAGACAGGTTTGCCATGCAAATGGACGGAACGTGCTTGCGTTCCCAATGTGCCCAGCGTGGGAAGAACAGAGATCGAAGGAGGCTTATCTCAGAGGAAAGAACAATATTGGCTCATCCATGGGGCATGGGTGGTAAAGGGAAAAAAACTCAAAACAAACCTTTTCACTTTATTATGTTTTCACCTGCTGAGTTGGCCCCAGGAAATATGACACTTGCTTATAGCTGCATCCCAGCGGCGCACGTAACTCGGATGGTTAGAACATCGTGCTGAGAAAGGCACCGCCATGAATCTCCATTTGAATTTATATTCAGTGGGGACAGGTTGTTTCACTGCTGTATCCCCAGAATGTAGAGCAAGTTGCACTATAAATATTTGTAGAGTTAATAAAACCTGTCTCCTTGGAGAAGGGTTTTGCTTGGCCTCACTGACAGAGGTTGAACCTCGCATCCCCAGCAACGTGGAACTTCCCTTTTGGTGTATGGTGGTGCAGGAAGACAGCAACCGTCAGATTCCTCTAAGTTTTCCTTTGAAAAATTGTTCAGCCACAGGTCGCTTCATTGTCCTGTGTAGCAGGGATTCAGTCTGAATTATCTCCTTGCTGCAAACATGCGTGTCCAGAAAATGCACGGCTCCGTTTCTGGTGATACACTGTCTGGGGACCCGAAACAGACTTTCCGCTAATGACAGGAAAGATGCAAGTTAATGTATATTTTATAAAATCTTCTTAAAAGCATTGAAAAATGGGTAAAATACAGCAGCAAGGATTTATCAGGGCAACATCTAAGGGAAAGCAGGAATCAAGAGAAGTAAGCACAGTTTTTACCCTGAGGGCTGTTGCTAAATCTGATGAACTTGAGTTTCAATTTTTATAGTTTTTTTAGGACAAGGTGTGTGTGTGTGTGTGTGTGTGTGTGTGTGTGTGTGTGTGCGCGCGCGCGCGCGCATGAGAGAGAGAGAGAGAGAGAGAGAGCCCAGTGCCTGTTCCAAATGCTGGAACCACAGTGGGTCACAGATCATGTGTAAACATGATCCTGAACTAAACCCCACTGCCCCCTTCCACACACAGGACCTTTCAAGGCAAGTTGCCTAAGTACCAGACAAATCTGTTAATAAAAACACCAAAACCCCACACCCAAACCCCACACCCGAACCAAAAAACCCAGAACAACTCTTCCTTATCATTCAACTCTTCCGCTGACCTCAGCGGGGACATGTGAAAGTCCAGTTCATGTGACCTGGATGGTCCAAAAAACCTCAAGCCTCCCGTCTCCTGCCGGCAGTCACGCAACAACAACAGGCTGACTTATGAGGTTGTAAGTAGGGTAAAGTCCAATCTCAGACGCAAAGAGCACCTGGCAGTAAATATGATAAAAGACGTGTAAAACCTCTCCAAAGACAGTTAGAATCCTTTACTGAGAGACATTATAGAACATGTAAGACGTTGAGAGACATTTTGGGTTCACTGACTAAAGGGCTCAGGCTGTGAAGAGGCCCATTCTTCCGAATTGTTAGTCAATGCCATGTCAATAAAAATTCCCATTTGGGGAGGGTAGAACTTGACTAGCTGATTGAAAAATTTATTTGGAAGTGCAGAGTCAAGAAGAGCCAAACTCTCGCGAGAGAGAGATCATGCGGTGCTGGGCTGGGGATGACGGGAGGGCCACGTCAGCAGGGCGGCATTGCAGGTCGGTGAGTGAGGGTGGGCTTTAAACAAGAGGTGCTGGGAGAGTTCGAAATTCATGTGGAAAAAACATAAATGTGTCCCTGTCTCACGTCACGGATCGTGTTGAGCCATATAAAACTGCCATTGCGTAGGTCAGCGACAGTCAAGTGTAGGCAGTTACATCTAATTCTACCTCGTAAAAAATCCCAGGTAGATTAAAAACCTAAATGTAAAAAAAATAAAACCACAGATACAGGGGAACATTTTCAAGTCTGAGGGTCAGAAAACAAGACCAGCAAACGCTACCCATGAAGGAAAGATTGGTAAATTTGATTACATCGAAACGAGAAACTCTCTTTGTCAAAGACACCCTAAGGAGCGTGGGGACAAGCAGCAGCGTGCAACCAAGTATTTTAAATGCCCAAAGCTGATAAATGCTTCCTATCTAGGATATATAAAAATAACTCCCAAAATCAATAGGAAAGTGACAGGCAAACTAGTAGAGAACCCT
Source organism: Pteronotus mesoamericanus (assembly GCF_021234165.1). Lineage (NCBI taxonomy): Eukaryota > Metazoa > Chordata > Mammalia > Chiroptera > Mormoopidae > Pteronotus > Pteronotus mesoamericanus. The sequence goes on along the minus strand of NW_026555302.1, from coordinate 10,128,817 downwards.
TCAAGGAGTTACACAGATTTTCCCAAATTTGACATAGTTTATTATATAAAATTTAAAAATTACATTCTTTGAACATCACCACTGATCGCATCAGAAAAGTCCTTGAGCACCAGGGAAGCTGTCAAGCTTAGCATGGTGGACGCAAGGTTTTCAAACTTCTCATTTTCTTTTGAGAGCCCAGATTTTATCACCAGCTATGAACACTGTTGATTGTTTTTGTTGAAATGATAGGCTCGCTTGGCTTACTTTCGAGAAAAAGTTGCTAGATACCCAGGTCTAAAATAACCATCGTCTGTCTGTCTCTTGGTCTTTCAAGTAAAAGTGGCGACCGTTCGTGGCAAAAGCAGGGCGTTCAGCTGGAGCCGCTGCCCGGCCCCCTTTTCCTCCCGCCATCCTTGTACTTGAGTGCGCAGTGAACGTGCTCGAAGCGCCCTTCCCAGTCACGCCGGATTAAAAAGACGTGCAAGCACTCATGGTCAAGATATTATAAAATTAATAACTTTTGCTTTCTCGTCAATGAAGTTGGCTTTTGTTGCCAATTGACTTGATCTGTGCTAAGCACTGGCAGTTTTACCATCATCTGTGCAAATGTCTGCATGATGATTAAGCTAAATATTACTTTTGTAGTCTTATAAAATCATTTGGATTTTGTGGTTCCCCCGGAAAGGTCTCACGGACCCCTGAGGATCTGTGGACTACAGTGTGACAACCTGTGTCCTAGATGGGGGATTTCTGCAGTGTCAACAGCGAGGCCGTCATAGAAATATCTAGAAGGCAGGTGTTCAGTTATCTTTCTGTTTCATCATAGGTTCTCTCAGAGCCCCCTGTCTGAGCTGGTAATCAAGGACATTTTTATGGGGACATAGGATAAAGCTCTTTTGACATCCACCTGAGTACACACAAGACATGAATTTGGGGATGGATGTGGTTAGGTCAAAGAGGAAAAGAGGTGATTTCAACTTTTCTTAATTTTTTTTCAGAAATGGAAGCTAATAGGTTATTTCTTAGACAGGGCAAAAAACTTTCTGGGTTCTAAATGTTATGAACCTACTTACCATATTGTATAGGGCATGTTTCTTTCAGTATCAAATAACAAAAAACCCAACTGCCTTAAACAAAAAAGAGACGCTTTCATAAATCCAGGTCAGAGGGGCTTCAGCAGTGTGACAGGCCGGAGCCCGTTCCTTTCAGGGTCTCGGTCTGGCCCGCGTGGTGTCTGCCTCACTCTGGGCCTGGCCTTTTCCACGGAGAGAAAAATGGAGGCATGTGCCAGGAGCTTTGTCCATACACTGCAGAATTCAGAAGCAGTGAGAGTTCATTCCTTGAGCCACCAAAAAATAAATAAATAGATAAATTGTTGGCTCTAATTTTTGGGACAGCACTGGAATGTGCTAATTTGAACGGTGGGCCGGATGGAGCTGAGCTGGTTGGCTCGGGTCTGACCCGCTGTGCCCAGTCCCTCAGGGCACTGATTTTGTGTGTGTGTGGGGGTGGATAATTTCTGCCCCAGGGGACATTTTGGTTGTCATAACTGTGGGAGTATGTGTGTGTGCGCGCGCGGGCGCGCACCACCGGAATCCGACAGAGGACGGCACTAGCTCAGCTCTTTGGGTGGCCTGATCTTGGAAGCGAAATGGATGGTCCTGGAAATTTGGCGATGAGTTGCAGGCAGACTCTCGTGGTAGAGACACTTGTCGAGCTGCCTCAGTGGCTTGTGGTCTACGATGCTGGTGGGAGAGATCGCGGTGGAAGCAGCACGACTTTGGCACCAAGAGATGAGCGCCCAGTTCCCTCCCTCGCTGTGAGCTCTGGCTGCATCCGTTTGCTTGAGAGGCTGAACCAGACCTGCCCCAACCCGCCGGGAGACGCAAGCGTCAGGGCCGTTGCTGCCCATCACGCTGGCGTGTCGGTCCTCTCCTGATCCCAGGGGACTGTCACAGCTAGCTTCACATTCCACGGCACTATGGCGACAGCACTTCCTAAGCACAGAAATAGGCCACATGGCCCAGCAGGCACAGCTGGGATGGTAGGAAAGAAAAACCAGTGCTGTGGCTTCTCTGAAAAAGCTGGAAGCAAACATGGTGTCCCTCCCCGCGTCCCCTTTCCTGTGACCCGGAAGGAAGGGCCTGTTTGGGAGGGTGAGCAGGTTAGGGCTCGGCGGGTGGGCGCGCAGCGGGCGTGCAGGAGGTGTGTGGCCCTCTGCCATGCCCTGGGGCTGCAGGGGATTTCTTTCATGGACAACTTTTTCTGCCTTCCCTTCTGCTTCATCTCCATTCTTGTGACGCAATTCAAGTTTTCCTTGGCTGGGATCTGCTCCCAAACATCATGGAGCAACCCGGCACGTGACTTTGCTGTCCACATTCTCCTGGGAGCGTGAACAGTCACGCTGGCGTCCCTGTTCAGCTGACCAGAATCCGGCCAGATCCCAGGCGGAATGTCGGGACAAAGCCTGCCTTCCTCCTGGCTTTGGTGCCTGACTTACCCTCGTTTCTTTTTTTCTTAAGAAACCCCCAGGACAGATGAGACGGTGAGGTATTTGGGGATCTTGAACAATTAATACCATTTAGTATTGTCCAGCAGGGGAAGCAACAGAGCGAACAGCCTAACCTACAAGTGACCCTTGATTTGAAACTTAATTGATTTCTGGAGAGCCACGGGGAATCGGACCATGGCAAGGCAAACTCTCACTTTCTGGAGGCACCGTCTTACCCATTCCAGTCCCTGCCTCCGAGTCTAATCTCATGCCCGCAGTGATTCCAACGAAATGAAACTGAAAACACAGAGAGCTCTTCAAACATTTATAAACTACATAAAAAGAAATCCAATAGAAAAGCTATAGCAATGTTCTATTTGGGGGACCCTTTTGTCTCTCGGACCTAAATGGACTGGATGATGCTCCTTAAAATGTTGCTTTAACGAAGTCTCGACTGAAGTCGTCGTCTTCGGATGATAAATCTTAACAACAGTGACTCTTAACGGAGGGTGATTTTGCTCCCCGACGGCAGATTGCATTTGTCAGCGTCTGGAATTTCTTGGTTGTTAACAACCTGGGGCGGGGCGGGGGGTCTTACCGGTGCTGCTACGTATTCTGCAGCGCACAGGACAGTTTCCTGCAACAAAGAATGATCTGACTGAAACGTTCGTGGTGCTGGTGTATCAAAACCTTCCCCCCTACAGCAAGCATGGACATTTGAAACGGAGTTAACAGTAAGGTTATTTTGGGGGGGGGGGGAATAAAAGGAGGGGTGTTGAAAGCTAGGTTTACATGAATGTCTCTCAAAGTATTTGAATTGTCCATGGCGGGGTCGGGGAGGGCCAGAAGCAGGCAGCTCCATGCTGCAGGTTGACTTCTCCCTTGTCGGCGACCCTTCCGTGACACTAAGTCCGCTGAGGCGCATTTGACAGAGGTCCAAGTTGTCATTGCTGACAGTTATTTCAGTGTAGCTTTGGCTGTAAATACAAGCTTTGGTTATTACGCTGCAAGCTTTATTTATGGAAGAAAAGTCATAAAAAGTGAGTGCGGCCCACAAATCATGCCAGGTAGCGCCTGCACACAGGCATAATTTACACATTCCTTCCTAGTCCCCTCTGTTTTTCTGGGATCTTTAAATTTCCTGCACAGCTAGCGTATTGAATCTTCATAATTGCTACTGCATTTCTCATAATTTATGCTCGGTTCTCAGAAGCCTCTAAAGGGCTCATTGTTTGTCGCCAAGACCAGACCCTGAGTGTTCGCAGGAGCAGTGAACGGGTGCTTAGCGTAAGCTCAGCCATAGCGATTCTATTTAAGGCCTTAAAGGGCAACAGGACCTGAAAGTACCAGGAGGTGTGTGGCCCGCTGCCATGCCCTGGGGCTGAAAAAGAGATCTATTTTCTGAGAAACTCTTCCCCCTTCCCCTCCCCCAAGGAAGATTCTCCAGCACTTAATCCCTTGAGAAGTTTCTATTAGCTTTTTAGATTCAAGAAGCTCCTTAATTGCCACTTTTCTTAGCATTTGAAGTGTTTGAAATGTGTCTGAGTTAAAAAAAAAATTGTCAATATTGAAATGACAACCTTCATCTTAATTAACTGAATTCTTCTCCTGTGTATCTCTTTCCAGTTCCTCGTGAACACATAGATGTAAACTGGGAAACTTCACTCTATTTCATTGGAAAACCTCTGACTGGGGGGCGGGGGGCCCTCACGTGCACGTGTGCTGAATATCAAGCCTGGGGGTTCAGTGCGAGTGGGTGAGAATGGAAAGAGGCAAAAATCTGTTCACGGGGGACCGGGCCTTTTGTCATTTCTGCACAGCAGAGGCACCATCAGCTCTGGTCATAGTAGGTGCTCGCCAAACGCCTGGCGCGATGCGGGAACAGGAGCCAGAGGCGCGCTTGTGTGTGCACTTGGCGTCCAATGTGTGCTCTTTTTATAATTCCCTGAAAGCCTCGGTGACGGAGTATGTTGCTCCTATCAGACGAGAGAAGAGACACGGGCTCTGTGGGCCCTGGTTCCGCGGGGATGTCTTGCTGCTGACTGGCAAAGAGATCACGGTTTCGGCACATGTCCCCAGGGACGCCGGGGACATTACAGGAGAGAAAACGCCCCTGTGTTTAGGTTTGGTTCTGGGTAATTGCTCTGACTACTAATGCTGCGAACATGTCTCTTGCTTAATAATCCACTTTTAATTTTACCCGTGGCAGTTCTTGGCTCCCACAACACAGCAATAATTAAATCTGTGCTCCGACGGTTGTCGACGCGCCCAGAGGGGCTCAGCAATGGGTGAATTACACTCATTTAAGTGAGACTGTACTGTTAGCATTGAGCCACCTCAGGAATAAACACTAATGACTGAAATTCCTTTAAGTTCCTCTTTCTCCCTTTGGTTTCCTTTTCCCAGGTGACACGCAGGACGAGAGTCGGGGTGACGGGCTTTTGTGCACAGGACGACCGTCATTCCCTTCAGTCACATAGTCCCGAGTGGCTCATTTAAAACAGGACGAGGACATGGGGCTCTTTTGAAACGGCCTCTCTTGCCTGATAGTCCAGAGAGCTGGTTTTGGGGACTGAGCCCCAGGGACACGGCTACGGAACCCCCGGTTCGCGCCGGCCCCCGCCCCGCCCTGGGGCGAGCCCCACTGTGGCGGGAAGCTGGGGCTCTGTGCCTGTCCCCAGGGGTGGGACGAGGCCTGCCGGTGCCGGAAACGGCTGGGACGAAGACTCTTTTTGGAAAAGAGAATTATTTCCAAGTCTGTGACTCTGTGCCTTTAGAAACTACTCTCTCTGCCTCCGTTTTGACAAAGAGACACGGAGGGAGGTGTCCCTCACTTGGTCTTCGGGATTCACAATGTTCAGCGTGTCCCTGGCCGCTCAGGGGGAGCTCCACGGTTCAAGTCCCCCACGGGCCCCAGGAGCCGTGCGCACACGAATCTGCCACCTCTCCTGGCCCCGCCCCTGCGGCTGTGCAGGCTGTGCCCCCTGACGCCCCCTCAGGCCGTTCCCCCGCCCCTGTCCCGGTTGGGTTTTTCTCCCTGTCGGAAGCTGGCCCCTACAGTGCCCTCTGTACTGGTGTCTGCCGGCGTGTGGAGCCGGCCTGCAGGACGGTGTCCCTGCCGTGACCTGGCTGGGTCTCACCTAATGTTCCCGGAGGTTACAGGGGGCCTCACAGCGTGTGCTGGGCCTGCTTTCACGGGAGAAAAAGGGAAGACGTTTTCCCAGGGGACGGAGCCTGAGAGGCAGGGGGGCCCGGGAACCGGAGAAGGACTGAGTCTCTGCGGGAGGCAGGCTCAGCCAGCCGGGCCTCCTGAATGTTCTCCGCCAGGGCCCATAGATGGCACCAGAGCCTCGGAGATCTGGCTACCACGGGCCACACCAGGCTGGCGGGAGCTGGACAGTGAGACCGTCTCTGTGGCGGCTCCAGGGCTCAAAACCGAAGACGAGGCCAGTGCGGGCGATGCTGGCCCACCCAGCAGAGGCTGCCACCCTCGGGGACCTTTTCTTTCTTGTTTGAATCCTCACCTGTGACCTGCTGGTTGATTTGAGAGAGGGGGGAAGGGTGGGGAGGGAGCGGAGACATGCATGTGAGAGAAGGGAATGTTATCTGCCGGGACCAGGCACCGAACCTGCAGCTACGTACGTGCTGTGACTGAGAATGGAACCCAGCGCCTCTGGCATACGGGACAACGCTCCGACCAGCTGGGCGGCCCGGCCAGGGCAGTGACCTTTTCTGATGGTGAAAGTGAAGGATGAGATGAAGCATTCAAAGTGGGTGGGAGGTAGGGAAGGAAGAGAGGAAGAGAGGAGGAAGGGGAGGTGGAGGAGGGAGAGAGGAAGGAGGAGGAGGAGGAGGAAGAGTCTGAGAGGGTATAATGACAGGAGAGCAACAGGGAAGGCAAGGGACGCAGATGGAAGAGCCAAACACAGCAGGATGTTAGCGACAGAACAGCCCCCCAGAACGGGTGACGCGGAGGAGACGTCCGTCCGGCAGGGGTCTGGGCGAACAGTAGCGCCGGTTTGGGCAGAGGCGGCCGCCGGCCCGCCGCTGAGAACAGCCTTCCTCCCAGCGCCTCCCACAGGACTCACAAGGTGACATCAGTCCTCAGGATCTTTTATTAACGTATAGAAAATGTGTTTAAAAAAGGAACTATACAGAGGCTAAAAGCAACCAGGACTAAAAATACTAGTTAACAATGGTTAACAAGCAGAGATTCCCGTCTTTGAGCTACAGCGCCATGAAATGTTGGGGGAAGCCGGCCTGTCCGCTCCCTTCCGGCCTGTTTTCCTTTTGTTTCGGTCCATTAACGTGTACCCCGCCTGAGGAGCGTGGACTCCATTTCCTTCTTGTTCCCCTTCTTCCTTCCTGTCTTTAAGTAAATGCTTTTCCAAGCGCGTCGTAGCTACAAAGTCAGTCAATTGGTCTTTGTTATTTTTACCTGAAAAGGCTGTTAAAGGTTAAAATGGCAAACGCAAATTCAGAAGGACTGGAGGATTTGGTGTCGGTGAGTTCCCAGAACAACCATCTGGGGTGGGTTTCAGCTGGTCCAGCCCCGAGTGACGCCCCCCTCAAAGTCACAGTGACTCCCGTAGGGGTGCCTGGCACTCCTCTGGGCCCGGAGCGTGTTTGAGGTTGGAATACATGGCGGGGGCGGGGGGGTGTGGATAATGGGACAGAGCCTTGAGCCTGTGGGGCTGGGACGTGAGTCCAGGCCTCAGAGGACGTGAGTCAGGGAGGGGGTGGTCAGGGAGCACTTTCTTGCCTGACATGATTGCATTAACCGTGGTGTCGCTGCTGCTCAAGCAGCCCTGCGTGGAAGAGGGCCGTGACATGCAGAATTCTCTCTCGGGGAGAGCTATCTATTCCTGTGCATGGAAATGTCATTCATTTACGAGAAAGGGGTTCACTCCTGGGGTTTCGGCCTGGCAGCTGCAAACACGAGGTACCAAGCACTGATCTCCTTCCCAGTTCCCCCAACGGGCAAGGGCAGCCAACTGTCCTCCGGCTCCTGGCGGTGGGGACGGGGAGGGAGAGGCGAGAGGAACCGGGGAATGAACGAGTGTGTGCCTGCCTTCTTCGGGCCTCCTTGCGCAAACATCCCTGCTGTGCTCCTGCGGGGGCCGTGCAGAGCGCCGCCCTTGCACCCCGAGTCTGGGAGCAGGGAGCCCCAAATCAGTCTGGAACATGCCTGTTTTTGCCTAAAAATTCATGGGATTTCTGCATTTAATTCCACCTGCATCAGTTTGAATACATTCATAATGTGAACTTTTCCCTCCCCAATTCAGGAGCTAAGTGGACACCCCAGGGTCACCTGCCACATTTGCTCTGTGGCTTCCTGCTCCCCATCCTGGTTGCGCCATCTGCCCCGGTTTGGGGGGGATGCCCCTGGAATTTCCCATTTCTCTAATGTTGGATGAGAAAGAGGCTGCAGGTTCCCAAGGCAGTGGGGTGGGGGTGGGGGAACGAGAGTCTGTGTTCTGGTCTTCACCTTCCCCTCCCACCCTGGGTGACCCTCCCCCTCAACGCCCATGTAAAAAAAAAAAAAAAAGAATGAAAGAAAAAGGGAAGATCTGCTGCTGTCACGATGTTCCTTACTTCCGATAGGGAAGATAAAGACCCCCAGCGTATGTGGCAAAAATAGTTCAACACTCCCTTTCTTAAAAGACGAAAGTGGCGTTAGAAGACCCTTGGTAAGAACATCAGCAAACCCAAGACGGTGGCCACTTGGCTAATAAATACAGGGGCGGCTGCTCTCGCGGTGGCAGAGCAAGGGCTCTAGAATCAGAGCGTCTGCCTTCGGCCTGACTCGGCAGCTGTGTGGTTTGGGGCGCGTCACTGAGCCTGTCTGTGCCTCCGTCCTCTCATCTGTAGAACGGTTAAACTTGAGTCAGGGTTCTGGGGGGGCCTAACTGTGTTACTCCTGTCCAGCTCCTCCCCCAGTATCTGGAAAACAGTGGCTGTGCAGTCACGCCAGTTCTCTGCGCCTTCGTGGGGGAGGGTTCAATGCAGAGGCCCGTGTCAGATCCGGTCTCAGCTGGGTTACTGACCAGCTGCATGAACTTGAGCATGTTGCCTAACCTCTCTGGGCCTGGAGCCTGGAATGTGAGAGTTGGGTTAGACCTCGAGCCCCTTCCAGCGCTGAAGGTATGTTCCCAGCATCTGCCTTTTGGAGGCAGTGTTGAGCACATTAGTGGTCCCCCTGGGAGCTGCTACACCTTGAGGAAGAAAACAATAGTTCTCATCCAGCACTTGCCTCCTGACCCTCTCTGAGGCTTAGGGGCTCCAGGCCTTCTGGAATGTTCGCACGGCCTTCAATGAACCTTCAATGAACCCGCGGGGCCAACGAACCAATGCCAGCACCGGGAAGAGCCCATCAGCGAGACCGAAAGGGTTAAATGTTTTGGAATTGGGAATTTAGTGTTATTCCGGCCTCACAGCTGGCAATGAGGAGCTGTTTCAGTTAGCAGAGGGGGCGGTGTCTTTCTGGGGAACAAGGACTGTGTTATTTGGATGTTCTGCAGTGGCCCAATTGAGGGGAAGGAGGGAGCATTTCCGGTTTGGAGAAAAGGCAACACTGTCCGAAGGCTGAGAGGCTGGCCAAGGACACTGGGACAATGCCGTGCGGCAGGCGCAGTGAGGTCATGCCCCAGGCGCGGGGCAGCCTTGAGAAATGAATCAGAAATGCTTGGGAAGAGAAAGCGGGGTCCGGGCAGCACAGCTGAGCGCGCCAGGCAAGTCCTCCTGCCTCTCCGCTTCTGTGCGGCGCCAGGCCTTTGCACCTTGTCGAGCGAAGCGGGCGAACTGCCGGGCTCCGCTGAGAGGCTGGGGGCCAGCGAGCAAGGAACGCAGGCCGGCCCCGCGCAGGCCCCACGCCCGGCCGCTGCAGTTCTCCCGCGGGCCTGCCTGGCCAAGCCTGGCTTTTAGTCTAACAACCCACTGGCTTGTTTTTTATGTTATTTGGTATTTTATAATTTACTTTCCCTTCTTCCCAGCTGCTTCTCCAGCTTGGGGAACACAGAGTGGGCCTAAACACATCCAGTAGGGACCAGTTAGGATGACCGAGAGCCGTTTTTTCAGTCGGACCTGGATCTCCACCAACACGCCCGCTTCACGTGCTTGCTTTTAGAGGTTTCCACGTGGCCCGTGAGCGCTGATCTGGCCAGGTGGCGCCCATGCTGTTGAGGAAAACTTACCACACCTGTGTGGGGGTGGGCTCAGGAAGAAACAGGTGTGAGGAAGCAGCTGGGCAGAGATCTTCAGGAATGTGGTCAAGGGAGGCTGCCGCGCAGCCCAGAGGCCAGCCCTGTGACTCACCCTTCCTGAGGGCAGAGAGCCTGTGGCTGTCACCTGGCGGGAAGCAGACCACCCAGCGAGGCCAGGCAGCGCCCAGCCAGCAGCCCTTGGAATCGGGGGCTGCAGACAAGAGCAGGCTCCCAAACCGAGGAGCGATTCGCCCCGGACCTCCGAGGTCCAGCGCTCCTCCCCAGCCTTGGCACGTCTGAGGCCAATGAAAACAAATCGTTCTACCTTCTGTGGGATTGTGGCATGGAACTCAAGTTGGAATCTTCCAGAAATTCCTTTTCAGAGTTTTAAGAGCAGACAGCGAGATGCCAGGCAAGAGCCCCCTTTGGAGGGAAAGACATGGATGTAAGGAATTAGGCTGAGTAAGAGTCTGCTGATAAGAAAGGAGCCACAGAAGAGCGCAGATCCCTTCCCAAAATCCTGGGTGGAAGTTTACAAAAAAAAAAAAAAAAAGAAAAAAGGAAACTGTTGAAGCCCCAGCAGTGCCTACGCATTCGGGTCCCCGGCGGGGCGGTTTCACCCCTCAGCTTGGGGCACCCACTCGTGCCACAGATCTATTTTTTTCCTCCAGGGGACAGGACAAAGTGGAACTCACGAGCCCTTTCTCAACGATGCCTTTCAAAGGGCTCTTTGAGAAGGTTCCACAACGCCCTTTCGTCCCTCAGCCTGCAGCTCTGCTCTGGGGCTGGATCTGAAAGTCGGCCGGCGGTCGGGCGGTTCAGCGTGGCATGGAGCACACTGGCGACCCGGCTCCTCCAGGCCTGTCTGTGCAGATGCGCGCTCGGCCGCAGGAGCCGGCGGGCTCCCAGGCGGACACCGGCTGGTGGGAGGCCTCTCACCTCTGTGTGAGGATGCATCTGTGAGGGGCAGGGTGGGTTTGAACTATTTGTGAAGTTTGCATTTCCTTCCTATTTTTGTTGTATTTTCTTTGTTTAAACAAATCAGTCTCCTGGGCAAATCCCTTGGCCAGTTAGTTCCTGACTCTTAGTTTGGTCTGGGTTCTTCTGGAAACCAGGAGGCACTTGTCCTGGCCCCACCCCCGAGGGGTCACATGGGGTTACAGGAGGGGCCTGGGGCGCCACCGCCACCACCGGCAAGCCTCCCTCCTCCCGTTAAGTCTGGTCTCTAAGGGCCTGCAGTTTCCCCAGACCTGTCTTCCCCATTCCTCCTCCCTCCTTTAGCTCCAGCTCCTTCACCTTTTAGAAATAGCCCCAGAGAAGATGAGTTTGCTGTGCGGAAACCACCTTTTCCCATGGGGAAATGCCAAAAGGACAGGCTGTCTGGCTCTTGGGTCGAGGCAGTGAGTCTGTGGCAGTCACCGGTGGGTCTTCGTGTTCGTGAGTACGCATCCCTGCTGTGACTCCCGGGCAGGGGCCGTGGCTACTCCTTCCGTGTCCCTGGAGGGAAACTTGGGGGCTCAGGCGAGCGCTTAGCGCGCGGCGCCCTGGCTCCAGCCCTGGGGACAGCGAGCCGCTCAGGGCAGCGGGGTTAGCAGAGCTCAGTGGGTGGAAGTAAACAGCTCGCCGTCAAGCTGACCGGGGGCCTTGGGAAGAGAACAGGCATGGAGTCTCTTATAAATGGTAACCGCTCGTGAGGAAATTAGTCTACTTCATAAAAGGAGTTCGAAAATCCTTCTGTAGAAGGTTGGCTGAGCTAATCTTTGAAGTCCCTTTCTTGCTTTAAAATTCTTTAGAAGGAATCTAGGCAGTGCCGCGGAGACTATTTATAGAAGCGTTCCACAGGGTAGGATGGTTCCAATAAAAGGCAGATTTGGGTTTCCATGGAGGTTGTTGGCTTTAACCTGAATGGCGGCATGAGGACTCAAGATCTTTTTCTGTCTCAGTTCCCTTGCTGAGGCGGGCTGCGTGGGTACCCCCAGGTCCCGGGGCTCTGCTTTCGTGGACCAAAGGTGTGTGGCCTCCTACTTCTCATAATCCTTTCTGCAGTGTGTGCGTGTGTGTGTGCGTGTTTTATTTATGACTTCAGAATCTGTCTTCCGCCCGCCCTCCTTCCCTCCCTCCCTCCCTCCCTCCCTCCTAAATAAAGCAGGGCTTCTGGAGAATTTTCAGTACTTGATTGTGCTGTCTCACCAACGCCAATTTCTACTCCGATTTTCAGGTCAGAGATGAGCCTTACTGTCAAAGCAGAAAGGGAGGTTAGAGGCCGTACTCTTTCATGTGACAGGTGAGGGAACTGAGGCCCAGAGAGGCGTGCTGGCCTCCCTGGTGTCACGAAGCTGGCGGGGGCCTGCAGCTCAGCCCCGGGTCCCCTGTGCAGCCTGCCCCCCGCTGTGCTTTGGTGGCCCAGTGTAGCTAAGTCTTATTTCATTTACAGGTTTCTAGAAAGGATTGTTAAGTTTTTCCCAGGCTTCTCCTAGTTTTTTCAAAGCCCACAGTGAACTGAGAAATGAAAACATCACCGCCATTGTTTAGTGCCGAGTATGTCCGTCCCATCCACCCTGCAGCCGTGCAAAGGCCTTGGGGACCTGACCAAGGGACAGTGCTCACAGCAAGGGGCAGCACTTCCCATGACGTCACAGGTGTGCGGGTCAGCCCGGGGGGCCATCCTTTCCTTGCTACCAGAGCTTGGTGAGACTGTGGAGGGTTCCATTGGAAAATTCAGGCTCATTGTAACCGGCTGGGGCAGGTACCAGGACGCCCCCGTTGGGCTCAACAGCCCCTTACAGAGAATGGAACCAGGCCCGGAGGACAGCGCCAGGGCCGCGGGTGGCACCAGACAGGGACTCGGCAGACGCCGGATTCGGAGCAGGTGAAGGGGCCTGGCTTCTACAGCGTTCGGCTCTGCTGGGCTTAGAAATCAAACCACACTAGTGAAGAGGGCACATCTCATAACGTGGAACGTGGGCCTGCGGCCCTGCCCCGTTCACCCGTGGGTTTCTGGGCGTAATTCCCTCTGGTGCTTTTCATTTTCCCCTCAAAGGCAGAAGAATAAAGGGAGGGGGAGAAAGGCCCCTCGTGACCTCCCCTCACTAAGGACGCCACGTCTGTTTCCTGGGGACCGAAAAAGAGAAGAAAACAAGAACAAACCCCCCAAATTCCACCTCTTCCCAGGGATTATCAGTCAGGACAGTGGCTGGCCGGTCATAGAACGCCTTTGTCTGACTCTTATTAAGCCCCCTCCACGAAGGAGAGCCTGGCTGAAGACAAGTCAGTTTGCCACTCAAAAAAAAAAAAAAAGAAAAGAAAAGAAAAACCCCCACGGTGCGGAGGACGTGAAAGACAGAAACCAGAGCCAGGGAAGCCCTGGGGTCCCCTCGGGACCTCGAATCCCGTTGGCGGGCGCCCTGGATTCTCCTCCTTCGGCCCTTTCCCAAGCAAGGCTAGGCCCCAAAGTGCCGAAAACCACAGCCGCCCCCTGGCACCCCCAGAGAGGGCGGGGCGTGCGGCCCCGCGCCAGGCGCGGGCAGCGGGCACTGCGGGCCGCAGGGGCTGGGCTGCGGGTGGAGGGGGTCTCAGGGGAGGAGAGGTGGGCGCGGGGCCGCCTGGGGCCGGGGGGGGCCACTACTCTGGAGAGGTCACAGAGGGTGCTTGGCAGGAAGGGTCAGAAGATGAAGATCTTTGGCCCGTGAAAGAGAACTTGGGGCGGCGGGGGGGGGGGGGGGAGGCGTCAAACCGCTTCCTCTTCAGGGGGCTCGTTCGCAAAGCTCTCACTGAGGCTTCCTCCGTGCGCGGGTGCGAGCACCTGGCCAGCGAAGGCAGTGACCAGAGACAAACACTGGGCGTGAAGGGCGCCTCGGAAGCAGGGCAAGGAGAGAAGGCACGTGCCTGTCCCCACAGCCGCCGGACTCCAGGACCTGCCTTTGAATTGGTCTTTGAAGAAAACATCTCCCTTCCCTCCCGGGCGGGACAAGAGGGAGGAGATTAGGGTTGGCTGGGCAGGAGGGAGAACCGCCTGAGGGTCAGGCCCGCGGGCAGCAGACACCACGAGCAGCCGCTTCTCAGCTGCTTCCCGCGACACCCTGCGTCCTCCTGACACGCATACTATGTTGCAAAGCACAGTACTATGACCCCCCACCCCTTGCGTCCTATTATAAAATACAAACAAATGACAGAAAAGGTCAGTCGGCTGGCGGCCGCCCACGGCTCAGACGTGCAGGGAGCGCCGTTTCCGCCCCGCCGCGGGGCGGGGGCTGTAGGGGCGCGTCTTCATCTCCACGAAGGGGATGGAGAACTCGTGGCCTTTCCAGTGGTACCAGTTGATGCCCTGGGAAGGAGAGAGGGCAGCGCGTCAGGCCGCCCGGCCGTGGCCGCGCCCCCAGGGCGGTCAGGGCGCGGCCCCTTTCCAGCTTCTCCTGGTCAACGGGCCTGTGGCCTGGGCCTCTACCTGGAACGTATCGCAGCCGACTCCTTACTGTCAGCTGCGGGTTTGGGCCTTCAGGACTCGCGTGCCCCAGTCACTGAGAGTTGGATTTCAAAACCCCACCAGGACAGAAGCACCTCGAAGAGAGTCACCCTGTGACCGCCCTCTGTGGGGGAGTCAGGCGGTTCCCACCGATGGTGACCGACCCTCTGGCTTTGCCCAGGACAGCGGGGTTTCCCTGGCTGCCGGCCTTCCAGTGCTACCCGGGAAAGCCCCAGGTGGTGCAGCCGGCCGCCCCCTCACCCCGCCCACCCCGCCCACCCCCTGGACGTGCGGTCTCCAGTGGGGACAGGCAGTCCGGTTTACACTGATCTCTCCCTTCCTGGGACACATCCGAGGCTAAAGCTAAGCCTGGGAAACTGCCTTGGCATTGATCAGATCTTCATGGAATCTTCTAGATGAGGAAGTGAAATGGGACTTGACTAGGAGTCCTAGCTCCTAAGTCCGGCTGCCCCTCTTCTTCCTCGGCCTCGACTCAGTCCTGCGCAGACCGCAGGGTCTGCGCTCCTGTTCTCTCCACGACCTTCCTTTCTTGAGCCTCTGAGTATTTCATTTTAAAAGGTGGGGTGCGGGTAGGGGGGGGGCTGAGACCACACGTGCAATTAAAACGTAAAGCCAAGGGACCGGGGCTCCATAGCTTTGGGCCCTGCCGGACGGCGGCAGAGCCTCACGCACCTGACTGTGCCTGGACTCCCCGTATTTCCCGTTGAGGTTGGTCCGGTGGCAGTTCTTATACCACCACGCCCCCTTGTATGACAGGGCGCAGTTGGTAACTGCGATGTCATTGTCTCTGTCCACGGTGGAGAACGGGCGTCCCTGATGATAGCTGAGCGAGTCCCCTGGGAAAAAGAAAACCTCGTGAGGCTGTTCAGCTTGTCCCTCTTCGGCCAGCATTTTCTGGGCGTGTGAGCCACTCCCGACCAGCCTGGTGCCACTGCAGGGGCCTCCCACGTAGCCAGCCCTCCCTCGCCCCCTGCTGCTCAGCCCGGCCGCACGAGCCGCCTCCGCCTTCCCCGGGGCGGGGGGCCGCCGCCTCCACGCTGCTCCCTCCAACTCATCCCCTGTCCCCCGACTCCTCAGAACTCCGTCCCCTCGGCTCCGCCTCTCCCGTCTGTCTCCTCCAGGCCGGCACTGAAACACAGGCTTTCCTGACTCCAGAGGGGACAGTGACGAGCCGTGGTAACGTGGGTCCACCTGGGTCACCGCCCTGCAGCCTGGCTATTTTTGAAATGATTCAGCCTGTTACTTTAACACACTCCTTTTCAGTGGCTACTGCATGCCCCAAGCGTGGTAAACTGGGCCTTTGGTGGGGCGCTTTGGGCAGGGCTCTTGGCCATTGGGGGTGGCCTGAGACAGGAAGAATAACAAAGGAAAGCCTGTCTCCTCTTTGGAAAAATGTACCTGGCCACACAGAGAAATAACTGGACAGAGGCAGACACGGAAGGGCAACATCTCGACGGTCTTAGTGCCAAGAGGCATAAAGATGTTGCTAAAATTATACATGAGCACTTAGCCCCAAAATTGGAGTTAATGAGAGGACCGATAACTCCATGTACCAAACAACAGAACATTTGGCAAAACAGGTTTTATGACATGTGCTATAATAGAACCCAGGAAACAGCTTGGCTAAGCCAAGAAGCAGACTCGGTGTTACGTTCTGATAAAACTATTAATGCAATGGAGCTTCCAGACACGGTTGTTCTACTTAGTAGAACTGTCATAAAAATCTATACAGAAAATGGGACAATGTAGGTGGTTCTTGTGGAAGGAAAAGAAATGTGGCCGTGGGGAACGTTCACGCGCTGTCGTTTGCTCCGTGGGGGTAGGGGGGTGATGGTGACTTCTCATGGGGGGGCACCTCAAAATCGGGGGGGGGGATCCAGTTTATGTTCATTAGTCCAGAGATGGTTTTCCTCGATGTCGCCACAGGGGAGGTGCCTGCCCAGACAGGAGACGACTCTGCTCTCGGGTGAGAAACTGTACTGATTAATCTCGACGAGAAAAATAATCCGTGGCCCCCCACTCACCTTTGTTTTTTAAGCCTTAAAAGCATTTTCACCGCACTTAATTGCATCTTTTCCCCCCCCTGAGTACTCTGTGAGGCAGGGCAGGGGTCATTATTACCATTTGCCAGACGAGGAAACTCAAGTCCTGGGAAATTGATTTCAGGTCCCCCGAGTGGTTAGGGACAACCTGAGCCCTGCTCGCTGGCCCGCAGGGAAGGCCCGGGGCGCGGGGGCCTGGTCCCGCCCGGCGGCCGGGGTACCTGCGGTGCCGTTGTAGCTCCCGAGGCGCAGTTTGTAGAGGCTCCTGCTGTCCTCGACAGAGAACTTGTCGTAGGAGGCGAAGGCGGCCTCCTGGGCGTCCCGCATGTCCACGCGCAGCTCGTAGCGGCCCTGGGACGTGATCCGGTGGATGTCGTCCAGCCCTGCGGGGGTGAGCAGAGGAGGCGCGCGCCTGGCCCAGCGGCTTTGGGAATGGGAGCAAACGGGGACGGTGGCCTCAAGACAAATGCGCTGAGGAAGAGGGGGGCTTCCGGATGCCTCTGCGCCTCAGCCCTTCCCAGGCAGTGGTCAAGCAGACCCTCCCAGGCTCTGAATGTCCTGCCGAAGGCCAGCGCAGGCCAGCTCAGGGGGCCGGATGTCCCGTCTGGACCCAGGGACGGCCAGGCCCCGAGCCGCAGCTGTGCCGGCCCTGTCCCCGCTGCCTCGCGCTCCAAACGTGGCGTTAGGAGGAAGTGACGAGAGACGTCCCATGGGTGCGAACCCTCTGGTCCGAGTGACAGGAAGTAAGAGGCACCAATAGTGGTCGGAGGCGTTCGGGGGGCCCCTGGGGCGCAGAGTACCTGGACCCCCACTCCCCGAGAAGCCTGCGGAGGAAGGGGTCCGTCCACCTTGCTCACACCCCCGCCTCCCGCAGCCTCCACGCGACGCTTGCTGCCTCCTCCTCGGACCATCGTCCCCGACGGGGCGGGAGTGCCTTTGCCCTGGGAGCTACACTCTCCCGCCCCCACCCTGAGGGGCGGCGCTCCATCGGTGCCTGAGGGTGGGGGGCGGGGGCAGGGAACCGAAGCCTGGCCCCTTGCCCCCAGCCCTGAGGAGCAGCTCCTGGTCAGAGCTTCCCTGGGGGCCTGCCTGAGGCTCGTCACCCACCAAGGCTGCATTTCTGCGTTTTCGCCCCGCATTGTCCCCTGTGCCCCTTCTCCTGAGAGCGCCCCCAGATGTGTCCCTTGAACAGGAATCCCTGTCCCAGGCTCTGCCGCCAGGGCACCCCACTTGTGACAGAAACCAGGGCTCGCAGTGTCACCCCGACCGGAGTGCTGCTGCTAACGACGGGCCGGCAGGCTGGGCC
This sequence comes from Pteronotus mesoamericanus, assembly GCF_021234165.1. NCBI lineage: Eukaryota > Metazoa > Chordata > Mammalia > Chiroptera > Mormoopidae > Pteronotus > Pteronotus mesoamericanus. Next base: position 10,111,311 of record NW_026555302.1, on the reverse strand, counting down.
CCTGCTCAGGAGCCTCCGGCCCTGCTGCCCTGACGTCTCCTCCCGACCTGCGCGCTGTGCGTGCCTTCCTTCGGCCCAGCTGCCCTCGGCTGGCTGGTCTCGCCCCTCCCCCACTTGCACGTCAAAAGGAGCCCTGTCCTGCCTCTTCCCTGGTCCCGTCCCTCCTGCTCCCACTCCTCCCTCGGTGCCTCTCCACGGAGCCCGACTCGTCCTCCTCTGCGTGGCCGCGGCCTCCCCGTCAGCAGCTTGTAGGTTCGTGTGGTGTCTCCCAGGGTGGGGAGATGTCTCTGACAATGTGACAAGTGTCTGGGGCCTAAGGACTCAATAACCTTGAACATGCAGGGAGAGGGATTTCCAAATCCTCTCGATAGTGCGAGGGGAAGCCTTAACCCCGATTCTAGCCCCAACTCTCGGTGTCAGTTCGGTTCCAGCACTTTTGTGGGTCGACACCCAGCGCTTCCTGATCTCCACTGTCACCGCCACCACCATCAGCGACAACAACAGGCTGGCGACCCCCGCATGTAACTGCCATTTACTAGTATTAACACGGTTTCCATCGCGTTTACTTCCGAGGCCCCCTTTTACCACCGCACGTAACCGGCTTTGCATCTCTGGCAGTGCTTTGCCACTCCCTCCCCCAGACCATGGGTTTAACGGACTAAAGTGAGGGATGCACAGAAAACGTTAAGTGCGCAGGCCTGGGGTGCGGGTGCTGCTGTAGCGGGCGCGCCGATTCACGGGCTCCGCCTGCGGACCCTTGGAGGGTGAGGATACTTTCCTATTCCTTGACTTCCTTCTCCAGGCTTTTCCCCTTATGTCTTTATTAGCTACATCAGCAAATGCAGGTCTGGGTCCTGAACGGGTGCTCACTGAATTCTTCCTGGTGAGTGAGCGAGCGAGCCATGGCTACTGTGGAGGTGCCTCCTTGGCCCGAGGCACTGTGACAGGCGATAGGGTTGAGAGAGGACTGCGGTGTGGCCGCAGCCCTCAAGGAAGTTTCCGTAGAATAGTCGAGAGACAGGGAAAGGGCACAAATGAGGGGGTGTCCAATCCTCCCACAGGCAAAGGGGAGGCCAGTGGGTAGGGCAGGTTCTTGGGTCAGGGAATGTGTGTAGATGGACAGCAAGGTGCACAGGGGAGGGGACAGGTGGCCGGGACAGAGTTCCTTGCAGAGGAAACAAACAGCAGTGATTGGGCATGTCTGGAGCCTGCTGTGGGGCTGGGGCCATCGGGGAAGGGCAGAGGTCTTCGGGGTGGGAAGCAGGCTCCAGAGGAGAGCGGGAGGCCTGATGCCTGAGCTGAGGGGCCTGGCTTTCACCGGGGGTGATGGGGCGTCCCGGAGCAGTTCTACAAATGGGGTTCGTCACTGCTCAGAGGGTGGGGTGAGTTAGACCATCCCTGGGGCCACGTGGGCAACGTGTGGTCCTGGAGGCGTGGAGGCCCGTTAGGGGCAGCGAGGTAACGGGCCTGGAGAGGTAGGCACAGGGAGGTGGGGCGGGGGCGCCCTCGCTCTCCTGCCCCGCCGCCCTGGGCAGATCGCCGAAAGCCTAAGCGGGAGAGACGCAGGTCGGGAAGCGTGTACCGCTTCCCGGGAGTGGCACCGCCATCTGCCTGGGTCTGACGTGCGCTTCTCTCACCTGCTCAGCCCTCAGTCTACACCGCCTGCTCCTGTGAGATCCCTAGGAAATTGCCGGTTTCCACTAATGCCGTTCTCACTTTCCTCCTTCCCCTGCCAAGTCAGGGAAATAATGCTCCCCAAGGGCTGGAGTGAGCAAAGGCTTCCTTCTCCCCCGCCCTGCAGGCTGGTGCCTGGCCGGTGAGGGCGACCCTCCGCCCTGGCGCTCCTCACGCCCCCTCGCCCACCGGCCGGCCTGTGCCTTTGTAGTTGTCTCACATCGAGACCCATCAGCATAAGAGACTATTAATGAGAACAGGAAGAGACGGAGCAGAGAGGAAAGCGCCACCGTCAGATACACACAGATCGATAGTGCAGCCAAACAGAGACGGTGGAACTGAAAGCAATCCACGAGCTGTCAGCCTCTCAACAGACGCGGGGCCGCTGATAACCCCAGATGGGCCCGCAGAAGGGAGAGGCGCCGGAGCGCTGGGCAGCTCTGCAGGGAAAGCAACGTGGAGGCGTTACCCAGCCAAAACTCGTCCTCCAGGTTCCCGAAGCCGGCTCGGTAGTCCGCCCATTTCCGGAAGAAGTCGGTCTGGCCGTTCTGCCGCCTCTGGAACACCTGTGAAGAGACAGGGAGAGCGTGGGCCACCGAGGGAAAGAACTCTTGCAAGGAACTCCCTGTCACCGAGTTTTGTATCTGCCACGGCACAGACATGGGGACAAGGAGGGTCACAGTACAGAGCTGGGCATTTGAACCGCCGTGTGCGCAGGCGGCTCCCAGCGCCTCTCGACGGACAGGCCTGGGTGCGATGTTGGCACACAGCTGCACCCCTGCGACGCAGAACAGATTCGGGGACACACTGAGCCCCCAAACAGGGGACATCGGCTTGGCTCTCAGATTGTTTTGCACCAGGCGGTGCAGCAGAAAGCATTTCTCAGCCCAAGAACAGGACCAACCTCCGATCAGCCAGCCACTGTCATCTTGCCAGCACAGGCCAAGCAACTGCATATCATTCATTTTCCGAGCTGTTTAAGTGCCAGCTTCATCTAACCTCCACTACATCAGCCTCGGCTTCAATTTTCCAATTATGCTTCACGAAGGAGGCGCAGATATGTCAGAAACAAAAAAGGAAATCTCTCCCAAGAGTAGCTATTATGAGCACGGTCACCCTTTCCCTCCATTCAGAACCCCGCATCTATCGGCACCCTCGCCCCGAACGCCTGGCTGCGCTGGGGCCCGGCTGCGGGCGCCCTCCTGCCCCCCTCACGGGCTGCACTGATGGGTGGGGACAGCTGGGAGGCCACCCTTCTCTTTCTCTGCCCTGAGCGGTCAGACGTGGAAGAGAGGGTACTGGCAGGAAACGGTGTCTCTCCTTTCCTAATAGTTGGTGCTCCCTAAAGGCTGGGGCAATCCGGGGAAGGACCAGGGAGGCCCAGGAAGGATGGGGACAAAGGTGGCCTTTGTAACAGGAGGTGCCTCTCCATGTTCCGTCCCCTCACAGGCAGGCATCCAGTAGAGAGACCCTGATGACCTCCCCCCAGAGGCTCAGCTCCTCCGTTTCCTCATCGTAGCCACAGTCCCCAGCAGGCAAGACCCCCGGCCTGTCTGAGCCACTGGTCCCTGTCCCTGCCGGAACGGTCATGGCAGAAGGAACCCCCTCCCGGGGCCAGGCCACGGCGGCCGTGGTTTGCCACTCCCCCCTGCCTGGCCACACCTCTGACTGGGCTGCCGAGGAGGAGCCCTGAGGAAAATGAAGAGCCCTTAGGAGGGACAGGCGGGGGCAACCGAGGGGGCGGGCAGGGGAGGTGCAGCTGGGGCCCCCAGGCGCCGAGCCCCGCGGGGCAGGGCGCCAGGACGTTGGCGTGCGCGGAGAGCGGCGCGGGACTCACGATCCAGCCGCCGCCGTCCGTGGCCATGTCGCAGTACACCTGCAGCTTCCGGCCGGGGTCGCCGTGGAGGAAGATGGTGTAGACCCCACTCAGCGTGTCGCCGTTCACCAGGTGCTGGGCACAGTCTTGGGGATGCGGGAACACCCGGCCCCCTGCAGAGGAACAGGCGGCTTCCAGACAGGGGCCTTCTCCCCCCGGCCACGAGCGCCCTGAACCGGAGCAGGGCGGGGGTGTCCGGCCCTGGCACCCCTGGGCCACACCGGAGGACGAAATGTCGTCTTGGGCCACCCATTAAATACACTGTAACGCATAACCACGCACACACAAAAAACCTCACAATGTTTTAAGTAAGGAGCCGAGAGACATCCACTCCGGGGCTCCCTCAGCGTGCGGGGGCCCTGCCTCATCCTGCAGGCGCCCCCGCCCAGCGGACGTTGGATTCATCAGACCAATATACAGCCTCCCGCGGTCTGAGGACCAAAGAGCTGCTTCAAGGTCTGGCTCCTCCCCATGCCTGTCGGGCGTAGGTCGGTGGCCTGACTTCCCGGGGCAACCGTTTTCTCGCCAGTACAGTGGGGATAATACAAATACCCCTCCCCCCAAAGGTGAAGGTGCCAGTGCAGCTCGGGGCTGTTGCTCGGGCAGTGGCGGCAGGACCCACCTCTCCAACGGACACCGGGCGCCTGAGCAGAGCACTGCGCCCCCATCGCAGCGGCCACGGAGGGGGCCCAAATCAGCTTGGCGTTCACAGGAAGACGGGCATCTAGTCCTCGTGCAAAACAATCTCCTGATTGGGCTAAACAATCAAATGGCCATGCTTTACAGTTCAGGGTAAGTTTAAAGAGAGGGCAGGGGGAATAAATTGCTGCTCATCTTTCAGCGAGAACAGCCCAATTTGTAGAACAATATCTAATTAGCTGAAAGCAAAGCTTAAATCATGTGTCTTGAACAGTTTGGTTTCAGGGCACATTTTAATGCTTCGCTGGCGGGCTGAGGAGCGGGGGTCCCGGAGGTGGGGCTCCGGCCTGATGGAGCTGCCGGAGCGCGGGGGAGGCGGGGCCCGCCAGTGAGAACTGTGACCGGGGGCCGCGGAAACAGGCCGGGGTGGCCGGGGTGCACGGGGTGCACCTGCAGCCGTGGCCTGCAGGGCAGAGGCGGGAGGCAGCTGCGTCTGGACCTCACAGGCCGGTCACCACAGTGTCCCCTAGTGGCAGTGCCTGCAGGGTGTGACAGCTGGTCCTGGCCTGCTGGCCGGTCAGGGCAAATGACAGCATGACGCCACACAAGGAAGGAGACATAACATCACTGAAGGGCCAGGTCGCCTAAACACCTGTCACAGATCACCAGCGAAGCAGCCCGCTTTGGGAAGAGTTTGGGGTTCCGCAGACTTCACGCAGGGGCCTTTGGAGATGAGTTATCTCCTCAGCACAGGGCCGTTCTTCAGCCCCGCCCGCCCCGGTTCGGGGCGGCTCTCGCGGCAGGCAGTTTGGAACAAGGTGCCGCCGGCTTCGGGCACGGCCCTGCCGGGGAGGGACAGCGTCTGTCTGCAGAACTCGTGCTTGACAAGTGCGTCTTTATTTTCATTGAATCCTTGCAAGAAACTCGACAGGAACGCAGACTGTTATGAATCAAAAGCTTATTTCACAGTGAAAAAGACTGTGCTCAGGAAGATCACATGAATCCTCTAGTCACTTGAACTTGAGTTTCCAGCTGCAAGTCAAGTCCTCTGTGCCTTCTGCTAAACGGGGAACAGGACACGGTACACGTGACTGGATCCACCTCTGTCCGTGTGGCAAAGCGTGAATTAATGCCTATGTCTAGCTGTAGAGCTCCAAAGGCCAAAGTGACCTAAAAAAATTCCTACATTCAAATTAAGCATCTTTACCTCCAAACGGAAAACCGATTTTCTGAATAGCTACAGAAATGCCCTTAATTGTCATCGGCAGCCTGTCCTGGAGCTCATTAGTGTTCGCTGTCCCACCTGTGCCTAGAGGTCACAATTATATTTCGGGGACAGCTGCCAGGGAGCTTGGGGACACTGTGATTATTTCCCAGCTTGTAGGCCATTGTCTGCCTTATCTCTGGAGCAAGCAGCCTTCTCTCTCAGCCTGGATTTCTCATTTGCACAAGGCAGCCCCGAATGCTCTTGGTCTTCAGCTCACTCCCACCTTATGCACTAACAGCCCCTTCTCCTCAATCAGCTTTTCCAAGGAGCCAGAACCCCAGATTTCCTCCCAGTGCTCAATGCGCGCATCCCCGGCCGTCTTCTCTCAAACCTTAAAACAGCAGCCTCACACAAATACACACAGGAAACTAAACCAGACCTGAGAGTCAGTTGGTCAATGATCTTACACAGGCGACTTCCCATCAGTCACATAGATTATTTAGTAGTCATGTTGCTGATACTTTTGAAAGGTTCACGTGTATTAGCTGCTTTAAAGGGAGACTACCCAAAACAAATATAACCACCTGAGATGACCTGCCCTGGAGGAAAGTTCTTAAATATTGGGAGGACGGTTGTATAGAAGAATTATTCCTGTTTTTAGTTTTAAAGTTGGAAAATGAGGATACAATCGACTTAGGAGTGAAGCGTGGTCTAAGCCGTGTGGGAGGTTGGGTGGGTGGGGGGTCCCAGGTGGCTCTATGTGAGGGGACGGGCACCATGTTGGGCGGGTTGGGGGAAGCACTTGGCAAATATGGGAGGAGCTGGTGCCCGGCAGCTGGGTGCACTTCTCTTGTCTGTGACAACCTGCGAGGCCACCTGGTCGCTTAGAGATGCCCCTACTATAGCGTAGTCAGCAGCCCTGATGGGAGGCCAGTCAGCGAGCACTGGGTTTGTGCAGACCAGCAGGAGCAGCGGGCTGGGACGTCCACCTCCTGGGGGTGGGGAGGGAATATATATGTCACAAAACCCCTGCGTTCCAACCCCTCTGGCCCCGAGGGCTGCCAAAGGCATCTCCTTACTCGCCAGTCCTTCATCAAATTACTATTCCTTTTCAGCGGATGAGAGGAATAGGAGGCTCATGAATTATTCCCAAATGGGGGCCTTTTTTCAAATTTAGGTTCCTGGTTCTGTGGCCGAGCTACTGAATGGGAACGTCGGGGGCCAGGCCTCCAGGACTCAGGGTTTTACCAAAGCTCCTCAGGTGCGCCTGCAGCCTGGCTGGATTTGAATGCCCCTCTTTCTCTGGTACTGTTCCCCATTCCCAGAGGGGCCACGGAGTGGAATCAGTGCGCCTGAGGGGCCTGGTGGCCAGCCCCCTCTGCTTAGATCCAATGCCGTGGCTGTGCCGATAACTGCACCGAGCCTCTCTGCCCCCCTTCCCTCTCACTTTCTCATAGGTATGTCTTGAGTGGGCAGGTGCTGAGATTTAGATTGGGGGCCGGGGACAGAGGGAACAAGAGCCTCTAGCTTTGAGGTGAAGCCTGGGGAGCCAGTGTTCCTGTTAGGTCTGACTTGCGGGCTGCTGGACGTTGGCCTGGCTCATCGTGAGGACGACCTCGCTGCCCGTTCCGCTGTGCTCGCTGCGTGCACACTGTGGGACCAGGGATTTCAGGGAACTGGCAAGGCGGGCTGGAAGCATCCAGAGCTTTCCGGATGTCCTACCATCCAATGTCATCCGAAACTCACCTTTGACCCTAACATAGGTCATCCCCGGAATTTTTCCCAAGACAGAAATTTTAGGGCCCAGAGCAAAACTGGAGGCTTCTCTTCCCTTTGGTGCAACAGCTGTGTGCTGGCCCACAAAGAGGCTTTTTCTTTTCCCTCCTTTTTAGCACAGGCTGTGCTGATTACCAAGTTAAGAGGAAAGCAATGCCAAGTGATCAGAACACTGAATGTCTCCTGGTTAAAGTGTTCCTAGATGTAATTGTGAGATCAATAGGACCGGGGCGCTTTCTGGAAGAATTGCTCAGAAATCGGTTTGCGTTGGGGACCTGAAGGCTGAAAGCTGAGGGGAGCGAGGGGAGCGACGTGACGCTCGCCGCAGTCGGGCAGCTCCCAGCCCTGGGAGGGGAGGGACGGGCCTTTCCTTGCATGGTGTTCTTGGATCCAGCCTTTACAAACGGCCCGAGTCAGAGCTCTGGAGAGCGTCCGTCCACGGCCCGCCCTCACGGCCGGGGCATCAGGGCCAGCGCCGAGATGCCAGCGCGTCGCCCTGAGGACAGACGCAGCACAGCAAAGTGCTGCTCTGCAGGTGCGCCGGTGACCGCCATGGCCCACCGGAACTCGGGCCTGTTCGCCCCGCAGTGGGTGGTGGTTGGCCGGTCCATGGGGAGGGCAGCGTTACCTGTTCAGCCCACGCGGGCTGTCAGAGCTATCGCCTTAGCCACCCAGACAGCATCTCCTAATTCATTTACCTATTTATTCTTTTATGTGTTCATTCAACAAACATATAGGAAGTGTCTGTTGGGTTCTAAATACTGGGCTAAGAAAGAGCTGGGAATATAAAAAAAAATACATAACCTTATCTTTTAGGTTACTTACATTGGTGGGAAGCACAGATAAACATAATCCTAAATTCTATGTGTTCTGGAAGAGAGATGACACAGGGAGCTAGCAAAACATGGCCATGAGCATGCCAAGAGCCTGGGGCCGCTGCGGGTCAGCTGGGCAGGGGGCAGGGAGGCCCGGGACGGGACAGGGATCGGCAGGCGCTCACCAGAAAGTCCTGCTTCTTTTAGGAACTGATACAGAAGTGAAAGGGGAAGTATGGGGAAGTGCGTTTCAGGCCAATGGAAAAGCACAGCGTGTCCCGGGGAACTACAGGGTCGGCCAGGAGGCCAGGAGATGGGTTGGAGGGATGAGGGGCCTTGGGGAGGTAGGCGGGGGCCAGCTCATGCCACTCGCAACACCGAACATTCTCCTGGAGGCACCAGGCTGAAGCATTCAAGGGCGGGCTTCAAGCTGCCGTTTTCAGGAAGACTGGCCTCATTGTTGTGTGGAGAATGCGTTGGATGGGGGCGGACTAGGCGTAAGACTTGTTTAGGAGGTGGTGGTGGTGGGAATGCAAGAGGAGCGGTGGTAACAGGTTTGAGGAGGTGATGGGAACCAAGAATCAACTGAGAAATCAGTTCGGTGTCTGCACCTTACGCAGGGCTGCTGAGGTAGGTCCTCAAGCTTCGCAGGCCACCTGCGTTCTGCCCACCCGGCTTCCAACTCTGCCCTCCGAAGATCAATGGGAGGTGCCCTAACCGTACAGACGCAGTCTGACATAATTTGCTGTACTGGTCCTTGGACTCCCTTGGGCCAGGGGATCCAACTCCGTGGCCTGCTGGTTGACCACAGACCGGCAGCGGCCAGCCTGGCGTCTCTCTGTGGCCAGCAGGGGGCTGCGTCATGGGAATGCCACCTACCTGGTCTCTTCCTGCCGTTCTGGCCCTGCTTGCATCCATTCTCCGTATTTTAACCAGAGTGATCTTTTTAGAATGTAAATGTCACCTGGCCTACCTTGGCCTTCACTCCGGCCTCAGCCCTTCGCGTAGCAGGTAACCCATGGTAGCGGCTCAAGAAATGTGTGCTGAGTGTACGGTACCATGCGAATACCGCGAGGCCTCCTGTGACTGTGAAAAGGGAAACCCACACTCGGTTTTCTGGGAACATCTGGGACAACACAACTGAAAATGGGCCAGATCAAATTCTGTAGGTAGTGATGGACGCGGCAGGCGGCACTGCTATGTGGCAAAATTCACTGCTCTCCCTATGGAGGGACCACACATCTCTGTCCTGCTGAGTAGTACGAACAGCTCTGTCTAAATAAATTCAGCGAAATGGCCCAATTCTTTGAAAATTGTCACCTACAAAAAGTCACCCAAGACGAAACGGATAACCCGAATAGCACAACTATTAACTGGTAACTGTGCGGAGTTGCGTGATCTGCTGTCTATTGTCCCAGAACCCGGGGTTGATCGATCTTCATTAATTTTCACAACCTCAAGAACTGAAGCTTGCGTTCGAATCGACTCCCGGAGTTTCCCCGAAGAGCCCCAGAGAGCGGCTCTGCCTGGATGTGGGAGCGCAGGGACTGGAGCAAAGGCAATAAAGAAAACTTCTCATTACCCATCACCGGGAACCTCCGCAAATGATTGTCTTCGCTTAACCTCAAGGTCAAGACAACCTGTTTTATAGTGTTCGCTGTCTCTGAGGACAAGCTTCTGCGAGCGCCTTGTTTGCTTCTTGGAGTATTAAGAGAGACAATGAGATCTGCCTCTCGGAGGACGACGTCGCCAAGTTGCTGTGCTCTGAGGGGACTGTTTGTTTTCTCATTTATATTCATGTCTCCAAAAGACAAGTAGACCTTGGATGAAATTTCAGGCGACAGTAAATTATAAATAATGTATCCATATTTTTTCTCCTCCATACTACTTCTATTAAATTCTCCTCAGAGTCTTGGGCAAACACCAGAGACCAGAGGACAGGAAGCTATTAACGGTGATTGTTAGAATGAAATGGGCTTATGTTATAAGGCAGAAATGCAACCGGGGAACACATCTTGATCAAAGGAGGTTTTATGGAAGCTATTTTTAAAAATTTTTTTTCTTTTCTTTCCTTCTTTTTTTTTTCCCCACCTCAACTCTTTTCCAGCCCATTAGGTAAGCATCTGTTTGACATGGGTCTCTTTTCTTGGCCCACACAGGACAAGGTGAGGGCTTGTCAATGGATGAAGGCCATTTAGGGACCCAAGTTGAAGCTTTTCCCCCCCCCTCATAAGACAAGGCATAGAAAGTGCTTAGAATGCTGGCCGGAGACCGGCCCGTCCTCCGAACAGGGTGATGCTAAGGGGGGAGCCGCGGCACCGGCCGTGCAGTCGGGGTGGGTGCTGGTTACTGGGCCGGAACTGGCCTCTGACTCCACCAGCCCTGGTTTGCCGTCACCGAGGCTGCCCGGGTGCTCTGAGGGGGCAGGCAGCCATGCGTCTGGGGATAAGGGCCAGGCTCGCCGCTGCCCCGCGCCGGTGCACAGCCACACCCAGAGTGCGGGGCAGGGAGAGAACGCAAAGTCTGGACGGGGCGGTCCCATGTTACAGACAGTAGAGAGAGGCCCCTGGGAAGTGGCAGAAAGGAAAGCTAACAGCACAGACCCCAGAGCCAGAACAGCTGCGTCGGCACCCAGTTCTCCTACTTAAGAGCTGTGTGCTTTTGGGGGACCCTCCTCAGCCCTCTGCGGCCCAATTTCCTCATCTGTCCGTCGGGATAATGGGACATACCTCACAGGCTGCCACAAGGATGACATTAGATCACACACGTAATGCAAGCGGAGCAGTGCCTGCCACAAAGCCCGTGACGAGTAGACCTTCGTTCATGTCCTGTTACACACATCAGGACACTTTTCCCCCTTACGGATGCGTGACTGAGGGCGGCAGGGGGGCCAGCCGGACTCAGGAGGGGGAGGGAGGAGATCTTTGTTCAAGCTCGGACCCGGCTGCTTTAGCCACGGGAGTCCCTTGACTTCCACGCACCTGTTCCCTCCCCTGTGAAATGGGGCTGACAGTCTGTCCTCACCAGTCGTTGCCAGGGCTGCGTTGAGACCATGGGAATGCAAAGTGCCACAGTGTTTATAGTGAGGGTTCCCTGCCGCTTCTTTACGAGGCGACTCTCTGATTACAGGCAGCAGGGGGAGGGGACGGATAACGTCTGCTGGGAAAACGCCTGCCAGAAATTTGAACAGGGACCCGACGTCTTCACTTGGCGCATTAGCTGGGCCGGGGGACCTGCGGTTTGTGCTGTGGGCCCCTCTGGTTGGTGGGTCGTAAACGGGGATCAGAGGAGGCCAAGGCAGGACTGGGCCTCTAGTTACTTTCCTTTGCGGACAGAGGCGGCCAGCCGAGGTCCTCTGGTGGCCGTCTCGCTGGTCGAGCCTCAGCAGAGGCTGCCAAGGAGACGGATGTCACGTGGGGGGAAGGAGGCGTCAACGCGGCGGTCAGCCCCTCACCTGTGGTGAAGGTGGCGGAGGTGACGCCGCTCCTCTGGGTGTCCCGGGCCGCCTGCAGGAGGACCGTGTAGTCCGTGCTCTCAGACAGGCCCTCTAGCCGGATCCACGTGTCCTCTGCGTCCACAATCAGCTCCTGCGGGGGGGCGGGGGGGGGGAGGTCGCTGGGAGGGCGGGACCGGCTCGCGACGGGGGCGTGGGGCGGGAAGGTCCCACCCCACGGCCAGCGCGGTCAGCACGGCAGCGGCCGCTGTCATCCTCTCTGCCCACAGAGAGGCGGCGACTGAGCCAATAAGCAGAGACTACCGTCCCCAGAGGCCAGGGGCGCGCTGGGACCTGGGCGGGCACCCGGATCCCCGGGCGCAGTGCTTGTCAGATGGCACTGGGTGTCCCCAGGACCCTAGGCCCCGCCGCCACACACGCAGGAGACCCACTTGGCTTCTATCTGAATCTGTTCTGCATGTTCAGCTCCTCAGTACAATTTCACTTTAGAACAGTGTTGCACTGCTAACCAAAGCCTGACATCCCCTGTTCTAGACAGGCTGTTTTAACTGATGATATAAAACAGAGATTTGTCATCTCTTTGCAGTAGGCTATATACATGTAGCCTTTCTAATGCTTATCAAGACGCATAAAAGGCTGCTGAATTTGGCATTCTGCTCATACTTGCTTGGCCCCGCGAGTAAAAAAATCCTTCCAGTACCATCTACTTACAGAGGCTTGGAAGCTTCCAGTGTGCTCTGCACCATCATGTGGAAGCACCCGCCGCTGAGTAAGGGTGCAGGGGTAGATACCCTCGTTGTCTACAGAGGGAGCAAAGGCTCGGAGAGGTTTAGCATTGGCCTTTGTGTAGAGCCAGGGCCAGCACCCCGAGTCTCTGGCTTGCAGACAGGGCCGTTTCCTCGACAGCGTGCTGTGTATTCGCAGCAGAAAACCTAGTTTTCTCCTTGTGGGCCGCTTGATGGAGATGTCTCTCCCCTCCACGGAAAACTCACCTTGCGGCTTCCATCGGCGGATTTGTAGGTCAGGACGTAGTTCTCAATCTCTGCTCGGGGAGGCTGCCAGGAGATCAGGGCGCTCTGTCTGGTGACTTCGCTGGCTGTCAGGTTTGCAGGAGGGTCCAGGACTGCGAAGAGGGGAAAATGCCGGGAGCGCCAGCCCTCCAGGTCCTCCCTGTTTGAGTCCAGCCACGTACACCTGCTGGCCCACCTGCGCGGCCTCGGCCTGCTCACGTGCTGACCCCGGTCCTCGCTCGGACAGGCGCAGAGGGCACTCCCAGCCACGAGATAACCCCCCGGGGTCAGGAGCGTCCTGACAGCGGTCCCCCACTCCCCTCCCCTTGGCCGCCGGCCCCAGAACTGGCAGCTTCCAGTCTGACCCTCGGTCTGGACTCATGACCTTGCTACACCTACATGCCTGTGCGTTCACTCTTGAACTTTTAACAGCCTCACGTCTCTACCTTTGCCTGCTCTTCTCCTGGCCACAGCCATATCCAGTGACTCTCCTCCCAGGGTTAAGCCCTTTAATGTCCCTCAGACCCTCTGGGCCTAATGCATTTCCAGGACTGGCCTCTCTCCGCCTGGGCCTACTGCTGTCACCAGACCCAGGGCAGGAACAGAAAACAGAACGTGGGCCTGCGGGCCGGGGGCCTCCGCTGATTTTCACCGGTGTTTGGGCTGCAGTTGGCTAAAATAAGAACAGCTCATAGCCACCCTGTCCAAACCCGGAGACTATAATCTAGCCCACTGCATGGAGGCTGAACGATTTCAGGATCCACAAAAGCCTCCAGGGATGTGGGGAATGCGGCTGAGCGCATGCGCACTCACGCGTAGAGAAGTTGGTGCTGATGGTGCCGCTGGCGAGAGGCCCGGTGGTGGCGTGCATGGTGACGGTGTAGTGGGTGCTGGGGAGCAGGTCGATGAGCTGAAATTCCTCACTGCCTCCGTCAACCAGGATGGTCTCCCCAGCGGCTGAAATCAGAGGGACGTGAATGTGGCTTGAATGGGGACAGGCTTCCCGCGTCCCAAGGCACTTCTCAAGGAGTCAACATGGGAGAGTTCGTGGGGGCAGGGGGGTGATTGTTCAGAGGTTATTTAGTTTCGCAATTTATTCCATACAAGGATCCCCTCTTGTGGTGTTTTGCATCTTCATTGAGAAAAATATTCCTTATTTGGAAGCCGATTTGTCTTTTTTGTAACTTCCACTCAGGCATCTGGAGTTACAAAGAATAAACCAAATCCTTTGTCCATGTGAGGCCTTCCCTCCACCCCTCCCTAACCAAGTCCCCTTTTCTCTGGACTGAGAAAATTCAGCCCCCAGCCCTCATGACACATATGAGACTGTTATAAAACAGTCACAATCCTGACTTCCTTTCTCCAGATAGGTAAGTTTATCAGTGCCGCCGCTGAGATGCAAAACTCAGAAGAGAATTGAGAACAGTAATGGAGAGGCACTGACCAATGAAACAAATGGGATCATAATCTGCTTTTATTCATGCCAGTTACGTTAACCCGTTAGGTTTTGAGGCAGTCATGTGATGTTATCATGAGCAAAGATTATTACTAATCTGAGACCTTATTTATAACTACCTCCAGCCCAACCTTGTGTAGTGGGTTTTGTGCATTTACTTCCATTGGTTTTGGCCTTGCTGTATGAGATCTGGAACACTCAGTGAACTGTTTCAGTTCATTAAACCACATTTGAGTTTGGGTTCTACTGATCATGGTTTTGTTTTATACGCAAATTTGGTAAGCATGTCTTCTCTGTATCCATTCAAGCTGTTGATAAAAACTGTTCATTAGATCAAGGCCAAGCCCTGTCTTGTGCATTTAGAATTCTTCTGCTCATGAGTCATTCAGCATTTAACAAAGTCCACCAGGTATTTTCTTCAAACTAGGTAAGACCTGAAGTGTCAAGTGTCTCGTGTTCTACAGGCAGAGAAAGGCATGCAAATAAGTTAAAATCTAAACTAACCCTTTGGACGAGCGCACATGACTCAACATCCTGCCATCAGTCAATGCGACAACCACACCAACTATGGCAGCCGCAACTCCTCCTCGCCTCTCACATTTCTGCAAATGCACACAGGCTGCCCTGCTTCTTGGAATCCTCTTTTTTTCTCTTATTCTCTATTTAAGATCTGCTCCCATCCTCGCCCAAACACTGTGGTCCTGACCTCAGTGGCCCATGGATGTGGCCCACGATGTTTTATGCTGGTCTGTACCAGGACGCTGCACACGTTGCGTGATAACCCTTGTCTGCATCGTCACCAGGGGTTGGCGTGGGCTGTGCGTGTGTACAGAGGGGTCAGGGCGTAGCCCCAGGAATGTCACGCGTTCTCCGAGGAGGGTCTTTCAATCAGCTACAGTTCTCCGTAGCTCCGAATATGACCCATCGTGTAGCTCTGCATCTACGTGGTAAGTGGGTTTTTCTAACGCCTTGCTGAACACGCTAAAAGATGTGCCAATAAAAAACGAGGTCATGAAGTAGTTTTGGGAAAACTTATTCTGAGGCAACCTGTGCTGGTATGGAGTAATCGTTAATTCTTTTTCCCCTTTAATAATCAATTTTGGTTTTCACTTTCCCAAGTTTTGACAATCAGTGTATTTCTTTGAAGCTCACAGAACTGACTTCCCCTTAATTTTTAAAAAATTTATTTTATTTATTTTTATTGAATTTACTGGGGTGACACTGGTTTATAAAATTATATAGGGTTCCAGTGTACAGCTCTGTAACACGCTGCCTGGGTACTGCACCGTGTGTTCACCGCCCTCAGTCAAGTCTCCGTCCCCCACCGTGTGTTCTCCCTTTTCCGTCCTCTGCGCCCTCCCCCCTTCCCTCTCGCAGTCATCACACTGTTGTCTGTGTCTGGGGTTTTTTTTCGGGGGGGGGGGCGGATTTCCTCTTAATTATGAAAATCCGCCTGCCATCTGTCTTCTGGTAACTTTGTCCTCAGATTCCTGAAGATAACCCACGACGACTCTGCGGTCACGCACGTAACTTAGGCAGGGAACTAACTTTTGTCAGCCGAGGGGCTTGGACTCCCCGACACTGCTTTCCTTTGGGCCTCACTATTCAACTTCAAACAGCACGTGGTGAATGCGCACGACGACGGCGGCTTTGCATCTCAGAGTTCATGCGGGCTTAGCTTTTGGGCCACATGTGGGTGGGGGAGCCTAGAGCAACACAGGGGTTTATTAGTTCTTGGTCCTTTGTCACCTGTTGTGTGTTATCTGTTCCAAACATGGTCCTATAACTTTAATGCTTTTCTTGCTCTGTAAATATCTAGAAAAGCCTGCTTTCTTTCTTTTTTCTAAAATCCTCACTGGATACCTTTTTATTGATTTGGGCTGGCGGGGGGAGATATTGATTGGTCGCCTTCTGTATGTGCCCAGGCCAGGAATCAAACCCACAACCTAGGTATGTGTCCCGCCTGGAGAGCCAACCCCCAGCCTTCTGGTGTGCGGGATGACACTCCAGCCAACCGAGCCACACCAGCCGGGGCGAAAAGTCTGCTTTCTTGCTCATAGCACTTTGGGGCCAGTCTTAGCTCAATTCTGAGTTTGTCTCTCTAGTGCGCTTTCTCTGATTTTGTATTTGCCCGTGGTTACGTGCCCTTCTTAAACCTTTCAGATCCGACTTTCTCAGTTCCCATAGTTGATAGAGTTTTGGGACGTCTGGAGGGCAAGGAAATCCTAATTTGTCCATCAGGTTGACCGATGTTTTGGGTCTTTTTGCTCTCACACCATATTCAGTCCCAGTCCCCACCGCGCGCACCTGCCGGAGGGACAGGGCCGCGGACACCCACCTGCGAGGCGCGTGAGAACGAGCACGTAGCTCTCCACTTCGCCCGCCGGGGCCTTCCACTGCAGCAGGGCTTCCGTCGGAGTGACGCGGGTCGCAGTCAGATCCGTGGGGTTGTCCATGGCTGCGACAGGACAGGAGAACATCAGGCAGAGGTAGGAACGACTGCGGGCTGGCCGCGCAGTGGCCGGTCCCCTGCAGCTCCGCCCGTGGCGTCTCCCAGTCTCCCCCACGACACACGTCTGCCGCTGTGCCATACAAAACAAGGGAGTGAGTGGAGACCGCTTTCTTTTCCCACCTCCTGCTTCCAGCAGCCCCTTCCTCTCCTCCTGATCTTCCTTCCTCTCAAGTGCGCAGTTCTCCCCAGACCTTTCTTTTAATGAATTCACGTGCTGTCAGGTGCTATGAGGGGTTCCAGGGCATGGCCATGTGTCCTAGGCATTTCAAGCTAGATGGAAAAGCTAAGAACATATAGAAACTGTTCTAATTCCTTAGTGAATGGGAGAATATGCTGCTTGGGCTGTTTGCACTTTCGCAGAGGCAAGGGGCTCGTCTTGTGATCCGTGGGATTGTGGCGGCAGCTCCACGCAGCCCCCAAAACTCACAAGGTTCTCAACGAACCCTTGTGCAGTGACTGAGTGGGACTCAGGTCGCCTCTGAGGTCCTCCCTGGCTACCGCACCCCTGCTTTCCTACTCACAGGGCTCAGTCTGTACTGAGTCCTGGGATCTTTCGGGGACACACAGAGGCAAAGGGACTCTTCCGGGGTCGAGGCCAGGGCTGCTGTCGGGAGGGCCGTCTGCCCGTCGGAGGACCACGTTCCTATTCTAACTGTGCCTCCCTCCCATGAACTTGGGACTCATTTCAGAAATGGATGCCATCGCTATGGTTTAGGTATCAGCTCTGATGTAATGCCATGTAACTGGCTTGTGCGGACCAAGCTGCGCTGTAGACCTGGTCCTGTTCTGTAACTGAAGGTTTTCATTGCTTGCCTACGTCCCTAATTTCCAAGCAACAGCAAGAAGATATTTTTATAATTTTTACATCTGAATTGTATCTATCGTCTCTGCCTTCAGTGAATTTTTCAAATTCTCATATTCTTTTATGAGAATTAAAGAAGAAAAGTCTTACGGAACTGGATCAGCTTGATCTCTTTGAGCTTAAGCATGAGACCTCGAAGGAGTACTCATTTCCAAAAACTGTAAAATCATGGACCGCATGCTGAAACAACAACAACAAATGGCAACAACAGAAGACGTTTCTTGAACAATCTGGTTATTGGAGGTTTGCCAAAATAGCGCCACCTGACCTTGAAGGAGGGTGGTTTGGGTTGATGCACTGTTGAAAGATGCTTACTGGTTTTGACCACGATCCCACGAAAGGAGTTTTTGGACCCAAGTTCCTGTTCTCTCTTACCTTGGGGGTAGGAGACTCTTAAAATCCATTTTATTCTTCTCAGGGAGAAATGCCTAATTTCTTTATCACGAATTTCTAAGACTTTCAGGAAGGTGTAAAGGGGACTTCTGTCGACTCACTGGGCATCCCTTTGGGTCAATATTTCTTGATACTTTAACAGTGACAGGTAATTTGGTGGAAGGGGTAAGACCGACCCAAAAACATGGCTGGGTTTTCTGCAGTCACGGGCCTGGAAGCAGACTAGGAAAGATTCAAATAGTCTGTGGGTGTCTTTAGAGGAATAATTTTGAGTTCCTGAAGGGATGTTTCCTTGGCCATGGCCTCAGATGCTGTCTCTGTACTTGTCAGAGTCTCTACAAAAGCAAAGAGCAAGTCCAAGCGACATGTTCCTCACTCGGGAAACCCTGTTCTCCGAGGAAAGCACGTAACCCCGGGAAGCCCAGGTGCTCCCCTGGGGAGCCACGCTGCACGTGTTCCCATGTGCTGGGCGGACGAAAGCCTAACCGGGAGGCTAGGTTATCAAGCTTCAGCTGTCCCCTCCGGTGACTTCCGCAGCAACTGTGCTCCTTCTGCCCGAGGGGCTGGCGCAGGGGCCGGAGGAGGGCCCGGAGAGCCCTGCCCTCAGGCCCCCAGGGGCTCAGCCTCTAGAGGGGCCGGCGCTTCCCTGCTCCAGCCCCGGAGCACAAAGCAAGAACCGCAGCTCCGTGGCGGCCGTGACTGTGTTCGATGAGAGGTTTCACGACCGCAAGGCTTGTTACTGGGAGAACAGCCCCTTCCTTGGCTGAGGTGGAATTTCCTTCTCTGAATCATTTAAAAAACGAGAGGGGACGATTCAGGCGTCTGTTCTAAAATTCACTTCCGTCGTGGGTCTTTGAAAGGTCACATTTCAGATCGAAAGTTCCATGAAAATCCCTGCCCTAGACCAGCACGACTCCTAGAGGGTCGGGGGGAGAGAAGTTGCAAATTGCTGTGCGTGACGCATGAGTTAGCTGGGTGCCCAGGGACGGAGCCTCCGAGCCGCACCCCAGCGCCCTCGGGGCAGCCAGAACACCCTCACTCGGCCTCTTCCGTTTGCCGCAGGTCCTTCGGGTTCTGAGTTGGCCAGGCCAGGGAGGCGCGCCTTCCTGTGTGCGTGGGAGCGCTGATGCACCTACCTGTGTGCACGAGAGTGCAGATTCGCTCACTCTCCTCCCTGCCCCGCACGCTGTTAAGGCTGATCTCGTATTCGGTGGCTGGGTGCAGCTTGGTGACGGTGAATTCTGTCACGGTGTCAGGCACCACAGAGCTGTCCAGCCGCCCCACTAGGAAGGGCAGAAGCCACAGTTAACACTCAGTGGAATCACGTCAGCGCAGCTCACGCCACAGGCTACACAGGGGCTCCTGGGAGCGCTGGGCCACGACGCACGGACGGGTGCAATGCTCAGCGCTCAGTGGGGCTCTGCCCTCCACCAAGGCCCCGTGCACAACAGTAAGGACTGGCAGGACGCAGGCCAGGTCTGGCCCATTTCCTCTGACTCACATCTTGGCTGGAGCGGCAGAAACGGCCACCGTCACTGCGGCTCCCTCCAAGCCGACCCCTGGTTCAGCCGGGTCCTCAGGTACCTCCCTCCCCCTCACCCCAGGGCTCCAGTCTTAGACTTCACTCTTTCAGGAACATGCACAGGACTCTGGCTCTTGGCAGATTCTTTTAGGGCTCTTTGCGCCTCACGACACTGCCTAGGTGATTGTGACCAGTTACCGCTGATGGTGAGGGACCTGCTTTCTGGGTGAACGTGGGGAAGCCTTTTATGAGAGTCGCTGGTGGGTGCAGGGTTCCTTGGCTGCTCCACACCCAGCCGCTCTCATCCTGATGGGACATGCCACGGGGAGGAGAAAAATGCAAGGCGGGGGCGGCGGGGGGAGGTTCCCTGGAATGGGCTCCTTCCCCGTAACAGCCTCCACCCCGCTCCATATCCCATTTGTCTTTGAGAAATCGAATGCCCTCATTACCTTGCGTTGGCCGGTAGGATACTCGGTAGTAATCAAAAGATGCGACAGGGGGGCTCCAGGAGACCACCACGGAGTCCTTGGTCACATTGCTAATTGTGATGTCTTTGGGGGGATCAATTCCTACAAGGGACCCCGTGGTTGTGGGGAAAAAGACAGAAAGCACCGTGTGAAAAAGGGATCCCTGTCCCTGGCTTTATGCAGACCAAGGGCTCACGGCGTCACAGGGGCAGAGAAGAAGACCTTGCGTGTGCGCGGGCACCCTTGACCCCACAGTCAGGCTGCAGTCTCGTCTGCCCCCCCGGAGGTCCAGCCCCAGCCACAGCCACGGAGGACAGTTCAGCAACGTCAAGCCCGCCGGCAGGGTCCCTGTCTGTGCGGCAACTGTTTATTACCCACTGACGGCCAGCCGGGCAGGTGCCCCTAAGTCTGTGCGTTTTGCTCTGAACGAGGAGTAACGTGGCCATTCTCTCTTGGGCAAACCCAGCCCTGTTTCTCTCTTATTTTTTAGCAGCCCCTTTTGGTTCCACTTGGAAGAACTGACTATTGACTGGAGAGAGATTTCAGAGCACAAGTCCCGAAAAAAACCCACTTTCCTAAACTGCATTTCCCTTGGGCTGCGCACTTTATTTATTCACTTACTTTGGGGGCTGGAGCAGCGCAGGATGGAAACCAGGGTGGGGCTCAACCCCCTCGTCCAGCCGTGAGCGCTGGTCAGGCTGTGGCAAACTACCCCACACGCGCGTCCTCGCCCACCCGCCACTCGTGTTTGGGACTGCATTTGGGAACGGCGAGGCGAGAACGGCTCAGTCCGTCTCACGGGGCCTGGGTCTTCCAGGCGCCACGCTGGCCCACCCCATTCCAGAGCACCTGGCCCAAGAGGTTGAGCACGGCCGTCCGAGTCTGAGGCAGCATCCTCAGCGCCAGCGACCTCGCCGAGCCGTCACGGGCCGGCTCTCCAGACTAGCAGCGGAGCTCTCCCTCCTGTGGGGGGTTCACCTCGGAGAGGAGCTCTCTCCGGGGCTTTCTCCCGCGCTGGTGGCGGCGGACCTCTGGACCAACCCGCCGGAGCCCTGGCCCCTCAAGTCAAGGCACTGGGCGCATCCACCTCCTGAAGGGCAGCTTCCTATCCCGGGCCTCTCACGCAAGTCTGGGGGGAGCGGCTGCCCCACGGCAGCTCACAGGCCCTTCAGCCGAGCGAGGCAGGCTCCTACTCCTCGGGCGTTTCGCCGTGCGCCTTCCGTCGACTCGTCAAAGGCCACCTGGGGGCCCGTCCGCCACCTTCCGTCCAGCCCCCCAGCCTCACCTGTGGTGATGGAGCCCACGATGGGCTCCGAGGTCACGGTGCCGTGGACCGCCACCAGGTTCACGATGTACTCGGTGGCCGGCTGCAGGCCCATCAGGACAGCGTGCCTCTTGGTGGCATCCAGAGAGACCTCTGTCATCTCGTCCTCTTCATCCCGGGGGCTGTAGTTCAGGATGAGCCTGTCTGCCGGGGGGGACGGGTCACTCCAGGTGATGTTCACGCTGGAGGAGGTCACGTGAGAAAAGTGCAAATGGGAGATGGGCCGGAAGCCTGCGAGGCAGAGGAGACAGGTCCTGAGGCCGGTGTGGGGGTGGGGCCCCTGGCTGAGGGAGGGCCGCACCCTCCCCCGCTGCGCCGGGGGTCCGCCTCCTCGCGCCCCAGTCCGTCCAGCTGCTTTCTCCAAGCCCCACGCTGAGAAATGAGAACCCTCCGCTGTGAGTTACTCGCCGTGCCCACCCAGGACTTAAAGCCCCTGTCCTGGGAGGGGTTTAACGCGGTCCCATGCGTCTTGGGGCACCCGCTGATTCAGCGCAGGTGGGGAGAGATGGACAGAACCGGCCGCTCTGTCTGGGCGATACGAAACCAGACGCGCATTGTCAGGCCTGTGGGGAGCTGTGTTCATGCCTCCCCTTGACTCCCAGCCGGTTCCTCTGGATGATTTATTAGCTTCTCCTGTATCTGTTCTTCCTCTCCCTACACCCCTCCTTTCTCTAAGCAACACGGGGCACTGGGAGAGCAGGTTGCCTGGGTGACCTGCTCACACTGAGATCTGTGGGCCCCTGAATCTGGCTGGGATGCTGCCGCCCAGGTACCTGTGAAGGCGTCCACAGTGGACTCCAAGCTCTGCTGCCGGCCCCTCTCCGCGGTGATCGAAATCATGTACTCCGCCCCGGGCTCGAGATCGGTCAGAGTGTACGCGCTCCTGTCCTTGGGCACGGTGACTTCTGAGGCGATCCCCGAGGACGGGGTAAAGGTGATTCGGTAGTGGTCAATGGGGCCGCTGGCCTTGGTCCAGACGAGGGAGATGGAGTTCTCCGAGGAGGCTGTCACCATGAGGTCTCGAGGGCTGTCCAGCTCTGCAGATAAACACACGGAGGAGCCCCCTTTACACCCCACTGTGGAGTTTTCGGCTCTCGGCCGGCCTGCTGACCGTGGGGACCAGCTCGTCACGGCCGACACTTTGCTCACACTCCTTTAAGCACCTTCCCTTTGAAAGGCAGTCTGGAGCTGGGCCGGCAGATGCCCGATCTGCAGAAAGGCGCGAATAGCTGGCTGCCGATTTCCCAGCGCCCCAAATTCATTGCCTCCCAGCCTTCTGCAGGAAGCCAGTCAGGCGACAGGAGCCACAGGGAGGGCTGTGCCATTCCTGGCAACAGCAGCCACCTCTGTTCCTGAGGGGTAACCCAGGGCTTGTACCTAAGGCACTCGCGAGACTCTGAAATTTACCTGGGACTTAGAACTTCAACTGCCAGATCCACAGTAGTAAAGGTCGCAAGTGGGCGTTTCCATTGCCCTTAGGTTTCATGGGTTGTTTCCATGCCTAGACCTTCACCCCCCTGGCCTGTCGGAGGGCCCCACGGTATACAGTGAGGCACAGCCCACGCCGCCTGCTGTAGGGTGGTCTAGGAGGAAGATAGCCCGCGCTAGTGCCCACGTATTTGGGACTTTCCACCTCTGGACCACCCCCTAAATCACGGATGGCCATGCACAGCTCTACGGGGAGGAGGGTGGGACTCCATCCCGGATGTCCGATGGCGGGGGTTAGGCACAGGGAGTCAAAGGGCTGCAGGCGGGTGCCGTTCCCAGGCTGAGCGCCGTGGCCCCGGGCCTGCTCCCTGGGGAACACTGCCTTCTGACCGCTGGCCGGGACAGGCCTCCATGGCTCCTCGGGATCACAGGGTCTCCCGCCCCAGTTCTCCTACTCACCGGTCCTGGCGTTCATGGTGGCCGGTATGCTTTGCTGCGAGTTCATGAGCGCAGATATTCCAACTCCGTACTCAGTGCCCGGCACCAGACCTGTCGGTAGGGGCGGAGATGAGCGTCACCGTGTGTGTGTTGAGATGGGAAGGCAGAGAGGGGGAAGCGAATGACCTTAGGCTCCTGTTCAGACCTTGTGTTTAGTCCTTCCTGAGCCCCGCCGACTGTACTGACCAGGGAACCCCGGTTCTGCACTGAGGAGGGGCATGCCTCATCCCCGGGACGGGCTGGGCAGTGCAGAGCTTCCTTCGTGCTGTTGGTCTCCCGGGGGAGGCGGGAGGCTCCCCTTGTCTGTGACCCTCAGGAGTCTTGTGCACGGTGTCTCTGTGGTGCTTAGTCTCAGATTGGCTCCACCTGGTCAAGGGATGTCTGGCTTCAACTGTGAATCGGGGCATGTGTGTCATCTACAGGGACTGTGCGGACAGAGGCCTCTGAAGTATTTCTTGGATGCTGTACATGAGGACCAAGCTGCACGTTTGGTAGACAGGGACGGAGGCCGCAGGGGGACTTCTGGGTCTCCCCTAGAGAGGGACACTGGGTGCTCTTTCTCTCTGAGCACGGGGCTGTCAGGTCTTTAATGTAGGGGATGCAGAATCCCCTTTGCTGTGGACTTACCAGGGCTGACATTCAGGCCCCAGAATATGGGTCCAGTGTTAGGGTGGCCCCTGGGAAGATGGAGGAAAATGCACAAACTGTCCGACCGAAGGGTGTCAGTCTCTCTAGGGAGAGCCTCTGAGGGCTCAGTACAAAGGATCAGCAGGGAGCCTCCCAGGGCACCTGGAGCCATCTGCTGAGTCCCTCTGTTCTCTCCCACTCTGATTTTCAGACTAACTGGTTTGGCTGGTATATTAACTTTCCACTGCTGCTCTAATGAATTACAACAACCGGGGGCTCAGAACACGAAGTCTGTTATTCTACAGGTCTTGGGGTCTGACGTCTAAAATGGCTCAGCAGGTCTTCATTCCGCCTGGAAGCTCGAGAGAAGCCATTTCTTTGCCGTTTCCAGCTTCTAGAGGCTGCCTGCGCCCGTTGGCTCCCGGCCCCCGCCGCCATCTCCCAAGCCGGCAGCAGGGCACCTGCCACTGCTTTCCTCTTGGCCTCTCTGTCCACTGTCACGTCTTCCCCTCTGACTCCGGTCTCTCTGGACCCCTTTCAAAGACCCCTGTGGTGCCACTGGGCCCACCTGCACAGTCCAGCGTGCTCTCCTCCTCTGCTGAGCCTTAACCTAGGCACATCTGCAGTCTTTTCTGTCACGTAAGATGACATAGTCACAGGGGCCAGGAATTAAAACATGGGCATCTTTGGGGACCATTACGCTAGCATCGGACCAGCATCAAACTCGCCCTCATTGATTAGGACTGGGATTGCAGAGAAATGCACCGAGAACCTGTCAGCAGCCACGGGGCCCCTGTGGCCAGTCCGAGTCCATGTGGCGAACTCTGTGGAGCCCCGTGTGGGCCACCGGAGCCATGGCTGATGACCACACTCGTCTGCACTACCAGACCATCTGCTCCTTTCAGAGCACCTGCGTGGGCTTGGCCCTCACCACCACCTGGTGAGAATGGGGGGATGAAAGGCCTTTTCCCACCTGTGCTCGTGTCCTGGCGCTTCCGTGACAAACGGCCATAAACCGGGTGGCTTAAAGCAGTGGAACTGCGTTCTCTCAGTGCTGGAGTCTGGAGGGCCAAGTTCAAGGTGCTTGCAGGGCCACGCTCCTTCCAAAGGCTCTAAGGGGGGACCCCTTCCTGCGTCTCCCTAGCTCTGGCGGTGGCCGGCCACCCCTGGGACTCCTCCGCTCACAGCGGCGTCACCCCAGCCCCTGCCCCGGGGTCAGCTTGAGCTGCGACACGCTCCCGTCGGCTGGAGGGCTTAGACCACGCGTATCTACTTCTCACAGTTCTGGCGACGGAGGAGTCCAAGATCAAGGCCCCAGCAGGTTTGGTCTGGGGAGACCCCAGTTTCTAGGGCACAGACGGCAGTCTCCCCACTCGCTCTGTCCTCCCATGGCAGGAGCGAGGGAGCTCTGTATGGCTTCTTTCCTCTGGGCACTAACCCCACTCACGAGGACCCTACCCTCGTGACCTAATCCTCCCCGAAGGGTCCGTCCATCAAACACAGGAGGGCTCTAACGTCTTGAGTTTTGGGGACAAAAACATTTAGTCCATAACACATGGCTGGTCCCTGTGTGTCTCTGTTCTCCGCTTCTCATGAAGACACCGGTCACACTGGATTTAGAGTCCACCCTAATCCATTATGACCCTATCTTATCTTGACTTCATCTACAAAGACCTTATTTTCAAATAAGGTCACATTCACAGGTTTCAGGGGACCTGAATTTGGGGGGGACCCTATTCAAACCAGTATACCCTTTTATTAAAAGAAAAGCTAAGGCAAAGAGCAACTCTGCGACCCACTGGAGATGACCCTCAGGCGTCTGGTCTCGGGGTTCAGGCTTTTAGGGGGACCGAAGTGTCCCACCCCTCCCTGGAGCAGCAGGGACTCCCTCAGGGTCCCGGAGGTGTCAGGAATGATTTTGAGAGGAAGGGCACGGGGCATGGTTCCTTTCACAACTGGCCGGTTTAACGAGTGCTCTGGGGCCTCCCCGTGCCCGTGTGGGTTAGCGTGGACTCCGCAGCAACGCCCATGCTCCCGGGCCTTCCTGACCAGGCTTCCCCCAGGAGAGCGTTAGGACCAGCCTCTTCCATTTCTCACGCCAGCCCCACCCACTTCCTAGCCCTCAGCTCCTTCCCAGAAGAGTCAACAATAGCAGAGGTGAACTTTGAGGTCGGGCAGAGTTTGACACCTGCCTCACGCCCACTGGTGTTCAGGCTCGGCCACGTTCCCCCCGTGTAACTTCGATCGGCCGGCGTCTGCAGAAGGGGGTGGACGTTAGTATCCATCTCAGAGGGTCGCTGTGAGGGTGAGATGAGCCGCTGCGTGTAAAGCTCAGCGCCTGGCTCATCCTGGCAGTAGCCTCTATTCTTGCTACCTTGCTCAAGGAACCGTTCCAAAACTTTGGAGTCCTTTTTTCCTGCGTGTTCCCCAGGCAGGTACAGCTTGGTCCTCAGCACACCTGTTGTTGGCTTCCGGAGGCTTAGCCTGATGGTTCTGACGAGACCAGTGATTCCGGGGGCCCGGTGTCAGAGAGGAGCTGGCCCCCAGCAGGGCCGACACCTGTTGTGAGATTGATGGGCCGACCGCAGTGCCCCAGATCTGCTCGAAGCACACATTTATCTCTGTCGCGAGTCCCAGGGACAGCCTTGGCTGGAGACATTAGATTACCTTTGGGACATAAACTACTTTTCCCAGGCAACTGATTGAGACCTTCAATTGCCTATAATGATGTAGAAATTCTCCGATGTAGATGAAGGGTGACAGATCGAGGGAGTAAGACAGAAATTATATGTTGCCAAGCGGATCTAACAGGTACTGTTTTCATCCGAGTTTCTTATTTATGAAGCTTAAATGAAATGTTCAATAATTTACAACGGAGTCATCTTCTTCCAGAAAACCGTGGCACGGAATTTCAAGTATCCCTTCCCAGGCCCTCTGTCTGGGGAGCAGGGAAGTGGGACTCACTTTCTAGGTTTCTGCCTGCTGCTTTTCTTTGATTTTCGGCAGCTTTCTTCCCGCACTACAAGCGGTTGTTGCTCTTTGCCAGCAGGTGAAATGCAGCTCCACCGGCGAAGAAAACGTGCATCTGAGGCAAATGCCGGTGCACTTTTGTATCGGCGTGTGCGGAGGGCTCTCTCACGCCTCCAGCATCTCGTTGCTCTCTATCAGCACTCCCTCCGTCTCTCCATCCAGCTCTGCACGTGGGAGCGCGGAAAGGGTTCTGCTCTCTTCCAGGACAGTAGTTCAGAAAGTGCACCCCCTGGGAAACCACCAGTTTCCATCTCTTATCCCACCTCCTTTGCTCAGCCTGGAGACCGGCCCTGTTCTCCTCTCTCGCCGGACATCCCCACTCTTCCCTGAACTCCCACGGCACACGCTGCATTCCCTCACCAGACATTCCTGAGAGGCTCCTTTGTGCCCGGCACAAGGCTGAGAACTGGGGACCTGGGGGAGCTGAATGGACAGCACCTTTGCCCTTAATGAGATTCCAAAAATCTGTCCTGAAGGAGAAAATCGATTATTTCTTGAGCACCTATTCTATGCCAAGCTCTGAGCTACTGGCCACAAGTAGTCTGGAAAAATAACGAAGAGCCCTGGTTGGGGTGGCTCAGTGGGTTGGGCGTCGTCCCATAAACCAAAATGTTGTGGGTCTGGTTCCGGGTCAGGCACATGCCTGGGTTATGCGCTCGGTGCCATCGGGGTGCATTAGAGAGGAAACCGATCAATGTTTCTCTCTCTCTTTCTTCCCTGCCTCTCCCTGCCTTCTTTTCTTTCTGGAATTAATGGACATATCCTTGGATGAGGATTAAAAAAAGGGGGAAAATAGTGAAGAAGGGAGGGAAGGAAAGAGGGTAAGAATTGGAGAGTTTTTGAGTGTCTCATGGTCAAGAACACTATTACCACCTGCAGCTCCTTAGAGTCCCACGTACTGTCTCCTTTCATGCCCTTGGGGGGGGGGCACTGCTGATGGGCAAGCAGAGGCTCAGAGAGGTCCCTTCCTTGACCACGGTCTCGATGCTCATATGCAATAAAACGGGGTTTGGAACCCACGTCCTTCATTCTTTCTGACGCGTCACGGCAGGGTGCCCCGTCCCTAAAATTCTCCCCGGCTAGAAGGGGGGAGCCGAGAAAGCAGGCTGGACCTGGGGATTGATCTGGCGCTACGCCAGGGGGCCCTGAGAAAACCATTTCAGGAGTCAGGGTGTGGTCAGCATGGGCGGAAGGGCCCAGAGGAGGCTTTCCAAAGAAGGGGCCAGATGAGGAAAGGAAGGGGAGGGCGGGCACGGAGTGCTCTGCTGGCCGGGCTGGGGCGCGGAGAGCAGGAGGAGACTGGTGGGGCTGGAGAGCGGCAGGGACTAGCCAGGTTCTCAGCTGCGGTGCAAGGGCCAGGGGCCATAGAGGCGGGACCGCTGGCTCCCCCTGCTGGCAGGGGCGTGGTGGGGAGCAGGAGGCCCGAGGAGCGGACAGTGCTGTCCCCTGCCAGCGGAAGCAGGAGGGAGACACCTGGGGGCTGCAGGCTTGGACGGGTTCGGGTGGACACGCAGGAAGGTGGACCCCTTCCATCTCTAACCCCTGGCTCTTCTCCCGAGCCCTGTGACCTACCAGCCTGCCAAACTGAGGTTGGGGATCCGGTGGGTCCCAGTGCATTTGGAGGTCACCTGCCTTCAAAGGCAAGAAGAATCCTGTCCCTCAAGGACTTTGCAGTCACTCTTTGAGTTTGCAGAGACATTGTGTTATTATATCATTGTTAGTTTTCACGTTGTTCTCCTCACTAGACTCTCTCTGGTCTTCGGATCAAAGGGTTTGACTTTTTTTTTAAAAAAAAATATTTTTTTAGTTCAGTATGTAGCACAGAGAAAAAATGTACATATACAGTGCAGAGAAGCCTGGGGTCAGGGGAGCGTAGGGAAGACTCCCAAGAAAGGGTGTCAGACCTGGGCTGGAAGTGTCGGGGCTCGTTTCATTGGAGGGAGTAACACACGCGAAGCCAGATCTGATAAAATAATTCGTGACAACCAGGGCCCCTCACAGGGAAACTTCCAGCAGCAGAATTTGGGAATTTCCAGAGGCACGTAGATGGGGACGTATGTGGAGACAGAAATCCCCTGGCATCACCCCGGAGAGGCAACAATCCCCTTTTCCCTTCAGAGGAGGGCCTTATTATCTCCGGGGGTGACGGCAGACACCTCTCCAGGGCGACCTGCACGAGGCAGGCCTTGTGGGACATCTCCCTGCCTTCTAAGCTCCGGTGACCTTCGGGCACCGAGAGAAGCAGCCAGCCCCCTGCTGACTTGACGGAAGGGACTGGCCCCGCCAACCTAAATTTGAAAACTACTAATCCCAAGGAATGGTCTTGAGGCAGCGGCTCTTCACCCTGTTCTTCAGGGACACCCTGTCTCTGGCGGTTCCCACCCAGCTCTTCCCGGGTTCCTCGCCCTTTACAGTGAACGAGGGGACACCTTATGTGCCAGCCCTGCGAGGAAGAGGGGTGTGGAAGCCCCCTCCCCCCACCTGCCGGCCCCTGGAGGGTGGGGCTGTGTTCGGAGGGCGCCTCACTGCAGTGACCACTTGGGGGCACTGTGACTTTGCCCACAGGAGGCTGAGCAGCGCCCGCCGGGCCCTCGTCCTCGTCCTCAGGAGGGCCTGCAGGGAGGGCCTGAGGCCTGGGGGTCCCCGGGCGCCGGTGTCCCTGCCTGGGCACATCAGCGGGGAGGCACAGCCAGTGCCTTGCTCAGCCCTGGTCTGCCAGCTGGACTCCTCCAGGAGCCTCGGATTTCTCCTCCTGCGGACAGGCAGGCCTCCTGCCTTTGCCCCTCGGGGAGCCCACCTTCTGCCCATCAGACCACAGGAGAACAAGGGTTTGGTAGAGGCCTTCGTTCCAGCGAGCGGAGGGACGGTTCGGAGGTGGCGCTCCTGTGGCCTGGCTGGGCTCCAGAGCCGGGTGGCGTGGGCCTGGCGCCAGGCCTTGGTTCCCCTGCAATCCCGTGCTGAACTGGGAGGTCGGGGTTTCCGGTCAGCGTCCTGCTGATGAGGCCGAGGCGATCACACGCTGAGAGGGGCAGCTGGCTGGGGAGGGACGTCCGCAGGCGCACAGGCAGGCGCCCCACGGGCTGGGTGAGGGGTGTGACGATGGGCCCTGGGTGCCGGGTTCGAGCCCGGGCGCACTGGCCGCCGGGCCAGCCCTCCTGCCTGTCTCCTGGCTGCGCCGCCTCATGTGCGGGCTCCTGGTCCTGAGGAGGCCCAGGCGACGGTATGCCGACAGCCGGACAGACCCCTTCCCTTCTTGGTGAAACAGGCAGCCGCAGGCCTCTTCACGTCGGGTGGGCGGAGCTGCACCGCAGACCGAGGCCAGAGCAGGGCCAGCCCTTTGCACCTGCCCAGCAGGGCTTCTTGACCAAGTTCCATTCAAGGATGAGAACCTCCTTCCTCCTCGCTCCCACCAGTAGATGTTTTCTCTATTGTTTATCGTTTTACATTGCTACCCAGAAAACGGGGGGCTGAGAGGATGAGCCTAAAAAGAGACTTATTATTGAGGACACACAAGCTACCAGAGTGAAGGAAAAAATATCATCGCCGATGTGGAGCCTGTTCTTCAAAACAAACTCGTACTCCGGAGGGAATTCGCTGGGCATTGGCTCGAGAGAAACGTGGAGAAGGCGTGTTTGGTGTGTGGCGCCCCAGCTGGCCTGTGTGTGGCAAAGGCCGAGGCCAGCGAGGGGAGGCCGGGTGGGGGTGCTGCTGTGAGCCCTGGGCGTGACTCGGCGGCCCCGAGGGCCGGGAAGGGCTTCGGTTCCGCAGTGAGGGGTGAGTGCTGGCTGCAGAGGCGGGGCTTCTGCAGGGGAGAGACCAGAAGACGCCAGAGGACTCTCAGGGTTTAGAGTCAGCAGTGAGAATTAAGGGGTATACGCTTGTACCAGGGAAAGGCCAGGTTGCTGCGGATCCGGGTCTGAGCTTTGTGGGGACTAAAAGCCACCGAAGGTCAAGCAGCTATTGGATGTTCAGTAGGTACCAGTTTTGGTCCTGAGTCCTTGTAAACAGACACAGACGGCTTTATTCTGTCCTCACCACAGCCCTATGAGGTCAACATGGCGGCCTTCAGGCCAGGAACCTGAGGCATTTGCCCAGGGAAGTCCGTCTCTGAAGCTGGTCTCAAACCCACGTGGGTGCTGCTTACCCATGAATGTGCTCACAGCCCACCCGGGGCTCTGGTAGACACAGGCCCTGACTGGGTAGAGCTGGGAGGAGCGGGCTCTCACATCTCCCAGAGATACCGGTCCCCACTCTCCATGTTGAGGAGGAAGCAAGGTTTCCCACTCGGCCATGCTGATTGAAGGAGGTCACCCTAAACCATCCGTCAGTGCCCAGGCTCCCCCTCCTCCTCCATCACCATCACCAGCCTCATAGGGAGTGATCTGCTCTGTCAGACGTGCTCCCTTAAGCTCAATGAAGACACGATCTCATTAGAGCATCATCATGATGCTAGGAAGCAAGTGGCACCTTCCCCATTTTACAGGTGGTGAAACAGGCTTAGAGAGATGAAGTTAGTGGCCCCAGATCACACCGGACGTGGCTGAGCCGAGACACAGCGTCCAAGGTGCTGACCCTCAACATGCGCCCCAGAGAAAAGCGTTCAGTGCCAACCGGGGCGAGAGAGGGGGACCCTCTGCTGGGAGCCCCGGTTCTTTCTGACGAAGGGACAGGGAGGGCGGAGGTGGCGACCAGAGGGATTGCTGCAGGTGAGTGTGCAGCACCCTTCCCACCCTGACCGGGTTCTTATAAATGCAAATAAACGTGTTTGGAACAGAAGAAAAGCGAGGAGCCTTGGAGGTTGATAAACTTGTTTTCAGCATCCAAGGCAGAGAACGGGGGCAAAAACGCAACTATTTAGACTGGGATCAAGCTGCTCCCTCACTTGGCTTGCCTCCGTCATGGCCCGCCCCTCTGTTCCCCAGAAGCCGCGGCGGGAGAGCCAACAGTCCTTGTAATTTGCATCTCAGCAAGTACAGACATACTTGATTTCCTTCTGTGCCGATAAACTCTTCTTAAGTCACATAAAGCCATTTGCCTTTATAAATCTCCCCAGCAGTGAGCTCCCTGGAATAATTATGAGTAATATATATTTGTAGGTTAATTTCATCAGCCCAACTCTAATCACAAAAATCGACCTACCCAAGCCCACGCCTCGATAATCACTTTTCCTTTCACGTCTGCAGCATTGACGTTTTGACTTCTTTAGGAGGGGCCACCATAGAAGGGGAGGCTTTAGACAAGGATCCAGAACTGCCTTTGAGTTGTAGCGGTGCCCCTTGCTGGTCTGTGAACTTGGGCATGTTTCCCAATGCCGAGCCTCAGTTTCCGCATGCATGAAATGAAGGTGCTAACTCGCCTCCTGCGGTCGTGGAGGTAAAATGAGCTGGACCTCTGTGGAGGTGTCTGGAGGAACGTAGATGGCTGATGAAGGCAGAGAGCTCCCTGCCCCCGCCCCCCATAGGGTGAAGCGATGACGGGGATGTGCCTGGGTTCTTGTCTCTCTCTCATGACTTTGTGGTGTGCCCGCCATCCAGACAACTAGATCATCCCTGGAAATCGCTAATTGCCAAATCAGCCTGAGGCTCTAGGCAGGGATGGGCTGCACTTGGAGTCGGTTTCCTCCTGTGTAGTTTCTGTTTTTGGGTTTATCTTAATTTTTGTGAATGTCTCCAGCTCTCTGTAAAGGCCCTTCTGCCAGCTGGTCTGTTCCCGCTACATCTAATTCACCCCCATTAACCTGCTTGGTCAGCATATCTTCCCATCTCCTGGCTGTGTTTTCAGGAGCGCGTCTGCCTGGAGAAAAACATTTATTATATTTACTTTAACTGGCCTCATTTGGCGAGGCGGCCTGGGATCTCCGTGCAGGAGGAGAACGGCTTTGATTAGTCTGCCCTTGTTTGCTGTACTCACTCTCTGCTGCGTGTCCCTTGTCTGCTAAGATGGCAAATGCATCTGTAGGAAGCCAGGACACAGCCAAACAGAGTCTCTGCGTGGCAGCCATGGTCTCCACATCCAACATGCCCCGTGTTGCCAGTCATCTACCCCTCAGGGAAGTCCGCCAGGCAGGTCGTGGGTGGGTGTGTCTGAAGCCCCACAAGGGGCACTGGCTGGGCCCCTGTCCCCATGGGGACAGGGAATGCCCCCAGCCAGGCATCATGGTGACCTTGACCATCTCTTAGTTGCACAGGACCATCATCTGTGCTGTTGACTCCAGCACAGCCTCGTGACCTATCTCCACCTCTGGACTGGACCCCTCATCCTTTCCACACTGTAGCTGTGCAAAGCTAGGCATTCCATCGCCTTCTTTAAAACCCCTCAATGGCCCCACTCCCACTCTGCAGGTAAGGCTATCACCTTACCACTGGCCTCTTGTCGTCTATGCCCCAGTCACAACGAACAGTTACAGTTCCATCCATCCACCCACCCGCCTGCCCACTGCTTATCTACAACCTGGTGAGTGCTAGACGCTGTGCTGGACACTGGGGAGCCAATGATGAGCAAAAGCAAATATGCGCCTTCCACAGCGCTTTAGGTTGAGCGCGGACAATGACAATTGATCATCACACCGCAAGGGTGCCATGACAAAGCGAGGGGTGCTGGGAGAAGAGCAGTAACCGGGGAGCTGAGGCTGCAGGACAGGCGACCCGACCGCGCCTGGGAACCAGGCGGCCTCCTTGCAAAGGGACAAGTGAGCTGAGAACAGAGGGAAGCCGACATAACTGACGGAGAGGGCAGGGGGTGAGCCCGAGAGGCCGCGCAGGCCACAGGGAAGCCCGGTGGCAGGAGGGAGGCGCGCCTGCGGGCCTGGAGCCCAGGGAGTGCCAGGGACACGGGAGGGAGGGAGGGAGAGGCCAGGAAGACCAGGCAGGGCCGTGCGGGCTCTGCTAAGGCCTGGGGCTTATCCCCAGAGCAGAAGAAGTCCCTGAACCGCAGGCACATGGGATGGAGTGATCAGAAATGTAAGATAAGACACGACAATAGCTTAGACCAGCTGATGGCATGCGCACGGCTGAGGGCAGCAGACATATGTGACACGATAGTTACTCGAGAGGTGGTCAGCGGCATGGGCTGCGGTTGGATGTGGGGTGCGGCCTCGGGAGCCAGGGCTCACTCACCGGTGAGGGTGGCTCTGGTGGTGGGGCCGACGCTCTCGGGGACCAGCAGCTCGTGGTACTGCTCGCCTGCCAGGGTGCTGTACACAACCTTGTACTCCCGGACCTCCGCTTCGCTGTTGTCCCACTCGAGGTCAAGGCTGGTTGCTGTGCGGGAGCCGACCCGCAGGTTCTTGGGGGCGTCAATCTCTAAAAAGAGGCAGACATCACCAGGTTACGTGGGATGACACTCTGCGGTGACCGCCCCCACCTCCTGGCGCTCTGCCTCACGTGTGCATGACCGGGGCGGGGGGCGGGGGGGCCGTCAGCCAGCCCGGCCGGGACAGATCCACAGGCAGTTGGGAGAGTTTTACTCAGGAGTTAGACATCAACCCATTTTCCTCTTCCCTCATTTCCATTTGGAATTTCCGGTGGTGGTCTAGAAATTTAAACTGAACCAGTTTGCATCACAAGCTTCAAACTAAGCAAGGGGAGCACGGGTAGGAGACAATCAGAGACGGCGTCCACGTGACTGAGATGGACTAGAGTAACATCAAATCTGGCCATCAAGCACCAGACTGTTGTGTGCGTGGTTTTGAGGCTATCTTCTCCTGGTTTACCTGCACAGATGCTGCTGAAAGGTTTGCAGGTTAGAAAAGCTATATACTAGGGTTGGCAAAAGTAGGTTTACAATTGTTTGTATGGAAAAATACATAATGCAGTGATAATAATACAAGAAAAAGCTCTGTTTCACGTGATGTGGTGGAAAGGGTGTGCGCTCTGGAGTCAGGCCTCAGTTTGAGCCCCAGCTCTGCCACTTACTGTGACGGGACTGTGGGCAAGTTTTGTCCTCTTACCAGACCTTGATGGTCATGTCCGTAAAATGGGCCAATCGTACTGACATTGTAGGTTGTTGTACAGATTAGACAATCCAAAGGAAGTGCATGGCATGGTGCCTGATGTAAAAATAGGTGCCCAAGCCCTGGGCGGACTTCCTGTTGCCCCCGAAGCGCTTTCTGGGTTCCAACAACATGCTTGCTGTCTGGGGACCAATATTTCCAATGTCACAAGGAGACTGCCACCATTGCGGCCTCTCCCACAACCCAGGGAGCTGGCTGTCCCTCCCAGGAACGGTCGTCTCGGGCTTTGGCAGAAAGAACACAGCACCACCTACCAAGTTCTAACCAGGACTTGTCTTTGAGACTTGGATTTCACTTCAGGGTGGCCCAACGTTTGCTCTGAGGAAACCTGGCATCGACTGCTTTGATTCACAAATGCCAGGCAAGTGTCCCCCAGCTGCTCTCGGGGAAGATGTCGGTGCGTGACTCAGTCTGCGAGCAGCTGCTTCGGAGTGAAGAGCGTTCTGTTTAGCGATGTGAATTGGGTGCATCTTTAGGCAGATTTATGTGCCTGCAGCCTTTTCCAGAGAAACGGTTCCTTGCTCAGGGAGGCTCTAGCATGTGGGGACGTGCACGGTTATTACTCCTCTGGCATTTGGGTGGAGAGGGGGCCCGGACTGGGAGGCATCTGGGAGGGCCACTCCACACTGTGTGCCCCTCGGTCCCCCTCCCGCGGACAGGCTGGGAGGAGGGGCTGCCCTGGGCTTGGGGTGTGCAGCTGAAAAGGACTGGAGGGGGAGTAAGTTAGGGTTACGGGTCCAGCTGAGTCCTCTACCGGCTCGTCAAAAATCCCAGACCTTAGAAATACTGGTTTTTGTTTTCTGGTTGTTTTGTTTGTTTTTGTTTTGCTGTAAGGGTTGTACCCTATGAATAGGGGGCAGTATTTTCTTTGACAGGACCAGACATTTCCAGTGTTTGTGATGCCAGAAGAGGTCAAGCCGGGGATGGGGCTTGTTGGGGGCTTGGCGGTGGGGGGGAGCCTTTGGACTGGGTGGAGTGAAATGGTTCGTTCCCCTGGGAGGGGCAGCTGAAAGGCCCCCTGTGGGTGGGAGCTGGGCTGGTCCCTGTAACCTGTCAGCAAGCCAGGGCCAAGGCAAGGACAGATGTCCAGTGGGGGCCCCGAGGAGGAACTTGGGGCTCTGGACTCTGGTAACAGCCACATCAACTCTCTAAAATATGAAGCAGATTCAGCAGTTTTACTGCTGAACACTTCCCCCTTGCTTCCTACTGCAGACGTTTATTCGGGGCCTGCTCCTCAGGCATCAAGTCGTAGTGCCACCTGTTGGTCACCGAGCTCCACCTGTACTGCCTTCGTTCCTTCCCCTGAAACACACTGAGCTGATTCCTCTCTCAAGGCCTTTGCACTGGCTGCTGCTTTTGCCTGGAAAGCTCTCCCTGGGTCCTCATATGGCTTAGGCCACACAGGTGTTGTGATTAAAACTTCACCGCCTCAGAGAGGTGTTTCCGAACCCCTCTCTGCATCATCCATTTCACTTCCCAGCATGCCATTCATGATCGGTGTGGCCCTGCGTGTCTCCCTCCTTCTCCTTGCCCAGTTCCGCCCACCATAAGGTAACTCCTAAGGACAGGGGTCTTGTCTATCGTGTTTGTTCTGGAGCCTCGGTGCATATGCAGGACAGCGCTTGGTGTCCAGCAGGTGTTCCATAAGTACATGCAAAGTGACTGAATGCATGTTGTCAGTTCTGTCTTGCCTGTGCCCTGAAAGCCGTTAGAGAAGCCTCGCTAAATAGGTTGGTGGTGTCGCTCTGAAGGGTGCGTGGGGGAGGGGCGTCCAGGAACCGGTGCAGCGGGTCCTGGCCCGGCGGCAGGTGCCCTCGAGTTTGAACTGTAAGCGCATCCCAGCGAGCGCTCACTGCTGACAGGCGTGTGGCCCCAGCTGTTGCGACCTGGGTGTTTGCGTCAGTTTCCGAGGGCTGCCATGACAACCTACCGAGACGGGGTGGCTGAAACAGTAGGCATGGGTGGTCCCATGGGCTCGGAGCCCGAGATCGGGGGCTGGAAGGGCCGCTTCCTTGTGGGGCCTGTGGGCGAATCTGCGCTGAGCCGCTCCCTGGCGGTTTGTGGGCACTGTTGGCATTCGCTGGCTTGTCGAGAATTACCCCAGCCCCTGCCTTGTCTCCACATTGCGCTCTCCCTGGGTGCCTTCCACCTCTGGGCCCAGAGTCCCCCCTTCTCTAAGGACGCAGTCATCCTGGAATAAGGCCCATCCTGATGACTTCGTCTTCATTTCATCATCCAAATAAGGTCACATACACAGGTGCAGAGGGTTAGAACTTCCACATCTTTACAGGGGACACAATTCAACTCGAGGGAGGCCTGGTCTGGGACATGCAGGGCAGGGCAGTAGCCTCTGGTTGGCCCGACACCCCAGTGGCTGCATTCAGCCCCTGGAGGGGATGTGCTCGGAGACCAGGCCTCCCATGGACACAGAGGGGCCCAGGAACTCCCGGAAACTAAAACCGGAGCTGTGGTGGGCAGGGCGGGTCCCAGGTGGGCTGCTGCGGCCCAGCTCTTGGCTCTCGCTCACCAATGGCTCCGGTGAGTTTCCATCAGGGCTCTCTGCCTCTCTGAGCAGCTCCAAGAGCCAGGCAAATACCCCGCTCACCTTGCAGGAGACGGGTCTCTGTTTTAACTGCCTGTGCAATTAGTGTGCTCCTGGCGCTGAAGGCACCACCTGGGAAAGCACTTCGGCTAACTGGGATTTAAGCGGAGTTCTGAAACGATGGAGGGCCCTCCCACAAGGGAGGGCGCTCTATCCTGCAACCTGAATGTATCCACTCCACCCTGGAGGGCTGGTGGGCGAAGCTGCTCACGTGTCCCCGCCCTCACACCCCCCTCCACCTGGAGCAGAGAGGGGCAGGGGGAGGGGCAGCTGCAGGTGGGGAGGAACCAAAACCCAGGGGAGCTTCCGGGAGGCGGAGTGTGATTGTCTTGATTGGAATTTTTCTGGGCCACCAGCCAATCCTGCCTCCATCTTGTCAACCTAGACATCGAGCTTTTGCTTTTCATCCCCTTTTGTGCCTGGTCGAACTCCTTATCTGAGCAAAGCACAAAGAAACCACTTTTCAAACAAAAACTATTTTAAATTTTTAAAAGAATGCAGGGCCTGTGGCCCACAGGAGACCCCACAACCTGAGCAGGCGGGGCTGTGGGGGTGTGAGGGGTGTGGAGGGGGAGGACAGGCCGACCTTGGATTCCCTGGGAAGGGACACCTTGCGGTTGCTCCCCACCCAGGCCCCCCCCCCTCCCCGCGCAGGACGGGGGGAGGGG
This sequence comes from Pteronotus mesoamericanus, assembly GCF_021234165.1. Taxonomy (NCBI): domain Eukaryota; kingdom Metazoa; phylum Chordata; class Mammalia; order Chiroptera; family Mormoopidae; genus Pteronotus; species Pteronotus mesoamericanus. The sequence continues at coordinate 10,073,460 of NW_026555302.1, read as the reverse complement.
TGGGAGGGAGGGCAACCGCAGCATTCTGTTTCTGTATTTTAAAGGCCAGCGGGAGGCCAGGGCGCGTTCAGTGACCATCTGACCAGCCCCCGGGTGTGGGTGGAGCCCAGGCCAGGGGCCTGAGCAGGACCCGCAGGGGGTCTCGCCAAAAGATCAGGCCCTGCTGCCTTCGCACTTCGTCCACGTCCACACTTGCTCCTGCTAAGACGGAAGCTCATTCCTGCTCCCCACGTTCCCGTCCGTGTCAGGGGAGCCCCGTGGCAAGGCTCCAGGCCTCGGCCTTCCTTCCGCCGGAGAGGGTGGACTTCGTGGGGGGTTTTTCAGCAGGACCTGGGTGCAGCCCTCTGGTCCCTACTCTTGTGGGGGCCACCGCCCCCGGGAGTCAGACCTCCACTTGTCCCACTGTGCCGTGTGTCTGAACCTGAGTGCCCCCGACTTCCCCTGCAAGGGGGACTCGCCCAGGCCCACAGGGCTTTAACGCTCAGCTAAACGCCACCCAGGGAAATGTCTCTGGGCCTCCATCTGCCTTATGAAACACAGGCAGAGGAGAGGGGTGCTGCTTATTGAGCCTTCCTGGAGCACCTCAGCAGCAGACCCCAGGCCCAGGCAGGATGCTTGAATGACTCTCCTTGAGCTGTCCCATCAGAAGATGCTGATCCTTAGATCTGACAGACGCCAGCAGTTTCCTTGGATCCCTGGGACAACAGAGTTGGCAGGCACATTCCTTGGTATGTGGCCCCCAGAAGGGCCAAGACTGAGAATCTGGGTCAGACAGAGACACACAATCTGCTCGCCGGCCCCTGCGGACCCAGCAGAGGGCCGGGAAGCCGCCTGTGGATGGCGCCCGTCCCGTTTGCCTGCTGGCGGTCGGCCATGGCCTCCCAGAGCACCGGGGAGCAGGCGCCCAGGAGGTCTGGTCTTTCCCAGCCGTTGGGGAAGCTCTTGGAGTCCCGGCAGCCTCGGGGAGTTGGGGGGTGGTCATCGTAATCAGTCAGGTGACACTGGCATGGGCTTTATTCAGCCTGCTGTCTGCCGGAGCCGGGTGTCCCCTCCACCTTCGAGACTGTGCTCACAAATGGCCACACAAGTCCCAGAACCTGAGTGCCAGGGGTCCAGGTGGGGCCGCGCACAAACCCAGGCGGTGCCATCACGGTAGGGCAGCCACGATGGATTCACAGAGTTATTGCAACAATTTCTGCAAACAGCAATGGAGACGCCTCTCCCCAGAACTCTCCCCAAGTTGCCATTTGGGCTCGTAATGTGGATGTGTAAATGTCTTCAAGACAAAGATTTCATTTTACAAATGGGAACTCTGAGACCATGGGACGGGACTTGGATAGGGCCACAGGCCTGGCTGGTAACAGAGGTGGACAGGACCACAGGCTCCGACGTTGGGCGTGTCCCTCCACTGCGAGGCAGCGTCACCGGGGGCCCCAGAGCCCCTCGCTTTTTGCAGCATCTGTGGCGGCGTGGCCACCCTGGCACACGGTGTCTCACTGCCCGAGCGCCCCCAGGCCCTGACGACACCGCCGCCAGCTGGCTCGTCCCCGGCCTCCCTGTTCAAGCCCTTCTCTGTGCCACAGCCTCACCTGTTGTGAACTGGGTGGTCGTGGCCTCGCTCTCATTGGTCCCGCGGACGGCGCTGACCCACACCTGGTAGCGGGAGCCGGGCCGCAGGGCCTGGACCGAGTACTGGCTCAGCGGGGGCTGCAGCCGGAACGTGGTCTTCCCGCCTTCCCCGCCCACCAAGCCGTACTTCAAGAGGATGAAATCAACTTTGGCTCGAGGCGGGGTCCACTCCACGAAGGCCACGGTATCGGAGACGTCTCGCACCAGGATCTGTGTGGGCCCATCGATGACTGGATGAGAAGGACCAAACAGAAAACAGAGTTGGAGCAACGGGCATCTGGCACCGCGCTCTCCCTCCACCTTCCAGTAGCCTGGTCAGCCAGGGAGTGGACGGGCGTTAGCATCCCATTTCACAGATGGGGACATGGAGGCACAGCAAGAAGAGATCTCTTTTCGGAGGACACGGTTTGGCCACAGGGTGACTGGCCCCGGAACTCAGGTCTCCTGAACCTTGCTGTCACCAGGCTGTGGTTTTTCAGTCCTGGCGCTCCCAGTGTGGGCAGAGGGGGGGTCACTTACTGGCTCAGTGGGGCCAGCTGTTGCTTCTGTCCGCGGGTAAAGGAATGGAGAACTGAGACCTGAGCTTCTGGGCTGAGCCCCACCGCCTGGCTCTGAGCAAAGACCTTTGAATTATCAGCCTTATCTGAATGCTGGGACTTCTAGCTTAGTTGCCCCACAGGGCATCATGAGGGTCCAAAAGATATCCCTGCTCAGCCGTGCCAACAACTCAGTCAACCCAGCTGCCAGGACACTACCAACACCCAACAGACATTTGCATTTGCGGCATGAACTGTGCCTTCTGGGGGAACTTGCTCTTCTAAAAAAGAGGAGCTCAGTTTTGGAGCAGTCTCTATTTTCCCCCACCTGTTTTTGCAGATTCCCGAGCCAGAAGGGCACTGCAGTCACACCTAGTCCCTCTCAGTTACTCAGCCTATGGCCCTCATGAGCCCCGGCCACTGGCACCAAACAGCTGAGGGGACATTATGGTGGAATGGCGTGACCCCAGGAAACCTGGCTGGTTTCCTAGGGCGCCCACCGTTCGTGCTTCTCGCACCCACTTGGGATCCTGTTCATATAGCATTAGATGCTGGGGGTGGGGCAAGGTGAGAGAATGGAGACAAGAAATAGAGAAAGGACTTGGTGAGGAGAATGGAAAATGGTCTCCTCTACCCCTCGTGGTGTGCCGCGTGGCCAGCACGCCCCTCTCTGAATTACTTAGTTACTCACTGCCTTCTAAAAGAGTGGGCCCAGTTTCCATGTTTACATTTATTATGTGACTCTACCTTCCTGACTGGAGCTGATTCATATTAATACATTGCGTACCGCATAGAAATCTCTAAGACATACGCGAGGGTCGAATGACCAAAATACAATGTAACTGCAATGCTTTATGGGTTCATGCCATTATATAGTTTTTTGTAGCTTGACCTGCACAGTTTCCACCAATGAGATCGCTTCATTCGATGTGGACAAGACAGTGTGTTGACATCTGAAGTCCATAACAGATGGCTCGTGAAAAACGAGAAAACTCGTGAGCGGTCCTTAACAGATGGTGCGCGAAACACGAGAAAACCCATGAGCGGTACGTAATGTGTTAATATTCTTCAAGGATTTCTGAGTCAGAACCAGGGACTCTGGCTCCTGGTGAGCTGGCCTTGGACCACGAGAGTAGCCATGGCCCTTCTTTACCGTATTCACACATCAATGGAAAGTATCTGGTTGGGAGAAAGAGTGGCGTGGGGTGGGGACAAGAAGAGGACAGGGAGGGAAGGGGGTGGGAGCTGATGGCCAGGGGTCCCAGCCATGTGATGAGGGGGCTGAACTTCAGCTCCAGCCTTGACCTCTGGCCCATCGAGCATGAGGCCTGTAGAGTGGCGCCTTCACCAAAGCCCCGAAGGGCCGGGTTTACAGAGCTTCCGCACGCCCCTGTGCCGGCCGCACCCGGACTCCACAAGCACAGAGGCCCCTTTGACGGGGACCTCCTCCTCTGTGTCTCTTCATCTGGCTGATCTGTATTCTTTAATAATATCCTCTGTAGTAAACTGGTGATCTCGTGAGCAAGCAGGTTTCCCAAGTCCTGTGAGCTGCTCTAGCAAAGTAATGGACCCCAAAGAGGTGGGGGCGGGACCCTCCCACCTGTGCACACGGGAGCGCAGGTGACAACCTGGGCTTGCCGTTGGCATGTGAAGTGGAGGACAGTCCTATGGGACTGAGCCCCCAACCTGCGGGGCCGCGCTCCCTCTGGGAGGGTGCGTCCGAATCAAGGGGAACTGTGGGCACCCAGCTGCTGTCGCAGAGGCCCGCTTGGGGCGGGACTTCCCGTCCCCTCCCCCACTGGAACTGGGAACAGAGTTTTAGGAGCAACTAGAGAGAGAGAAGCAGAAATGAGTGATTTTTGTGGAGCCTTTAGATATAGAGAGTAATGCTATTCCTGACTTTCCATTTTTTGGTTCAAGTCTTTCGGGAGCCCAGATGCATTTCTGGCCCCGGGGTTCCCTGCGATGCTGTCCTTCCAGTAAATTCCCTCTTTTGCTTCAGCTAGAAAAGAAAAAGTTTTCTTCCCTGTTACCAGGGAAGAGTTTTGACTAGGACTGATTTTGTCATCAATCCGCCCTGGACCACCTCCTGCTCTGTCTCCAGAATGAAGTGTCTTTCTCAGCCGTCTCAGCCCGACCTTGAGCCTCTCCATTTTGCCCCGCTGGCCCCTTCCCAAGTCACCCCACCTCCTTTCTGGGTCTAGACCAGGCCTGTTCTCTATTAAGCAGCCTAGGATTTGGGGTCTAGCACCAGCCAAAATGAAAATAACCAGACCATTTTGGTGCCACCTGGCTTGGCGTTAAAATGAAGTTTTGTTTTTCCTATTTGGGGTAATCATGTGCTTGAACAGAACACATCCAGATGTTTTCAGCATGCTGTATTCAGTGGTTTTAGATAACTTGGGCCTTTTTAAATTGCATTAAATTTAATCATGACATGGGAAACCGGTCTCCTAGCTGCTGTGTAAGCGTAATGCCTGACAAGAGCAGGCACTCAGTAAACGGGCGCTGAAGGACTGGGTGACGCCCTGTACCCAGGAGCCTGGCCTGGAAGTTCCAGGGGGCGGGGGCGGGGGCGGGGGCAGGGGCAGCACGCTGGGGTGGGGGGAGGGAGCTGTCACGAAACTGAGCGACCTTGCAAGGCTTAGCCCTTCAACTCTTCGCAGCCCCAAACCCCAGTCTTAACGGATTGCCCGTTAGAGCGTGACTGTGTGGCCAGTGCTCCGGCAGCAGGCGGTCCTGTAATTTGCATTCCCAGAACGACCTGCCTGAAGGAGCCAGTCTGAGGACCTGATGGGGAGGCTGCACTTCGCAGGGGGCAGCTGGTGCAGGTCAGGCCTCAGCAGGAGGAAACAATTAAACAATCGTTTTCTAAACAGAGCAGGCGGGGTTGGGGTGCCAACCGTGTCTTCTGCGGCCGCTCTTGGATTCCATTTTTCCTTGGCCACTTAGTTGAGCGAGCCCATACCAGTCGGGAGGTGCCAGCTTGCTCGCAACTTGGGCCCTAAGTTCTAAACAAACACAAGTCCCACTCACAAAGTACACTGGAATAAATAGTCTTTTCCCCATTTTTTTCATGGCTCTGTACGTGATGCCAAAGTATCAACTGGGACTATTTTCTTAACTGGAAAAAAAAAATCCTCCCTAGCTTGATCACAAATTCCTAGATCTGGAACTTTGCAATTTCACCTTAAGAAACTTCCAAACCCTCCAAATCCTGCAAATTTTGTAAAACTGTGGTTTGAGTAGAAGACGGAGGCCAGGACGGGCTATCCTCTGTATGTGCTGCCGATAGTTTGGGAGGAAAACGTTCTGCAACTGTAATGCTCTTCTGCGCCCTGCGGGACCGCCCACTCCTTGCCGCCTTCCGTTTTCTCCTAACGCTTTCGTACTTCCCAGTCATGGGGTGCCCAGGGGCTCAGAGAGGAGAAGCCAGCTCGTTAGGAAAGATCGGCTCTTCAGGCTCCAGATGACCTGGGGAACTCCGGCCCCCAGGCACCTGGGAGACGCCCCCCCAAGCACGTTCAGCTTTTGTAGCTATGGGGTTTCTTCTCAAACATACTTGGATTAGAACACGGGTTTAAAAGCCTCTTTTTTGGGAGGGATCATACCCTTCTTAAAGCAAACTCTTGAGCCCTGTAGAAAATGTAAGGCAGGTGAGAGAGAAGCTGCCTTGTTGGAAGCGGGGATGAGCACCCCGGGGCGGGGGGGGGGGGGGGTGGTTAGAGGCCTGGTCACCACTTCCTCCTGGCCTCCAGGCACTGCTCGGAGCCCCAGGCGCTAATGGAACCTAATCCAATTCCACAATAGTTTTAAACCAATGTTTTCTAGACTGAGCATAAGCCTCAGCGCCTGATGCTGTTTAGACTGGATCCAGTGAGTAAAGTATGAGTCACTGACCCAACCTGTCTCATTACATAGCACTGTGGGTCCCTTTTCTGGCCAACTTGGCCTTTGTCCTGGACTCATGACTAGCTTTCTTCAGTGTCAATTTCTGTTTATGAAAAATAAAGCTGCACCAGTACTCACCGATCTCATTTACGAACAGGGAAAGTTGCTTAAGCTTCGAATCTCAGTTCTCCCAGCCATAAAATGAGGACCCAAAATGATACCAGATGCTATTTATACCTTATGCTGTGTCCTCTGAGTGTATGTGTGCACTCACTCCCATCAACACAGTGCTAATTACTTTCTGTGCTTTTTCTAACTTAATCCTCATGTCAGCTCCATGAAGGAGGTATTATTGTTCATCACTGTAAAGTGAATTAAGGTTTGGGAGGGGTTGGATGACTTTCTCCAAATATCACAGTACATTCCAAAGCTCACAATGCTAGGCACTGACGGATGAGACCCCCTGATGAGTAAGACTGGCAGGAACACAAAGGACATTGCAACAAAGAATACTCTCCCACAGAACACTCTCCCAGATTTCTGTGCTTGCAAGAACAAGCAAGCAGGAAGATGTTCAGCCTAGCATCTGGTAGAGCATCTCCATCTCCAGGTACCAAAATTATTCTCAACTCTGGGAGAAATCCTAGCACCCCCGTGTCTTGCTACCTCTCGGGCGAGTCTGCAGTCCTCCGTCCTGAGTGACCCCGTGGGCAGCTGCCGGAGAAGCGCTGGAGGCACTCACCAGTGGAGACGCTGGCCGAGGTGGGGGCGCTGCGGGCTTGTTCTTTCAGAGCCACCACGTTGACGATGTATTCCTCCCCGGGCTTTAGTCCTGTCTGATTGAAGGACGTGACGTCGCTGGGGAGCTGGGCAATCACCCCTCCCTCATTGTTCTAGCGGGTGGGGGGAAGAGAGAAGCAGAGTAAGCAAAAGAAAATCACTAGGAGAGACAGGTGTTCCGATGCTTGCAAACTGTGATTTAAAAATCGGGACTACTCCTCTCCCCTCCATGATGACAGCGAGTGGCTGGGGACAGGGATGGCTCCCAGCAGGCTCAGTGAGAAGGCCACCACTCTCAGAGGATTTGGTAGATGGAGAAAATCAATTTCCAAGAACGTTTCTTTGGCCCTTCCTGAGTCTATTGAGTTTGCTAATAAAAATCAGTCATCAGGTGATATAGGCTGGTCTTGCCAAAGATGACATGTTTGATGGTTACAGTTAACATCCATCAGATTTGGGGGCATTTATAATGCGGAGCTTGTCCTTGACTATTTAGAATAGAGGGGTGGGGGGAGGGGTGTGTGTGTGTGTGTGTGTGTGTGTGTGTAAACAGCTCTGTGCACACACACACAGCACTTGCTAAACTAAGACATTTCCTGTTTTGTTTCTTGGTTTTTTTTTAAATGAGCCAAAGCTATTATTTTATGTCTGGAGTTTCTCATGATGTTACTCTAGTTATAAATTTGTCAATGTCTTGTTTCCTCTTCTCCCAGATGAGTTAGGAGTCAGTGACTCAATCAACTACAGGTACAGAGAAGAGGAAAAGGCAGCATGGAACTAAAAATAATACACAGGTGAGAGGAAGAAGACAAACTGGTAGAAGGGAATATAAGAAAGATCGCCTGTGATGATGTTGGGTCCCAGGTTTTTATCTACCTACCTACCCGTCAACTAGTATACATTTTCTAGGTGTGTCCCTGAAAATGGTAAAGTAAAGAGGGCTGTTTTAGTGACGCTGCCCTTCTCCCCTATTTTTTGGCCTCTTTCATGCTACTTCACAGCCATACTCTTAGAAATCAGCGTGAAAAATGCCGCCCAGCGGCCTTGGCCTGCAGAACACAGTTATTCCGTGCAGCCGTGTATTTGAACTTGGCAGGCCTTAGCCAGGCCTTCTCAGTTTTCACATGTTGAATGTAAAACAGGCAACGCTGGCATTGTCTCCTCTGCACTGTCATAAACCCACTTGCCTGCCACACTTCACTGGCCATTTTAACACATTGGTTTGAATATTTGTATAGAATGGTGTTTAGATGTATTCAACTTGCAATGGCATGATTGCACACGAGAAGGGGGTACATCCTGGTATAGGGGACACAGCCTTGGACTAGGAAGTGGACACCAGGTTCCTGGAGCAAGCCTGCCACCGACTAGCTGTCTAAGTTCAAGTTCACAGAGCCTTGTCTCTATAAACTATACAGATTGGATGTAAAATGAAGGGTCTAATCTGTGAACTTGAAGGTCTTTTGCAGCTCCAACAGCCCATGCCTGTAAGAATGGTGAAATCACAGTCTTGTTAGCCAAAAATGTGTCATGTGTCATTAAATCTGATGAATGACTGGAGAAATGCTCTTTGATATTGAAAGATAAAGCCAGAGGGGAGAAGTATGAGCAGACGCTATGCCCCCATGAGTAACGTAGTTAGGAAGGACAGCAGTGGGGTTGGCGAGTCCTAGAAAACTAGAACTAGTCAGGGACCTCTGGCCACTTGGAAACGTTCATTTTTAGGATTAAGAAAATAAAACACTACTTTAAAGAATAGAAAGAAATCTTGGGATACTTTTAACTCAAAGACTAATCATGGAATTTGTTGAAGGAAAATTGTTCTCAACTAATAGGTTATAAAAGGCGTTCCTGTGGTTCGCCTCTAGCCTGTAGAGGCTGGGGCTGTGCTAGCTGACCTCTGGCGCCTGCCTCTGGGTGCCCCGGACGAAGCTGTGGGCTGACCACGTGGCTGCTTCAGATGGCCTTTCCTCATATCCTGAAGACAAGCCCCGGCTTTCTGAAGGTTTGCTAATCAGGCTCACTGATGATCCCACTCTGCAAAACCTTAGAGCCTCCTGAGCAGAGGGCCGGGCAGGTGGCTGCTTCCCAGGCTCAGGGTCATTCTTGCTGATTGTCCCCTCACCACACCTTACAGCCCAGTCACCCACAAAATGTCCCGTTGTGTCCTCAGTGGTAGAGAGAGATACTGGTTAGCACCTTCCTCACCGCTCCCAGCCCCATGGAGGCTATGAATGTGCCACAGAAGGCTGCTGGCTTAGCAGTCCAACAGGTGGAGTTACCTTCGGAATAAAGCTGATCTCCCACCCGTCGAAGGAGAAGGAGAAGGGCTCCCACTGCACCTCCACGGTGGTCTCTGTGATGGTCTTGAACTGTAGGCCTTGAGGAGTGGAGAGATCTGGAACACAGCAATGGGGGTGACCATGTCACGGCGAGCCTTCGGAGAGTGTCACTGGGGCTCGGGCTGGGGGTGCTCCCCCCATGCCATGGGTGTGGTGGGCTCTGCCGATCTTTCCACATGCACAGTGGTTCCCGGCGGGGCAGGGGGTGGGGGGTGGTGGTCCGGGCTCGGCCTGTTCCTTCGCAGCCTGGTGCCAAGTCTTGGTGGAATCCATGAGTAAAGTAACCCAATCTAATCAATACTTGTGTATGATTTCTATTCTATAATACATTAGTATTAAACTATGACTTCCTCTCCTTACTAAATCTTGGCATTTAACATAATGCCTTTTTCAGGGAACCTGAATGCTGTCTTTGGAGGCCCTAAGGATCCCTGAGAGGTGACAGAATGGCTAACGTCAGCGTTCCCAGTTCACACCCAGGAAACGGGAGGCACGGATTCGGCTAGAGGCGTGGGGCCTGCCCACTTCAGAATGAAGCCTGGGATGCTCACCTGGACCCTCTGGTGGACAGTGAGAGTATTTTGTTAGTTCAAACCACCACGGGTAGGAGGGCCTAAAATTTCAATTTCATGTCCACAAGCAAAGCCAAGCCATACACCAAGGACAGGAGCAGATCCTGGGGCTTTGCTCATATTTGACTAGCTCCTTCTTGTCTCCCATGGTCCCTTTACTATTTCTTCTCTCCCTCACTCACCTTTGCCTCCCTTGTTTGCTTCCTCTTCTACTCTCCCTCTTTCCTTACACACACATGCAAATGCGCACACGCACGCACACACGCACAGGCAGGGGCAGTGAGGGGGACGCGTGGCTGCCCTGAAACGCGCAGGCGTGGCTTTCCTCAGTCCTGCGGGGTGCCTGCTTCCACGGCAGCTTCGCCGCTCAGGGGAGGTTCCCGAGGGGGAGCGCACAGACCCTCATCCTTCCTGTGTGGGAGCCCTTGCGTGCTCCCGGCGGAAAGGCAGGGCTGCTTCTGAGCCCACCCGAAGGCACGTTGGTGAGTTGACATGATTTTGTCCTTGTCACCTGGGAGCGTGCCTGGGGGGATGCCCAGACTTGGCATAAGAAATGCCTCAGGAGACGGGGAACCTTGTCGCTGCGTGGGCACGAGGATCAGGGACAAGTTGCTTGGGAGTGGGGCCAGGCCGTTGCTGCGGTGACTCACCCCGGAGCAAGGTGGGGACAGCGGCAGATGGCAACCTGCCTCTCCGCAGCCATTGCAGGTATTTAAAACTAGTTCTCAGGCACCAGAGGAATCGAAGAAAAAAAGGTCAAATATAAACAGCGATAATTATAGGCATATTTAACTGAGTCAGCATTCACAGGAAGAGCCCAATGATACCAGGATATGTGTCATCTGAAAAGCATGGGACAAGATGACTTCTTAAATCCTGTCCCCTCTCCCTGCCTCTATTCTTGCATCCTTCAAAGCTCAGTTCCAGCCCTTGGGAGCTCCGTAAAAGCTCCAGGCCAACTCTTTCTCCAGGGACCTCCCTCTTTTCTGAACTCATGGTATTTGTCACCCAAATACCACCTTGCCATTTGAGACTGACATAAAATGGGCCCCCGCTGCTCATCTCATGTTTGGGGCTAAGTCTCGTTTTCCGACCCAGTGGCTTCTGGTTCCTGGTCTCTCCTCATTCTAGGTCTCCGCTCCTGCCACCACCTCTGTGATGTAATTAAAGTCCACGTTTGGTCGTTGCCGCAGGTTCCTGGTGTGCTGCTCCTAAGACCTGCGGACTCTCTGGGCTGACAGGAATCTTTTGTACGATTACGAGATAACTAGTCTGGGGTTCCTAGAAAGCCGGTCCCTAGAAAATCAGGGCATGATTAGAGGCTCGGAATCCCCTGCCCCACCTCCCAACCTCCATGCCGAAATCAGTCGCGCCTCCATAACCAACTCTCCGTAAGCAGCCCTGAACGGGGGTGGGGGGGCCAGGGAGCTTCCAGGCTGGCGCACACCCGGAGGCGCTGGGAGGGCAGCAAGCCCGGAGGGGGCAGGGAGCTCCACGACCCTCCCTGTCTGCCTTGCCCTGTGCGTGTCTTCTGGCTTCATCCCAAGTTGTACCCTTTATAATAACCTGGTCAGTAAAGTATTTTTCCGAGTTCCATGAGCTGTTCTAATGAATTAGTAAACCTATGGAGGGGTTATGGGAACCCCTTGAATTGATGACCAGCGGGTCAGAAGTACTGGTGCGAACCTGGACACGCGACTGGCCCCCGGAGCGGGGGCCGTCCTCGGAGCCGGGGGCCTGACCACGTGGACCTGATGCTCCGTCAGCTGAACTGACTTGTAGGTTGCCCAGCAGGTGCCTGAGGTTGGAATGGGGTTGGAAGAACTGATTTAAGAGTTCAGAGGTGTGTAAAGAAAAAAGTAACAGTGTCTTCTTAGCTCTTTCCTAGTCTACTTAAAATAGTCAATAGTTGGTATGCACTCTTTTAAAATTTGTGCTCAAATAAACCTACAAAATATAGATGATTATAGGAGATTTCCCTTGTTATCAATAAAAAAGAAAAATGTCCATTTCTTACAGAGGGTGGTTTACTTGCTTTCTCTGTTTCTGTCTTTCTCTTTCTTCTCCTCATTGAATTATTCTTAACCATGTTCTGTTATAATCAAAATGAGCTACCAAGCTATTTTGCCAAACGAAACACCATCAGGAAATTATGCCGCTTCTCCAAGAGAAGTGGGTATTGCCAGCTGTGGTTTTAAATAAGGTATTTTTTCTCTTTACAGATGCTATACACTTACCACCATATAGAACATGCTTATTACATGTCACATGTCAGGTCTCCTGGTTTTGGCTAACTAGAATCAGTCTGTATAATTCTCACCTTTCCTCCTCTTCAGACCCTGCCTTAGAACAAGTTAGAACTCAATAATTAAAGTACTTTGAGTCCTCTGGTTCTATAATTGATGGGAACTGCCCGAGTTTGGAAACTCTTAACTAGAAGTGTCTTTTTAATCACGAACCCTTTCCTAAGTGGGCCGTGTCAGAAGCCCGCCCCCTCCCGAGCAGTGACATTGCAGGCATCCCCGAAGAACTGAGAAAAGACGCGACGTACGCTCATGAATGCCCATGGTCTCATGTAGGAGAAGAGAAAGATGAAGCAGGAAGGGGAAATGGTACGTACGGGTGGCCACCTTGGCAGTGATGGGGAGGCTGAGGATGTTGCTAATGACAGCACAGACGCTGATGTTGTAGGTGAGACCTGGCTCCAGCTCGGTGATGGTGACCCCACGCCAACCTCCAGGCACCCGCTGCTGGAGCTGGGGGCCCCCCGGGGCCGTCGGCTGGTAAGAGATCACATATTCCGTCACTGCCATCGGCCCGTCCCATTCCAGCTCAATGGACCTGTCGCTGATACCAGCCACTCGCAAGTCCTCTGGAGGGGCAGCTACCGGGAGGCAATACACAGATAGCATGAGCTCAGAGGCCTGCCTTCCCCATCCTCGACTCATCTTTCTGCCTCACACCTCGCCCCATGTGCCCCATCTGGGTGTCCTGCTCAGCTCGATGGCGGGGCTGGTCCCTAACGCCCTTTGGGGGCAGCTTCTTGTCTTTCTGTGCTTGGTTCTCCCATGTCCATGGGATGCTGAGTCAGTGGTCTGCTGGCTGTGGCTCCTACCGACTCGTGAAGGCTGACTGTCAAATTCCCGGGAACCTTGCGAGGCAGTTGCTCGACGCAGCCATTGTGACAGACTGCCGTCGTTTGCCGCGGACGATGCACACCCCACGGTTTTGGCCCAAACTTTCAGGGGTGGGAAAAATCTTTCGTTTTAATTTTTTAATTCAATTATTTATTTATATTTAGATACTTGTTTTTTGTATTATAAAGGAATTGTAGCATTTATTTTTGAACATACGGATATCCTTATTGTTTTCTAGAGTTTCAGTTTTAATGCATAAGCAAAAATAAAAATTAAAAACATTTATATAGATACAGAATTAGTACTACCCACGTTTAATGCGTATCCTTATTTTTTGCCTAAAAAATTTGGGCAAAAAGTGTGCATTATACACAGCTACATATGGGTACATATAAACTACATTATATTAAAAACAAAATAAATATTCAAAACTCATCACTTTCATATTATTTCATTACATTTTACTATTTCCCATGACCTTGCAGCCGTCTACACGTGCTACGTCTCTGGTGGAAATGCCATCTAATTGTGTCCGACCACACAGGGCAACTGCCAACTCCACGTGCAGGGACCTCATGTGGGTGGTTTGACATGGGCCACAGAGGGAGTATCTGTACCATGGAAACTGGCAAATGCTACAAAGCAAGGCTGTTTCATTTTTGCTTTCAGAGAGCTAGTTATTAGATACTTAGCAGCAAACCAGTGGCCAGAATTTTTGGTAGTTTAATAACTTGTCACCAGATGACCCTGGAAGATAGTATTTGATTTTGCAAGTGGAAATAAAGGCTTATCTGGCAAAATATGGGAGGCCAAAACAGGAAGTCCTGGATACCATGGACTACGAGAAGTCATTAGATAAAGCCTTATTGTATGATTTTCCCTGCTAAACAGAGGCTTCAAGTGTTGAAAGAAGTGTAACTTGTATTAAACCAGTTTTGATTAGCCTTGATCTTGGGGATGATGATAAAGAAGGATTCTTGATGTCATTGCTTTTCTCTCTTGTTCAAATGCTATTCAAAGCATCACCAAAGATTAAACCTCACCGAAATGGTCTTTCATGTATGGTTCTCTGGGGGAGTGAAGATTCAACCAGGAGTGTGGTATTAAATAATTGAACCTTTCAGGCCAATTAGGAGGGTAACTCCAGTGTGCCTGTAATTGGATTGGCCCATAAATGAAATCAGAGATTGGGCCAATATTTAAATAGTCCTAATTAACTTATACATTTATATGCAGGGGAGGCTTCAGCTAGTTGAAGAGATGCCACTGGTTTTGAATTTCTCCTCTGAGAATTTTCACTTTTAATTTTTACAAGTGCGTAGGACACAGCCAGTTGCTGGTCACAGGACCCGCGCTCAGAGGGTGTCGGCCCCTGGTGGCGGCCACACGTGCACCCTCAGGTCCTTGGCAGCGGCGGCCATGACGGGCCTAGACTCTCAGGATGGAACTCAGGGCCACATGTTTGCAATACTGAGCATCTGCTTTGATGCTTTGCCCCAAACTATTCCTGGTGTAAAACAGTCTAGAAAGCAGAGCTTGTGAAGGTGGCAAATGCTGACCAAAACTAAACATTAAAAATTTACTGTTTAAATTTATAAAGCTAAATAAGTGTAAATGAAATTTAAATAACTGAACTTTTGAGTGATAATTTATAAGCTTCCCTCATTTCTAATTCTGGCATTATTAAAGTTGGAACTGCACCGAGAACACGCTGTCTAGTTCACACAGAGTAACTTTGGGGCCCAGGGGCCAAGCGGTTGATCCGTAGCACCTGTAAGTAGTTCTCACAGTTATGGACACATGTGTTAGGCACCCGGCAGCATGCTAAACACTTGCACGCAGATTATCTCATTTCACCCATCACCAACACTGTGGGATAGGTATCATCACTCCCCTGATTTTATGGATGAGCATCAAAACTGTCTGCAAACAGAGGTGAGCGTTTGAACCGGGCTGGATGGGCCTACCCGGGGTGTCCAACCTGCGGCTGCGGGCCGCAGGCAGCTCGGGATGGCTGTGAATGCAGCCCAACGCAAACCTGCCGATACACTTGAAACACTGCAAGATTTGTTTTGTGATTATGTGTTGCAATGTATTTAGCGTGTGGCCCAAAGGCCACTTCTTTTCTTCCAGTGTCGCCCCAAAACACGGTAAGTTTAGACACCCCTGGAGAACCTCTCAGCCAGTAAACACCCCCCTTTACATTTGCACAACATTTTACAGCCTCTGAAACATGTTCTGATGCAGCATTCTAACTAGAATTTAAAAAAAAAATAAAATCCTTTCATAGCTGTTCTGTGTAGCTGATCAGGTAGCTGTTTGGAGCCTGACTTTACAGATGGGGAAACTGAGAGCTGGGTTCAGGGACTTGCCCAGAGCCAGGGGCTGGGTCCTAGGAGACCTGACCCTCAAATCCAGGTCGCCCGCACCCAGTGTTAGTTCCCCTCCAGTCCCTCGATGCGCCAGGCGTCGCCTCCCACTCGCGCGGCCTTCCAGAGGAAACCGGGCGAGAGCGCAACCCAGGCTGCCCTTCCGGAGGGGAGTTCCAGACACGGGCGCGGCGCAGAGGTAAGAAACTGCTTTTAAAAAAGCTCCCCTAGCGCTTGTCTCCTGTGATTCAGCACATCGATTGCGGGCTTCCTAGGGGAGACCTCTCCCGCCACAGTGACAGAAATGGCCACACCAAATTTCAAGGCACCAACAACTCTTGGGGCACCTGGGACAAGTTAGTATTCCCTCCTGGTTCCTCCTTCCAGAAAATAATGCCAACAGAGCATGATCTAAGATGAGCATTTTGGGATTTTAAAGTACAAATGTGATGCAGATGTATTTTTTTAAATCTTTGACAACTTCCCCTGGCAGACCTTTATCGTGAGACCTGAGGCCAGCGGCACCGGCCTCCACGTCTGACGAGAAAGCGGCGCTGGTGCCGTTCCGGCAAAGGACCGCGGGGAGCAGTGGCTGGAGGAAGAGGCCGTCCCCGGTGCCCTGTAACTCAGCAGGGGCTGTGTACCTGGGTGCCAGTAACTCATGTGGAACAAACTGATATTGAACCAGAAAGCAAACTGTAAAGGAGCCGTATGCCTCGATGCTCTCAACTTAGGGGGGTGTGCAAAGTAGTCTGAGGTTCCCACTCAAACGTGGGGGAAGAGCGTGCAGTTTAAAAGGAGTAAACTGTAGCTTGAGGAGCAAAGGTGCCACACTGGCTCCATTCTGGATTTGCGTCAATTTCACACCAAGGTGGCAAGAGGGCGGAATTACTTCCGTGAAGTGTCTTGCTCCAAGGAGCCGGGGACTTCAGGTGCTGAAGGTTGCGCTGGTGGCAGCGCCGGCAGAGGCAGAGTCTGTCGCTGACGCCTCCCTGCGGGTCTGACCGAAGTCCAGGGGATGGGGACCCTGCTCTGTTGTTGTTTCATCCTGTTGGCTCACTGGGAGTCTTGGCCAGCGCTCGGACCAGCTCCCGCGTGGACCAGCTTCACAGAGGGCAGGCGTGGACAATCGGTTCAATGTGCTTGTCTTCCCACCTCCAACGTCTAACTCTTCACCATTTGACACAGCGTGGCTTTTATATCAAAAGATGACTTCTTTGTGTATGTGGTTTTTCAAAATTTTTAAATTTTACTTTTTTTTTGCTTTTCAAAAATTTTTTAAAATTCCGCTCTACCTAGCATCCCGGAGGGATTAAAGAGTGCGAGAAGGTGGTGGGCAACCAGGGTTCTCTTTCCTGCTCTACGGCTAATTAGCTGTCCGGCTCTGGAAGGATCTTTGTCTCTCTGGACGGCTGCTTTTGGAATCTGTGAAATGTGACATCCAGGGCCGCTTCTTTCTAAGGCCTGTTTTAGGAGCTTCTATCCACGAATTTTCCTTCACGCCGCCAGAGAAAAGGGGCAAAAAGGCCAAGATGTCGTCCCACGGCCCCAGCACGAGTGAAGGCCAAGGCCAGGAGCCCCATAGGGCAGTCTCGTCAACACCGAGTCGCGCGCAGCCCCCTGCAGCCCCCAGGACCGCAGGATGAAAGCCACACAGTGGGCGGCTATTTCCCATGCCCTTGCCAAGAGGAAGGAGTGGCCCAAGAGGAAGTCTATCTTGAGGCTCCCCATGGTTTCCCCCTCCTCGCTCCCTGCCGGCGAGGGCAGCAGGGACACTGGAGTGTGTGCACCTGGCCAGGGATGCCCAACAGAGGACACATAGCCCCTCTCCCACAGCCTCTTCACAAAGATCAAGCCGAAGGGCCCTCCGGATAGCGACTCAAATGCTCGCTGGCAGGGACCCGGGGCATTCGGCTTAAAAGGCTGGTGCGTGAGCAATGCATTCCACAGTGTGTGGTGCTCCAGGGTTGCTATGGAAACAGAGGGAGATGATGTAACTGTCCTTCCTCACGTGCTTTGGGAACCTGTCATTCATCTGGACCTCCAGAAGGGTCCCTCAAACAGCACAGAGGGAGCCTCTTGGAGGTAACGTGTGCTCACAGTTTGGACTCAACCCAGTTCCGCACCAGCTACGCTGACAGCTGCTGAGTCTCCCCGAATGGTCAGGGGGTTTGCCTCCAGCTCGGTTTGGACCCTCGATCAGATTTAAGATTTTGTCTGCAAAGGGACCCGTCCCTGTAGAAAAGCAGGGTCAAGATCGTGAGGGGTAGGCACAGCCAACCGAGGGCAGCTCTGCCCTGAAGCATGTGGGCGACAGAACAGCCATACACAGCAGTGGCCCCAACGGACCCGAGCATCCTCAGGTGCCTGGGCCCGTGGGTGGGAATCAGCGCCCCTCCCCCCATGTCCCCGGCAATGACCTAGTGGTTTCAGATTCAGAAACACAGAGGCTTAACTTTTGTTGAATTTTCTTTCAGAAGAGTTGGTGTAACACCTAAGTATACTTTTATAAAGATATTTCAATTCAGAAAACAAAATTAGGAGGCTTAATAAGATCATCGAATATGAGAAAAAATGAAGAAACATGGAAATATGTTTTTTCCTATGCAGTGCATTTTACTTGTTTACTTGTTTGTTTTCCCCATTGCTGTTGTTATTGCCATGGATCTTCTGAATTAGATCTTCATTTTAGGGTACCCCCTGTGTATCGGTGCCTATGGGGTAGACCACACATGGGGTTGGTTCCAGTCTGCTACATGTCACCTGAACAAAGTGAGTCCCAGCCTTGTGATATTCTGTACCAATCGTTAGAATGCCAGTTGTTGCTTGAAGAGCTTAATACTTTATTCCTGTTTGCAT
Source organism: Pteronotus mesoamericanus (assembly GCF_021234165.1). Taxonomy (NCBI): domain Eukaryota; kingdom Metazoa; phylum Chordata; class Mammalia; order Chiroptera; family Mormoopidae; genus Pteronotus; species Pteronotus mesoamericanus. Next base: position 10,055,345 of record NW_026555302.1, on the reverse strand, counting down.
TTACTTCCTCACCTACACACATACTTTTTTTCCCCTGGGGATGCTAGGCCGTTTCATAAATTCACAACACCTGGTAATATGTAAGCTCCCAAACCACCAGCCCGCCTGGTGAGCCTGGTTATCGCAGACTTGCCACCATCTGACACAGCAGCATTCAGAAGGCCTTGTCCTGGGACATAGCAAGAGGCAAGGCAGGTACTGTACTTTGCCACGTATAATACGCACGTTTTTGCCCTAATTTTTGAGGGGAAAATAAGGTTGCGTATTATACATGGTAGCACCTAAAATATCTTGTATCTGTTCCTGTGTTTTGTAATTGTTACATAAAATTTCTTGTGCTATAATATGTTAAAAAATAAATGCTAAAATACCTTTATAAAACAAAAAAAACAAGTATCTAATATAAATAAATAAACTGAATTAAAAAATTGAAAGATTTTTTTTCCCCTGAAAGTTTGGGCCAAAAATGCGGGTGCATGATATACGCAGGAGCACATGCTACAGGCGGAACACGGCACTCCGGAGCAGGGGGAGGGGGCCCGCGGACGCCCTCGGAGTTGGAGTGGCCTTGCCCGGGTGGTCCCACGGCCTGCCTCTCCACGCTCCTCCACCGCAAGGACAGGGGACCGGCGTCACATTACCATTGCCCTTCTTCGGTCTCAGGGGAAGGACCCAGCTCTCCGCGTGAACCTGGCCTTCTCGGATTCCCTCCCTCTCCCCCGCTCGGTCTGCCCCGTCAGCTGCGACTGGCGACTGGCCCGAAGAAGCCAGCTCTCTTGGAAGTGAGCGCAACCCAAGGGGGAATTAGTTTTGCCTAGAACCCACCGTCCCTTCCATGTCTCTTCCCCTCCCCAGCGAGTTCGCTGGGCCACCCCGCCAACGCCCCAGGAGTCCCCGCCTACCTGCTGAGCAGTCCGGGCCCTCGTAGCCCTCTTCACACAGGCAGAGCCCCTCCTGGCACTGTCCTCGCCCGCTGCAGGCGCTCGGGCACCGCCGCTGGCTGCAGTCCTCCCCGGCGTAGCCCTCCTGGCACAAGCAGGTCCCGTTGGCACATGCCCCCTTCCCCGAGCAGTCCCCGGGGCACCTCAGCTCGCTGCAGTCCTCGCCTGCGTAGGGCTCTTCGCAGACACACTCGCCGTCCACGCAGAGCCCCCGGGAGCTGCAGTCCGTGGGGCACCGGAGCTCGGAGCAGTCGTCGCCGCTGTACTCGCTGTCGCAGATGCACTGGCCGTCCACACACACCCCCCGGCTGGAGCAGCCCAGCGGGCACTGGGGCTCTGAGCAGTTCTTGCCGAACCAGCCTTCGTGGCAGATGCAGCCACAGGACTCGAAGCTGAAGTTGCCGTGGCCACTGCACTGAGGGACATAGTCCAGTTGCCCTGCAACGGTCAAGGAGAAGGTCAACGGGCAGCAGCGGCACCCCCTGGAAATGGTGCGTGGGGAGGGGTGGGCGGAGACCTCTTCTCACGCTCTGATCAGGCTTGGGTTGCTGAGAGTTAATCTCAACCTATATAATCGATTTCATCGTTATTTTCTCCCAATATGAGCTGTCGGTGCCGAGCACAGCGCTGGGGGCGAGGATGAGCGAGCCCAGGGCCCTCGCATGTATGTGGGGAGCTCACCTACAGTGTGTCTCGGCTTGTATTCCTGAGGAGGAGGCAGCCTTAGACAGGGACTCAGAAAAGTGACTTATTAGAAAGTTCCCCCTGGGAAAAACTGGTTGGGGAAAGGGGGAGTTGGGGGAGGGAAGGAGCCCGAGCCAGGTCCATGGTCAGGCAAAGTCCCAGGGCGGTAACCTGGGTTCAGGCTTGCAGAACATTCTGGTCCCGGGCAGGTCACACCTCACCGAGGGCCAAGGGCTGTCCCTGGGGGCTGCGAATGCTCTGGCTCTTCCAGTCTCTCCCTGGGCAGGCCGAGGAGGGTCCCACAGCCCGAGGACAGCCCCTGACAAAGGCGCCCAGGTGCTGGGGGGACGGAAGGGCACCCGAGGGCATGCAGGCTGAGCACTGCGCCCGCGATGCAGGGCAAGGTCGCGGGCACTGCAGACCCGCCCTGCTCCCTGCCTGTCCTGCCGTCCGACTGCTCATTCATGACACCTCAGGCTCCCCACAACCTCAGTCTCACTGAGCCGCTATTTGCTGTGATCTTTTTAGGATTCTGTGCATATCTCTACCCTAGCCCTCACCGCGCTGTGACTACAGCAGCTAATTTATCCGGCTAACATGAATCAAACAAACTTATTAAACAAACACAAACCCAGCACCTGCTTGACATCCTTCTCTGCACTGGCCTTGGGGATATGAAGTGCAGTAAGTTACATCCTGTTTAATTCTGTCACTTCAATCAGCCCCCACGCCCTGAAAGGATACAACACCGACACTGCCGAATACAGCTCCTGCCGGAGCTTTCTCCATGTCCGCCGGGGAGCCTGCTGGGAGGCTGGGTAAAAGCCACTCACAGAACTGCCCTGCTTCCCGGGCAGCAAGGAGCCCTTATCCACGGGCACCTGTGACTTCCCCGAACTCCGGGCTCCATAGAAAAACCAACCCGACAGCTCACCGAGTGGAGGCTGAACCACCGGACTTCCTTCCCTTCCGCAGGCTGTTTCCAGCTTTGGTTGGGAAGACGACAGGAGGTGAGAAAACCCACGATGCACATCACTACTCAGAGACCCCCTCTCGTCTGCGTGTGTCTCAGGATAAACGTGTCTGATAGTCCACTGGACACGCGGGCCGTGCCGGCCGCCACCTGTCCTCGTCCCTGTGAGAGCCTGGGGACCTTAAAAGGAAAAGCTTGAACCCGAGATGGTAAGATTCCTCTTCCTGTTAAGGAATGAATGGTCTGACTCTACGGCACCTTCTGGGTGACAGAAGATGTGCGGCCAAGGGGACAGACACAACTCCTGCTCACCGGAGGTCAGCTGACCATAGCTGGTGCTTGTGCATGGCTCACTGGACGCCGGGCTTTCATCCGAGTGGATCCTTTTATGTTCAGTGACTCCTGGCCATTCCTGTCTCTCACCATTTGTTGGCAAGGAAAGAAAAGCAGGGGTCATGGAACCTGCTCCAGTATTAAGCTATAAATAGCAGTCAGGATTTGAACTCGGGAGGCCTGGCTCTGAAGATGTAATGACTCCTATCAAAGAGGCATAGACAGTAGCTTATAAAAATTACTCGTCAGGGGGTGGGAGAGTGTGGGAGGGGGTGGGAGGGGGTGGGAGAGGCTGGAGGGACCTCTCCCGGGCATTCGGGGGGTGGCGGAATAAGCTCTGTGAAAGTGTGTGCATGTGTGAGCGGGTGTGTGCACGCGTGCGTGCTGGTGGGAGGGGGGCCAGAACTTCCATCTTGCTGGGGACCATGGGGACGGGTCCTTGGAGACCTGGATGACTATCATTTACTCAGATGGGAGAAAAGCTGCGACTGAGTGAACACACCTGCCTCCTCTAGTCCCTCAGATTAACATGGGGAAAGATCAGTTCAACAGCCTGTAAAAACCCACGGTGAATGAAGACAGACGTCAAATTCCCTGCCCACACCGAAGCTGCTGTGCGGACCCGGTATACCGCTGCCTGACGCATCCCCCCAACACCAGGTTAATGTATTTCACACGGGCTAAGCAGGCGGCGCTGAATCTCCAGGAAGGACTGCGTTCCATCTTAGTTAGAGGCGGTCTAACAGAGCTACAGACCGGGGCGCCTGTCCCCTCTGTGTGAACAGGGGACGGTTGGTTCCCCTCTCCTTTCCCGCCCGAGGCCCCCGCAGGTCCCCGGCCCTACCTGTGGCGGCACCTTCTTGGCAGCAGCTGCCGCACTGGTCCCGGAGCTCCGACACCTCCCGCTCCAGCATCTCGATGCGGCTCAGCAGCTCCTGCAGCACCTGGGCCGAGCCGGCGCACGGGCAGGTCTTTTTGGGGAGTTTGATCTTGTGGGTGAAGGTGACCTGGGTCTCCTGGTCGGAGGTCTGGCCCAGGTACTCGGCTGGTGCCTCGTCTTCCGCACTCACCTCCCTCTCGGCCGAGGCCTCCAGCCCCGAGGCGCACAGGCTGTCCAGGGGCACGTTGATGTTGTACACGTGGTTGAAGACCACGGGCGGCTCTTTGTCGGAGGCGTTGTAGGTGGCCATGCCTCCCTCTTCCTCCACCGCCTGTCTCTGCACCCTTTCTGTGGGCACCTCCAGCTGACACTCTGAGGGCTTGAGCATGGAGCCCAGAAGGATCAGGTTGACGCCAAGGAGCACGTTCTTCAGGACCACCGTTTCCCCGTCTGCCCCCATCCTCTCTGCAGAGCCCTGGGGTCAACGCCGGCCCGCAGCACACAGCATGGAGCTGTCGGGATCTGCAAGAGAAAAGGTTGAGATGGTCTCTGAACCTGCGCCTGCTGCCACGCTGGGTGCGTCCTGCCAAGCCACCGAGCAGGCCGTGGAAGACTTTCAAGGGGGAGGTGGGGAAAGGACAGGAGCTACCAGGTCCTAAAGGCCCAGAGCCTTATCCCCAAGAGGGATGGGTCCCTGACACACACACTGCTCCTGCTGAAGAACATTCTGATTTCTCAAAGGCTTATTGGGATGTATGTGTCTGGCCTCTTGGTGGTGAGTGGGCCCAGCAAAAGAGAACCTGAGAGGCCAGGGGCCCCGGGACTCTGTGGGGAGGACATTTCTCCATAAAAACCTCAGAGCTCCCTTCCGCTTCCGGTGAGAACTGGGGTGCAGCCAACACGGAGCCCCCGGTGGGCACACCCGCACAGCTCCCCAGACAGTCATGAAGGGGCCCCACCAGCCACTTTGGAATAACTCGTTAACTGCTCCGAGCTCACCTCTTCAATACAAATTGACTTTGGAGTAACCAACCAGGCAGATAATATAGTTCCAGGTAATTGTGGTTGTTAATAACCCTTGGGCACATTTGTGATGATCTGGGACTGTGTGAGCTGAACTTTCTTTTAATCTTCTCATTAGTATAGTCTCAGTGCTTTGTGATCACAGGGGTCCTTTCTTCTGAAGTCCTGTTTAAATTGCTCAAATAATAAATTAGCCCCTCTGCTGGTTACCTCGTCACAGAGAACTGCAGAGAACAATGCATTTACTGTAATGCAAATCCACTGTACAGAAATTATATTTCTTTTTTATTTCCCACATAAAAGAGAAAAGAGGCTTACAAACTTTGGTTCTAAAGGTGGTGTAAAAGCTACTGAGAAGATGAAGGACTAGGAAAGGATGAAGTGAGAGCAACTATGAGTCCAAGAACAAGACAATAAATGGAATTAATGTGTACTGAATGTGTACTGGGTACAGACTGCACTGTGCCCTCGTGTGTGACCTTAACTGACTCTCAGAACAACCCTACGATGGACGTTATGATCATTCCTGTCTTTTGGCAGCAGAGGAAATTCTGCCTAGAGAGATCAAGGTTTGAGTGCAAAGGTTAAGAGCCAGACTCTGGAGTCAGACTGCCTGGGTTCAAACCAAGCTCCTTTGCTTTGCTTTCTAGCTGTGAGTAGATCATTTAACCTCCCTGGGCCTCAGTTTCTCCATCTATAAGGTGGGGATAATACCTTATGGAATTGTAGCGATTACTGAGTTGGTACCGGTGTAATAGTTCGAACCTGACATTCAGTAAAACAAATAAGTACGGTTTGCAGACAAGTAGAGTAACTGTTCTGGTTCTTGTCCTGTCCAGATCAGATACAGCCTCGAAACCACTGTCAGGACTTAACATTTCACTGTGGATATATGGCCACTGCTCACAGATACATCCACAGACCAAATATTTATCATGGCCTAGTCCCTGTCCTTGAGAAACTATCAGTCTCATGGGGGAGCTGGCAACACAAATTAATATAATGGCAATGCCGTGTGATCATTACCATGACCAACAAGAACACAAAACGTCCCGGGAGGGCTGGAGTGACATAAACTGCTGCACCGGGAACAACAGGGACATCGACTCGGAGGGCTGGGCTGACCATCAGTGCCACTGGTCTGGTGTGACTGGCCTGGCTTCCTGACACGTGTTGGGACTATACCGTGCAGGACAAGATACCATCCATCACAGATACCAACAGCTGACTGGGCATTTACCAGACACCAAGAAAAGTGTTTTCCTTAAATTATTTCATTTGTTCCTGGCAACATCCACATAAAAGAGGGAGGAGTGATATTTAGGAGTCAAGATATTTAGTAACTGGTGTGGCTTAGGCAACAACAAATCAGATGAGGCATCAACCAATCAGACCAGCTGTAAACAACCTAAGCAACCAGCAGGGCTCCACGGTGATTTCACTGTGATGGTAGGTTCCCTTCTAATTTCCTTTGTTTGAGATGAGGACAGTGAGCTTCTGGAAAGGCCAAGAAATTTAACCAACACTGGACAGCTGAGCACAGGAGCCAAGACTGAGCCCAGTGTAGTTAACCATGGTCTGTACTCTTAAAATTTTTTTTTTTTTTTTTTTTTTTGCAAAATTGATTTTAGAGAGAGGGGAAGGGAGGGAGAAAGAATGGGAGAGAAACATGGACGTAAGACATAAAGATCAACTGGTTGACTTCCACATGCCCCAACTAGGGACTGAATCCACAACCCAGGCTTGTGCCCTGACCAGGAATCCAACCTGCAACCTTAACGTTTGTGGACGACACTCCAACCCACTGAGCCACACCAGTCAGGGCGGTCTGTACTCTTGACTGCGGTTTCTCCGCCACCTTTAATTACTGGCCACACACCATCCTCATGAAAAAGACTTATAAATCAACCCTCTTACAAATCAACATGTTCCTCTCCCGGGATCAGATCTAGGGCTTCCTGACAGTGATGGCTTTTAGCGGAATGTTTTCTCTACCAATCCTGTCTACCACCTGGGGAACTGCTTCAGTCTCTCCGCCTGGAGGCAAGGCGGGTCTGACGGTGCCCAGCCTCCACTGTGTCGGGGAAGCCAGAGCAATTCTAAACCAGACAAACCATGAGCCTGGAGGGGGCCGGAGACGCGTCTGAAACTCACCCCTCCCCACCGAGCCAGCAGTTGTAGGAAACCAGGGCTGGCGGCAGCAACCTCTGGCTTTACTCACTTCTCTGAGCTCCCCGTGATGTGTCCCCACCAGGCCCCGTCACCAGCCACTGTTAATCACACCACAGGCCTTCCTGCTTCTCTCTTGTGTCTGGACATTTGGTTTAGGTGATTTTCTGTGCAGACAGCGAGAGAGAAGGTAGGATGAACAGCGTGAGGGGCTTCATTTTTCTCACTCCTTCCGAAGCCTGCTGAAGGCGAAATAGAACTAACGTTTATTAATGCCTACTTAATAAACTTGCCTTCGGTTCTGCTAAGCTCATGTCACTTAGTAATTATTTCAAAGTGGCTTTTCTTTCTCGTGTCCCTGAAAGCTTCCCTTTCTGGCTCCGTCTTCTACCTCTCCCTCCTATTCCTCCATGTTGCTAAGAACGCTGGCCGTCCCACGGGCGTCTTCCTGCGGCACTTCCCAGCAATGCTGTGGGCAGGCTTTCGCGGCCTCCCCTGAGGAAGGCCTGGTCTAACCCCATGGCATACCCACCATGGGGTGCTGCATTAAAGCACCTGGCTTTAGTTGGGGGGGGGGTGGTGTCTGCATCTCTATGCTAAATGCAGAATCTGTCACTGAAAGCAACTTAGGCGGCTGGAGGGGACCAGCAGAACCGCCTCCCCTCCCTCCACTGCCTTCCTCTCTGGAAGCATCTCCCAACTAGTAAGACTCCAGGACAAAAAGCCGATGGGCCAGCGGAGAGGAAGTGGTGACAAGAGAAGGGAAAGGGGGGCCCGTCAGAGAAGATGGAGGGGAAAGCGGCAGAGCGCCCGGCTGGCGAGGGGAACAGGCGAGAGTTCCTTAGGTGGAGTGAGAAAATATAAACCCAAGGGGCAGATAACATACCCAGGGTCCAATGATACGCTAACAGTGGCGAGCAAGACAGATCGCTATTGACACCAGAAATGAGAGTGCAAGGGAGTCGCAGTAATTCGATAGATTGATACTCAAGAAACCCGCACAGTGCCATCGATTCATTTCCTGCAGTCCAGCTTCCTTATCGATATGATTATCGTGGCTGCGCCGAGGGGTCTCCGGGGAGTTGGTAAGAGGCAGGAGGATGGCAGGGCGGTCCTGCGGGCCAGGGTGGTGCGCTGTCACTGAGGGTGCACCCCTCTCCAGGAAGTCTCCCCAGCCCGGCTGAAGCTCCCGCCCCAGCTGCTGTCGTCTGTGCCCGGCCTTCCTTTCCCTTGCCCCCATCCCCCTGTGCTCCCCTGGCTTTACCTCCTTGCATTGAAGATGTTGCTACCGTTATAGAAAAACACCGGCAGGCCCTCACCTTTGCACAGGCTGGAGGAGAAGGGAGAGGAGAGCTGGTCTCCAGAAGGCAGGCGTGGGGGGCGGGGAGGGGACGAAGAGGAAGAAGAAAGCCAGCGTTCACTCATGTCGAAGCCATGTCTATTTTTTCTCCTAGCGTCGGGGAGGGGATGGAAGAGACAAACATGGGCAGGGGGACCTCAGGGAAGAAAGAAGAGAAAAAAGTGTCTGTGCAGGTTGTCGGGCAGGCTGGGAGAGGCCATCTCTGGGGGGAGGCAGGGGGCAGCGTTCTGGATTTCTAGCCTCTGCCAACACGAGTCCCCGCGCTGTCCCTAGGGGTGATTTATAGACCAGGGCTATATCTGTGAAAAAAAAAATGACTTTTTTTTTTTAGTTAGAAATAGTTTAAAAATAGTTCTCCTCCCCGCCATTGGGATGCTCTGTCACTCGGAGAGAGAGTCATTATGAAAGACGAGGTTGTAATGCGATTACAGCGGCCCCATTGTGTCAGCGGAGGCGGCCCGGCTGCTGGCAGGACGCAGGCCGCTCTCTCCTTCAGCGCCTGGCCACACGGGGCCTGTCACGTCGCCGGACAGGACCCGAGGGCAGAGCTCTCCCTGCAGACGGGGCTGTCAGCAGGCCCGCAGCCGGTGGGGGGCGGCCGCCCGACGCTCTGGAACCGCGTTCCCTGCCGTCGCCCCGTTGGGATCAGCAGAGAGGGCCCTGGTGCGGAACCGGGTGGGCCGCCCAGGACCCCTGCGGCACTGTGCCGGTGCGGCCTGGAGAGACCGCAGTGGCCGGGCTCTGGCTTCTCTGGCAGGATCTGGGAGCACCCTGACTGGCCTGACCTCCCGGACAGCCCCTTGGATGCTGACCGAGGGGGGACACCAAGGGAGTGATAAAGTCCTGCGACTGGACGTGGATGTGAGGTCATCCGGGCTAGAACTCCCGCTTTACAAAACAACTGGCAAAGCAGGGCGGCTTTTACTGTTTGGGGGGCCGGGACCATTTCCTGTGGGGGGCTGAGGCCGGCAGTCTACTCCTACGTTGCCCCCCTGATTTTTGGTCAGCAGAGATCCCATTTAGGAGAGAATTTACCCACTTTTTATCGATGCCAGAGAATTCTTATCCTCTGTAGAGCGTTTGAGTAGATATAATTAAAAATCTATACTCCATTTAATCCTGAGACCTGTCGGTGGGATCGCTCCCATTTCACGGATGAGGCTCAAGGTGTGGGAACGACTCGCCCAGGCACACACAGCGAGTGAGAGGCAAGCTGCGCCCCGAGTCGCGCGCATCCCGGACTCTCAGTTCTGTCGCGGATGCCTCAGCCTCCCTCCCGCAGCGGTTCCCGGTTTCCGTCCTTAGCAAGGAGGTGGGATATAAATAATGAATTCCTAATTAGTCTCCAGCATTTCGGCCAGGGATTCTTCCCAGAGTCTGACGTTCACTGTCATGAATACCTATTTTTCATCTCTGTTTCTTGAGAACAGCACGTCCCCATTTGCTGTTCAGTTATTCTTCTTGAAGAGCCATCATATTACTTTTCATCTTTCTCTTCTGTACATTGACTAAAACTGCAAAAAAACATTCCCCTTTAAGAAAGATCGCCCGCCAGGCTGCGGCTCGAATCAATGGTTTCCATCTCCTGCCCGAGACGCTCTTGAAAACAGAAGGGGAAATTGGTTCAGAACATAAGTGGCCTCCGCCCTCATGGGCCTTATACTCTGGCTGAGAAAACCAGACTCCTACACCTAAGACCCAAGGAGAAAGCAAGGCGGTCCACTTTCATCATTACACGGACGATCATTCATTTTAGGTTTAAGAGGAGTGCCTGACTGTGAAGCAGAGTGAGAGTGGGAGCAGAAACTGGAGAGGCAGGGCTCTGCCCAGATGAAGGGGTGGAGTCGGAAGGGTGGGCAGGGCTGTGGGGTGCAGGTGGGGAGCGGGGCAAAGGGCACCGCATGAACAGAGTTAATTGGAGCCCCAAGGCCAAATGCAGGCAAGTTCTGCCTCTGAAGAAACCATCTTCAGTCTTTGCAAAGGCTCAAAATCAATTAAAACTAGATTATGAAAGTCATACTTGCGTGCCCAGTGTGTGCCTGTGCATAAGGGAGGTGGCTGTGTATTTTCAGTGCCCCTAGGGCTGGATGTCCTTGGACCAGTGGGATCTCGGAGGACAACGTGGGACCGTGCCAATTTAGAAACGTGGGCTCAGAACATCTAATTAATTGTACTTTTCAATGTAGAAATTGTTTTTCTTGATTTCCAGGGTATTGAAACCCTTTGGAAACAAACACATCTCAGGAATAGTCACCTTTAAAAATTATACTCGCCCACACAGAGAACACCAGCTAATTCATCTGCTCTAAAAATACCTAATGACAGATTCAAATATCAGATTCATGCTGTTTTCAATTACATGACATAACTCTATTGGAGTTGATCCTTCCAGCAGAAACAGAATAATTGCTTTCATATTGGATATCCATTCATTTCTTCTGAGGGCTCGTATGTTGGAGGTGACAGCTTATGAACGTTCAGCTCTAGAGGTCTAAAGGAGTTACTTACTTCATCGTATAAATTATGTCTTTTAGAGCATGAAATAGCACCCCCCTGACCTGAAGACTCCACACAGGTGCAAGAAACATAATTATCTTCTGCCTGAAATGTGAGGACCCTCTGAGAGTCCTGCTGCAAAGAGCACAACTTGCTTCATTAAATTCAGTCGCACGCTGACAGCATGCCAGGACCTGGGCCGGGTCTCATGGAGACATCGGGGCGGGCACGGGGACTCCCAGGTCGCTCCCAGGACCATCTGGAGGCAGGCGTCCCATAAGGAGAACACACAGCAGGCCGGGAGGAGCCCCGGGTCAGGGGTGTGGGCAAATTCTGGGAGCCGTGCGGAAGGAAGTATTTCAACTCGAAGACTCTCGAGAGGCAGCTCTGTGGAAAGGGTGGCCTGGGGGTGTCCACGTCGTGTTCACAGGTGACAGGCACCGAGATGTCCGAGAGGCTTTGCTGGCCTCTTTAGAAATGGGCCCTGGGTTCTGTGGCTGCTTGGACCACCAGGGTTTTTAAAGCAGCGCACGGCATTGGGATTAGGAAGCCCTTTGACATCTGTGGCTGCGATCGGCCCCAAAGATGAATTCTCATCCGAGAAATGTAAAAGTTGGTTTTGCTTGTCATTAATCTTATTTTGCAGTGATGTCGTCGCTAAGGCCCAGATTAGTCTTCCTCATGACTTTAGAGAGTGATTTTACCAGCATACATAATTTGTTAAATTCACTCTCTCCCTTTCTGTCTTGACAAAATGCATTTTGCTCTCCATTAAGTTATACAGCATCATCTTTGTTCATTATTGTTTAGAGGGGGCTCCAGTGAAATTCAAATGTGGTTTTATTAACTGCGAAATCCAGGAGATGTGTTGTAAAATATTGGACGTTTAAATGTTTTCAATCTGAATAAAGACAAGAATTGACTCTTTAGTTACAAGCAGCTGTCTTTCTGAAACACGAAGAAGACAGTCTCCGAGCAGAGCCGGTCGCCGAGGCTCTGGTAAGCCAAGCACGCCCCACGGGTCCCCGAAGCCCCGCTGCGGTTCATACAGGGTGTGAAGCAACCCACTGGGGACTGCAGAACGCCTTGGGTGGGCTGGGCTTATACGTGAAGTAACCTGTGTGCAGGGCCCTGCTCTCTGATGGGAACTGGCCCCTCCCCAACCTCCTTCCTCCCCCAGCCCCCATGTGCACTGCTCTGCCGACTTCCCTCTCTGCACACAAACCTCTGGAGTTCTTCCTTCTGCCCCCCAGGCTCTCTTTCTACCCTTCTCCTCCCAATCTCTCTCCCCAGGGGCTCTCTTACCCTGGAGCTTCCCACTGAGCAATCCAGAGCTGAAGCTCCAGCCTGCAGGACAATGGAGCCCGGGCTTCCCCCTGCAGGGGGGTGCCCAGGGCCGGCCGTGTCCCTCTGTGGAAGGGCCCTGCTCCCTCAAGATGACCTTCTCTGCACGGCTGACTCTCTGCCAACTCCCCTCACCTCCTTTGGGGCACGGGGACAATAAGAGCTCAGACGGCCTGGGTCCTGTGTGCTTACTGATGGACCGGGGTGTCCAGTGCCATCCCTGTTGGTGCACTGGGGACCTCGCTTCCTGGAGGGGCTACTTACCCAGGCCTTCCTCCTGCCCCCTACTCTGCCTAAAACTCACCTGTCCCCTGTGCCTCATTCCCTGAGCATCAAATGCCAGAGCAACACAAGATAACAGTATTGGCAATAAATTAAGACCTTCTGAAAACCTATTTGGAAACAGGTAGGCCTCAAGCCATAAATAACAGTGACATTTTCATTTTAACAACAGCCTTCAGCTAACCTAACAGTGGACATGGTTCAGTGTGATTTCATGCTGTCGCAGAAAAGAAGATTCATTGCCCGCGAAAACATTCCACACTTTCCCCTGCATTGATCTTTCTACCTTTCCCCTTTAGAGAAGCCCCACAACGAGGCAGAGTGACAGGCTCCTGACATTTGCAGACTTGTTGCAGGTTCAGGATGCTTCCCTGCACTTCATCTCAGCTGAGCTTCCTACGGGTGTCGTCAGGAATGGAAGGCGGGTTTGTTGCCGGACTCCGCGGAGGAGTGCGCTGAGGCCCACTGCGCAAACAGCAAGCCAGAAGTTCCAGCCGTAATTTTACCTTCGCTACTCTTCACAGGTGCTCTCCTGAGCACTGCCTGGGGTGGGGGAGAGGCGGCTCACCACCCTCGACCGGAGCCCAGGGCTGGACGGGGGCGGGGGGGTGGGCGGGGAAGAGAGGGGCGCAGGAGCCCGCGCTGGCCAGGGCAGGCAAAGCTTCCTGCTTCCCTCTGCGGGTTCACTCAACAGCTCTCCTCCTTGAGGGGTCAAGGGCAGGGGGTAGCCTGAGGCTCTCAGGTTTCTCTAGCAACAACTCAAAACTGAATCCTTTTTTTGGAGTTCACAAGGGGAAAACGTGTTCCTCTGATCCTAGTTTGTTATCAAGCGGTTCCTGCAGGGAACTCACTGTAAAAGGGTCCCTCTGCGGAGGAGACACCGCCTGGCGGATTCTTGGGAGGCCCTGGGCCGGGAACTGCTTCCCCAGCGGCCTCTGAGGACGTCTGCTGCCTTCTCCATTGGAGGCTGTGCTGGAAGGTCATTAGGAGGTGGGCAGCATGTTCTTCTACTGTGCTGGGATATTCTACCTTCATTAGTTGAGACCCAGGAATGTGTCCAGAATGATTTAAATGTTTGATCTTCAAGAGGAGTTCACAGTATTCAGTCAACAATGAATAGGAATTGCCTTTCTCCAAAATAACGTGATTTCTGGGCTCTTCCTGAAAGACTGAAGATGTGAGGCCGGTGGTGGGACTTGTCCAAGCCAGTGGCACTTACTTAGGAAGAGACATCCCCGCCACCTTCAGCGAAGCAGGGCAGATAGATCTGCAGGGCCCGGGGTGGGCGCGGCCTGCCCCACGGCAGCACGCGGGCAGGACTGGGGCAGGATGGGGCAGGGCTTTCTGGGACGGACACGCACGCACTTCGAGCACCCGCCAGGCACTCTGCTACGGGCTTTCACGTCCACTCGGTCAGTCCTCACAGCGACTGTACCCACTCCCATGATCCTCCCATTTCACAGGTGAGGAAACTGAGCCACAGGGAGGCCAGCTGACTCATCTACAATCACAAAGCCTTTGAGTGAGGGTGCCAGATGCCAACTTCAGCAGCCTGGCTCTGAGGTCTTTTTTGAAATGTCAAGGGCTGTATCTATTCAGCGGGTTAGGAAGCCTCACACGAGGAGGAATGTGTGACGCTTAGCTCCCTCTCTGAATTCCAGCAGAAGTTGTTACTACGCTTGTTACTACACGGAGGTCCTCCACAGAGGGGTTCCCCGCCCTCCATCCGCTCCCCCCCGCAGTGGAAGATGCCTAGAGGCAGGTCTGTGACCCAGTTAGCCTTTGTGCCAGCACAGAGCACAGATGCTGAAGTCCAATTGGTCCTCTCTTTCTAAATACACGCGTGCATGTCTACATACATGTGCTGTGGTCCCAGCCTGCCTTACCTACGCAGGTGTCTGTGTAGTCACACAGATTGGTCTTTCCTGCTCCTGAAGTTTCTGCAATGCCCCCCTGCGCACTGCTCCCCAGGAGGGATGCTGAGGGGGTGTGCGGTGACTGAGGTGCTGGGGACAAGCTGTCCTGCTGGCCGTCGCCACGCTTTATGGCAGGGTAATGAGCGCCCCGCCCGCGCCCTCCCCGTCTGCCTCTCTGAGAGCTTCGGCGTGCTGGGCATCCCCCACTTTTCTTTTGATTACCGCTGCTGTCACACTGTTCCTTATTACTGACCTCGGTACCTGTCAGACCACTCACACCCCTTCGTTGTCTTCACCTGCCACGTGTCCCTCTTCACTGACTACTCGGGCTCTGTCAGTCTCTCCTGGATTTACCCGGCTCCCCCCAGAAATGAAGGGTGACCTGTGGCCTCCTTTGCCCTTGGACCTGACGGAGGCGGCCGGCTGTGGGCTCCAGGGGCCACCTCACGGGGACGTGGGACGGCCGAGCGCCTGCCTTCAGTCTCCTGGCACTTCCATGTCCTGGTTTTATGAGCCTGAGCCAGTCAGGTGGCTGCTCTGAGTCTCAGTGTCCTCATCTGTGAGGTGGGAATTATTCGGCGCGAGACGCAAGTCCCGTGAAAGGACTGCACAAACTGGGACGCGGCCTGCGCTCGGTGGGAAGGGTTAGGGCTGCCCGCGCGGAGACTGAAGCGGCGCGCGGTCTCGCTCTGCGTGGGTCCGAGGCCCGCTGCGAGACAGTTTCGCTTCTCAATCTTCCCTCAGGGTGCAGCAGGGCCAAGCAGGATGGCGAGTCACCGCTGGGTACTACGTTGGCTGTCACTGAAAAACGCAGAACTGAGGTTGCGCGGGTGGCGACGGGTGACAATCCCATGGTGGCATTTGGGGTGCGTCTTCCTGACCCACAGTGTAGAAAAGGGCCATCGCTACATGCAGGTGATCAGTAACGCTCAGGGAGTGGCCTGTTTTCCAGAGTGGGCCGATTAGGACGTACCAAGAAAATCACAGAGTTTCCTAAATAATTTTTTGGTTGTGCTTGCTCCAAAGAATGGACTCTAAACAACCCGAGGGGACCAGGGCGCAGAGCTATTTATCCATAGCAGCTGGACCTGAGGCCTTGGAGGCCAGCTCCAGGGTCCACGGCCAAAGGGGGGCTGTCCTGAGCTGGACCGGAGCGTGACGCAGGAATGACCGAGGCGGGTAACGCGGGGCGTGAGGCGCAGCCCGGGGGCGGCTGCCTCACGGAGCCCGTGCGCCAGAGCCGAAGGGGAAGGGCCACGGCGACAGGACAGGGTGCCAGCCCCACCTGTCCCCGGGGCACGGGAGTGTGCGCGCCTCTGGAGTTTAATACCCACACCGATGACCGAAAGCTAAACTAGTATGTCTGTATTTTTTAAATGTTATTTTTTTCTGATTAGAAAAACAATATTCACTGTAAGCAAACTAGAGCATACAGAAAGGTTATGTTTTTAATACCCTGACTCAGCAAAAGCCTCCATCCTGAATGAGGACCACTTGAAGTGGGAGATAAAATGGTGCCATAGGTGTGATGCTTGGGCGTCACACAGGCCTGGAGTCGAGTCTCCCAGGCACTGGCTGCTTGATTGTGGGCAGGTGACTTATTTCCTCTGAGCCTTTGTTTCCTCATCTGTAAAATGCAAGCACTAATGTATGGAGCCCCCAGGATTGTCGGAAGCATTTACTATATAATACGTATTTCACATTTAACACGGGGTCTAGCACCAAGCAAGTGCTCTGAAGAGTGTGTTAGCCCAACTGGCAGTGTTTCCGAGGTGCTGGGCGGTGCTCTGAGGTGTTTTGATATAAGTACCCTGAGTAATTCAGGAGCACGGAGTCGAACTGGTCATTACCCAAACCAGTGATGTTCATTCCTGAAGCAGTGTCCTGATTCGCTACTCAGAGGGCCTCCAGATATCAAACTACAAAGCCTTTGCCCAGTTAAAGAAACCACCAGCAAAACAGAAAGGCAACCAACTGAATGGGAGAAAATATTTGCAAACAATAGCTCTGACAAGGGGTTAATATCCAAAATACATAAAGAACTCATAGAACTCACCACCAAATAAACAAACCATCCAATGAAAAAATGGGCAGAGGACCTGAACAGACACCTCTCCCAAGAAGACATACAAATGGCCCAGAGACATATGAAAAGATACTCAACATCACTAGCTATTAAGGAAATGCAAATCAAAAAACTACAACGAATTACTACCCCACACCTGTTGAAATGGCTATTCTCAACAGGACAGGAAATAATTAGTGTTGGAGAGGGTGTGGACAAAAAAGGGACCCTCATCCACTGTTGGTGGGAATGTGAACTGGTACAGCCGCTACGGAAACCAGTGGAAAACCGATGCCTTGAGGGGCAGCCTGGTCACTCTCACGCCAGGGGGCCACCCTAAGCCACTGGCACGTCTTGACTTTCTTCTCCATCCCACACTCTTCGTAGGCACAGCGTGAAACGGCGGGGGGTGGGGGGGGGGGGTTCAGAGCTGTAGGACCTGAAGTTTTGAGTCCCTTGTACCCAGAGCAGAGCCTCCTAGGGAGGTGCCACATGGGGAAGCAAAGGCGATTCATCAAGGCTGTCGCTGTCCCGGAGCCTGGACAAGGAAACAAAGCATGCGGCACCTTCAGTCAGCGAGTGTGAGAGGGGGCTTCATCAAGCGGGGTTTGCGGGCTGCGCTGCATGTACGTTCACAGTTCCCTTGGAAACACTAAATAGTTTGGGTCTAAATTTAGAGCGTTCATTCTGAACCGTTGTCATAAGTCCGAAGACCATTCAGGGTGAAGGAACAGAATGAAGAGGTATCGGACAGTCCACCGTCAGTCTAGGCGCCACGCCCTGCCATCAGGCCCGGAGACCAGAGTGGCTCCTGCAGGAGGTCACCACCCCACCCCCCGCCTCCCGCCCCCTGCCCCCGCCGCCCTGGTCAAAGGGGACAGGGGAGGGAACCACCTCTCTCCTGCTCTCGGGACTCTGGTCCTCGTGCCTGGATTTTTCGGTTTACTCCTTTGCCTTCTCAGTTGTGTGAGGCCTCCTGACATTTGCCATCTGTTTTCTGTTAAATCTTCTTGCAAAGTGTCTCAGTGTGTGGTCCCAGAGAAGCAGCGTGTGACACTCAGGATGCAGCCAGACTGCACCTCCCAGCCCCGTTTGGGAAGGTTCCGGCAGCCTGCAGTCGGGGGAGCCCACCCCATCCTGAGGGCAGGTGTGAGATGGAGCAGCGGAAAAGGCGGGAAGCCTACCGACGAGCTCCGCCGGGACGCTGACAGCACAGGGCGTGCCGGCTGTCCTTGGGAACACTGCTCCTTCCCTGGGCCTGGTGACTCTGGCCTGAACGAGAGTATGAACGTCCCGCTGGGTCGGTCTCAGCTTCCCCTGTGAGTCTCCACGCCGCCAGGGGGGTGACCTGGCTCGGCCCCTGCTTGCCCCTCCCTGCGTCGTAGCTGCTCGCTGACAGCCCCTGCTGGACTGTCACACTGAGACCTCAGGGCCATTGGGCCCACAGGTGGCACATGGCCTCTATGACTTCAGAAGAGTTGATCGAGTTTCTGAGTGAATGAAACCATCATACCTCTGCTTACAAGCTTGAAACATCCTGCCATCCACATCAAAGCGCACTGTGTATAGTGCGACTGCTGAGGTCTCCAACCTCAGCACTTACCACTCCGGGCCCCTTGGCTGTGCTTAGGAACAAATTCCTCTCTCTGCTGGTTCCTACCATGTCCCAGTGTGCAGGAGGGACTTTCTGAATTCTCTAAATGTACACCTGCTGTCCCCCGCCTTAAAAATGCTTGGGATGATTCTCACCTATGCCTGACTCCCCTACCTCTCTCCTGCCCCCACCCCAGAGCACTTTAGCTAGCTAACTCCTCCTCAATTTTAAGACAGATCATCACCTCTTCCAGGAAGCTTTCCACTGTCCTCCTCAGGTGGGGGTAACAGTTGTGCCTCTTTTTCACTCCCAGAGCTTTCTGTCACTGACCTTTCTACAGTGCCTTGTGGATATATTCTTATATTTCTGTCTTCTCTGCTGGACTGCGCTCCTTAATGGAAAGGACTGAGCCCTCAGTTCTGCTCACAATACGTTATCAAATATCCAGTATGTTTTGGGCACTCAAGGCACCGCAATGGACAAAGTGGCTCCCAAGGAACTTATACTCTAGTGGAGGAGGAGAGAAAAGAGACATATAAGCATGTCAAGGAATGACAAGTGTTATTTTAAAAGTTCAAATGGAGTAAAAAGGGATAGAAAAGTAGTGCCGGGAGGTGTAAGGACACCTCTGATGAGAAAATATTTAAGCAGGGACTTGAAAGGAGGGAGGGAGCGAGCCACGCGGGAATCTGGAGAGGCAGCATTCTGGTCGGATAGGCCAACGAGTGCAAAGGCCTGGAGACGGATTACGTTTGCGATAGTCCAGGGCGAGTAAGAAGGCAAGTACGTGAGAGGGAGAGCGGCATGCGAGGACGTCAGAGAGGTGTCTGAGGGCAGTGACGGTTCTACAGAGCCAGGGGAAGGACTAAAGATTCTTCTGAGTAGGATGGGAAACTGCTGTAGGGTTATGAGCAGTGACATGATGTGACTTAGTTGAAGTTTTGAAGGAGGAACGAATCAGGTTTGCTGATGGACTGAGTACAGTTGGTGAGAGAAAGAAATGAAGGATGGCGCCAAGATTTTTGGTCTCCACAAATGGAATCATGGCATGGCCATGAAGAACAGGAAAGACCAGGGAGGATCAGGTGTAGAGCACAGAGTGATCAGGAGTTCGCCTGGAGATGTGTGAAGTTTGAGATAACTGAGAACTCCGAGAGGTCATATTGAGAAGGACATGGACATGTGAGCCTGAAACTCAAGGAAGAACGCACTAGAGACGTAAACTGGAAAGGTGTCAGCGAATAGTCACAGGAGTAAATGGAATGAGTGTGTACGTTGAACAGAGAAGGATCCCGAGAACTAATCCCTGTGGCGCACCAACACTGAGAGATTCGGCTGATGGTCAGGAGCTAGCACAGATGAACGAGGAGGCACGCCTCCCGCGGCGGGAGGGGCCTAGAAGGAGTGACTTCAGCATTACCCAATGGCGACGGGGTTTCAGAGTTGCGAGCCAATCCAACGGGATGAGAACTGAGGCATGACCATTGCACTTGACCATGGGGAAGTCTTAGGGGATTGGAGAGCAAGGGATATAGGTGATGCAGGACAGAGCGAGCACTTGGTAGCCTGATGTCTCTGAGTAGGCAAGAGGGGTGGGGTCCAGTGCTCAAGAGGAGACCGTTGGCATTTCTAAGAGTCTAGTCACTGGAGGGAAGGCGGAGGAAAGGCAAGCAGGGTGGCCGGCGGGACAGTGGGAAAGAACAGGCCTTCTCCTCCGATTGCTGCCATGTCTCAGGGAAGAACTCGATCTCAGAATGAAGGTGAGGGCCTCTGTCTTATTCATCACTGTGTCCCCAGAAGTGAACATGGTGCCTGCCACATGGCTGGCATTAATGCCTGCTGGGTGAGTTGAAGCTCTACCCAATGACGTGGCATTTTCTGGTTGCCTGGTTTTGTTCTGTTTCCATATTCAGAATGCTTGCTGGGCTTGTGCAAGGGAAGATGGAATACCACAGTAGAAACAAAATGTTTTTGATTAAAGCTTTGTGTGCATTTTCATATGCTACATCTAAGTATATATATGCACACACACATATATGTTACATATACATAAAAGTATTAAACCAATTTAAATAAATGTTAACAATTGCTATTATTAGATAAACCCATCTTAATTCATTGTTGTTGGCTGTTACAGGTGACATCCTGCCTGCTGTAGAAAGACACGGATGTTCAAATGACTGTGGGGGGGCAGGGGGCGCTGTGGTGGGAGGAATGGGCTGCCAGTAGCCCCTGGGCTACACGAGGGAAGCCACCCCACCCCACCCACGCAGTCCCCTCGCTGGCCTGGGTACGAGCGAGCCCCACAGTCCCTTCCTAGCCAGTGAGTCCAACCATCTCAGTGATGTGGTCCAAACATTCCTAAAACTCTATCCTACTGGTCAGAGAAAAACATAAAGGCATGCTTAAAAAATATAAAAACTATGGAGAGGGAGGTTAAATAAGCAAAGAATGGGAATGGGAATTACTGAAAAAGAGAAAGTAGAAGTTGCGCCTAAGGGTCGCATATTTTGCATTTCAGAGCCTGCCCAGCCCGGCCGGGCCTAGCTACCCTGGGAACAGAGGGCTGAGCCTGAGGTCCGTTGGATGATGTGCACTCTGGGGACCACGGTGGCCACCTGCCGAGGGCAGCATGGCGCTCGAGGCCCGCGCTCCGGGGGACTCCATGAGGTGAGCAGCACAGTAAATTTCAGTTTGCTTTGCTGACCTACCTTTTCCTCCACCTCATTTTTCTCCTGGATTCCTCCCCCGCCCCTCTTCTTCAAGCAGCTCACAGAGTTCACCGCAGGCAGCAGGACACGTAAACAAGCCACGTAAATTAGGACCAGGCGATGCCCATTAGGTTGACTTAGAGCCGAGCAAGCGAGTGGTAGGAGACTTAAGCAGCAACAAGATGGCAGTGAATGAAGACAGAGCGGCCGCGGGCTCACGCCTGAGGAGAGGCCGCAGCCGGGAGAGGGATGGACCGCGTCACCGGGGCTGAGCCCTGCGCTCTGGAACAGTGTTGGCTGGGTCAGCAGGACCCCGGCGGGGAGAGGGTGGCCTCGGAGCCCCCTCGACAGGCAGGGAGCTGTGGCATCCGCAGTCCCTGGACTGCCACAAGAGGCAGGGCCTGTGGAGACAGATGCGTGTGAACGACCGGAGGGAAGAGGCGAGAGCCGTGACGTGTCCCTCCTGGCCCACCTCAGCCTTCAGCCCTTCTGCTCCCACGCATCAAAATATAACAAATATGAAAAGTCCTGTCACTGGCCACAAACTGCAGCTATTCAAATCAGCCGGAACAGGTTTCTAAAAGTACCTGTCAACACATCAGAAAGACACAAGGCTTCTAGGAAAAAGAAATCTTGAAACACCTCTCAGATGGCTACCCCACTCGGTGACAATCGGTGTGCGTGGAGGCCCCGCAAATCCGCCCCTGCTGCTGCTTTGCTGTTAAAGAGCTACGCCTTTCCGATCGCTGCCTGCTCGCTGGGTTTCAGAAGGCTGTAAGTGCGAAAAGAGTTGTAGAGATAGTAACATAGCCGCCCATGTATATTTACAACACATTCCTGTAGGCGACTTGTAGCTCACTGGAACATTCATGCTGTAGTATAATCTTTCAACAATATTACATATGTTAATAAAGGTAATTTAGAAAAAGCCTCATGAAATCATTTAACTTTTTTTTTTTTTCCAGTTGCCAGAGTAATAAGATGCCTTCACATTATACTGCAACACAGCAGCTGTGCCCTTTGCTGGGTTAAGTCCCTTCAGCGTTTACAACCAGATATTTGCATGTCACTTTGCTGCCACTTTATTTCAATCTGAACCACAGATTTCCTTTCTCTGGATGGAGCATTTCCTTGTGGTGCTGGAGGAGGGGACTCAAATTTCACACACCAGGAGGACTGGGGACACAAATGTCCTATCACTACCTGGTGCTTGGGACACTAAGCTGCACCCCCAGGTCAACCAGGTCCTGCAGTCGATGCTTAGCGAGTGTTTACCGATCACCTACTGTGTGCTTGGCACTGTGGTAGAGACTACGGGGGAGTGAAACAAGATCGTAATCTGGGATGAGAAAGGTGAACGAAGCTTTGCCAAGTTGAGCCTGGGATGGAGTGGGAGATACGCCCAGGTCATGTTTCAGCTTTGGTAGAGGGACGTTACAAATTTCTGCCAGAACCAAAGAAATCTGTCTTGGCCCCAAGAAAGAGGGGGAAAAGGAGAGATGGACACAAACAACAGGGAGGACCGGAAGACAGGGTGCAAAAGTGTGGGTGGAATTTTTGGGAAGGACTCAGGAAGAAAGGAACACAAAACAGCAGGCTCTGAGGTTGGTGGTTCCCGGTTTGAGACGGGATTTTTGCAGCTTCCAAAACCTTCAGGACGTTTTGCTGCCCCTACAAATGTTCCGTCTGAGGGTGACTTCGGGGGAGGGCCCCTTCAGAGGCATCTCGCAGACGACTGAGTTTTTAGTTGACACGAACCTAAGGCCGAGGGCCTCACGGCCCCGCAAGCCCGGGGCAGAGCCTCTGGCACCACACAACCACGGACTCCGGGCTCCTTGTCCATTACCCTGGACCTCCCAGGATAAGGAGGCACCCGAACCAGAGGCTCTAATCGTAATACTCACAGTCTGATAGAAAAATCAAAATTGGCCTACAAAACTAAGGTCGCTGGCAGAGCATGGAATTTGGTGGTGAGCTGAGAGTCAGAGCTGTGGCTGGTTGGAGGAAGAGGAAGGAGCCGTGTAAGGTGAGGAAGTGCTTTAAGGCGTCTCTTCATTTTCTGACCCAGCAATGGAAGACCTTTTTAGAGGAGGAAGTGAGACTTAATGGGGGCCTTAGATCTAAGGGTTTAGGTGGGCAAGGAAAATTTGGATGCATGCCAAGAAAGAGGCCCACACGGATGCACCGTGGGCGATGAGATGCACGGCTGGCCCGCCCTGCGTGCCTTTGCGCCGGTCTGTGGGCGGAGGGCCCAGGGCCCGACCCCTGAGCCTGTGCAGCAGGTCCTGGCACAGACCTGCTCTCCCGGCACCGCTGCAAGGACAGCAGGGGGCATCCTCGGTGCCGGAATGGCCACGGTAGCTGACACAGACGGCTCCTGCTGTCCTGCTCCCTGGGAGAGACAGAGGCCTCACGTGTGAGTCCACAGTGACATGGCTCGAAACTGCATGCGGTGAGGAGAAGGTGTTCAGAGCAGGCCTCGGTGAGCAGGTGATTGTTTAAACTGGGACCCGAAGGATGAGAGGGAGGCAGGCAGAGCATGTTGTGGGGGACTGGGGGGGGACTCGGGCAGAGGGAACAGCCGGTGCCAAGGCCCCGAGCTGGGAAGGAACGTGGCACCTTTGCAACCGTTACAGACCAAGGTGGCTGCGGCGAGAGGCGTGACTCAGAGTTGGAGAGTGAGTGGGACCAGATCGTGTGGGGCCCTCTAAGCGAAACAAAGGCGCTTAGATTGTATTCTTACTGCAACAAGAATTCATCCAAAGGCCCTGAGCAGGAGTTTCAAACCTGCTCAATGATTTTTTTTTTTTCATTTCTTGGTCTCTGTCTATAAAAATTTCCAATAACAAATTCTCAAAACTTCACAGGTATGTACCTGCCCTGGCCACTACGCTACAGAAAATGGTATGTACCTGCTAAGGGTTTCCTCATTGCAGGTCCCCGAAGAGCCAGTGGATGGATAATAACATTTAGTCATTGCTGACTGGTAATTACAGTATATATTTAAAGGAGAAATAACTACATTTCCTGCTTCAAGCTCTCTCTTATGAAACGGAGAACCAATATCT
This sequence comes from Pteronotus mesoamericanus, assembly GCF_021234165.1. NCBI lineage: Eukaryota > Metazoa > Chordata > Mammalia > Chiroptera > Mormoopidae > Pteronotus > Pteronotus mesoamericanus. The sequence goes on along the minus strand of NW_026555302.1, from coordinate 10,031,506 downwards.
CCCAAATTGTATACCAGAGATGCAATCTGTAGTTCCCAGAACTGATAGAAAACTCCTCAAGGTTAATAATTCATGCATGACCTGTGATCGCAGTTGTACGTTATATCTGTTTTCATTAGATGTTCTCCTTTATTGAGTTTTCACAGTGCACGACGTAGCCTCTGTGTGCCCCTGTTTGAAATAAGCTCCTGCTTTTAAAATGTTCTGGACAATATAATTTCATCTGTACCATTATAGGAAGCGCACGGTTCCTGTGTGTCTGGCTTTTTCAATCTTTTCATACTAATCTCTAAGGCTGTGGCTGCCTGTGGCTGCCAAGCTGGCCCAGGCTGGCAGGGCTGTGGCTCTCACTTTCCTGCCCATCAGCTGGCCCCTGCCGCCTCCCTGACCCTGAGACGGGGGTTTCTAACTCTGCGCGTTCACAAGCATGCAGTGCACTTAATCCAAGACTGGAGCCTCTGCTGTGACTTCACAGTGTCTCTTTGGAGACAACCAGTTTCTGTGTTTTCTCTGTTGTTGTTTGTGGTGGTGGCGGTGGCCGGATTTTGTTCTCGATTGTATGGTCACCCCAATTGTGGGCAAGGAGTGGCACCTGGGGCAGCTATGGCTTGGCCCTCCGTGGGGAGGGCGGTGTGTGGGGCCCAGCAGAGGAAAAGTCCTCAGTATCATCAAATCTTATTCCAACACCTGTAAGATGAACCACTTAGGCACCTATCTTTTAAGGCTGTTCCGACGATTTAATGAGCTAATCCACAAGAACACGCTGACTGTCGCACAGTAAGGGCTCAATAAATGTTACCTACTGTTATTACTGCTACTGTCTGCTGCTTGTTATTGTGCTTTCCACTGGGAAGGACAGCCTACGCCTGGACTTGCCTTCCCCAGGAGCGGACAGAGGTGGTTTGGAGCCACACCTGCGCTCGGCCGACTTGCACGGGTGCCGCTCCCCCGCCACTGGCCTCTCCACCCCCGGGCGGGGGGCGCTCCTGAACCCTGACACTGTCACTCAAGCTCTGCCCCCCACATCTTGCTCTCAGGAGTGGTCCGGGGCTTTGCTGGCTCCTCGGTCTGGTGGGCAATGGCCCGTTGGGCTCCCCTTGTCCACTTCCGACCTGGCCCAGCGGACGGTCATGAGGGACATGCAGAGGCCTAGGTGTGCTGGCTCTCTGCAGCAGAGGCCACCAAAAGCCACTAGAGGAGCCTGAACAGTCACATGCCCTCCTGGCGGGAGGCAGATACTTTCAGGTTCGAGGTTCCTGATGTGCACTTTGGTGGTGGGAAGTGTGCCGGCCCCCCAGGCAGGCAGGGGAGCCCGGGGAGGGGCCTGCCTTGCTTTCCTCCGCACCAAGGGCGGCCTGGGTCTGTCACTGATCCCCGCAGAATCGGTGGGGGCGGGGGGCAGGGAGTGCTGATGCTGCTTGGGCACACGTCTGCCATTTTCTTGGGCCTGGCCCCAGTCTGAGAGGATTATGCTTCCGTTGGGTCCTGTCACCTGACCCAGTGATCAGCCTGCTGGTGTGGCCATCTGTGGACACATTTAAACGACAGCAAAGCACAGGAGGGTCTGCAAAGACCCGGGGCTGTCTTTTATCTACAATAGTAGAGACCACTCGGAGGCAGAGGAAAGGCTGCGTGGAAGCTGCTGCCTGCCCCACGCACCCCACCTGAATGACATCCACCCGTCGCCACCAAGGCTGCTGGCCAGACCCCCACCCCCAGGGAGCGCCCCGGTCCTCCCTCTCCCACAGAGGTGCATGCACACACACGCACAGACACATGTGCAGGAGTGTGGACGCCTGCGCTCACGGCCATGCTCAGGGCAATGCCTGAGACCCTCAGGGGCAGGCTGGGCCAGGCCGGGCCTGCCGTACCTGCTAAGGGCTGTCGCCCCCCCCCCCCCCCCCGCCCCACTTTCCTCTTCTTTCCCTCGTTTCCCTGAAAATGCTGGGTTCTCGCAAGTACTAGGTGGTTGCACCACCAGTTAGGGGACATTTACATTTTGTGCTGGGTCCACTGCCACCTGTCCTGAGAAGGCATTTGTGAAGATTAAGGCAAAGAGGGAACAAAAAATGGAGTTCTAAGGAAATACCGAGGCCTGACTCATGTGTCAGAGGGAGTAGGGAATCCGTGTGGCTGCGTGTCCACTCACCTGGACTGAACCTGGGTGGGGGGAGGGGGTTTTTTCTCTCACCTGCTCAGGTAGGAGGGAGGAGAGGCCTCTGAACCCAGTGGGCCAGGGAAATTCTACTTTTCTTTTGTGATTTTGGTGTGGCAGCGCCCTCCTCAAGGCTTCCTTCTTTGTGACCCGAATGCCTGCATTTTCCCACCCACCCAGGGCACTGCCTCTGCAGCTCAAGTCCCTGCTCTGGGCTCCCGTAGCAGCTTGTGCTTCTCTTCTCCGTAGCAGTTAGCACACCAGCCTGCTGTGGCCCATTCACTCTGCATGCCTGTCTTTTGGACAGGGAACTCCTGGAGGACGAGAACGGTATGTTCCGTCTGTATCTGCAGTGCCAGGCACATTTCTGATCGATGAACGAATGAACGAAGCCCGTCCTTCACAGGAACTGGGACCCTGACCGTGTGGCTGTGGGGGACAGAGCAGTCAGGGCCAGGGGTTCTCCCTAACATCCTTCTGCAGCACAGTGGTCTGAAAGCACAGCCAGCTGTGTCCTTATACCAATGAGAAAGCTGTTTTCATCAACAGACATCTGTCGTTTTCAGGGGAGGAAGAGTCACTTCCCACAAAGATAAATTCGCCCTTGGCTTAAGAGTCCTGAAGTGTCATGAGGAGCCCACGTGAAGGGAGAACCATGCCAATGAGTCCTGAAGCCTTCCCGCGGGCCGGCCGCTGTGCCGCACACCCAGGGCGCAGTGGCCGGGCCGCTCCTGCTGGGACAGCCCGCGATGGACACACAGGCTACACTGTGAGCTCATGAGGGCAAGGACTGACCGATTTTTCCACCTCTGTATTCTAGGAAGTGTCTGGCGCTCAATAAATAGTTGCTGAATGAAACAAATGAGCAGAGCAGATTACGTGCAAGAACCGGCCCTGTCTCACGTGGGCCTTATCATGGCCCCTGGGCCACTTGCATGCCCTCCTCTGCAATGATGATTAATACCTGTTAAGCACATCCCATGTCCCTCGCAGGCACAACTCCAAGTGCTCCGTACATACTGACTCATTTACTTCTTGCCACCACAAAAGCACCAAGAGAAGGCTAAAAAAAAAAAATTTATAAAGTGTACCACTGACTAGAGCTGGTGCGGGCGGAGCGGGCAGGGGACCAGAGCAGGCTGGCTCCTCTCCCCCTTTCACATCTCTCTCTGCACCCTCCCGCTGCCTCAAAGGGTAGAACTGGAATGCTCGAAGTGGTCGTAGGAACCATCCGGTCCAATTTCTGCATTTGCACTTGAGGTCACTGAGGTTCAAAGAAGTTAAAAGACTTCTCCCAGACTTCCGGCCTGCAATCTGCTCCTGCGTCTACAGGGCCACCCTGCTTCCGGCTGTGGAGTCCCAGCCATTCTCTCTGTTGGGGGACTTCATCACTTTGGCACCAGGACAGGCCATCCAGCTGCGCCCCTGGCCCACAGGACATGAGCCCCTCACAGCCCCCAAGAGTAGGCGTGCAGAACCTGCCACAGAGCACGGGATGGGGCTGCCCGTCCCCGCGCCAGGTAGGCAGTCCCCGACCTGGCAGGGCTGTAGCTCTTATTGATGAAAGAGGAATCAAGCCAAGCCTGAAAAATGACTTAGTGTTTTGAACGTTAGAGGGACATGGACTAATGGGTTCTCTCCTGACATATATTATGTGGCGCAGTGACTAAGGGGCTCGTCTATAAAGAATTGTTCTGGCTGGACCCAGAGCCTGGAGGCGCAAGGCCGGACTTAGTTGGAGTGGACGCATGCCTTGGTTATTACAGTACCAAGTGTCCCCCTGGGCTCCGCTGCAGAAGCAGTCAAAGCAGCAGAGGCGAGGTTGCGATGGGAGCCAATATCGTGCGCCCTGCGCCTCCCTTCTGTCAACTGCTTCCTGTGCAGATGGACAGAGGGTCCTGTGACTTCTCTGTCCAGCTGCACTCCCCCCGTGGGCTGTAAGAGCAAATACTCAGACTTCATTCATGCCACCAACACGGAGTGCCCCGTTGTGCCAGGCGCTGTCTGGGTTCCAGGAATCAGAAACACACAAGGCAGCCCGCTCCTCAGTCTAGTGGGAGAAGAGGACAGCACCTGGCAGGGATGATATGTCATGTCAGGGGAGCGGCCACTGTGGAGCAATGCTACCCGAGGAGGGCGCCCGTGACTGGAAGGGCGCCTGCATCCCGGCAGCTTGGGGCCCTGGGGCAGGGCCTCTCGACGGAGGAGGTATCTGAGCCGACCTGAATGAAGAGGCGGAGCTGGGCATGCTCACGTTGGCAGGGAATGCACCACAGGCAGGGGCACGGCATGTGCAGAGGCCCTGGTGAGGATGTGCTCCCATGACTCCCTGAGCCTTCATCCCACCCGACGCACAGGCCCAACTCAAGCAGTTTCCAGTGGCTTTCACATACAAATGGCCTGTCTTGACTCATGCTTTGGACTTTCCTGAAATCTCTCAAACAAGCAGCATCTGTCTTCCGTGTACCTCCTATTGCTCACTAAGTGGCCCCAGGCCTGGCCTCGGTTCGCCACTTGGCCTCACCGGGCACCTCCAAGCGCAGCACAAATAGCAGCCATGTGCAGATGGCTTTCTAGCGCATGCTGGGTGGCCCCAGGCAGGGCACAAGTGGCGGCTGACCTTGGCCTGTGCCGGATGGGAGGCACCAGAGCCAGCGCACCCACTGGACAGCTTCAGACCATGCTGAAGCACTACTTGACCTTTTCCACAAGGGACACACTCAAGAGGTGGACTCAGCAGGTACCACGGCCTCCTGAGGTCAGTCCTGCTCCACAGGGTCAGTCCCCCCATAGCAGATTCTCCATGGTGGTCACAGCAAATTCTCGCAGCCAATGGGCCTGGGGGCAAATCCCTCCCAATGAGGTGCCAGCAGCCACCAAGGCTCAGCTACAACAGAAGAGTGTACTCAGCCCACACAGGGAGTGCACCTGGAGTACTCGGCTCAGGTGACTGGGGAGACTGTGCCACTGGACCCTACAGGCCACCTATACATTAGGCCACTCTACCAAGCCCAGGAGGCACAGCAGCTCTACCTAATACATAGAAACAAGCACAGGGAGGCAGCCAAAATGAGGAGACAAAGAAACATGTCCCAGATTAAAGAACAAAATAAAACTTCAGAAAAAGAACTAAATAAAATGGAGACAAGCAATCTACTAGATGCAGAGTTCAAAACACTGGTTATAAGAATGTTCAAGAACTTAGGGGAAGAACAGATAAACTTAGTGAGAACTTCAACAAAGAGAAAACATACAGACAGAACTAGAAACATAAAAAGAGAACCGGTCAGAAATGAAGAATATATTAACTGAATGAAGAATACATTATACGGAATCAACAGTGCAGTAGGTGAAGCAGAGGATCAAATCAGAGATTTGGAAAAAAAGGAAGCAGAAAACACCCAATCAGAACAGTAAAAAAGAACAAAGAACCCAGCCCTGTCTGATGTGGTTTTGTTGGCTGGGTATCGTTTTACAAAGCGTATGGTCACTGGTTTGATTTTCAGATGGGGTGCATGCCTGGGTTGCAGACTGGGTCCCTTGTTTGGGGCATGTTTGAGAGGTAACTGATTGCACATATCAGTGTTTCTCTCTCTCTCTCTCTTTCTCCTTCCCTTCCCCAAATAAATAAATTTTTTAAAAGAATCCCGCCCCCCCAAAAAAGGAGGATAGTATAAGGAATGTCTATGGTAACTGCAAGTGCACCAACATTTGCATTATGGGAGTGCCAGGAGGAGAAGAGAGAGCAAGGAATTGAGAACCTATGTGAAAAAATAATGACGGAGAACTTCCCTAACCTGGTGAGGGAAATAGACATTAAGTACAGGAAGCACAGAGAGTCCCAAACAAGCTAGGTGCAAAGAGGCCTACACCAAAATACATCATAGTTAAAATGCCAAAGATTAAAGACAAAGAGAGAATCTTAAAAGCAGTAAGAGAAAAGCAGTTACCTCCAAGGGAGGTCCCATTAGACTGTCAGCTGACTGCTCAATAGAAACTTTTCAGGCAAGAAGGGATTGGCAAGAAACATTCAAAGTGATAAAAAGCAAGGACCTAGAAACGAAGATTACTCTAACCAGCAAAGCTATCATTTAGAATCAAAGGACAGATAAAGAGCTTCCCAGCTAAGCAAAAGCTTCTTTAGAAGTTCATCACTGCCAAGCCAGTAATACGTAAAATGTTAAAGGGTCTTCTTTAAGAAGAAGGAAAAAAGATAATAAGTATGAATAAGAAAATGGCAATAAATACATATCAATGAACAACTGAATTGAAAAAACAAAACAAAGGAACAAGCAGAACAGAAACAGACCCACAGACACAGAGAACAGACTGATGGTGGCCAGGTGGCCAGGGGCTTGGGGGGACAGGTGAAATGGGTGAAGGTATTGAGAAGTATACAAATTGGTTGCTACATAATGGTCATGGGGAAGTACAGCATTGAAAGTATGGTCAATAATATTGTAATAACTGCATGGTGTCAGATTGGTACTAGATTTATTGGGTGATGACTTAGTTATATAATGCTTAATAACTGGGGTGTCCATCTGAAACTAATATTGTGTGTCAACTGTAATTGAAAAGTAATATAAACTTTTTAACAGTAAAAAAGTTTCCATTTATATGCTGCAAAAGAAGTTGGAATGGCATCTAAGAACTAAATATAATGGGTAAACACTGTAGTAAATAAGAAAACAAAGTACAAAAAAAAAAATCAACCAAGGAGCTCCTTAATTTCGTGAGGACTTGGGGCCATGGGACTGTGACAGAGAAAACTTCAGGGGAAGGAGATGTCTAATCAGGCCCTGAGGGACTGGCAAGGTTGCTTGGGGCTCACCAACCAGGCAAAGTAGGAGAGAGACGTTGTAGGTGGGGAGAGAGGCAACAGCCCCAGTTTGGCAAAGGCCCCTGAGGTTGTTTCCCCCGGCCACCTCCACCCCATCAGGCTCTTTTCAACCGAGCAGCCCGGGGAGCCCTCGGCGGGCCTGTGAATGAGCTCCAGTCACCCTGTCCCAATCCCTCGGCTTCTGTTTAGCTCAGTGTAACAGCCAGGGTCCTAAGGGTATCCCGCGAGCAGAGCGACCGTGGAATTGTTGGTTTGCATCCTCGGAAGTTCCCTGGCTGAAATCTGAAACAGGTCCACCACACACAGAAGGCAGGAGAGACCCAAGAAAGGGGCAGATGGCCCGAGATTGGCAGGGGGTAGGTGTGATAAATGAGGGAGCCTGCGCACGAGGCCCGTCTTGGGTGACCACAAGATGAACGGCTCTCCACACCTGCCCGTCAGAACCTTGGCTTATATAGAGGCTCTCACAAGGCTCAGGCATGTACGCGGCTCAGAAGGTCTAAAAAAACATACTCCTCTGTCAAGGCTCTGTCCTTGAAGTGACTCCTCGTGTGGGACCAGGGGGCAAAATGCACATTCCGAGGACAAGGAAGGGGCAAGGAGGCTCCAAGGGCCCAGGTCTAGCTTGATTGGTCACATGCTCTCAGCGACCGCCTCCAGCAAAAACGTATTCATCATCTAAATTGGGGCACTGGGAGAACGAACAGAGCCACTACTGGTAATCCTGCCAGGACAACAGGTGCTCATCTGAGATGGCTCCAGGCAACTGGGACGTGCACTAACCACACCTATGGGCGTCCTGAGGCCTGTCCCCGTCTACCACCTCCCAGGCCCCTGAGCTCACCTCCTCCTTCCCCGCCCGCTTACTCACTCCAGACCGGCTGAGCTCCCTCTCCTGATGCCCCCGGACCTGCACGGGCAAGTTCCTGTCTCTGCCAGATGCACCTCGTGGTCTCTGTCCAAGGTGCTCTTCCCCTGGCAGGTCACTGGCTTGCTCCCTTGCTGACTTCAAGTCCTTGCCCAAAGTCATTTCTTTGTAAGGCCTTCCTGCCTATTCTATTTTAAATGGACCCTCTCCACGGCCCTGTTGTCATCATTCCTTTGTTTTTCTTGGTTGCACTCATCATCTCTAATACACCACATAACTTACTATTTATTTTGTTACTGTTTTTGGATCTGGGGCTGTGTCGGGTGCAGCTGTACCCCTGACTGCCTAGAACCCCCTGACACTTGGTAGCCACACAACAAATACCCAGTGGAAGAATTCCTGAGCCAGGGCAGTTGACTGGTCTCCTTCGTGAAATATGGCCTAACAAGGAATGGTTCACGCAGTTCAGTCTAAGGGCACTGAAGAATGTTTTGCATGAGAGGTTTTTTTAAGTTGGTAGCGTTTGAAAATAGCCAAGAGCCATGTCTACCACAAAATGTATGGCCCACGTTCAGCACAATTTTCTGTTATAAACTTTCCCTCCATATCTTAGTATCGTAACTTATTATAGCTAGAAGAAATCAGCTCTAAAATTCTACGGTTCTAAGTGAAAAGCTCTATTATATCTTTAGAAAATTGAAATGATATATATTTTTTTCTGGATGGCAAAGAAAACTGGAGGTCAGGGTAATAAGGGGAAACTGAGGATTTGGGCAATTTATGAGTCAATCTTCTCAGGTTGGCAGACTATTGGGATTTCTCCCCCTGGCTGTGGGGGGTATTTCAATCCTGCCTCTGGCTGCTGAAATAATACTTTTTCCATTTCTTCAGGTCCCCACTGTGCAGATTCAGGTAGATAAACTGTCAGCAGTCCTACCCATTTCTTAGGCATTAGGTTTAAATCCTTTTAAGGTTCCTTATATATTTAAAAAAAAACCACAAAAACAAAACAACCTTCTATGAACTTTTCCCCTGTCGGTGTGATCAGAGTTGAATTAATTTTTAACATGTGAGTAAAGCAGCAGACGAGAGATGTTGTGCGCCCGGAGCTGCCAGTTAGGCAGGGCTCCTGGGCCACCTGCTCCCCGCAAAGGCCGCCCCAGCGCCCCCTGCCTGTGTGGGAGGGGCTCCGTCCCGCAGGCAGCGCTCCTGGCAGGAAACTACGTGTGGGCAGGGCCCTAGGCTACAGTCGATGGCCGCGGGCAGGCGGAGAGCTAACCAGGACGTTGACTCTGTGGACCGCTGTTAGACCAGCCGGCCGGCCTGGGCTTGCACCGATTTAGTCACGGGGCATCATCCCCCCTAGAGCTGCCCTCTGACTCATTCTCAGGGCCAAGAAAAGTAGCTCATGTTTGAAGCAAACACATGGTGCGAAAACACATGGGCTTTGTTACCAGATATATAGTGGAAGCCTGTTTTCATCAACGGAAGGCTAATAAGACCTTAAGCAGAAAAACAGAGAAGGAAAAAAAGAGCAAATATTTACTGAACGCTTTGTCTTGGGTACTGAGCAAAGGAAAGAGAGAGAAATTTATAAGAATATTATGTTAGCTGTCTATATATTTCTAAGTATATAATTCTCATGCTTCTCCCTTACACAATAAAATGTTATTTCCCTATTTTTCCGATGAGGAAACCAAGGTCCCGAGATAACAACCGACTTAATGAGAGCCAGCCAGCTGGTCAACGACAGGGTTCTTATTTGAAACCAAGTCCATTTGACTCCTAAGCTACTACTTTTCACCATGCGGCTTTAATGCCAGTCACTGAAACTCCGCGATCTTCAGTTTTCTGTCTGTAAGATGGGGAAACAGTACCTACTTCATAAGCGCAATGTGAAGGTTAAGGGAAATAACATGTATGAAGTGCTTAGCGCAGAGCCCAATAAATGCCAGGTATTATTACAGTACTATTAGTGAAAGCCCCCCTTTCTTACAGTGCCAGAGGAGGTCTTTATGCTCAAATTGATTTCTTGATTATTGTATGCACCATGATGCTACGTAGTTTTGGGAGAAAATGATGAAACCATAGATTCATCCATCAATTCATTCACTCATTTGGTCAACATATTTATTTAAAGGGTATGAGATTCAAGGAAGACAAGAAATGTACCCCATCTTCAAGGAACTCAGTCTGTTGGAGATGGACAAGCATACTCACAAGGTAAAGCATGAAGGCGATACGCGCGCTAAGCCAAGTAAGTGAGGTTTGAGGAGGGGAGTCCCGTGGGCCAGAGGCGAGAGGCTGTGCTTGAGCTGGGCTGCGAGGCGAGCAGGTCTTGCCTCTTAGGAGAGAAGATGGTCAGGACACTCAGCCCCAAAGACCAGGAAGTGCTTTGGGCACCGGCAGGCAATCAGCCCTTCAGAAAGGGAACGTGGAGTTTGCAACCTCTACTCTGAGATACACAGATGGACAGGATTCAGAAAATAGTTTAAGGAAAGTCAGATCTGAAGCAGCAGCCAAGTGTTTTCTTTCAACAGAAGCGTCCATTTCATAATGAAAACTTGTCTTGAATGCAGAGGCTACACTGTCACGCTCTACCCTGACACACAGGCCACCACCGCCATCACCATCGTCGAGGCCGTCCCTGCCCCCACGCCACCCTCACCATCACCAGCATCTGCGCCACCTCCGCCAGCACCGCCGGCCCCCGCACCACCCTCGGCACCTCCACCAGCACCGTCATCACCTCCATCCCCACCACCTTAGCGGCAGGACGAACCACCCCACCACCGTCCGCCCCCATCGCCAACAGCACCATTATCACCTCCACTGCCTCCGTCATTACCGTGGCCAATGCGACCATGCCCACTGTGCCATCCCTCCAGCCACCATCTCCTCCGCTATCGCTACCAACACCACTGCCATGGCCTCCGACCCGCCGGGAGGCCCTCCGAACTTTGAGCCTAGGTGATTATGAGAGTGAGTGGACTTCATTTTAAGGGCGACGCCAGTTTCAACTGAGTAAGAGCTTTGTTTCTTCTGCCGTCTGACAGGAGGCTGGTGCTGACCCAGAAACCGACCTATCGGGAACACCTGTCCCACCTTGCCATAATTCATTAAAGCTGAATGTTGCGAAGAAATGCATTTAGAGGTCACATGCCCTACTCTGAGCCGAGGCCGCCACCTCCTTCAAGAGAGCCTGGAGAGCTGCAGAGACGTCCAGGTATTCCCAGGTCCAGGAGGCGGGGTGGCGGTGGCGGCCATGGGGACAGGCGTCCGAGGAAACCAGGCAGACGGGGGCTACTTCTCTCTCAAAGCCGCCCGTTCCTTTCAGGCACAGGCAGCCCTGATGCTAAACCTTAGCCAAAGATCCTGCTGCATGAGTAATGCCCAGAAAGATTCTATAAATGGTTTGTTTCATCTCCTATTGAAATGAAAGAACAAGAGGGAGAGTGGAAATGAATTGTATTCCTACTGCAGAGAGTTCATTTGATAAATAATGTATATAGAGTTTGCAGTAATAACTGCTCTTTTCCGATCCAGTGTGTGCGGGTGAGCTTTGACACACACACGCTCTGTATTTCTAACAGACACTGAAGGACGGTGTCTGGGTTCGCATTATGAAAGGCAAGGCAGGCTGTTACCATTGGCTGTAGTGTCAGGAAGGTTAACCTGGCTTTTCCTTTGAGCTGGGGGCAGGGCCCCTTTGCCTTCAGTGGAGATGTGAGGACGAAGGTGGGAGACAGATGGAGGATTTGTTGTGCTTTCAGCTCCTAGGAATGGGTGGCAAGAAGGTGGCATACGCCACCAAGATGGAGAGACAGGAGACAGGCAGCAGACCCGTGTGTCTTGTGAGTCTGGCACTGCTGCCTTCTGCTAGCTTCTTCTCCCGTAGCATCAATGCAAGTCTGAGAGACTCGCCGGGCATTGAAGGAGTGCAGAGTCATGAGCCCCGCTTTCCTGGGGGGCTTCCCCAGAGGACGGCGAGGGTCCCTCACTCCTACCAAGAAAAGGCAGCACCAGGATACTGGGAAACCTTCCTGATTCCGCCAGCCCTTGGACCACAAACCAGCTGAAGAATGGACTCAAACTGAAAAATTAGTAATTTGACCCACATAGACTACCTTCCAATTTGCCCCTGAACAATCAAGAACTCGCGTGTTTTTACAACGTGTCGGGCTTCCGAAGTGCCCTCACATGTTACCTTACTTGATCCTCACCACAAGGAGGCAAGGATGGCTACCCCCATTTTATAGACGAGAAAATTGAGGCCGGGAAAGGGTTAGTAACCTGTCCAGGGTGGCAAAGCAGGTAAGGGAAGGAATTCATTCCAAGTTTGCTCCAAGTTCGGTTCTCTGACTCTCGGTTCAGGGCTCTTACCACTCAAGGTTGCCCCTTGGGGACACCTCTGCAGAGACACTGTTGCCCTCGTGAGTGTGGGGGCGGGGGGTTGTGCACACGTGAACACACATACGAAGCCCACACTCATGCAGTCGTGCACACACGCACACATGGACGAATGCGCACCCACGCAGATACACACATACACATGCCGGTGTGCGCACACCCCGTGCACACACTTGCACAACTGAAGTCGCAGAAGCATTCCCACTAGCACAGGGTTCCTGCTGCTCGATTCGGTTCCCTTCACCTCAGTGAAAAATCACTCAAGGCATCAAGAATCCTGGCCCCAGAGGGACGGGTGGAGCTACCCGGGTACCCCAGGAAATGACTTCCGCCCTGCAGGGGTCTGCGGCTCTGGAGAAGCGTGATCCATGGCCTCTTCCAGCCACCGACCTCCGGCGGGGGTTCCCAGCTACTGGTGGTGACAATTCGCTGGGACGAAGGCGGACGGCACTCAGTGTCTGAGGAGATGCAGTCGGCCTCAGGAAGGGACAACACTTGCTCCCAAGAAAATGTCATCCCTCCCCTGGCTCACCTTTAGATTTAAGGAATTACTCTGAGAGGCGAGAGTGTGTCTAAAATTTTAAAAATTAGATCCACTTCCCTGAAGATTAGATAATGTTAATGTCAGAGCCGACTCGTGTTTTCCTCAAAGGTTCTATCCTCCACACGAATAACTTACAAGGAACCTTCCGTGAAATAACAGAAAACAAATTCTCGATAGCTAATATTTTCCTCCCCACACCCTCCTTATTCCATCTTTTACTTTGATTTCTTCCTGCAGCATCTCTTGGGAAATCTTACTCCTTATTTTCAAGTGTTTACGGCTTCGGCTCATATTATTTTTTCTGACAATTTTTAGTTTTCTTTTCAAATGAGACCTTTTCCTTCTACTACCATGAATTCTTAATTCAGGTGGCCCTTTATTTCTGCCAGTTCTTCTGCATTTTCTCTCCTCATGCCATGGGCCTTGCCTCGTCTATGGCTTTGGGTTCTGCCCCGCTGTCCTTTGCAGGGGGTGCTCTCGGCAGAGTGAGGACGCTCACCCCAGACTGTAACACCTGCATAGCGACATGACCTTGGCAAGCCACTCACTGCTCTCAGAGCCGTGATTTCTAGACTTGAAATGCGGGCTAATAACACATGATAGAGTATTGTTCTGAGAATTAAATGCAACCCTGTGGGGAAGGCCCTAGCCCAGGACCTGACAAGTAATACGTACCCAGAAAATACCCAGTTGCCCTCATCCCTTTCTCTTTTGACAATAAAATGTGTCCACTTCTTGTCCTTTTATGATTCATTAAATTACCTCGCTTAAGTTCCATGGGTTAACTAGGTCACATAAAGGTGGAAATGTCCTGAAATGTAGGTGCAAGATCTCAAACAAGACGGGTTTAATTAGGTGCCACCTCCAACGAAAACAGAGATGCAACTTAAGGAAGGAAAGGATGAAGCTGAACTGTACCCAAGGATCCGTCCCCGCATGCTCCCTGCATGCACCGATAATGCTGTGATGAATGGGGAAGAGGAGAAGACAAAATGTGCTCTTGGTTGAAACGAGCTGCCATGGCCTGCAAAATAAAGACGGCCTCATCCAGAGGAGTCATGTTCTCGACGCTCACCATCACTGCCCACAGCCTAACCGCAGACCCTGGCACCCTCCAGAGCTCGTGCTTGGCAGCGGACAACACTCAGAGGGCCAGTCCTGCTCGGTTTGGGTGTTGGGAATCTGTAGTGAGAGAAGCAGCCCCAATGTCTGCGCTCGCGGACAACAGGCGCTGGAATTGTCATGTTGATTCAAGGGGGGCCTCTGTGCTGCTGTAAGGAAGAGTTAATTCATACTGACAAGGTGAGTTTGATGATATGCAAATAGTTCCACCCTATTGACAATAACAACATCCCGCCACCACCCAAAGAAACAAAACCAAATCAAAACCAGCAACAAGACAAGGACAGCTGGTCAGAGTATGGACAATGGTTGAAAGAGATTGGGGGGGGGTGTAAATTTGCACCCTGAAGGGTAGGGGTTTTTATAGTTAATAATCTGATTGGCCAGTAAGATAGGTTTTATTCTTTGACATAATGTGAGACCATGCTTCGGAAATTATTCCTGTAGAATATAGAATTGTCTCACTTTGCTCTTATGCGAGGAAGAAAGAGGCCCTCAGTAACTTTCTAGAAGTCAGGGGCCCAAGCAGTGTTCTCTGAGTCACACTGGAGAAGCCCTGCCATAAAAGATTCTATCTCTGTTGAACAATTAAAAAAAGAAAGATTCCATTTCTGTGCTTGTCTTTAGAGAGCATAGAGTCTCAAGGAAGCGTCCTGTGGGCAGCAGGTGACCTTTAGGTGGGGCCTCATGACCTTCCCTCACACCACCTATTAGAGGTTTCAGGAGCAACTCCCGATTCCACCATGCTGTCCAGAGATTTTAGCTCTTCTCTGGTCTTGTTCCGAAAACTCCACTAAGTATGCTTTTACAGCACCCTCAGCCGGTCTTCTTTTACTACGCTTTCAAAGCATACATTTGCCAAAAGTCAGTTTATTTAGCAGCTAAATGCACCATCAAGGAATTGTTATTTTTGTCTTCTCGCACTGACATTCTCAACATACTGGCTTTTGTTCTTAGCCTTGACTCCTCTTAATGCCAAAACAGTTGCCACAGCCCCAGTTATCACCTCCTTGCTCAGCAATGTCCAAAGTTTGGAAGTGGGATAAGAGGGACTTTCCTTCCTTATACCCCTTTTTAAAAGCGAGAACATTCCCTAAAGCTGCCTCACAGTGCATTGGCTAAAATGGTGCACGTGCCGATTTCCAGAACTGCTTCCGCGGGAGGGTAGAGTTGCCACGACTGGCTTAGACCGATCAAGACCTCCCCCCGCCACCAGTGGCAGGAGCGGGGCTCAGCCACCTCCTAAGCTGACTGTCATCAGACACTTGAACCCAATTAGGATTCTGCTACAAAGAAGAAATGAGAGAGGGCTATTGGGTAGATCCCCACAGAACATGTGATTTCCCGTGGAGTCAGTAACATAATCAGAAATATGTAAGGCAGAAGGCTGTCAAGGAGTCATGTTCTTTTCTCTCTGGTCTGCCCTGTCTTAGGACGCTTGAGTCTGAGGCCCTGGTGCGCTGCTGTCAAAAAGAGTATGCAGTTACCACATGGGCTCGTTAATTCTGAATAATTGGTCCCCTGGTCCTCATGCGACTAATCACTTCCCTGATAAGATCTAAGCCACAAGTCTCTCCTCCCCAAAACTTGATAGAAAGCCTTGAACTCCAAGGGGAATAATCAAGGAGAAGAATTATTGGATAATAGGACAAACCCCAACTGCGTTGAACTCAGAACTTCTGGATAAGGAACAAATCCATTTTGCTCATCAGGTTAAATGAGAAATGGGTTAACCCTTGTCCTAGGATCCCTGGTCTTCGGAAATCCAATATCCAGAATGAGGGTGTTGAGCGAAGTGTGGATTTCCTGAAGAGGAACAGGAAGCCCGTCATAAAGCAGGTTGGGGGTCCCAGGCTAGAAGGCACTGCCAGCTCCAAGAGAGGTGGGAAACTGGCCAAAGGCCCTGAAAGTGGGGTCCAGGCATGAGCCAGGAGAAGGTTGGGAAGACGCACACCTCAGGGGTAACAGTGCCCAGAGCCCAGGCACCCAAGCACCTGGGAAACGTCTGGATTGCAAGCTGGACAATTCCCTGGCCATGGACTGAGCAAATGCTTGAAACAGAAAGGATCTCTGCGAACACAGTTCATATGAGGGAAGGTCATTTTCTAGATTAGAAAAGCAGCCCTTTTGGGACCTTCCACTCTCATATGATCTTAATGGTAGCCAGAAAATGCTCATTATAGTAGATAACATTTGTTTTTCATTGTCTCCTACCCTATCAATTGACTTGATTTAATTTTTCCTGTTCGAGTACCATGGAAAGGGCACTGAAAATGAAGACAATTATTCAAAGGCAGAGCTTGAGAAGTCCAGGCGCCAGGATGCTGCTGGGGAGAGGGCTTGGAAAGGCTTTGCCTCCTGGAAGGGGAGTGCGGCTGTTGGCCTTGACAGGCACCCATCCTGCCTGGCTCCTACCCAAGTGGGTGCTGAGTCTGGGCAAAGCCAGTGCGCACATTAGGCTGTTTGGTTCTGAGCTCTCGCAGGTTGGTCAGAGAAACATCAGTGGGCTCCAGGTGGCCATGAGTCAGGTGGCAGCCAGGGCCACCTGGAGGAATGAGCAGGTCACCCGCTCACCCTGGACGGTGGTCCAAGGACACACAGCTGTTCAAAGCCCAGCTGGCCTTGACTGACATCCCAGCTCTCTTACTTATTGCAAGACCTTGGGCAAGTTCCTTTCCTGCTTTTAGCCTCAGTTGTCTTAATCTACGAATGGAGGTAATAATATTACCAAAGCGCCTAGATCAGGAAGATTAAATAAATAATTCCCATAAACTTTTTAGCTCAGTGCCTGGCATATTGTAAATGCTCTATAAACACCAACTATGATTTTGTGTCAGTCAGGGGTGTAACATGAGGCTTGACAACAAGTCCTTAAGTAGATTTCAAAGCATATTAATCATAGAGCATCTAAGTGCCCTTATGTAATTTTTTTTAAAAAAAGAAAAATGAGCTCTTTCAAAAGTAAGAAGGCACGTGCCTTCCCCCTGGGAGGGGGGCGCAGCCCGCTGGCCAGTCTCTGAGTCCCTGTCTGCCAGGCTCTGGCCGGGTTCTAGGGTCAGGCCTCCAGTGCCTGGCAAATAGGAGGGACCCAGAAACATACGGTGCAGGAAAGTAGGAAGAAAAGAAAGAGGAAGGGATGGAGGAGTAGAGAAATAGAGACAAGGCCACGTTAACCTCACTCTGGTGCAGCCTTGCCCATGGGCCAGGGTGACTGCTGGGGCCAGCAGCACCTCCCTGGACTGACCATAGGGTTCCCATCTGCCCATGCCCGCCCTTGTCCCTGGTCCCTTAATTAAGTGCCCCCACTCTAAGAAGGCCTGATGGTTGACACCCCAGGGTGTTGTGGGGTGGCTTTAGCCAGTGCTCTCTTGGTCTCATTTTATATTCCACCTGTTTTACCGACTTGGGCCCTGGCTCTGCAACCTTGACCTCAATCCTGCCTCTGGGCTCTTAAACTTGCTGTGTGGAAGTGGCCTTTCTGCTGCTGCACTAACAATAGAGTTTCTGTTACTTGAGCTCCTACCTGTCACAGGTGGGCATCACAGTGGGCATTAGAGTTTGAGTCCTGCTTTACAGATGGGAAGCAGGGGCTCAAACGAGTGAAGTGTCGGGCTCAGAGCCACACAGCTGAGACCCTGGCGCCAGGATCTGGCTTCCAACCTTACGTTCGCGTGTTCTTCAGCCTCCGCTTTTCTCATGGACACCACCTTGGCTCTCAGGGGTCCCTGAGGCCTCAGGAAAGACGCCCCCCCCCCATTTCAACCTGTGGAACATAGTGTCCCCAGTTGGTCACTTGGCCGCTGTCTCAGCTGGACGCCACCTGCACTCCATCCCTCTCCCAGGGGATCTGCATGTTGCTGACCCTGCCTCTCCAGCTTAAACCGCACCCTCCCAGAATCCCAGGTCCCACTCTGAATCTCTGCCCAGTTCCTGGGCCCTGCCACGCCCGGCCATGGCTTCCTGGGCTGGTTGGTTGTGCCTGGCTCTGTCTACTGCACCCACACGCCACCGCCCGCACCTGTGGTCCCTCGGGTCAGGCCTCCTCTTCTCTCCTGGGCTCCTGTGCCGTATGTGAGCTGCCAAGCCTCGCCTCGGGGACATGGCACAGTCCTTAACCTCCCTGGGCCCTGCTTCCTGAGTTTGGATGAAATGGTACCAAAGGTGGGAGGCATGGGCCTTAATCCCTGAATCCTCAGAGGAGGGGGGCTGGGCTTCAAGGGCCTGCTGGATGATTAATAATCCTGGCATATTAGATTCGACCCATCAGGGCAACATTAAATGTGATTTATGACTTGGTTTTAATTGAGATTTTACTTTATTATTTTTTGATGCAGAGAACAGACCTGGACCCATATCCCTAAGTGTCCCGTGTGTCCTTCTCAGGGCTGGGTGACTACGGTCTGCCCAAGGGTGATGTCACTCGCTCCCACTGAGGGCCAGAGGCAGCCACTGCTCTGCCTGCCTCTACCCTTCCCCCGCTTGCCGGCAAGGGTCAGCCTTGGAAGAATGAGAAAGACAGAGCAGTTCGCCTTCTGCTGCATCGTTTTCCTTCATCTTTCAAACTCAAGTTCAAGCCACAAGTTCACCTGGTTCCCAGAGTGAAACCATGACTTAGATGAAGTTTAGGTGTCCACGAATTGATGCAGCATTTCCATTCTCAGAGAGGACAGAAGAACTGGGCGGAGTCTAACTTGGGGATTTTGAATGGCCTTTCTCAGGTGGACTTCAGCCCCCTGGGGAGATGCCTGAGGGGCTGCCCCTCAAAGGACAGATGCTGGGGAACCTCCGGGCCCTGGGGCCCCTGGAGCCTGAGACTGCGGCTGCCACCGTGACTGTCAAAGACAGTCGTCCTGGGGTAGCGTTGACTACTGGGGGGGAGGGCAGCGGGGAAGACAAGGGAACGTGCGGGAATTTTCTCCCTGCCCCCACGAGGCTGCTCTCTGATCTACAAGTGGGAAAATTGGGCTTAAACGACATTTATTGAATTTTGAACTGCATTGGGCAAAGAAAATGACTCGTTAATATATAAAGCACTGCATTTCCCATCATATGAATGCCAGTGAAAAATGGATTCGCGCTTGCTTCATACATAGAAGCTTGCCTTTAAAGTACTAACGTGAATGTGCCCTCAGGGAGAGAAGGAGCGGCGAATTAGACAGAAGTCTGCAATGTGATGTGGCAGCAGGGAACGCTCCTGAGCCCGTGCCTGCAGCCGTGCGGCGCCGGAGGAGGTGTGTGGAGAGCCCCAGGGTGACCGTGGCAGGACAGGAGGCTTGGCCTCGGGCCACTCGGCCACCTGTCTTCCAGGAGACCTCCCGCAGGTGTGAGAGCCTGTCTGCCAGTCTAGTAAAGGAGGCGGCACAATGCGGAGGGGAGGGCACAGACACAGAGGTGTAGGTATGGGTTTGCATCCCCCCGGCCACCTCTGGGCAAGTTGCTCGCCCCCCTGAGCCTCAATTTCCTCAGTCACTATGGACGGGGGCAGTAATACCTGCCCCATAGCATTCGGTGAGACTTAAGGGAGTGCAGGTAAAGCACCGGGCATGTGATAGTACTGGGTCATTCCCGCCACCTTCAGGCATCCCTTTAACAACATGGGCTCACCTCCCCCACACTGGCTGAGTTCCTATCGTGGATGACATGGCTCCTCCCAGCCCTGAGGAGCGTAGGACGTTGTGGTCCGCACGACAACTGTGCCATGAGGGGGAAGAGGCGGGAACGTAGAGGGGGATTCACCCAGGCTGAGGGATGGGGAGAAATCTGAGGGAGCTGCCAGGAGGAGGAGGTGACATTTACGCTTCCTCTGAAGTCCGAGCAAGGAGAGGGGTGTTCGTGGCAGAGGGGTGGGCGGGAGGCGAGGCACGGTGCTGGGAGCCTGAGGGTGTCTAGGGCCCCCCACGGCCGGAGCAGGAGGGCCGGGGAAGCCAGGGGCCTGAGGGGCGGGCGAGGTTAGCCAGACCCCAGGCCGTGGGGGGTTCACACTGAACAGGGACTTCTCTTGAGTAAGAAACGGGGACTGAGGAAGGGCCCTTGTCAAGAAGGTGGCAGGGGGTCTGGCGGGGGCTGGAGGGGAGGCTCCTGCTGCTGCAGTCCTGGCCACAGTCTATGGGGGTCGGAATGAGCTTCGGCCTGGGGATGGAAGGGCGGACAGAGACTTGAGGCAGCTTTGGGCAGTGACGCGGGCAGAGAACAGGCCTGAGGGAGGAGCCGAAATGACCATCCATGGGGAGCCTGCCCCCGGGGGCAGAGAGTTCAGCAGGAGGAGCAGCTGGTGAAGACAATACTGAGCTTGGTGTCGGGCTGTGGCTGGCAGTGGCCAGCGGGTGCAGGCCGCAGAGGCCCGGAGCAGAGGCGTGCACGGCTTCCCGCTGCACTTTCTGGGGCGCCTGCTACAGATAAGGCGCCAGTGGCCTCTGCCCTGGAGCTCACGGTCCTGCCAGGGGGCAGACGGCCAAAGAGCATGGGAAGTATGCAGAGTATGATAGAGGCATCACTGTCGTGAGAACATGACTCGAAAGGTGCCTGATGGCGTGTGGCTGGTCAGAGGCTCAGAAAGCAGGAGAGTCGAAGCGAACCCTAAACGGATTCACCAGACAGGCTGGCCGGTGGGCAGGGCTTCCCAGCTGGTGGAAGAGACACTGACAGACCAGAGCAGCTGGGACGCTGGGTCTGGGGAGGGTCACGGGGCCCCTTGTAGCTGGGCTGCAGGCTACTCTGGAGACTGAGGGAGCAGGAGATGACAGAGCAAAGGAGTCTAGAGTCAGACTGAAAGGCTTGGGCATGTTTCTAGAAGCAGGGGATCTAGAAGTCTTAGAAATGGGAGACCTGGGCTTTAGGCACATTTCTCTGGCATCCATGTGGTGCACAGACTGGAGCAAAGAGATGCTAAGGATGAAATCATAGAGCCCAGTGGTAGACGACGGGGACATCGGCTCCGGCAGGGCGGCGCGCAGCATGGGAAGGGTGCAGCAAGAACCCATCGGAGGGACAGTGTGAGTGACAACACTGGGTGGTGTGTGGTATGAACAACAGTGAATGGAGAGAGCTGGGAAGAGGCGGGGATGCAGAGGATGAGCTGCGGTTCGGGTATGTTGCATGTGAGGCAACATCCGCAGAGAAAACGAATACGCAGCGAGTGTGTGGATCTGGAACTCAGGAGAGAGACTCGCATTTAAGAGGCACAGTATAAACGTGATCACTGAATCCTTGGGAGCAGGGTGGAGCATGTAAAGGCCATGTGTAGAGAGACTGGAAGGGAGGCAGAAGACAGGCCGGGGAGACGTGCGCATGCAGAGGGCTGCAGAGGAGGAGCGGCGTGGAGAGAGTGGCCCGGAGCGATGGAGGGTGGAGAGGAGAAACAGCCCAGAGTGAGGTCCGGAGTCGGGCAGAAGCAGCGCGCCCCCTCCAGCCTCCCTCGGCGCCCCTGCCTCCCGCTCACGCCCTGTGCTTTGCAGGTGTTTGTCCACTCGCTTCTCCATCAGCCCCTGGACCCTGAAATTCAGTGGCAGAGCCCTGCACTACCGTTGGCCAAAAGCTTGGCACAGGGCTCAGCACAAGGTGGGCACTCAAGCAATGTCTGATAAGTAACTAATTGGGTAAGAGGTCAGTGCTACCCGATGCTGCAGAAAGTGCTGTAAAGTGAAGGAGAGGTAAGCGCGTGCCTGGAAACGTCCGCAGTTTCGGTGCGATGGGGGTGGATGGGTGGGCCACCGGGGGGAGGAAGGAAGAAGCCAGTCAGCCCTGTCAAGAACAGGACGTTCCCTGCTCCCGTCTGACACATCGGAATGGGACAGCCCAGAGAGAAAAGCAATAAACACACTGCAATTAGTAAGTAAAACAGAAGAACGGCCTGAGGAGCCATGACAAGACTGAAGTTAACGCAAGCTCTGAGTAATAAATGACTCACTCCCGCCCGTCCCTCCCCGTCTCGCACACGCTGCCTCTCAGCCGGTGGAGTCTTTATTTGGGGTCCTTGACAGAACCCGTGATCACGCCTGTCTGCACTTGTTGCAATATTAATAATTTGTCCTGTATGTTGACACTGGGGGAGCCATCGAGCGGGGAAGGCGTGATATCTTACAGGCAAGCAAATCTGGTGGTCTGGGTCCCTTTGGGGTGTTTGAATCTCAGATTTCTATCGTGTACCACCATTAGCGGACAATGAATCAGGGCCCCCCAGCTCCGAACCAGTGCCGCACGGCCCCTGCTGGGGCCCAGCTCGCAGCCTGACCGAGGGCAGGGCGGCCAGCTTTGGGAGGGTACACTGAGGCACCCACTGAGATGGGGTACAAGGGACCAACGTGTCTGAGCAGCGGTGGAGAACAGAGCGGTGATGGCAGAGATGACTTTGCAAATAAGTGGCAGCCTTGGAAGAAACTATTCTGGCAGGACTAGCCCTCTGTGTTTAAGCCCCCTCACTGCCCTTGCACTGTTACATTTTAGGAGACAGGACTCCTAGTGGGGATCGGCTGGCTGTCAGCACACAAGTTCGGGCCCTATCTCAGGCTCCAGTAAACCCCAGAGGCACGAACGTGACTTCTTTCTCAGCTGCCCAGTGAATTTTCCTCCTCTTTCCATTAGATGTCTGGTTTCTGTCCTTGTTGTTTGGTAACACACATGCATGCACATACACATGCTGAGCACCAGCAGACCTGCAAAGATGCCCCCAGCTCTTTTCTTAAATGAACACTGAACCCTTGATAAAGAAACACCATGGGAGAAACATTGTCCCGTCCATACGTCCAGCTGAACTGTCATTGTTGAGAAGTGGACCAACTCAGACCCTCTCCTGGGGATCGGAAGTTTCCAGGTTGGAAAGAGCAACCTGGTAAACTGGCCTTGACCTCCCACGCATGGGGGAGGGCCGGCGGGGTGAGCAGAGCAGATGGCCACGGTCTGGATGTCTGAAAAGCTTTGGAAATGAGATTTGGGCGGCTCCGGCTCAGCCCCACTGGGTAGCCATGGTGACGTTGGAGGGAGAAGGCTGAGGCTCTTTACCTTTGATTCTTGCTTTCCTTTCATGTGTGAATGGCGACCAGAGTGAGAAAGCACACTCTTTAATGTACAATCTACCTGGAAAGATCAATGGCAGCTTAACATGCATTTCTGTCTAATATTCGCTTTGGCAGATCTTTGTAATAAAAATACGGGTTTTAATGAAGTGCATTAAAATGGGAAGACTCGTGGCCAGCCCGTGCGCTTTTATCGTGCTGCCTCCCCTTGAGCTGTCACTGTGCAAGCCCCTCTGTGGGAGGGAGGTGGGGGGTGTCATTTTAGGAACCGCACATGCAAAAATTCTACATTTCTGGTAAGACCTACATTACTGGTGCATATTTCAACTTAATTCACTCTATTTCTGTACTATGACGTATCTGTGGAAGGAAGCTGAGCTATGAGCCAGGTAGGTAGAGGTGATGGGGAGAAGAGTCTTGTTATGGGCTGAAAAAAGTGGTATATTGAAGTCCTAACCCCCAGCATATCAGAACGTGACCATATTCAGAAATGGTCTTCAAAGAGGACTGAGTTAAAGTGAGGCTGGTGCACTTCAAGGGAGATGAGGAGAGACACCTGAGGCATGCGTGCTCAGGGAAAAGACCATGACAAGAGACAGCAGGAGGGTGGCCACCTGCTCGCCAAGGAGAGAGGACTCAGAGGAAATCAGCTCGGCTGGCACCTTGATCTTGGGCATCCAGCCTCCTGAACGTGAGAAATTGGGTTTCTCTTGTCCAAGCCCCCAGCCTGTGGTGCTTTGTGACGGTGACCCGCGATTAGAACAATGGGCTGTGGACTCATCCATTGGAAGAAAGTGATCCAAGGGCCCTAGAAGATGGCCCCTGGCCATGTCTTTCCTGGAGTGAGGTCAATGGGAACAGCTGGAAACTTCTGGACAATAGAGGATGAGGGTGTGGGTGGTAGTGGCCATCTCTGCCTTTGCATGCCTGAAATGCTGCCCTCGGCACGAGGGGACTGTGTTGCAACGGCGGGCTAAGAGTTTCCACAGACGGGCAGGTAGGCGCTCAGTCCGTGCAGGCTGAGCGCTGGGAGCCCGCTAGAGCGGCACAGCATGGCTGTTAGTGCACAGAACCCTGCTCGACCCCACACCCACACCCACTCTGTGACCCCTCCAAGCTCTAGTTCTCCACCTGTGAAGTGGGAGTCGCAGCGGTTCCTATGCCGTGGACTGCTGTGAGGATTAGCCCAGTCACTATGTTTTACGTGCTTAGAGCAATGCCCGGCACGTGGAGAGGGTGCATGTTTGTTAAGTGAGCGAGCGGCTTGGCTCAAGGGGAAGGCGTCTACTGCAACAGCTCAACAGGACGCCCCAGGGAAGCGAGCGCTTCCTCACCAAGTCACCCAGTCCTGTCCACACTGCCATGTCCCCAGCTCCTCCCTTCCCCTCTGCTCCCCGGGGCTGCTTTCCTCTGGGTTCTCACCGACTCTCATCTAGGCGCCCCCCAGGTCTTCAGGGTTCCAGGGGCATCGTCCTTGCATCTCCCCCACTGTGACTGCTCTCCCACCGTTCTGTCAAAGTAAAATTTTAAAACTCACGGCACACTTCTGCTTGTTACCTCCATTACCTAAGGGCTCGAGAAGGCGGTGGTTAAGGAGCTGCATGAGATGGCACACTAAGTGCTGCAGGTGTGCTAGCTTTTCGAGGTTGAGAGGGATAAAATCAGGTTCTTTGGCCCAGAAGAGAGAGAAAGAGAAAGAGAGTCTTCTATAATCTGATCCTCAGGATACTTCTCTGGCTTCATTTCTTGTTATTCACAGTTTATGCTGCAGAAATGCAGAAAGTTTCTAGTCCTACGAATATGTGGACCTGGGCCCATCCCGCTGTGCCTTTGCACACGCTCAGCCCAGTGTGCGCATGTGCCCAGGAATCGTCTTTTCCTTCTTTTTTATAATCTGGCGAATTTATGCTCATCTTCTCAAGTCCAGGTGTCCTCCCTCAGGAAAGTCTCCCTGATTACTATCCCAGTAGAATTCAGAGCTGCCAAATCGCCCAGTTTTCATCCTGGATGAGAAAGGAAAACTTGTTCCTATCCAGCTTACTTGCTCACTATCAATCAATACAAATAAGGAGCCCCAAGAAATAATTAGGAATTTAAAATCATCAAGGACTTCAATTGGCATTTTTCCCCCCAGAGTATCTGGCTGCCCCTCCAAACTTCAGCAGTCCTCTAACGAAACTGTATTTTAAGGAGCAAATAGGTCCGCAGCCAGAGGGGGGCATCCAGGCCAATGGAGCAGAGAGCCTCGTGGTAGTGACAAGACCTGGCCAGGAACGCCACATACAGACCGGGGCGGGGGGACTCAAGGCACTGTCATGTTGCTTGTCAGCCCAAGGGCCATCGATTCAACAGCGCACATCAGCTTAGTAGCCTGCTGTCTTCTGCTCACTTCCTTCTGTCTTTGGATACCGAGACCACAGGCCAGAGCCCCGCGTGGCCAGGCAGCTGTCTCCCAGAGTCAGAAAGTAAGTGAGCGTGTGCCGTGACGGAGGCACAAGACAATCTCAGAAAACCACCGTCTCTGAGCGTTGGTTTACACGTCTGTAAAATGGTCTGATTTATAAGACCGCCCACGGGACGAAGCAGCCACGCTTCCCTAACTCGGAACCCTGGACAGAGGAGTTCTGCTTCAGGGATCACATGCTCTGTCTATGGCTTTGCTTCTCCTCCTGCCACATCCCCACCATGACTGCTCTGAGCATGGTCCCCCGTGTCCTCATGCCACTTCGTGACCTCCCGAGTCCTGTCCCCAGTCATACCCTCCTTGGAGACCTCTGAAACAATTCACATTCCACACTCCGTTCCAGCCTCCCAAAGTCACACCCCCCGTCAAACCACCACTAGTCTCCAACTCAAAAGACCCTTTCAGACTTGCTGGAAAAGCAGATGAATTTACCTGCTAACGGACTTTTGCAAAAACAATTAGCAGGTAACAAGGGCTTTGGGTGCACCCTCTCCTCTGAAAAGCAACAGAGACCTATCGCCTGATATACTACGCAAACCCCACAAGGTGACCCTTTCAGGAATTTGAGCTCCACAGAAACTCAGGGTGGGGGTTGGGGGAGCCCATCGGGACTGCTGGTCTTAAAAAACCCATAAAGGCACCTGGCAGGCATCTGTCCCCCAGGCCTGGGAACCCACAGCAGGGCCCCATAGAAGGGCTCTTTCCCCTAACTGCATTTTAAGGACTGCACTGGAAAGAGGCACCGAAAGAATGGCCCTTAAATGTTTCTATATTTTAGGAAAATGCACTAGTAAAATATCAGTGAAAAAGTCTGCAGGATAGATGAGATAGTAATAACCATGGATCATTTTTAGTTCCTGGGAAGGAAAGCAGCATATAGACTGGAGGTGTTATTATTATGCATATAATATATATATAGACAGTGTGTATTTATTCACAGCAAAGCTCACATATGTCATTCCCACTAATAACATTTTCTTTTCTAGCTTCGGCGTGAAAGGAGATAGGCTGTTTTCGCATGTTCCGCACATCCACCGAGGAACCTGCTTAGAATATTTTTGCCAGTGAGATTTTCTGGGTTGTAACATTTATCTCTTTTGAAGAGCCTGCGTCCTGGAACCCCACATGGAGGGCTGTGTTTTTGCCTCTCATTGCGATGGCATCTATATGTGGCTCTCTGTGTCAACTACTTATCTCAGGAGTTAGCCAATTTCTTGTCTGGCTGTATTACTTATAAAACGCTGGACCTACACAGCGCTCGGACGATGAATGGGACCAGCTCCCTGCCCCATGGAGAGTGCCACCAAATGACAATAGACAAACCCGCACACCAGAAATCATACAAATGCAAGACCCGGAAAGAGGCGGCAGGCCTGGGACTCAGGGAAGGCCAGTCAGCACGGTCGCGGGTCTGACGGAAGAGAGGGAAGTGCTCAGAGGAAAATCAGGTGGCAGGTGTCGGTTCTTACGCACACACAAGGTTGGGCGGAACCTGTGGAAGTTATCTGTCCCCTCACCTCCCTGTCTGCTTCTCTCCCTCCCCCGACATGTCCCCCAGCCTCGATCCTCTTCAATGGTGGGGATACAGCATTCAAATGAGGGTCTCTGCAAGCTGGCGTTTCATCTCCACTGGCTTCCTCTGCCGCCCAGGACACTTCTGGATAGCTGGCTGCCTAAGCTGTCACCTGCCGGGTGCTCGAAGAATGCAAATTCACTCAAGTATTAGTGATCGCAAGGCATAATGGGGAAATTAAGTGTGCTGCCAACGGAGGGCCTGCACTCCCCCTCACACGTTAAAAATAAACCATTTAGGGGTATGTGTAATTGCTCTCTTGAATTTTTGATTTCGTTGGCAATTCTCTTCAGAGTGGATAATTGGAAAGTCCCCATTTAATTTATACAGGGCCCTGCACAAGTGCAATTGGGAAAACTCGCACCAGCTTGCAGTGCGTGTGCACGCACTGCCCACACGCAGCGGCGGCAGTCTGCGTGGAAGGGAAGAAGAGAGGGAAGGGGGACAGAGCAGAGCCAGCAGGGCCCCTCGACCGCACAAAGCTGTGTGGCTGCCTCCCTGCGGGAGGGCCTGCTCTTCTTCAAGGCCCAGTCGCGTGAATCTGGGAAGAAGGCAGAGTGCCCCAGCGAGCAGCAACGGAGTCGGCGGCAAATACCAGCTCAGAGTCTGACCTCTGCCAGCTCTCCGTGCTTCGGTCTCTCCGTCTGACTTCACGAACGCTCAGTTCCCTTTCTGGTGTGGTTAAAAGGTAGTGTAGATTCAACCCTGGTGTTCCTCTTCGTGCCTGAAACTGAATCCCGCCCAGCCCCTCATCCTTTGGGGACACCAGTCACCTGTACTTAGAAAGATCCACTGTCTGCATTTTCCTTCCAGTAGCCACCAGGGTGAATGGCTTAAGAAAGGATGGAAGGAGACCCATACCCAGGCCAAAGTCCCCCACTGCCGTGGAAAAGGGCACCAAGGGGCCTTGCCGGTGCACGGCCACATGGCAGCTTCCCTGTGGAAAGAAACCAGCCCTCGTTGCTCCGGGACTCGTGTCTAAGCCGCCAGCGTGCTCTTGTCAGATGCCACTTGTGCACAACAGCGACCAGGCCACCGGGGTCCCTGCTGCACGAATGCAGACATTGACAAAGAAGACAGGACTCTGTGTCATGATCACAGGCCAGTGCACCTGGGCACCCGTGGGCTGCATTAGGCTGTGACCTTTGAGCATTTCCATTGGGCCAACCCCTCTATGTACATTATTTCATTAGCTTGATGCTAATACCTCCACTTGGCAGGTGAGAAAATTAAGGTTCAGAAGAGTTAAAACAGGGGTTTGAGACTCCATACAAGGTAGAGCTGGGACTCGAACTCTAGACTGTGTGTTCTCAACCACTGGCAAGATGGATCCCCCAAGTGGCTACCACCTGCCCCTCTCGGCTGTAGAAAGGATGCTCTCTCCGCTTATGGTGTAACTCTTTGGGTTCCTTGAGGAATTTGGGGTGGACATTTTTTTAGCACTGGAGTGGATGACATTCAGAAAGCCTCTCCCAGGGACACTCCCCTGAAAAGTTACCCCCAAGTCAGTATCTCAGGTGGAGCCATCTTGCTTCAGCCCCCTCTGTGTTATAGCCTGAGGCTCCTCCTCCCACGGGGACCCTCCAAGGGGCGAGACTAGTCTTTACCTTCTTCTTCTTGCTGTGAATTATAATCCCAGTGACCCGCTGCCCCAGAGAGCCCCCAGTGTCGCCCAGCTGTGCATGGGCTCATCAGCTCCGGCCACACCCGCCTCCTGGCTGCACTCGGCAGCCAGGGCTCCCGAGGTCAGTATTCAGGTTTGCCCACGTGCTGTTCTTGATGCCAAGCTAAAATAACAGCACAGTTTGGCTGCCCCTGATTGAGTGACGCCCGAGCTCCTAGCCCGGGACCTGAGGTTGAAGTTCTATGGATCTCAAGCTTCCCACTGCTATGCCCTGTGGCTGGTCAGCTCCTTTGAAAACCCTCCCAGCTGCTAGGGGTAGCGACATTTTCCCCGTTATTTCTGAGCCAAGCTAATGAGGCATGCTAATTTTGGAAGACGCACAACCGTTGACAAATCTACTTCAGATCTCCAAGAATAGGATTCCAGTGAGAGTCTAGATAAATACGAAGGCATTTCAGACCCTCAGAAAGCAGCTCCTGTCCTCATGTTCCTCAAAAGGAGCAAGGACGGGTGGTGACACTAGCCAAGCAAGAGTGGGAGCAGAGGGAGCAGAGGCCAGGAATGGCCCTAGGGACCCACCTGCGTGCCCGTGCTACGTTCCTGGGAGTCCCCGTGGAGGCTTTCCCTCGGCCTCCACACAGCAGCCCAGGGCGGACGGTGACCGCGGGGCTGGGCTGCTGCTGCTGCAGGTCTCGGGACCCATCCTGGGCTCCATCCTCCAGCTGCCAGGCCGGGAGCTCAGGGGCACCCCAAGGCTGTGCTCTGTGAAGAGGTGCGCCCACCACTGAGGAAACAGCACCAGCCCGGGGCTGGAGGACACCTGAGCACGGGAAAGGCTGGACTCGGTCCAACTGGAAAGAGGAGTTCGTCCCCGCTGCTCCTCAGCCTCCTTCCTCCCCCTCGAGCCAGATGACTAATACTCACTCAGTGCGTACACCAGGCCCGGCCCTGGGCTCGGTGCTGCACACAGCATTCCACAGCCTGGTCCCCACAATGCTGTATGAGGAATTTGGAGGGGGGCTCGGAGAGGTTAGACGCTCACCTGAAATCAAAGGCTAGTCCACAAGAGGCCAGGTCTGGATTCAGAACACTTCCTCCTAAGCCCCTAGTTCCACTGCCTTCGCTCTGACCTTTCTTTTTTCTCCAGTGCCTAACGGGCTGCATTCTCTCTCTAGCCCCCTGGTCTCACTGCACTGCCCTTTCTAGGGGCACATCCTGGACCACTTCTTGTCCTTTTATTAAATCCACACTTACACGGTTTTCTATTGATTTGCTCTAAGGTTGCTTTCTGACAGCTCAAACTAATTTCTGCTAAAGTGTTAATGACTACCAAGAAGCAATGTGTTGTCTTGAAATGAAACGCTCTGCATTGTCACAGCAGACTCTTCTGCCTTAATGCCAGGGAGAGAGGAATGTGTAAATCTCCATTTTTACGGCTGGACCTGGGGGGAGAAAAGTGGAGGTCAGGGAAAGGGGAGTGAGGCCTCCATTCTTGCTCCCTCTGACTGGTGGTGTTCTACCAGCTGGACACACAGTAAATACCCAATACCCACTTAGTGAGAAGTGGCTGGCCAGATGAATGAGTGAACAAACAAACAAATATGAAAATATCTAGACAAGATTTAAGTACATGGTAATGCTGTGTCTAGGCAGTAGAGGCCACTGTTAACATTTTCCAGTATCCACACCAGTGCTAATCATTGAAGGGAAAACCTGGGGCATGGGAAATTCTGTTACCCCAAAGGTTGACTGTGGGAATAAGATGCACTGATGAATTTCAATGTGCTTCTTCCTGCACGAAGCCCGTCACAGGGGGAGGGGCGGCCAGATACAAGCAAGGAGTCGCTCTCTCTGCTGCTTGGAGGGAAGGCCGGACCGGTCCGCAGCCCCAGGATAACCGATGCTGCTGCGGCATCCCCTGGGCACGGCCCCTGCGGAACGGTCAGAGCACAACCCTGCCCCTTCCGACGCTGCCCCTGTGGGTGGCTCTGGGGCAGAGGATGGTGGCTGGGGTGCTGACCCTTGCTAAACGTTGACCATTGGTTTCTGGTGAATTGTTTTTCATTGGAGCACTACCAGAAGGCAGTATGGGAGATAATGGCACAGTTCGCGCCTTCACTTTGGTCAACAAGACAGGAATTGGCGGATGCAGAACACTTCTCTGGGACCGAGCGCGCGCCTTTGTCCACACAGCACTGTCCCGACGCGTCTTGCTGGGGGTGGGGGGACCCTCTGCTCTGATCGGCCTTCCTCTGTAACAGGGCCACCTGCCTAGTGTCCAGGGGCTGGTCACCTCCTCTGTGAGGCCTCCCTGGTACGCTGCACCTCCCCAACCTCACCCCTGGCCCAGGTGCCTCCACATTATGTACCAGCGTTAAGTGGGCAGTTCGTCATTTTCTGGGCATGTCCCTTCAAGGGCAGAGACAGTTTTTCTTTTCTTTCATCTTTAGGTCCTAGAGGAATAAATGACTGAAGTCCACTCAGCCGCACTGTGATGAGTTGATCAGCCGCTAGGTGACCAGCTCGACCAGACCTGTGACTTACCTGTGGTGTGGTTTATGTCGCAAGGAATCAGGAAATCGGAGGGAAGGGAAAGAGCTCTTCCCTGACATTGTGGCCTTCGCTACGACGGTTGGAAGGAATAACTTTGCTTGCTAAACATAATAAACCCGAGTTAATTTTATCCATGTTTATTTTCAGCTCTTCACGCACAACAGGAGACCCTTAATGACCATCCAGTTTGTGTCTTATTGAATTTAAAAAGACGGAATGAATTGCCTGAACCATAAGTCTATATGCTACCATAGGCTAGCAAGGAAAATGCTGATTACAGTTTACGCAGCAAAGAACAGTAACTCTCTGTACCCGGGACATGACAAAATCAATGTGAACCAAGGAGATACACTAAGAAGGTGAGAACCTAGCCTGGTACTTTGTACCTACTAGTTGAACATATGAATGAATTAACTGGGTGGGAACAATGCAATAGATGAAAAGTAAGGTGATCAATTATAGGGGCCAAACTCATTGAAAGTTCTCTAAGCTGAACTTCCTGGCTGCTGGAAGCAGCAGCCAGCAGATGAGAGATCTGTAAACCTGGCCACACACAGCGCACCACTGCGGATAGTACTGAGAGAGGCATGCGGCGTTGAGAATGAGCACTTTGCAGAACAAGGAAGTTTTCATGTGATGTCAGGGTTTGAAAATTCCCAGAAACTGTTTCTTTTTTATGGGTGGGGAAAGAAGGGAGGAGAAAGAAATTAAATTTCTTAAAGGGTCGCCACTGAGGAGGAAACGCTCGTCGGAAGAAAGCACTAGAAGCCAGATGTGATTTGGGAACTCACTGAAGGGCAGCGGAGGAGAATAGATGCAATACAACCAGGCCCAGTCTCTCTGCTGGGCCGGGAAATTGATTTCAGGGGGGCTGGGCAGGGCGTCCTCAGAGGCCCCACATGGTCCTTGGTGGAAAGTCGGACAGCTTCAAAAGCTTCCCAGGCACCTCTCTCCAAGGAACTTACCTGGTCAGGGCACCGATTCTTGATCCCTGGCCACCACAGAAATTCTAGCAAGGGCCACACACATGTCACTCAAGAAAATGCAAGATGAAACTCCTAGAATCCCTTGCCACCATAAAAAGTCAGCAGGCTACATGAAGGATGGGGAAATACAAAGAGAACATGTTTGCCGGTCCCCAAAAGGGTAGATGGGGCAAGGATCATGGGGGTGTGGGACACAAAGCTGCCTCTACTTTGAGAAAAGGCCAAAAAAGATGGAAAAGTTGGGGTAAGGGAACAGGAATCCTGAGGGCAAAGGGATGTTTGTGGTTAACAGGAATTGAACCTGCAAGTGAATTTCAATTTGCCTAGGGAAGGCGAATAAAATTCAATGTAGTGGTGAATGTGTCGCAGCCCTAGAATGCCATGAATGACCTTATTCATTTATTTGTTGCTCTCTTCACACACATTTTAGACCCCTCTCAACACTGAGGGTGGAAGGAAGTGATGGGATTATTCCCACTGAACACACAGGCAAGCAGAGCCGTCCCAGAGAAGTTAACCGTCCAAGGTCACCCAGGATGAGCCAGGAGCCACCGAACCTCCTGAATTCTGACCCAACGTTCCTCCATTCAACCTCACTCACAAAGGTCAACTCTACTTTTGAGTGTCATATTTTGCCATGTATAATGCACACTTGTGGGAAAAGTAAGGATGTGCAGTATACATGGGTATAATTCTTGAGGGAAAAAGGATGTGCAGTACACATGGGTGTAACGACTACATACCATGGGTATAATAATCTGTGTATAATGTGCACAAAACCGTGGGTGCACATTATACATGGCAAAATACAGTAAATCGGACAGTCCCCAGAGACGCTGCCATCATGCAAAGCATGACTACTGCACCTGTGGGTGGAGGTTAGACGGGGTTGTAGCTACAGTCCTTGCTGGGGAAAAGCCGAGGATTCTACAGTCTGTTTCAGGGTCTGTGCAAAGAACATGCTGAGCCAACTCCCATGTAAATCGTGGCTGCTGAGCCAACTGAACCGTGGGTCGGCGTCACTTGGGGAGCTAAGACGGGACGGGGGTGGGCCTTCCGGGGGAGGCTATGTGACCCGTTCCCTGCCCTGCAGTCTCATCGCCCCGGGAGACCTGAATGCACAGAAGCTCAAGGGGCCCTCGCTAATTATTTGATTTTCTGAACATTCCTAAGAAACTGCTGGTGGTGGCTCAGTGCCCTCGGTGCTTAACATGGTTAATTTTTAATAATACTCATCATTCAGACTCTAATATTTTTATAAGAACTTTGTATCTATTGTCACTGGTGTTTTTCAAAAAGTCGAAATGATGTGTGTGTGTGTGTGTGTGCGCGCTTTTCTCTAACATCAACCAAAAGAACTGTATATTTTCAACCCACTATACACAGCTTTCATACAAACATAATGAATTCAGATATGAATTTATCTCCTGTTCTTTCCATAGGATCCTTCTAGCATTTCACCTCCTGACTTCTTCACCAGCCTCCCAGTGCGGGGCGACAGGCTGCAGTGAGGCACCCATGTTCAGAGACGAGAAACCAGGATCCGAGGGCAGTCCCGTCATTGCCTCAGTATCTCAGAAGTCAGTGCATCCAGACTGCCTGAGTTTAAATAATACACTTTCTACCACAGCACAAACATCAACACAAGTCTATGTCTCCAGGCCCAGACTTTTAAACTATAAACTTTTTGATATTGGTTCCATGGATTATTTACCAGTTGCATAAAGGAAGGTCACTCATTGTGGGCCAACGGTCAAAGTCAGGCCGCCCAGCGACCATTTCCAGAACAAATCTGTTTTGCTCTCATTGAAGAAATAATAGATTTCATCAAATTTGGGAGATGGGGAAGAGCATTTATTTCTCGGTTTCTCCCTCGGGAGAAAGCCCAGGTTTGTTTTGTCTCCTGCTTTTGAATATTGCATGTACCACCATCAGTTACAGGAGTCACCTGACATCAGACTGCACGTCTCCCTGGTTGAGACAGATATGCATATGGACAGGGGGTCGCTCACCTACAGCTGTGCGCATCTGGCACGCAGGTGTGATTCCTGATAGGCAGGATGCTTACAAAATGATTTCTTCTGGGGACAAAGGCAAGGAATTGTCTAAGCTCTTAGATAAACTGCCCATGAGCTGGGGCACTGATTTGTTTCGAAGAATGGTTTTCTGAGATGCCAGTTTGGGCAAGATGATGAGGCGCTCAAACTATAAGGGGTCAATGCATTTCCATCCCCCAGGGCAGGTGCGTGCCAAGGCCTGAGCTCGTTCCTGGCGCCTGAGATAGTCCAGGGGGCTAGCTCGCTGGTCAGACTGCTCCTGTGGATATTTGTGATGAACTGACATGATCAAGTGGAATTTCTTTAAAAAATTCCCAAGTGGGTGTTGGGGGTGTGGGCATGTGTGGGGGTGTGTGGGGAGCATCAGTTATGGACGGAACAAGAGCAGTGCAGGGTTGGAGATTTTTATAGACAAGTGGTTGGTACATGAGGTTCATTGACAACTCTCTCTATTTTTATGAATTTAAAAAATTTTCTGTAATAAAAAGTTGAAAACAAAATCTGTTCCTACATATGGGCTCCCAGAAGTACGATGAATATTATTAGGCCTTTTATGGATTCCGGAGAGCGATGGCGGTCGGGCGGGGGTGCAGGGATGGCCCCCGGCAGGGAGAGGTCACCCAGGAGCTCAGGGGTGAGAAGAGGGAAGGGGGCAGGCGCGGGAGAGCGGGCTTGGCACGCTGCCCGTACCACGTCCTTCTCCGCCGTGCCCGGGGGACAGCAGATGCCTCTCTCTCACGTACCACAGCTGTGCCCCCTCCTCCCCACATGCTTGGCAATCCCTCCAAAGAGGGAGCCCAGGCTCCACGTGTCCTAGAGACACGACCAGAGAAGGGGCTGGGAGAAATCACACGTGCGCTGAAGCCACATCCTGCCTGGGATCAACCCTCATCTAAGGTGCGACCAAGAAAGGGAGCAAGATGAAAGGGAACAGAAAGGTGACACAAAACCGAGGGCGTTCTAGAAGAAGCTTCCCCAGGGGAGCCAGCAGCTTCCCCAGGGCACCCAGCTGCTCACAGGGCGGGTGGCTGCTCAGAAAAGGTGGGCCATGCGCTCAGGCCATGGGAGGAGGCCTGGTGCTCTCTCTGGCAGGTGTCCTCGCACCCCCCGCCCCCGCCAGCAGCTGGCTGTGCCCTCACCCACCAGCCTTCATGGTGGAGGTGATGGCAGCCTTTCCAGCTGGGAAAGGCCCCCTTCCGGGCCCTTCCAAAACCATGAAGACCCTGTGCTAAGCTTGTGAATGAGCCTCTCCATTCCCAGATCCCAGTTAGGGCCACCCCTCACTCCCTCCCCCCTTTCCTACTAAAGAAGAGACACTTGGGGCTGAGGCCTGGGTGTAGGCGGTCCCACCGAGTCGGGCCAGGGCAGCCAGCGCCTGGGCGGGAGGGCAGAGCGCTCTGCTCTCTGTCCCCAGGGAGTCCCTGCAGCTGTGTGACCACAGATAGCCACACCGACTTGGAGGAGCGGCCCACCCCTCTGAAACCAGCTCTGTGGCTCCGACCCCAGTGGAGGGGCCCCTGTGCCCTCTCTTCTCCAGGGCTCACCCAGCTACCCTCAGCTTCGCTTTGCTATCAGCGGCTCTCCCTGCTTCGCCCCCCTTCTTCCCCACTCTGTCCTGCGCCCCTTCTCCTTGGGCCTGTGCTTGCCTCCCTACTTCCTTCCGGGCCTCCCCCGCTCCCCCCCCGGCCCCCCCTAGCTCGGGCACACAGCTGGGCTCCCTGGGGGTGCTGCTGCTTGGGCTGCAGCTCTATGGGCACAGGTGGCCCTGGCAGATGCAAGTTCTTTCCATTTGTGTGGGTAAACAGTAAACATTATATTAAAATATTCATCACCAGGGCCTCCGCCTGAATGTTAATCTGGGGTGGGAGCTCATTCCCCGTCGGAGACGGTGCCGCTGTAACTTCGGTAGCGCAGTGGCCAGGAAAGCTCTGCCTGAGCAGAAAAGCATTGATTTTGCATGTGCTTTATGGGGAGCAGGGGGCGGCACGTGGGGCTTCCTGGCCACAGAGCCCACCTGTCTGAGAGGACAGTTTATGTAGGGCGTCTGCCGGCCTCTGGGCCCGGGCTGACCTGCAGGACAAGCAGGTACCTGACGCGGGCCTCCTGTTTATCGCCTTTGGACTTACGTCTGGCTGCATGCTGAACACTAAGAAGTCCCGCGTCCCTTTAAACACCTGCTGGTGATCCTTTGGCTCTCTTCTGTTAAGGATCACGTGCTGTGTGCCCGTCCCATCTTGGCCACTGAAACCGAGGAATCCTGCCCGAGTCTGGACAAAGCCTCGATAATATCAGACCATCAGCAATCTAACTCCTGTCTCGGGACAGATCGTTGGAGGAACGAGGAGCACTGTCCTCCGAGCCCAGAGCATTTCCGCCCTCAGGAGGCTTTTGCTTATAGCGAGTCTGACCCCTCACCCTCCAGGGGAGCTGAAAACCAGCCCGACACAGGGCCTTGGATGCCACCTCCTCCTGGGCTGGACCCCTGTCAGGTTCCTCGCTGCCTCCAGCTTTCACTCCGGCACACGGGGCCGCTTGTGTTCGTTCCTTCCTCCCCTCCTTGCACACGCTCTTCAGTGGCCGTGTATGAGTTGCCTGTTTGGTGACTCACATGGGGCCAGGCCAAGGGGAAGATGAGTCATCTCTGGTGTCTTGTCTTATAAGGGTGCTAATCTTACCCTGAGGACCCTACCTACCCTCACGACCTCCTCTAACCCTCATGATTCCCAAGGCCCCATCTCCAAATAGCATAACATTGGCGGTTAGGGCTTCGACATGTGAATTTGGGGGGGAAACAAATCTGTAACATCCATATAGGACCGGGCCCATTACCTGCTTCGTCCCATACAGGAAAAGCCCTGGATGGATGAAGCGAAGGCAAGCAAGCTCCTAAGTGGCCTGAGGTTTCGCCGCTTATCCAGTCTCCAGCCTCCTCTGCCTTCCCCTCCTCCTCCTCCTTTCTCTCTCCCTCCTTCTCTTCCTCTTTCTCACACATGCGAACACACTGAACTTTAAGCATCCAGTCATACAGGCAAACCGTCCACTCACCATTTCCCATACAGGTCAAGGTAACTTCCTCACTGAGGTTTTCTGAGCTTCCTTTCTAAACACCCTCCCACACTGCACCCCATAACAGAATGTCTCGGCACCCACAAAACATCACTAAATGTTTGCTTGTCATCTACCTCTCTGGCTAGACTAGGGGCTCCTCAAGGGCAGGGATCCTCTCTCATGCCGGTCTTTTAGTCTGGTGCCTGCACGCTGCCTGGTCACGCAGAGTAAGTGCTGACTGCATGTTTGTTGAGTGAATGAATGAAGGACACGAAGATATAAAAGGCGACCCCTGCCATCCAGAGCTCAGACGTACTGGGGAACAAGATACTGTTGAGGTCACGGAGGACCTATTTCCCCAACACCGGACTCAGGGCCACCCTGGGAACGCTCCAGCCTGCGGCCGTCGCTGCGGCACGCTCCCTGACCACTGTGCGCCGGTGATGGAAGCTGTGCATCGAGACCGCGTGACAATCATGACGTCCTAGGTGCCGTTTATGCTGTCCTGGAACACAGGCAGTCACATGAACCCTTGCATAGGCAAACTCTGTCTTTTTTTTTAACTCATTCAGGAAGAAGAGAACTAGGAAGCCTTGCTTCAGCCCCCAAGTATTACTTTTTGTCACTTTCCTGGTCCTGCCCCTGTGCCACTAGATTATACTTCACAGGGTGTACGCTGGCTGATCCCTGCTGGCTGGCATTTACCATTCACCCTCCTCAGGGCACTTTGGAATTGACGTCAGAAAAACTTTGCCTTGTTTTTCTTTATAAGAGAAGTTCTTGTTCTCTGGCGTTTTCCTGTTATTAAAATAGAAAGGCTCATCGCTCGCCTTTTTCGAGCGCCGATTCTCGTGGATCCTCGTGTCTCCGTGCATTTTCATACTCCATCACACACGCCACCGAAGTCTGCGGGAGCCACATCCAGACCCATCTCACTTATTTAACTACCTTTCGCCAGGTATTCCCCTGCTCAGCCTCGTTTTCCCGCCCTGCCAATCTGTGTGGATGTGCTCCATATGCCTCTCTAATCACCTGGGTGGGAGCTCAGCGCTCATGGCTGCTTAGTCTGTGAAACAAGTAAAAATTAAAGTGCGGGCTGGCACTCTCTCCGCAGCGACTCGGGGCTGCCACACGCAGGAACTTCCCTGGCACTGTCTTACCGACGTCTCTCATTTTCTGTCTTGCTGGGATCTGGGAATACTTTAAACATTCAGCTTGAGGTAGCACTTAGCATTTATTAGCTGCCAGTTCTGTGCCAGGCACCGGGCAGGCACGTCCACGTTCAAGACTCAGCAAGTCTCACCACCTGTGAGATTATTCTGGGAGGCCATAAAATGAGCCTCGTTTTACGAACAAGAAACTGAGGCTCGGGGTTTAAATGGACTGGACTAAGGGGACATGGGGGCTTTCATCGAGCCTTTAAATTGTATGCACGTCTGCAGGGGCTCCGTGTGTTCCGCATGCCCCGCTAAACAGTTTACAAGCATGCACACCCTGAATCCTCGTAGCCGCACTCTAAGGTAGGTGCCGTCCGGTGTTGACGGGTAAGGAAATTGAGGCACACAGGGGTTACGCAACTTGCGCAGTTAGGCAGCTGGTGCGTGGTGGAGCCAGAGCCCAGTGTTGCCTGTCACAGCTTCGGGACTCCTCGTCACGCTTACCTAGGACAAGGGTGGCATGGGGTGACTCCAACAGAACAAAGCCCAGCAGAAGGATCCCTCGCCCTTCTTTAAACTTGTTAATTCTGACCCTGATTCTGTGGCTGCCTAGGCATTCTTTTCCTTCTTGGTTCCTTTCAAGAGTCTTTCAGGAGAAAAAAAAAAATACTTAAAATCTAATTTTTCAGGGCACACACTTAACAGCCAGCACCCCCGTCCCCTCCGCTTCTTTCCTTCACTTTGCCTTGGTTGCAGGCCTGTGGGAGTGGAAGGCCGGCTCCCAGGCCTCCAGTGCCCCTCTGCCTGTCCCCTCACCCCCCTCAACATCAATTTCAGCAAATGTCACTCATTTGGAAAGCAAGGACCAGGAAGAATGAATTTTGAACTAACTAGTTCAGATAACCTGACATTTGTACTGGAGCCTGACTAGGTATTCAAACAGCTGGGGAACAGCAACTGTTTCCTTTGGAAAAACTGGTGTCTGCTGAACAAGGATTGGATGTTAAGGGCGATCACATAGGTCTCTGCATTTCTCAGGTGTCCTGAGCCTGGGTCCTGCTGGCTGGAGTCAAGGCTGCTCGGGGCGGGGGGGGGGGGGAGGCGGGGGTCTTGTGGGAGAAATGGACTTCCACTTACGTAAGAACACATCCCCTGGGCTCCCTGTGGCTTGTGCCGTGCTCTCTGCCCTAGTCCCCTGGGAATCCTCAGGGCTTGCGAAGGTGATAATCAGTAGCAATAAACCAGGCAGGTCCTGCTTAAGTCTTGCCAAGTGCCTGCAGCAGAGACGGCTGACCACCCCTTCTACGCCATGCAGCTGGGGGGTGGCCGCCTCGCCGAGGGCTGCCGTTTCCCTTCCCCCTGCCTGCAGGGTGCGTTTTCCCGGCTGGGATACGAGCCTGAGTGACGGGTGTCACTTCCAGGCCCAGCAGGGCATGGAGGTGCGTTTTTCCTCCTCCTGTCTCCATCTGCCACATGGGTGCAGAGCTCCCAGGGTCAAGGGATGATGGAGCCACAGGGGGAGGAGCTGGAGACCCCCAGTCTTCCCAAGGACGAAAACTGTGGGCCGATGAGGTCCACCCCCACAGGACAGCTATGAGAGTGCGAGATAGGCTCTTCTGGGGGTGTCTGCTTGTTTAAGCACCTTGTGTCACCCCAGGTTGAGTGTCTTCTTCAATCCTTCGATTGTTGTATTTTTCTCAGGGAAAGGAGGCTCCCTGCGCTTGCTTGACTCTGCATAGAGAAGGGAAGTAGTGTCAGGGAAACTGCCACAGTGGGTGAGCGTGGATGCTGGAGGGCGAGCCAAGTGCAGGAGGAGACTGTAGGAAAGCCGAGCTTGAGCTCAGAGCCATAACTTCAGGAAGGCACCGCCTACGTGGGTGGCCGATGGCCGTGCAGCACATAGAACTATCAGTGCCACCATCTATCAATATGTTGCTCTAAGAACACGGTGGTAGGTTGCACTGGATGATAACATTAAACTCTCTTTGCTCAACCTTCTGTTGCTCATGTTCAAGCCACAGTTTGTGTAACAAGGTCATTTGATCATAATTAGAAAGGCAAACAGCAGTAGAGGAAACGTAAACCAGAAGCAAAACCTACGAAAGCTGATGTTCCACTGGGTACTTTGCCTTGGATTCTGGCTCCTTCAAGGCTGAAATTGTGCAGGGTCTCCCTGGTCACATGTTTAGGTTCTGGGTTTGTTTGTTTTTCTTGTTGCCTTTTCCTTTCCAAATAGATACAGACGAGGCAGAAAACTATTTCTTCGGAGTAGAAATTGGGAATGGCGCTGTCCTCCCCTCCCATTAAAAATAACAAAGGAAAGGATGCTTCATGACTAATAATAATAATTACAGGAACAATAACTGACATTTCTGAGTATTTAACATGGGGCTGGCATAACTCCAAGAGCTGTATTTGTCAAATGGTTGAGCTGGCTCTCCACGCGGGGACGACAGAGTGGGGGGTTATGCCGACCCACCTCCTCCCTGACCCTTGGCCTGTGGTCTTTGCTTCCTCTGTGCCCCCCGCTCAGGTTCAGGCTTAAGAATGATTTTTATCTGCTGCCCTTGCTCACCTCCCTTCACAGCCTCCATTCTGGGAGCCCCCGGACTCCGTGCCCAGTGCCATGGCTGCAGCAGGCGTGACAGCCTCTGGTCACATCCCCACGCCTCATGCTCTGAGGGTCTTCCTCCTTGTTAGGGTCCTAACCAAATAAATGACTTCCCCTCATTGTTTAATCAAAGTGCTCCCCCTCAATAGCCATCGGATGCCTTCAGTGTCCTGTTTCACGGGCCCTCCAACTCCTTTTGGGGTAGGGCAATACGGGTGTGGGCTTGGGTTGGAGGGAGAGCCTACATCTTTTTGGGGTGCCTTTTAGCAGGAAGCATACCTGTCACCTCGGCCCACCTACGTCTTTCTCCCCCTACTCCCAGCCAACTGGTTACAGAACTACTATGACCATATTTTTAAAACTAAGACTGAGCTCGTTTGACAAAGACAAATCATGGCGCCATACAACAGGGGAGCTGAGACTATTACCCTGCACCCCAGAAGGCACAACACCTGGGCCCTGGGCCCCGTGCACATGGCAAAAGCCTTTTCTATCCTCTGAGAGGAGTCCCGACTACACCAGTGACTTGCCACATGTCTCTCCTGCCCCCACAGGGCAATGGTGGACATTCCGTAACAGCCTCCATCCTCCTGAGACTGGAACCGAAATGGGAACAAGAGCGAAAGCAAAGCAACAGCGCCGCTGGAGCTCAAAGGCTTCCTTCTCCCTCCGTGGGTCACAATCAGGTCAGTACTTCCTGTGGGATTCAGGGCAGTGCGGGGGTGGGGGGAAATTTAGCTCCTGTGACACCCCAGTCACTTGGCTTTCTGGATATTGAATGCTGAGTCCAGGGAGTGGCAGGCAGGCTCTACATCTGCCAAAGGGAAAGCTGGACCATGGAGCGCAGGTCTCGCAAGGCCCGGGCCTCTCTGATTCTCTTTTTCTCGTATGGATGTGGAATTTCCAAGTGGATGTGGAATTTCTGGGTGAACGCGGGCTCGG
The DNA here is from genome assembly GCF_021234165.1 of Pteronotus mesoamericanus. Lineage (NCBI taxonomy): Eukaryota > Metazoa > Chordata > Mammalia > Chiroptera > Mormoopidae > Pteronotus > Pteronotus mesoamericanus. Next base: position 9,989,538 of record NW_026555302.1, on the reverse strand, counting down.
GAGGGCTCCGAAGCCTAGTTAGTACCTCTGACCCAGCTACAGACCCCACAACCCCAGGACCCTGGGGTGGCCCAGGCGAAGAGAACTTCTGTGTTGACAACAAAGGATGCTGGGAGGAGGCCATGCTGGCAGGGAAGGACCAAGGCGGTGCTTCTGCTGGGCGACCTTGGGAACAAGCCTGTGTTTGACTCCTGTGCTTCTCTGCCTGACTCAGCCAGAACTTTGTTTGAGAGGCAGAACCAGATGCTGCCTCTTTGAGATCAGCTTCAGGGCTGAAAATAAATTAGAAAAAGAGGGCTCCACACGGGAAGGCAGCAGGGCACGGGACACGGCATGCCCCAGAAAAGCCCAATGGGGCCCGCGGCGCTGACCTTGTTCCAAGGGGCGGGAGGGAGGGGACTGGGAAGGGGGTGGGCCAGCCCTTGGCCTGGCTTTCCCCTTTTAGTAGCTGTGCTGCCGCCTAAACGAGGTCCTGGCCAGGGTTGAGTCACCCAGTCCTGAGGGTGAGGAAGAAAAGCAGGGCCAGGCCGAACGGCCTGGGTGGGTGTTCCAGGGCCCCGGGCAGGCTTCCAAGAGGGCTTCCAACATTCCTGCCCCGGGGCAGCTAAGTTTGGGAGCCTCTGGGACAGTGAATGCTGGGGGCACTCTGTTCAGATCTCCTCTTAAGGCGGAGCCCTCAAACCCCAACGCTGGGACTACTGGCTGCTGAAGGCTCACAACTACATCCCTCGCTGAGCATCATCCTGGGGGCCTGGGGCCTTTCCCATCCAAGGTCCCTTTCCCAGTCCTTTTCAGGGACGCAGAGGCCTGGCCCCTTGCCTCCGTTTAGGGCTATGCTGATGGGTCTTCCCAGCTCCAGGGCTCCCTGTAGGGTTGACTTAGGCCTCAGTTACAACCGCATTTTTAGTCACCTGCTACCTCTGCTCAAGCCTACCTTCCTTGCCTCCTCACAGATCTGTCTCCCAAGAGTTCTCTCTAGTAAACCCTCTGCGTGCAACTCTGGCTCAGAGTCTGTTTCCAGGAAATCAAATCTGAAGCGAGACAGGCACTCAGCATCCCCGATCATCAGGGACAGGCAAATCAAAACCTCAGCGAGATTCCACCTTAGCAAGAAGACAAGCGATAACAGTGCAGGCGAAGATGTGGAAGAGTCTCAGGGTGCAAAGAGTAAAAGAAGAGTGCGAGGAATATGATCAAAGATCACCAAGACTCCGGGATGGATGGAACCTACTGGATGCGTCAATGAGATACTTTAAGCTTTTTTGAGTTCTACAATTATTCCCTAAATACTAGACCAAGGCTTAACTGCCAGTCACAGAGTTTTAACATAGAGCCAGCATATACTCATCCCACTCCAGCTGCCTGAGTCGGGGGTGGGGACACAGGGGAGAGTTAGGGGGAGCAGGGTGCCCCACCACAGCTGTGCACGAATGGTCACCATTTCCCTATGAACAGGCTTAGTGGCGCTGCTTAGGATGAGTGGGAGACCAGAGCCCAGGGCAGAACCCTGGCCTCGTGGCCGAAGGAATGGAAGCCTCTCTAAGAAGGCCAAGTTCAAGAGGCACCCAGAAGGCTGCATGCCAACAGGACAAGCCTTGAGGACAGATCCCAACCAAGGGGGAGGCTCACTTCTCAGGGCTCAGTGTCAAGGGGACCGGCTGGCCCACGTCCTTTCCCAGTGATGGCTTGTAATAGCCCTATTCATATGGAAGGAATCGATGCATTTTTGGAGGATCAGATAATCACATATTATCTATAAATTAGGTAAAATATATGAAAGTACTTGGTAAATGGAAAACGGGCTGAGCAAATGAAAGGTATTATGTGTTTTATGGTCTTTATGTAAATGAGCTGATGGGGATGGCTGTGTTCTGGAGACTAATTCCCTGCACAAATGAGAAGCTGCATGATTAGATATTTCATAAGGTGCCCTGGACCTGGGGCGGGCAGGTCCTGGCTCCCATTACGCAAGGGCAGCTCTCTCCCAGCAGGCCGAGCGGTGCGTGCTGAGCGAGCGGGCCGAAGCCCCGCAACCTCCTTTCATGGAGCCGTGGAACAACAGTGTTCAAGCCGATTCATTTGCAGAGAGTAATTCAGGGGAACGAAACCCTGAAACGGACCCTGAGAGGAAGGAGGAGACGAGGACAGAGCAGGAGAAGGGGGTGGGCGGACATTTTTAGTGATTAGTAATTTTTAGCCTGGGCATCAAAACCAGGCAAAACTGCCCATGTGAAATGCCTTTCTGGGTGGGATGTGCGGTTTACAGGCTCACAAGGCCTCTAGCCTCACACGGCTAATCCCCAGGCACGGCCCCGATAGGAGATGCTGAGGTGGGTTGCCCGGGCCGTCCAACCCACGGCCCCGGGCCGCACGCAGCCCCGGCGGCTGTGAAAGTGGCCCAACACAAATCGTAAATTTACCACAAACATTATGAGATTTTTTTGTGATTACATGTCACAGCGTATTTAATGTGTGGCCCAAGACAACTCTCCTTCTTCCAGTGTGGCCCAGGGACACCCCAAGGCTGGACGCCCAATGGCGGGGTGCACTGCGAGGGCTGAGGCGTGGGAACCCTCCACGGTTGCACCTGCTTCAGCCATGGCGGAGCTGGGCTTAGAGGAAACTGGTCTTTGAGGGGAGTTTCACTTCCCAGGGTGAAAAAATCTCCCCTGGGTTGGGTGGTTCAGCTGGTGTCTTCAATATTTCATGTTATTGTGATTATAGCTGCCACTTTCCACTCAACCAGTGTTGAAGGATGGCTGCCTTTCACAGGCCCGGTGCTAGACATCTTATATGCATTACCTCTTCATTCCTTACACTTCTGCAAGGTGGATACTATTAACATCTGTTTTATGGATGTGGCCACTGAGGCTTCAAGAAGGTGGATAACTTGTCCACCCGAGGGAGGAAAGCCATGAAAACAGCTCGCCTGCCACCATGCGGCACCCTGTCCTACGGCTGACCCGCCTCCACTGCGACTCAGCTCCTCAGCCAGCCCTCACCCTGGACGGTGGGCGCAGGCTCTGGCCTGGGCTGCTGGTCCCCATGTCTGCTCAGTGTCTGGAACGCACATCCTGCCCTGACAGCTGACGCCCCAGGCCTCTCCCACCTCCCTGCCAGGGCAAGGGAGCTGCGCATTCCCACGCTGGGCAATGAGGCCCCCGCCTCTCTGAAGGGAAGTTTCGCCAGAACAGTTCCCCAAGCTCTGAGGCGGCTGGGTCAGCAGTGCAGGGCCAAGCTGTGTGCCATCAGGAGTTCATATGCTGAGGCCTAACCCCCAGCACCTCGGAACATGGTTATATTTGGAGATACGGTTTTTTAAAAGGTGATGAAACTAAATGGGGTCACTGGGTGGGCCCTAACCCAACGGGACTGGTGTCCTTGTCAGGAGAAATCAGATCATAGGCAAACAGAGAGGCAGGGCCATGGGAAGAGACGAACCAAGAAAATGGCCATCTGTCAGCCAAGGAAAGAGGCCCGGGACTGGTCCGTCCCTCACAGCCCTCAAACGGAGTCAGCCTTGCTGACATCCTGAGCTCAGACTTCCGGGGGGAGAAAGTCAGCCCAGGTGTCCCCCCCCCGCCCCCACGCCCCCCCAGGCCATGGTAAGTGCTTTGTTCCAGCATCCCCAGCTGACTAACTAATGCAGGTTTCCTCTCTGACCTGTCCCCAGCCCCTCCCGCGGCCCCACCATGGCGCCTCCTGGGGGTTTACACTCCTTCTGTGCCCCCCTCCAGGACTCTCGCTGCAGTTTATCCCCAGCTTCCACCCACAGGACGAGTGACCCACTGGCTGAGAGGCAGCGGAGAGACACCAACGGGTTGTCCAGCAGATCCACTCAGTGTGGGTTCTTCCCCTTCCACCTGGGGGTACTCCGGGGTCCTTTCCAGTCTAGGCCGGGCTCGGCCAGGCCTGCTGCCTCAGTGTCAGCGTTGGGGGCCGGAGACACCACTGCGCTCCTGGGCTGAGGCTGAAGTTCGGCTCCAGAGAAGGCGACACCCGCGCCTGGCCTGGCACCTCATCCGCGGGCATCGCGCTGTGGGAGGACGCCTGGCTTTGGAAATGCCTCGGCCATTAATGGGCGGTACGCGTTTAGGCAAGTGACTTACCTCTCTGGACCCCCTTCTCTCATCTGTAAAATGACAATTTCTGCCTAACAGGATTGCTGTGACCGCATATAAGAAACAGCAGAGGAAATGCATTTTGGGAATGATGGGCATGGTAACTATGTTTGGGGGAAGATGAAGTAGGCACGGGGATGGGAGGGCCACCCTCGCTGGGGCCATGCTGCCCTGGGAGCGTGATCCACTGCAGGGACACTGAGTGCCGGAACTCTCCTTCTAACTTGCTGTATAAATCACAAAACTCAAAACATTTTTTAAAAAGGAGCTGTGTGGGGGGTTTCCCTCTGAAATAGTGGCTCGGAGACAAACCATGTGCTTTCTACATCTTTCTTTCAAACTGCTCATGGTAACACAAGCACTTTTCTGGCATTATATTCTAGGCAACATTCTAAACACTTATATTAGCTCATTTAATCCTGGTTATGGGCTGAATGCATATCCGCCCAAATTCACAAGTTGCAATCCTAACCCTCAGAACCTCAGAATGTGGCTGTATTTAGAGATAAGGCCTTTAAACAGATAATTAAGTTAAAAGGAGGCCATTAGGGTGGGCTCTAATCCAATCTGGCTGATGTCCCCATAAGAAAAGTTGCTTAGGGAACACAGAGACCGCAGGAGCGCACGTGGGCAGAGACCGGGCCTCGTGGAGAGAAAGCAAGACGGCGGCTGCCTGCAGGCCAAGCAGAGAGGCCTCAGAGGAAACCAGCCCTGCCTACACCTTGATCTTGGACTTCCAACCTCCAGAATTTGGAGTGTGTGCTGCATTTCTTGACTCTCTTCTAATAAACAGGCAGAACTGATGGGATGTTACTTCCAAGGTTAGGTGATAAAAAGACTGTGGCTTTGTCTCTCTTATACAGTCTCTCAGATGGCGAGCTCTGGCAGAAGCCAGCTGCCGTGTTGTAAAGTGCCTGCAGACAGGCCCCCTAGTGAGGAGCTGACACCTTCCAACAAGCACGTGAGTACACCTGGATGCACCGAGCCGCACCCTGAGACGACAGCAGCTCCAGCTGACAGCTGGACTGCAGCCTCGCAGGAGTCCCTGAACCTGAACCAAGCAACTAAACTGCTTTCAGATTCCTGATCCTCAGACACTGAGGATAAATGATTATTGTTTTATGCCACTAAATTTGGGGGCAATCTGTTACCAGCGACAGACAATTAATACACTTATGTGCTCTAAACTAGCCCCTGTGTCTTTCCCTCTAACTCCTACAGCACTGTTTGAGTGAGCACACGAAGCGACGATGTGTTGTTTTCTAGTGACATGTCAGTCCTTTCCCCAGAAATAGATCTCAGCTTCTCTGAAGGCAGGGACTGCATCTTATTAAAAAACAGGCATATTTCACAAAGTATTTATTGAATTATCTTGGAAGGGTTTTTCTTGTTTTCTACTGGAAGATCAGGAGCCATTACTTTCTAGCAATTGTTTCTGTTCTTCAACATCTAGTTTTCTCTGAGCCTGCATAGGAATTATGGTTTCCCACCTTCTACCAGGAGAGTTTTTATCTGATAACCATAAAAAAAATCTTTTTAACCAAATACCTGAGTTGTTTGTTTGTTTGTTTGTTTGTTTGTTTAGTTATCTGGTAAGATAACTTAAGCTGAACTTTGCTGTACAACTGATCTTTTCACCCTTTAAAAAAATAATTCTAGATGGGAGAGAAAATGGTCGTGGGGGCACGAGCCTGTTTGCAGGTTATCTCTGAGAAAAATATAATCTACTGCATCCCTTTGGCTTCCAGTTTTCTCCTGCCCTTTGATTTTGGTGGCTCTTATCTCCACTTCTTTATCTCACAGTTGCCTGGACACCCCCTTAGCTCCCACTGCACGAGTTTGTTCAGAATGTGCCTCCAAACAGTCTCACCTCTGGTGACTGACCCTGGGGGTGAGCAATGGGGGCACAGGCTTTTAGAAAGGGACCTTTTCCAGCCCGTTTAGTGACTGGGCCCGAGAGTAATCCCGCAGAGCTAAGACTTTAGCCTGTCTGATGTTTCAAAGGGCTGAGTCTAAGCTCTTTTTGATGGACGAAGCATGATGCTTTGTGAAATGCTTTGAGAGCTCTCTGGATACAGGGGCCATCTTATACTGCATTTTTAACATTTTTTTTTCCTTTTTCTGTAAATGGAACTGAAATTTTACAAATGGTGGAGACAGGCTCTCGTGTGTGTGTGCACGCGTGTGTGTGAGAGAGAAATCCCCCTTTTAAGTGTATTTAGATACCCACCCCCATCCATGTTCTTTATTTTGTCTGTAAATTATATCCTCATCTTCAAAGGGCACTTGAACCCAAGAGCTGTAACAGACCTTTGCCCCAAAATAAAAGCGACAGCACAAGCGAAAGTCACATATTATTTTAGACCGCGACCAGCTCACAACACCTCTGCTGTGACGCTCTTGACCTGACCCGGCGGTCAGCAGCCCCATCACTGTACTTCAGAGCCCCCTTCCAGGATATGGGTCATTATCCTAGGTTAGTGCCCACGGAAAGCAAATGGTAACCATGGTCCAATGAGTTTCTATAACAATCAACTGCTGGGAAACTCTTAAGTCAGATCTACAAATTATTCCTGCAGGAAGCTGCAAAATGAAGAAACTGGGTTAGTATCTGGGATTCCAAATTGAAACCAGTATTATTTGGTCATTCCCCATCATGTTTCTTCTATAGATGGCACAGGTTTTCTGAAAGGGCCAGATAGTAACTTAATGAACATATCTGTGGCCTCAGTTTCCCCCACTGAAGTGCTAGTGTTAGCATCCTAGAACTGGCAGATTGTTTTCCTAGAAAGTTTAGAAAGAGATGGTATTTACAATGTGCACACACACGCGCGCGCACAAATTGTTCAGCTTAGAGTTTACAGAGAATACGCTTTAGGACTGGGGTAAGATTACTAAAAGCAGCTCAACGTTTACATGGTAAAATGCCACCAACACACAGCTGAATTATCTCCTTCTTGCTTTGCAAGAGCGGATGTAGTTAGTTGTTTTGTTAAACTCCCTGCCACATCGAGCCAAGTTTTCCTGCCGAGGGAACCAAGCGAGGGCCTGTGGGACCCTCAGAATTGGGTCCCCTTGGAATCCACAGCTTCTGCTTCTTCGGCAGCAAGTCTCAGGGCCCAGAAGAGCGACTGTGCAACACAACAAAGCTCGCCTGCAGTCGAAACAGTGGAGCATGCACAGCAAATTGATTTAAATAAAGCATGTCAAATATTTGCTCCAGTTTAAATTCCTAAAATGCCATTTCATTAAATTGTGTTTTCATTTATGTCAGGCGACTGTCATGGCAAAGCTACGTTTTTTTTATTATTTTAGCCATTAGAACATACATTTTCAGAAGAAAATACATTTTTAGACTAAACCACAGTCACAATACAGATATTTGAGCCCTGTAATATTGGTTTTGTAGCGGGATGATGGATTATGAAGTCTAAGGGTTGTTGTGTTTTTTTTTTCATTTTTACTGCAATTAAAATAAACATTAATAAAGGGTCTACATCCTCTCTCCCTAAGAGGACCCTGTGACAGCTGCCAGTTGCACCTCTGAGAAGTAACACTCCTGGTTTTCCCGACGTAAGCGCATCCTGGAGGGAGGTGGAGGGGTCTGGGCAGACAAACACAGAGACAGGGATGTTGTGTCTTTGGGGGAAAGCAAGATCCCTTTTCCTTTTCCCAATGGCGAAAGGGAGGCCTGGAGGAGAATCTAACTGTGGGTTGTGAAGCGGCCAGCCCTGTGTCTTCCTGTTACACACCCAAGTCTCTGAGAGCTCCCCTTTCCTTCCCCCGGGCCCCCAGCCAGGTGATCCCGGAAGGGCCCAGCAAACCTGAATGGCGGGACCCTCTCCTGGTACACGTTGATGTCTCACTGAGCATAATATGATATCAACTTGGAGGAACACTGACTCTTACTCATTCACATGGTCAAAAACACGTACTGTGGCCACCTTGTGCCAGGCACTATCACAGGCTCTGCAGATACAGCATGAGTGAGACAGAGTCTCCACTCGGAAAGAACTTGAGGTCTGGTAGGCAGACACATTCATGAAAACTAATTACGACCTAAGTGGATTTGGCAGTCACTCCAAGAAAATATCTTCTTGGAAAAGGACCCTCTTCACAGCAGGAGGAAAAAGGAAAGAAAAAAAAAGCATGTGGGAGGGCTCTGAACTGGCTGAGGCAGCGGCCCTGCTCAGAAGGAGAAGCACCCTTCCAGAAGGGGCGCAGGTCCTCAACCGCCCAAGGAGGCAGGAGAGCACAACCTTGGGGATATGGCTAGAACTGATATTTCAATGAGATTGGCTCTAAGTATGAACTGGACCTATTTTAAGATTTTTTTTTATTAGACACTCATAGACACAAGGTTTTCCTTTTTTTTGCTTATTGATGGAAAGCAATTTTTAACATATAAACATAGGATAGATACCAGGTTTCAGTAGATTCTTGTGGGTATCCATCAAACTCAAAGAAGACTGCTTTTCTCCAAGAATCAACCGCCTTCCAATGTATCCCCACACAGTTGGAGGGACTGGTCTAAGATGTCAAGTTCCTGCCCCTGGTGGGCATGGCTGCCCTGACCTGGGTCCGCCAAGATTCTCGGTCCTGGGAATGTGAATTAGGGCTGAAAGAGGCTAATCTGTCTGCAACGTCCAGGGACAAAGCACCTGTGGGAGTTGTGTAGAGCTCACCTTCTGCTTACCACGTCCATGAAAACAGAGGGACGGTGGCAATGGTCACCGAGAGAAACAGACATGAAGATGGAGACGAAGTGCCACCGGGGCCTGGGAAGTGTCTAGTTCCTGGGGCCAGCCCCTTCCCAATGTGGACTCTTTGCCCTCATGTTCTGTAGACACCCATGGGCCCTGCACACATTCTCTCTTGTGGGGTAAGTCGGCTCAAGTTGGCTTCTGTAACTTGCAACCAAAGGAGTCTTGTCTAATACTCTGTCTGCCTGGTCTAGGTCAAGTCCTGCCTACGTGACTGAAAGGTCCATGACATCAGATGCTTTCTCCCTTGGATTTCAGGTTCGATTCTCAAGCCCTACCTTCGACCCGCTGGGTGGAGGCCAGGTATCCACCTTCTGTAACTAGTCATCAGGCTATCCCCGTGGGCGCCAGGTTTTAGGACCGCTGGACCACACAATCCTTGTCACTGAACTATGGTGGACCAAGCGCTGACACGTGCTCTATCACAACAACCCTGTGACGCAGACACCACCAGTCGAGGAAATGCTGATCCCCTCTTTGGACATTTCACCCCATGCAGAAGCAGCTCTACTAACTGTAACACCTCCGTCTTACCTCTGCCCCCCTACTCACCAGGGACCTGTCTGTTGCCAAGTTGAGAAGGAGAAGCCAGGCCTGTGCAGCCCCGCCTCCTCCCCCGCTCTGGGGGCAGGCCTGCCTGCAGAGCACACAGGCTCGCAGACCCACCACTCCGCGCCTGCGATGCCCTTCCGCAGGCCCCGGCCCCGCCCCTGCTGGCAGGGCTGCAGTCGGGGAGACCCCTCCAGTCCAGGGCCGCGGAGGCAGGGCCGCACATTCTCTGTGGCAGGGTTCAGCGTTATACCCCCAGGGAAAGCTACATCACCAGATCTCGGCTTTCCAAGGTGGTGCTTGGTTCCGCCGGGTGCACTGCTTGTCTCACACCTCTATTTGTTCTGAACTCTGACGGGGAGGAGGGAGGCTCTTGATTGGATTCCTCAAGATCCCTTTGTTATTATAGGCACATTTCCAGTTAAGACCACTCTCTGTCCAACGCCAAGTTCAAGGTCTCCCCTCTGCCCCCCCGGGGAACCTCTGGAGTGGTGCTTCTCAAACCCTGTGCATGCACATAATGCCCTGGCAGGGGGCGAAAATTAGGTTTTGATTCCAAAGGTCTGGGGTGGGATCTGCGAGTCTGCATTTCTCATGAGCTTTCATTTCAGGCGCCAGCCTGCTGCTGGTAGGAAGTCCACACCGCACCCACAAGGTCCTATGGAGGACACCCTCCACAGAGATTCAGAGGCAGGCAAGGGTGGTAGGATGCCCCTCGTCCCCAAGATGTCCATGTCTTAATCCCTGGAGCCTGTGATTATGTCACTTTACAGGGCAATGGAAAATGAAGGTCTAATCAAGGCTGCTCATCAGCTGACTTTAAAATAGAAAGATTATTTTGGATTAACTGGATAGGCCCAATAGTATCAAAGGGGTCCTTAAATCGGGACGGGGGGGGGGGCAGAAGAGGAGGCCAGGGCGATGTGATGCAAGCAAGGCTCTGAAGAGGGCAGGGGCGGGGGTGGGGCAGGCTGGGACCAGAGAGTGTGGGCGCCCTCTCGAAGCGGGTAAAGGCAGGGAAACCGGCTTTCCCCTAAGGCCTCTGGAAAGAAGCATGCCCTTTGACACCTTGACTTCAGCCCTGAGAGACTCCTGTCCAACTTCCGACCTACAGAACTGCAGGCTAATAAATGTGGATAGTTTTGAGCCTCTAAGTTTGTGATAATTGTTATAGCATCGCCAGGAAACTTATACATAGACACTTCCTTCAAAGCACCCTAATCCTTGAGGCTGGAATATTTCAACCAGGGAACTAGTCTGAAAGGTTTATGTATAAGGGATGCTTGATTTAAAAAAACAAAAAATGTCTGGGGCTCCTCTACGAAAAATTCTAAAGTTTTAAATGCCAAAATCACCAGACTGAGTGAATAGGACCCACGAATGCCTGAACAGACTTGATTTTAAGGTAAGTGAGCATGACGAACATGGCATTAAAAACTCAGGCCTGATTAACTCCCTGATGAAGCACAGCATGAAAAATGCCAGGCGACTACAACTCCGTGAAAACCAGACCCGGTGCGTGGCGCTGGGGAGACTTCCTGTGGGGCCCGACGCCAAGGCCTGGGGAAGACAGTGTGGGTCACCCCGCGGGTCCCCTAACAGAGGTTTCTGGCTCAGGTAAGCATCCCAGCTGTGCTACAGAGTCTAGCGTTTCAGGTATTTACTAAAGAGTGGGAGGAGGAAGACACAGTGATGGCATCGCTAGCTGTAGGGAGACACCCTCATTCTGGGCCAAGCCTTCATGGACTCATTTCAGATTACGGAAATCAACTTTTCAAGAGCTTCTGCCCAGAGCGTGGCTGCTAGAATTGGCATAACTTGTGCTATTGGGTTCGTTTGTTTGTTCAACCATGATTTCATTTATTCTATCACTGGTTCATTCACTCATCAAATATTTGTTACGAATCTGCCATTTGCCCAGCATTGGAAATACAAGGCTAAACACTATGTAGCACTGCTCCCAAGGAGCTGCCCATCCAGCTGGAGAGAAAAGACCACTCCAGCTACGACAGTGCTGAGCGCTGTGGTCACTAGCGGAGCCCTGCCCCCGGGGGCACAGGGAAAGGGCACCCAGCGCGGGCTAGGAAGGAAGGTAATAAGGGCATCAGGGGGGGTGGAGAAAGAGGCACCGTGAAGGTGCACTTTAAAAGGTGAGAACGAGGCTGGAGCAGGCACTCCAGCAGAACCAGCGTGGCACTGCGAAAGAGCTCAGAACACCCGGGATGTTGAGAACGGGGTGTGGCTGGAACTCAGGATGCATCCCCACAGGGGAACGACGAGGCGCGAGGCTGGAAAGGCAAGCAGGCACTGGCCACGAGGGGTTTCATACGCCAGGCTCAGAAGGTGACGACAGAGACAATGACTAGAGGGTGGGAGCAGGGCTGTGATGTGGCAGGATTGGAGTTCTGGGAAGATCACCCTGGCGGCTGTGAGGCCAGTGTCCTGGAGGGGGCGGGGAGGCTGGATGCGGGTGGGCCAGCTGGGAGGTCAGAGAAGCGTAGAGACTGAATGGGGATGTGGGCAGAAGTACTCCTTCTAAGGAAAGACCAGCCTTGGGGATTAACTAAGCTTTATTCTAAACTGGAATGAGAGCTTTGGAATGTATTCAGTTTACCTGAAAACATGTGAAGGCAATATTAGGAAACAGAAATGAGGAAGGCTGTTGTTGGTAGATGCAATAGGCTCTTTTAGCTCAACAAGAGGTTGTGAACCGAGAATAGACGGAAGCGGGGACTGTGCTTAATATGCCATTGTGTATTGTTGTCATCGGCTGTGATTATAGGCTTGGCTCCTGGTTTTTCATTCGGAGCCATTTACTCAGAAAATCTTGTATGCAGAATTTGAGTTCATTCCTCATTAATTCCGTGGCGGATTTCTGTAGCCCAGTGATTGAATTACCTAACAGCACCTGCCTGAAATGATTACCACGAAGGAAGCCATGGGGTTGTATTTGATATAAGTCATTTGTTTCCCGAAGTTGTAATTTTGTTAAAGGGGGACCCAGTGAAACACCTTTGCAAATGAAGGTGAGGTCCTGGCTTCCTTGAGGTGCCTGGGAGGTTAATGAATGATTAGCAGGTAACAAATGACAACGTGGCTCGGGAGGAAGGTGGCATTTCTCAAGTGGTGGGTCACCGTCCCAGGGAAAGTGAGGCATTGTTTTAATCCACTTCCTGATAAGCGTAGTAACCAGGGCGAGAGGGAGGGGTGACCAGCCGGGGAGAGGACCCACCCTGTGCTCATGAACTTGCCCTCCACTGTGGCTTCAATCTGATCGTCTGAATTATTCTCTAGTGGGTGAAATAGGGGTTAACTTCACGACTCCCAAGGGAACATGAAATGATGCCCGAGTGTCTGTCTCTCTGAGACAGGCCTGGGCAGGCTGGTGCTAACAGAAACTGAGTTTTCCATCTCAAGTGACAATGGCTTTGTACCAGACTCTTCCAGTAAGTTCCTGGTCTCTATAAAAGTTCATGTTGAGGGGAACAGGGAGAATTAGGACAGAGGCTATGAAGAAATTGCCGTTTTCTTCAGCAATGGAAAAAAAAACACATTTCTTTGTAATGCATTATTTAGTTATTATACCCATTTCTTCATTTTGTTGATTCAGATGTGGACAGGCTCACAATTTATATGCCATGTAAGGACAGAAATGATTTGTATTTCCCAAATTATAAATTAGATATTTTTATGATATTGACACTTTTTTATCCCATGAGAATCTTGAAGAACAAACAGGGAAATCAGAAGGCAGGGCCAGAGAGACCTTCCAGGGATGGCACGTGGGGCCGACCCTTGTTGTCATATGCGTGACCATCCCTGTAACTGGGGGCACTTGAGACATCTTTTCTGGACACTTCCTCCCTTTCTCCCCAACGCACTGCTGTCGTTGGACGGCTTCACCCTTTCCGCTCTGGCAGGAATCGGGCGCAGCGGCCCCAGGCTGCCTGCTTCCCAGGGAGCTGTTCTGGGAGACCCTGGCTGGCCGGGCAACTGCTTACGTCAACGTGTGACTCCTCCTCGAGAGAAAAGTGCGCCCCGCGTGCAGGCGGAGGGCACTTTTCTGGGGAGAAGCAGAGGCATCTGAGCGCTGCTCAAACCCTGCCACAAGGACAAATCTGCTCCGAAGGTGGGCCTGGCCTGCACTCATCCAACGTGCCTCTCCCACCGCGTGCCCAACCTTTGCCTCATAAGGGCCTCGGGGGCCCTTGTGTCAGACCTGAGTGTCTGACACTCAGACAGTGGCTCCCACATGAGACGACGTGGAGAAATTCCTAGTCAGTCTTAAAACACAGGTTCTCAGGCCCTGCCCCTTACCAACAGTCAGACTCTCCCTGAGGCGGGGCCCAGGAACCTGCATTCTTGTAAAGTCTTTCCCAGCCTTTTGGGTGCAGGTGGACCGAGAGGTGGCATTTTGGGACTGGAGGCAGAGAACACCAGGGTTTCACACCAGGCTCCTTCCCTGTACACGTGACAAGCCGATGGGCTGCCTCTGCTGCCCTCACAGGCCCTCGGTCCTGCCCCCGTCTGCTGGCTGCCTGAGGGGGTCTGGGACCGTCTGCCTGTTCACACTCCTACCGTCTACACTACGTGCACATCTTTAGCCTCCTCAACGCAGGGGTGCCGGCAGCGGCGGGCAGCCCTGGGAAGGCCGTCCCCCCGTCCCTTCACAGAGCCCACATCAGAGGCTCCCCCGCACGAACCGCACGGCCTCGCCCCAGCTGAGGTCTCGGAGGTAAGGTCCCACTTCCCCACCTGGAAAGGACATTAATGGTTAACATGGTGTATCCAAAATACATAATCCTCTGTATACATTCACTTCTGCTGCAGAGTTGTGTGTTTCCCAGATATTTTGTTTACGCATCTGCTCACCAAAATATTATATGAGCTCGTGCGTGTCAGGCCTGCCTTCAGTCCCCACACGGTGGCCCGAATTGTTGCTGCAGCCACGTTCATCTATCCCGGACTCCCTTGTGCATGACCAACGCCTTGTCCAAGCAGGAGCAGTTGCACTGAAGCCAAATTACCCACGGGACGTATCTGGTAACTGCTCTCAGGAACCTCAGTCCCGGGACCTACAAACATATCCCCACCGGTCTGCCTTCCAGCCCGCCCCCCACCCCCAAACTCTCCCACCACAGAGCTAGTTCTAAATGCCATCACAAGGCTCCTGATTTTCATGGCGGTCATCATCTTTTCCATTAACGTCATTATCTTATTCCAGGGTCCATTAGAACTCCCGCCGTAATGAGAACTTTGGGTGTCGCTGCTCATTACGTCGCTGGTCACCCACAGCTCCAGCTGTTGTCATGAATGCTCTGCATACAGTTCTCACCTGGATCCCTCCGCCCCTCCCGCTTCCATTAAGGCTGATCATCTGCCCGCCCCCGGAGGCTGCACCGCATTAGAACTCCATTACCCACCCCGTCGCCCCCATTACCTCCCTCGTCACCCCCTCTCCACGGCAGCTGCCCGCCCCTTCTTCTTTCCAGCCACCAGCCTTTCAATTACAGCTCCATTATCTTTATTATTACCTCGGTTACAACCATAATTGTTCCCATAACAATTTCTGTGTCTATCCACCCCTCTACAATGCCAGAGTCCAGCCACCTTTGGTAAAGCTGCAGACGTCCCTATGACACACGACACATGTGCTCCAGCCTCCGCATCAATGTCAGAAGCCCCTTTTCCTTCATCACGTCCCCTGTGATCACATAAACCACAAAAAATCTGCCCCTTCCCATGGCAATTTCACTACTGCCACTGTCATTTTTATTCATAGCTCATCCCTCATTTCCTTTTCTGTCACAGCAAAACAGAAGTAATCCTCTTAAAACATATCAGCTCCTCATCTGTGCAGCCCTCTGTTACAGGTGCCTCTCTGGCCCCTAGAATCCTCACTACCAATTTCTTCCTCAAAGCAGTCCCTGTTACTGTGACCGGAGGGGCACCCGCACATCTGATGTCCCCGTGTGCACGCGGGGGGGGGGGCATGTCCTACTGCTGCCCTGCTTGTCCTTTAGATTGGGAGCTCAGGGTGGGCCACACCGACCCCACCTCCTTTCCGGAGGACGAGCAGCGGGGCACAGTCAGCGCTCAGAAAGTGCGGGTCGCTGCGCGAGTCAGTGCCTCGCCCCTCCCAGTCTTCGCATGCAGTGACCGCTGGTCACTGTCAAAGCCTCATCAGCAGAGTCCCCCCGGGCCTCCCCCGTGTGTGCCAGGCGTCTTCCTCAACCCGGCCTTTCCTAGCAGACCCCATGTTCTGAGGTGCTTTCCTCTCCTCTCGCGCCTCCACTTCCCACCCTCGTCCCTGCATTCCCCTCCTCCCATGGCCTTTGGACCAAAAAAACGATCTGATACAATCATGGGCGTTCTCGTGTGAGTAAATGGGTCCCTCTGGGGACGCCTGCCTTTCAGAGGGGCAACTGGGAGCCCATGCCTTTCCAAGAATGTCTCTCAAATGGTAGAATTTATTTTCAATTTTATTTTTTTAACACTTGAAAGGGGGTGAGGGTGGGGTGGGGGAACAATTTTCAGGGCAGGGAGATTTCACAGTGCCAATCAAAATATATTTCGTAGGCTCTGTCCTTCTGTCTGTATAAAACCCACTTGAAAGGCATCTAATAAATTACCCCGAGATTACCAGTCTCTCTGTTGCTCAGAGGCTATAGAACTGTCAGTTAATGAAGCCATCTTGTCTGTTGTGAAGTTTCTGTGAGTTCTTCACACCCAATTGTTAGTAATATGAGAATTCAGTTGTCAAAGATCAGTCTGAAGTGTATTCGTCTTTTCTGTGCAAACAGCGTTCTTCTCAAGCAAACACGAGGAAAAACATGCTTCACTTTGTGATTATAGAGACGACAAAAACTGGCTGGCACTCAGCCAGTTCTACAGCAACTGCGGGGACCACAGACATGTTTTCTGCCTCTGGATGGCTGGTCTCTAGCCAAGGCAGCCTGAGGGCTGGCCCAGGAGCTCGGAGATGTGAGGCCACCATGAGGGCTGCTGGACCGTCTCCGTCCTCGGCAATACTTCCTCCTCACTTTCTTCCTCTCCGTTACATCTTCCTTTCCCACAGTCGAGATGCGACTCTGCCTGCCTGGCTCTGTACCAGCCCCATGTCCAAGGAGCAGCTCGATGCCCACGCCCTCTCCCACGACATCTTCTGGGGCCGTCTCCACCCCGCGGAACCCCGGCACGTTCCCTCTCTCCCGGTTCTCAGTAACATGGCACAGCCAGTGCCAGGGCGTAGCACTCAGTGCCTCGTCATGTTGTCACACACTGGTATTTCATTTGTTTTCTGGGTTCGGAATTGCTGCCTGGACTAAACCCTAAGCTCCTTCAGAGCAGGGACCACAACATGCACGTCTTTCGTGTGGCCCGCGGCTCATCCTGCTGTATTGGACGTATAAAATTACTCAGTAAAGACTTGCCACCTGGGCCCCCGGGCCTTTCTCTCCCTTGAGCCTGCTCTGCCTTGCCTTTTGCCCACCCGCCCCCTCCCCTCTTCTTCTCTGCTGCCTCGGGGCCCCGGCCTCAGCCTGTTGGATGACGTCCAGGGTGAGGAGGTTTCTCACTCTGGGTTTCTGAAGAGCCACGGATGGGGCTCACAAGTGACAAGTAGGGACTGCACAGAACAGGACTCCCCTCGGCCCGTTACATTCCCTTGGCTTGGCATGAGGAAGAGAGGCTAATCTCAGGGTTCTCAAAAGGGGCCACAGCAAAAGCTGTCAACGGGGCCACTGGGTCCACACGCAGAAAAAGTCAATCACAAAATGGTAAGTGCGGGTCAACTGCCGACGACGTATTTGTTAACTGTACTGTACATACGTTTATTGGGGGGAAAGTCTGGATAATTTGATTTGCTTTGATGACATACCAAAGGGTAAGTTTACATAGGCATTTTCACTGTAACTATGGGTCCTGCTTATGATCCATTCTCATCAGTATGTTGGAAAGCAATTTCAGTAAGTACTTAGCTTAATCAATTTGTATCTGCACATTGACCTTTGGGACTCTGTGCGCGGGTCCCATCATGCAGTGTGCTCCGCGCTTCTGTCTCTTCAGACAGCATATTTCTCAATATTTGTACGTGGCTGTCATATTCAATCAATGCAATCATCTGTTCCCTCCGTTCAGCCGCCTCCCTCGCCTGGGGAGGCGGGAGCCAGGCAGTGCCTGCGCCGCTGCGTGTCAGCAAATGCTCGCTCACTAGTCCCCGAAAATCTGGAGAACTAAGGAGGTAGCAGGGCATCCTGGCGTAATGGAAGTGATGGAAAAATAAAAACTTTTTATCAGCCTGTTTACACAATTATGTAAACGATGAGCACTTGTACATGGCTGATTCCTCAATTATTCATGGTTTGAAGCGCTTGAAAATTCAATTCAATTAAATAACCTCTCCTTTAGCTCTTACTCGGAGCACGGTATTACGATTTGAGGAAGGGGCGAAACAGATACAATCTTCTAAGGAAACCCAAGAAACACACAAGGGACAGTCTACAAGCTGAGTAAGCACAGTAAGAAAAGCGCAATCACTGCACTGAGGGTCTAGTGCAGGCAGGGCCAACATCTGACCAGGTGGGTCCAAAGGGGGTCCGTGGACAATGGAGGGGACCCTCTTCTCTATCCCCAGAGCCACTCTTGGTTCAGGTCCACATCACCTCTTATCTGGAGGATTTAGAGCAGCTTCTTATCTGATCTTCCCCCTCCAATTGCCGTTTCCCAAGTGACCTTTTTGATCTTATTTTTTTTAATTTTTCTAAATATGTTTATTGATTTTAGAGAGAGAAGAAGGAAGAGGAAGGGGGGGAGAGAGAGAGAGAGAAATGTTGATATGAGAGAGAAATACAGATCTGTTGCCTCCCACATGTTCCCTGATTGGGGACTGAACATGCAACCTAGGTACATGCCCTGACGGGGATCCAACCTACAACCTGAGTATGTGCCTTGACTGGGAATCGAACCTGCAAAACCTCTGGGGTATGAGACGATGCTCCAACCAACTGAGCCACATGGGCTCTCTGAGTGATCCTCTTAAAAAGCCATCTGATTATGTCACAGCTTGGCTTTGAACTCTCCCTTGTTCCCAATTCTGCAAGAAAGTGTTCAAGTTTCTCAGGCTCTCACACTTGAAGATGAAATGTCTGTCATCCTCTGAAGCCTTAACCCCTTCCCCCCCCTCTACTGTGTACACAGCACCTGCTACATGTTACTCCTCTCCTGCGAGGCTCCTTAGAATTCTCAGCATCACTTGAAGGAAACATGGCAGACGGGCTTTTCCCACCAGAATGCAAATTCAAGGTCAAAGCTCAAGGGTTTGCTTCTTCCAATAGGCTCTAAGAGCAGCTATTGTTTGGTGAACATTCTAGAAAGAAGCTTAAATCCAGGGGCACTTCTACAATGACCACCACATCAGAAGGGCAAGCCATGCTTTTAAGAACCTCAAGATTTAATTCTAAAAAGAGCAGGGGTTTGGTTTGGTTGGGCTGGGAAAAGACGGGAAAGAGAAGACAACAGAGTTTTTGTTTACTTGTTTGTAAAAACTCATTCACCTCCGCGTTGAACGGTGTGTTCCTGCTCCCCTTCCCCCTGCACCCCTCGCCATGCTGTCTTCAGCATTTACTAAAATCGACAGAACAGTGTTAAACTGGAAGGCGCTCATTCCTGGATGGTTTGAGAGGGGTGTCCCCTCGCCCAGCAACGGAACCCTCCTAACAGAGTTGCAGAGGGAACTGAACATGCCAACCAAGACGAAGCGTTTGTACTGCTGACCACTTTGTATTATTTTCAGCAAAAGTCAGGCATTAACAACATCAATATTAAATTAAATGAGTAAACAGTAGTTGCTCAGTAAAGTTACCAGAGTGTGTGGGAGAACAGAGAGAAGTTTTCCCGTGGATCGTCAGACTGATTTTAACATCTACGCACAGAATCCTAGGCCTTCAGAGATGAAGGAAGCCTTCCCGGTGCACACATACCCGGTTTTGGCTGCAGAGAAACACGGGAGGAGGTCACTTCTCACAGGCAACAGTGTCAGACCAGGGCGCACTTCATCTCCCCGCGTGGCTAATCCATATGCAGGACATATCACATGAAAAACTGGGTGAGACTCAGAGGAAAGTGGACTGAAAATTAGTTGAAGAAAGAGCAATAACTTAGGAGACGCAGGTGACCTCGTCTTACTGGCACAAAGAAGCCACGATTTGAAATGACTCCTCAGGAAAGTGAAAGAAGAAAGTGCCCCAGCATGACAGCGCTTGGACACCGAGAAGACAAAGTCATGATTACAGAGGAAGAGCACAGCTTTCACAAAGACAACGAGGACACTGGGACTGTTAAAGATTTTGCTTATCTCGGGTCAGTTGTCACTTCCAACGGCAACGGCGGCCAAGCAATCAAGAGGCGGCCGAGACTCCGAGGGGCAGCAGGGAAAGAACCAGGGCAGATCCCCAGGAGCGAAGATGCGTCAACAGAGACCGAGGCTAAGGTCACGCACACCCTCCTATTCTCAGCTACTGTGTACAGACGTGAACGCTGGACAGTGAGGGAGGCTGATAGGAAAAAATTTCAAACATGGCACTGGAGGACAGCTCCATGGGTGCCGTGGACACCAGAAAGAGCAACAGGGGGCCCTAGAGCGAAAGAAGCCGGGCCATCCCTGCGGGCCAAAATGACAGACCTGAGGCTGTCCGACTTCGGGCACATCATGAGAAGGCAGGGTCCTTGGGAAAAGACAATAGTTCTGGGGAAAGCAGAAGGCTGCAGGGAAAGAGGAGGCCAACTATGAGATGGGTTGACTCCATAAGAAAAGCCACAGGGATGGGTCTCCAGGAGCTGAGCGGGGCTGTGGAGGACAGGGCGTGGTAGACCCCACTCATTCACAGGGTCA
Organism: Pteronotus mesoamericanus; assembly: GCF_021234165.1. NCBI lineage: Eukaryota > Metazoa > Chordata > Mammalia > Chiroptera > Mormoopidae > Pteronotus > Pteronotus mesoamericanus. Next base: position 9,969,214 of record NW_026555302.1, on the reverse strand, counting down.
CCAGGAGTCAGGGTGGACTCAGGGACACGGAACACACACACGGTGCTTCAAAACCCATCTGCGGTCCAGAGCAGCCCTGAAGCTGGGAGCTCAGCTCCCCAAATATCACATTTATCTTAATTTGGCGAGAAGCTGAAAGCCTATCTGGGGCCATTTAAACTCTAATGTTATTAAGGGCTCATCTAATCAGCTTTTAAAATAAGCTGCTTTCAGATGCACGGGGAGTGAAGGTAGGGGAACGGCAGGCCGAGGGAGGGGGTGTGGGGCGCGCCCCTCTGGCGGAGCGGCCACAGAGCCAGCAGACAACCAGACGCTTTCCCATTTGGTAACTTCTGCCCCTCCAACACCCAACTATGCTGGTGAACAGCCATTTGCGACTACAAGGGGAGAGGGCTTTTCTGGACAATCCACGCTCTCCATGATGTCAGCTGGACACCTGTGACAAGGCTTGGCAGAGAAAGTTGACTGGTCTCTGCACCAGGAAGCAGCTTTGAGATTTAATCAACAGAGCAGCTGATGCTTCTGAGAACTACCTCTGAATACAGCATCCTGCAGACTTCTGAGAAGTCCCGCCCTCGGGAGGCCAGCAGGACCCACCACCCCTGCCAGGACCACTGGCACTTGGTAGCTGGCTTCAGGGAGGCCCCTCACAACCAGCTTGGGTTGGACGGGACTTCTACGAGTCCCAGGCCGAACTGGAGCTTCACCCTGGTGTGTGCATGGCTCTGACGTGATCAGGGATGATGAATCTGATTCTGACGCCAGTTCTGACGTGGGTTTTTTTCCTCCCCCACACTAAGCAGCTCTCTGCGACATTCATTTCTGACGCTTCCTACCCAGAGAGAGCAACAGACTCCACAGGTTGGGGGGCTCAGTCCCACAAGGCTGTCCTCCGCGTTAGATGCCGGGGGCAAATTTGGACTGTCACCTGTGCTTCTGAGTGACCGGCTCCCGATGGGCGGGCCCTGCAACTCCCTCCTTGGGTTCAATTAATTTGCTAGAGCATCTCACAGAACTCAGGAAATCCACTTGCTCACTAGACCACCAGTTTATTACAGAGGATACAAATCAATAGCCAGATAAAAAGACACATAAGGTGAGGTCCCAGTCAAGGGAGCCTCTCTATCCTCATGGAAGCTCTTTGAACCCTGACCTGGGTTTTTATGGAGGCTTTACTGACCAGGCTCAATTGAGTCAATCATTGGCCACTGGTAATTAAAATCTCCAGCCCCCCTCTCCCCACTCTGCAGATCAGGGGTGGGACTGAAAATGTCAACCCTTTCATCACATGTTTGAGTCCCCTGGCAACCAGCTCCCATCCTTAGGGGATTTCTAAAAACCAACTCATTAACATAAGGGGTGGTTGAAAGGGGCTTGTTATAAATATCAAGACATGTTTATTTCTCTCATCACACTTAGGAAATGCCAAGGGTTCCAGGAGCTCCGTGCCCCAAACAGGATGAAGACCATGTACATATTCCTTATTACACGTCACAGCGCCGCAGCGGGCATCGCACGCCCTGCTTCAAACACCAGGCTCACCCTTGCCTGGAGACGCCGCCTGCTCACGACCCGCTGGGAAGGCCTGGGGCGGGGCAGACACCTCCAGCACGGGTGTGAGGCCTCTCTCCGTCCTGCCCTCCTCGGCACACAGCGCTCCCAGGTTCCCTGAGCTCCCTCTCCCACCCTCCCCACCCCTCCGTCAAAACCTTCAGATACCAGCGCTGGATGACAATATGTGGGTGTACCTGCCAAATGAATAACTGGCCTCCCCTTTACACCAATATTCTTTAAGTATTTACTGAACACCGATTTAGTGGACGACAGCACCGTAGGTCTCATCCTCCCACTGGACCCATCTCATTCGGAAGTCAGTTTCAAGAGCACTATTTTTATTTAAGCGCATTTCTCTTTTGGGGGAGGGACCTTGATCTTCCAATGCAAGTGATTTGTCAAATACTCTTTTAGCTGCACAAGTACTTTGAGCAGAGTGCTGATAAAAATGCCTCCACCTTCATACACCTCCAGCGATGCTCCTGTGACAGCGACCCCTAGTGGCTGCCCCCACCGTCCCCCTGTGCCAGCTCTGCTTGGTTGCAGGGAACTTGATCTCAACCACCTGCTACCCTAGCAGCACGAAATCAAGCAATTCGCTCTTCAGTGTGAATGGCTGATGGCCAGCTTAGTGCCATGATGTTTCTTGTGAGTCTGTATGTTCAGAGGTGTTTTAAATGGCCTGGGTACTCTAGTCAAGTGTCCCCAAGTGAGGCATAACGTCCCTAAGGATGTTCTGGGTTGATTTCAACGTGGGACCTCTTTATCGCTACACAGAGACGGATAATGGGTACATGGTGCATCTGAGGCAGGAAACGAGTTTTTTCCTGAACAAACTTTAGCAACTGCGTGAACAAATGGAGGGAGAAGGCTGGGGGGTATATTATCATTGTTTTGTACAATGGAAAAGAGCCTCACCTATTTAAAAAGGTCCCAATTTGGCATATTAAGTTTGAGTGCCAGGGACAGTTACTTGGGGTTACTGAGTGCCTGTCAGCTCTGTGGATCCTGAGGGCCTTCTCCCACGGACCATTTTTTAGAAGTTATTATTTCAACCCAACAATTCTTCAGACACATATATGTGGTGTGAAGACGGAATTAGGAAAGCTTTTAAATTAAAAGAAATAAAATGACAGGTTTTTTTCCTCTAGCCATATAAATAGTTACGGATAGAGATAAAGAGATGGATATTTTTTCATAATGCTTTATTAGGGGTTTGGAACTCCAGGAATTTTCGAGGCAGGCTGGTGAATAATTTAGTGACTGATTCATACAGGCCCAGGGCAGGCGCCGCTGGGCTAGATCAAGCTGAAGCTCTGGGAGGGGGTGAGCGCCGTAACCCACTTTTATTACCAGCCACATCGTGAAATGCACTGCAGAAATATTTTGTGAGAAGCCCCACCCTCAATGCCCGGCTTCCCCAGCCTTTTCCAAGGCGGCCTGAAGCCCTGGAAGCTAACGGGCCTGACCACCTCATTGCAGGGGGACCGTCCCCTAGGCTGCTGTTACAGCGACGGAGTCTCAGCTCCCTGGGAATGAGCAATTACTAGTGAAAGCCTCACACCAGCCATTGCAATGATAGATAATAAAAGGTTCAGAAAATGGTACCTTCAGTGATGGGCTCTTCGACGCTTTCTCTTCCCCGCAGGTCTTCAATCCTCACGGCCAAAGAGACCTGGGTTACGTGTAGTTACGACAATACGGCCACCTGCAGCAGGGATGGGGAGGAAGAAATACCTTTACGGTCTCAAAATAAGGGATCTTGGTTTCCCTTTCCATCCCAATGCTGCATCTTTTCAACACACCGGGAGGTGCACCGTGTGGATTTCTGAAGCAAACTGTTATTTATTAAGTTATTTCCCCTCTCCAGGGAGTTCTACTTGTTTCAGTAATTTTCTTTTATGCATTCTAATAGCTTTGCAATAAAGTGGTAAACACTTAAGGCAAAAATTCTGCTTGAACTTGTAGAATGACTACAAGTTCAGAAAGGTGTTTTATGTGGCAAATCGACTCAGATCTTTGAAGGTGGCTGTAGTTCCATGCTTAGATGGTCTGGTTATGACAAATGCTTGACACTTCCTCCGGGAAGCCACTCATCCTCCCTGAACCCGGGGCCCTCTTTTGTCCTTAACCTCTGAGGACTTCCTATGTCATAAAAGTCACTACTTTATAAAGCTCTTCTTTTGAGCTATTCTCACTCTGGGCTCCTATTCTGACCCCGCAAGGGCAGACTCTCTGTCCTGCTCACTGCCTCTTAGCTCTTGTCCCAACCACAATGTCAGCACAAGACAACTCAAAGGAGCAGTGACGTCTACAGCAAAGGGGGAGTTTCTGTGGCAGTAGTTTGTCAGTCTCTTTAAGCAGGGCTCCTAGGCAGAACTTGGACCGGGTGCCTCTACACAGTTTCCGGGGGCCATCAACACAGCCCGCCCTGAGACTCAGGGATCTCACCTACAGGCACCCGAAGAGGCTGTATTTGCAAAAAATCAAGCAGCATCGGACAGCTGAAGGAGCAAGCCTCGGGCTAAGGTGCAGGCTTGCTCATTTAAGTTATTCCTGAATAAATCATCCTTCCCCCGGAGGACCTGCTGCAACCTCGGGGCAGGCGGAAGTGGAGAGATCACTTAGTCCTGGCAGAGCGAGCAGGGTCACCGCTGGTGGGTGCTCCAGCATGTGAGCAGCAGCCACCTGGAGGGGGGCTGGGACAGAGGCCGAGGCTGCGTCACCTTCACCGGGAAGCGGGCCGCCGTCGGTGGGCGTGCCGCTGCCCCGCGCAGGGCGGTGCAGGTGACCCAAGGCCGGGTACCTTCCTGCTCCGGGTCGGCTCCGGCTGCTCACTAATGAAGAGCGATGGTCCTTCGGACAGTGCTGTTTGGACAGCGGCTGCCCCATCTGCGGCCTCTTTCCCTAGCAGGCAGCTCTGATGCTGCAAAATCTCTCTTTCCATGAAGTTAAAACTCCCTCTCCTTTCTGCTTCCATCCACTGACCCTTTTCCCTCTCATCTTCTCTGTGAGGTGCTGGCCTCACTCTTAGAAAGCCGGTCCAATCTCGCTCCAAACAACTAAGTCAAACGTCCTCAAAAATGATGGCAAAATCCCCCTTCGTTTAGGTCATTAAACATCAATACCTTCAACATGCTGTTTTATTGTCATTTCTCTAACTAGACGTAGGTATGGTCATTGTTTCATTCAACTCACAGATATTTATTTCTTTAAATTTCTTTCTGTGGGGTTCTTAAAGTTGTCAAAGTAGTAAGTGCTCTTTGTAATAAGTGGATGCAGATGAAGACGTATACAGAAGAAGTTCATCCTTTCCCTCCAGCCTCAGCCCTCGAGGTAACATGCTCATAGACAAGCACATTTCCTGCCACGCTGTCCTAAGTCAGGTTCCTGGGAAGGACACAGAGACAGTGTGTGTACCCGGAAGGTTGACCAGGGCGTACTTATACCCGCCACTTCCTCCCCTGGGGGTGGGGGTGGGTTCAGAGAGCAGAACTGGCCAGGGGAGCTCGGAAGCTGTCCTGCAATGAAAAGAGACGGGCCTCTGGCCACCGCCCGCCAGTCTTTGGATGTGAGCTGCCCTGAGGGGAGGGGACAGGCCCAACCTTGGGCAAAGCACCTCCCTTTGGCTGAGAGCAACCCTTGGAGAGGAACTCAGCCATGGGCTGTCAAAACCGACAACCTCAGCAGCCAGAGGCCTGAGCGCCTCCACTGGGGGGTGCCCCACAGCACCCACCCTCCCCACCCTCCCTTGGGCTCATTTAAACTTAACTATGCTTAGATATACAGATACATGGGGTGTTTTGTTTATAGTTTTTAACTGAAATACTCTGCAACTTGTTTTGCCTCAACATATGCACATCACCATTTTCCCCTAATTTAGTGATGCACACGTGCCTGTACTTTACTTAAACAAAGACCGTATTGGACATCCCAGCTTTTTTAGCACAGTTGCCTTATGTTTTCCCCGCTGCTTGCCTCTCTGCACCACCCGCATCGCTCTGCTCTCTACCCCACAGGGACAGCACAGGATGGGGACTTTTGTACTCGCCTTCATGGTCGTATGACCACAGACACACATACATGAGCAGAAGCAAGTACACGCAGGTGTTCGGTCATTGGGAGCAGACATTTATGAAGCAACCACCGTATGCCAGGCCCTGGGCATAGAACAAGTGGACACGGCCTCTGCCCACCAAGGAGAGACGTGGACTGGCGGTCACAACAGGGGCAAGTCACCGGTGGAAGCAGGCACCCCACACAGGGCCACGCGGAGAACCGAAGCTAGCCCGCAGGGCTCCCGTGCCTGGTCTTGTGCTCTCTTCCATCTAACCCGCTTTAAACTAAACACGCGTTTCAAACGGGGGCCGGCGCAATGGCCACACTGAATGCGAGCAAGTGCGTGCTGACCTTCCTGAGCCCAGAACCTCTTCCTGTGTCAGCACGAGGCTCAGGGCACTCCTACCGTGCTGCCCTTGGGACGCAGCCTGCGCGCCTCAGTAAGGGGCCCGTCTCATTGGAGCAACAAGTCATTCTGCCCTAAAAATACATCACACAAAGGCCATTCCTTGGAGTAGGTGTTCATGTAACTGGTGGGCAAGGGGAGAGATTATTTATTACTATATTACAAGCTGGCATGTCACAGAGTGGGCAAGTCTGCCTGTGGCGACAAGGTCCAGAGGCAAAACCACCAGCAGAGATAACTATCGCGTGCAGAGCGCAAGCTCCCAAATCCTCTTGACCTACACAGTTCCGGGGGGAGCCGAGAGGGAGGGGACGTGGAGTGACGAGAGACACATGCATGCAAGACTGAAGAGCACAGCGGCCTGACCCCCGGGCAACGTCAGCCGCGGCGTGCTCTCTCTGCCCAGTCTCCCTGCCCACTGACGCGCCTGTGCTTCCCCTCTAAGTGCCCCGCCTTTCTTTCCCTCCATTTCTGAGGTCAACTTGCAATAGCTCATTGCTGAAAAAAAAAGTAGCTTCCCGAGGAAACTTGTCCCCAAAATTTGTGTTCTATTTTCTTTCCTCATCAAAGGCTGGTCCCACTCCTACCGAAAGTGTGTGTGTTCAGGAACCCAAGGGGCTGGGCTTGGACTCTGTCACAAGGCAGGGGTCCCTGTCCCCGACGGCCCAGGCAGGCTCTGGGGAGACCCCCCCAACCACAGACTTTCTCCTAAGCCCCGTGTTTTTCCCACTTTCGCCTCAGGGAATCACGGGCAGCAGACAGACACTGCCAGCCAGGTGAGGCACAGCTACTAAAACCTGCACACTTCATGGCACAGTTCATTTTGCCATTCTGCATGCACCTTGGTATTTGGTTGGTTCGGGTTTGCTTACTGCAAATTGCTGGCCATGTTCCCGGAAACAGCCATGTGATAGCAAGGATGCTGATCAGCTCCCTACACAAAACTACACAATACTCTATAAAGTATTGTCAATGGATACTTTTCTCTCAATTCTCACAGCAGTCCATTGCTGAAAATGGACCAGATTGTGAAGGGCCAACGAACTGTACTTAGTTACCTTGATGAGAAAGTGGGGAATTTAGGCAACAATTGGCGATCTGACCTGTATCTGCCTCCTAAACTCACAAGCTCTCCTACCTGATGAGACCTTGAACGACTATAGGTCAGGCCTTCTACTTTCAGGCACACAAGTTTGAATGTTTCTTAGAAGGATTTCTCTGACCTGTCGGTACTGGCAAAACGTTACAATTCAACAAGATGTGGAAAGTTCGCAAATGTTGAATTCATTGTCTATTGCTGCATAACTACTGACCCCCAAACTCATTGGCTTAGAACAAAAAACATTTATAGTCTTATGGTTTCTGTAGGTCAAGAATTCAGAAGTGGTTTATCTGGGTGGTTTGGGCCCAAGGTCTCTAGTGAAGTTGCAGCTAAGATGTCGACGAGGGCTACTGTCATCTGAACATCTGCGAGGGCTGAGGAGCGGATTCCAAGGTAGCTCGCTTGTGTGACGCTGGGTGTTGCAGGAGGCTGCCCCACCTGGGCCTTGGGGGGCTGCTTGAGTGTCCTCACAGCCTGGCTGGCTTTCCCCAGGGTGGGCAAGCCAGGAAAGGCAGGTGGAAGCCACAGTGACTTTTATGAACTATCTTACCATCATTTCTGCAACATGCTATTGTTTACACTGATTATCCCTATTCCATGAGGAAGGAGACAACGCACGGGTATGACTACTAGAGAGCAAGAATTAATTGGGGGTTGTCTTGCAGGCTAGCTACAACAAATGCTTTTCACCCTCCTCAATAATGACAAAGACCAGGGAGAAAACATTTTGCTTCTCGTATCTCCATGGAACTACAAATGGAAGCACGTGGAATCTGGCTCAAATTCTAGCTCTTATAAGCCACACGCTTTTGGAAAAGAGTGTGCTTAGTTCCTTTTCTATATGCACTTAGTTCCTTTTCTAACCTGTAAAAGGGGAATAATGACATTTCTTTACAGGGCTACTATGAGGATTAGTTTAGATATTAGATGAAAAAGGCTTAACTCAGCACATGGGAGAAGGTTCAAAATGTGTTAATTCCTCTCTTATCCCCTATTCCACCAGCTGAATGATGTGGTTAAATGACCCCAACCAAGAGTCAGCCTTCCTCCTCTGGTTTCCACACCGAAGGAAGGGCTCAGCCTTGGCAATGTCTTTCTTTTCCCCCTGCAAAAGAATTGCCCAGGCTTAATAAAGTCAGGACATGTGAGAGACACTGTGGTTCTTTCATATCTTAATTAGTAATTAATTAAGTGGAGGTGCAGGTGTCTGGAATATTTGACAGACAGGCTCAATAATTATCTTTTAACATTGCTACTAATGGAAAATATGGTCAGGGTGGTACAAGCCTTCCCAGACTCTCAGGTTTAATTGCGCAACCCAGTGGAAAATCAAATGAGCAGGCTGCCCTTTCCACATCGGTTTATTAAAAACGCTTTGAAACTTGGTGGCACCTTGCACTCAGGAGCTCAGCTGGCCGGGTAGCTCGTGCTGTGGTCTTTAGGCTGAGAAGCAGCAGGGGCCCCCCAGGAGAGCACGCTATCACAGCTGACAGCTCTGCCAACGATGCCGGCAGAACTGCATTAACACCCTTCTCCTCCCCACCCGGGAAGGTCTTGGTTTGAAGGTCAGAAGAGAATGTAGCTCTAAGGTCTGGCTGGAGAAGAGAAAGGTGGCTTCTCCGATGTTTCTACGATTCTGACGGCACCATCTCCCTGGAGTTCTGAGAGTGCGGCAAGACCTTTACTTGGTGATGGGGGATTCACACCCTCACGTTCACACAGGAGGTATGGCAGGTAGGGGGCCCATTGTCTGGCCACTGCTTGGAAGGCTGGTGGGACTGGGCTCTTGGGGGGACTCTTGGGCAGAAGAAGCCAGGGCGGGGCCTCTCGTGTGCTCTAATCCACACACGGTGGGTCCTCCATGGGTGCCATTGAACAGGGACCAGACAAGCCATTCCAAGCCTTCAGGCTTCCAGGGCTGGCTCGAGACAGCTGAACATATGTCAGACCATCCTGTCACCCTGAAGATGGTGTCCCCACAGGGAATCATTTTGGGTGGCATAAGGGTTCTGCACTGGTTTGTAAGTGTGTGTGTAGACTGAAAAACACCTCCTAGATTCAGTGCTACAACATCATCACTATTTCCAAATGGATTATTACCGGTGTCAGGAATCTGATCTCAACAGCTGGCAGATTTGGAGCAGTCAGCTGGTATCCCTCATCAACTGGGTAACTTCCATTATTCACAATTCATGATCCCAACTAGAGGTAATTCATCAGGTCTAATGCGAGACCTGAGATCGGGGCGGAGCTGGGCGACCCCAGCGTGTCCTCTGGGCTCCGGACTGCTGGGGCAGTCTGGCTCTGGTTCTTCCGCTTTTCCTCCTCCTCTTTTTTTTTTTCTTTTTTGCCTTAATTTAATAGATTTTTAAATTAAATTTATTGGGGTAACATTGGTTAATAAGAATATATAGATTCCAAGCACACAATTCTATGACATGCCATTTGTATATTGCATAGTGTATTGCGTGCCCTGTGCCCACAGGGGATCTTCTTCCGTCACCATGTTCTTGGCCCCCTTCACCCTTTACTGCCCCCACCCCTTCCCTTCCGGTCACCACCAGGCTGTCGTCTGTGTCTATGAGGTTTTGATTGATATTTTTCTTATTTGTTTGTTTGGTTTTTGCTTTCAGTTTTACGTCCCACATATAAGTGAGACCATCTGGTTCTTCTTTCTCTGTGACTTGTTTCACTTACATCCTCAGAGTCTCAAGATCCATTCATTGTGCTGCAAATGGCTGGGAATGCAAACTGGCACAGACGTTATGGAAAACAGTACAGAGGCCCCTCAAAAAATTAGGAATAGAGCTCCCATATGATCCAGCAACCCCTCTTCTGGGTATTTAAGCCCCCAAATCAAAAACCTTCATTTGCAAAGATATATTTGCACCCCTGCGTTCATTGCAGTGTTATCCATGGAGGCCAAGACACAGAAGCTACTGAAGTGCCCCTCGATAGATGTTCACATAAAAAAGAGGAGGTGCATGTGTACCATGGAACACTGCTGAGCCGTAAGTAGCAATGAACCGTGGCCTGGCCGTTTCTTGACGCGTCCCTCGCCCTGCCTGGGGTGGCCGTGCCATGAAGGGCAGGCTCACCATTTCTACCCCTGGGCTCTGCGTAGCTTCCAGCCTACACGCGTGACGCTTTGCGTTGGTTCCTTATTGAGCATCCCTGTGCCTTGGCATCCCTCTGAGTGAAACTGCAACCTACAAGCCTAGGCAGAGTAGACTCAGCACATGAATAGCAGATTAGCAATGCACTCCACGTCTGAAAAGTCAAACTACTATGCCAAGTGTTAACAGTGGTTTTCTCTGGGGCATGCTTTTATTTCCTTTGGCTTTTCTACTTAATCTATATTTCTTAAACTTCTCTATTATGTTTGCATTTTGCTTTAGTAATGAGAGAATAAAAGTTATTTTTAAAATTTAGGAAGTACGGTTATCACTTATTTTACCAAGTCATATAGCAATGGTCCTTAGCCCGGGGTCCACAGAGAGCCCACAGACTGAAATGGAAAAAAATTACATCATTATTTTCCCCAAGCTCTAACAAAAATTTAGCAATTCCTCTCCTTTTCAACATAGGCAACAAGTCACAGTAGCATTAGCTGTTATTTTGTCACCAAAAGAAATCACAGATATTTTTATATCTCATTACAGTTGGTACGGATATGCTGAAATATTGTTTAAGCTTATTACTACTTCAAAATTACAGTAGTTATTAGACCCGCCAGCAGATCTTGTTATTTACTGTGTTAATAAAGAAGCCTATATATTACTATCCAGCAAATTTGGGTTTTTTTTTTAGTATTTTGATAACTGCATTTCAATAAAAATGCTGTTTCCTCTGCAATCCTATATATTTTATCTTACACATTTATGCCATTATTCTGAAAAGGGGTTCATAGGCATCACCAGGCTTCCAAAGGGACCCACGACACAAAGAAGGGAAATCAGCCCTGGCTTAGGAGGGGAGGAAGGGACAGACCTGTGCTGGCACTGGCGGAGTCCAGGCCCTGGACTTCCTGTGCATTGCCCTGCTGACTGCCCCCTCGACACTTAAGAGGAAAGCGACTGTCCCCATTCTATAGCCGGGAAACTGAGACATCAAGGGGTGACTAACTGGCCCAAGATCACCCAGCGTCCAAGTGGTAGCGCTGACGCAGAGCTCAGGCAGGCTGCCGACGGCTGGCCACCCTTGTCCTCCCCACGGCCCCGCAGATGGGTCGGAGCTGAATGTGCGGCCTCGGCTGAGCCGGATGGGAGCTGGTTGCCTGGAAGCTGACAGGATGTACTCAACCTTCCCAACCACAGTGCAGGCACCTCAAGCACAGGGTCCAGGCCATTTTTCTTTGTTGAACCATCCCAAACCCCGCAAGGAAGTAAAATGAAGGGAGGATATTCAAAGCACTAGGTTGAATAGTAAATATTACAGGATTTCACCAATGGAAGGCACCCCCGCCCCCCGCAATCTCACCCCAAAGGCATGCTCCAGCCTCCCCTTGGGGGGCCTGGCACGTCCTCAGAGAACCTGGCCTTCCTTGTTCTGGAGGGCCCTCCCCAGCCTCGGCCTCCTCCCTGCTCCGCTTCCCATTCCTGCCTCTGAAGGGAGCAGAAGGTTCTGGTGGCCAAAGGCTGACAGAGACAAATGCTCCATTACCAGGGGGTCTCGGGTGCACAGTCGTTAAGCAATCACCAAACTCGGACCGCCACACTATAAGGGCGCCCCTCGGAGAGCACTTAACTGGGCCCTAATTGCGTTTGCTAGACATCAATCACCAGGGTAACTTCTTGTCTTCAGACATGGGCTCTCCTTACTGAAAGAGGCCAAAACTGAGGCTGAAAAGGGAAAGAGAAGGCTCTGGGTCTAAAGGCGCCTTCTTCACGTGATCTAGAGCCCTGGCTTGCCCGGGTGTGGCATTTCTTCTCTCCTTTACATGGCTCCTGTGGAGCAGGTAATTGGCTAACCTGGTACTTGGCTGGCAAAGGTGTGACCCTCGGGGCCGGAGGCTGAGTATATTTTTTCTGATGACAGCTCTCAGGTCCTCCTCAAAGGTAGCAAATTTCCTCTCAAAGGATCTACCCCAGAGGTCACATCTTTACAACTGGTTCGGGAATCCCTGTCTTCTGCAAGCAAGTTCAATTTTAATTTGCTCGATGTCATCATCTCCCTTGGATCTGCAATTAAGGGGCACTCAGTTAGTAGAATGGTAAAATCGGCTTCCCAGGCGTTTGAAGAAGGCCTGTCCTCTGGGTCTGGATGCACTGGGAGCCAAACCTCTGCTGCTCCCCCATCAGTCAGCATGATCATGGAGGACGCAGGACTCAGAGCAGAGGACACAGACGGCCCGAGTCCCTTCCCCAGGCATCTGTGCGGATCAGGCCCCACTACTGGGGCCTATGGAGTGGGGAATAGTTGGGGGCGTCACTCAGTTAAACAGGAAGGGGATTCAACCGAGGGCGTGGTATAAATCCATGGGGATACCACTGTCATTTTGAGTGGGATAATTCTCTTTGGGGTAGACTATACAGAAGACGTGGAGAAGCAGACTCTCTAAGAAATGTGTGCCAGAGGAAAACAGGGAGGCAAAGCTAGAGGTTCAGGCCGCAGCGCATATCGGAGCAGCCCAGAACTTAGGCGCAGAGTCCGAACAGTCGAGTGGGGCTTATCGGGCACGCCCGGGGCTGGGGTGTTCAGATTGCTCTGCTCAGATCCTGGCCTTGTGGTAAATGAGAAGGGGAAATGCAGGACTGGAGCAGAGAGAGGGGCCACCTGTCATGTCACTACCAGGCCACTGTCTCCTGGGGTACAGAGGCTTGAGTAGAGCCTCAGCCTTCGTGTAACCTGTGGGGGTAGAAGAGTTTCACCCAGTGTAGAGCAGTCCTGAGGATGGCTTAACACGAAGTAGGCCCCAGAAATTAAGGTCTGTTTTCTTTAAGCAGCATCTGCCTTCAAAAATGAAAATTCTATTAAGAACTTCGCATTCGTGGTGTCCCTTTATGAGACAGGGTTGTCTTCTCACCTTGTGTTCTGCTGAGTGTACCATCGCTCTTTAGGGCGAGTTGACTTCTCTGTGGATGGGACTTCAGGACACAGCAGGGTGACCTTCGTTCCTGGCCTCCCTGTGCTACCTGATCACACCTTCCACCGCACACGCTTCTCCCAACCTTCCCAGGGGAGGAGGGAAGGGTGTGGTCAGGACCACCTCTGGCGCATCCAGCTTCTTGGCCTACAGGGAGGCTGCTGGTCTCTCAGATGTCAAGTTTATACTCGAGAACCTGAGCGAGCCTGGGCACCCCCTCAAACCCTCAGATTTCACCCTGTCAAAGCTGCCGGTCCCCAGGCGTGGGTTTTCAGGTCATGGCCACCAGCATGGGCTACGAGGAGACCATGTCTTCAACATTTCCACCTCACATCTATGTTTGACCCGACACTGTGAGGTCCCTGGAGGCACAAATAGTGACTTTTTTTGGATCTAGCTTCTCCAGGAAGGGCCTGATAAATACCCCACTGTTGCCTTGGGAAATGCTGGAAGGATGCTCCCGAACTAAATCCCACTCAGCCTTCACATGGGCAGCCTCGCCACTGCCTGGGAGCAGAAAGGAAAGGGCAGGGTGGGCAGGGGGAGGAAAGGGTGGGAAAGTTACTTACTGCTCACTTACGACCTGCCAGAACTAAAAATCACTGAGTAAAAAAATGGCTCCCACCCTTGAACCCTTGAAAAGCAGCTTGCAGTCCATGGGGAAGGCACAGCCAAGTGTACAGAGAGCTGCTTCCACGTGGATTCTGTGCTGAGAATGTAACGGGAGTGTGAGCAATGACCCCTGGAAGCCCGAGCACAGAGCCCAGGGAGGCTCACAATGGAGAAGAACTGGGTGAAGATGGAAGAACCAAGGCTCAGATACGGAAAGCGGTGCCCGTTTCCAGAAACAGAGAACCAACTGCGCAGACACAGGAGCTCCTGAATCTCAGGGTGAGACTGAAGAGAAACACAGACCCATCCCAGTCTGCAGGGCTGAAGTTCTGCAGAAGGCTCACAGTCCCTTCTTGGAATGCGCCAGAACCAAGAGGTGCCATGTTGGGGTCAGGTCGTTGCTCATACAGTGTGTGGAAGGTCTTCACAAAACCCGCCAAGTTCATGCTTCTGAAACTCACATTTCTACCAACAAATTCATACCTGTCTTACTATTTGCCCTTTCTGAGGTATTTGCATTTCAAACCCAAGCACAAGTCACTCACACTATAGCGTGAATTAGTATCACCAGTTATTGGTCCGGGCCACCCAGGGAGAAGAGGGACTCAAGGACTGCTACAGAGGACATCGAAAGGGAAAAAAGGGAGTATGGCAAAGCCTTACAAAACAGAGATAAAGGAGACAAGTCACTTCCTGCCGCCCACCTACCTCAGGCCCACAGCTGCTCCCTCCCCTCAGGCCCCAGCACATCCTGCCTATTCCTCCCCCTCCCCCCAACCGCCAGGCTTCCTGCCTCCACGCTCAGCCCCCTTCCAATCCATTTTCCATGGTGCTCCCAGATTTTTCTAAAATAAATCTACTCAGGTTATTTTCTTCTTACACCCCTCAAGGTTTAAGATGTACCCAAAGCCCTCTATGACCTGCCCGCTCCCCCAGCCCCCACACTCACTGTCGCCCTCCCCTGTCTCATCTCCTTGCACAGTCCCAGTTCCCACACTCTCACTCTCTGCTGTTGCATCTGCCTAGAAACTTCCACCTGGTTGAGGTTAACCCTCAACCAGGAGCCGCCTCCTCCAGGCAGACTTCCTGACACTCCAGGGAGGGGTCTGGTGCCACCTCCTCTACCTCCCCTCCCTTCCACCATGCACTCTCATCATAACCTTTCAAGTTGTGCTGCAACCACCTGTACATAGCTGGGCACATCCCCTGCTCCTGGCCTGTGCGGCCCGCAGAAGAGCGTCAGCATGACAGCGAGCAAGGCCCTGCAGGGCACACCCTCAGCTCCCCGCGCCTACAGCTCAGAGAGCTCAGTTCACTGGGTAAAAGAAAAATGCCCACATTAAATACCGCTGCATGCTGCTGAAGACTGTGTGCAGAGGGAAAGCAAACAAGTGATTAAGTAATGGCAGGCAAGTGTTTTACTGAGAGTCCTATCCAAATAAAATAACAGGAAAAGTGCCTTTCAGTACTGATTAACCGCAGTTGAGAATTAAAGATCATTTGTAACAAATCATTACAGTCAACTGATTAAAAATGAATGAGTTTGTACAGAGAACCATTACTGAATCTAGGGCTAGGGAAAAAAAAAAAGAGTTAAAACCCGTTAACATGAGACTCTCCACTAACGTGTCTCTGCATGAGGCCGATTTATTCCCACCAAAGAGACACCCAACGTCAGAAACAACACAAATCTAAGTTCAAGTTGAGCCTGGGGTCCAACCCCACGCCCGCTCTGTGAGATTGCTAAGGTTTCTTGAAATTCTCATCTCTGTCATTGAGAAAATAATAACGGGGATAATGACACTGTGAACATTAGATTGAGACATATGAAATTGCCACTATTTGACAATATTTGACCTACACAAGTGGTAATTTCATATGGTTCAACCTAATATTTAGCAAGAAGGCTATTGCAGGGAACAAAATGAGACGATGGTTGTACAATGGAAGATACGGTAGAAGAACTGCAAGGTTTGTTGGGGAATCACCGCGAGGCTGTGCCAACCGGCAGCCAGCAGAGCTCAGCCAGGGGCAGATCCCAGGAGCCAAGAGCCTCCATCACCTGCATGAATGTTAGGTTGGAGGAAGGGGAAGGAGAAAGACAAAAAGGGGTCAAGAATTGTTTCAACTCCCAACCCAGGCACCGCGCCCCCCCGCCCCCCTGTCCCCCAGGGCCCCTGCCCCAGCCCCCGGCATATGGTTTATCGGTGTAAGCGTGATTTCACTGTGAGTACACAGTGGGTTCAGACGCGGCCGCTGTCTGGTGTGAGATATACTGAGCCCACCTCTGGCTCTGGCAGGTCGGCCCCCAAATCTGGCCTCTTATTGCCCCTGCTCTGAGGAAACCTCTGAATCCGAGCCACTGGTGTGAAATGAGTTAATAAACAAATGTTTAGTTTAATAAACTGATGAATCAACGAATAAGCTCTCAAACACTGCGGGCGAGGCCTCTCGCCTGTCCTCCTGCCATGTGACAGGGTGCTAATAGAGGCCCAAGCCAAGGAATCACTATCCTCATTGATGCAAACAGTGACAAGCAAATTCTTCATAATCACAAAATGCTTGTAATGAGAAACCTTGTTTTTATTTTTAAAATAACTTTTGCATGATGTTGGTCCACACCCTTTACTTACCAAATAATCATACATATTAATCATATATATAATACACATACACAGTATTTTAAATTTCCTTTTTCTATCTGCGTTGATTAAAGACCTTATTCAGATTTAACTCATCCCACCAAATTCTCTCCAAAGCTTTTGCCCTCACACAGGCGAAAACAAGCCCCCTCTTTACCTCGGTGACTCACTGCAGGGGTGTCCAACCCGCCGCCCACAGGCAGCATGTGGCCCAGGATGGCTACGAACGAGGCCCGACACAAATCATAAATTAACTGAAAACATGTTGAGTATTTTTTGTGATTGCATGGCACAATGTATTTAATGTGTGGCCCAGAGACGCCAAAAGGTTGAACACCCCAATTTAGAGAATTGATAGACAAGTATTCTTAGTTTGACCCCCTGCATGTGGCTTTGGCATGGGACTGGGAGGCGGAACGGAGGGCTACCTGCACAGGCATGACATCATGCTTAGTCACACAGGGCCCTGTGCTCAGAAGGGACACAGCTTCTTGGGGGTGCTGTGCTTGACTTCCTGCTTTGTGGTTGCCATCCTGAAATTCCTAAAAATGTTTGAACAAAGGGCCTGCGTTTTCATTTTGCACTGGGCCCTGCGAAGGCTGTGACTGACCCATCCTGGCAGAGCTGGAGGGAAAGGAAACAGCAAGTAAACCGGAGGCAGCAAGAATGATGATGTCACCCAAGCTCAGAGGGGTCCAGGGCAGAGCCTACGGAGCGGCCACGCTGGCCAGCGGTGGACGGGGGTGGGGGCTGCTATAAAAGCCGGAGCGCAGAGTTGGGGGGCGGCGGCAGAGGAGAGCCAGGCTTAGGAGAGGGAGGCTCGCTAAGAAACCCTCCAAAGTTGGAACTGTCAGATTCTGGCCATGGAGGTGGGGTGCAGGGCGGCCCCGTTTAACATGAAGGCAAGAAGTCCCTCCTCCAATCTAGGAAGAAGGCTGTATCTTCTAGGACCAGCAAGCAGCCAGAGAGTAAGCCCAGCAAGTAGCCAGAGAGTAAGCCCAGCAAGTGGCAGAAGCTGACTATTGTGCTAATGTGACACAAACCGGATTACACCCTTCGTTTGTTTATTCATTCCCTCAAAAATCATCTACTGAGAATCTACGGTGCATCCACTGAGTTAGTTCCTGAGCACTTTCAAAGATGACAAGAATCCAGGCCCTGCTCTGGGAACTCCTAGTCTATATAGAAGAGAAAGACGTGAATGACAATGCAATGTGATCAACATCATCACAAAGGTAGCCGTTACCTGTTGCCGAGTGGGGCCGGGGATGGGCAAGGCTGGGGAAGGTCTTGTGACAGGTGTGAAGACTGGATCTTGAGGAGCCAGTGAGAGGTCAGCAAACAAAAATAATAAGAGCATTTGGACAGAGGGAATAGCAGGAGTAAATACACAGGCACGAGAAGCATTTGGACACTCCTGAGAAGGTGAGTGCAGCCAAAGCGGAGTGTGCGAGGTGGTGGGTAGCAGGAAGGGGCGCTGGGAAGGGCAGCAGGGCCCTCGTACGGAGAAGCCCGGGCTTTCCTGCAGGCTCACGGGAGAGCCTTTGACGTGCCTTATGCAGAGCCGGTCAGTGCGAAGCAGCTCTCTCTGGAGATGAGGGTGGAGAAAATCAGAGGGAGGGAGATAGCTTTGCTGCGGTGCACAGGTGGATCCAAGTGCAGAGTAAGGGGGCAGGCAGGTGAGTGAGTCACTGATACAGTTCAGCAAGGAACAGTGTGAACCCAACCCTAGGCAACAGCAGAGTAAATAGAGAGCGGGGAAGAGATTTATCTTAAAGGTAGGATGGACTGTAGTGGACTCAGTGGATGGGATGAGCAGGGAGAAACAAGAAAGCCTTCCTGGGTTTCTGATTTAGACATCTGGGTCAACAACATTGTCATTAACCATGATGGAGAATAAAGGAATACGAAGGTAAGAGGAGGAGATGAACTTTGGACATGTTACGTTTAAGGGACCACTAAGTATGTCCAGTGGTGGTCTGCGCCAGGAACGTGGAAGCAGAAGAGCACGGGCCCTTTCTGAAGTGAAGGGCATGGGTCGAGTTCCCCGCAGGGGGGCTGCCGAGAGAGGCGCTCTGGAAAGCGCGGACGCGCGGAAGGGAGTGGGTGGACACGGTCCAGCGAGAGAGGCTCAGAACAAGCTATCGGACAGGTGGAAAGAAAACCAGTGTGCAGGTTTTACCACTGTTTCCTATCATTTGCCGTCCTTCCTGGAAGATCATCGCATGTCTCCATGTCGCTGCTCATCGAAGGCTGGAGGAGTCAATTCTTTGATCTCTTGATGTCAGCCGTGGGCCACATGACTTGCTTTGGCCAATGGAACATGAGAAAAGGTGATATATTGGGTTAGCCAAAAAGTTTATTTGGTTTTTTTCCGTACGATGGCTCTGGTAGTGCTTAATTGTCTGTAACTTCATTCAAAACAAAATTGTTAGGTTGTGTTGCAATAGCTGTCATATCAGCGTGTATTAAAAAAAAATTATCACAATTAGTGAATTTCTGTGCAACCATTTTAATATTGAAGATGAGAGAAAATATACAACATTTTCAGCATATCACATTTTATTATTTCAAGCAAAAACAAAACTGAAATGAAAAAAAAAGATTTGTGGAATGTAGGGAGAAGGTACTGTGACTGATCAAATGTGTCAAAAGTGGTTTGCAAAATTTCTTGGTACTATTGACATTTGGGCCAATAACTCTTTGCTGTGGGGCTGTCTCATGCATTGGAAGATGTTTAGCAGCACTCCTGGCCTCCACCCACTAGAGGTCAATAGCGGGAACTGGCCGACATAACTCAACATATCCAAATCAATGAAGTTATTGGTGAAAATGAAAAATGTGTCTTTTATTTTATAGAAAAAAACTTAATAGACTTTTTGGCCAACCCAGTACAAGCACGCAGAAGTCTCAGGAGTCCCCAGAAGTCCTCTGTTTTTTCTGCCTGGATCCCAGGGGAAGAACATCTGAGAGCAGAGGGGTGTGAGCACAAGGAGAAGCTTTATTATAAGCCCGTGAGGTTTGGGGATCGTGACTTTGGCACATCCGAGCCAAAGCTGACTGGTACAACTGGAGAAGAAAGAACAGCATCTCAGACATGAAGGAGGCACTGCCAGAAAAACTGAGTGGTCAGTAGGGTCAAAAGTGACCGAGAGGCAATTCCATGCAGCAATAGGGAGGTTGCTGGAGATCTCGGGTGTGAAGCGTCCTCGTGGTGTGGGGGAAGCCGCAGCCGGGTGGCTGGGGCCTGCGGCATGAATGGGAGGTGAGGAGGCGGGGATTCTGAGCGGCGATTACTCATTTAAGGATGCTGACTGAAAAGAAGGAAAGAGAGACAGCGGGAGGGAGAAACAGCTTAAGGTAGAGATAGAGTAGGAAGGTAGTTTCATTTAGAATAGAACAGCCTTGAAACCGTTTGCAGACTGAGGAGGAAGGCTGGATGAAAATAGGGAGGTGGAAGGTGTATGTACTGAAGCTACATGCCTGAAAACATTTGTACCCGTGACTTCCTCATAATATTAAAAATCGTAATAGCAAACACAGAGTGCTCACTAAGTGCCCACAGAGTGTGATGGCTTTGCATGTACTATTTTAATCTTCAAAGCAACTCTGTGAGGTAGGCACCGTTGTTATAATTCCTATTATATAAATAAGTAAACTGAGGCACGGAGGGTTTGATGAACTCCCCCAAGTTCACACAACTAATAAATGGCAGAGCCCGGGCTCAGACTAAGGCCATCCCACCCCGGGGAGCAGATCCTTAACCACCGTGCCAGGCTGTGGCCTGGGGAGGCCCAGAAAGATTTTGAGCTATAAGATCAGCTTAAGAAGACGCTGTGCTCGAGAGGGTCACATGCATCATGAATGAGGGATGTGGATCAGGAGTAAAAAGGGAGTGGCCGGAGCAAATCCTGGGTTCCTGGAAAGTGGAACTGGAACACTATGAGCACGGAGCCTCCTATTTGGGGTACCAGACTGGTTTTCCACAGTCTCCCTCAGCCTCCGTTATCCACCTGGGATTGGGAGGTGAGAAAAGATGAAAAGGAGGAAGAGGAGAGGGAAAACATTAGATAAAAAGGAGGGCCAAGGACCAAAGGATGGGGATGGGGATGGGGAGGGAGCAAAGCTCACTTTGAGGGGCACTCATCCTTCACTAGGGGCCAAGCGCTGTGCTGGGTGGGAGCTCAGGGAGGAAGACCCTGAGGAGCCCCCAGGATAATGGGAAGACAGATCTAAGAGGCGACTTTGACTCTGGGGTGAAGTTAAATGGGATGCGTGCAAAATACTAAGGAAAAACAGGCCACCAAGGGATGGAATCTACCAGCACAGATACTGTCATCATCCAATGAGAAGCTGAACTGCCAGCAGTCTGTCTCCATAAGGGTGCCCCCTCCTTTCCCTGTCTCTCTGCGAAGATCAGGACACGGCTCATGGAATGTGGAACTCCCTCCAACCTGACTAAAGGCAGAAAGGCCACGAGGGCCAGGTTGCTATTCAGCATTCAAAGTTGGAGAACTTTAAAACGATATGACACATCTAAGTCCCCACGCTCGGCGTGCCTGTTAGGAGGCCTTTCAAAGTGTGAGTGGCCTTTCATTACCACTGAGTCTGTAGGACGCGTTGTGAGTTGTCAGGTTGCCCCATGTCCCCTCAGTGCGTGGCAGATGCCCTGAACTAGAGACGATTTCTGTGCACTCTTGGGAAGTCTGCAGACGTCCCTGCTTTGTAGGTGAAGATATGAGCACACAGGGAAGCAGTGAAATGCCCATGTGGCCGTGAGGGCAGGCGGGCAGCGGCTTGCCTCCAGGGGGCCGGAGTTTGTTCTGTCCCCCGCTGAGGCCTGCTGCTGAGCTGGGGCCACCCGAACTATCGGTTCCGCTCTGCCAAGCGCTCGCCACGCTCTCCCCTCCTGCCTTTGTGCTGTTTTGTCTTCCTAGCTCAGCCCCGGACTCTGCTGAAGGGCACCTACTGTCAAAACAGATACATGGGTGGCAGGGGACCTCTGTCTCCCAGGTACGCTGGCCTGCCTCCTACATACCTCCTCAGAATCCTGGCCCCAGAGCACTAGACACAGCTCAGTGGAGCGTCCCCGGTACCGGCCTGTCCCGCCCCAGGGGCCTCCACGTCAGGCTGATACTTCCCACCTGAGTCACGTTGAAGCCACACGCCCCTGAATTTATTCCGTGCCGGGCTGCAGCCACCCTCTTTGTTTGAGTCCGCACCTCTGCCAAGCCCTGACCGCCCACCTCGGACCTACACAGCCTTTATTTTTCCCCAATTAACCACTAGCCCACTCTGCTGATCCCCGTGTGCCCCAACAGAGAAGAGATGAAGCAGGAGTCAGTGGTGAGGAAAGAACTTCAGAGAAAGAAAAATCGGGGTTGACAGTTGATAAACAATCTTCTGACACGTAGACAAGGGAAGGAAGACGGCTCTAGGTGGAAGGACAGCACATCATGCAAAGGCACCAAAGTGAACTGGGACAGGCTGAATTTGGGGAAGAGCGACTCGGTGGGGTTGAAACGGACACCTCAGTCAGGAGCGTGGCAGTTACAAATGACACTGCTGTAAATGGCACTGAGCGTCCTGCTCTGAAATTTGGCCTTGGGCTTGGCTCTGTAGGGAACTGAGGTCCAGCCAGGGTGTTTAAGCAGGGATCCTACCGTGATGAGATCTGAGGTTCAGAAATCTGAAGGTGGCTGTGAGAACGGTGGGTCCAGGTGGGCAAGGACCTGGTGGGACGGCGCTGAAATGCCCCCGCCAGGGGAGACCACAGCGCGGCTCTCAGCACTGACCTTCACAGCGGGCCAGGAAGCAGGCGCGACCATGGCTGGCTGTCGGCTCCTCCGCAGGGAGGGGTCTCACAGCCTCCCCAGTTACAGTCTCAGAACCTGTCTTTCCAACCCTAGATTCACTGGGAAATGGATCAAGTGGGTTTCCTGGAAAGGAAGCCCCAAGGCCCTGCTAGGAGCAAAGGCCGAATGTGGAGAGTAAGCGATGTCTGGCTGCCACCCCGCCTCGGGGGCCCTGCTGTGAATTTCCTCCAGACACCGCGCACGCCTCGCTGGTTTGCTGACGCCCAGCTGGCTGCGGTAAGAAACGCGCCCGCATCAGAAAGATGCCGAAATCAGACTGTTTTCCCCTTGTCAGTCCTTCCCTGTCTTCCTGCCTCCATGCTTTCTCTCTCTTCTCCCTTTTAGCTGAGACCCAACTGTGTGTGACCTTTCCGTCCTCGCAGGGTCCCTCCTTCTGCTGGGACCTGCCAGTGCCTCGCCCACCAGTGTTGCTCTGAGGTCAAAACTGTTCAAAGTGAGATGGACACGAAGCTTCACCACGAGGGACCACCTGACAGTGAAGGTTAAGAGACATGAGGCTAATGAGCTGCACAATATTGGTTACATCTCACTTGATTACACTCAGAAAATGTAGAACCATCTTTTAGTCATGACTGGCCATTTATCTGCCGGAATGCTCAGAGCCAACTACCCCCACGCCCATTTATCTCCTGCCTTCAGGTTCCAGTCAAGGTTTCTAGAAATTAGTCATTCATCACTGAACACAACGACTACCTTTGGGAACTGCCAAGCCAAAAAAAATCACCACGTCCCTGTGCCAAGGTGCTGTCTCTCGTTGGTAACATCTTCACGCGGCGGAGCAGTGCTGGTGCACGACATCCGTGCACGCACCCAGAACAGCGACCTCCGCTGGTTGTGTCTGGACCGCTGAGAACAGGTCAGGACCACTCACTCCACACCGTCCCCTGGGGCCCTAATAGGCTTGTGCTTTGGAGGGGACTGTGAGAATGCAGTCGGCAGCGGCTGTGGGCTCCTAGGGCCGTAAGACTCACTTGTTGGAAGAGGGAGGAGGGAGGCTCACTCTTCCTGAGCCATAACTAAAGAAAGCACCACCCACAGGTGAAGACCTGGGGACTGAGTTTGCTGTTATGTCTAGGGCGCTGGTGTTAACTAAGATGCCCTGTGAGAGGAACGATCTGTTCACGAGAGCACAAGAGACTTCTGATTGAACGTGTTGGATTAAACAAACATGGTTACTCTGTTCCCTCCTGAAAACCTCACCCTGGCAGGCAGAATGCCAAGGCAGCCGCCGCGACTGCCCACCTTGCCCCCCCAGGATACACCGTCACGCATAAACCCTGGGACTGGGGACCTGCGATTTTATGCCTGGAACCAGGGCGGCTGCCTGGCAGAGTTGGCCCTGAGGTAGGGAAACCGTCCAGGTAAGCTTGTCCTAATTCCACAAGCTCTTTAAAAGCAGCAAGTTGTGGGTTGTTTTGTTTTGGGTTTTTTGGGCTTTTTTGGTGGGTTTTTTGTTTGTTTTGTCTGGTTGCAGAAAGAGAAGCCAGAGAGAGCTGGAACATAAAAGGAAGTTAACGTGAGTGAGAGTCTTCATTGCTGAACTGGAGGGGGCCGCAAGGCAAGGACCCGAGACTGGTCACCAGCCAGCCAGACGATGGGGACCTCAGCCCTGCAATTGCGAGGAAACGGACTCCGCTGACAACCTGACGTCTCCTGAAAGGGCGTCTTTCCTGGCCAAGCTTCTAGGTGAGGGTGCAGGCGGCCAACATCACTCTTTCTGCCTTCTGGGTCCCTGAGCCAAAGGCCCAGCTCAAATGGGCTGGATGCCTGCCCCACAAAAGCTGTGAGAGAATAAATTTCTGTTGTTTTGAGCTGCCGCACTTGTGGTAATTTGTTATGCAGCAACAGAAAACTAATGCCCTTTCTAAAAGCAATAAAGATATAAACCCATAAAGGAGGCACTTAAGGCAGAGAAGCGGCAACAGAATTTGGAAAGGTGAGAGCAGGTGGACGAAGGTCACCAGGTGTAGAAGAGCAGAAGCAGTGGCTGCAGGAGGGGGAGCGAAAGGCGCGCTCGCGTTTGGATTCCCGGGAAAGACTTGGAACCAGAGAGGCAGGTGCCTCCGGAGGCCGGGGCACTGGGTGCACCGCCAGCAGTGAGGCCGGGCGAGGGTCTGTACGAGGAGCCGCCAGACCCCTCGATTCCCTCTCCTCCCCTCACCTCTATGGAAGGCAAGAGGCTCACTCTCTCGAAGACACTGAGTCGGACAGGCCGTGGACTGAGGATACCAGCGTCAGCTGATGGCAGATGTGAGGGGGAGTTCTGGGCAGAGTCATTAGTGAAATTCAAATACCGAACCCTCAGACTCTCCCCGTCCCCCTCTCAGTTGGGCATGCATTATTCTCACCCCCTGGGAAGGAGACTAGAAATGTCTCCTAATTAAATGACTGAGACTGCAACTATAATAATTACCGTACTGATTACTCTATAGTTAGGGAGGCTCCCCACCCCCACGGTACGTGTGCGCATGGGTACGGTGCATATAGCATCTAATTAACTTTCTAGTGGCACATTTGTGTTTAAGATATGAATAGACAGAAAAGAATTGAGACATTTAAGGAAAGACTCTTGTATAGAAAAGGTCAAAACAAACAAAAAGGAAATGGGAGTCAGATGGAACAGAATATGCAGGGAACTGAAAAAAAATTCACCCAGGAAACAACAAAATAGGATCCTATTTACAAAGGGACATTTAGAAAACAAGAAAAAGCTCTTGAATATGAAAAATTAAAATAGAAAAAACCCAACAGAATGTGTAGAAGATAAAATATGGCAATCTCCCAGGAAATAGTACACAATGACAGAAATTAGAAAAGAAGAAAAACTAAATTAGGCGATTCACTCTTGGAAGTCCTACTCTCAACTAACAGGAGTCAGAGAAAGAGAGAAGAAAGAAAATAAAGGACTGGAACTTATTTTAAAATATACAATAACATTTTCTTCTATCAAAAGACATGACTTCCCAGAACGCAAGGGCTCACTAAGAGCCCAGAACAGTAAATGAAAGCCACATCGAATCATGCTGTCATAAAACCTCAGACCAGCTTCCAGAGAAAAAGGGCAGGTGACATACAAAATACCAGAATTCAGGATAACCACTTTCGAGGAAGCCACACTAGATTCTAAAAGACAATAGCGTAGTTCCTTCAAAACATGAGTGAAATTTTTCAACCTGGCTTTATACCCAAACTACCAATGAATGTGAGGGAAGAATACTTGCGTTTTTTAATATCTAAGTTCTCAGTCTTAAAAAATTTACTTCTGGCGCATCATTTCCCAAGAGGCTAGAAGGGGGTGTATCCCAAAAAACAAAGGAGGACCGTAGAGAGGAGAGAAGAAGGACGAACTCCCAGGATGTCACCGAAGGAAGCTCCGCGAGGACGGCAGAGCAGACCCGGAAGACTGTCAGGTGACGGGGCAGGAGGACTGGAGCTGGTGGGAGGGGTGCCTCCCAGAAAAACACAGAAATGACACTTTGCTTGATGTGCCTGGCTGTTTTATGTTTTATGGGCCTGCCAAAGAGTTTGCTAAGAAATGTAATCAGTCACAAAGAAAAATAACAGATGAAAAGTTGAACTTTAGGGACAACCAAGAAGTCATACATTAGATTAACCATGATCCGTATACCTACACAGCCTTGTTGTGAGTAACATTTACCAAGGCCAAACACTGTAAATACTAAATATTGGTTTAAACAATGACTGTGGTCAACTGCACTGTGGGTTTCAGTGCATGTGCGGTAGGTGGGGTAAGACCAGGGGTGTAAGAGAGTTAACTCCATACCTTCAGCAAGAGTAAATCAACATAAGATTTCTAAAATTTGAGAGAAAAAAATAACCTCGAGAAATAGTAGTCTAAATATATTATCTAAGTTTATTTAGGCAAATACTAAAATAAATTGCTAAAAGTAGTCACCTCTGAAGAACAGCCTTCAGAGCTGCAAGGGATGGGCTAGGCAATTGCCTTTTTTCTTTTCTTCATGATGAGCCTTAAAGTATTATTTGACTTTTAAGAGTCTGTGTTAGCAATCAAGAGGCCACAGATAACTACATTTAATTTGTGCAGTACCTCACCAGTAAGAATGCTCCCCTCTTGCCCTGTGGTCTGGGCAGAGATGGAAAAGGATTATTTCTGATAACTTTAACATGGCTTGAAAGTCATATTTTTGCACAAGAGCATATATTCTTGGTTCTCTCTCCTAACCCAGTGTTTGGACGACAAACCCACCTCTCTGGTGCTGAGTCACAAGTATAGACATGTCTACTCTGCACACAGTGCTCTCCAATTCACAAAGCCATTGCAGGTACACTACCTTGCTTGATCCTTGTAGCAACCTTGTGAGGTAGTCACAGCAGGGAATAAGAGACAAACAAGGGAACTGGAATCTGTAGAGGACTTACACATGGTCACACAACCTAGACTCCACACACCAACTGCTGCTCTATGGACCTGCTGAAGCCATCGATCT
Source organism: Pteronotus mesoamericanus (assembly GCF_021234165.1). Lineage (NCBI taxonomy): Eukaryota > Metazoa > Chordata > Mammalia > Chiroptera > Mormoopidae > Pteronotus > Pteronotus mesoamericanus. Next base: position 9,942,409 of record NW_026555302.1, on the reverse strand, counting down.
AAAGCAAGGGGACACGCGGCATGATTTTGGAACAGGTCATTGATTTATATTTGGTACATGGTCTGCTTGGGGACTCCTCATTTGAGGACACTGAGTCATTCTCTGCTTTATCTTCCCTGTCTTTCCACCCTGCCAGTTCCTCCCTCTTTCCTTCCCAAGTCTGCAACAGCCTCTTGTGGAGGCTTGGCTCTCCTCCCTGCCCCGGTCCTCATACCTCCAAACTTGATTCTCAGCTTCAGGAACTAACACATTTGAAACACTGAGATCCGTCAGCTAAACCACCATCATGGTGGCACTCTTGTGGTTCACACTCACTGTTGGAGTCCGCCCCATCCTTGGAATCTGAATTAGACCTGGAGATCACGCGATCGAAGCCCTGGGGCACCCAGCCCACCGCACGCCACCTGCTCGGCCCCCTGCTCAACCGGAAGTTCAGTCTTCCACAAATGCAGCCGTCTGGCCACGTGACACAGGCCCCTGACATGGGCTCCTCCTGGTCTCTACATCTTTCAATATGTCCCTCAAGCACACACTCAGTTTAAGGCCCAAAAAATGATGTGAGAGGGGAGGCACAGGGAGAGACAAGATGTCACATTCAAGACATTGGCAGCAGGGACCACGACCAGCATCTGCAGCGTGACAGGCAGTCAGCGCGGCCCTGGTTTCAGCTACTAACACTTCCGCCGCCCTCGGGTTTCTCGGAGGTCCCTTAGCCCTGCTGTGTGCCGGGGGCAGAGAGGATCACAGCATCCAGTGCTGTGGCTGCAGGCGTAACTCCAACACGTGCGAGCATTTTCCTCCCAGAGACTTAATTTCCCCTTCCAGCCGCTTTACCACTGGGGCCCGAAACATCCTTCACAACTCGTCCGTCTCATCATCTTAGCCTCTTTTGCGAGTCTTTTAATATCCATTGGAAAATAATGCTGCCTTTGATTCGGAGGCAAATCCCTAACACTTCTTCCCTTGTTTCTAATTAGCAATATTTCCACGGTAATTAAGACGAGAGCAGCTCCTCGCTCCTGCAGCATTTTCAATTCAGAGAGAACAAGAAAAAAAACCCACCAATAATGTAAAGTGGAGCTAAGACAAACTGTTCGCTGACTTGGCGGTATTTTAATTCTAGCACCTTAGTGCAAACAGACACTTATGCACGCACACATATACATACATGTTCACACACATACACACTCGTGTGCACACTCATGCAAGAACAGTCAGTCACTTGTTTCTGAAATAAACAGGCTCCAAAATGCACTCGTAGAAATGCTGTCATTCCGTGGGCAGAGCGAATGCAGCAGCTTGAACCCCGGGCGTCCTGCAGAGGGAGCAGTCTCAGTGAGCTGCGCGCTGATGAAACGTGGCCGGGGCAGGCCGCCGTCCCCCTGCCACCGATGGCTGCAGGTGGGCACACGGCCTCGTCGGTCAGACAGCCAGAGACTCGGCACTTTCAAGGCCCTTCAGGGCTCCACTGTGTGTCTTCGTTCTGTGTTCGCGTTTGCTCCTGCTTACGGGGAAGGGGAGCCAAAGCTCTGCTTTGCCCTGACAAAACCCAAGGCTGGAGGCTGAGCCCAGAGAGTTCACGGTGCCATCGTTCAGAGATGGAACTCTCACCTCTCAGCTCTCAGCTCTGGGGCGTCTGTGTACATACAGATATGTGCTGATACTGTTCCTGGGGGTTAACAAAAGGGTGCAAACTGTGAGGCTGGTGTGAGGCTGGTGCTCATCAGAGTTCAGGCAAAGATCTCTTGTAATTGTGTGTCTCTCTCTGTGTGTACACATTTCAGGGAACTGAAAGACAGCACAGGGCTTTATTTGTTTGGAAATGATAATTATTTCAGGCAATTCAGTAATTATTCCTCCCGCAGCGAGTTACTTTTGCCTCCGCAAGCTGACCCCTGCTTGCCCAGAGCTGTGCATTGTTTGGCGGCCAAGGCTGAGGCGCGGCTCCTGGCTCCAGGGTGCCTCCGGCCCCACCTTGACCTTGCCCATATCTGGGCAGGCTGAGTCCATGAGCAGGGTCCTTCTCTTTGTGTTGGTTACCTTTTTTCATTGTGAAATCCTGGATCTCCCATTCTCACACATAAACCGTGGGGAGTTAGAGTTGGTTGGGCCTTAGGGATCATACCATTCAAGCTTCTCCTTTTATTGATAAAGTCTCTGAGGCCAAGATTGCTCCTGCGTCACGCAGCAGCAGGGCTAGAACACAGGTCTCTTGACCCCCCAGCCAGTGCTCCGTCCTCCTCCATGCAGAGGTTTAATTCTTTTTAATGAAGCAATGACCACTGAATTTCTAGGATGGATTAAGGATCATATCAGATGATGCAGGTTCAAAGGAGCCACAAAGGTGAGTGCTCAGCAGACAGCAAAGGAGACGACATTTGGAAGGAACCTCACACTGTGCCTGGCCCGGAAGAGGTGTTCCTAGAGTCCCCGTGTCCTTTCCATGTCCCCTCCTGCTTCCTGACCAGTATGTCTGCATGAGGAGAGAATACCATATATTTGAACTAGTCAAGTTCTTACAGGTGTCTGAAGGGGAGCTGAGGGACTTCTGTCCCTCCTTCCAAAATACATGTTCCAGAGCCACCATAAGCGCCAGGCCCAGGGGAGGCCTGGAAGAATTTCCCAGATGTTCTGTAGAGGCGCAGTGTCTCACGCGGCCCCTCCCTTCCAGGGTGCTGGGTGAAAGCACAGTTCACCCAGCTGGCCTGACTCACAGGCACAAGGTGGTGCTGACTCGCCGACATCCACAGCACGGAACTCAGGCCAGAGACGGAGATAGTCAAGAAGCAAATTTCAGCTCCCCCGAAGGGACACACCATGGGCTGGCTGTCTGGAGAAGAGGTTGTCAAGGCCATTTAGCTTGACATCCAAACTACTCTATCCATTTCCTGACCTCATAACAGGACTCTCATTTTCCAGAGACTTAAAGACTCCTCACTTTCCTTTTATCCAAAAACCCAGAGGCATAAAACCATGAAGAATCTGAAGTAGCCAGGCCAAATCATTCCTGATTTCAGCATTGAAGGGGAGGATTCAACTAGAAGGGTCCTTCCTACCTGAGGTTGTGTGAATCTAAGACCATCACAACCACCACGCTGCTTGCTTTACATGCACCTGTTACGCGTTCATTTGAAGCTTCTCTAGACCCTATTCAAAGTGAGATTATGGACTCGGACCCTCTGCCCCACCGTGGGACACTTACAATACAGTAGTGATATAGAGAGGTAGAAACATAAAACAAAATGCAGGCACCTAATTGGGGGCCAACTAGAGTTTCTGGGCCACATTGCAAATATACCTATAAATAAAAAGACCCACCCCGCTGGCCCGTGATGAGATGCAGGCCCTGGGGCCACCACCCTGGGCTTTCGCCTCAGCCCCTCGCCCTCTGATTCTTCGCCTCTGCACCAGGGGGCCAGTGATCTGCGGCACCAGGCAGCCTTACCCATGTGCAGCACGAAATCACTCACTGCCATGGAGGATGGGGTGTGCGTAACGGGGCCAACGACTGACGGGCCACCTAGGGCAGAAGTGAGTCTGATCCCAGCAGACCCTCTCTCTTGTTCTAAATCCATCGCGTACCTAAGCACGTTCTGACCCAAACTGTCTCTCTGTGCTCTGTGACAACGGGGCCTTTTCTAGTGAGACTTCCGGGCACAGCCTGTTCTCACACCAGCAGGCCCCTGTCAGCCATGCTGGCTGCTCGGGCAGCCTGCGGCCCCCACAGCCACGCGCCTTCCCCCAGCTCTGCTTTGGTCGTTTTTCAGCCCGTCAGTGTCCCTAAGTCTCCTCCACTGCTCATTTCATGCTCAGGCATGTTGGTCTCCTCTGTTACCCGCCCCCCTACAGGTCGAGGGAGGCATTTGCCCTCCGGATTCCTCATGTGTTTCCCTGCCTGTGGCAGACAGACTTGAAAGTGGCCCCCATTACCCTCAGCACCCTCCAAGGTCATGCCTCTGTGTAATCCCCTCACCTTGAGCCTGGGCAGAATCTGTGACTTGCTTCTAACCAACAGAACACGGCAAAGTCATAGAGTGTCACTTCCATGATTATGTTACATGAGAGTGTAACATCTTGTTGGTGGACTCCATCTCTTGCTGTTTTTGATGGAGCAAGCAGCCACGGTGGGGGGGCTCACATGGCTGGGAACTGAGATGGCCCACGCCCGCCCCCAACAGTCACCAGAACTGAGGGCAGCTTCTAGCAGGCAGCGAGCCAGAAACTCAGACGCTCAGCCCGATGGTTCAGAAGGAGCTGACCACCATGGGCGACCGGGAGCAGATGGAGCCTGGAGAAGAGATCACAGCCTTAGCCAACGCCTCCGTTGCAGCTTTCAGGTGAGACCCTGAGCAAGAGAACCCAGCCAAGCCTAATCTACAGAAACTGTGAGACAATGCATAAATGTGTTTTAAACCCCTAAGTGTGTGGTAATGTTACAGAAATAGAGAACTAGTATGTTTCACTCTCAGAAGAACCCAACTGTATGACTCTTCAGTATTTGAAACAGACGTTTAGGTTCCACAGCGTGTAAGAACAGTTGGGAACACCTACTCCAGCTTCCCTCTGATGCAGAATGAAGGGGCCAAACTTTAACACTAGGTCAAGCCTGGGCCGAAAACAAGAAACTAGAACAAGATGAAGGGAAGAATTAGAGCCCCCCTTAGTAACAAGATAGGATAATGACTGAGCCTTGACTCAGATAAACAGCCCGTAAAAGCAGGGTCAGAGCTGAGGATAAGGGAGGAACAAATACCAAGAAAGACATATCAGGGTGCAGCCCCCATGCAGCTGGGCCAGAGTCGACAAGAATAAGGAGGAGGCATAGGGCAAGAACAATACGGATATGGGCAGACTAAGGGGAACAAGTTGACCCACACTAGAACAAACAATACCCCAAGATGATGGAAGAATTGTGACACCCCCAGTAACAATGTAGAAAAACCAAACAGCCAATAGCTAACCGCCACCTCTTGCCCTTGTATCCTGCTTGCTTGCTCTGCTTATAAAAATCCATGTAATCTAACAGCAGCGCGCCTTTTTCCTTTCGAGGGAAAGGTGGCCCCTGCGCAGGTAAAACTTGGCCAAATAATAAAGAGTGTGTGATCAAACTCTAATTTCTGAGCTCATACTTGTGGGGATCGTAACACAGAAGTCCTCTCTCCAGCACCTCGGACAGCTCACCTTTCAGCCTCAGTTAGAACTTGAGTAGCTCAGTATCCCATTGGGCTGCCCACAAAGTTCATTTAGTGTTTTCCATATGATGGCTCTAGTAGTACTTAGTTGTCTTGAACTTCATTCAATTTTTTTTTTTTAGATTGTATTGCGATGGCTGTCATATCAGTATACATTTTTTTAAAAAAAATCAAAATTGGTGAATTTTTGTGCAACCATTTTAATTTTGAAGGTGGAAGAAAATATGCAACATTTTGGGGGTATTATGCTTTGTTATTTCAAAAAAGGTAAAAATGCAACTGAAACACAAAATAAAGATTTGTGCAGTGTATGGAGAAAGTGCTATTACTGATCAAACGTGTCAAAAGTGGTTTGCAAAGTTTCTTGGTACTACTGACATTTTGGTTAAATAACTCTTTGCTGTGGGGTTGTGTTATGCATTGCAAGATGTTTAGCATCACCTCTGGCCTCTACCCTCTAGAGGCCAATAGCAGGGGACAGCCAACATACTCAAAATATCCCAATCAATAAAGTTATTGCTGAAAATGAAAAATGTGTCTTTTATTTTACGGAAAAAACCAACCAGACTTTTTGGCCAACCCAATGCAAGACAGTCATCCTGTTTATGGACAGTTCTTTTATTTTTAGTATCTATTTTATAAGTATGCAAGCGCTTCTCCTGTGGTAGTCACCGTGCTATCAGCTATAGGTTCCATTTCGATTATTCCTCACTGTAATTCTATCAAGTGAGTGAAGACAGCTCCCATCTATTCCCCTTTCCTTCTTCCTCAGGAGGCTGTGCGCTCCGGTTTGCTTGTTTGGTCGGGGCACACGCCTGAATAGCGTGCTGCGGGGGAGGATGGATAGGGGAGCACGGGGGCTCCTGTGGGGCAGCGAAGCGGCTCAGTGTGACACGAAAATGGTGAATGCACGTCATTACACATTCGCCCAGACCCACAGAACGTACAATGCCGAGGGTGAGCGCTGTGCAAACTCTGGGCTCCGGGTGACAGCGATGGGGCAGTGTAGGTTCATCAGTCACAACAAATGCACTGTCTGCCGGGGGGCGATGGGGGTCCGTGCGTGTGTGAGGGCAGGCGGTAGCCGGGAGATCTCTGAACCTTCCTCTCAGTTCTGCTAGAAACTAAAACTCCAAAAAAAAAAAAATAAGGCCTATTATTTATAAAGTTCTCATTATCCAAAACAAAACAAACAAAAAAACCCCAAATCCTTTCAGTGGGGAATGGGTATAAAGCCCTTATGGGACACAGTGTTTTACTTGGAGTGATGGCAACACTTGGGAATTTGACAGAGGTGGTGGGAACCCAGGATTACGATGATACTAAATACCACGGAATTAACTGTTCCATTGAAAATGGGTCATTTTATATGAATTTCAGTTCAATCAATTTTTTAATATCTAAAAAAGTCTATTTTGGATATTTTAAAGATAGAAAATGGTATAAAAATTGAAATAACATAGGCGCACACACCCAACACTCAGCGTAACAGTGAGCCATGAACGGAAGTCAGTCTTGTTTTCCCATGACCTTCTGTCGTGCCCACCCTCGTCCCCCCGCCAAGGAGCAAGCGCTGCCCAGGACTTGCCAGCTCCTGCTCCCCTGGGCTTGCTTATTGCTTCTTGTTTATTGTTTTCCTTCCTACAAATGCATCACTGAACGATACACAGAATTGCTGTGCACACTTTTAAATGTAAATAAATGATCTCATATCGTAGGTATTCTTATTCAACTTCCTTTTTTCATTCTAATTCTGTTTGTGATGTTTATGAATATGTCACATTTTCATAGCCATTCTCCTTTAGACAGATGCTTAAGTCATGTCTGTTCTTAGCCATCCCAATCAGTGCTGCTAGAAACAATCTTATAGATGACTTCTTGTGCACAGGAGCAAGAACGTCTATTGGTTACATTCCTGGGAGTATCTTCAGCTCCAACAGATATGGCCGTGTTGTGCATACAATGAGATTTTGAGATGCCCCCTCATTGAGTTGGCCCCTCCCCAGAGGAGCCTGGTTTGCCAGGGACTCTTCTCAGGACAATGAGATGGTCGCCTCCTTTGTCCTGGACAGAATACCTCTACCAGTGGTCTGAGGGTACAGGAAATGTTTCAGGAACCTTATATACTTTAATCTGATCTTGATATTTTAGTCAGGCAGTAATCCCTAATACTTTTTATATGAATTATTCTTAAACCAGGTATACCCAGTCTGTGCCTGGACAGCTGATTTTATTAAGCGTAAGAACAGGACTTTAATTCTATCTCTATTGAATTTCTCCTTGTTAGCTTTAGCCATTCCTTATCTCTGTAGAGATATTCTGAATCCTGGTTCTGCTATTCCACCATAAACGTGGTAAGTCTGCTTTCAGCATTTTTATCTAAATTCTTAATAAAATAGAGTGGACAGAACCAAAGAAACCCTACAATATTCAACAAGATGCTCCCACAATGTTGATGGAACCCAAGGCCTGGGCATGGCTGGTCAACTAACCACAACGCTAGCTAACAGTATGATGCAGTCCTCAACTGTCCATTTAATCCACGAGAACATCAAGACAAACTTCATCAGGGACCTTGTTGTATCTGGAGTATTCAGCTGCTTTACAAATATAACAATCTGGTGAACAGAAAAAATGGGATTCTACTTATTTTGCCTGTTCTCAGTGGACCTATGCTAGCTTCTAGCAATTTCTGCTCCCCTCTATGATCCCATGGACGATTTAAAGAGCAATTAATCTTAGAGTCTCTAATGTGCCCAGTATCAAATTCGCCAGGCAGTAAAATCTAGTACCCACTTTCTTTCTTTGAAACTTCCTATTTTTCTCATCTCTAGTCTTCTTGTCTCTTCCCTCAGTCATCTCTAAATTGTGGTTTTATGAGCATTTATAATAATTTCTTTAAAATCCTGGCATGAAATATGTCAGGTCTAGAAACTTTCAAAGCTTCCAGGTAACCAGTCGCTGGTTGTTTATCCAGCTTGAGTTTCAAGATGATTTCAACAATATTGATTCTATTCTCTTCTGCTGAAAGGGCTTGCCTTTCAATAAAGAAACAAAATACTTGAGTGGCTCTTCTTTCTTTTCTCATCTTTAACCTTGCACCAAGCGTCCCAAGCAGCAAGCCCATTCCTTTCATTTGGAACATAGCTGCTAAGAGCTCCTGCATTGTTCCTGCATTTTCCTGAAGCCTCCACTCATTCTGAGCTTTTAGTCTTTTGGGCACTATTCTTCCAGGCGTGTGACATTCTTTTGTGTTTGTCCTCGCTTATGTGTTTCTCCTTTCTTCTTCCATACCTGACCTTTAAATAGATGAGTTAATCAAATAGCTTTCTGGGCAGCTACATTGGTCGCTCAGGATACCCCTCATTTTTCCTGTCCCTCCCAAGACAATGCTATCGCTTGTCTACTTCTAAAGAGGAAGGAGGGGGCCACTAAACCAACAGAAAGAAACACAGTCATCCCCTTTCATACACCTCCCTCCATGCCAGCCCTACCTCCTGAGGGAGGTAGCATCTTCTTCTCACCCAGTCCCTGATGTCTTGAGGCAGAAGACATCAAAGCATCAGAAAGCCACCATGGATTCATGGATGCAAGTGGCTTTTCCATCTTCTAGAGCCCTTTGGCCCTACAGTTGGTAGGGCGTTATCATATCAGTACCTTATAGTACGAAAGGTGCTTACCGGGTCCCCAATGGGGAAACCATAGCAGCCATCAAAACACTGCATTCAGACCTTTGAGAGTCAATAAAATCTGCATCCCCAAATGCGGGGAGTGCATCTAGGGAAAGGAGCTGGTTGGAACTACAGGTCCTGCATTTCCTCCCATGTCAGAGCTGGGGTTTCTCTACTGGCTTGGCATGCAGATTGGCACAGCCTAGAGCTCCTCCATCTAGGGACCCTCATCCTCAGTGTCTCTTTTCTCTGTTTTCCAGTGGCTACGGTCTATTGACAAGAGAATTAGACCACTCCAAGTCCCCTTCTCTCCCCCTTCCTGAACCACTCTTCCAACCGCGAAATAGGAGAAAAATCGCACCACTTCCTGTCATCATCAACAGGATGGCAACAGTGACATAATACGCCATAAATCTCCTCTAAAGGAAAGGCTACATTATATTTTTATGTGCATAATGGTGTTCATATCTAGTAGGCACTGGCAATATGCTAGCGGCTCCTTTACTACAAGGCTATATTGTTATATTTATTTTCTCCCTCTCCAAATAATGTTTCTGGTCTATTTTCACCCCGCACTGTGGGAACCCGACTGAGATTTTAATCTGTTCAGTGGCTCCCGTGCTCCCCACCCCAGTCTGCCGCCTTCACCATCCTGAAGACATGCCCAAATTGGACCCATTTATACAGCCAGGCCCCTCACACAGCCACTGGTCCTCAGTGCTGAACAGATTTGTCCTGGACTTGAGCCTGAGCCTGTGGAGCGCGGCTCAGATAATTTAAGTGCCTCTCGTAACAGGAGGCAACTGGAATTCAATAGAGATAAATGTAAAATATTGAACTAGGGAGCTGAACCATCCACAGGGTGGGAGTCTAAATGGAGAGGTGATGGCTGAATGACTAAGCAGGAGAGAGTGCGCAACACACCCAAGAAATTCTTGCAGAAATACAAGTCCCTGGTGGGGCCCCCAGAGAGGAAGGGATGGGAGGCTGCCGAACTGCATGGCTGAGGAGCTATGCCCCCCGCCGGGGCAGGCTGGCTGACAAGGGGCAGGGGAATTGGGCTGCTGATGTAAATGCGCCGGTTTGTAGCTCTCATCATGAAGAGTCAATATTGCTTGTTCTCTGCCAGGCCCCAAACACCAGAAGTAAAATTCCTAACGACAAGCTAAGGCATTGTTTGTGACTACCAGAAAAAAAATACAGCCATGCCAGTTGGTGAATTCAATCAAATGTCTGGCCAAGTTCCATGAGGCGACTGGTAGAATCTGTTGTTTGACTAAATGGACAGACCAAAACCGAGAGCACAGTGGATGAATCCCATATCCCCAGAGCGTCAGCCGAACACGGTGCTGTCTGAGCGCACCAGGCCCTACTGGGTGTCTGGGAACTTGCCTTGCAAAAATCTCATGGCATTCTCATGACCCTCAAATGCATCCACCGTGGCTCTCCTTGTCCTTCCTTTAAAGTATGTTTTCATAGAACTCACAAGCAGGCAGGGATCTGCTGTCTCCTAGACTGAGCCCATTAGGGAAAGAAAGATGGAGTAGGGAAAGCCAGTAAAAAGGGGCTGATGAACATCTGCTGGGATTGGTTCAAAAATTTCTTGGGACACAGAAATCACTTCCACTATTTTCTGGCCCAAGTCCATCAACACTTGCGCATTAGCAGCCTCCCAGATCCCTACTTCAGCTCTTACCTAGTGTTTGACTAGTTAAGGCTCCTCAGTAACCTATCAGAGGGTGTTAGAGACACACCAGACATTCACTTGAATGCAAAAGGGGCGATGCAAGCACAACTCCTCCCTTTGCTAGTCTCCTCGGAGTTTGCTTTGAGAGCCCCCAGCCCCTCATGAAGAGAGCAGCCATTGGTTAAATGAGGGCAGCAGGACAAAGGTCCATACAGCGCTGACATACATACTCAGCTCTTCTGGCTCCAGTCCATGTTCCTCGCCCGGCCTTGGCAGGGAGCCCCCGGGAGGCCCCTGCTGGGAAAGTGCGCTGCCCCCCCGCTGGCATAAGAAAGAGGAGCTGGGAAAGCTGGCCTTGTCCACAGAGCACTCCCCCGCTGGGTCCCCGGAAGGGGTCTGTTATTTTCTAATCGACTCTGAGCAAGTGGGTCTCCCCTGGCACTTTGGCCAGGTGATCGAGGGCTTTCACAGACAGCCCTGTGCTTTAGCAAAGTGCTTTTTCTCCAAGGCTCCCGTCACCCTGTGCAAAGCTCCCAAAACCCTCTGAAACAACGGGGCCCGTTTGCTTTTCCTCTGGCACTTCAGAGCTGAATCCCCATGCTTCATCCTGGAGTCACAATAAGCCTTTCTAGCTAGAGAACCAGATGTTGATTTAAACAGAGATTAGCAAAAGCACAATTATTACCATTAAAAGTGTTCTCAAAGGGACCTGTCAAGAGCAACAAGTCAAACAGCAGCAATCTGACTGCTCTCCAAGGTCCTGACGCCTCCAAGGCGCTCAGCAGCGTGTGGTACCTGAAGTGTACCTGTGTCTTCCCCAGCAGAGGCCCGTGCCCCGCTCCTGCCCTGTCTGCTTGTTCACGGCTCACCTGCCCACTGCAAGCAGAGTGGGCGGCGAGGCGGTGCGCGCAGAATGCCGCCCTGGGTACCAGGGCCGCTGCGTTGGCCTTCCGCTGGACAGGAGGGAAACGTCCGTTAGGAGCTTTAGAAAATCTCATGAGTAGTGGTTTTCTTTATTAGTCCTCTTAATCAGTAAATTACATAATAAATATATCAAATGGTGCCAGCAGGTTTAGAATATTTAAAAAGAATTTTGTATTAATTGTACATTTTGATGGCGATTCTAGGCATGCCTGGTGGCAAAATTTCCCTGCAAGAGGAGCTTAAGCATGCAATCTGGTTTGAAGGACAGGCTTTGGGAGCGCGACTGAGAGGGAATGTCTCCCTGGGCTGGCCTTTTGGGAGGGGCGCTAGGACGGGACTGGCGCAGCTGCCGCGCCGGCCAGGGCGCTGAGCCCTCCGCCTTCCTCCTCCTCCACCCTCGCCCGTCCCCTCATCACGAACTGCTTCAGAGCCTGGCTGCCCTTCAGCTCCGTCTCGCCAGGACTGTCTGGAGGGTGGGAATGCTCAGGGGACTGTCGTGAAGCCAGAATGATGATGTAACATCCGAGGCTAAAAGCTGAGATCACTTTCCTCAGCTGAGAACAACTGTTTTCGATGGTTCTGCCCACAGAGGATTCTGGATCTTCAGAGGATCACACAAGTCTTTGTTTCTTTGCCTTTTTACAAACAGGAAGAAACAGGACAACCCTGCAGGGCCAGGCATTCTGTTTCTGAGGGTTCTGCCTTTCTAAGGCCCAGCGGGGACCTGCCTTGTCTTCTTGGTCTCCCCCTCCCCCACCCCTGCCTCCATCTCCCCCCACCAGACATGGCATGGGGGGGTCTACAAACGAGGCCAGAAAACCAGTGGAAGATGAAAACAATAGATTGACCTTTATAAATATACAGTATTGGATTTGAAAGGGCTTGGACTTGGACACCAGTAGGTGAGGGTAAAGGCATTGAATAATAATGCCACCCACTGGGAGCAACTTCACAGAAGGAAGTAATTTTTCACTGATATCTGACCCTGGGAAATTTCCTCGTCGAAACCACTGAGAGGAGGTAGACAGAAATACCTCTCCTACGCTGCTGGCACAATATTTCTAGCGTGGAATTTGGCAACATATGTCCAAATCCTAAAAAACACACACCCACTTTGACCCAGCCATTTCCTTCTAGGACCTGACCCTCACAAAGCAATTAGGAAACCACACAGGGATAAGGACTCATCAAAGTGCTGGTGGAGGCACTAAAAAATAAAAAATGATCCAACTGCCCAATAAGTCTGGTTAAATAAATTACAGCACAGTACACAATACAATGAAACCACTAAAAATGAATTCGAATTGCTGGCATTAAAAATGTTCGTAAGATGTTGATGAGTGGCACTGGAGCCTGGGCAGGGGCAGGGAAGCTGTGAATGTAAATTAGACCCTGGCTCTCAAAAAGGCTTGCATTTTGTAGGGGATGGACAAGCAGCAGGATCTTTTAAAAGGCTTTTTAAGAGAAAAGTAAAGAGAATCAGACCACAGCTGGTAATTTTTGTTTCTGCAAGAATCCTCGTTGTTTTAAAGGAGTCCCAAATCACTCAGACCCAAGCAGAGCAGGGGGGAAATGAAGACAATGAGCAATCGAGAGTTCATTATGGACTCTTAGTACATCAAAATCCAATTAATTCATTAGCCCGGCATTTGCATTTTCCTCCTACGGCCCCGCCCTCCACTGGCAGCCAGCCTCTCACCCTATGATGTAGTTTATTAGCAACCCCAAATGGGGTAAGTGGGGGAAATGAAAAGGAGATAAAATCCAAATGAATCAAGTTCATTACTTGTTCACAACAATGCACCAGGGAGGCAGTTCCAGCAGGTGGCGGCGCTAACAACACTGTGTTGCCCCAGTGGCTCTGATTAGAGGTCAGGCTGACAGAACAGCGTCTGGCACACAGTAGGTCCTCAGATGGGTGCTACATAGATCCCAAGTGAGGGAATTTGCTCTGAGACCTTGGAGCCACGGAACCCCAAACCATATGCTCTACTCTGTAAATTTCCAGTAAGAAAGAAGACTCAGCCAGGAGGAGTTCTAGATCTACAGGCCCCAACTCCCCACACTCTCCAGAAATGTGACTGCTCCGGTCCCTGTGGGGTCTCCGGGTGACATCAGGGCTCCCATTGGCGGACTGCGGTAAGGTCACACGGCAGCGGAACGGAGCACCCTCACGCTCAAACCCCTCAGACTCCGTCAACCACGCACCTATAGTGTGTTCCACTCCTTCATCATCCTTTACCCGCTTGAATATCACAAATCTGCATTTTTTTTTTCACCTGCAAGGAGAAAGCCTGTCTGATAACTGTGGTCTATTACTGCCAAGTATTCATTAGGGAACAAAAATACAAAAGAAAATATCACTCACTGATCCCATCAGGAAACCGTATTTGCAGCGATTGGCCCTGTTTGAAATGTGCTACCTCTGGTCTGTCACCAGCAGGAGTGGTCTTATTTTCTTTTCCACAAAACCATCACGTAAGTTTTTATTTTCTGTCCCATGTTCCCTCTGCCAAAGCTGCATTCTTTAAAGATCTTTCAAGATCGGCAGGACCCCTACAGTTGCGAGCCAGTCGCTACTCTTCCTCGTCGAGCACTGGCTTGGCAAAACTTAAACCTCATTCCCCGACGCAGGGGTGGGTTGTGTGTGTGTGTGTTTAGGATGATGTTTAAGTTTAAATTCCCTAAGAGGCGAGCAGAGGCTGGGGTGCGTGGCTGGAAAGGGAAGGGGTGCAAGGCTGAGACCTTCCCATGGCATGGTCCACCGGGCGAGTCAGCAAGCGACAGCCACACTGCTGGCTGACGTCCTTGGATGAGAGCAACCAAGATCCCCAATAGACGAGAACACGCTTCTCAGAGGTCCCAGGGGCCCGGAGCCCCACCTGGGAGCTCTTCCTATAGTTCACGTACAGGGGGACCCGGGCCATCCCTGGCAGGTCCTGGCTGGTTGAGACGGCACCTCCAAACCATAGCAAGGAGGGGCAGCCAAGCTCTAGGTAGGCCTGTGGAAAACGACTCGGAAGGAGGTTTCAACCGCAGGCAAACATGAAGGACGCCTCCATCTGTGGGGTGGGAAGTGCAGGGGGAGCAGGCTGTGGGACCCAGGCCCTGTGTGCCACCTTGGACCAGCCCCCCTGCCCTCGGGGACCTGCTTCACCCTGCTATCAGAGGCGCTGGAACGAGGGATTTCTAAGGCCTTTCCTAGGTGATTCTTCCAGGACTCTGATCCTTCTCTCTCAGTGGAAGGGATGGGTGTTCTTGTTGACTTCCTTCCAGTCCCATACTTCCTAGGGCATCACTAAAAAAATCATCAAAGAAACAAGGACTGGAGAAATTAATGATTTAAATGCAGTCCGGGTAACTCTTCCCTCCTTATTTCAATTTTCCTCTTGCCCCTGTTGCCCTAAACCAAGGATGATAACAAGTCAGCAGAAATATTTACAATAACAAGCTTGCCAAAAACCTTCCGAGCTCCTTGTGTGAGCTTGTTGAACATGACTCAGGAACCAGCACCTGCAAAGGCCTTTCCAGGCCAGGCCGCTGCGGCCCCAGAGCTGAGTCCCATCACAGTCCAGCGGGACACAGGCACCATCTCGGGGCCTGCTTTGCAGGCTCTCTTGCCTGACTATGGCCCTTGTATAGTAAATACTCATTTAGCCCTCTGAAGTATGATGATGAATAACTGCTGCTCTCTCTTTAAACAAACAAGACTGACCTCTGGGCTTTCTTTTCCTTGTTAATAGTTTCTACCTATTTCACGTAATTGTTTTCAAGAGCTTTGGGTCCACGGAACAAGCTTGGTGAGCACTGCTCAGCAATCAATTCACTCTTTAAAGAGTAGCTCCATCCCTTCCCGCAGAGGCGATTTCTCCGTATTACAAAAGGTGCTTGGGTTGGAAATGGTCTCCCTCTCTCTCCATCCATCAGCCTTGTTTATACACTTCATCTCTGCCTGTTCTTAGTACTGAACACCCCCTCTTTCCATTGGCCCGCTGGCCTTCACTTCACTATCTGGGTATCAGGAGCTGGCAGCTGGGTGTGGCTGGTCCTCTACCTCCTGTCCCACCCTGGGTCAACAGTGGGAGCCCTTGGTAGTCACCTCATTTCTGATCACGGCTTCCAAATCAAGGTACAGGGCAGAGAAGAGCCGTGTGCAGGGGCCGGAGCTCAGGGCGGCGCCCTCCCTGGGGACGTGAGACTCGCGGAGGAAAGGGAGACACTTCGCTTTCCTCAGGGCCGCCTCAACAGGGAGGAGGAAGGCTGCGTCTTCGCTGGGTGCAGGACTAAGTAAATGTTTCTTTCCAATGTTCCCTCTCTCACCTGGCTGTTCGCCTATTTTTTTTTAACCTGGCACCATTTTTGGTTGAATTTATGGGGGTGACATTGGTTAATAAAATTATATAGGCTTCAGGTGTACAGCTCTGTACTACATCGTCTGTATATTGCATTGTGTGTTCACTGCCCCTTAAGGGAGAGCCTTTCTTCCCCAGTCTCAGTGCTTTTATTCTACTTCCTAGTGAAGATGGATGGCCAAGGAAGGTCCCTCCACGGGCCAGGAGAAAGAAAGCCCAGTTTGTAAAGGGGGAGGAGAGAAATCACAGCCACCACTTAGAGAACCTCTCAGGAGACAGTGACACGTCCCCCCAAACAGCTGGGAAGAAAGTTGCGGCGCATTTCACTTGCTGTGGACATTACATCTTCCTCTTATTCGATGCTAGGCAATGAAGGGTCTGCAGGCGGGTCTGCAAGAGCGCCCTCCAACAACCCTGCGGCCCAACCAGCCGATGGCTGTCCCATGCAGGTGCCTGCTCATAGCAGCCCAGATTACGTTCAAGAAAGACCCCAGATTCAGTCCCTGAACATTCACTGAGGTCAACTAGCGTGCCTGTGCCTATGCTGGGCGAGCTGTGCAGATGACAAGATATCTGCTTTTGAGCAGCTTACACAATAAATGGGGGACAAGACAAAGACAAATGAAACAACAACAAAAAAAACTAGTATAAAGCCATCTATCACTCAGTGACGAAATTTGTGGGTTTTGCAGTTTTATTTTGACCGCTACTCATAGAATTGTCCTCGATCAATAAAATGCTTGCTAGCGATACCAATGTGTCATCAAAATTAATAGCACCCTATGACCAAGCTCCATTTATTGTCATTCAACAAGTACTTATTATGCATTTACTCTAATCATGTGTTGCATTTGTGAAGAACTTTAGAGTCTGCAAAACACTTTTACAAATACCGACTCATTCAATTCTTATTAGGCAGGTAAGTTTATAGGAGACAGACAACAAGGCTCTGGAAGGTTAAGTGGTTTCCCAAGGTCATGGGGTTATCAAGTGTGTGGCTTCCTCTTATCACCCGTGTGCCATTGGCCAGCCCCCGCTTTAAGCGTAGCTCCAGAAGAAAGATACAAGTGTGAGTTGACATGGTTAGCCCAGGGCAAGGGGGCCGTCTCTGACCTTAAGCTTCCTACCCACCCTCCTTATGCTCAGTGATGGATAAAAAGGCTCTCCTGCAAATACTAAAAACAGGACCCTTAGGAACCCTTTTCCAAGTTCCATACAGATCTGCCCACATGCTCTAGTGGTCCTTTAACTCGCTCCTTCCGTCTGGCTCCTTTATGGGGAGACGACCAAACTGCTGATGTGCGGTCTTTGCGAATGTCCCTGGAGGCCCAGGGTAGACTTTCCATACTCACCTTGACCTTCAGACAGAGGGAAGGGTTGCTCCCACAATTCTCCCACCCCCCTCACCCAACCAACCCTTATTAAAGAGTCGACTGCAGCTGCGGTCAGAGGCGAAAGAAGCTGAGGAGGGAGCTGCTTTCACTGCCATTGAGAGCGTGTGCATGCACACGCATGCATTCGATGACCTCATTCTATGTTCGGGCTGACTATTCCCTAAAGGACTGGGCTGCAAAGATTCATGAAGATCCCTCCCCCACCCCCGGTATCGGGGAGTCCAATGTCAACACTAGTCCAGCTGAGTGTCTTCAGAGGCCAAGTTACAACGACAGCCTCAAGTGCCAGATGAACCATCAGAGCCACCCCTGGCACAACACCAAGGGCCCGAGAGACAGCAGCATGTCTGCTTTAAAGTGTACAGGAACACACGTGCCTTCTACGACTAAAGAGTCGTGGTGACGACACTAAATGGTGACGAACAAGCAAGCAAATACACGCCCTAAGGACGATGAGCCGCGCACTGATGGGGAGACCTTACTGTGCCTGTGGGCCTGATACAGGAAGTGCCCTCCCCATCTACACCGGCCTTGACAGGGACAGGACAAGTGCCACATGCCTGCTGCCCACTGCACTGATGCTGATGAGTGCACAGCAGGGGCAGCGAAATGCCGTCGGCCTGAACCTACTGCCTCTGTTGGCTTGTTCGAAATGAAAAGTGGCCACGGTCACTTTATTCACTCACCCATCCGTTCAGCAAATATTTCTGGAGCGGCCTGAGCAGAGCACTGAGGACACCATCAAGAATATGACATTTGCACTGGGGAGTCTTTAGGTTCTTCAGTAACGGAGACTTTCTTCCTATATTTACTGTCAGAAGATCGACTATGAAACCAGAGAGGTTCGGGTACGTGAGGAGAGAACAGGCCAAGGAAAAGAATGGACAGACACGTGCCTCCTGACGTCCCCCTGGTCCTCGGAGAGCCCAGGGGACGGTCGAACACCTCAGATGTTCGTCACCTCAGCCCACCCCGCAAGCACAGCGGGCACTGTTGCTCATTTGTGGCGTGCGGGTTTACTCCCGGTGTGAAAACTCATGTTTATTGTAGGAAATATAGAGAACATAGAAAAATAAGAAATGGGGGCAACAATAAATTGGGACAATTTATTATACATATGTATATTATGTACATATGATACATAATAAATTATACACACACATATGTCCCACTATTTGAATTTAACCTTTTATCATTTTGCTGTTTGCCCTTCCAATAAGACTCACTCCATCTTTTTCCAGAAATAATTTTTTTAATTCATTCACATATACTCTAGGTACCATATGGTCACAGTCCCAATCTTGTCACCCTTCCTCACCATGATTTAGAATTCCCCAAGCTGTCGCCTCTCCTCGTTCAGACACATGCCTTAAGAGAAGGAGACTTAATTTTAATGCTGGAATAGCTTAAGTTAAAAGAGTTGGCTACAAAATACAGTGTGATTCATCCAGGAGCCAAATGCATTCACATATTATTTATGTATCATTTCGTCTGCCTTCTTGGAAGTTTTCAAGGTCCAGATCGACCCTTCAATTAGGGCACCTAAGCCGGGGTTGAGCACAGAAGTGTTCCACACACCGGGACTAGTGCACAGTGGGTACGAGCGCCCTCAGGCCGCGCCCCACCTCCTCCCTCCCCAGCACTAAGGAGGGAGTAGGTTTGTGTGGGCCGGACCTGCTCTGCCTCTCGCAGCCGTGAAAGGCTCTTCCTTTGCTGGAGCTGTGAGCCCACCCTCCCACGGCCCCCCACAGCCACCCCAGGAGGTACGGAGGTTAGAGCTGCCACTGCAGCGGTAGCAGGGGACAGCAGTACAGTCACTGGCAATGCAGGTCCCCGCTGCCGTTTCTGGAGGGAAAAGGCCTGGCTCACCAGAGCACAGCAGGACGGAAAGAAGCACCTGGAGAGTGGCCTGCCACCCCCACCCAGCCTGGCAGCCCGACAGGTGAGTTAGCCAGTGCTACACTGTAAGGAATTGCAAGCTATTTTCTGCAAAGTGGGCAAAGACTCTGGGATTAACGACTGTACAGCGTGATAGATGTTGCTAAAAAAGGTCATAAATTACCAGCCATAAACCTGGCAAAGCTTATCCGATTGTATGATGCAGTCTGGGACGCTGGCAGGTTCCCAGCACAGGCGGGGGGCGCGGGCCTGGGGCAGGGCCTGACGCAGAAACTGGCAGCGCATACCCCTGCCCGCGGGGTACAGATGGTGAGCCTGGCAGCCCTCCAGCCATGGAGGCTGTGGAGGCAGCAGAGATGCTGGGCCGGCTCTGCCTTCTCTCAACGGCAGCCCTTAGTCAATGAAGCTGTAAAAGCCCAGGCAGGCTGCGGCAAGATCAGCACAAAGCCGAGCCTTCCTCCCCTTCCCTGGCCCTGGGAGGGGCGGCCAAGCGGGCCTGTCCCTGGAGCTGTGGGACCTGACCCTAACATGAGGGGTGGTGGGGTGAGTAGAGGACCTCGAATGATTTCTGCTCCCAGATTCCTCTGCCAGGGCTCCCAAAGCTGGTCAGGTGTATCTAATCCTCTGACCGTGACAAGGACACTCAAGCCACGACCGTGAGGCCAATCTGGAGCTGGCCCTCAGTCCGGTTTCCCCACTTGACTCAGGCCCTACCTTCTCCATATTCTCTTCTCCCCCTGTCACTGCGACCTTGGAGGAAGGGATAAGGCAATCGGTGTGGAGGAAAGGGAGGGAGGAGAGCGGGGAGGAAAAAGGATTGAGTGGAAGAAACCATGAGAGTATGAACCATGCGCAGCAGGGAAACAGAGCTGCCCAAGGAAGGACCACCCCCCACCGCCCCATCTCTCAAGGTCTTCTCTCCTGGCCCCTTCAAGTTCTGCATCGAACACGATGCTGATGAACGACTAGTGGGAAGTACGGGCGAGAAAATATGGAGCTGCCGTCTGCCTTCCCCCTTCCCATGTTAGCTATCACACACATACACACACACACACCTTCATACATACTCATACTTTTCAAAAAGTGTCTGCTTTCCAAATCATAAAGAACAGTGTCAACAAATAAGGGTGCCGCCCTCTCCTGCCTCTCTCCTGGTGCAGAGGGGACGCGCCCAAGCCACACTGCCCTTGTGTGTCAGGGCTGCCACGCAGTGAGGGCGCAGCCGCCTCCCCCACAAGGGCTTGAGGTCTACAGAGGCACGGAAGGCGATGCAAGGCCAGTACAGCTCCTAGCTCAGCTCTGCACCAGGAGAGAGGATCAGATCCAGCACTGGCCATTGGCCTGAGTAATTACTGAGTCTGTGTGTGCCAGCCATCAGGGATTCAGTGGTGGATAAAACAGACATAGCTTGTGCCTCACGAAATTTAGCAACTAAGCCATTGGTGGTATTTGCCAAGAATTTCTAGCCCTCTGCCTTCTGGACACATGGTAAGATTGCACCTCCTGGCCCCCTTACGGTTGGTGGGGCCACGTGACTTGTGACTGGGGATGATTTGTGTCACCTCCAGGAGAGAGCTTCATTTCATCGCCAACATGAGATCCTCCCATGCGGTGTTCAGGCTGGCGGCCACTGAATGGCTGCAATGAGCGGAGGCTGCTAGCTGACCACAATGGACAGGTAGCATGAATAAGAAATACACTGGGGAGTCATTTGTTGCTTTAGCATAACCTAGCCTACCCTGACTAATCCATTCACATCAGCAGCTAGCACACCTACTGAGAGTCTGCTATGGACTTAGAGTGATGGTTGGCTTTTTCTTCATGTGCATAACTTAGTTCCCCAGGCAAGGTGTGAGCTGGCTGAGGGTAGTGACTGTGGCCTGGGCACATGTGTGTCCACCCACGGTGCCGAGCACAGGGCCTGGCACATGGCAGATTCCACAGTGGAAGCCAACGATCACTTCAAGCACGTGGGTTCTCCATAAACCTATTGGCTGCTGGTAGTTTATCAGTCAGGACAGGCAAGGTTATATTTCAGACAGAGGTTAAGGACAAACCAACTGAAAGGAAAGAGAGTGCCACAGGCTGGACAGGGGAGGAAGGCTCCCTGGGGAAGTCGGCCTTGAGCGGGGCCACCGAGGCTGGACTGAGTTCAGCGAGGTGGACAGAGGCGCATCGAGCGGTCACACCACTACGTACGGGAGGCTGTGTGAGACACACCTGAAGGGCAGGTGGTGTGAACAAACGCTTAGCCGTGGGGACGGTGCTGCAAAGCTGACCCTCTTGGGAGACGGCAAGGGCTGGCAGAGAAGCGGGCACAAGCTGGGGGGTTGGGGGCGGACGGGGTGAGGCTCTGGCCGGGCCACGCTGCCCTGGGCTGCTCTTGGACATGTCTCCAGCCAGCAGCTGTGCTTTCCCCTCATTTCCTGCAGAAGGTAATAACCTGTCACCAGAGCAAATAAAGTCTGATTTACATGAGATTTAATGCTGAGCATTCTCCCCTTTCCCCGGCAAGGTGGCGGCAGGATAGCCCCTCCCGCACAGCCTGCCATGCGCGGCAGCGGGTGTCACTGGACAGAAGTTGCAGAGAAAATTACTTTTCGGTGACAGGGTCTATCACCCTGGGCAGGGGATCCCAGTCAGCTTGGCAACACCCCAGCCGCTCTTCCTGAAAAAGATGCAGAGGCAGATGAACAGAGCTTGAGGACGAAGCAGGGAGAGGAGGATGTCCAGTCAGAAATTCACTTGGTTTTCCCAGGCTCTGGTCTCTGCCCCTCGGCCTTATGGTGGCGGTGGCTTGAGTCCCATCGAGCAGCATCAGCATCACCATTACACATGTCACTGCCATGGTCATCACACTGAGGATCGGAAACCCTCCGTAAGCACCAGCCGTGGCTGTGCTAGACCCAGCCACGATGGGTTTACAGTCGGTGAAGTCAGATACTCAGAACAGCATCACTTTTTCCCACCTCTCTCGCCACCCACCTCTTCTCCGCAGGCTTGTAAATACTCCAGGAAGTGCCCTGCCTTTGCCAGTGACCCTTCCACTTGGAGCCTCTGCGTAAGTCCTCTTTTGCAAGGCCCAGCTTAAACGCTGCCTTCTCCTGGAGCCTTTCTCCGTTCCCCCGTACCGGATGTCTCCCTCTCCTCTGTGCTCCCAACTCGTAGCAACTCCTTTACTTCCATGCTCTTCGCCTCTCTACCTGGATGTAGTCATTGAGGCGCATGTGTTTTTTCACCACTGTGCTCTGTAAAATCCTTAAGGACCAGTGGGAAAAGCCCTCCAAGCAAAGAAAGACCACCCCTTCTCTCTCAAGCCCCCCGAGGTCTCAGTGCACTTCTCTATACCAGACATGGAGTGACTGGGGACCTTGTGCTATTCTAATTGGCAAGGATAAGGAATTTATGCAGATGGTTATATAGCTAATGCGGAAGGGGTGGGCTATGGGAACAGGAGGAGGGACCCCACGGAAGAATATGCAGCCACTGCCTTCAAGAGTTCGAGAACTTCCCTTGCAGTTTGCCTAGGAGTTCTGTTTTATTGCTGCTTTTCTCTGACTTTGGGATTCCTGTTTCAGGAGTTCACAGGTCTGGGAGTATAGTCTTTTTTTTTTTTTTCCCCCTTGACCAAGAGGCTTGAGGATTCACTTGTCTCCATCTAGCCCATGGTAGTTCCATTCAGGGCTCTCCCTGTTGTCTAAATCCCAGGGGACACTGAGTTACCCTCTACTATCTGTCCGTGGCTATATTAGAATCCTGGATCACTGTCCTTTGGTTTTCATGAGGCATCAGACACAACCCCCCACAAGCCTGTGTCACCGTGGATGCTCAGGGGACGGAAGTGGCACACAGGGCTGGGACGAGGAACTGGGGACGAGGCTGGCAGCCGTCACACCGCTGTCTGTGCGCGCCACCACTTCTGTGCAGACTCCGTGGCACAGCCCCATTCCCTACACTGGCCTTTCCTGCACTGCACTCTGACTAGCAGCCACAGCGCAGCAGCAGCAGCAGCAGCAGCGGGCAGAGAGTCCGCTGCCCAGATGCAATATTCAGAGCCTGTTAGGAATGAGGTCCCCACTTTCTGCAGGGGGAGATTATCCACGCCGCTGCTCATGCAGATAACTAAGAGCGGGCTGTCAATATCGCACGTGTGAACTGCGTGACCCTGAGCGAGTCAGCCCACCTCCTGAAACCCAGGCCTCCTCCTCTAACGTAGGGGAAGTTGCTTGAAAAGTTGCAGGAAGCAGGAAATGAAGACCTAGCTCAGGGCACAACTCGTGCTGGGTGCTGAATATGCACTAGATCTGGTCATTAGTGGTAGAGGAGGAGGACCTCGTGGGCGGGCGTATGGCTGTGGGTGCCCGGCAGGGCAAGCCCCGCTCCCTAGGGCAGCTTAATTGGGCTCGCTTGTCAAGTGCAGGCCTGGGGGTTAAGGGGAGCAGACAGGTGGCCATGGAACTTGCAGAGGATCAAAGTGAAAGCTGAGACAGAGAGGGAGGGGCACGGGGCATTTAATAGATGGATTTCTGGATAATAGCAAGAGGAGGGGCTGTGCAGAAGGTCAGGGAGATGATAAAAAGAGACTGACCAGGAAGAGAGCTGCAGCACAGCCGGGGAACATAAACAGACCAGGCCCCGAACAGGACAGACGCTGTGGATGGAAAGAGGCCATAGAACAGGATAGGCAGAAAATATAAACAATATCAACAGCCCAATGAAGAGAGCATGAAAGTGACCCGGGTAGGCAGAAGGTGAGTGTTACCTAGATAGATACCCTGCTGAGCAGAGGGGACAAAGAGGTGTCAGGCCCCGTGGGTGTCCCCTTGGAGCGCAGAGGGAGACCCCGGCCCGGCGCAGCGCTGCCCCCCAGGCTCGCTGCCTCCTGCTCAGGCTCTGGCCCCTCGGGCACTGATGATGTGGCTTAATGAGGAGATCCCTGGAGCTAAACTGGAATGAAAACAAATGAAAGCGCTGTTGGGATTTTGTCACCTTTTCTGCACTCGCCATTGAGAGGAATTTAAATGACAGCCAGCATGGCAATTAGCGTGTCCTCCTGCGGCTGGCTGAGGGGAAGGAGGACTTCTGAAGGCTCCCACGCTGAAGCCAGGTGGCAGGACCCGGCCCGCCCCCGAGAGTGTGGGTCTCTCTGGGCAGAAGCCTCCTCCCTTCCTGCCAGGGCCCCTGCAGGCACCAGAGGCCCAGCTCCGCGGGCCCCAGGTCAGCAGCTCTCTGCTTTTCCACAGCGGGGCCTGGCAAGTGCCAGGAAGCACCCGCCCCGCCTCAGAGCTTTAGCCACAGGAGTCTCTCAACTAAGCAAACACAATGACTCAGAGCCCTTTATCACTCCCCAGCACAAGTCCTGTTTCCTCAAAGGACAGGAGAGTCCTTCCTGTCTCCCTCCTTCCCTTCCCCTTCTTTCCTTCTTTTTTTTTCCTCCCCTCCCCTCCCTTTTCCTGTCTTTTCCTCCCTCCAGACTTCTTAAGCACAGAGCCAGCATGACACAGCACAGGCACTGTATCAGGACCACCAGAGGGCTACCGCCTGCAGGAATGATGAGGATCCAAAGGCAGAAAGGAAAGCTTACTGTGTGTGGCAGATGAGCTTTGGGGGCTTGGAGGATGGCAGGTGAGAAAGGCATCCAGGAAACACAGGGTGTGTTGGAGCCCTGGCATGGTGGCAGAGAAGAGAAGTAGATGGGACAGGAAGAGCAGGACAAGGTCGTTTGGGTTAATGAGGTGTCAAGGTCAGAAACTTGCACTTTATCCAGCCTCAGTGATACCCCTGGAGGGTTTTGAGAAGTAGAAACAAGGTCAGAGTTTTGGGCGTTGAGGCGTAAAATGACAGGGAGGACATGCACAGGGGACAGAAAGCCCACCGCATGGGTCTTCCTGGAGACACAGAGGTGAGGGCCGGGAGGAACACCACCCAGGCTTCCTCCTTGCCAACAGCACCCCAAGCCCTCTTCTCTCCAGAGTCCTCTCTCCTGGGGACGCCCAAGGTGTATCCTCATCCCCCTGCGGGCCCTGCCTCTTATCTTTCCAGGCCTTTCCCTTCCCTGTCTCCTCCCACGAGACAGCTTTAGTATTTAAGGAGGATACTGGTCCCCATGGCAACTCAGACACATCAGAGATCCCATCAAAGATGCTGAGGTCCCAACAGCCTGAAGAGAGGAAAGGAAAGCTAGAGAGAGGGCCCCACCACCCTGTTCTTTACCTGCAGAGTCGACCTCAGGAACCCCGCCCACCTGGCTTCTAGACACTGATTCGGGGGAGCAGCTTCCGGGGAGGCGGCTCTGGCAGCTGACACAAAACAGCTTGATGCTCTCCTGCAAGGTGTGGCCAATTACTGTGACAATTCTGTCTTGCCCTGTCAGTTAAATGCCATGTCACTTAAATGCACAACCTAACCTCTCCCCAAAGAGAACAGGGGCAGGAGAACCAGGCCAGCCTTTTCTGTCTGCCCTGCAGCACCTGGTGCAGCACAGCACGCAAGGTGCAGCTCAGGAAAACCATCTGAATGAATGAACGAAGCCCAACAGAACACCTGGGGGGAGGGGGGGAACTATTTGCATATGAAACATAATTCACTCCACAGAGATCCAGGGGAGGGCTGTCATGCAAAGTAAGGCCCCCCCAGCTTCTCCCACAGCTCATAATATCCTTTGAACTTCCCTTAGAATGATCTTTGAGGCCAGTTAATGAGCCACACAGGAAAGCCTCTTACCACATTATAATCACCCTGTGCACATGGAGTAAACCCCCCCACCTTCTGCAACTTTCAGCCAAGTTAAGTTTGTGGGACTCTATTTCCCCTTTTCAAAGAAGACCTTCTGTGACTTACTTTCTCTGTTACTTTCAGGACTGTGCATGATGCTTATTTTCACCTGATCTTACCTGCATAAAGGATGGGGGGGGGGGTGTTGGGGGGGCATTTAAGGGTCAAAACAAGGAGAGTTTGCACTGTCCCACCCCTTTCCCTTTCATGGCATGTGGGTCTATTTGTCCCAATTGCATTTTAAGTTCTCACTCCTGTTTTCTTTCCCCAGGGAGGTAGGGAGCGCCTCTATATTCCTATGGAAGGAACAAAGTGTTCCAAGTCCTCAGGAGAGCTCTGCTTTGAAAACAAAAATTGCACAAAAGGTGCACAGGTCAGAGTGACCTGACGGGCCGGAAGTAAGCCGCCCCCAGGTCGGCACGTCGGAGCCCTGCCAGCCTCGCCGGCAGGACGGAAAACTCAGGAGAGCGTGCGTGGGCTGACGGCTGCTTTTGGAAAACCCACAGAAATGACTGCATGGGGCTGTGGCCCACCCGGGCTCTGCAGAGCCTGCTTCCACTGCAGTGATGTTTGCCAGCTGGAACCGAAGACAGGGACCCCTCCCCTGCGCCACCTGTCAGGGTCTGCCCACCGCCTCACCCTCACCCGAGCAGGGCCTTCCCACGTTGCATCAAGACCTGCCTCCACTGTGCTCCGCACGCCCTTCACGGGCTGCGGCGGGGAGTTCATCCCAGTGGGGAACTGATCCTTCCTGAGCAAGCAGGCTGAAGTCTCTTAGCAAAGCAACCGGGGCTCTGGCTCATGAGGAATTCTGCCTTCAGTAGCCATGAGCAGACGGACTGGGGCTTCTCGGGGTCAAGCATTTGCACTTGTCCATCTCCACCTCTAAGCTGGGTTATTACAGTCAAAAAACAAGCTGTAGGTTGGAAAGAGTCAGGGATCCTCGTGACTGCACAGGGTAACGGAGAGGAAACGTGGGGGATGTGGTCTCCGTGGAGCTCAGCTGTGCGCAGGGCTCTTTGCTGTGGCTTCGCTACAGTGAAGCTTTGAAATCTTTGGGGCAACTTTTCTTTCTAGGGTTCCATTTCTACATTTGTAAAACGACAGAGATTGGACAAGATGATCAGGTCTACAGTGTTGGTGGCAGGCATCAAGTGACATGTCCTTTGATAATAAAGGAAGAAGAGACTAGTGACTCAGTGACAACTCACTATATTCCATCATGTTCTGGCTGGGGACAATCTTATGCTAATCCGTCTATTTCCACATTTTGGGGACAGACAGCACATGCTTGGGATGTGGAGAACCAGAGTTAGAGATATCATCTCCTGCCCTGAATGGCAGCGAAACCAACCAGCTCCTACAGGCCAGAATCTAAGACTCATTAAAATGATGCTTCAATCAAGTAAACTCACAAATTCTCTTCTTGGCTACAAAATCTCAACAGTAAGACTAAAGTAGGGCAGTATTCTAAAATATCACCGCATGCATTTTCCTTTCTAGATAATTCCTCTTTACCCTACAACTCCCTTACCATTAAAATCAAACCACCAGGCTGAAGCTGATGGCCACAGGGCACCCACGCCAAGGAGAGCCAAGGTTCGGATCCTCAGCCCTGAGTTCTCCAAAGCCAAGCCTGCTGTTGTGTGAGGCAGGCTCGGTGCATTGCTGCATTGCTGTTTTAACACCAAAAACCTAGCTCTGACCATCAAGAGAGAAGACTCAAGCATGGGGTTTACACCACAAACCAGGGCCGGAGGGAAACACCAAGGCTGTAGGGTTCCCCCATCATGCAGAGAGCAGATAAAAAACTTTGGGGGTCTGGAGTAGTAGTGGGGGTACTGAAGAAGGTGGAAAGAGAAATACAGAAAGGTTTCGGTGCAGGTGGGGATCAGGCTCCACGTTGCACCTTGAGGCTGAAACTCTGGGAAAGGGGGTGGTGGAGAGCCCCGCATACTGGGTGGGGGGCTTCCACAGTGCTCCCTGCCCGGGCCACCAGGCACAGAGGCCCACACCCCATGGGGTGAGTTGTGCAGACAGGAGGGGTGCCGGGGTAGGTGTGGGCAGTGAGAACTCCCGAGCAAACAGCTCCTCCCACTACTACCCCCACTGAGGCTCAGTAGACATGGCCGGGTCCTCTGTCCCTCCGGAGAACGCAGGCGGGGACACAGTCTGAGAGCCGGGAGGCCTGCCAGAGCAGCCAGGAGCAGGAGGGCCCAGGCGAGGGCCGAGCCGGCCATAGAGAAGGCGATGGGTGGGCACCAGCAGATCCCAGGGCCCCCATGGAGACTCCCAGGGAGACTGCATGGTGTGGTCAGTGGGGGCCTCAGAGGACCCATGGCCAACTCAGAAGGTGCCACAGAGGTGGAAGCTGATCCCCAGTGATCAGGAGGCACCCGCAAGCCTTGGCGGAAACAAGAGCCCCTCTCACCATCAACCCCCTCCCCTCCTGTCCCTGCATCATCTCAGCTGTACGTGGGCTGGTGCACTGAGTACCAACCCCTGCTCAGGAGCCCAAAAAAAGCAGGGACATCTTTAACTGAGAGGTTCATGCAAAGGTCACAGAGTTGACAAATCAGCTTGACCACTGTCACAAGGGGCATCACCTGAAACACCACAGCACAACAAAGCACCTGCACACAGAGGCAGGGCAGCAGGGTGTCTAGCCTGGGTCTGAAAGACAGGTGGCTTCTCCAAATGCCAGCTGTGTGACCTGGACACATTTCTTGTGCCCCTAAGGCTCAAATGCCTCATCTGTAAAACAAGAAATAACATTAACCTTAGAGAGTGGTGGTACGGGCTCAACTGTGTCCCCCAAAAAGATATGTTGAAGTCCTAAGCCCCAGTGCCTGGGAACGTGACTTTATTTAAAGATAAGGTCTTTCTGGAGGTAATGAAATTAAGATCATTAAGGTGGGCCCTAGGCCAACATGACCGGTGGCCTCATGAAGGGGAAATGTGTACCTAGTGGCAGACGCACAGAGCACAGACAGAGTGACAAGGCACAGGGGATGACGCCCGTGGTCCGCGTGCTGCACAGGGCGCGAGGGCTGCCAGGAACTGCCGACAGACACCAGAGCTCCAAGGAGCCAGGAAGGCTCCTCCGCTGGCGCCATCAGAGTGCACGCGGCCCTGCTGACACCGGATTTTGAGCTTTGGGCTTCCAGCGCCACAAGACAATAAATTTCTGTTGTTCTAAGCCGTCCGGTTTTGGGGGCTGTGCTATGACAGCCCTTGGGAATTAACGTGGGTGGCTTGCGAAGACTGAGACTGCATAACGTGTGGAGACTGTCCACCACAGAGCAGCTTCTGAAAAACTGAACGTTACCACAGTCCGTGCTGCTTGCTCTCTCGTGCCCAACTCTTTTACGGCTCTGGGCACGGGGGCCCAGAGTCTTCTGGCTCATAGACAATCTTGGCGTGTATGAGCATTTTCACTCTCTCAACAATTAGAACAGCGATGCTAAAAAATCCTTAACACCCTTCCTAGCCCATAGCCTCATTCATGCGTAAGACTGGCTTCATTATTTTAGGCTTTGGGGCTTGTGCTAATTAGTTGAATATAGTGCAAGTGAACTTTTTTATGTGTCCCACCAACTGGTCAGTACACGGCCCCAGTCACGGTTGCTCCAGTGCTTCCCGAACAGCAACAGCCTGGACCGGCGCACCTGCCCGGCACCAGCACCGGCCACCTTCAGCTGTCCCCTCCTGGGTAATCATGGCAAGACTGAGCATGTGCGTGAGTATTTATGATGTGCAGGCCTGTTCTGTCACCCACGCCCTCTCATTCAATCCTCTGAACAAAACTGGGCGATGCTGGTGCGGTTATCCACGTTTCACAGATTTAACAACAACAAGAAAGCAGACGCAGGGGGTTGGAGGGGCTGAGGGAGGGTTAAGTGATTCGCCTGAGGTCTTATAACTAATAAATACAGAACAGGATTTGAGTTCAAGCACTGAGACTTTAGCACTAAGCCATGTTAACTGCCTCGTGCTGCAAAACTGGTTCCTAAAGTGGTTTGGAAACAAAATTTAGACATCTTAGGGGAAATGTTGAGTGTCTATGAGGCACCAAGAGTATTGCAAAAACGTTATCTCATAATTCTCATGCTAGCCTAAAAACAAAACTCTTACTATTCCCATCATGCAGATGAGAAAGTGGAGGCACAGAGAAGTTAACCGGCGTGGGCGGGGTCCTGCAGATCATGCCTTGGAGCTAGCATTCACACTTCCCTCTTTCCAGTTCCAAAGCCCATGCTCTTCCCTCCAGGTCAGTCTGGCTCAAAAGACCAGGAGACTGTGAATGTCACGTATTATAACTCCAGACCCGGACAGACCCTGCTGGCAGAACAGCCTGGTCAGTGGTGGTTCACAAGCATCTCCAGATGCTGTGACCTGCGCCCACCTGGGTCAACCCGCCAGCCTGCCTGCCTCCCTCCCTCGCTCGCTTTCTCCCTTCCTTCCTGTCGTTCACGAAGCAGCCTGGAATGGTGTTTCCTAACGTTTTTCTATACCATGGCACACAAAGAGCAGTTTTGCCACAGGCTGGCTAAGTAAACTAGGCTGCTCAGGGCTCCAGCAGCCAGGATGCCCTACGTGCTGACGTGTGCAAAGGCTTGGGCACACCTGTAACTCACTGGAGGACGCAGTTAGGAAGGTCTGGGGAACAGAGGAGGAGGCAATGTCGATACAGCGCCGTGTGTCTGACGACGACGAGGAGAGTGCAGGGCTGGGAATGCCCGGGAGGAGCGGTGGCCCCGTCTTAGGGGATCAGGGAAGCCCCTGGGCAAGAGGGGCGTCCTCGGCTGTGGTCTGAAGGACAGGTAGCTCTCAGCCTGGGGAAGAGCTGGCAGCCGGGTCGGCAGGCCTTTGGGCCAGGGGACCCCATCTAGCGTTGTCGACGCTCCATGCACACCTTTTGTTGTCTTGTTACTTCCCTGTTCTCCATTTCACTTTGGTTTCTTCTCCCCCTTTTCTTGGTCTGGACCGCTTTCTTTATTCTTGCCTTGTTATTTCTCCCTGGATAGCACCATCAGCCTCTACGTCGCCCCCACAAATAGCCCCCTGCTTAGTCAGGCTAACGAAAAGAAAGTAGCCAACCTGCCTCTTTGAGTATGTTCCAGAAGCTTTGGTGGGAAGAGTCGCAGAGCGCCTGGTTGTTGGTCGCGTCACACACCTGGCTGAGATGGTCTTGAACAGGTAGGGTGGGTCAAGACCATGGCAGCTTGCTCCGCAGTTGCTCCTGACAAGGAGACCATAGCTCTGGGGGTCGGCAGCTGTCTGGCGACAGCCGCTCCCTCCTTAGGCACCAAATTTGCCTTAAATAATGAAACACCAGCAGCAGCCTATCAGTATCCTACAGCTCTGTGGGAAGTGATTTCATATACAGCTCTTTATTTTCTCAAACATTTTATTTTGACATTTATTTTACAGCCAAATACCAAAGACTTATTTCCCTACGAAGCCTGCATTACATTGACATGATTTTTCCTTCAAGACAACAAACCTATAAACAAATCATGGAGTGAAAATAAAGAAAAGGGTCCGTGTCCTCATCGAGCCTGGCAGATGACCGTAAAAGGCCAGCTCCCAACACTGGCTGGCCGGGGACAGGTCAAGCATATGGTAGGTCCTGACTCTTAAATAATTATTACATTAATTAAATTAGGGAAAGCAAAGTGGCATGATAGAAAGAAGGCAGGCTTTGGCTCCCACAGGCCCTGCGCATGCCCATTCCGCCCGCTGCCTGGCTGAGTTAACCTGGGAACCGCTGACTGTCACCGAGGGACGGTTTTCTCCTTTGGGCAACTGACGCCCAAGGAAGAGTAAACGCAACAACGTCCCTACATGCCTAGCTCAGTACTTACATATAAAATGTACTCAAACAACAATTCTCTCTCCTTTTCTCAAATGCGCCTCCCAACCAGGCTGGGCAGTACACTCCAGTGGACCACTGGCTAAGCCGAGTCAGGATCAAGCACTTTGTACCTAGTATCAAAAGCAGTGATTCTGAATTCTGGCCACGCTGAAGAATTGCTTGGACTTTTTCTTTTTTTTTTTCTTTTAATGTCAGAACCTAAACCACACCCCCAGAATTTCTGATTTAACTGTTCAGCAGGAACCCTGGAAAACAATATATATATATTTTTTCCCCAAAAGCTGCTGAGGTGATTCTAATGTGGAAAAGGTTGAAAAGCTCTGGACCAGAAAAAGAGAACTGTTGTGCTCTACTCAGCTCTGGTCAGTCTTGTAGGATGTCCTGGTCCATGCTGGCGGATTCCTCTTGAGAGAGGAACACCGGCGGCGAGGGCCACCAGCGTGGGGAAGGAAGTTAAACCTGCGCATGAGGAGAGGTGCTCAAGGGGGGTGACTGGCTTGACCCACTGATGCTAAGGAGCCAGTTTTTAGAAGAGGGACTGAGCTTGTCTTGCATGGTCTGACGAGGCCAAGCTCTATGAATCAGGGGTCTAAGTCAGATATCACCACAGGCGGTGAGTTCCGAGCACTGGTAGAATTCAAGAAGGCACGTGACCGCTCGATGCGGACAGAGGCGGGGACTCAAGCATTGCATAAGCACTTGGACCAGCACTTAATGGCCTCTATCAATGCTCTGTGGTGGTAACAGCGTAATTAATTTTGAGTCATTTCTTGAGACAAAGCTGTTTGTAAAGCAAAAGAATGACAGAATTCAAGCCATCATTCTCTGCGATTCTACCCTTGAGCCCTAGTTTATGGGCTGGAATGAATACATCCTTCAGACACAGGGGAAGCAAACCTGGCACCTTCAAAGCTACTGCCAACAGTTCGCAGGGAATAGTTTGCATTACTGAAATTATACAGAGTGGAATTTTGTATCATTGCGTCAAAGCACCACACCCCTTTCACCCCCTTTTCTAAGAGAGCAAACCACACCCAGGAACCCGGGGGTGACAACAGCGGGGCTGCCGGGGAGAAGGCGGAGCTTCACCTCTGGCTCCTACAGGCCCACCTGCCCACAGCCCTGGGGCTCCCTGATACAAGACTTGAAAGCCTGTTTTGCAGACTGACCCTCTCTTGTTACAAACGGACAAACTGGAGCCCAGAATGGCTGCGTGACTCAGTCAAGGTCACACAGCTGGTGAGAGCAGAGCCGGGCACAGAGCAGCCTCTTCACGGCTGGCCAGTGCCTTTCCCTCCAGCCCGCCCGGATGTCTTTAGCTGGAGACGAGCGCGGCTCCACACATGGCTCTGGAGCCAGTCCTTGGGCATTTGGCTTTGACAACAAAGATGCATAAAATTCCAAGAACACATTCCAACTGAAAATGCCACCCGTTCTCCCAGGGCCACCCATTCTGTGTTGCTGGTGGCGCAGGCGGATTTGTTTGCCCTGAGAGCTCCTTCTTCACTCAGTGTCCCTCGTGACCAAGGCCTTTCATCTGAATAGGGACCAGCTAAGGGTGGGAGGGGAGGGGTGGCACTTTGTCTCTGCAGCCAAGCAATCAACCCGTCCACACCGATGGGGTCGCAAACCTTGGCCAGGCCACAAGGTGCCCCAGCTGACCAAGCAAACAAAGCACGTGTAGCTGACTGACCTGAGTTTGGGTGTTGTATTTCTTTTCTTTCTTATCTCTAAACTTGAGAAAGAATATAGAGAACTTGTCCCAAAGGGCAGAAAAACTGAATGAAAAAGGAGTTCTCCAGGACACATGGGTAATTCTAAAAGTAAATACCAAAATTTTGGAAAATCAGAGATTCAATCTGCGAAGTTTCTCCAGCCATTCACTCTCATCCTAAATCACTTACTCATTCACCTCCCACTCGTCCCGGTCCTATCCAGACACTGGCAAAGGCAAGAAGAGACAGAAAAACAGGTAAGACCTATCTGTGTTCTCAAGGAGCTCTCAGGCTAGTGAGGAAGATGGACAGGTAAACAAGTAACTGAAGTGTAATTATTTCTGTAATAAAAATAAGTGCAAGGGACAGTGTTGGTACGAGGAAAAAGGGATCTGTTTCATTGAGGTGGGTGGTTGGCCTGATCCCAGGCTCAGGGAGGTGTGTGCTCAGGCACAAGTAAGGTGTGCAACGGTGCGATGAGCTGTTCCTTCCAGCTGGCCGGAGAGCCAAGCGAAGGCACAGGCCGGAGGTGCAGAAGGTAAGCTAGCACAGGTAGGCAGCAGCCAGGGGCTGCAAATGCTGACTGAGCCCCTGGCATATGCTCTGCGGGTCCCCATGGAGCACTACTTATAATCTATGCTCTGAGAAACTCACTTTAATTATAGCAGATGGAACATGTCATGCGGAAAAAGAAACAATCAAACCAGGTAACTAACAAGGGGCGCGGTGACTAACAAGGGGTGCGGGGACCGACGTCAAGGGGACAGCGGTTCTGAGGGAGGCGCGGTCAGTCACTCTGGATGGGGGAGGGGAGATCAGAGAGAAACCAGCTCTTAGATTTCACACTAATGGACTGGCAAGTCCCAAGATTTCACATCCTCCTCGCCACCCCCTCTCAAAGCGATGCACCTGCCTGCATCTCCATGGCTGAACTGCCTCCGCTCTCTTTGTCAATGCAGCTGGGGGCTGGCCGAGGAGGAAGAGCCCACCGCAGCCCCAGCCTGGAAGGCAGCCAGGGCTCTGTGTCCCTGGAACGTAATCCCAGATGACGCTACGTGCTGGATGAGCGCAGCAAAAGGTATAAATAACAGCAGCAAGGAGCCCCTCCCAGGACTGCTGCGGGATTAATCAACCCTTGAGGCCCTGGCACTCCAAGCCCTGCAGAAACCAGTGTTTCAGTTGCTATTATGCGCAGGCTCCCAGCCACGGCCCCTTCAGAACATGCTGTTAGATAATCTCGGCACCGTGGCTGCTGGGAACCGTCAATCACCTGGTGCTTGTCTTCTACCCACAGCCTGGGAAGCAAAGGGAGGGGAAGGGGCTCCGGAAGGACCTTGTGGGGTAGGCATGCTGGGGGCTAGAGCCTGTCCCAGCTGGCTGACCTTCTCTCACAGAATAACGTGAGGATAGAACATGGGCTCTGGAGTCAACCAACAGGGGCTTGAACTTGGTTTCCCTATGCGCTGGGAAACAGCGCTGTGATCAACAGCCCCGTTCTCTAACTGGGCCCACGGCAGAATTGTCCTGCTCTGTCCCTTTAGGAGCCAGGTGTGGCCTTGCAACTCCCTTCGGCCATGAGTGTGAGAGGAAGTGATGAGGAAGTGGAGGCTTTAAAAGCTGGTGCAACATCAGCACATTCTCTTCCCCCTGCCATGGGAACTGAGGAAGCACGTGTCAGTTCTGACTTAGCTTGGAAGTCCAAGTGACCAGGATTAACAAAGACCCTGCTGACCTTCCACCCACATGAATGAGAAACGAACTTCTACTGGAAGAGGGTGGAGACTCTTTTCTCTACACAAATGGCCTTCCCCTGGGTTTGTATGAAGATCTCTATGGCTCCAGCCTGCAGACTTGCTCTCGGCCCCCACCTCTGTCCCCAACGTCCCCTTGGGAGGGATCCACTCCCAGAGCTCAGTACGCCTCCCTGGCTCAAGGCAGCCACTATTTCCCTTTCTGGTTCACAGTGACAGACAGCTAAGGAGCTCACATCCCACCAGGTGTCTGGGGCAGTGCCAGCGTGCATCTGTTGTTGCCGTGATTATTAATGACACTCCTTATAGATGGCCACGCCCCTGTGGGGACCTGACTGAGGGACGCCCGGCTCTCCCACATTCCCTGCTGGTGCTGAGTGAGGTGGTCTTTGGGCTCCGTCTCTCTCCCCATCACTCCTATGGGCCGACCGCGTTCGCCCTTATAGCTCTGGCTCACGTTGCCATTAACCATCACGCAATGAAGAGCATCCCCAGGTGTGACAGGGGAGGAGATTCTTCGTTCCAGGCTGGGCATCAATTTTAAAAGCCCCTCCTTCTCCTGCCTGCTCCCCATCATGGTCGGACAAACAATTCTTCGAGGAGTGTTTCTTCTTCTGGGAGTTTCTGGCTGCTGCTTATTGGGCATCCACCAACACATAGTGCTGGGACATATGTCATACTGTCCTTGGCCATGGCGGAAAGGAAGCATTTATCCACCATGCCTCTCCGACTGGAGGCTTCTCCCTGCACACCACCTGCTGAATCTCTTCTAAAGAGTGTCAAGAGTGGCAGCATTGCTCTAGAGGAGGAATGAAGGGCTCCGATCGGATCAGAAGGCAGCGGGCCGAGGGATCGCGTCTTGAGGTTTGCTGTGTTAACGGAGAAAGCTGCTGTTTTTACTGAGCATCTTTGTCTGTGAGAGTGAGGTGCAGGGTGCAGGTGGAGGCTATGGGAGCACTCAGGTCA
The DNA here is from genome assembly GCF_021234165.1 of Pteronotus mesoamericanus. NCBI lineage: Eukaryota > Metazoa > Chordata > Mammalia > Chiroptera > Mormoopidae > Pteronotus > Pteronotus mesoamericanus. The sequence continues at coordinate 9,906,206 of NW_026555302.1, read as the reverse complement.
GTCCCCCCGCTCCGACCCAGCCCTCCCCACTGCTCACACTGCCCTGGCAAACGCAGCCTCGGCCGAGCCGGTTAGTGGGGAAACAGGAGAGCCCAAGGCAGCGCAGAGGTGACGGTCTGCCCCAGTCCAAGGCATCAGCTTGCGCCACCCAATGCGGGGAGGAAATAGATACCCTTTAAATGTCAGCCCCTCTGAGATCAACCCACGGGCACTATGGGCGGAGAATTCCTGAGCAGATAGAGACGGGTGACGGGAACTCGGCCCTCTTCTGCCCAGGTTTCAGGAGTCGCCAGTTTCAGCCAGAGTCACGTCTGCTGGGTTCGCAGCTCCTCCGTCACCATGAGCTCCCTTTCCTGGCTGAACAGGAATCGATATAGTTGCGTTTCAGAAGAGCCTGCCCCACATAGATCCTGTCCCTGGCAAGCCCAGGGTCCTCCTGGGTCTCCATCCTCTCTGTCCCTCTGTGCAGGGGACATGTGGGTGGGCATGTGATAAGCAGGGGCCGGGACCACTGGTTTTCTCGGAGACAGGGAAATGTTCCTGGAGTCCCTGTGTGCAGCGCTCAGTGTCTTCCCAAACAGATCAAGGACAGAGAGGGCGGTTCGCATTCCTGACTCCAGAACGCAGGGCCGGCCACAGCGCTGAATTTCTGTCATTAGCCCTCCTCTCCGTAGGAACTGTGTATCCGTACAGCCTCATGGTTGATCTTGGGAGGGTCCAGAATAACAAAATAAGGGAAGGCGGGGGCTGTTCTCACACATATCTCCCCGTTCCTTTAGCATCTCTATGAGGTTCCTATTTCTTGATGTTCATATTTATCTTTCTGGACTCCCTGGAGTCCACGGCACACCTTCTAAGGACACAGGGAAAAGCTGAGGGTACCCATTATGGTCCTGTGATTTTTCCAGAGTCTTCTTGGTGGGCACTGGAAATGTTCACCCTGGGGCCTGTAGAAATTACGTCTTTTTGACATTTCCTCCCCGTTCTTCTGAATTTACACATCAGTCAGTACAGAGAAAGGGCTGAGGCTTCCTGACATCTCGACGTGCTCTTCCCTCACCTTCACTCTGGCTCTGGCTCTCCTCTCCCCCGGGATGCCCTCCGCCTTTCTCCCCTTTTCCTGGCCATCAGAAATCCTCTCCGCACTCAGTCTTTCCTTATTCCTATTGCTCTAATTTATGCTCCCCTTTCTACTTGCTAAAGAATTTCTTTGCGTCTCTTGTTCTTGTGCTTAATCATCTATTATCTTGAATTGTGTTCTGTTTCAGGCACACAATATGATTCTTCCAAGTGAGATACAAACTCTCTCAGGATAAGAATTATTGTTGACCATAGATTCTGGGCTGTCTTAGCTTTGGTAGGGGATGTGTCATGTAGGAGAAGGTGCCAAGAGAAGACACAGACTCAGAAAATTAAAGTAAAAATGTCAACTACATGAGGGCAGGAATTTTGTTTCATTAAGTGCGTTAAAAAGGTAAAGATAAACAGGGTTCAGAAATTATCTAGGTTAACTCATTCATTTTATAAATGAGAGATGATAGCAAATATGAAAGAAGTCTTCCACATGCCCAAGCAACTATCTAAACCCAGGTTAAGTCCCATTTCAGACCTTTCTCCTGTGCCCCATGTTTCTCGCCCGACAACAATGTAGCGTTTTGGAAATAGGTGGCTGGAGAGGCTGAACTTCTTGGATCCTTTGGGAAGCAGACTGTGAGGGTAAATTGGGATACTTGTGCCTTGACTCAGTTGACTTTGCAACCACTTCCCACCCACTAACTCTCAGGAGTGCTGGCTTTCAAAAGCCTCTTCTGTCTTCTTGTTTTAAGCCTATACTGAGCTCACCAAATTATGACTGTTGGACTGAAGTGAGTTAACCAGTGGGGACCGTGTTTGCTATCAAAGGCAGGGGCGGGGGGGGGGGGGACCTGATTCCCAGGCCAGAGTCTAGCTAGTTTAAAAAATGAACCAATGAGGGTAAAGGATAGGGTTTACCAAGTGCTCGTTACATGCTAGAGTCTTGGGTTTTATGGATTCTCTCATTTATTACAACATCCTAGGAGGTAGGTGCTCTCACAATACTGATTTCATAAATGAGGAGGCTGAGGCAGAGAAAGGAATAAGCAAGTTGGTAGAAAAAAAAGAACCACCAAGGTGAAGAGAAGGAAGCTGTCTGGAGTCCACAATTCTTCTATTACGATAAGATACTTGGGTCTTAGAGAGAAAAAATGCATTTCCCCCTCCACTATAGTTTCATTGGAAAGTTCACATTCATTTAAATCCAAGGTTGAAAACAACATCCCATGGCCAGGATGTGTGGTTTGGCTGCACAGTGTTAAAAAGAATAATTTGTGAATCACGTTTAAAATGGAGAGGTGGCCTCTGGAATTACTGTTTTCTGGATTCCCTTGAAAAACTGGAAGAAACCTAGGAATTACGTTTCTGTCCTGGAGGAGGTGGCAGGGTCACCAGGTCCCTGTGACGCCCTCCACTTGCCACTGCTCTGAACGCCGAGGAGGAGGTGCTCAGAATACGCCACCCCCAGTATGGCGTCCTGTCATAAGATTACTTTGAGCTGAATACAGTCAAAAAACAGGCACAGGAAGAGCGCTCTGCCCGCCCTGTCGGCCTGAAAGCAGACCATGCACTCCCTTGCAAAGGTGTCCCCTCCCCCACTTCCCAGAGCTGGGAGGGGAGAACAAGCCCACCTGGGAGAGAGAGGCCATCCTTGGAGACGAGGCTCAGAAAGGGTCCACAGAAACGTAGCTCACCGACGAACGCACACCTTCCATGAGCTCCCCCCACCTAGTGGCCTTCCCAGTTTGCTGCCTGTAAAAGCCTAAACACCATTTCTTGGGTCTTCTCACTTCTCTGCAAAATTATTGCTTTTCTCTAAGATGCCACATCAGCCCCAAGTTCTCACCACCCCTCTGAGTTACTCATCACCGAGTCTGCCCGCGCGCCGTGTGCAGTGCCTGTTAATAGACCTCTGCCTGTCTTCCTGTTGTCGGTCTGGCTCGCGTTAGACTACGTTACTGGGCCCTAATGGAGGACCGAGGAGGGTGGAGGAAAACGGTTTTCCTCCTCTCCAGAGGCCAAGCACGCTTGTCCTGACGCCTGGCCCACTGCCCCTGCGGCCCCCCGAAGACGCCTGCCAGGCCCCCGGATCCTTCTGATGGGGACGCCTGCCGTCTTTACCATCAGTGCGCCCTGCAGTGGGCTCTTCGGCTACTCAGGGACTGACTCTACCTAAGAGAAAGGACTTCGAGCGGCTTCTGAAAATCAACGATCTTCCTAAATTGGAAAGATGAATGATTGCCAAAATAACAAACTTCATTTTTCAGTGTTGGGAAAGTCACCGAAATAATTTCTCTTGAAAGAAACAATTTTGTCATATGAAAAAATCAGCCTCTGTTCAGCAACCCCTGAATGGCGGCTTCAAACATCAGAACCTCGCCAGACCAATTTTCCCCTTTCAGATTGAACACTGTTCCATTTATCTCAGTGGGAACTAAAGACCAGCTAAATCTGAAGTCATAAAGCTCAGGCTTTTTGAATGATTTTGGTCAAAACAGCTCTTTTGTAAGCAGCCAACGTGTGCTTATTTAATGTTCTTCCTTGTCCAAAGGGACTAAAGAGAAATGCCTAAAATTTTCCTAAAACATTTCACCTCTGAGTAGATTAGAAGGGTGGAGAATTTCCGCTGGGGAAGGGGTGCACATTTCAGAGTGTTATCAGCTCTCGGAACTCGAAGTGAACCCTAGGATAACAGCGTTTTGCATTTACTGTCATTTCCTCTGTGCTTGTCAGAAGCTTTGCAAACATTATCTCATTAGATCCTCTCAACCTCCGTGGGAGGCAGGGAAGGACGGGAGAGCTTATCCAGAGGTAGAGGGCTGGGATGAGCTGCCCAGAATCCCAGGCCAAGTGCCCGCCCTTCCCTCCCCCTCCCTCCTCCACCCAGGCTGGAAACAGGGCTCTGGTTATAAGATGCCAGATGACGCTCCTGTGAGGGACAGTGTTTCCTGGGGGATGTCAGGAGGGACTTTGTTCCCCACGTGTCCTTGTGCAATTTCCAGAGGCTCATGCAAAGGGAAGCCATGGCTGGGTCCTCCCACCCGGAGCCGGCGTGGGACCCTGTGCACAGAGGGGCACTCGGCCTGACCGCAGGCCCGAAGGCCGCTTTAGTCTCAGGATGCCCAGCAGCACGTGGCTGTGCCCAAGTTCAAACCGTACCCTGGGGCTGAATTTTCAGAGGTTGGCCCTGACTTTTGGGACCCTGGGGCCCATTTTCCAACGTGGATTCTCTCTACCTGTGATGTTTGAGGTGAGGGAGAGGCCTGTTTGTTTGGGGTCCTGAGATAAAACCCCTGCAGAGGGGCCTATAGGGAGTATGGGCGTGTGGGGGTAGGTAGCTGGACCAGATGTGTAAATTAACATCGATACAGGGACTGCAAAGGCAACGGACTCACACAAAAGAAAGGGAAAAAGAAAAAGAAAAAAGAAAAAAGTAGATGGCAGTGGGTAGGGGATGGGGAAGAATTCTAATGACAATAGAAATTGCTCAATCTTCTGTAAGAATTTTTCCTCTAGGTTCGGAACTCTTCTTCCCATTTTAAGTCTCCTCACTAGTGAACAAATAGAAAGGCTTAGTAAAAATTGGATAGAGTCTGCACATCGAACTTCCCAAGGAGTTCTCAAGGATCTAGATAATCTTTGGTTATTTCTTCTGGGTCTCAGCTTTATCAACAAATAATTCTTAGGAGCCTAGCACACCAGGGCACAATGTTGTGTGCCGCGGCTGCTGCGGAATGCAGCGTGCAGCTTTCTTGCTTTGGTGAACAGGACATGTACTTAAGAACAAAGGTAAAAAGTAATCGTTCCTGGAAGCCAAATGTATGACCATCTCTCAGGAAGTAATTATCAGCATGCAAATGCAAGGTGTTTTCTTACTGGTGATTTAACTGTAGGCCTCATTTAGTTTAATTCCTTATTTCTGTTCAATTTGACTGTTATTTATTTATAGAGCATCTATCAAAAGAAGAGCCAAACAGGTTAAGTGACTTGGTCAAGATCACATCATTAGTCACACCATTGAAAAAATAAAAACAAATCAACCCACTGGAATCAATGTCACTATTTTTCATGGGACACACACAGAGGTTATACAAAGGGCTGTACAAACTCATGCAAATGAATTACAGTTATGGCTTTTAGTGAGCACGTGTTCTGTATCTTCAAGGCCTTGGATGTGAGCATAGAATATATGCTTGTCAAGTGTACAGATACCATATAAAGGGAAGGCGGAGGGGAAATAGGGCATGGTGACTGAGAATCCGAACTCTATAGGATGATGGTGGGCTAAAACTCTAAGCCAAAATGAATAAATAGACATTAGTAAAGATTTAAACTCTGCATTTAGTTTCTATAAGTTAGTCATTTAAGGACAGAACGTGGGTCCCACGTGACACTGGTCCAGAGACTGTAGTCAGGCATTGCGTGTGCATCATCCCTAAGGGAAGACACTCAAAGAGCCAACAAGCAAGACCAGCCCCATTACTCCAGGCACTCAGCTGCTCAGTGGCCCGTAAAACTCACTCCCTACCCTGTGACAAATCTCAAGACCCTAGGTCTTCACATTTTCTGGAAGGCTCTAACGGACTGTAAACTCCCGGAGGGCAGCCAGCCAGCAAGGAAGAGTTGGGGGGCAGAGAGGAGGTGTCCCCTTCAACCCAGTGCACACGGGTAACTCCAGCTCTAAAGGAGCTCGAGGGCTCCCCGAGGTCACATGACAAGTACGTGGACAGGTAGGCTTGGAGCAGTGGTCTCTGGACCCCACCCCGGCCCTGGCCTATACAGGGGGAAACCCTGAGAAGGGCTGCGGCCACCGCAGGGATGTGAGGAGGCCTGGGGGTCTTGGGGCTGGGTGGAGGGCTGAGCAGAGGAAAGAGTCTCAGCTCGGCCAGCATGAGTGCCACCAGAATCACTGCTCTTCCCTTTAGTGGCTCCCAGGTGGGCTGAGTCAACACCGTCCCAGGAATGCCTACCTGGCCACACCGCACAGGGACCCCTGGGGGCAAACACACCCCCTCTGCTCTCACCTCAGGTACTTAGAGGGCCCCTGGAGCTGTGTTGGTGCTGCCATGACGACAGAGGTGGACCATGACAGCGTTACCGGGAACGGTGAAGACTGGCAGGTCTGTGATTCACAGGCGCTGTGGAGCGGTGGCAGCGGGATTAATGGGGACTCAGCCAGCGCCTGGGCAGCGCTAGTGTCATCATTAGTGGTAATGAGGCCCGGCCTGAAGGTGGCCAAGTCGTGAGGCCTGTGGCTCCTGGCAGTGGCCAGGGTGGGATGGAGGAGGGGAGACGGGGCAGTGTCTGCAACAGCCCAGCCTTCCTCTAACACCAAGTGCAGTTCTCACTACTGTCTTCTGTCCCTCTTGAAACTAGAACATGGCCTTGCCAGCCAGCCAGGTGGACTGAGATTCGTGGCAAGAGGCTAGTTCAGCCAGGAAGGAGGAACTCCTTAGCCTGGAGAGGTTGGCTCATGCTGGGTGGCGGGAGGGTCCTCAGCAGCGTGGCCGGTGGGGAATGAAATGGGAGGGCTTCCGTTTGACAACACGCCTAGCTATCCCAGTATCCTCTATGTGCCTAGCATTCTACATGAGTATCACAGTGGTTAAGAGCACAGACCCTGGAGCGGGACCTGGGTTGGAATCCCAGCTTTACCACTTATGTGTTGTGACTCTGACCAGGTTACTTAACGTTTCTGTTTTTCACAAAGTCCTGCATCTGTGTGATGGGGCTAATTCCACCTTACAGAAGCATTATGAGGATGACATGAGTTGATACCTGTGATATTTAGAATAATGCCTGGCAGATAGTAAGTGTTAAATATATGGTAGCTATTACTAGTAATCTCATTAGTATTTTGAGTTATTAATCTGAGCATGTCTAATGAGATGTCTTATAAAAAAGGGTTAGAAGACATGACCTTCCATTGTAGGTGGTATAATTCAGCAAACAGTCTTGTGTGTTATTCTAGGCTGCCAATAGCTGCATGATTTAATGGTGATTTGGCTTAGCAGAAAGCAAGGCTTCTGTTTAGGCCCTATGTGCACCACCCCCCAGACACCAACCTGATCGGGTAGATGGCCCCATAGCTGTCATATACACTGGGCTTGCATATAAAGGCAGGGCTGCATGGACAGGTGAGTTGGTTGGGCCCTGCACTCAAGTGGCAGCTGACAAGTGAGGAGTGGAAATTTAGCCCAGGCTCCCTGCTCCAAGCCATTCTCCCTCTTTGGGGTTAAGTCTGCTTGGAGGAAAGAGCATCTTTTCTTAATTTTCACAAAGGCATCCTGTGGGCCACCAGCAGCCTTGACCTTTGGGAAAGTCACAGAAAATGCTAACCTGAATCCCAAAAACTTTAAAAGGGAGGTGACAAGACAATTCTCTCAAATGCTAGTAGAGGATGAAAAATGTAAGCAACAAAGGAACTTCTGAGTCTGTGTTTGTGATCCTGAGTGAAACAATTTCTTCATTCTGATATTTTGTTGTCTTTCTTGCTACCTTCTGCTGCATTTGTTTAGGTCAATTTTGCTGAGATCAAATCACTCTGCCTACATTAGAAATGACGTGCAGTCTCTCCATATTTACCCGTATTGATATGTGTGCAGAACTATAGCCACAAGGCTAGAAACATGAGGATGGGGAGAGGCCTGTATCTTTGGTTTGTGTTGAACTGGTTTTGTTAGTCCAGTAGCTACACCTCTCCGAGGGGTCTGGTAAAAACCATGACTCCCTGAGTTCGCTCTACGGCGTGTGGAGGTTTGGTAAGGTCCCAGTGGCAGCCCTCGCTCAGGTGTGAAGAGGTGTGGAGTCTGTCTAGAGTCAATGAAACGCTAACGCCCTTTCCTTGGTCTCTTTGAGTCGACTGCAGTTGACCATGGCCACTATTGACACAGAAATGAACCACTGGGTTTACATATCTTGGTGCGCAGGGGCCCAGGATGTGACTAGCTGGGTTCTAGACACAAGAGGGATGTGCCACGGGCCGAGGAGGGGCAGGTAGAGCCAGAAGACGAGAGGCCTGCTGAGTTCCAGTCTGGACCTGCACTACTGAAAGCTGGGAAATCTCAGTGAATATCCGACTGCTGAAACTTCAGCTTTTTATCTGAAAATGGGGCAGTAATCCTCACTGAGTATGTGTGGGGATAAAATGAGGCAAGGCGTGTGAATATTAGGAAACGCTACTACATACAGCGAATAAGCAGATTCAACTAAGAGTCACCAAGAGCCCATTATGTGCCAGGTATTGAGCTAAGCAATACACCAAGGGAAATTGTCCCCGCGCTCACCTCCCTTACAGTCTGGAAAATGAGGAGGGTGTATTATACTATCCCTACTGTCCCTGCCAGCTTCAGGACTCTTTTTATTCTCCTTCTATCTAGTGGAATAATCACAGGATTTTAGAGCTGGGAGGGGTGGTAGGAAAGAAAGAACAAATATGCACGCAGAACACTGAAGGACAGCTGAAGAAAAGCCAGGAGGAACGCACACTGTGCAGGGAAGGTGTCTTGGGAGGAAACAGGCGGCCGCTGCTGGCCTGCCCTGGCACCCTTCGGCGCTGAGCAGGGCAGGCCGAGGACCGCTGAGGAGGCTTCCCTGCAGGGGAGGGAGGAGGTCGGCCAGGCTCGCCTCTGAGTTGTTTTGAAAGCTTACGGATCCACTTTTTACAGGATTTCTTAAAAATCCTCGCCCGAGGGTATGTTTATTGATTTTCTTTTTTTTAGAGAGAGAGAGGATGGGAAGGAGAGAGAAACATCAGTGTGAGAGAGAAACATTGACTGGTTGCCTCCTGTATATACCCTGACTGGGGACTGAACCTTCGACCCAGGCATGTGCCCTGACTGGGGATCAAACTGGGATGATGCTCCAACCAATGAAGCCCCCTTGCCAGGGCAGGCAACAGCTGGCAACTGACAACACAAGCATTCGTTCTCCAAGCTCTTGCCAAACAAATATACCTTCAAACTACCTGCTGCCCAACTCTAATCAAGGGATCAGAAGCAGAAAGCAGTGTTTCTATAATTATCAGTCAGAAGGACATGCCAGCTAGCAGTTATGCCTATGTCACTCGTCTTCAAATTACATTGGAAACAGTTACGACCTAGATCCCCGGGCCCCATCCCTGAGTTTCTGATTCGCAGGCCTGGGTGGAGCCCAAATATATGCGTGCCTAGTAACTTCTCGGTTGACACAGATGCTGTAGCTTCAGGGCTCTGCCTTGAGAACAACTGGTCTAAATGATGTCAAGCTCATCGGCAGGCCAAGTGTCCAGCAGAGAGACACACCCCTGCAGCACGTGCCATGTAGATCCCTGACCTGCAGGGAGTCCTCGCCTGAATCTCCGGCCGGCCCCCTGCCCTCCTCTTGCATGGAGGGCTGACGCATGTCAGAGCCTGGAGAAACTCTTGTGAAGATGCTGCGAGGCCGGCTGCTACACCTCCTGGTGCCCTTTTATTAGGACCCAAGAAAGAAATGTGTTGGTTCTCAGAGACAGGGAAAACGGGCTTGTTTTCTCCAGAATGAATGGGGTGAGGAAGCTTTGCCCTTTCAGGTTACATGACTGTCCTTGGCCACCAGAAAGCTCTGAGACCAACAGGTGACGCTTTCTAATCACCAGGCAGAACCTCATGACATGTTTCCTAAAACTAATTTTCCCTGTCATACATTTTTATGCAACATCTTTTTCTCTTTTCTTTCTTTGCTTTTGTAAGCTTTCTCAAATCCTTTCTGGAATATGGAAAGAGTAAGTAAATACATAAATAATGAAGTAAAGAAATGGTGGAAATTATGGGCACTCATCCCGAGGGGACAAGAAATAGCAGCGTGACAGAAGCTGGTGTCAGTAAACATGGGTTGTTTGTCTGTTTGAGTGCGGTAAGTAACAAAAGTGATTTACCCAAGATCCACCAGCTACATGCTGTCTACCTGGCACTAAAGGATAAATCTTCTTGCTCCAACGACAGAGACCTTTTCCTCTGGTCTTTCCTGCTTCCTGCACATAAAGCATCCAGATAACGGGGACCCGGCCTTGGTATTTGGTGTCAAGTTATCCAACCTGAAAAATCAATAAAATGACTTTGCTTCAAGCCCAGTCACTCCTGCTCTCAAAGGAAATAGTAAGGGGTCAACAAAAAATTATAAAAACTTGAAAAGATGGCCCAAATCATTAATAAAGACTTTTTCCCCAAGTTGGGGGAGGGTGGATAATTCCCCCCACTTCTCAGCAGTCACTGTAGCTCTTCTTAATGTGACACCAGCAGGGACAAGAAGCATTAGATTTTTTACAGAATGCTAGAAATGACGCCTCGATGAATTCAGACCAAAAATCACAGGGGTGACGCAGAATGAGTCTAATGGCTGAGTAAGAACTATTGCTCATGTAGCCCACACCTTAGGGGTTACACGAGGGGTACTGGCTGCTTGGCAGTCTGCAGGGATTCCTCCAGACTCAGCACCTGGGCACGGTGGGGCATGGGGAACCCTCTGCCCAACCCAGTGCCCTTCACCCCTTCCAGGGAGCCTGCCTGAGGTGGGGTGAGGCCCGCCTCTGCCTCCCGCCGCACCCTGTGCACAGCGTCCCTGTGGCGAGACTGCAGATCCCTCCAGGGAGCAGCCAGAAAAGAGCCCGGCAGGGTCAGCACGGAAAACCAAGCCCCCTTTTATTTTCAGGGGAAGAGGTGAAAGGAGCCTTCAGAAGCTTTTAACCGCACAAGGTGGTCTGGGAGTGGCCCAGCCGTGCTGATGCGCTCCTGCTCCCACCTTGAGGGTCTATCGGATCCTGAAGGACCCTGACCAGCCCGGCGGAGGAAGCCCAACAGAGGGGTCGCGGGTGGGGTGCAGCTCTTCCCCGTCCCTGCTGCCCGCTCCTAATGAATTCTGTAGTCAGCCTCCCGAGGAGGAACAGGAAGGGGGGGTGCCCAGCCCGCCAACCAGCTGTATTAGTCACGCTCCCTCTACCCTTGTCCCCGGGGAGACAGATGGCCCCCTCCACAGGCCGGTGTTCAGGTGGTTCTATTACCAAGCGCAATTCAGCACTTCCTCCTCCTCACAGGAGCTCCCTCCTCTCCCAGCACCTGACCAGCCCTGTGAGGTACCAGTCACAGCAAAGGCCTGGCATGGGGTCCAGACGCTCTGGGTTAGAGAGGTGCACTGGCCTCAGCGCCTCTTGTATGGCAGGGAAGGCTGGGGCTCGGAAGGGCCACCAAGGTCACCGCTGCCAGGCTGACCGGGCGGCAGTGGGATGGCACTCTTCCTTGCCCGATGCTATCTGGCTGCCCAGAGGGAAGGAGAAGAAGTTGGAGGCAGACGGGCTGGCTCCAGGGTTTTGAGAACCTGTGTTGACACCGACCTCTCCCCTCCTCTCCCCTTTGGCCTTTAAGAACCAGTCTGTTTCAAGTGTAACTGATGGACTGATTCTGCTCTTTGGTGGGGCTTTCAAAGGTGGTTCCTGTCCTCCCGTTTATGTGCCACAGCCCCCCGAGTCCCTAGCACCCTCCTTCTGCCATCCTTTGCTGTGATGCCAGCCAGGGTGACAAAAGTGCCTCTGACCCCAATCGTCCCTGTAAGCACCTGGGGAGGAGCAGCCAGAGATGGACAAAATGTGGCTTTTGCCCCCAGGAGTGTACAGCCCGAGGGGAGGGGAGCCGCGCACAAGTGAGACGCCACAGAGGAGAGCCTGGCGAGGTCTAACCAGGGGCTTGGCTTCGATTTCACCTTTTTTTTTCTGTCTCCAGTGTGCCCAAGGGAGAAAGTGTAGGCAACGGGTCAAGTGACAAAATGGCAGAGAGGACAACAGTTCAGTCAGAGTGGGCAGGCAGCCCTCACATCACAGAGAATTATCGATAAATAAAGAGTAAATCCAACAAAAATCACAGACTTGGGAGTCAGACAGACCTTGCTTTAAATTCCAGCCTTCCCATGAATTCACCTCCTGGCCTCAGGAAAACTGTTTAACCTCTCTGGATTTCAGTTTTCTCATCTGCAAATTAACAATGATAATGCCTATCTCATTGCTGAGAGACTGACATGGCTCGAGGAGGTCAGGTGTCCAGCAATGGGCCTTGGTCCACATCAGTCCTTTCAAAATTCCGGTTCATTCGTGTATTTCCTCAGTCATTCGACAAATATGTTATGAGTATCTGTTATGTACTAGACATTTTGCTAGGCCTGGCACACGCATACATCAAGGGTGAACGACAAAGAGTCGTTGTCACCAGGAACATTGCACTGTGGCCAGAGGAACAGATAAGCAAACTCACAATCATAATTCAGCCTGTCAGGGGCAAGGAAGAGGAAAGCACAGACTGGCCACAGAAGAACAGAGGACATCCCTACACCATTCCTAAAAGTTCTTGCCCCTTGCCCTCGTTGCTGGCATTATTTTTCCTCCTCCTTTCTCCTAAGATTATCTGGCCAATTGATTTTTTTTCCCTCTAGCTGATAAATCTTTAGTGCTCTAAGGAATTGCTGGCCACTTCATCTGCCCAACCAGCAAGCATGACAGCTTTCTCATCTGTTCAAGTTCCTTTCCTCCTGCCTGGTGGTCCTCACAATTCTTCAAAAGTAGGCTTAATGCCTCAATTGCTCTCTGCTGCTCAGCCCAGCTCTCTATCAGGGGAAGGGGGGGACGGGGGAGGGTGGTTGGTGTTGGGCAGGGTTAGGCGAAAGCTCTAGATTGAAGAATCCGTGATAATGAGCTGAGGGAGAGAAGAGGCAGAAGCAGACTGAGCGCTCTTTGGTTCATCTACTCTTTCGTTCTTAAACAGACGATAATTTATTTGATGTGAGCTGAGATTGATATCATAACTTACAGGACTGGAGATTTGGGGGCAATAAAAATTTGTCAGACTCTTCAGACCTGTCGCCTCCTGAGTGCCTTCTTCCGGCACCACGACTTCCTGAGCCACCCAGCTAAGTCTTCCCGAGGACTGCCTGCTTCTCTGTCAGGGGCGAGAGGCAGCCCCTCCCGGGCTGCCCGGCAGGGCTCCGGGGCCAGCGCGGCCTGCCAGCGCAGGAGCAGGGCCTGAAAGTCCAGGTCCTGGGCGGACAATAATGTAGATACAACAGAAACTGGGATCCGTCGGTTGGCAGAGCGTTCCTCCAAACTCTAAGAGCTGACACGGTTGCAGGGAAGAGTGGTGGCCGGATGTGGTTGAAAGAGGCCTGACTTGAGGAACTCAAAATTCCGATTCCATCACCAGTTAGTTGATGTGGCTTTGGCAAAAGACGGTACTCTCCCCGTGCCTCAGTTTTCTCACCTGTAACCTGGCAGGGGACTCCGAGGGCCGCTAGGATGGCCGCAAGCCGGCCACAAGAATTCCTGGACTTGGCTTACGAATGTGTTGTAGAACCTGGCACAGTGACGCTGTGGACGCTCCCTCCTGGCCCCATCACCCACCAGCTTCTGGGGCCCCTTACTTCTCCGTGCCCAGTTCTCTTCCCCAGGGCAGAATCCCAGACCACGGGAGGGACCAGAGAGTTTACCTGCCATCACCCCATCTCCCTCCGGCCCTCAGTCAAGGCCAGATGCACGCTGGAGCCCGAAAGCCCCGGTGACACTGTGTCAAGTCTGAACACGCCCCAGAGGTCCTGCACGGCAGAGCTGCCCCGCCGGGCCAGGCCGAGACCAGGCTCTGCCTGGAGCAGCGCCTCCACGGGCGCCTACCTCTCCCTGTCCTGCCCCCCGCCCCCGGGTCCTCGGTTCTCCTGGGCTGCCTTCTTGTGGGCCCTTGCTCTGGGGGCTGCCTCAGGGGAACCTAACCCGTGGCACCTTTCAAATCTGAAAAGTTCATAGAGTGTGTTCTGTTGATAAAATATCCACCAACACTTCTTCTTCCTGTCCCCTTCTTTCTAGATTTCTACCATCTCTGGCCTCCATGTAAACTTTCCTTTGGTCAATGGTGGAAAATCGTTGAGACTGAGTGGCTTTGAGACTCTAGGTCAAATGCCAACCTTGCAAATGGCCCAAGTGAGAAAGAGATTTTGTGAAATAGGGGGGTATCTCCTTAATTCCCACAAGCCTAGAAGGACTCTGGCGCTACAGGTTTGCTAAGCATTTGCGCAACCCAGGCATCACCGCACAAATGTGTGACGATGGCATACAAGATGTCTAAGGGGACGGGGGTTTCCCGGGGAAAGGCGGAGACTGGAAACATTCCTCCCAGCTCCGCGCAGCTCCAGGATGCAGGGCTCCTCTATGGCGCCCCTCCTTTTCCAGCCTCTGTGTGCCTGCCTGTGAACCCGTCTCATCTGCCAGATTAGGCTGGATGCTCCTTAAGGGCAGAATTCGCATCTGACGACTTTTTTGGCACCAAGTACATCTTACAGTGGTTGAAACTCAGCAAATGATGTCTGAGAGAACACAGGGGATGAGAGGAGCAATGCGATGAAGTGCAAGGGCCACCCCAGCGGAGTTCAGACACTGAGACTCCTGCTGCACTCTGAACGGCATCTGCGGGGGAGGCTGGTGTGAGTAAGCTCAGCCTGTTTGCACCTCTGTGTCCTCATATGTAAAACTGAGGTGGTATTAGCTGCTTCGTGAGGTGAGTGATGTAGTTTACCTAAAGGAATCCTGGAAGTTTCAAACACACTGCAGCCAATTAACTAACACTGGCTGCCGCTGGGCCCGGTCAGCGCTCTAGTCAGAGAGAGGACAGCAGAGGCTCTGAGACCAGACGCCCCTATGCCTCCCTAGGAAGCCATGAGGAGCTTGGCGGTCTATGTGAGTTCTTCCCTAGAATGCAGCTCGGCCCGGAAGCGCTCCAGGGCTGTAGAGGCCTGTGCTGTTTCCCTTTGCAAATGACCTTTTGCAATAGCCTAGATGTACATAGAGTGAGTGACGTCACGGGAAGCAGAGAAAAGTAAAGCTTGAGTACCTGAAACCTGAGCTGACCTACATGAATATAAAATACAAATCAGTATCACGCACAATTTGTGAGAACATGTATGTACACCAAAAACACTGGAATCGTTGCCTTGTGGAGGTAAGAGAATGGGAGTAGAAGAGGAGGATAGAAGGCAATGAATTACTAAAAGGAAGGAAAGACACAGGTGCTGGGAGGGGTCCATGCCTTCGCTCCTTTCTCAGTGGCCGCTGAGCTTGAAGTGAACGGGGAGAAGTGGGCATTTTTGATGGTCTTTGTTGGAAAAGACTTGAGGGTTTTGGAAAATGGACATGGTAGTGAAGTCATCGAAGGTGTCATTCTCAGGAGGTACCTTGCAGATGTCCCCACACTCTTGGATTTGGCTCCTACTCTGCAGGCGCAGAGACAGCTTCTGTCACTTGGCCAAGTGACACTGGGCACCGGGGACCAATCTTTGTTAACTGAGGTGCACGTAAGACAGAGGCAGGTGTCAGAAGGACAAGGGATTAAGTTACAGGTAAAGTAATTGTCATACACCCAGAGCACCAACTACTGCCTGATCAGTGCATTCTCTCCCTGTAGTCCAACTACATGAGGAGCCAAGTCACAATCAGCAGGTTACTCTGGTGGGGACAGAGATAAAGCAAAAGGAATGTAAATTGTCTTATAAAAAGTCACTCAACGGAGCGAGCTCGAGGACAGTCACATGACAGGCACAGTCTCGCTAATGAGAATGTAACACCAGGATCATATACATATTAGGATTGGGGGACGTGGATGACACCTAATTAAATGCAGCCAAGTGAGAAGAAAGAGCCGCTGAAGATGGGGACCTAAACAGTTTTGAACGTAAGCAGGCACTTCCTTGATGCCAAAGAACATAATCAACCGCCTGAGGAAAACCTCGCTGAGCACAGGCCTGTGCTGGTCCCGCAGCCTGGGGATAAACTGGGAGACACCCGCAGGGCTGGTTTTTCACCTGAGCCCTGTGATCCTGGTAAGAAACACCCGTCCCTTCTCTGTTCTCAAAAGGACCACCCTCCTCCACATGACTGGGGTAAGACCCACAGGTGCCCCTGGTGCACCTGTGTATGGCCGGCCACACACACACCCTCTACATTCCATCCCTTGCCTCACACGTAATTAACTGAACTTCCTCTCCCTCTGATCAATCGCAACAAAATCTTGTTGAGCAAACTGGCTAAGCTTCCCCCGTCTCTGGGTGCCCGAACTTGGGTCAGCATAGGGCTCTGTAACAGCCCCTCTGGGGCATAAGCCGGCCTCAGGGTCACTCTCGGCGCCCCGACCCCTCCCCACACCCTTCCTCTCATTTCCACACACCCCAGGCCTCTTCTAGCCTTGTTTACTCCTCCCAGTTAAAGAAGGAAAACTCCTTTGGCCTAACTTTGGGGTGCTTGCAGATCTATGGTCACACGGAAACAGCCGTTTCCCCACCTTGAAAAAATCCTTTCTGGTAAAGTCTCTCCTTACCAAGTTGGGCTTTTTAAAAAGGGGACCCACCTCCTAGTGTCTCTGATCTCTGTGGGTGTGGCAGGAGGCAGGGCCAGGAAGGATGGGTCCCCGAGTGCTCCTGGAGTGTTGGATCTCTTCCTCACCCAGGCTGCTTCCGCTCCCCGTTGGCCTGGCAACCCACCCTCCGGAGGCTCTTGTCCAGCTCCTCCTTGAAAGGTCGCCCTTTGATGTTTCTGTTAAAAGGCCTCTCCTCCTTGCCCTTTGCATGGTTTGTCACTAATCCACTTTGTTTTTTAGCTTAAGAAGCTGCAGAGTGACTTAACCTGGTCCTTCACTGGGGGAGAAAGCAGGGTAGCTTCGCATTCCCCAAAGGCAGGCCACTGGGGGCTGCCCCTCGCTTGGCCGTGCCTGTGCGCAATCATGGGCACGCGAGCTCCTTCTCCAGGGTGCACACTGTGCTCCTCGGGCCCTGTCCTGGTCTGTCTCCATCTCCATCCTCTCTGCTCTTGTCCTCCTTCTCTTCCTTTCTCTCTGTTCTGACCCATTAAACAAATGAATTAATTGGTTTACTAACGACATAAGCAAACAGTAGTTCCTCCTGACCACTTTCCTCAGTTTCAGCTACCACGGTCAACTGCAGCCCAAAAATATTAAATGGGAACACCAGGAATAAACAATTCATAAATTTTACATGGCACACGATTCGGAGTGGCTGGTGAGATTTCACACCATCCCGCTCTGTCCACCTAGGACCTGAATCTTCCCTCATTCAGCATCTTTATGCTGCGCACACCCCCGGCTGCTGGTCACTCAGCAGCCCTCCTGGTTATCAGATCAGTAATGAGAGCGAGAGAGAGAGAAAGGGGTCAGAGAGGCACCACAGTCTCACAGCTCTCACTGTATATATTGGTATAGCTGTTCTATTTTATTAGTAGTTATACTTTAACCTCTTACTGTACCTATTTATGAGAGACAGGTATGTATGCATATATAGGAAAAAACAGTCTACACAGAGTTGGGTGCTATCCCCGGTTTCAGGCACCCACTGGGGGCCTGGGAACGTACCCCTCGTGGATAAGGAGGGGCGACTCCATCCACAACACTGCCCCCATCTCCAGGGATGCCGCCGGCACTGCAGACACGTAGACGCCGAGTCCCTGCCACCGAGAAGCTGGCAGAGAGCAGGGCAGACAGACACATAAAGTAACGTAGCACAACACGATTAGTCCTGTAGTAGTGATCTGAACAAAATAATAAGCGCTGTATATTGAGTTGAAGTCCATCGGGGAGAGGGAGAGCAAAGAGCAGACAAGTAACAACTGAAAATGTTGTATGTTTTCTATCTAATACTCAGCCTTCCTCCAGGCTCTTTGGATGATGCCTGGCTGAGAGGTCACAGGTGGTTAATACAGTTCTCCTTCCAGCCACCTGCTAGGCACAAGCTAGAGTCCTTCCCAGGAAGGAGCTTCATACACCCACCCAGTCTGGACTCTGGAGACGCAACCCCCACGGTGGGTTTGGGGTGGGAGGATATAGGGGAGGTGCATCCGGCCTTGTCTGTCCACATCCGGTCTCCCCACGACCAGGTTTCAGAGATACGGGTTGGGGGAGCTCCCCCTGAGCCCCTGCTCTACCTCACTATTGCTCACCCATGCCTTGGGCTAAAAGGTGTCCCAGCAAAGGTGGTCCTCAAGGATCTACGTGACCCATGTGGTTTTGCTCAGGACACCTAAGTCTCATTCACAGTTTGCCTTTGCATAACTGGTGACTTTTATCGGAATTCCCCTTGGCTGCAGAAGAAATTTGGGTTGTCTGTAATGGCCGTGTTCAGAAACGCCCTTCAAGGACAGGCACGCCAGTGGGCCAGGTCTCTGCTCTCGCTCAAGGCTGGGCCCACAGGCAGCACTGAACACTGGGATTTTCCATTCTCCCAAGCCCTCATGGTTGGCATTGACAGGGTTTGTTTTTTCCCAATGGGGGGGGGGAAGCCCACCTTTCTTAGCATAAAAAATAACACAAATGCTTTACAAATGAAGGAGCAACCGTCTAACGGTGCCTAAGATAACCGTAAACTTTCTGCAATCTTTTAAATCCCAAACCACTTAAGAGATGAAAGTTGAGAAAGAGAGGAGAGTCAGATAATGTCGGAATATAAACTCCTCCTAGTTCCCTGAAGACAGGTTGCTTTTCTTTAAAATATTTTTCTCATTAATTGACCTTGACTCCAATCCTTTGTAAGTATATGATTTTTTTGTGCATTTGGTACTGTGCTATATGCTGTTGTATGAATGCATCCTTCTGGTCAAGGGAGACTGAGAATTCATGGGTCTGCACAGCACCTGGTACTTTGGAAGTCTTTAAAAATATTTGAAAAATAAACAGATTCATCAGTAATTTGGAAACCAGTGGAGGGGTTGCCAGAGAGACTTTGCAGAGACCCCCCTCTGAGCACTGTCTAATCTAGAGCTACCTTTCTAGAATGGAGCTCCAATGTAAGGGCACAACACCTCCCACGTCTCACAGCCTCTCCAGACCTCGGAGTCTCATCAGTAGGTGCTAGCTTCCTGTCCAGGGCCCCAAGTCCTCCCCTTGGTACTTTCCTCATTCCATAGGTAAAAGCCAATTGCCAAATTGGGGGGAATTTTGTGAGCCAGTTGACATGACATTAGTAGCTTGAAATTGGCTGTGGCAGGAGCATTTACACCATGGAAATTGGCAAATCCTACAAGTCGACAGGTGTGTCCCCACTTCCCCAAGCCAATCTACCAGTTCAGCCTGCCTCCTTCCTCTGCAGACCTCAGGCCTGCCACTAATATCGCTGTCACCGCTGGGCGTGCCTCTCTCCTTGGATGCTAGAGGTCTGTCTCCTCTGCCCAGTAGTTTGCCTTGTTATTTTGTTGTTACTACAGTTTCATTGCCGCCTCTGGGCCAGGTGGTCCTCTGACCTCCGCTTAGGGACTGGTGTCAGGCCAGCGCTTTCTCGCCTTGTCAAATGACTGCCCTTTCCCTTTCCTGGAGAAAATAGGGTCAGCAAAGCCAAGGGAGATGGGTCAGAATCGGGCATTCTGTACATTCTATCAAATCTGTTCTAAGTGCCTCCTATAAAATGAACAAGCCTCTTTCTGCCCGGGGAGTACTGCAATTTAAATCCTGCCCACTCCATCAGAGAGGACCGATGGCACTGGGAGGAAACCTGTGCTCTGGAAAGACAAGGACCCAGTCCAGTCCTAGCTGTGTGGTCTTGGGCAGATTGCTTCACCTGTCTAAGCCTCAGTTTCCTTGTCTATAAATTGGGAGCAATGGCACTGAACTCACCTGCTGTAATTATTGGCGGTGATATACACAGCAGGCACGCAAGAAATGTTAGCCACCACATCCTAATTATGTGTTTGCTTTGTCATTGGTCTCACTGAAGAACTGGGTCTACTCTATCAAATTCCTGCTGTTGTCCAATGGGAATGTTGGGGGGTGCAGGACTACGAGGCCGCACTATGGTGGGGAGCGAGCCTCTAGGAGGGCGGTGGCGCTGAGCGGACCCTGAGGCTGGGCCCCGGCCGCGGAGGAAACGCATCTTCTCCCCTCTCCTCTCCCAGCTGGGTTCTCCCCTCACCATCTTCTCGGTGGAGCTTTTGATTTCTTACTTACTCTTGGGAACATTTTTTTCCTTAAATCTATTTTTTCCATGCTGTCCCTAAGTTTGTCGTCATCACCATCAGCATCAGATTAGTTTAAAAAGTTCAAGCACTTGAAGATGCCCTCCCCCTGGATCTTCCCGCAGAACCTCAAATCCAGGGCCCGCAACAGCCCCCCGAGAACCCAGCAGAGCTCCAGGCCTCTGGCTGCCACGCCCCTCTCCGAACGCTTCCAAGGTGTTTCCTCCTCTTGTCATGGGATAAATCTGGGCTGATCCTGCCCCTCCTCCTAACTGCGCGGGACACACACGGAGACGCCCAGCACTCAGGTTCCTGGCACAGCTGCAGGCTGTGCGTGTGGTGTAAAGGGGACAATGGAGCAGAAGTGCTGAGGACACAAGGGCCCTGGGGAGTCTAGCAGACAGCCTGCAGGGGGTGCTGCTGTGGGACCCTCGGGACTCAGCAGTGGACCTGGCCACCTAACCAGGGACTGGTGAGAGAAGCCGGTGACAGCAGCCTCCTTCCAGAGAGAGAGAGGAGGGAAGAGGGGATGGCGTAACACCATTTGTGGAGATAAAGAAGGGACAGGGGTGTCCTTGAGAGCTAGGGGCGCTGCTCACAGAACTGGGGGCCTCGCTCCTTGGCTCGAGGCAGGCGACCCAAGTCCACAGGATCTACAGCCAATTCTGTTTCCACCTGGCCTGTGTCTCCCAGCTGAAGAGAGGGGGAGATTCTGGGAGAGTCTTCTCTCCCCAAGTGCGCTCCATGGGCTTCCACTTGAAAGAGTGCAGGGCGCCAAGCTTGGGGAGGTGACTGGACAGTAACCGTCCCTACCAGGAGGATCTGATCTGAAACCATGAGCCTGGAACGGGAGGTGTCGGTCTCAGGGGGCAGGCCTGTCGATACCCTGGGGACACTCAGGACCTCCAGCTCTTCCCACGGATGTGGGCCGGGAACCCACGCTTGGAGAGGTGCGGTCTGGGTCCACACGCCGGTCGTCCTTGCTGGTGGGGACCCAGAGATGTATGAGCTCCTGTCCTCGAGAGCCATGTCTTACAGAGTCACCTGGGGCAGACTCCCGACCTTGTAGAACTTCCATGTCTTCCCACGCGAGGGGTCGACGGCGACATGAGGCACAGGCAGGAGCGTGAGGGCAAAGAGCTGGCCCTCCCAACAGAGGTACGTGTGGCGTTACTGAAGAAAGAGACAAGCCTGGAACCTCAGACACCCTCATTTCCAGCCTGTACCTCAAACAGAGCAGGCACCCTTTTGCTAGGCTTCTGAAATAACCCCTGTTCATGTATATTTAGATTTTATTCTACACAGTAGTTAGGAATCTCACCGGAGTCTTAGCTAAAAGGGTATTTAATGACTTCCCATGCTCACTGCTAGGAGTTTCAAAAGTAATGCTGTAATATGAGTTTATATTAAATTTGCTCACCTAATGTACATGTTATAGGTTGTAGATTAAGGTTATTTTTAAAAATGACTTGAAGAATGGTGTGCGGAGGTGTGTTCTTCTCTACCTCCGGATTCCTGACTCTTCCCGTAGGGACACAGAGCCTGCCAGGAGGTGTGCCACGGGCCTCGGGGCTTCTGGGGCCGGGGCCACGCCCCCTGAGAGGCGTTTCCAGATCCCAGGGCTGAGATCCACAGCGCTTCCTGCCGGGGGTCGTCTGATCAGGTTCCTTTGCCCTTCACTCTGGCCACAGCCTCACGTTCCCTGCCCAGGCGCTCCTCCCCCTGGCCCTGTGTGGCCCCCGCCTCCCTGGCACGGCTGCCCTGCCCGCGATGTCCTGTAGCACTTAGGGACATCGGCTGTCTCCCTTCGCCCTCCCAGGTGCCCGTGCATCCCAGCAGCTGGCAGGCAATGCGGGGTGAGCTGCAGGGTCCAGTCACAGGAAAGGGGCCACCACCACCCTGAATCCGAACCTTGCGGCTTTGGGCTCCCATGGTGGCTGGCTTCTCCCTGCAGTAGGACAGGGACAGAAGAAACACGATGGCTTCTCTCAGAAATCAAACCGCTGGCACTCAGAGCTGAGGGAACCAAGAGGCTCAGCAAAGGGTCAAGAAGGAGCAAGGTGCTTGGTGGTCCCAGCTGGGCACCTGGCATGTAAGGACAGCCCACGAAGTAAGTACTGTTTGTGCAGTATGGGGAGCATGGGAAACTGGACAGGCCTGAGAACTGGGAGACCTGGGCTCTGGTCCAGCCCTGCCGCCAGCTCCCTGGGCGATGGCAGGAAAGACACTGAGTCCCAGCTTTCTGGACTGTGAAGTGAGAGGCTGAGAGAGATGACTGCCAAGAGTGACAGCCATCAACAAACACGCAATGTAGGCAATGGATGTTCTTCCCACCACCCCCCAAATAAATTCCTTCCTCCTTCCCTTCCTGCTTGTCTCCCTCCCTCCGCCCCTCCCTCACCCCCTTCCTTCCTTCCTTTTTCCTTCTTCCCTTCTTCCTCCTATCAAAAAGCCACCAAGCCCCATCTGTGGTTGGCCAGAGACAGACCTCCATGCTGCCTTATCTGCTGAGTTTTCTGATACCGAAACACCTTTGCCCCTCAGCAAACAAAGCCACCTTTCCTTCACACCTTCCTGGTGCCCCCTCCATGTGGCGGCTCACCCTTCTAGATGCCCTACCCTGAGGGCCTGCGCCTGGGTCAGGTGGGAGTGCCCAGGGTGCCCCCACACACCGCTGCAGTCGGCCCCAGCGGCACAGGCCCCCGTGGGTGCAGGCTCTCCGCCATCCGTGACCGTGTAATCATTCCGCCGCACCCCCGGTCACAGACCACAGCTGGCTCCTTGTCAGGCTGGCCTAAAGCCTTCTCCTCATGGCATGGTCTGCAGACCAACAGCATTAGAATCGCCTGCAGGCTCGTGACAAATGCAGCATCTCAGTGCTACCCAGAACAACTGAATCAGAATCTAAGGTCCCCAGGAGACCTGTGTGCACATGAAAGTCAGAAGCACTGGCTGAAGGCTATGAAACAACGGCTTCACACTCTTTCTCCTCCCCTTGGAAAAAACAGTAATACTTAACAACTAGACAACCTTTTTCGTTCTGAAGAACTTTATCACAAATATGATCTTTTTGCATCTTGACCTTTGTGAAGTAGCTTTTATGTATTTCACCCATTTTAGACCAGGAAATTGATACCCAGAAAACTTTGGTGCTTGGTAAAGATCACACAGACAGAACGTGACTTAGAACCAGAACTCAAAATGCTGGGCCCTGGCCCTCCACTTCCTGAATGAGACCTACCTACAACACCGTACCCACCCCTCCTCCCCAAAGTCAGGAGGGTTGTCCAAGTTCAAGCGATGTGGTTCCTCATGATACTTGTTGGAGAGGCTCCCTGCTGTCCCCCAATTTGTGTGTTTGCATTCCTCCTCCTTGGATGCTGCTTACAAATGTTTATTGCCCACTAATCAGAAGTGAGTTGCAATTAGACTGGAGTTAGAAAGTAACGGCATAGGAGTTACCGAGTAGTTAAAGAGTGATGGCAAACGATTCTCTCTCTGGCCCTGGCATTGAAAGTGGTACCAGTAAGGCACCTCCTCTTCAGGGAAGCCGCAGATACAAATGCAGTGTCGTTGCAGATGCTACACATCAGCCCAGCAGGGCTAGGGCTGGTCATCCTCCTGGCTCCCGGTGTTTTCCCTGTGGTTCCAGGAGATGCCTACTGGCAGCTGCTCAGCCGCCTCTGCTCCCGGCCTCTGACTGCAGCTTGTTTCACTCAGGGTACCCGTCCTGCTGGCCAAGAGGAAACCATCCGTCCAGCTTGCCCAGTCCCCTGGCAGACGCCCCGGTCCAGTCTGGCAGCTCTGCCTCCGGACAACTTCCCCTACAGAAAGCCCCACGTCACCACCCACTGCAGAGAGTGGAAACCTCCGGCCGGCTTGTCCTGGATGCACCTGCCTGGTAATCTCCAGAGAGGCCCAAACCTGCGTGTCATCTCTGGGAACACAGGGCCTGGGGGGTGGCTGACCTAGTGCGAGGACCACCGGAGGCCTGGTCTTGGGCCATGCCATTCACCCAACGCCTCTGCCCGGGAGCGCCTGAGACACAGGTTGGGATTCATCTGAGGAGGCAGGGGACTCGATGGGCAATTTGGCTCCCATCTGGCTGTCCTTTCGTGCACAGCTGCGCCTCGCTGCCTCACTGCCCAGAGGGGTTAGGCTGGAAGGGCAACTAGAAAGTGGCTGCCACAAAGAGACCCTGGTGCACCGGCTCGCTGGGAGGGCCTCCGACAGTGACCGAGGCTCCGTTCCCATCAGCCCCTCCTTCAGTGCGGTCCCCTCCCCCACGTCTCCTGGGCTGTCTCGGGCTGCCCAGCTCCCTAACAGAAGACAGACTGCATACTTGGCCATGAGCTTCCCCACGGGAAGCCACTGCTCTGGGGCTTATTGTCCATTGCTGCTCAAAACCCCCAAGGGCAGCTAGTAGTTCTGGTCCCCGCATGGCCTTCCAGGGCTTTGCCCAGAGTGGCGAGTACATCACCAAGCCCGTTCCACTGCAGGAGACTGGGAGAGTCACACGTCAACCCACCTCGTGGACTGGGCGGACAGCGCTGAGCTGGTCGTCAGTCTGTCAAGGGCTGGCCTGGCTGGGGAGACAAGTGTCCCTCTCAGCTAGCTGTGAACCTGAGAAGGAGGCGAGCCAATATGAGCCGTGGCAGCACAGAGCTGAGAACCAGAAGCATCTTGGGAAATTATCCAACCCAAACCCTGCATCTTACAGGTGAGGACTGTATCCAAATAGAGCCCCAGAGATCTGCGAGACTTGCTCTCAGACCCCACGCTAGCTAGGGCGGAACCAGGAACCAGGTTTGTGATGCTCAGGAAATTGGTGGTGATCAAACACATGCCCCTGCTCTTCCCTTTGAGAAAAAATACAATAAATAAAGGCAATTGCCACAGAAACACTGCAAACAGGAAGGCTCTGTGTTGGGAGCAGTCGTGGTTTGGAATGAGAAAACGCTCACCCAAACTCATTTCTACCCTGGTAGCCCAGTCTCTTGCATAAATCATTGAACTCAAACTCACCCATCTATAAAATGAAAGTAATAAAACCTGCCTCACCAATTCAATGGAAGGGGGAGATTAAATAGAAAGTAAAGTGCTGTGTAATTGTTATAATGGCAGTTTCACGTAGACAGAGCCATCTCTGCCATCGCCTCTCTCTGGCTGTACGCAAGGTCCAGCAGTGACATCAGAGGCGCAGGCCTAAGTTCTGGCACAGAGCCCCCCCCCCCGCCCCCCCCCCCCGCTTTCTAAGAGACTGGGGGTGCTGGAGACAAGGGGCCTCTGCGGCTCAGAGCAAGGGGTGCGGGCTCCCAGCGAGAAGGACCGCTCTCAGCATGGCCAGCAGCCTCCCAGCTAGGGGGCCTCTGCTGGGCGTGAGCAGGGCCCCTGAAGCCTGACAGCACCAGGGTCGGCAGGGACATGGGGGGCGGGCATGTAACCCCCACACTGGAGTAACGTCAGGAGAAATTTGACCCCGTAATTTCACCGCACCCCATCCCACCTCCATCAGAGCCAGCCTGGTCTTCGTCAGAGCCAAAGCCACTAGTGTAAGTTCCGGGGACTTTCCTCTGCCCTCCCACGCACCACCCCCCCCACCTGCTAACCGCAGAAACACAGCCCAAAGGCAGCAGGGAGAGCGGGGAGAAGCAAGGGGCTGAGAGAGCCAGCGCTGCGCACTTGGGCAGGGACACGGTGCCAAGGCCCAGGACCTGGGACGTGCTCGTGCTGGGCCCGAGGCTGGCCGCTGACATCCGGGGGGCTCCCGTGGCCCCGGCACGGAGCCCCTCGCTGGGCCGGCAGTGGTGTGACATGCCCTTTCATGGAAGCTCAACCTCAATGAGTTTGTGTGAATTAAAAAAAAAAAAATCTCTTCTAAACTCCAACTTGGGCTGTAAGTTGAACTGTTGTTTTTAGCCTCGTACTGACGCCCCAGGTGGACCGGCCCTGAACTCACAGGTGCGTTTCATGTTCCAACCACCGGGAGCTGTCCCAGCGTCCCAGCTGCCGTGTCCTGCCGGTTCTCCGTGTGACACACTCTCGCCACCCGCCCCCTTCACTCTGCCATGGCCCTGCCTCGATCTGGGCCATCACTGCCATTGTCCTGGACTGCCCACTGCAGGGGGCAGAGAACCCTTCTTTCCAGCTGGCCACTTATTCTGGCCCACTGCAGCCGCTCTCTGCCTATCGTTGTGGCCAAATGATGCACCAGATTTGCTGGAACAGGCCACTCGTCAGCTCCCGGTCTACGTCTGTCCTTGCTCAGGCCTGAATCCTGCTGCCCAATTAATCTTCCTGATTCCAATCGTCCAGGGCCTCCTCGCCGCCCACTGAATTAAGTCTAAACTCTCAGCTTGAATTCCCTGCTCGCCATGATCTGGATCCACGTGACCTCACTCACTCCCTTCATGGACCTGACACCCCCACCCTCGACCAGACTTAGCTACTAACTGTCCTCCAACTCACCCCTGAGGTTGCCACCTCTACGCATTTAAGGACACTTCCTCCCTCTCTGGCCACTGCCCTCATTCCCAAAAGCATAACATAAATTATATTCCACTTTCTCTGTGACTTAAATTTCCTAACTTATTAAATGAGTTTATAATACTCCTACCTCATGGGGTTGTTACATAAAACATTAACATGACATCTGATACATGGCAAGTGTTTGACAAACTCTAGTTAATCTTACTCACTCCCCGTCAATGTCTGGCTCAAATCTGACCTCATGCAAAGCTCTCCTGCTCTGCCCTCCTTGATCCCCAGTCTGATGTCCAGTCCACCTTGTCCTTCTTGAAGCATTAGAAACTCTTCCCATGCTTTGGTCATGGTGGTCCCATCTTCCCTGCAAGGTGACAAGCATAGATTTCTGTGGCACTGAGGCTAAGGGCAGGCCTGGGATTGAGTCCATGCTGGTTCGAATCCCAGCCCCACAGCCACCCAGCTGAAACGCTGTGCGCAAATGAGTCAGCCTCTTTAGACTTGGATTCATTCTCTGCGCAGCGGGGATACACAGGTGTTACCCAGTCCAGGAGGATGCTAAGAGCCCTGAGGGAGATAACCCATGTCAAGCACTAAGCACAGCGCTTTGTACATAATATGTGTTGGGTAAATATTACATATTATTGTTATGGTACATTTCTGTATCTTACCTACCTAGTGCAGAATGTTGAACGCTAGACAAATATCTGGAGAACGAATGAGCCTTGGAGACTCGGAATCGGGAAGAAGCGTGCTGGGCAGCAAAGTCTGTGGGCCCTCCCTTCCTTGCCGAGTGCCCCTGGGCAGCGCGAATCAGCCGCTGGCAGGTGGATGGCCCAGCAGGTCATGGGGCGTCCCCAGCACTCCTTCATGTTTCGGAGGACGACATGAACAGCAGTGCGGCTGGAGGGGTAATCAGGGGCCACGTCCCAGCTGCCGCAGGCACAGGAGAACCACATTGCAAACCAAAAGGAGCAGCAGGTTCCTGGCATGGTATGTGCGGAGCCACCAAGAGGAACACAGAGAAAAGTGCAGGGGCAATGGCATTCCAAAGTCACCCTGTGCCACTTCGCAGTCACGGTGTCGTGCCCCTTTTCATCCCTAAGGGGACAATTCCTGTATCCTGGTCAACCCCAGGTTTCCAGGGGATCGTTAGCTCAGAGGAAGCTCCGGGACACACGCAGGGTCTTATCCTCAGCCTGACCAGGGGGTGGATGCTCTGACACCAAGGAGTTAACCACCCTTTGCAGCGTAAGCGCCTCCCAGAGCACAAGGCCTCTATTTACCTGGGAGAGCTCCCAGGGGCCTGCGACAGCCATAAATGCGGCTTCTACGATCCCCAAGCCAGCCCTGGTAACCCTTTTTGATGTCTTATTTTTTCTTCTAAAATAACAACAGTGAAAAATAACAGCGTGATTTTTCTGCCCATTCTGTCTAGAAAACATTCCTTCCCAAGGGCTGGGAAAAGAGAGTATCACAGATGCGAGAACTGCATCAGAACCCAAGCTGGTCCCCTCAATGGCAGCCGACGTAGGAAAAGTGCCAAAGCCGGTCAGGGCAGGGGTGGGGCCCAGGGCGGCACAGCCTGGGGTGGGGAGCGCTCTCTGGTGTGGCCCACGCTGGGTCTCCCAGCAGCACCTGAGGGTGGAAAGGTTTTCTGGTCCTGCAGGCCACGCCAACACCTTTCTAGAGCCCAGGTATGGGGAGTCCCAGAGGCCTCAGCATCCCGGAGACGGCCACGCCTGCATGCCTCGCGGCTGTGGAGGAAGTGGGGGGCACAGCAACGCTGCCGTCCACCAGAGGAGGTTTCTGCTGGGGCTAAAGGGATCCCCACGGTTTCCGCCCCGCCCCCACCAGCGCAGGAGCTGGAGAAAGCAAACTGAACGACAGCCCCAAAGCGCAGTGCCCAGTTCACTGCCCACCCTCCACAGGGGGCCTGGCTCTGTGGTCGGCACGGGCTCCTGGGCCTTCTAACCCTCACGCCCTACCCCAGCTGAGCTGACCTGACACTGGAACCGGACTAAGGTGGTAACAGTGGTCTTCTCTCCCTTCTGTCCCCACCCCGCCGACGCAGAAGTAGGCTTCCATGCCTGTAGCTGTGAGAAAGCCCCTCAGCTCCCACCCAGGCTCCAGGGCTATGAACTAGCAGCTTCCAGAATATTCCACCCTCCTGTACCTCTCTTTCTACTGCTTCTTCAATGCTACAATGACATCCTCTCTCCTCTGCTTCTTGTGGGGTTCTGACCTTTCTGAGCTACTTTCTACTCAGGTTGCTCTAACCTGGAGACTCTTTTGCTCCAAAAGAATCCCTTTCTGTTCCAAATCCTGATCAAAAATCATTCCCCAGGTGGTCCTCACTTGGTACTTGGGGAGAAAACAACTGGAAGAGAAATTGAAATGAAGTACTGTCTATGCTTTCGAATCAGCATAGCACATTTACACTTCCCAGAGCATTTATGTCTTCAAATACTAGTAACGTGCAGTAGAGTAGTCAACGGTGGCCTCCAAAAGATACATCCATGTCCTGCACCTCCTGAAACCCATGAACGTGACCTGACTCAGAAAAAAGCACGTCTTTGCAGATGTAATTAATTTAAGGATCTCGAGATGAGATCATCTTGGATTATCCAGGTGGACCTAAATCCAATGACAAGCGTCCTTGTCGGAGATGCGAGAGGAGACACAGACAGAGAGGAGGAGGACTTGTGAATTCAGAGGCAGAGGGTGGAGGGGTGCAGCCACAGACCCAGGATGCCTGGAGCCACCAGAAGCTGCGAAGACAAAAAGGAGCCTTCCCTGGTGTCCTCAGAGGGCAGGCGGCCCCAGTCACCCTCTGACTTTGGTGGCCTTCTGGCTAGCACAACGTTTGCAGTCACTTGCCAAGACCACCCCAGGAAACTCACACACTTGCTAAGCGTAGGCAACATTCTACCACCAACAGTACACTAAGGCCTCTTGGGTAGAACTTGACATGCGGGAGGCAGGAGGGCAGAGCAGAGTAGCAGGAAAGAAAACGCTCTGGCCTGCGAGTAAGATGCCTTGACTTCAAGTCCTGACTGCGCTTCTCACCAGTGCCTGGTCTGGAATGCTGAACTCCTCCCGCCCCAGCTCTGCCGTTCGTGACGTTGCTGGCTGCCTCCTGGGGCAGGTGTATGGGAAAGGGCTTTGGCTCTGACATGTGCATACACCTGAAGGGAGTCATTAGATTCAGAGCTGGGATCTGGGATCAAATTCACTAATTATGTGACTTTCAGCCACAGTGTCCTTCTCTGTAAAAAGAGTATAATAATACCCACTATGTAAGAGCATGATGAGGATTAAATGACACTTTAACTGTGAGTAGTCTACACTTGGCCTTCACTGTGATTATCATCATCTTTGCCCACGGATAAGTAAGATCGGTCTGATTTTCATGTCAGCCTGAAGCTTTCCTAACATTTTTATGTTACACGTTCTTTGGAAAGACTTAACTTTTCCTCTGGAGAGAGCCGAAGAGGGTGGGCTGAGGTGGAGCTGCAGATTGGTAAGAAGCCCCTGGCCCTCGCTATGGTAGCCACTGGGAGTAACGGGAGGTCTGCACGGAAGGACTCCAGAAGCCATCTGTCTGTCATGTGACGTGACTGCAGACATGTGATGGTCCAAAGGAGCCAGGACCACTGGGAGAAATGCCTTTAAGAGTATGGTCAATGGCTCATCAAATGCCCCTTGGAATCTCATGGAAGGCAGACTATAAAGGCCATTTCCTTGGAAGCGATGGCAGAGATTCTGACTTAATAACTCTGGGCAGGGGACAGGATATGTACTTTCCCAGCATCCCAGGTGACGAGGCAGCTCGTCGGGACCCACCCTCTGAAATGCTGCCATAGGCCAGCAAGGGGAGCATGCGTTCTGGGCCTCGCTTCCTCCCCAGGAAAGCAGGCCCAAGTGACTGGGGGTTGTGACTGGGGGTGAGGGGAACCCCTCCCGGGTCTCTAGGGTCTTGGCAGGGTCTCTGAAATCTGTGGCTCAGGTATCCCTTTGTTTGAAGGCCACTTAAAAGGACCGATGGGGAAGAGGTAGAGAGTCAACCATTTATGGGTGCCTGTGTTAACATTTTAGCTGATCAGGTCCATTCTAGCTGAGAGCTAGTGAAACCTAGGGACACTGGGTTTGAAGCTTGTGACTGACACGTGATAGCCCAAGAGCAGGGACTGACAAGGGAGGGGAGCCGCAGAGAAGGGACAGAGAGGGGCTGCGGATGAACTTCCTCTCCAGTACTTTGCAGTTTTGTCCAGTGCCTGCCAGAGGGAGAGGAAAAGGTGGTGCCAAGCAGGAAATCAAGGGAACCGCCATTCAGTCAATTTGTTTATCGGGTCCCTCTGGGCCTGCAATGGGACTTCCTGACGCCATCAAGGTCAAGTCGTGGAGAACACTATCTACAGGGCTCTGCAGAAAACAAAAGGAATCTCGTTTTCTCTCAAATTTAATTTTACCCTATGCTCTGAGAGTGTGATCCTACTGGAACCGGAGTGTTAACAGCCTAGTGCGAATGGACCCAACTGGACTTTCAGTAGGACCCCAAGTTCCCTTGTGGCGGCCACATCCGGCCCAGCTGTCTGCAGTGCCCAGGGACCCCTGACAACGGAGAGGACGGGCCTTTTCTCCATCGCCACCAACTGATCTTGTTGACCCTCTGCTTTGAACATGAGGTCAGCAGGACCGAAGCACAGAACACATCCTACAGGTGTAGGCTAAGATCTTCTACTACAGGTCCCTGGGTGGAAGTAGGGTGTTTTAAAGTTCCTAACCGCCGGAAACGATGCCAGGCTCACAGCGCTCAGCCGGGCTTCAGGGAGCAGGCAGGACGGTCGGGCCAAGGCAGTGGCAGGGGGCCCCTGGCAAGCAGCCCGGGAACCCCGGACACGCAGAACCAAGGAAGGAGGACTGTGGAGTCTGAAGTGCCGTGAAAGGGGCAGTGCGTTTTACTTCCAGCTACGATTTCCCTTGCTGTGGGGAAACGGAGCAGGAAGGGGTGGGGACCGGTGGCACTGGCCTAGGTGAGGCCTCTACAGTCCTGAGGCAGGGGTCAGGCCCTGAGTATCAGCGGGGCGGATGCGGGGCCGGGGGAGGAGTGTGCAAGAGGCTGCAAGAGCCTGAGGACCTAGCGAACCTCCGTGTCAGCACTGAGAGGCCAAAGCCCACACCACGGTCAAGGCCACAGGTGAGATTTGGAAGCCAAGGGTTCTACAGGTTGGAAGTAGGCTTAAAGGTTAGAGCCAGATGATGGCTGACAAGCAGTCTTGGGTTGCTAGAAGCTCACCTTTATGCCTGATCCTTACAGAGCCAAAGTAGGGCAGGTGCAGTCATTAGTAGGGTGAGCGGGTAAAAATAAGTTCTAACAATAGAAAATGGCAGTGACAATAGTTGAACACATGGTTCCTCACGGTGTAAGTAAGTTAGTATTGCTCGTTAGGATGAACCTCAGAAATTTCAGATAGCACATACTCAGTCCTAGGGAGAGACTTTCTGATATGACCTGTAGCCAAAGGTCCTTCCCCAGGCCACCCAATACACAGAGTTCTTCAGGGCCTGTGGGCATCCTTGCCACGGCTCCTGCGCTGAGTGACCAAGGACTGAAAGAAGGCCTGACTCTAAGGACAGGTCTGAGGAACAGCAAGGTTCGGTTCTGCTTTGCAGAGAAGAGCCTTTGTCTCAGGCTTGCAGACAGGAGGGGCGCGCGGCTCCTCCCTAGAAACTGCAAGTCCGTGAAGCCTTTTAATAGGAACTTCCCTGAAATCATAGTTTATTGAGGAAGTGTCCACCGGTAGCAAATCACAAGTCAAAAGAAAGTATGTTGTTTTGGTTATTTGTAATAGTATCAGCCATCACAACGCGTGACGTGGTCACCACGTAGCAGGGCCTGGGCTTGGGTGCTGCACACACGTCACTGCTGGTCCTACAACTGTCCTGCACGTGAGGTTCAGGACAGGACTCCAGACCGGCTCTCCTCTCCTCTCCTCTCCCCTCCCTCTCCTTCTCCTTCATCTTTAGCAAAAAGGAGGGTTTGCCAGATAAGAGGGTTTTGGCTTCTGTTTCAAATATACCTCCTCAGGTGTTTAGGGATTTCCTTCCTACTGTGGTATTTAGCTTCACTGTTGGGCCGCCTTTTAATGAATAAAACACAACCTTTTTAAGCTTTCAGGGATATTTCACACTAGATTCGCTGGTGCCCCTAACCTTTCCTGCGAACTCAGCTGAGCTCTGCCGGCGCAAGAAAAGTAAGCGTGCAGCTGGTGAGTAACGGGCTGCAGTTTCCTCGGTGCGGGGGTCAGGACGGGCCCAGCCCTCTGTGCCATCCTGGGGCCCCTGACATGCTGACGTGACTGCTTTGAAGGGACGGATGGGGCAAGGAGAGTAATTTCATTAATATCTAGTTCTTCCAGTTTACCAGAATTTAAAAAAACTGTTTCTGCCCAGGCCTGGGAAGGATGTGAGGCAATGAGCGTTCTCAAGTGTTGCTGGGTGCAATCCTTGTAGACCATGACCTTGGATGTCCTATTAAAATTAAAATTAAATAGGTCTGATCAGCTGCCCCTCATCAGGAATCTTTATCACAGGAAGATATATGTGTATGGAGAGGTCTACGAGTTATATATCTACCTATGAGTTATAGGTCTGTAGATTGGGGACAAGATGCACGGTACTGTGTGCTGGATGATTCCATTTGCCACGTCAAACAGGAAAAGGCATGTGCATGTGTGCACATGTGTGGGAGTGTGTGGTACGCGTGTGTGTACGTGTGTGTGAGTGCATGTGGGTGTGCATGTGTATACTTCAAGAGAACAGTGGAAGGATGTAACTGTGAACACGAGTCATCTCAGTCAAGGGGAATTAGAGGAGCCAGATGGGAATTAGCTCTTTCTTTATACATCTATACACCATTTTACATATCACAAAAAGCATAGAATGCTTTTTGATTAAACATGAACATTTAAAAGTGTGTTTAAAACCACTTAGAAAAACCAGGAGATATGTGTGGCCATGACCGCTCATCACTGCCACCCATATCTACAGGCAACCCTCAGGAACACAGTCTTGCTCTGGGGGAGACGGGTGCGGGAGGAAGAAAATAACACCTAAGAGCCCCAAGGCCCCCTGTGAGGAGGGCCTGGGCTCCAAGAGCGGCTTCATCCCAGCGCAAACAGCCCTGTTACAGCGCAAGGACGGGCTGTGGAGTGGGCAAGCTCGTTACCAGCAGGACTTCTCCACACGATAAACTTTGCAAACCAGAGAGGCGGCTTTATAACAAAGTGAAGCAGCTTTGGCAAAAGTGCTTAGCACGTCTGGTCGTTCTAGATGGTGGGAGCAAAGCCAGCTTCTCGTTCCCAAGGCTCACGGTCACCGTGAAGAACTGAGGGCTCTCTCGGGCGCCCTTCCACGTGGACTGAGAAAGGACATTGTGGCTCTCACCACGTGGTTGTTGATGGCACCCCTGCTATAACGTGAACTCTTATTTCAAAGTTGGAGTATTTGATTTCACTTGGAAAACAGGGTCTGAAGGATTAGGCGAGTTTAAACAACAAAACTATCCGAGATCTGAAAACACTGGTAACCATAAATTTAAGGTTGACATTTTGGCAGACCCTACAGAAACTATGTAATTCTTTATATTTGTGAAGTGCCCAGTTTACAAAAACTTTTGGCATTAAAAACAAAAGTAACAGTAATATCAACTTCTATGAAATGCCTGTTTAGAGCTGTGCACCTTAGCCCATCTAGTCCCGAAAATAGCTCTGCTAGGTCTGATTGTGCCTCTTGTATAGATAACGTAACGGGGGAGGGAAATGTGTGACCTGCCAAGACATACAGAGGGTACATGACAAAGCCAGGATTCACGTCCAGAGCGTCTGCTGCTTGTGATGCAAATCCAGAACTCCTGTTGTGAAACTAGGACTTGCTGTCTCTCCCCACATGAGGAACGGTGGCTCTTTCCCACAGCAGGACATGTGGTCTTGGGTCTAGTTCTTGGCCATATAATTCTCTACAGGGAAGAAACTCACCCCTCTTCCCCAAGCACCTGTCTCCATGCGCTGTCACAAACTGCCCCCTCTACGTAGAAGGCCTAGCCCCTCTTCCCTGCTTTCCTACTCACAGGAAGACTCGGCTCCGCTCCCCTAGCTGAGTTAGACATACCTGCCACCTCCTGGGTCCTGACACTTGGCTTTCCCTGAGTTGTAATTTTTCACATCTGGTAACTCCACGTGTCTACAAGGGTTTCAAGAACAGAATCATGTATTCATCTATGTCCCAAAGCCTAGCACAGTGCCTGACACATGTTTTATGGAAAAATTAATGAACGATGAAGCCCAAATGAGTGACAAGTCACCAGCCCCAGGTCCCCTTTCAGAGTAAAATCAAAATTCCTCCTGGTGCAATGACTGAAGAGGGAAAGGACTAGGGAAGTCAGAAAATATAGATTCCTCAGGGCAGATTCAGAGACCAGTTTTGAGATGAGTCTTATGCCAGCCAAGCTGTGACGTCACATCTTAGCACTCCAGACACAGAGCGGGACCTCCCAGGGCTGGGGCGCTCCACAGGGGAAACAGCTGGGGACCCACCAGGTGAGTTTCTTCCCTCGTGTCCCTGGTACACCTGTGATCTAAGCCTATCCCTTTAGGCGGGATCCTGCCCTTGCCATGAGAGGCCACCCAGGGCTGCTGCAGCCGGCAGTGGACAGACTCAGCCCGCCACGATGGCAGCTGGGCTCTGAGTGCACGGGGACTGCCCCACGCTCCTGAGAATGGACTGTGGCTCTGCCGTCCTCGTCGAGCTCAGGAGGGACGGCACAGGGTGTGGCAGGAAGTTTCCTTGGGTCCAGAACAGACATTTTAGTGGCCACCGCCTGGCATCCCTAGGTGCTCATAAATCTTTGTTGAATGACTAGATGAGCTAATAAATGAAGAAGAGAACCCAGAGACACACTAATTCCCTTTTATAAGTGCAGAGCCTGCTCTTCCTAGGAACTTGTTCCTATGTCTCTTCATCGATACAAGCGCTACACGTCTAAGACCTGGTTCAAAGCCACCCCCATCCTCTTCAGTGCATGGGCAACTCACTGTCACCTGTGGGGCTCTTGTATTCTTCACACTGAATGTGTCTGTGGGCTGACTCCTCCATTAGACCACGTGCATCTTGTAGGCCAAGACTTGGTCTTAGGTTCTCTTTGTTTCCATGACCCTCGGCACTCAGAACTGAGCGATGGCTGACACACTTTCACTTCCTGTGCCTCAAATACAAGGAAAGAAAGAAGAAATGATTCACAAGCTAGAGGACTGGTGGAGAAGGGAAGAAAGAGATGGGAGGGCTTGGCAGGCAAGAAAACCCATGTTTTGTACCATCCAGCCTACGCTAACATTAAAATAGAAATGGCTTTCAAGTGGTGAGTGGAGAGCCTCTTAGTCTTATACGCACAGTCCACAGCATAGAAGAAACTTTCAGCCGGGGTGGAAGGGAGGGAGGGGGCAGAGAGAAGAGCGAAGCAAGTGCCTCCGTATGCTCCAATCGGCTGGGACCTCGGTCTCAGAATAGGGTAGGTGGGAACGAGAAGAGCAAGGCAATTAGGAAAATGCACCAGAACTGCTGTGCTACAGACCAGAAGTGGCTCTGGTTGCATCAGGGGACGGTGAAAAGGGTGCAGGCTTGGGAGTCAGACGAACCCAGTTCAGCCCGGCACCGACAGTTACCAGACAGTTACTGGCCTCTTGGACCTTCCTGACTTCTTTTTTCTCATTCATAGAACTAACATAGTAACAGAAATAAGGCCAACGCCTTAAAGTCAACCGTGAGGATGAAACAAACTAGAGCAGGTCCACCACTGGACCCAGAGCTGGCCCACGGCACACGCAGTGACCACCGCGCCCCTGTGCCGGTTCTGAAACCCTCTTGCTGTTGAAGTCGCGGGGGGCGGAGCAGGGCTGTGGCCTCCGGGCTGCACGTCCCCTGAGTGGCCATCTCTCTACGGAAGACGGAAGACGGCAGCACTGGCAGCAAGCGTGTGGAGCTTGTCGCCGGGTTGCTGCTCCGCCTCCTTTCCCCATTCCATCCATCCCGCCGGGGCACCACATCCTGCGTCCCGTCAGCCCTGCCCTCTGTCTCACCTTTGGGTCTTTCTGCCTCACGTGTGGCGCCATCCCTCCTGCTGATGGGCCTTCATCATCTTTCACATTTTGTGTTCTTGGCTAAATGACTGTCTGTCTACCTCAGGCAAGTGTTTAATCTCAATAGGCCAAGCGTGTGTGAAGAGTGGAATGCGTCAGAGAGAAAATTCTCGGTGTTCCGGGGAGGCAACAGGGGGGTGTGGCTGGGATGCAGCGTATCAGGACAAGGGACAGACTCATGGACTTGAAGCAGGAGAGCTGGCAAGGCCCCAACACGTGCCCCCCCTCCCCGCCTCCCCCATCCTAGGCTCAGGTGCGGGAAGGAGGCACAGAGACGGAAAGGGCCTTGCCTGGGCTCCGTAACGCGGGCAGCACCAGAGGTCAGTCCCAAGTTTCCTCTTCTCATCTGACACTCTCTTTGTGATAAACCACTACTTTTTCACAGCCAATTCTAATTTTATACAGTACTATGTATTACTCAAACCACCCCCTCAAATAAAAAGACTGAAAAAGAGGTTGCCGTGGCTATTCTCAGTCATCCAACCCTCCTCACTCCCTCAATGGAAAATGCCCCTACGCCAGCACCTTATTGTCACTGCTCCCTGCCCGCCCCTCCCCCCCCCGCCCCAGTCCCTCTGCAAATGCTGGTGAGATGGGCCACGGGCACCAGGGACAAGAGACCTTCTTCCTTAGGCAGTTCACAAGACACACTCCAGAAAACGAGTCTGCCGGACACCCACGCGCGGCCCTGGAGTTCAAGTTACGTGAGATGGCCTCCTGCAAGCAGCCCACCCAGCACTTGGTGGGGCTGACTCAGAGGCTGGTGCGGACTCCGAAGCCGTGGTTAAGCCTGGCATACCTGAAGCCGTTCGACTCGAGCAGCCTGAGCAGTTCTATCTTGAATGGGCTCGCCAACACGTGGGGTGGCTGAAGGGTCTCTAATTCTTTCTTTCAGACTTTGACCCAGGGTGATGGATGACCTCAAGCGGTTTAGAAATTCTCCAGTGGGGACTTGTCCTGGTTTCAACGTCTGCCTGCACCACCAGGCAGATAATTGCAATATTCAGCAAGAGTGAGTTTTCTTATCACGATGCCATATCTACATTTGTGGGACACACTTTATCAAGTCCTTGGCTGGAGATACAAAGTGGCAAGGAGGTGATTCTCTTATATTGAACCAATTTAAAAATTTTTAATAAAAACTCCCCCCAAATCCAGTTGCACAGATACAGACAGAACTGGCAGTGTGTGCTCCAGAGTGAGTTGAGTCCACAGAGACTGCATTAATGACAGGGGTCCTCAGCAATCACCCCCTTGTCCGCACTCTCGCAAGGCGGGGCTCACCCCAGCTGCAGAAGACTCAATCCAACAGCAGGCCACATTCATCTTGGGCTATGCCAGTCCACAGAGGCCTACAGATCTCTGAGAAGAGAGTCAGCATTATCCACGTTTGGATTCCTGTGTTTATTTTTGAAGTACAAAAAATCAATTTCAATCCAAGGGGCTGGATGCTTCCCCACCCAGAAATCGGGCATGCTCGGTTGTGGGGAGCTATTTATTACATGTTACTTCTGGGGAGTCGCCTGGCAAGGCTACTCTCAGGCCACACTGAGGGTTCCAGTCTCACACCCCCTTCCCTCTCCACGCAGGCTCCTTCAACTGAACCTCCAGCCGATGGATCATCCCTGCTCCAATTCCCAGCTCAGTCCCAAGATATGGAAGACAGCGTCGGGACAGCCTCACCCACAAGAGCTGGGGTCGGCACCTGCCCGCTTGCTGAGCTAAGAACCAGGAGCTCAATACTACTCATTTCCTCTTCTGTTGTCAGAGTCAGGATATGGCATTCCCGGGAGAGCCGCGTGAAAATAATAACGGCTGTGAGAGTAAAAATAGCCAACACTGAAGAACGGCTACCGCGTTTAGGCACGGTGCTAAGCACTTCACAGCTAGGGCCGTGTTCAGGCTCTCCCACCAACAGCTGCCATGCTTCATCCCGAGGCCCTTCTCTCCCAGGGCCTGCGCCCGGTCCCAGGGCTGCATTTCCATTTGATTTTTTTTTCTGGTTGCTCAATTCTCTGGCTGTTCCCAGGCCCTCTTCTGAGACTAGAGCTCTGCCCCCAAACCCCAATTCTAATGACTGCACTGTCTTCTACCTGATTTAAAAACTGCCTCTGGAGCCCCAGCCACTATGCCCCAGCCACGCTCTCTGCTATGTGACTCTTCACCATGGTGGCCCCTCTGTCTGGACACCAAGCTTCATCATCCCTGATAAACCCAGGCTCAGTGGGGGTAGGTCCCATGTCAGGTCTTTACCTGAGGCCAGGGCCTGGGGGAAAAGCAATCATGAGATGGCAGAACTGTCCAACAAGTTCCTTTCGGAAACTCCAAAACTAACATGCATTGGGTATGACTTAGAACCAACCTGGTTTATACCAAAAATGCAGAGAGAGATAGTGAACATCCACCATGGGTCTCACAGATTCGACCCTGAAAATGTGTAAGAATAGACTTAGCCTGAATGAATCTGGTCGTTTAAGAAAGTAAGTGATAATGAAAGATGGCTGGGACATTCAGGACAGCACCCTGGGCTCATCTTCTGTTTACTTCTGCTGTTCGCAGCATCCTGAGTCCTAATGGTCCCTGATGAATAGCACACTGGCACACGAATACAAAGGAGACATTGTTATTACATGGTGTAGTTGTCAACTGTGCAGCCGTTGCTCCCAATGTTCAGGGATCCATAATAATGAAAGCGAAGATAACATGGATAATTAAAATTTAAAGAGAATCCAATATCATTCTTAAGCTATTTAGTTTCTCCCACACCAAATCTACACAGACTGTGTTGGGCTGTACCTCTTCTTTTATTGACACCCACCCTAGGGTGATAGAACTGATTATAAAATCATCAAAAGACAGAGAGTAGCCTAAGAAAAAAAAAAATAGAGGCGCCCTGGGTAACCCACAGCCTGATTAATCATGTCTGCGTGTCAATGACTGAGGGCTAAGACATTTATATTTTCACGATAAGGTCATCTTTAGGAGCCAGAAAAAGCCAGGTATCAGCTAATCAGTGCCCAGATAATTAAATGTTGGATGAGCTTCTGCGTGGCTCCAAGAAGAAATCTTCCAGTAGGGGGAAAACGTCAAAGCTGATGTCATCTGGGCTTCTTTTGATTGTCTAAAGCCTGTCTCAGCTGTGACTCTGGATTAGCTCTCTTTGCTCACGCTTGTTATCTGTCCATGATTGCCATCAGACACCGCTCTACAGAGAAGGAGATGCTCCATATAAGGGGGGAATGAGCACCTTCCTCAGGGAGGCCAAGCTCCTTCTCCCCACCCCGTTTCCAGTGAGCCTTAGGAGAGACTTGTGGGTTTCCAGGGTTCCTCCATTACTTTTCAGCCTGCATGTAAGCATCTTGTCGCCTCTCTCTGTGGAAGCCTAAGTCACGCAGCTGGGTGGCTGGAGTCCAGCTCTGTGGAGCAGGGAATGCAGACCTTCAAGTAACATCCCCAAGACCCTGATGCTGAGATCGTCTCAGGATGGGATAGAGACAGTGGAAACAAACTTCCTCTTATGCAGACTCCTGCGGCAAGAGATGTCTCACAAACCCATTCTTGTTTTGCTGGACAGGAGAACGAATCACATGAAGTTTCTCTGTCATCAACAATAACCAATTGTGATAACCAGTTGGGCAGGGACACTCCTTGGTGACTTCCCAGGGAAATGTTGGGCTCTCTGTCATTCTTGTACTAAGACCCCAAACCCACTTGGGCCCAGTCTCCTTTGGATGGCTTCATGGTGACTAGACTTGAGTACCCGTGTCCTCAGACTAGACCTCTGTGCACAAGGACCATCCAGCAAAATGCTGTCCCTGGACCTCAGCCGCAGGGCTAGAGGGAAGAGGCGACACTGGTGCTGAACTAGTTGGTTGCAGGTCACAAAGACCTGCCTTCTGGAGTGCTGGGGGAAGGGAAAGTTAGAGCACCATAGCCCTCAAGCGGAGACTGGAATGTCACTGAGCCATCTCACACACATGCTAAGCGGGATCCTTCCACTGACTGATGGAAGACCAGCAAAAAACTAGTGTCTGGGTCCATCTTCCAGCGAATTACTCTCAATTAGAGCCAAATGAGGCCATCATCCCTACTTGTTTGCATCCAGAATATTGCTCTTCCAAAAGAATTATCAATTTTTCTTATTTTGTTCATCTTTTAAATCTTATTCTTTCTATGGGAACAGAGTTTTATTAAATATTTTCTTTTTTTAAAGATTTTATTTATTTATAGAGGGGGGAAGGGAGGGAGAAAGAGAGGGAAAGAAACATCGATGTGTGAGACAAACATTCGTCTGTTGCCTCTCACAGGTCCCCAGCCAGGGACCTGGCCTGCAACCCAGGCATGTGCCCTGACCAGGAATCGAACCGGTGGTCTTTTGGTTTGTGGAACCATGCCCAACCTACTGAGCCACACCAGCCAAGGCAAAACAAAATATTTTCTTCTTGACTTCTCTATTTCTTTCAACACCTACACCTAATCCACAGGCAAATTCTACCAACTTTATCTTCAAGACATTCCCAGAATCTGGTCACTCCTTCATGCCCACTGCATGTACCCAGGCCTAAGCCACTAGCATCACTCGTGGAAAGCAGTGTCCCTGTTTGCACCTTTGCCACATCTTAGTCTGCCCCAAGTCACATCGTGTCACTCCTCTGCTGACTTTCCAGGTGACCCATATTAAAGACAAGGACTTCCTCGTGACCCGCCAGACCTTTTATGATCTTGTGTGTGCTAACTTTCCAGCCTCCCCCAAGACCCCGGCTGAGTCCGCTCCAGCCAGTCCGGCTCCCAGGGCCGCTGGCGCCCTGGGAAACCCAAGCTTGCTGCTCCTTCGGCCAGGAATGCTCCTCTCCTGGGACTCGTAGGACTGGTCACACAGGTCCCGTCTTCATTTCCTTTTGCTCTCTGCTCAGATGTCCCCTATGAGAGAAGCTTTCCATAACTTTAACTCCTCGTCCCCTTCACCTGGAATTTCTCCATAAAACCTGATAACCCCATGAGAATGTAAACTCGATGAGTGGAAGGACTTTTTCACTTTATTTTACTGCTACAGCCCAGTAGCTAGAATAGCGCCTGGTAGGTAAGATAAGGTATATGAGTAAAATCAGTGAACTAAAACGTCTTGCATCTTTGGAAGGCGATATGGGTGACGAGGTAATTGCAGAAATAAACATCTTCAAAGAAAGGAGAGCCTGATGGTTTTAGCCCTGTATGCCTTTTACTCAGCTTAAACTCAAGTAAAGGTTCAGGGTCATTGAACCAAAGTTCCCCGGTCCTCAAACTCCCTTCTTCCCTTTCATACCTATGGCCTGTGTTCTAGGTCAACTCTCAGCATTCCCTTTGGAATCCCCACTGTGAGCTATATGGGCAATGAGCTCCTCAAGTACTTGGACAGCTGCCTGGAGGGAGAGTTTGGGGGACTGGCTGTTAAGCCAGATGCCATCACCACCACTCCCAGCACCAATGCCATCAAGCTTTGGGGCAGATGTTGGCCTCAAATGTGCCTGTCCATCTGTTTGAGAACCCTGATTCTAAAAGCTTACATTGCCCTGTCATCCTCAAAATACTTTACTAAGGACCCATGTTTAGTGGTCCTTTACCACATGAAAGGACCCATCGTCATGTTTCTGCCATCCCCTCTGATTTCCCCTGGGCCCATGGGCAACCTCAAATGGTGTGATGTTGTTTCCTTTGCAAGGCAATGCTCTCAGCCACCCTTTGAAGATCTAGCACTCGGTATCAATTGTTTCACTCATTTCACCTAATCAACAGTGTGTTATAACCAATGAGATAGATAGGCAGAATAGAGATACTTATATATTTAGGACAACGAATTAAAATTACCATAGAACACTAGAAACCAAAAATTAATTAGCTTTCACAGAATTACGCATGCAATTCCTGGCTCTACCAGGTAGAGGTGCCTTGTGTGAGATTATATAACCCGCCCAGGTGCAGTCTGCAAAGATGATGACAACCTAGTTCGACACAGAACTTCCAATTACACTGCTTTCTAAATTATATGTGCTCTGACTTTAATGACTGGGCTATCTATTTATTGAGTGACACTTTCATTTATTGATATACGTGATAAGAATCCAAAGTAGCTGATGAAGAGACATACTATAGAGTTCAATAAAATACCTGAAATGTGGGGGGATTGTTCAAAGGAAAATAAAGTGGGAGAAAAGACGTATCTGGAAGTGAGGTTAATATGAAATATTCATACTTCGATGGCGTATACACTAGCAAGAGACCAACCACAAGTTTGATTTCAAGCTTCTTGGCCACGAGCTTGAGAGAGAGAGCCAATCAGTCGTGTGCTCTGCGTTGTCCACAAGATAAAAATAAATGAGTTGTCCAGGAGTATCCAGGAGACAACAACGAATAAGTTCTCCTAACTGTCCTCAGAGGAAGGACGCATAAGAGAAAGATCAACGTCACACTCAATGGCACCCTCTGTCGCCCCGCCCCCCACCGCCCCAGGGAGCGGGCACAAGGAGGCAGAATACCCCATGGTGGGGGTTCCACGTATTTTTGTCTTTCAGCTAGGATTTTAAAAAATCACCCCATGTCTAACACTGGAATTTAGAAAAACAAACCCTACTTTTCACTAATGCGACCCTTTGTTCAGGAAGCTAGGTTAAAAATGGGCTTCCTCCAGACTCTAGAGTTGTGCCAAGAATTCTTTGTATTAAACAGAGGGGGAAAGCATTAGTAAATTATTGACCAGGAAAGAAAGTCTCCTAGCACAGGTAAAAGATATGAGCTACCCAAGGTGCTGACGTATATCACCACGGGAAGAAAATAGAATTTTCATGCCCAATTCACTTCAGTTCACTTCAGTTCAGTTCAATAGGCAGTAATTGAGAACCTAATATGTGCTGGTACAGCTAAGCTAACACTATGAAGATTAATAAAGCCCTGTCCCTGCTATCCAGCAGGCCAAAACCAGAGGAGACAGAGAGTAGACTCGATAATCCCTAAGCGGGGTCATGCCAGCTCTTAAAGATAACCCGGGCCGCAAAGTGAAGGGGCTCCTAACCCAGCCCAGAAGGGCCAGAAACAGCAACCTGAAGGGGGAAGGCTTGAGCTGAGTCTCAGGCAGCGCTTCCATCAGCACTGCCCGGAATCCACAACAGAGCCAAAGCGTGTGTAAGTGCGCAGGCGTTGTGTGCCTGCCCCTGCACACGGTCCCTTTGTGTCTGTGGAGTGAGTGCTGGAGGGAGATGGTGTTGCAAACCCGGGGAGCCACAGCATAAAGCAGGGAAGCATGACACAGCAAGAAATCCGGTGTATAATTGAAAGGAGCTTAGGGACAGGGAGTTGCAGGACCCATCTGGAGAAGCACTTCGAGGCCAAATCACGCATGAAAAAGGAGCTTGGATTTCTCATGTAAGCAACAAGGATGACCGAAATGGACATGACCGTATTCGCATTCTACATCACCCCGATGTACCGTGGAGGAAGGGCTGCGTTGGCAGCCAGGGTGCAGTAGGGAGAGAATGAAGACCTGCCAACCGGC
The DNA here is from genome assembly GCF_021234165.1 of Pteronotus mesoamericanus. Lineage (NCBI taxonomy): Eukaryota > Metazoa > Chordata > Mammalia > Chiroptera > Mormoopidae > Pteronotus > Pteronotus mesoamericanus. The sequence continues at coordinate 9,861,943 of NW_026555302.1, read as the reverse complement.
TAGAATGTTACAATGGAAAGGCCTGAAGTAGGGCAAGGACAATTGGAGGGAGGGGAAAGGGTCGGTTTTGAGAATCCATCCTTAGCAGAAACATTAAAAGAACTTTGTAGTCCACTGAGAGAGGTGAGGGAAAGGGGTCGTTGCTAATGAACAATGGTGCCCCAAGATGACCCCGAAGGGCAAGTACATGCCTATTCCTGGCCCTTCACCTGTGAATGGGCCACAATTAGACAGATGTTAGCTCTTCACATCCAATTCTGCAGTCACTCTTAACATCCAGGAGATACGCTCTAGGTTGTGATAGAAATTTCTCCCATCAGCCACTAGTTAGAAGGCAGCGCTATGAATTGGGAAGCGACTGGAGGTAGACACTGGGAGCCTCTGGCCTCCGCTTCGCTATTGCTAAGTAACAGTAGTGCTGGTCACCCCAAGCCACCAACTCTCCGTAGCTCAGTTTTCTCACACGTACAATGGGTGTGTGACAAGGCCTGTACACCCATCTCCAGTCAGTGTACCTGAGAGAGTGGAGACAGGCTCATGGATACAGAGAGCAGACTGGCAGCTGTCAGAGGGGAGGGGCTTGGGGGCCAGGTGACAAGGTGAAAGGATTAAAGCAAAGGAAAAAAAGACTCTTGGACACAGACAACAGTATGGTGATTGCCAGAGGGAAGGGGGAGGAGGGAGGTAGAAGAGGGTAGAAGGGGGAATAAATGGCAATGGAAGGAGGCTTGACTTGGGGTGGTGAATGCACAATACAATATAGAGATGATGTGTTATAGAGCTATACACAGGAAACCTCCCCAATAAATTCAATAAAAAATAAATTAAAAAAATAATAAAAAGGCCAAACACAGTACTTTATTGGCTCACACTTTTAAATTACGTGTCCTGTGCAAAGGTTAGACACAGTTGTCATTACCACAGGAGGGGAAAACAAAGCAAACGGCGGCAAGAGAGGGACTTAGAAGTGCAAGGTAGCTCTGCAGAGCCCGTAGAACTTTTTCATCATTTCCCTCCTTCTTTTCATTTTCTTTTCAGTAGGCAATAAAAAATGCATAGAAATATGACCACAGAAGCGCTGCCAAATTCAATACTCATAATACCTATTCAATGTTCAGCAATACACACGCAGTATTGCAGATGGTTGTGGGATGCGATGGTCTCTTTCCAATAGTTCCAACGGAGAAAACAAAATGTTATAAGACAACAGCCAGCCATTTGATGCACCTTGACTGTTTAAGTGACATGAGAGTCAGCAATCATGTGCAAATTAAAACATAATTAGGCATACAGACCACCCAGGATTAAGTAACATTTCACAGATGCATGCTAAATTGCTAAACACCCTCTGAAATAATTTGCGACAATCATCGGCTATTTTCCCAAAAATAATATTACCAAAAACAGTCAAAGTGCAGAGATATGTATTGCCTGTTGAGATAATGGTATGCATGTCATGAGAGGTTGTTACCACAAATTGGCACGGGGGAGGGGTATTAGCCACTAAGTAATTGTGTTACCTTATAGGGTCAGTAAATAATTTATGTGAGTGCACCAACAGACGCACCACCCAACAAAATGCTACTTCTCCTTTGGTGATGCAAACTCTTCAGCTTTGAGATGGCTGGTCACAGCTTATTGCAGATCTAATCAGTGCCACCTCATTGTAATCCCTAGCTGCAAGCAATTATGCCTGTCTCCACCCCTGGTGTGAGCTGTGCCACGTGTCAACACAGACAGATCATGGCTATGAACACAAGGGTCAAGAACATGGTGGTGTTGGACTTAGTGCTCTAAAAATTGGAAGAAGGAGAAAGACGAAGCTGTGCGAGGACATGCAACTACATTACAAATAAACCAGTGGCTGATTCCTCACTGTCCTCGCCCTCTGCACCTTCTCCTAGTCCCACAAGGCCAGGCAACTCCAAGAGATGGCCCTGATGGCAGCACCCAGGGCCATTCTGTGAACGGTGGTCCCTGAACTGTGTCTGCTTTTCCATACCAACCCCAAGGCTAGACCACCCCCGCCATCTCTGTCTTCCCTCACCTAGCAAGGTGTCAAGCACATGATCAACACGCAATGCATGTTGACTGAACACAGGAGACCTTGAATGGAGTAGAAGCCATTTTCTGGCTCCACTAGGAGCTCCTACTGGAACCCAGGCCTTCACTGAGCAAGTCACACTTCTGTTCTGGGTCACGTGCCCTATTCATTGACAGCGGAGGGAGAGAATGCATGGAGCTGTCTATTCTTTCACCTCATGTTTATGAATAAATTTCATTCTTTACATAATTCAAGCTCTTTTCCTTCTTTCAGTGCATTGGGAATGAGCCATTAGTCTATGGCGAAGTGAACAAATTAGCAAGTATTTATTGAGTGCTAACTGGGTGTAAAGTTCCATGTTAAGTACAGTTAAAAGATTTTTTAAAATCATAATTCCAGCTGAGAAGATTAAAGACATACAAATGAAGTAATTTGAGAATAATAAGATGACATATGTGTTTAAATGATTATGAAATTTATGTACAACTTCTGTGCTGCTTACTTCCAAAACTATCTCCATCAGCATATACTAACACACATATGTGCAGAAAACAATTAAATAATAACAGGTCAACATCAAGAAAATAAAGCAGTCAAATGATTGTACTCCCAATGTGGGAATATACAGTCAATGTCCCCAACGTGACAGCAGGTTTCAAGATTCCCAGCAGCTAAGGCAATAAAAGGACAGAGATCCTGGTGGGGTCTAGACTTTTCACGATTCCCTAAGGCGGAGCATCTATGGTGCCAAGAGAGGCAAATATTTTCCCGATACTAAATTCTAAGAGGAATTTACACTGTGGGTCATTGTATCAGGAACACTGAACAACAATGGACAGTATATTCCACAACAGCTTTGAGAGACCACGGGGAAATGTTCTTCGTTTGGCTGATTCTTAAAATGGCCTTCCATAAAAGCCTTATGCGTGATAACCAACACAACTGAGTGAAGACATTTCTGCAGGGACCGAAGTACATCTGGTCCAGGGATACAGCTTTCTGAACATCCTGACAAGAGTCAGGGAGAGAACTTAATAAACATTAAGCAATAAATGATGGGCATAAATTTGATATAACTTAAAATTTATCCATTTTCCAGCCAAGCTTTCGTCTGGAAATAAAAAGCAATCATTTCAGCACTGAACGCTGGCAAACCTAAAATGCTGAGTAGAGAGTCATCTGCTTTAGATAAACATGCAGTTATGTAAAAGCTGATATTTTGTTATGAAAGTTAAGAAGAATCACCATTACTCTTGCCTGAAAAGAGGGGCTTTGAACAGGGCCAGATTTTTCCTAATTCCTGGATGCTAAGGCAAAAAGCCAAGTTTTTCATAGTATATTAAATGGTGAATGTGTTTGTAGCAGGGAGGTATGATAAAGATATCCTAGTTTCATGTCATTTTATGATCAAAGACTCGCCCTACAGCTTCCCTTCCTCTGTCCTAACTCACGTTTCTACAAACTTCCCACCCCATGGCCATGACTCAGGGTGTTACTCAGTTAAAATGTTACTCAGGATGTAAGGCCAGCTTTGCATATAAACTTGGCTTCACAAACTGGGTCACTTTTTACTAGAAACAAACCGCAAACACAGTGCTGGCCCGATGCGTAGACAGAGCCCCATGCTGCTGAGCCAGCAGGGTCTCCTGGGGGCACAGTCACTGAGCCAGGCAGAGATCTTGCCACAAAGAACTTCCCAACGGCCCTTCCGAAAGCTCCCAGCTCCACCATTAGAGATGCGCTCTCTGGGCTTTAAGAGGCTGCAGTTCAAATACTCAGTAAAGACGATAGAACCTTAATCATCTACCACCTGCTGCTAGAACCAGAAGGGCTGCAGGCATAATCTGGCTCAGACACCACAAGCTTACTGCTTGCAGGCCAAATTCGGCCTGCAGATGTGTTTGTGTGGACTGAAGAATGATTTAAAATATGAAGTTTCCACATAAAATTTGAATTTCTGGCAACACCAGGCTCAGTCTACCTAGGGCAGCAATCGCTGGAGTGGACGAGCCCCCGCCCTTTCGTCACAGCAGGCACTCTCCACTCTGCCCCACTTCCCACCGCTCCCTAGTGTCTGCTCCCAGGCCTGCTTCCCCATTTACTTGACCTGCCTCACCCTGTGGCCATTTGTTTTTAATCCTCCATGCTCTTATTTTACTCTTATTTTACATCCTCAAGAGGGGAAGAGACTTGCTCACAGTTGCACATCTGGTTAGAGGTGGAGCCAGAGGAGACGCCACCTTCCCAGGGCCTGTTCTCTCCATGGGCCCCATTCGCTCCATGGTGGATCTAAGCCCTCAGCAGACAGGACGGGACAGGTGCCAGCGGAGGTCAGCCCCTCAACAGGGAAGAGGCACCAGGAAAGCACCAAAGACAAGCTTGGCTCTAGGCTGGCTCCGCCTGCAATAGTATGTTTTTAGAGCATCCCCCTGAAAAATCAATTTGTTTAAAATAGCAACAGATTTGCCCTGGGTGAAAATGGCAGGAAATGCCAGAAAGGGAGCATTTTGTTTTCTTTAAAGTTCTTCCTAACCTGTGAACAAGGAGAGCTGTTCACCACATATGCCCACAAAAAAAGAAAATTCACTCAAGAGTATTTTCCTGTGGGCGGGACAGATTTAAAATTTAGGAATGTGAGGTTTTATGTAATTCTTTAAGAGTCTTTCTTTTAGCCACATAATGCCTTTTCTAAAAATAACATTCGAAAATACACTTATCACTATTTTATGCTTAAAAAAAAAAAAAAAGGGAAGGTTCATGGTCTCCAGCTCTTTTAGGAGAAAGAAGCCAAGTGAAGGGAGGGGGAGCCTGGAGCAAAGGCTCTGCCCAGACGAAAAAGCGCAGGCAGAACATCTCCCAGCTGCTCAATGCCAGAAGGAGATTAGAGGCAGCCTGTGAACTGCCAATTGCACCGGTAACAATAATGGAAACAGCCCCCACTGGGTTGGAAAGCCTCGCATCCTGGGCTGGCTGAGTCCCTCTAACGCTCAGGTGTTCTCGGCCGTGGGGCCGTCCCTATCTGGAAGCCAGGTGATTCCAGGGCTGTGGGTCAGGAATAAGAAGCCCCAAGGAGCCCCCCAAATAGAGGACTGCCTCGGTGCCTTGGCGCCCATGCTACCTGGCGTGGTTTCTTTTCTAAGGTGGAAGCCCTGGTTTTCCAATCTTTTCGTCTTCAGTCCCTGGCAGGCACGCTCCCTGCGCGCGCATGCATGCGTGCGTGCGTGCGTGCGTGCGTGCGTGTGTTGTGAATGGCCAATCCCCTCCCTCCCCCTTAGGCAAAGTTTCAGCCACCCTTTAACCTCTCTGGTCCTGGAAGCCATGGCACTCCCCACCCACCTGCATCACGCCCTGTCCTCACTGCTGGCTGCTGCTGTGGTTCCTTCCCGAACTTACTTTCTTCTGCCTGGTTTTATAGCCCGGCTTTAGCCATCACTACCCCTAAGTAGAAGAGAATTCCTTGAGACCCAGAACAACACCTCAGCTGTGTTTGCACCCTCCAACCTGCAGGGCTTTGTGCAACAGCAGGCACTCAATAAACGTCCAATGAGTCCGAGGCCCCGCTCTGCAAACGGCAGCTGCCCTGCGGAAAGGTGAAGGGCTGCGTGACCCCAGCTGGGAGGGGTGCAAGCGCCTCAGGCGGGCGCAGCGGCCCAGAGGGGCAGCCTCTCCCTCACTGCAGCCCCTCCTGCCACCATCACGCGCAGCAGACAGCTTGGCATCCTCAGACCGAGCGGGCAGATGTTAAGTCTCACCATTGAGCATTTTCTCCCTTTCTTTCTCCACCACTCAGAAGGGAGCACGCCTGATAGGTCCCACCCCAGCCACACACCCTCTCATCAGCAGCCACGCTCACAAGTGGCCCGTTCAGCTTTCCGTGTCCCGTGGTCGTTTCCCCTTTACTGCAAACACTCTCAGTCCTCTCCCAAAGTCCATCTTCCCAGGCCCTAAAGTCCCTTCGGTGCCCTGGCCTGCCCACCCTCAGTCTTCCAACCTCAGGACATGCATCGCCATCTGCCCAGTGGCTCAGCCTGAGAGGCCAGAGGTGGCCCTTGGTTGCTCCACGCCCTGTCCTAGTCCCACGGTGGCCAGCCTTGCCAGCTCTGGGTCAGAACATCCCGCATCCCCCTGGCCCACTTCTCACCCCCTCATCTCATGCCTGGACGCCTCAGTGGCACCCAGACTGGACACCCCCGCTTTCTCAGTCTGTGGCCTGGGTCCCGCCCCAGGCTCCCCACCTCCCCCGGGAGAATCTGAGGCTCCAGTTTCACGCTCCCTTCTCTCCAGCTGCTATGACCCTGCTCGCTTTTCCTCCAACCTTGAATGCGCCATCAACTCTCCGTCTCAGTTTTTCACTTGCTGTTCCTTCCGGTCTTTCCCAGGCCTGCCTTCTCTGCCCTCAGGTCTCCGCCTGGACTCACCTCCCGCCAGGTGGCCCCTGTTTAAGGACCTCCTGCCGGCACCGCTTTCCACCCCACCCCTGGGCTCACTCCCTTCCCAGGGCTCCGTACTCATTCCCCATCGCCAGGAGTGCCAGTGGCACAGAACTGCCCGTGTGGGCACTGTCCCCTCCCACCATGCGGCCGCAACCTCCATCAGGGCAGGCGTCGTCTTTCTTCTTTTCTGGTGCAGCCACTGCACTTAGCACAGAGCCCAGCAGGTGGAATGGGCTCAGAGCAAGAACGACCAGCCACAAGTGAGCTTTTCGGCCCAGGAGTCACGTCCCCACTGCCCGGCCCTCCACTCCCCTGGAGCCACTCCTCGCTGGCGATCCAGCAGCCTTCTTTCAGCCCCACCTTCCTCTGCATCTCCATAGCCCTCCTGCCTCCTCAGCTCTGCGTTTCCACTCTCACTGACCACGCTTCTCACGCATGTGTTCTAGAAATTTCTACGTGGTGTGCCGCACATTCACCCCCCTCTCGCTTCCATGTCTTGGCAAGTGTAATTTCCTCTGCCTGCATGAGCTTCTTTATTTTCTTTTTAAACTGGTAAAATTTGATTATGTTAACATGTATTAAGATGATATACGATTAAAATTAAAAATAAATAAAGCATACAGGCAACTAGAAATCTTTCAAGACAGTGCTTCTCAAACTGGGACCCACAGACCCGAGGGGATTTTTTAATTTTGTGCTTTCATGTTGATATCAATCTTTGAAAAGTAGTTCATAGATGCATAATCTGGATGGTTGAGGTGACCACCTCATCACCAAGCACTTCAATGTGACTACAATGCCCGCGTTTGTGCTGCTGTTTACAGTAACCTTGGCAACAAGAAGAGCTGGCTAATGAGAAACTAACAGTGGGGATAACACAGCAACCGTCCCTCCCCCTCTAACCACGAACCAAGGACCAGGGAGAGGCTCCTGGAAGCTAGTGTTCCGCCGGGGAGGGTCACCTGGGACTGAGGGAAGGAATGGGGGCCAGTGCGGAGGGTCAAACCCCGAGAGGAATATGGAGGCTGACTGAATGAATGATATAAAGGAGGAAAATTCAGGCAAAATCACAACAAAGACTTTTTTTAAATAATAAAAGAATATTGTGACTAGCTGTGTTTCCATAAAATCGAAAAAACTACATAAAAATGAATAAACTGTAAAGTATATAACATACTGTATTTATTACAGATAGGAAAGGTAATTGATGAAATTCTTCCAAAGAATCCCAGGCCTAGTCATTTACACAGGTACGTTCTGGTAAATGTTCAAGCAATAGATAATTTCTACATTATATGAATTGTTCCTGGGAACAGAAAAAGAAAGATCCTAACTCATTTCAAGAAACTAATATTACTGTGAGCCTAGAACTGATAAGGACAATATAAGAACAAAATTTATAGGTTCACTTCACTTATGTACCTGAAACAACAGTCCTAGATAAAATATTAACCACCTGAAGACAATGGGGAATTGAGACAATTGAAAGGTTATAGTCAAGACTGACTACCTACCAGAAGAAAGGTAGTTTAACACCAGAAATTTATTCCAAATCACTGTATTCATATCGTGACTATGTTATTATTTTAATATATTTAGAAAAGATATTTAATGAAGTATAAACATATATAATTTTAAAGCAACTTTCAAAAAACTAGGACTAGGAGTTTCTTAACCTGATAAAGGCTATACACGGAGCAAACTTCATACACTTAAGTTAATAGATTTTTTTTAGGCTAATAGATTTTTTAAAGTATGAGAACATATTTGTCATTTTGAGTTGGGAAAACTTTTTTAAAAAAAAGAGTTAAGAAGAACAAACAACAAAGTGAAAAATCAATGTATTTAACTACATCCCATTTAAAGATGTCTGTTCAATGGTGACCACATAGACAAAATTAAGAGGTCAAAAACTTGGAGGTGATGTCTCAAAGTATAGAACCAATAAAAAATTACTATCCATGATGTAAAAGAAGCCTGCAAGTCAACAAGGAAGGTAACCTAACAGAAAAGTGGGCAAAAGCTACGGGCACAAAACCCATAGCAAAGGAAAGCAAACTGGCTATCAAACATTCGACGAGATGGCCAGCTCCCGATTAACCGGACAAGCTGCCCGTTAACAACGAGAGGCTATTTCACAGCGGCCACGCTGGCAAGCCTGCCCAGTCCAACACTTCCACAGACCAGCAAGGAGGTAAGCCGAGAAGCCCAGGCGTGCCCTCTGCCAGGGAGCCGGCGGCTCTGGAGACCACCTCACTGCAGCCGCCCACATGCGTGAGGGCTTCATCACCACCAGGCCGTTCCTGGAGCCACGCTCTAGAGAGACTCTCATGCAAACGGATGAGGACATTCGCCACCGCTTTACTGGGGCAGCTGGGAAGTGCAGGCAATCTGGACATGCGCCCTCGGGCACCAGGTGGAAGCGGAGCCAGCGCTTAGCACGATGCTGCCTGCCCCGGCAGAAGGGATGCTGAGACGTTCCCTCAGCAACATGGGTCATTTGTCAAAACATGGCAGGAAATGAAAAAGTCAGACACAGAATGAAGTCGGTACTCATAAATTAAAACCAAACCGCAAAACGACACCATATATTTTACTAACAAACAAAACGGATGTCCAAGGACACAAATCACACACATTCAAGTAGGTGCTCGTGGGGAAGGGCGGGGACCGGGGGGCAGAGGGATGCAGGAGAAGAACACATGGAGTAATACTATACAATAGAGGGGCCTTGCTCTGACAAATTAGGATCTTTTGCCGTAATTTAAAGGATGCAATCAATCCAGCTTTCATATCTTTGAGTTTACAGGGAAAAAAAAAGACAAGCGGTAGAACAAATGTTGGGTTATTAAGTAACAGAGGTTAAGGAAAAAGTAGGTTTACAGTCATTCGTATGGAAAATAATGTAATAATTAATAAACAATAATATAAGAATAAACCCTGTGCTTCATATACTCAGAACTATAAACCTACATTTTCCCCCACCCTGTACAGATATCTTAAAGTCAAAAGAATTGGTGCTATATCACTCAGTAATCAGACTTGCTATTCACTTTGTTAGCATAGATTTCTTCTGAGTGAAACAACAGCATATCACATCAATTGAAGTGATTAAGTGTGGGTTGTTTTGTTTTGTTTTGTTTTCACTTAATTTATACATTTTTGTTTTATAATTATGAGCATACGTAAAGTTTCCAAGTATTAATAATGTAGGATACTTAGTTGTATGTTTGTATACTGTATACACTTAAGTACCATTATAATAAAAGTAGTTTAACACTGGACTCCTTGAGATTATTTTTCTCTACAAGAAAACATTTTTCTCTACAAGAAAACAATTTTTTTCTTTACTCCCGTATGCGACATTCTGCTGGAGGGGTGGGAGATTTGAGTGTCACCTTAAGGCACAGAGGTTTGGTGCCCTAACACATCCAGATACTTCTTTTGTTCCTTCCCTAACCATTTTAGAGCACTTCTGTGAATTCTCCCTATTCCTTCTTGCTTATTGCCTGTCGCTGCCTGAGGCCCCCAGTTCCCCTTTGATATTTAAAAATGAAACTCTTCAAGAGCAAGGTGCAGGCTCTAGCTGCAGAGAGACCTAGGTGTTTGGGAAGCATCTAAGGGCGGTATTTGCCATAAATAACTTAAAAAGAATCCAAGGATTCAGGAGAATCATTGCCTTGGCGAGAAGGCGAGTTATGCGGCCCTTTCATACTTTTCATACCATCCAGTCTCTTTGGGGCCACACAGTTGCCAGGCCCCTGCGGGGCACTTTTCCCTCCTCCACATTCGCCGCGTCTGTGGGTGCCGTAGGGATCAAGGGTGCTGGGGTCCAGTCAGTGCTCTGCTCACGGAGTCGCGTGTCCTGTGCAGGATGGTGACCTCCCAGAGAAAGAGGGAGGGTCGCCCTAAAGCACCAGCTCATCAGTCCGTCTGCCCAGACAGGGCACCTTTTAAAACTCTGTCCTTGCAGAAGGAAGCGGGGAGGGTCTGCATGTGTGTGCTTAATCTGTCCCGGGCTCCCATCAGCTCACCAGCTCCGTGCCAGCTCTGCCCCAACCCAAGGCGCCCCACAGACCAGCAATCACCTCACTCACAGGGCGGGCAGGCATCAGACCCTCCACCAGCTAACGGCCACCATCAGCCATCAGACAAAAACATTTTTCAGTTCCTGTTGACCGGAGCTGGGTCTGAACCAGTGACCTCTCTGTAAAAGTCTCCCAACTCCATTAACTCAGCTACCCAAGAGCCCAGCTCCTGGTTACAGTTCAGTCCTGAGGTCAGAGCCACTGGTGGGGCCCGCACGCGGGGCGCTCTGCTTGGGCTCACACCTGGAGGGGCTCGCAGGGGTCCCTCCACGGTCGGCGCCCCCTCTCGCCCCGTTAGCCCAGGCTGGGGCAGGGGCGGGGGACTACCACTGGAGGAGATGTGACTGGTCCCCACAGAGTGACAGCTCATCTGGGCTGAGCTGTCTGTCACGTCAGCCCTGCACCAGAGCTGGCAGAGCCGAGGAGACAAGGGCACTGTGGGAGGAGGGCATTTTGGGTAAGAGTGCAAGCGGCTGTTCTTTTGAGCCTGAGGTTGTGTGTCGGGGGGGGAAGGGGGCAAGCAAGTGCTTGTGTGTAAAAGGATGTGAACGTGGTTATGCGTTAATGGGACTGTAAATGAGGACGTATGTGTGGCTGTGTTTATCGTGTGTTTGCTGTCCACACTGAGCACAAGGGTGAGACCGAGATCAAATACCTGAGGAAGGAGGCGAGGGAGGAGGACACAGGCAGTAAGGAGGATGAAGGGAAGGAGCTGGCAGGAGAGAGAGCAATCAAGAGGAAGAAGAGACTGCTCTTGGCAGTGGCTGGTTCTCAGAAGCAGAGGCTGGAACGTTCTGTAGGAGATGGATGTTCTGAGGTCGCCATCGAGGGCCCAGGTGAATGAGAGGAGAGAGAGAAGCAGAAGCAACAGCAACGCAACTGCCCCAACGTGGTGCCCCAGCAGACCCTTGATAACTGTGTCCCATCCCAAGCCTCCAGGGCCTCCTAGCCAACACCCTCACACCGCGAGGCTTGGAGCCAAGGCTGCGACATTCTCAGCCCTGAACGGCCAGCCCAGCAGCTGCCCCAGAGGCGGCACTCAGCTCCCGACAGCCTGGCTCTGCCCCTCCAGGCCCAGGCTCTTAGCTGCCATGGGGTCAGGGCCAGGACAGTGCTAAGAGAAGACCCTACCTCCCTCTGGCCTCGCAGAGGGAGAAGGGAGGCGAGGGGTGGTTAAACGGGTTCACCAGGGTCCATTCACTCTGAGCGCACAAAGGGACGGGGGGTTCGGAGCTCAGGCTTTTAGCGGGCAGACCAGCCCTGCGGTGGGTAAGTCAGTTCTGTGGGCTGCATTCAGAAAGCGAGGAGGGCCCAAATCGACCTGCACTGAGGACAAAGTTAAACCCCATCCCATCCCCCACACTGGTGGCCCAGCCCCTGAATTGCAGGCTGCAAAGACCTGACTGAGAACGGGACATTCATTTAGGAGAGTGCTCAGTGGCTTGTGGAAACCTTCCATCAAGTAAAGACAACATTCTCAAGGGGGATCGGTGGCTGGAACTTCTTCAGAGTCAATGCCCAGGATCGGGCAACACCACTTCCCTTTCTTGCCTTCTTCAGCGGTTTATACCACTCAGGCCTGCTCTGGCCGGGCCACATTTTCATTGATTCCTTGAGAGCACAAATGCACGAATGGGAAATTCTCCTGTCTCCAAAATGGATACTAGGAGAGGAAACTTCTCCTTTACTCTCCTACCACGCCCTGTAGCTTGTTTGAGGAAACAAACCAGATTGGAGGAAGAGAAGGAAGAAGCCCACTGAGTGTAGAGCACTAACTACCCACCAGGTGCTGTGCTGGGAACTTGCTCATAGGTTTTTCTCAGCACCACTGAGCTGAGCTAGACCAGAGGAAGCTGGCCATGTTCGGTAAGGATTCTCGACCTAAGCCATACTTGCCAGGTTGAGACAGGGGGAGAGATAAGGGGTAGGGGTGGAAGCCATTGCTGCCTCTGTCCTCCCCCACTCCACTTTCAAAGAGGCCAAGGATTGTCCCAGAAGCCCCACCCATGGCTCAGGCCTCAGCTGGGCAGAGCCGATGAGCGTCGGAGGTCAGCCATCCCTACCAGGGACTCCAGGCTGGCCAAGGAACATAGCTTCCTCAGCAGCCTGAGGCAGTGGCTCAACGAGATGATGAGAAGATGCTTGGGAGCAATGGAGAGAATGGGACCAGAATCCTATTACAAAAGACCCTCTCCAGCTCACCGTGGATGGTGGGCAAAGCCAAGGTCTCTGCCAATGATGAGCACATCAGCCAGAGAAAAACACCATAGAGACGTCGCATGCCAATGAGGCAGGGAGAACCAGGAAGTCTCAGGCCCCAGTGCCTTCCGTTCATGTGGACACAGCACATGCCTCCGCCCTCCACCCTCGGGATGATCAGGAGGCTTCTAGCTTTGTCAAGTCCACCTCCTTCCATCCCCCATTCATCAAGGGGGCCAGGGGTCCCCGTCCTGCCTCAGAGCTGACAGCTGTAAAGTCTAAAGGACTGCTCCTAGGAAGGGATCCCATCTATCATGGTGACCCAGATGCCACCGGAGACTGCAGTTGCAGAAGCAACATTGCTGCAGGTCCCAGCGACTGGGTGGTGGCTCCAGGAGATGGCTGGTAAGGGGTTTGCTAGAAGAAAGATAAACAACCTAGGGCCATACACAGTGTCTTTGGGTGGATTTTCCCCCTTTTATTGCTACTCTTAATTTTTCTTTCCAATTTTTTCTGAATATAAACTTTAGAGGTAGATCTGGTCCCCCTCCTTACGAGGACAGAAGGCCAGAAAATGGGCGACTCCCAATCTAGACGTGCAGTGTGCACAGGAGACCCAGCTTCCCCTGCACCCACCTAACAACCTGAGCAACTCTGAACCAGTCCTGTCCCCTCTCTGACTCGGTGTCTACCTTTAAAGTAGCAGGAGGCTCTGAGGAAGGACCACATGGGATGTGACTCAGACCTTCTGACAGACCGAGGGAGAGGCAGGAATGGGGGACAGGGACACAGAAACAAAAAAATGACCCCACCATTTGGTCACGAACTGTTTAGTCAGCTCCTGCTGTGCCCCGGGCGGCACTGTGACCTGGGAACAGCATGAGGGACAGTCCCTGGAGACTTCATCACCCTGGGCCCTGAGGAAAGGTCAGCTATCTAGCCAGTCTAAAGAGAATTTTACCTGGGACCTCCCTGATGTCACTGGCTGGCCCCACGGCCTCAGGCAAATCCTCTCCCCGTTAGGTGTGCCTCAGTCTTCCTATTAACAAAATGCCTATGTATCTCCCAGACTTGGGTCCAGGAAGAGTAAGCGAGGATGGTTATGAAAGCCCTTTACCAAGCACAGACTGTCTACAAGGTCTCTGTTCATTATTTACGGGACCCTCCCAGAGTGCCCGGTTATCCTCACAGACAGCGAGCGGGGAGGGAGTCGCAGCAGGTGAGAAGGGGCAGGGAGACCCCACACCCGGGGTCCACAGGGCCCCAGTTCGAGTGCAGGGCACAGGGTCCCAGGGAGGAAGTGCCAATAGATGGGTGAACAGGAGAGTGCCAAGCCAACAATGAGGGCCCAGAAGCAGAGGGAAGTTTACTCCTGTCTCCATGGTCTCAGGGGAAGCTTCTAGAAAATGTAGAAGCAAAGAAGGGACCTCCAGATGGTGCAGGGCCCCGGGTGGGAGGGGCTTGCTCCCCAGAATGACACTGATGTCACTCAATTCATAGCTTGACCCAAAGACACCAAGCTGTTTCCCTTCCTGCCAGTCAGAGGCCCGCCAGGAGAACCCCGAGCTCAGAGCAGGGGATGGTGGCGCTGGAGAACTTCATTGCAGGGACATCCAGAAAAGCTTCAGTGGCAAAAAGATCTGAGGCCAGAGAAGGGTTCCAGAGCCTCTCCATCCCGCCTCTCGCAGCACAGCCAGCCCTACCTGCGGGGAGGCCCTCCTGCTTGACAGCTGAAGAGAGTAAAGCAAACAGCTTCCTGTAGGGAAGGATTTTGCTGCAAATCCCTAATCAATAAGGAAAAATTTAAAGAGATTAAGGTAGCTGCTGGCTGCACACATCCCCCTCCCCTCGCCAGGACTCCCCTTCCGTTGACTTGTGTTTCTCCCTCCATTTCCTCCTCCCCGTGGACATCTACCTACTCCTTCTCCCCCTTCCCCCGCGGTCATCCCTCCCCTCCTGCCTCCAGGCGCCTGTGCCCCCCGCCCCGCGCCTCTCTGCTCACCCTGCTCTTGCTCCGGCCACCCCGCCCCCCACCTATCCCCCACCCCAGCCACATTCTGCCTCCAGAAGGGCCTGTTTCCTCCGCAGCAGCTCTCTGGCCACAGAGGGGATACGTTCACTGCTTATAAATTTAGGACCAAACAAAGCGACTGACTCAGTTCTTGCACATAGGGAAACCCACTCTGGATGATTCTGGTGGGCTTCTGAACCAAAGCTTCCCCAGCCCCATACTTTCACCACACTGCCCCTTCTTTCCGCCTGGCCCTCCCTAGCCTTCTCCCGGGGCGGAAAACCTGCCCGTCCTTCAAAGCCTGGCCCATGCGGCACCTTCCCCGGGGCCTCTTCTTCCACCGCCCAAGCCAGACCTTGTCTCTCCATCCTCTGGGCCCCCTACGCCAGGACCCCCGTAAAATGACCCTCAGCACAGCCTGTTCTGGTAGCAGGTCATTAAGGACAGTGAGCGTCCCCATGAGCCTGGAAAACCCGTGACAGCAATGACCACGCTTTGGCCTCCTACTGAGACCCCAGCCCATACCCAGTGCTGGATAAGCTCTCACAGACTGTAAGTGAAGGAATATTCGAGCAGTGAGACCATCCAGCTGGTAGGTGAATGAGTTGCCCATTACTCATTCACAAACATTTCTTAAGCACCTGCTATGTGCTGAGCCTCATGTGTGTGCTGGGAACACAAAGGGAATAAGGTTTCTCTCTGAGGGGTCTTCAGTCTAGTTGGCAACAAATAAGGTCTCGTTGGTAAGACACACAAGTACACAGGTAACTGAAGACAAGAACAGCACCGAGGAGGTACCTAACTTGCCCCCACACTCTAGGTCAGATCTTTCTTGTGTGTCGCAAGGGAGCTGGCCCCCCGAGCTGATGGGGACGGAAGGACACACGGGAGGAACCAGGGAGAGAGCAAGTCAGTGGAAAGAGCCAAGGAGACCCAACCCACCACCCTGGCTACTCAGTGGCCATCAGCACTGCCAGGGAGTCTGCTGGCAACACACATTCTCAGGCCCTCCCTTCAAGCTCTGAATCCAGAAGCCGTGTTTTAAAAAGATCCCTAGGCGATTCAGATGCTTCTTGTTCACACTTGAAAAACACTGGACAACTCCATACCTTTCAACCAGGCTTACTGGGAGCAGGCTCGGGTCCTCCTCCACAGGAATGAGGCGAGCTGGAGCCTGTACAAGTGAAATCAGCATACAAAGCATCTCCCCAGGGAGAAGTGAGAGAGAGAGGCGCACAGGAAGAAGGGGGAGCGTCCCCCAGTGCTGGATCTCAGTTTGAGCGACAAGGTGACTTTCAGGTTGGTTGTTTGAGGGGAGAGAGCTCGTGTCGCGACCAGCCACAGCACCTGCTTCCTGCTCACCACTGCACCCACGTACCGCCCCCTGCGCGCACAGGGACCTCCCCACAGCAGAGCCGGCTCGCACCTGAGCACGGCCGTCCTGCGGCTCGTCCCCTGGGTCTGGGATGCGATCCATCCAGGTCGATGACTAGACTGCTCTGGGACTGGGTAAAGGGGACAAGCACATCTTGCTGGCAGTCACAGATGCTGCCACCTGGCATCTCAGAAAGGGTCAGGCCCCAACACTGGACACAGCTGTGATAAGCATAATAATCGCTTTTACTGAACACCGGCCGCGACCGCACCACGCTACTATGACACGCATTTCCCTCCAAGGACCGTGACAGCGCTTCAAAGAAAGCATTACTTCCCTTTTAAAAGGGCGCAACGGAGGCTCAGAAAGAAGCAATGACTTGCACAAGCTCACAAAGCTGGCGAGAGGGAGGGCGGAAACTGGAACTCAGATCTGTCCCCCGCCCAGCCTGACGTCCTCCCGCCGCCTGCCTCCTGGGCCCGGCTGGCTCTAGGCCAGACGCGGGGATTCCACCCCGTGGGTGAGAACAGTGCCGGGAGCCAGGCCCTCCCGCCGCCTGCCCGAAGGCCTCCAGGGTCCGCCTGAGTGAGAAGCCAGCACGCCTGCTTCCACCGCACCTTCCCACATTTGTGGAGCCTTAGACTTGGCTGCAGGGAGGGGGCTTTGGGTGGTGGGCAAGAAACAAGGGGGACGGGCTAGTGCCCTTGGAATACAGTGATCTTGGTCACTGGCTCCACGCTCTCGAAAAGAATGGCCCTTTTGCCTCCCACCGTTCCCTCATCTGAGCGTCTCCAACTCAGGGCCAGGACGGCCCTAGCTTCTGGTTCCCAGTGCGTGGTGGAGGGGGGCCCTCGGTCCCCTTGCGGCAAGTGTCACCTTGCGGCTCTCGTGGCACCGTGCCTCCTGATCCTTCTGCACACCCACAGCCCCACCCCCTCCTCTATCCTCTCCTGGCTCCTGGGCACAGCCAGCAGCCAGGGACAGGCCGCTCGTGGCTCGGGAGTATGGGAGAACGTCTGCACAGCACCAGATGGAGGTCAGGAAATTCATTTCACTTATACCGTGACCTGTGTCCCAGCAATACTTCCTGTCTCCGGGGGCACGGGGCTGGCCACTTCATTAACCCCTGAGAGCTGCCAAAGCCCATTTGGGGGTTTCAGAACCATTAGGATCTAGCCTTTCAGCATCAAGAGTGCGAAATCCAGGACAGCAGGCCTGGTGTGAGGGATCTGAGGAACTGCTGGGACTGCAGCCTCAGGCGGAAGGGAGTTTAAAAAAGAGGGGACCGGGGGCTGCATGGTTTTCACCGAGGTTGGCCTTCTGTGAACTCAGTTGGTAAGGAAGGAAGTGTTCCGTCTTGTAATTTCTCATCAATTTACTTTGTCAGCGACAGTTCGTGGACCACCTGCCACGTGCAGACACCGTGCTCCCACAGGAATAAGAAGTCAAATACCACAGCGTGACAAGTGGTGAGCTGAGCAAGCCCGGGGGGCGGGGCGAACCCAGAGGACCGTGTGCAAACCCTCAGGGCCAGGCCTCCTGAAAGGCAGGGCCACAGAGCTGAGTTTTGATGGGCAAGGCTGGGAAAGTGAGCAGGTTTCAGAGGGAGATGGGCAAGTGGTGGGATGGGTCTGACAGGCAGCGGAGGGAGCACCAATCGTCA
This sequence comes from Pteronotus mesoamericanus, assembly GCF_021234165.1. Lineage (NCBI taxonomy): Eukaryota > Metazoa > Chordata > Mammalia > Chiroptera > Mormoopidae > Pteronotus > Pteronotus mesoamericanus. Next base: position 9,844,130 of record NW_026555302.1, on the reverse strand, counting down.
AAGGCTCGCGTGCTTCGCTAAGGATTTAATGCTATTTTAATGGGGAGCCAGGGACAATCTGAAACGGGCAAGTGTAGAATCAACTCTATGTCTCGGAAAAACCACTGAGAGCTCTCCACGGGGGCGGGATGAGAAGGAGAATGAGCTGAAAGCTATTTAAATAACCCGGGCGAGGAGCGGCGATGGCTGGACTTGGGCTGCAACGTGGACACGAGGGGCGCGGGATGGAGAGACGTGAAGAGGGAAGGCGACAATGTGCGCTGCACATCGGGGTGCCGTATCTAGAAGGAGAGAGCAGCCACAGTTTCCAGCTTGGGTGACCCACTCTCTAACCTATGAAACTAGGTGTGCCCTGAGGGCTCGAGAAAAGCCAGGCAGATGCGCTCTCTTGGGGAAACCTGGCTGCCCCGAGAGCCTCTGTTCCCCCGAGAGGGAGAAAGTGGGGACCACACCGACTCCTTCTGGGCTGGCAGAGGTGCTGGGTACCCTGGCACTGCTACCGCCTTGCCAGGACTCCTGGGCGGACATGGAGATGCTATCCTTGGCTCACCGTTGTGGCAGTGACCAGCGGCAAGGTTGCCAGATTAAAGGACAGTCAGTTAGTTTTGAATCTCAAATAAACAGCAGTTTTTTAGTGTAAGTAGGTCTCAAATACTGCATGAGACAGACCATACTTACAAAAAGAAATACTCATTGTTTATATGAACTTCCAATTTGTATTTTTATTTGCTAAACTGGCAACCCTGCAAGGACCCACTCCCAGGCCCTGATCCTACTTGACCCAGAAGCGTACGGCTGTGCTAGTAGCAAAGTAAGTGCTCGGGCAGCGCTGGCCGGACGTGTGGGCCTGGCATGTGCTCTCCAAAGGAGCCTGAGAGCTGCGCACCTCGGCGTGTGACGGAGGCAGGGTCTCCCACTAGCGGGCACAGGCTCTGTGGCCCGGCACAGTGTCTGGCTCCTAGTAACTGTCTGAACGAAGAGATGGGGACAGCACTGCAGACCCCGGCTCCACAAGCAGAGAGACCTTGCGCAAGTGCCTTCTCTCACAGCGTCCACGTCCTCATCACTGAAATGGAGGTGAACCACCCCTGCTGCAGACCCGCGATAAAGCCCCAGACGAGGCGTCCAGCACAGGCACTCCAGGGCTCTTTGCCCGCCCTGCCCGCCTGGTCTGCTAGTTCCCATTCCCGGTTGGTCCCCCTGTAGCGACGGGAGACGGGAGTGGCGGGGGCAGGGGTCGCGCGGGCGCAGCACCCTCCCTCAGCAGCCACCCTGACTCTGGCCCATGAGCTGGGACACCAGGGACAGGTGCTGCAGCAGGAAGACAAGTGAGCTGCCTTCCGTCACTCGATTTTTCTTTAGGGCAAGGACTAGAAGGCGGGACAATGCTCAGCGCTGCTCCTTCCCCCGGAGTGAGGACGGACTGTCACTGCCACTTCATTCCCATCGACCGACAGCCCCTTACCTCCACCCTGCGAAAGCAGTTTCTGCAGGCCGCCCCCCTGAAGCCGGCCTGTGTCTGGGCCAAAACCCTGTGAACTGAGAGAAGCAGAGCCTCACCGGGTGAGAAGTCACCCACGTCCTTTTGCTGGCGGCACCTGAGACCCTCCCGAAGCACTTGCCACACCGTGACCTGGGCGCCCAGCCGGCTCCAGGTTTTCCAAGGAGGAGGCCGGCGCCCCCTGCAGGGGTTGGATCTGATGGCTCATTATCATCAGCTCCACCCACAGTCCCCTTGCAGGCCTGAGGTGCCTCGGAAACGCTGCTCCCGGCAGGGCTCAGCTCCGCTCCCCCCCCCCCCCCCCCCCCCCCCGGCAATCACCACGCTGACTTCCGGTTTCCAGCCTGCAACCCGCGTTCTTCCCTACACCTGGAAATAGGGCCAGCTACGGCGCTGCCCCAGGCACGGGTCCTCGGACGGCTGCCTGCCACCGCTGAGTTCCTAACACACGTGTCCCCAGTCACTGAGGCCTCCATGAAAACCAGCCCTGACCTCCTACTCCACCATTTCCCTCACTGCTGTGTCTCCTCAGCCAGATCACACGCTTTTAGAGGGCAAGGCGGGTGGTGACGTTTTTTCCCTGTCCTCCTCCAGCCTGGCCCCGTCCCTGGCCCAGGAGTAAGCACTCAATGGATGATGCTTAGAGGACAAATGAAAGAACCAAGGTGCCAAAGAATTAACGTAGCTCTGAGCAGTGTGGGGAGACCATTAAATAGACAAGTTTCTAAGCTGAGACAGACAAGGTGATTCTGTCAGAGAACGTACAAGCATTCGAAAGAATGAGACAGTACTGGAGGGACAGCTAAAGCTCGCTTTATGTGGAAGCCAAGGGGCAAGCGTGTTTGGGAGAATAAAACTGGGAGCCTGGGATGTGAGCACCTTCACTTAGTCGGTCAACTGTGCAGGCAGGGCCCTCCTCCAAGCCTTAGTGCCACTGAGAATGCTGAGTGTAGAGACCGATGGGTCCCGGCTCCTGCCCCCAGGATGGCGTCGCGGAGAGAGCCAGCACCCTCCCTCAGCCAGGTAAATCTTGTCTTCTTGGAAGGTCAGATTTCAAGATCTGCTGGCTTGGAAGGCAGCATTAGAAAGAATTAAGAGTGACAAGACATTTCTGGCATGCCAATCATAGTAAGAAAGTGATGTTTATTACCAGTTCACAAAGCCATGAAAGATGCACCCAAAGAACAGGAAGCTCAAAAATGGCACTGGGAGAGCGGAAGTAGCAAAGCACCTGTATGACCAGGCTTGGGAGGTGCTGGGGCACACAGTGCATGAGCCGTGGCCACTGACCCGGCACCGATGCCCAGACGCCCCCTCACATCACACCCGGGCCCAGCACCGTGAAAGAGTGAGGCTGTGTGCTTCCTTCCCTCCCCGCCCTCGTGGCCAACACGGAGGGGGAGGGAGGGTGTGGCATGCAGCAGACCGGGAATATGAAAACGAGGTCCCTCGGACTGCCAGGGAGCAGGGGGGCCCGGCCAAAGCTACAGGACAAGGAGAAGCCGTCTTGCTTTCTAAGGAAGCACAGGAAAGAAAGCTGGGGGTGCAGGATAATCATTTTCTTTTCTTCTCACAAGAGACAGCCCCCGCTCTGGGCAAGTCTCTTTCAAATGAAATATAAGGAAACAGTTCTGAATGGCAGCCCTGGCCTGGAGCTGAACCCCTAGAGAAAACGGCTCCACTCCATCAAATTTCATCCCTTATACTGGAGCCAACACGCTCCCCACCAGGCTTAAGCCATCAATCTTGCCCCTCCCCATCCCAGCACACCCTGGCCCCATACGTGTGCATGTGTGTGCGCGCGCGCACACACACACACACAGCACTCTGGCCTCGCCCACTGCCCTGTGAGGTTAGGGGAAGCAGCGACACTGTAGGCGAGCTGACCAAATACCCTCTTGGACACAGTCCTGGGCAATCAGGAAGGCGGGCTACCCTTCAGGAGCCTGAGTGCCCTGTGTGTGCAGAGTGCCGGGAAAGCAGCGATGTGACCCCGAGAGCCCACCCCCCCACCCCGCCTCTGCCCCGGCAGCTGCCTGCCCCTCCACTTCTGGGGCCCCTAGCAGAGAGGAGAGTGCCGGGACCCCGGCATCAATCTGTAGGGCCTCGGAGAACCTGTCCTGCTGTGACGGGTTTTTTAATTGGATTGTGACAAACATTTAATACCTAATAGAGCTCTTACCAGCACAGTTAATTAAGAATGTGACTAATCTAATTCCGTGGGAGCTCAGAAAAAGAGAAAGGAGGGAAAGCCAGGAGGTGGGGAGCAGGGTTGGGGAGGGGGCGGTGGCTGCCGTTTGGAAAATGACTACTGAGTTGGTTATTCCTTCATGGTGAGGGGATTCCAGACGCACAATGTGTGAGGTGGAGGGAGATTGCAGGGAGTGTGCGCGGGGGCAGCCGCGGGAGGGTGGAGCCAGGGCAGCCAGGCGGACAAGGGCCTCTCTTGTCAGCCTCCTGCTCCGTCCCACTGTGCATGTCAGCGTACCGCCACCACGGGCTTGTTAGTGATGCCGGAGCGAACAGGGCTGTGTGGCCCCTCTTGAGCGGTGTAGGTAAGTGCGGAGAGTTCCAAGCCTCCTTGCTGAGCTTGCCTCGCAGCGGGCGGCACAGGGTGGCACTGTCAGCCGCGATCTGGTAGCCCCCTCCCCTGTGTTATGCAGGGAGAAGTGTGAACACAAACAGGCATCCAAAACTCCCCTCTGCCACAGAGGGACCCCCCGCCACAGCCCGACAGGTGGTGCACGGCGCGTACGCAGGCATCACCACGGGTCTACACAGCAGGAACGCACGCACATGCACAGAAGACACCCACAGGTGAAATGCCAGTACCGATGGGTAAACACCCAGGGGAGCGTCGCCGGCACAGGGGCACCCTCCCGTCTGCAGGACAGGCCTGGCCTTCTTGCTATATCTGAGCAGGGACCTCCCACTGTCCTCCTGAGCTCTGAGCACCCGCTTCCCTGATAGGGTGGGGCTGTAGCTCTTAGTCACCTTCCTTCTGGCAGGTGGCCCCACGCAGGGGAGTGAGGAGAGGGGTCCGTGGGAGGACCCTGGGCTGGAGTTCTTGGGTGAATGGTGTAGACTCTGGGGACGGAAAAGTGCCCTGGAAATGCTAGATGCTGTCGGCGTGGACAAGGGGAAGGCCAGTGTTAGGCTTACCTTCCGGGGAGGGGTGGGGCATGGGAAGTATCAGTCCCTGATAGACCTGGTGCCACAGTAGCTGCTGGGAAGGGTTATTTGGATTTTCTCCCCATACTGCGCGGAGCTTTACGAATGGAAGTCTTTTCCTATTCTGATCTGCAGTGGCAGGTGATAAGATTAGAGCGAGGAAGCTGTGATTTAGCAGGTCTGAGGCACTCATCCCTCACCCAGGGCCCAGCTGGCAGGAGGTGGCGGGCAGGACGGAGCTACCTTGCTTCTCCAGCAGGGCCGCCCAGCCTCTCCGGCAGGGCGAGGACATCGGTGCGGCCTCCCCGGCTGCTCTTCCGCTGCTCCTTTCTCTGATTTCCCTCCATCGCCTCTTCACACTGCTGCTGGGCAGGGGGCGGCGGACCAAGTGGCCCCAGCAGCAGCAGGAGGGGACACTTGTTCCTGCTGGACTGTCTGCCAGAGCCCCTCACTCCTGTCAGCTCTGGGCCAGCCCGGGCCGCGGCTTCCACCCATCACAGGCCTTTCCCCGCAGCAGAAAGCCTCTGAGCAATCCTTCGCCCGACAGCCTGGTCCTGGAAGAACGAGCCTAGGCAGCAGGCCGGGCAAGGAGCTCTGGGGAAGGGCCAGAGGAGGCGAGCCAGGGCCACGGGCAGGGCCCGGCGGAGAATGGAGCCACGCTCGCTACTTACAGCTCCAGTGACCTTGGCCAAGTCTCTGACCGCGTCTGAACTTCATCTACTCACTGGGAATTAAAAATCTCTGCACGCCTCACTGAATTCTTGCTGGGAAGAAATAATACCTAGGAAAGGGATGTGAAAGCCAGACAGGGCTACAGGAATAAAAGGTGAATGAAAGGTATTTTTTTTATTAAGTAGAATAAGGAAGATCAACAGTGACAAGGAAGCGGGAGGGAAACAGGCAGAGGGCTGAAGTAGGCGCCCGAGGAAATGAATGCTTTCCCACAAAGGAATGCATTAGGCACCTTCAACTGTGTCTTCTTTTCTACAAGAGCATGAAGAAAATGATATTCCTACTGGGCATCAAGTATAAGACTTGAGAGTTAGCTCGCGGCACCTGCAAGTGGTAGATGCTAGGACGATTCTTTCCGTTACTTTCCAGCCTGGTGCACATCTCCTTTCCCTGACCCTCCGCAACATAAAGATGAGGGGAGTGGAAATGAGGGAGGAGCTGAGGGACAGACCCCCGCTCCCACCCCTACACCCAGGAGGTGAACCGGGGTCGGGCTGAGTAACCGGTTCCTCCCAGGCACAGCAGACCTGCTGGGGATGGAGGGACAGACATTTTACACATACAGCCCCACGCCTGAGCCCCTGAATCGAACTCTCCAACATGGAGCCCAGGCAGCTGTGTACCTAACCCGCCCAGTCGCTCTAACGCATAGCCAGGCGTTAAAGCCACCGCTTTATCCCTTGCCCTCCCGGCCACCAGAACCAGTCCACAGGCCGGGCTCCCTTCCCGCTGCTCCGCAGTTCACAGAGCAGGGTCCCTCTGGGGGACCTGGTGCCAGGACACGGCCGCCCTGTGTGCCCACCGCCCTGTCTGCTTCCTCACACTCTGCCTTCCCCTCCCGACCCAGAGACAGGCTTGGGAGCAGCGCTAGGAGTGGATGAGCTGGCGGCAGCTGGCACTGGGCAAAGGGGGGTCAGAGACAGCAGCCGGGGGCCCGGGCGTCACTGACGACTAACTCAACAAAACTGGCCTCCAACCAAAGGGCTTGCCAGGCAGCCACCGTGGTTTGCGTTGAGGGCTAGAAAGTCGCCAGGGGGCCATGGTCTCGCCCTTCCAGGGAGGCAGAGAGCCGAGGAGACACCGCCCAGCAGGTCCGTCTGCAGCACCCGACGGAAGGCTGTGGCCACCAGAGGGCTGGCGATGCTGCCCTCCCACATGCCTAGAAAGCACCCAACTTCCTTCCTCCTCCCTGAAACTGCGACTGCCCACCCCTGGAACCTCTGAGTAAGGTGAGCTCCACTCTGCTGCCAGACGTGAGCAAAACAGTTCCCAAGAAGTAGCTTCTGGCTTGGGTGCAGGAGCTCAATAAAAGGGAAGTTTTCCGACGAATTTTGTATGTTTTGCTATTGATCATGTTTATTCTTAGGGGACAGGGTGAGTAAGTGAGGGCTTTTTGCAGTCTTGTAGGACGACCCCAGCCTACAGAGCTGGTGTCTGGGAGGCTGGGCCCAACCTCTCTAAGTTTACTAGGCATCGTGCCTCTTTCCTGCGCCATGGGACCAGCTGCCAGACCTGGCCGCCGGGACTCTAGTGAGGGCCACCGAGTACCCAGCCAGGCGCAGGCCCCCTGGGCCATCAGCCGTATTTGCTGAACACCTGCTGGATGGTCGCTGCTAGACCAGCTGCAAGACTGTGGGAGACAGGAGCCCCATGATCAAAACACAGCTCAGCTGGGCAGGCCAAATGCCCAGCTACACATTCATTCTATCACGAGGTGCTGTCCCCCAACCATGAAGATAATGTCACAGGCCATTATCAACTAGGCATGGGCTAGAGACCAAGTCCTGCCTGGGGACTCCTGAGGACAGGAGGGATGGAGGCTGGATGAGCAAAACTTTCTTGGAAGAGGCATTTCATCGCTCTATTCAGGACTTCATCTGCACGAGGGACGTGGGCATGAGAGACAGAACATCCGTGGCCAGTGTCCCCCATGGAATTCCTAGGTCCTCCACCACCAAGCTTCTGCCTGCCCAAGGGCACGGAAGGAAGACAGGCCACTCCTGTGACCCCACAGGCTCCATCTACACCGAGCCCAGGCTTGGCTCTGAGAGGAGGCCCTAGCCCAGAACCGTGGGGGCCCCCACCTGACCTCGGTCACCACCCCCAGCTGCTCCATCTGTATGCAGGGAACTCCCCAGCCCCAGAGCTTATAAATAAACTAAGAGAAGTCATTTTGTCCCAAGAGACTGGGATGTCTCTTGAAATACAGAGCTGTTCTGTCTTGTGCCTCCACGGTTCCTGAGTTCATTGCTATTCTTTGGCAAGGAACAAGGCTTGGATTGAACCTGGTTCCCGTCTACAGCTGAGCGTCTCAGCAAAAGCACAGGGGGTGGAACAGGGAGCGGGGACACAGAGAGAGACGTTCTTGGTTGTGCCCTGATGCAATAAATAGGGCCACTAAGGGAACAAGAGAGGGAGACAAAAGAGAAGCGTGGCAGAGGGAGCTGGAAGGCGGGAGGGTGTTGAGAAAGGAATAGGGCAGGGAAAGAAAGAGATATTGACAGATACACAGAAAAGAGATGCTGGCAGAAAGACAGCTGAGAAGTCCACGCCAAGGCAGGGGAAAGCGCAATGGGGGAATTAGAAAGAGAGACACACAGAGGACGACAGCTTGCGGCACAGTATTGGGGCCCTGGACACGCAGGAGGGACAGAGGCAGCGGCAAGCAGTCCGTGCACGCTAAGGGGGAAGGGAGATGCAGCTGGCGGCAGCGGAGGAGGGGATGGCACGGACAGGGCAGAGAGGGAGGAAGGGCCACCGTGCGCCCGGGGGTCTGAGCCTGAGGACTCAGTGCCAGCGAGGGCCTAAAAACAGAAGAGCAACCTTGTCTGTCTGCATTCCTGGGTAAAGAAACAAGTTCATGTAGCAAAGGGCATGAACCTGGAGCAAGACCGTCTGGGTTTGAATCCTGGTCCTACCCACTTCTAGGGGGATGGCCTCTGACAAGTAAGGGAGCCAATCTGACCTCCACGGTCCCTCCGTGCAAACAGGGATAGTACCAGGACAGCCTCACGGGGCTGTCGGGAAGGTGGAAGGCTGGAGACTTCTGCAGCAAGTGTAAACACTGAGAACAGCACCTGCATGCAGGGAAACCTCCTGGGGCTGCAGGTGTGGACCGATGGCAGGCACACAAACCAAGCAGGCCAGGGAGGACGGTGCCACGGAGAAGTGAAGGTCAAGGGCAAGCCCACCTTTCATTTACACATCTATTCTTTTATTAGGTTGGCACACTTTTTGTTGTGAGCCTTTGGGGCTGAGAAGAATAGCTCCCAACAATGGGTCGGCACAGCCCGCCTGAGCCAAGGGCAGGGAGAATGGAGGCCAGGCCAGTGTGACAAATGACTCCACATAGGCACCAAGGAACCTGACTTGCTGGGGATGCCAGCAGGGCCCAGGGGGCCTGAAGCCAAGGAGAGCCCGGGAAGGAGGGGTTTCCCTGCAAAATGCCCATGCAGAAGAGGGGCGGGCAGGGAGAGGTGCCGCTGGGACAGTCAGAGCTCCCTCGGGGGGCAGTTTCTGCAGCTGCCCTGGGGATCCATCAGAGAGCCCAGGAAGGGGCCTTAGATTAAATGCCTCGTCTCTCACTCAGCATGCTCCTCTCTCTCCCGCCATCCTGGGACGGGGGACGGGGCGTGTGTTTCGTAAAGTGGCGTGAGATAAACATCCTTCTCTGGAACGTGAAGTCTCCACCACACCCTGCTAAGCCAGACACAGAGAGGTCACGGGGACGGGCGGAATCGCAGGCGTGAACTACCTGTTCGGGGAGAAGAGGCGGGGTCAGGAGAGGGGCCCCTGCAGCCTGGGGCTGGTGCTGGTGCCCTCTGGGTGGGCCCAGGGGCAGGAGTTGAGGCCTGAGGCCCCACCCCTCCCTCTGCCTACCCTCCCCCACTAGAATTACTGCTAACACAGGGGGCTCAGCCGAGCTGAGTGCAGTCCTCGCGCTTAGTGGGTACTGCTCACTGAATGGCATTTTGTCACCAGAGATGGCTCCTGAATCAGGTGGGACCCGACCCCCCTTCAAGGATGATTCTAATCCTGAGAAAAACATGCAGGGATCCAGGATCTTAACTCCCCAGTTTGCTAAACCAGGCTTTTGGTGCTGGAACTGAGCCTGGAGCAGCAAACATACGGACACATTGGAAAAGTTAGAGTATCAGTTACTGCCAGTGTTCATTTGTAGTTATGAATATTATAATCAAGCTGCCACTTCCTGTGAACCTCCCCAAGGCCCAGGTGCAGACACCTGCAAGCTCCTAAATGCTCACGAGGAGCCCGCTGAGGGGATTAGGGGATTAAGGTGCGTGGTCCAGGCAAAGACACGGGCTCAGGGAGGCACTTCCATTCAGGGTGGCTTCCAAGCTGCCTCTCTCCACATCTAAACCTCCCTCTAAATCTACGCAGGTTTTCCGAAGAAGTTAGATTTCCTTCCATTTCAGACTCTGCCTTCAATTCCACTTCGCTGGAGGCGGTACCCGCTCCCCAACTCCCGCCGCCCATGGCACCCACAGGATGGTGTGATGCGCCCCACTGAGACTCTCCCTGTGAACCAGACGCGGCCCCAGGACTCAGCCCCAGAGACGGATGTCAGGTCTGAGGACTCCTCCCCGCTCTCGCAGGCTGCGTGGGCTCCTGGGGGGAGCAGGAAGGGGGTGCTCCAGGAAACCACCCCCTAAAACTCCTGAGGCAACAGCAGGGATGCAGGAGCCCAGGGCCCTTTGCCCCCAGAGATCCGTGACACACACACGCTATGCGGGTCATGAAATGAAAGAGCTTCCCTCTTCACGTCCAGAAGTCTAAGATCTTCCTGCTCTAGGAAATTTTTCCACATGCAGCTTGAGCCCCAGGGAACACCCACAAAACAGGGGGGCCGCCACTTCTCTGTTTGCAACAAGACTCGCACTGCCCCGAACTTCTGTTCCCAGACACCACGGGCGGGCGAGGGGCCGAGGGGCAGGGACAGCGGAGCTGCTTTCCCGCTTCTCTGAGTGACTTCGTACAGCGGTCGAGGATCCCCACAGAAGGTGTCTTAGTTCGGGCTGCTGTATCAGTGCCACAGATGCAGGGTGGGGGGAGGCGTGCTAATGACAGAAATTCATCTCACAGTTCTGGAGGCTGGGAAGTTCAAGGTCAAGGTCCTGGCAGACCTGATGTCTGGTGCGGGTCCACTTCCTGGTTCATAGGGGGCCTTCTTCCCACTGTGTCCTCATGTGGAAGAAGGGAGAAGGGAACTCTCTCAGGACTCTTTATAAGGGCACTAATCCCATCCGTGAGGGCTCCACCCTCATGACCTAATCACCTCGCTAAGGCTCCACCTTCAAATGCCATCACACTGAGTGTTAGGGTCTAACATGTGGATTTGAGGAGGACACACACCAGTCAGACTATTACTGACAGTCTGCTATACAGCAAGCGTCTGTGGTCTTCTCTCCTTACTAATCACACACGCATACGCACATGCGCACACGCACAACTTATTCCCTTAAGAGAGTACAGAGCCACAGAGGTCTAATTGAGAAAGATAAAATTCTATCCTAGAAAATTCAGGTTAATACCCAGTTCCTTACAGGCAGTAAGTGGTCATGTGTTACCAATACTGATCGAATATAGTCTGAATGTGACCAGCCCCACCATCGCCACGGCCAAGCAGCTTTTTCTGGAAGTTTTCCTCAAGGAGGATTGCACTACCTCCACTCTTCTCTAGGGCAAAATCCAGACAGCACCCAAATCAGCTGTGGCTGGGCTGGCAGATGGAATTTCTGAGCCACCTTCCCTGCCTGGGCCCTCCCGCAGGGGGCAGCGCTCTGCCCATCTTCCGGGCATTTCTCAAGAGACCCCTGGGATGTCGGGCCAGCACCAGCCTGCCTGCCCCCCACCTCAGCCCATTACCTGCAGTGGGAGCAAAGGGCTGAGATTTGGGAGGCAAACTGTCCCCACGGTGGGGGGCAGGAAGCAAGGAGGGGAGGACAGACTGCGGGAAGCATGTGAGAGTGAGCTGGCGTGGAGGTGAGCGGCTCGCAGAGACGACTTCCGTGAGAGGAGATGGATGGCCACTGCCGGCCACCACGTCTGTAGGAGCTGACAAGGTCAGAAACAGCCCTGCCCTCAGGTAGCTCCGTCCTGCGAGAAGGCAACGTGTGAGCTTCCACAACAGGAAAGCACTTGCGGGAGCCAGTCCCCACTGTAGGGACAGAGCCACCCGTTCTGGGAGATGGACTCTCTCTAGAGCCTGCCTCCTGCGTCCGTGGGACTCGGGAGCCCACAGTGTGAGGGTCCCCATGGACACCAGCGCTAGGTTGGCCAGTCCAGGAAAGGCCCGCATGGACCCTGGGTGCCGGGCGTGGGCATCAGCCAGACACAGCCGCTGGAGGAAGGCTGGAGGTGGTGCGTGAGGCTCCATCTCCCTTTCTGGAATGCAGCCTATTCAACATTCCCTGAAGTATATTCTTCAAATACCTGCTCTGTCAAATGCTCCATGAAAAGCTGTGTTCCAGCGTCAAGCAGGTTTGGAAAACGCCAGCACTGTGTCTCCCTTAGGGAGACTGGTGGTCTACGTGATCATATAAAAGGCTCTGAGGTCTTTGGGAAATAACTTTGTTCACCACTGTCTAACTCAGAGCTCCCCCAACCGCTGTGACCAAGGAAGCCCTTCCGTTTGTGTGTGCCACCCCGGCACCCCATGCTGGGGTTCCTCAGAACCATGGGAGGTCCCCTGTCCCTTCGAGGTGTGTGTCGTGGAGACATCTGACCTGCCCTTGCTGCCTTTCTGCCTTTTTTTTTTTTTTTTTTTTTTGAGCAAGCAGTCTTGATTCTTACCTCTAAGTTATATTAGATGTGAGTCTTCATTCTCTGTCAACTCTCCTACGCTCCACATTTCTGAATATCCCTCTGCCCAGGCATTCTGGGCTCCCCTTTTCTCTGGACTTTTCTTCACTTTGTTCTCTGAATTGCTCTGGAGAATGTACTTCTTTCTGCCCCTCCAGAGCTGTTCCCCAATGCACTCCAGGTTCGCTTTTACCCAGGTGGTCAATCAAAGGGCTTGCAGTGTGCCGGTCACATTCTCAGGCACAAATCGCCAATCCACTGTCCGACCCGTGACCTGCCTCTGCCGTGGGCTGATTCTCCAGCCCACAGCCCATTACCTATGTGGACAGCGCTTACTGACGCTGGCACGCAGGACACCCCAAGGCCACTTTTATTTATGCGACGCATCTCCACACCCCGTAGTGGCACTCCTCGGAACTTTGGGCAACCCCACATCTGTTCAAGTTCTGTGAATTTTAGAAGTATGAGACAAGCAACATTCTTACTCAAGCGCCACTAAGAAGTGCCATAGGTAACTGGTTAGAGAACTGTAGGCTTCAAGTTCATGGGTGTGACTTCTTTGGGGCCTATGAGTCTCATTCCACCCATGACCTTGATCCCTAGACAATATTCTCTCAAATCAGTGTCCTTGGGCATGAAGGGGACAGGATAAGGAACTGTGGCTGGCTTGGTTCAATTTATAAATACGAAAGGAAAAAAAGGAACAAAGTTCATGACCTGGAGCTGGAGGGGATGCCACATGAGGTAAGTCCGAGTGACAGTCGGCTCCTCCCTCCATCAGCCACCTCCTCCGTTCCCCCAGGTCCCCCGTCATCACCAAAACCATCTCCCCCTGCAAACTTCCCTAATTATTTCATCGTGAAATAGCTAACATTTGTCTTCTATTCCTTTTTACTCAAACAAGCCTAATGTTTTTTCCCATTAGCTGTCTTATTTCTTCATTCCCCCTGGCACTGTGGTTCATGTGTTGCTCAGAGATTCATTTGGACCCGAAGAAATGAGAGAAGTGGCCTTTAAAAATGCACACTGTTCAGCAGAAGAATTACCAGCAATATGGTCCCTCTCACAGGAAACTTGCTACCCCCAGATGTGCAACTGGGTCTGAATTTTGACTGTGCTTGCGTGTGCATACAGGTTTTCCGTAGGCAGAAACTCAGGAGTTGACTCTTCTACCCACCTACGTTTTCACAGAATCCTGCGTACTCCTCCTGCTCTCCCCATGCACCCGGGAACACCTAAATGAAGACAAATGCACTCTGACCCCATCACCGGAAGTGTCAGAGCAAACAGCACCAACAGTAACACCAACCCTAGGTTTGAAAGACTGTGCACAGACGCAGAGGGCCCCAAGCCAGCCGCAGCGTGCGGGACCCACTCCCCTCACCTCCCGCCCGGACTCCCAATCCTTTGCCCTGCGTGGGTGGGAGGGGCTGGCACGCTCGGCCGGCGCAGCCTGCTCTTGCTGACACCCCACACCTCCCCACTGTCCACTCTGCCCTCCTCCAGCCTGCCTTCACCCCTGCATTACGGTCTTGAAACACACACTTATTTTTCCAAAGTGCAGTCTATGTCAGTCAACTCCACACCCACGGGGAGGAAGTGTGCTGTAGGAGAAAGAACACGCCTTCGACATAGAGCAGCATGCTCTTTCTCTTCCTTCCTTCTCCTTTCTTTCTTGCAGGAAACCCCCAGCTTGCCTCTTCCCCCATCTTGGAACCTCTGTAGACACGGGCAGGCCAGGGGGAAGCCCTAAATGGGCAAGAGACGTGATGTGCTGAGGCTGCTCATTCCAGGCACATCCCCCATGCCCCTTCCTTTCTTTTCAGAAGACAATAGTGGTGACTGAATCATGGCAAGTCCCCTACTCCCCTGCACCAAAAAAGCATGAGCCACAGACAATGAGGGGGGGTGCTCCCAGGGGCAGCCGCGCTCCCAGCAAGGCGCAGCCCACGTGGCTGAGGCCAGAGACTCCCTGGCCCTCGGTGCCCTCTGCTGCGAGGCCCCACACACCCTCCCCTCCCCCAGAACATGCTCCAATCTTCCAACAAGCCAGGCGTGAATACACCAGCCATCTCAAACACCAGGGATTTGGGCAAAGTGTGAAGAAGGAGTGTAAACAATACACGCTAATTGCTCCTGTGACATCAGTTATAAATTAAGTTCGATGGGCCAGCGTGCAGGGCACCCTTCCTCCCCCGGCCTCCACTCAGCACAGTGGGAGCACAGGCATCTCAGAGACAGGAACCCACGTCCGAGGCGCACACACATCCCACACATCCGTTTGATGTTTCAGTCTCTAGGACAGGGATGCTCTGTGCCAAACGAGCCCTGAGCGCTCCTGTGTGCTGGGGTCCCAGGGCATCCTGGGCCCATGGGGGAGGGGCCTTGTCCCCGGGTGGACGCAGCAGACGAGCACACCTTCAGCGCACGAGCTTTTCTCTGGAGGTACAGACCTCGAGGCTGAGCACTTCAGGATGAGCCCTGCCTTTGGAAGTAGCCCAAAGAGGGGTGAGCATTCTAAATAACTGTGATGGGACTGGCTGTCCCCTTCTCGGCGACTGCTCCGGAAACCTCGGGGCCTGGAGCAAAGCAGAGGCTAAACGAACAGGAATGGAGGACGGATGGACGGACGGATGGATGAGTGCGTCTGTTGGAGACCCCAAATGCCTTTGCTTTTGGTAGACCCAAGTTTTATTTGGTTTTCTTCACTGAGTAGAGAGAGATGGGACCTACGGGGGGAGTGGGGGAGGAACGGTGGCACCACTGGGTAGCTCCAGGAGGCCTTGCCTTTGCACAGGCAATGCTTGAAGCTGGGTAAACTGAACAGAATCCAGGGACAGCAAGCGAGGGCCTGTGGGGCCCAGGCCCAAGGTTTCTGGTGGTTCCCCGCCCCTAATATGCCAGTTCCCTCTGAGTCGCTGGCATCCTCACCTTCCTGTCCCCTCAGAGAGAGCTTTTCCCAGGTGACAAGGCCAAGGCTGCATCTGCTGTGACGGGAGGCAGAGACAGTGCCGCCGAAGCCTATGCCTCACTCAGTGCCATCCCCTGGCCTCTGCCTGCTGGGCACTGTGCTCGGCTCTGGGGAGCCAGAGATGGACAGAACGCAGCTGCTGACCTCACAGGGCTCGCAGTCGGATAGGGACTCAGCAAACAAACAAAGCGTTACGGTCTGGGCCCCTGCAGAACTGTAGGGGCCCCAGGGCCCCAGGTGTCTCTGTGATACCACGTTAGGGACCTTGATACCAATGGTGAGTGTGAGGCCCAGAGAGGACCAGAGACCTGCGCCAGGTCCACAGCTCCTTGGGGACCTTCTCTTGGCTCCCGATTGGGGCCCTTTGCCCTCCACCAGGCTATGCGGGAGCTTAGCCACCCAGAGTGACCCCAGGCAGGGCTCCAGTGCCTCTCTGTCCCCTCTCCTCTATCTATAACACACCACAAGACGCTCCTGTTTGCACAGGGACACCCAGCAGCATGGCCAAATATTTTTGCCTACCTTGGTTTTCTTCCATGTTTTCATCAATATAAATTCAAGGTGCCAAGCACCTCTTAGACTGGAGGCCTGCAGCTGCCAGGGAAGGACAGCACGCAGGAACAGGGCCGTCTGTGCACCGTCATTAAAGCTCGCCATCCGTGCCAGGCAGGCCTTCCCGGGGTGACAGAGAATCAGTTGGCTGATGCAACTTCTGGATCCTTGCTACAGCCTTGGCTCGGGTCCCACGGAGGCCCTCAGACAGACATCATTAACCTTGCCTCTCATTGCCTCGATCCGCCTTGATCCAGACCCATTAGAATGCGCCAATATTTACGCACGTGCATGTTGACGGCACTGCCAGCAGCAGCATTACTACAGGTGGGCAGGCGGGGGTGAGGGAAGGCTGCAGGCTGTGTCTCGTTCCCTCACTCGGCTCTTGTTGGTCTAAGGGCCGAGGGCTTGTCTCCCTAGGCCCTTCTCTCCACCACCCAAGGTCTCAGTTTCCATTGCCACCCAGAGTGTGTTTAATGTTAAAAAATTCGGTAACACTTGTTGGAGATTCATGGTGGTCAAGGCCCACTGCGTCACAGACGTTCATCATCTCATACAACTGTCCCAGAATTCCGCAAGGTGAGTGGCACTGCCCACAGACAAGTAAATCAAGGCTCATGGCAGTCAAGACGATCCAGGTCACACAGTTACAACCAGGGTGACGAGCTGGGTCACAAGGACACAGGAAGAACCAGGGTTCATGCTTCTGTCTGGACTCAAGCTCTATGTACTTTGATTCAATCACACTGCCTTCTGTCTCTTAAATTCAACACAGGTAATAAATATTTATTGAGCACCTACTATGTGCTGGACATCACAGCAGGCAGAGGCCACTGAAGTGACTAAGACAGGAAGGGTCTCTGTCCCAGTTTCTGCCTGCTGGGCAGAAAAGCGCCTGGGCTTTGAAGGACAATTGACAGATACATCAGTAAAGTATTACCTGGTTACACACGTGGGCAGAACAATAGAGCGGGCCGGCGCGGAAGTGAGGGACTGGCTGGCGGCCTTTCGACGAAGCCCCTGGACTGTCCTCCGGAGGCGGCGACGTTCGTGCTGAGTGGGGAACAGCGAGCAGCAGCACGTCGCATGGCCCTGGCAGGCACAGCAGGGTGCTCTAGGGTGGCCTGGGCTAGTCCGAGGGCGCGGATGGGCTGGGTGGACTTCAGGAAAGGAGGGGAGACCCGTGTGCCTGACATGCAGCAGGCGAGGGGTGAGGATGGGCGGCGGGCGGCGGGCGGCGGAGGGAGGCAGAGCTGGGTCCTCCTGGCTTACATGCTACTTGGATTTAATTTTGATTGTGACAAGCAGCAGCTGAGCTGTATTGATATAATTATTTAAAGTGTCCTGTGGCTTTGTGCGGGGAAGCGCTGGAGTGGAACAAAAGGACAGGCAAGTGGAGGAAGTTCGGGCGCTACTGTGATGGCAACTTAAGGAGGGGGTGGAGCCACTGAGGGGATGAGAGAGGTGAACGTACACGACATATGTTTAGGAAGCAGGAGGACTGGACTGGCTGACGGATTGGGTATGAGGTGCTAGGGAGAGGGAAGAAGCAAGAAAGTCTCCCAGGTTTTGAAATCGAGCAACTCAGTAAATCACGGTGCCACTGGGTGAAAGGAGTGTTGGATGATAAACTGGTTGGGAGGTTTGGATTAAGGGGTCAAGAGTTCTGCGGAGCCATTCTAAGCTCTATCTGTTCATTAAATAGCCATATGAGCAGTTGGCTATGCCCAGGGAGAGTAGGCAGCTGCAGGTGAGGAAGGGGCCCGGCTTTACCCCGCCACACCTGCACATTCGGGGGCCGAGCGAAGGAAGAGCATCCTGCAGAGGAGGCTTGGGAACAGGAGGCCAGAGATAGGAAGGAAACCTGGGGAATGGGATGTCCAGGAAGCCACGAGATTGAAGGGTTTCAAGATGATGATGATGGTGGTGGTGGTGGTGGTGGTGGTGGTGGTGACGATGATAGGAGGAGGAGGAGGAGGAGGAGGAGGAGGAGGAGGAGGAAAGAAAGAAGAGGGGGAGGAGAAAAGGAAGAAGCGGAAAGGGAGGAAAAAGGGAGGCACTATTGCTCTTCCCATCTTACAGGCGGGACAGCTGAGGCAGAGAGGTTACTAAACGAGCAACTGCAGGTCTGTCTTTCCGGTGTGTTCTTGGAGCGGGCCACGCCCAGCCTCTCTCTCTAGGCCCTGCAAATCCGCTTCGGAGCCGCCGACACGACACGTCCTGACTGAGTTCTCCAGAGGTCCTGTCCCTTTTCAGCCCTGACCTTGGCTAATTAATCTCTGTCTGTCTTGATGCTCAGCACAGGGGCAACCCGCAAGCCTGGCTCCAGAGCAGCGGCTGCAGCGTGGAGGGCGGTCACGCTGCCTTTCCCGCTGCGCTCTCCAGCACAAAACCTTTCCCAGGCCCGTCCCCTCACCAGCCGCCAAACACAGAGGCTGGGATGCAGGCTGTCCCCTGCCTCCCAACACTGCTCCGAGTTCTTCTTGAGACCTCATCCAACTCTTACCTCCTCAGAGGGTGCTTTCCTTGGACAGCTACGCATATTCATTGGTACATCGCTCAGAAATTCTCTCCTATATAATTAATTTTTGTTCCCAATGAGGTTTGATTGTGCACTTCATGTGGGCAAAGTACTTGGGTCTCATGACACAATGCACAGTCAAAAACGTTACTACTGGAGGTAAAAATGACAAAGAAGAGCACTGTATCACTGGGTGTCAGAAAGGGGCCAGGCGAGAACAAATGATTGTCAGTGCCGTTAACCTTGGGCAGAGGCGCGCCAGAGCGGGGGCCCGGGAGGATGGCCTGCAGGAGGGGACGAGGGCAGACATGGGCTGGGCCGGGACCCCCCTGGGCCGGGAAAGACCTGGGTTCCCTGCCACTGGCGATGCCTGGGACCTACTCCTGTGCAGCTGGACGTGGCCCTGGCCGGTGTTCCCGGGAGGCCGGGCAGGAGCCATCTGGGACGGGAGCCCGGCTGCGGCATCTCTTCCGACCTGGCTCCTGTCACTTCCACCTGAGACGGACCAAATCCATCTGCACAGGGAATCTGCCCTCACGATGGTCAGTATAATTTAAGAGGCTCCATGTTCCCTTCACCAGCTTTCCCATCTGCTTAGAGCATGAAATTTGTACATATAAAGAATAAAGCTCCTAATTTTGCTACGATAAATAAGTGGGCTCATTTCCAAGAGCACAGTTGAGGGACCCAGCGGGGAAAGATCAGTCACAATGAGGAGTAAGCTGGTGTAAGCCACGCGCAGGTGGCCCAATGAGCTTCTGTCCTCAGTGGGGTCATGGTGGGGGACGGGAGAGAAAGGTCTCCTAACAAGGGAGACATCAGGAGAAGCATCGTGAATCTAACAAGCCCCTGCCTCCAATGGATCCAGAGGAAGAGAGACAAACAAGGTACAGATGATTCACTTCACGCAGCCCCTGCAGAGGCAAGGCCCTGCAACAGCATCGCCCCCTGCAGGCAGACCCACACCAGTCCTGCTTCATGGAATTCTGAACAACGTTCCTTCACTCATTCAGAAAATATTTACGGAGCATCTCTTACGTGCGGTGGCATTGTAGGTACCGCCATGGACCAGTGAACAAAACAGACACAGGCCCCTGCACTTGCGGGGCTAATATTCAAGCGATAGACGCGGACAGTAAGCCACAAACGTGATAAACAATAAAGTATGTGCGATGTTAGAGGTAATGAGAACCAAGTCTCTAAAAGACACTACCCTTCCCAAAGTACACGTTAGCCTCAACATGACACAATCACGTGCCATCTCAGCCTGTTCTCCATCATCTCATCAGGAATGTCAGGCCAGAGGAGCCACACTTGTCACCTCTTGTCCCATCATTTCCCCTCCTCTGCCCATAACTTGTACTACACACATATTGGACACAGAGAAGGTGCTCAATCACGTGTGTGACAATGGATTCGTTGTCCTAGTTTAGGAGCACAAATTCTGTCCTGACAGAAATGCTCTTCTGAGATGATCCGTTTTTACCCTCGAGTCCCTTTTTCACAGATCCTCCCCTGCAACATACGTGGGAAGTGTGGTTATCCAAGGAGAGCAGATCTAACTCGGGGAGAAAAGAGTCTCATTGCTATAACTGATTTCTCTTCCTCTCCCTCTGAGGTCTCCTGGGAGCCCTATCTCTGCCCATCCCCCACACCACCTTCCTCTCCTAACAGCCCTAACACAGAAGGAGAAAGGGAGGGTGAGGCAAGTAACCTGCGCCCCACTGTTCTGAAAGCTGCCATGTATGAGGTCTGAGAATGCTTTGGTATCACCTCGTTTCCAGACACGCGTATCTGTATGAAACGCAGAGGCCACCACCCTCCCCTGTGACCAGCACTAGGACAGAAGGGCAGAGACGTTCTCGGACAGTAAGATCATGGCCCATGGTCAAGTGTACTTGTACTGCTCTCTTGTTCTTTAATTCTTCTCATATATAATATATCAAGTTCCATAAAAACATAGCTAAGCCATACTTCAAATTCAGTGTATGTGAAAAATAGAGGAACGGGCTTAAAAATCCAGACTTCTTTGAGGCCCTGCCCTAGGCCCCTTTGTCTTCTCACTTGTACCTGAGTCCTGTTCAATCTCACTCTTGTCCTCCCTTCAGGTGCCGCCTCTCCACCGATGACTCCCAGACTAACGTCTAGGGCACACAGCTGAGTGTCCACGACGCCCCGAAGAATCTCTCTGCTTGGTCCACTAGCAGGTTCCTCGACACCACACGGCCGGAGCAAACTCTCATCTCCCCACCGCGCCCCCCAGCCCGGCCCTCTTCCATCACTCCTCCTCTCAGCAGTCGCGTCACCGCCTGCCGGGGGTGCGGGCCCGACGTCCAAGCATCATCGCTGACTCCCCCCTGCTCGCACCCCCTTGTTCGAGCTATCCACGGCCTTAACAATTTCGCCTCCCAAACGTCTCTCGAATCTATCCATTTCCCTTTGTCTCTGCTGTCACCGCCTTAGTCCAGCACTCGTCCCCTCTCGCTGGGACCACTTTAAGATGTCTCGTCAGCCTTGACCAGGCTCCCTCTTCTAATCAGATCACCACATGGCAACCAGAGGAATTTCTCAATGCAAATTTGATCGTACGACCTTGCATGTTAAATTTATTTCAACAGTTCCCCGTAGCTCTGAGAATCAACACCAAAATTCTTATGGTATGGGCTAAATTATGCCCCCCCCCCGCAAATTTATACGTTGAAGCCATACCCAACTCAGTACCTCAGAATATGACTGTATTTCGAGATAATTCATTTAAAATGAGGTCAGAAGAAACCAGCCCTGCCAACACCTTGGCCACAGTAGTGAGCTCTCCAGTTAGCAGGCCCTGAGTTCCCAACAGGCCCCCAGCTGACTGCAAGTCTCACCAAGGTCCAGACTGTGACTGCATGAGTCACCCTGACCCAGAGCCACTCTGCCAAGGGGCCCCGCATTCCTGACCCAGGGGTGTGTGAGACGATGCAGGTTTGTTGTATTCGGCTGTAGTTTTAGGGCAATGTGTTACTGCAGGCTTGCCTTACGCCTTTCGATCACTCTCTGAGCTCTGGCCCCATTGCCTTTCTTGCTGGACCTGAAACTCCGCTGCTCCCCCACACCCTCTTTATAGAATGCACCCCTACTTTTTTCCTTATCTGAGTCCTGCTTACACTTCTGATCACATGGCAACCATGCATTTCTCAGGGAAATTTTTCCTGACTCCTATGCTCTCATTAAACCATATTCCTTTCCCCTAGGACACGTTCCCCAGTTTATTATTGGTTGTTCATTATGGTGACTATTGAATTGACGTCTGTCTTCCCCACTGGACTACAAACTCTCCTCTGTGTCCCCAGCACCTACGCAATTTAGTCCATCAATACACAACTGTTGGATGAAGTCAGCCAATATCCGCAGAGGAACAAACCTTACATTTCAGAATTGCCCTTCTATTAGGTCTCCTGGTTCTAAGGACCATCTGTGAATCCACAAACATTGTTAACCAATTTATAGCTACACATGAGTTAACAAGGGCTCAGAAATCTACACATTGTTCATTCACACTATGCCATTAAAATTTACCTTGCCTTCCTTTAATATCCCTGCAGTATTTATTTTTGAAGTTTTATTACATCTCTCAGTTTATGAGTGAGAAGAAAATACGGACACTTCCAAATACGGGGCAGATAAACAGGTAAAGCCTCCAGCGGCACGTGGTGGGACAGCTAGGGTGACGGCCACCCCTCCTGGTATAGCCGTGGGACCGGATCAGAGAAGGTTGCCAGGAGGGAGCAGCGTGCACAGCCCGCTCGCCTGGAGCGACACAGAGCAGCTCTGCAGAGGGCACTGCGCGCAGCCTCGCCGCTGACCAGCCGAGGAAAGAAGGCCGAAGGGCGGCACCGCTGTGAGTCAGCCCGTTGGTCCTTCCTGCGCAGGCAACAGCGTGGGCTGCTCGGGCCCCGAGAGGAGAAAGCCCCAGCCCCACTTTCAAACTAATTATTATAATTTTAAACAAAAACAGATGCTTTTAAATCCAGGATCTTTATTACATTGAACTATTTAGCCTCACTTAGGCCAGTTTGCCCTAGTTCGAATTTGTGTTGTTTGTGAGTGTAGTTTATGAATGACATTTCTTTAACAGGAGAGAAAACCACCACCAGAAACCCGTGTATCTTGAGCCTCTTTCTCGCAGGCTATTTTGCATGTATATGTACGTCCACGCATCTGTAATTTCTCCCCCGCACCAGGAAGGCTAGACTTGGGAAGAGCTTTTATTCATTATTTAATCAAGAAAAGAGCTTTCAATCAAACAAGAGCAGGGGAGGAGGGCGTACAGGCAGGAGTGGAAGAGGCTGGGCAAGAGTGAACACTTTTATAAACAGACTCTTGAGATAAAAACCTGAACAAAGAGCAACAAATAGCTCCTTTCTACACCTTTTTCTTTCTCAGAGCTCCTGACAGACTCAATTCCCTTTCTGTATAATCCCCTCATTCCTTCCTGGAGCCTGTCAGTGTTTTGCGTACAGAAACACATCGCCACTTGTTTGCCATTGAGGTTGCTCCATCCTCTGGCTACAAAAACAGAAGAAAGTCCGGCCCCGCCCCGCCCTCCACTCTCCCCTCCAGTGATTTCCAACCCTGCCATCAACTCACCCTAGGGGCTCCTCCCCTCAACAGGGACCATTTCTGAGATTTAATTAATTTTGCAAGCAACAGAGGGTGGCTGATACTCAGCTTCCATTCCACTGGGCGGGGCACAGGGGGACCTGGCCCAACAGATCCCTGTGGATGCCCACCTCATGCCAGGCCTCTTGCCAGTGCTACTGTGTTTAAGTCTCACACTGACTCAGAGAGGGAGGTTCCTCCCACCTCATTTTGCAAATAAGGGAATGGAGGCTCAGAGAGACAGCTTCAGGCTCCCAGAAGGAATCCTGGGTTCGGAGCTAGCTGTGCCTTTCCACTGCAACAAGCTCTGATTTTGCACCTGGGGTTTTTCGCCCTTTCCCATCAGAAAATACCCCTCGTGGTCTAAACCTCCTCCACCCCCCCTTGTATTTCTCCCACTGTCTCTTTCCACTTGCGTTCATTCATTAATTCAACAACTATTCATTGGGCACCTCCTGTGAGAAGCTATGAGACTTGACTACTCAGCAGGTGGAGCTCACATTCTAGTTGAGAAGAACAGGCAACAGGCAAGCAGATGTGTCCTGTGTCAGATGGGGACAGGTGCGACGTAAAGAGAGAAGACCAAACAGGGCAGAAAGGCAGGGGAGTGCTGGGTGGGGAAGAAGGGCCCCTCCTTCCATACTGGGCGGTCAGGGAGGACTCACTGGAAGGTGACACATAAGAGCAGACCTGAAGGAACTGAAGAATTCAGCTTTGGGGGACAGACGGCCCTAGGTAGAGGGAACAGGGAGCGCAAAGGCACTGAGGTCCTTGGTGGTCTGAGGCACAGTGAGGCAGCAGTGCGGCTGGAGCTGAACGGTCAAGCAGGCCTGACAGGTGAGGCTGGGATGAAAAGAGCGAAGAGGGCCAGTGGCAAGAGATTAGGCCAGTGACATAGGACAGAGAGCGTGAGCGTGGTGGTCTTCCACTGCAAGGGCTTTGCTTTCACTCCAGGTGAGCCAGAAAATCCTTGGAGGGCTGTCAGCAGAAGAACATGACCGAACTTGACCACTTAGTTGCTGTGTTAAGGCAGATGGGGGAGAGGTGGCAAGATCAGAAGCAGGGAAACCCATTAGGGACTCCAAGTGCAAGCTGAGGCAGATAGTGGAAGTGATAAGACGTGGTTAGAGGTTGGAGGGACTGAGTTGGCCAAAAATATCATTTAGTTTCTTCTGTATGATGGTTCTAGTAGTGTTTAGTTGTCTTTAACTTCATTCAAAACAGTTTTGTTAGACCATACTGTGACAGCTGTCATAGCAGCATGCATTAAAAAAACTTGTCAAAACTGGTGAATTTTTGTGCAGCCATTTTAATATTGAAGATGAAAGAAAATGTGCACCATTTATGGCATATTATGCTTTATTATTTCACAAAAGATAAAAACATAACTGAAATGTATGAAAAAAAGATTTGTGCAGTGTACAGAGAAAGTGCTGAGTAATCAAAAGTGGTTTGCACAAATACTTCTCTGCTGTGGGGGCTGTCTCATGCATTGGAAGATGTCTAGCAGCACCCCCTGGTCTCTGCCCACTAGAAGCCAATAGTGGGAGATGGCCAACATACTCAAAACATTTAAATCAATGAAGTTATTGGTGAAAATGAAAAACGTGTCTTTTATTTTATGGAAAAAATGTTAGCGGACTTTTTGGCCAACCCAATATTTAGAACGTGCCGCCAACAGGACTTATTAATGGCTTGGATGTCAGGTGTGAGACAAAGAGAGGAAGGATGACGGACCCCTGGAAGAACGGAGTTGCCAAAACTGAGAGGGAGAAGACCGAGAGGAGGAGAACCGGATGACAGTAAAGAGGGAGACAGGAGGCCTGAGGAGAGAGAAGGTGAGCGCCGCTCTGCTGGAGGAGGAGAGTCGGGCGGCCGGGAAATGCAGGAGGACTGCCCAGCAGAGCATGGGTTTATGGCCATACACTTTTTGCAGCTCAGTATCCTTTAGCCCTTGGCTAAGGTCAGAGTGCTAGACCTTCACCAAAGGAGCCTGTAGGCAATGTGCAGCCCCGCGGCTCCCTCCGCTCACAGTGGTGCGCTCTCCGCAAGGACCCAATTTCCGAGGAGATTCTGGGCCCTCAGGGAAGCCGCCGGTGTGTGCCACCTGCCACACTCGCCCCCAGCCCACACTTAAACCGGGCAGGGACACTGGGTTTGCAGGAGCCGGGCTTGGCCGGCAGGCCGACAGGCAAGGCGTTCCTTTGGTCAGCAGACCACGGAGTACAGGCAGGGCCCCCTCTGACCCCACGAACCCCTGCTCGGCTGACACCTGCAGGCTCCGCCTCTCTGCTAAAGGGCTGGCGTCTTCTCTTCGTTTGGAGTTCTTCATGCCCTGCCCTGCATTTCCTGCTCACCCATAACGCAGAAACACGACTGTCAGGATATTAAACCTCAAAGCCTTTGACCTCCCCCACAAGCCTGAAGGCTCAGCTCCCGCCCAAGCAAACGCTGTCTGCAGCCTGGTGTGTGTGTGCCTCCACCACAACCGCACCTTGGATTTCTCTCTCTCTCTCTCTCTCTCTGCGGCTCTCTGTCATGTCACATCCCTCGATAACCCCTGACATGTCATCCATGCCATCTCTCAGGTCTACTGCACTGTTGTGCCCCATCACTGCCTTCCTCAATGACACCATCGTTCACTTTCTGCCACTCCGCTCCTCCTCCCTTCTTGCTCCTCTCCCTTCCCCCTCCCGTGCTCTGCCTCATCTCCTCCCCTCACGGCCCCAACCCCAGTCCCCATTTCCTGGCTCCCCCATCGCAGAGGGCCGCACAATCCACTGGCCCCGCCCACTTCTCCTCCCCGTGGCTTGAAGGCCCCACGCATGACTCTCAAAATAGGCCCATCCAAAATCACACACGGCAAAATGAAAACACTCTTTTTAATAGCGGGGCCACTTCGAGCAAAGCTTTAACAAGCCAGCCAGTCCTGGTGCCCTGCCCAGCTGGCCAGCATGAACCCCACTAGACACCTCCACAAGAGATTAGGGGTGAGGTGAGAGGTGGAATAATAATAATAAAGTTTGGAGCAACCTTCAGTGGGTTCCAGGTCCCATGAGTGGCAGAGCTACAACCCAGGTGTAGCGACGTGCAGTGGAACCTTCTCTCAGGTTCTAGGTAAGAAGAGATCCCAGCGCTGGGTGAGAGCGCGGGCTCCGGGGAGCTGGCCGGCAGCAGCCGCGGAGGCTCAGCAGGGAGCCTGCTGCAGAGGCAGAAGCCAGGCCCCACTCAGCCCCCGAGTCACAGCGGGCCCTTTCCCAGCCTCCCTGTGGTTCCCGTACACACTGACATATCAGAAGCATCGTCCAGCATGTCCAGCAAACCCAAGCCCTGCCTCCCAACTCCCAAGTGCAGTGTTGCTGGCCAGATTAGAGGCTCCGAAACCCAGATATCTGCGAGTCAGTCAATTTATTGTGGGCACAGACAGAGCTCTCTGTAACACAATAGATGCTAAATCCATTTTATTTGCTGACAGGCTGATTAAACAGTCCATTCCCTCCATTATTTTTGTCTATTATAAATGGCAAGTCAAATTACTTGTTTTTCAGGGATATTTTTAAAGAAAGAGACTCTCAGAGGGACTCCAAGGCACACCCTGTGGCTATCGCCTCATCCGTGTGTGCTAAGTGGCCACACACACACGGGGACACCACATGGCAGGTCATGCTCTCAGTGAGCAGCAGCAGGTACACGCAGGGCCGCAGACTCTTAGCTCCACCCACCCACCCAGAGTGCGGGGAGCTGCTCTCAGAGGGACAGGCTGCCTCTGGGCCGCACCGGCCAGCATTCTTTGCCGCCACATGAGTGCGAGTCAACTGGAAACACTGTGTTTGGGGTCCATGAGCGCTTCCTTCCTCCAGACAGACCCACAGATGGGTGGGAAGGCCTCCTTAGTAAGAAATCACGGGGCGGGGGGGCCTGACCCGTCCTCTTGGTAGCAGAGGGGCAGGAAAACGAGGCCGGAGGGGGACAGTGCCTGGCTGTCGCACACTGAAATAGGGAAAGGGCCCCCAACACACGCCCCACTAGCTACCTCTAGGCACAGCAGGTGCATGGGCAGAGCTGTGACAGGAAAGACCTTCGGGGAAGACAATGTTTTTGTCTGAATGCAGCGCCTGCCCACAGTTCCTGGAGACTTCCCCTTCATTGGGATGCACCTGCCTAACACACACAGATACACATCTGAAGCCATTAAACGTTCTGCATTTCGGGGCTGTTCTGGATCAATACCAAATGAGAAGGTAGATTTCTTCTTTCTGCTCAGAATAAAAATGTGCTTGCAACACAAAAAGCCTTTAGATCAGCTTTTATTTAAAACTATGCCCACTCCGTTGTCTGTTACCTATGCCTTTGTTTTTGTTTTGTTAGTTTGTTGCTTTTTAGTTTTATACTCCTCATATGATTGAAATCATACAGTTTCTGTCCCTTTCCATCTTATTTCACTTAACATGTTCAACAGAATGGTGACTACGGGGGGGGCGTGAAATGGGTGAAGGGGGTCAAGTATACAGTAGCAGATGGAAACTAGGCTTTTGGTGGTGAGCACACAATAGAGTATACAGATACCAAATTATAATGTGGTACACCTGACATACATAATGTTATCAACATGTTATTTCAATAAAAAAATAATTTTTAAAAAATTATTTCTAAAGTTTTCAGTTTGCTACCACAGTTTCCTGCTCAAATACAGTAGTCCAAAATATCCATCAATAATTCTTAGCATCTGTTCTACAAAGAGCACCATATTTTGACATTCCAGGGAAAAAATAAACAAAGAAAGAAAGAAGGAGAGGAGATTAAAATAAACATTCTGTGAGAGTAATTTCCTCTCTAGAAGGTTAATAATATATGAACTTTAATAATATTAACCTTGGCAGATTTTTATGTTGGTTAATTGATAGTGTATGTATTTTTAGGAGAGGGACGTTGGCATAGGCAGGTGAAAACAATTAGCAATGCACTCATTATAGATCAATTTACTGTAAAGGTTAATAGCTCTTTGTTTTGAGAAAGATCTCTGCTAACCCTTCTGTGGTCTGTGAGGTTCCTTTGCACAGTGCTTGGTTCAGAGGATCATTCAATTAAAAAATTATTCAATAACTTAATCAATGAGTATCCACATGGGTATGAAAACCTCTTGAATGTCTACAAGAACATTTGTATTTTGTATATCCCAACTTGCACTGCCGTGGTAGGGTCCAGACACTTGGTTGTACTGATCATTTTAATTAAGGTATAAATAATGATCCTTCACTGAAGAAACCAGACAGAACCATTTCTTAAGCTACATGTCAATAAACTACCCAACAGAACGAAAAAAAAAAAAGAGCAAAAGATATGAACAGGCAATACACAGAAAAAAGAAAATACAGACGAGCAATAAACTTGTGAAAAGATGCTGCCCTGACGGTCCATCAAACGCCGCGGTCAGCCCGTCAGAAGGGCAGCACTCTGGTGACACTGCATACTGGGGAAGGACACGTGCTTGGGGGTCGCGCTCTCAGGGGCTGCATCCCGGCTCTGCCACTTGCCAGTGTGTGCCCAGGACAAGATTCTCGGCTTCTCTGGGCTTCCAAAGGCGGAGCACTGTTTTTACCTACCTGCTAGGTTTTTGTGAGCACTAAATGATTTCATACACATAAAGCATTCAAATCCAAGCCGGGCAGGAAGTCACCACTTGACAAATTGGTCTATTATTGGCTTTGAGCGTTGAGGATTGTGAGGAAGCAGGTAATTTCGTATACTGTGGGTCGATGTATGAATTAGCACAGCCACTTTGGAAGGTAATACATTGGCTTCTATTAAAATTAAAGGCATGCGTGTCCTGTGACCCTCCAGCTGTTCCCAAGTGTTCATTCTTGAGAAATACGAGTGTTGTATTTGTTTCATTCTCATGCTCACTGCAGCATTATATGCAACAAAAATACATGGAAACATTTACATGGGGAGATAGCTAATTATGAGAGAACTACACGGATACTACATAGCACTTAAAAATGACGACGGTAGATTTCATGGGACTGCCGTGGAATGATCTTTAAGACAGATGGTTGACTGAAAATAGCAAGTATCCATACAATGATATGATGTGATGGTAAAATTCATGATATGCTCTATGATATTTGTTATGTATGTATCATTTGTGTAAAAGCTACATACAACATTTTATTTTATGTATCTGTAGTCACCGACCCTAAAGGAGGTATTGGTAGTGACAGTCACAGAGAACTTGACCTTATTTGTATTATTTTTTATAATGCATTATTCTACATACAGTTAAAATTGAGGGAAGGGGGAACGGGGAGTTGTGTTCAATGGGCAGAGTTTCAGCCTGAGATGATGGAAACGCTCCGCGGTGGTGGGTCGCAGTGGCGGGTCGCGGTGGCAGGTCACGGTGGCAGGTCACGGTGGCTATGTGGTGCTGGGAGCACACCTCCCATCACAGGACAGTATGGTGAAAAACAGCCCAAGTAGCGAATTTTATATTATGTCTATTTTACCACAATAAAGGTGTTCATTTAATGCAAAGTTCCTGTGTACCATAACACGGAACAACAGGGCAAGTGCAGATGAGGACAGGTTAGCCTGTGCCAGGCAGCGCAGACGTTGGGCCTTTAAAAGGCCCTTGCGGGGGCAGAGGTGGCTGGAAAAGGAGAGGCCGTGGGGACACCTGTCTGCCTGGAGAAGGAAGGTCTTAAAAAAAGATGGGAGACAAAATGAGATAGACATTCGGTAGAAAGCCGGGCAGGGCCCAACACAGGGAATTGGCTTTGATCTGGGCAAGAGAGAATGCTGTTCTCCTAACTCCTTGTTCCCTCTGTCTCCAACGAAAGCCCTTGGGAGGTAAGTTCACAACCAGGAGGAACAGGGAGGGTGGTGCAGAGGGAAGAAAAGAAAAGGCTCCTGAGCAGAAGCTTCTCCTAGCGGCTGTATTTTTGCTGCGCCAGCTCCTCTTTCAAAGAGCTTCCACGCACCTGAAGGGAACTGGGTTTCCTTTTGAGGACATGTCTTTCAAGTCGATTAAAAACTATTTTCACGAGTTGTGGCTGTTTACTTGCAAACCTGTCATTCGGATGATGTGAGCCTTCGCAGGAGCCCACAGAGGCTTACCAATGGTGCCCTACCTTTTTTGGGTAATTTCCTTTAGGCTCCTATGCAGTGTGTCTGGGCAAGCGGGGAAGGTAAGGTGACCAAAAGGCATTTTATTTCCTCAACAAGGTGAAAAAAAAACCCCCACAAAGTCCGTAATGAGGTGGGGCTGGAGCTCCATCTGTCTCCTCCAGCTGGAAGAAGGGTCAATTCCCTTCACCTGGGCAGCCTGACACTAGGCCATACTCCCCAACAGAGAAAGACCAGGGAAGGACATCCTGCCTTTTGGAAGCTTGGGGAGGCCCAGTGAAGCCCTGAACTCAGCTATTGTAGATTCCCAAATTCTAGAACACAGTTGGGAGCATATTCTAAACTTAATTTTAGGTTGCTGGGGTTTTTGCTTGTTTGTTTGCCAAAAATCTTTTAAAAACCATTAGTGGGCCACTTTGATCTCAAAGCTACATTGTTTTCTAGAAATTATGAAATTGAATCTAAAATTATTCTCTACCCTGAGGATTGATCTAAATTCTTGTGAACCTTTGGAAAGAAAATATTGATCCATTCAAGCCAACATAAGGCAAAAACAGATAACAAACCAATGGGGAGTGCACGTGTTTGTCTGTCTGTGGTGGGAGGCGGCGGGGGAGGGGCATGTTTGGCTGAAGGACTGGCAAGACTTTTAATTATGTTTAAGGACAAAGTGGAAAATCATGGTCAAGATATTAACAAATGTTGGTTGATTTGTAACTGACCAACCACCATTGCCCAAAGATTACCAACTTTGTTAAATCTAGGTTTCTTCCTCTACACAATAAAAAATTCGAATTGCACATCCACTAATATCGTGTCCTCCTCTGCAGCCTGTGACTGTTTTACCTGGAGGACAGTCCCAAGAGTAATTTCCTGGGATTTGCAAAGCCTGTCTGCACTTTGCAAAGCCCGGGAAGACACCACGGGCGGAGCGCCTGCCGCCGTGGAGGGTGGACACAGCATTCAGAATGACCCACTCCCCCCTTCCACCCCGAAGGCCAATACATCATAGTTGGACACTAACGAGATAAAATGTAACAGCACAAAGTTCTGATTTTTTTGTTTTTAAAATCCGTTCCCTAAGGTCAGCATATTGAAGATCTGTCTTGGTAGCCGTCCAGATAAGGAAATCACAGGGATCCGGTTACCTTTAAATTCAGTATCCAACATCGGAACACAGGTCAGGCCTGGGTGCAAGGGGGACTCGGTGTGGGCTAGAATGTATTAACTAAACACGGCGTCGAAACCGAGGGGTGTCATGCCCGACTCAACTCCCGGCCCTGGATCTGGAATACCAGGTTCAGTCCTGGACGCCACCCACTAAGAAAAAAATTAACAAGCCAACCAGGGGGCTCGGCCAGCCCGCACCCCCATCACCTCAGTGTCACCTCACCACACCTGGTTCAGCTCCTCCACGGCACCCCTGCCCTGAGGTCTGTCCTTGCTTGACGGTGTCAGGGGGAGAACCCGTCATTTCCTGAGCTGTTAGACACTTCTTTCCGACCCTGAACGGCAATCTCATTCTCTCTGCCTCTTCCGCTCACCGCCCCAGGCTCCAACCCCCAGGGGCCACACAGGTGAAATTTAATCCCCTTCTACATAAACTGACCTTCAATTAAGTCAGGAGAACGGATGGTCACCAGCTCCCCTACCTCCAAACCTTTCCAGGTAAAACTGAGCCGTTTTTAAAGATTGATCCTCCAGACCTTTTTTTTTCCTTTTTTCCTTTTTTTTTTTTTTTTTTTTTTTTTTTTGGCTCCCTGGCCCTCAGCGTCCCAAGGCTGTCTACTGCGGAGAGGAGGGCTCCATTGTCATTCATTCCGCCTTGCCCTGTCCAGGAACGAGAGCAAACACAAGAACAGTCCTGCACGCCTGAGGACAGGGACACTTCCTGAGAGATGCCACGTTCGGGGATTCTGCCACGGTGTGAACATCACAGGGGCACTCACACACACCTAGATGGTATACAGCCTGCAGCCCACCTGGGCTGTCCGCGACAGCCTCGTGCCGCGAGGCCACGCGCCTGTACCGCAGGGTCCTGCACTGAATACCGCAGACAATTGTAACACAATGGTAACTGCTTGCCTATTTAAACCTAGAAAAGGTACAATAAAAACACAATATAAAAGGTAAAAAATGGTGCACCTGTAGAGGGCCCTTACCGTGAGCGGAGCTTGCAGGACTGGAAGCTGCGGGGTGAGGCGGCGCGGGAGCGGCGAGGGAACGCCAGGGTCCGGAACATGGCTGTCTGCTGCGGCCGGCTTTATAAACCCTGCACGCGTCGGCTGCACTGAGTTTATACAAATATTTTTCTTCATTTAATAATAAACTAACCTTAGCTAACGGTAGCTGTTTATAAACTTTTAAACTGTTTTAACTTTTTGACCGCTGGTAATAATACTTAGCTTACAGCACAAGTTGCATGACTGTACAAAAAGATTTCTTCATATACCTATTCGGTATTAATGGCCGCGAGCGACGCGAGCGACGCGCTACAACGATGCACCAGCCACACACGCTACACCTCCCACGGCCTTGCCGCACCGCAGGCTACGTCCGGCCTGACTACGCTGCGTCGTAACTATGGCCACGACGTCGTGCCGGCAGCAAGTTGACCAGTTTACGACAGTGATGACTTTTCTGCGCCTGCCTTACCGCAGCCAGGCGGTTACCAGGTGCTAGGAATTTTTCAGCTCCGTTATAATCTTATGGGACCACCTGGCACAGGTGCTCAGTGGTTGATGAAAACATCCCTCTGACTGCAGAACACAGGACGGTAGCGGGGGGGCCCCTGCTGGCTGGACTCGCCAGCCCTGCCCCCACCCTGCCATCCGAGGACCGGGGATGCCTAAATGGGAGTGAAAACCCCTGAACGGGACTTGTCTGTCACTTCAGCGTATTTCTGGTTTCCACGAAATGCGTAGAACACTCTTTTGACTCACATTAACTTAAAAAATAAACATATGTTCAGATGCATTGTGGGAACACTGTCGAAAGTCCAGGTCTCAGTCCCAAACAAGTTGAAAATCATTGGCTCATTTAGCCATTTTTCTTCTATTTCCAAAATACTTTAATTACCTTGCAAAAAATAAAAATAAATAAAAACTTCCTCTGAGTGCTCTTAGTCTATATTTGACAAACATTTTTTAAGCGTTGTTGCTGGCATTGCTATATGCATTTATCTGATATTTATTTGAGTGCCTACTATATGATATCTTGTAGTCTGTAGCAAATGGAGCAAAACAGGAAGGTGAGCTTGTCTATACCACAGTCGGAACAATACCCATAATTTACAAACACTGAGATTATATGAGATTATTTAAAACCACTCTCCACCCTTCTGTTCACAGCCCTGAAAAAGACCAAGAATTGCTGTGGGGGGTCATTTTTTAAAACCCAACTTGTTCAAAGTAAATAAATGTTGCTTATGTAAGTAATTAATCAAGAATTACATGAGAGGTTTATTATGAGGCCGATAGCAAGCAGCCTCCCGAGGCCCTGAGCAAACCCTCTCTTTCAGTAAATAATTACTTAAGTTAAGATTATTTACTAAATTAAGTCATTCCTTTTGTGATATATCTAAGACTTCAAGTAATTGGTTGGGCCCGCTTTAGTTTGGTGTTTTACAAAGGAAAAAATAGTGCTACATAGTGAATTAACTGTGCAATTAACTATACATTTAGCACTTCAGAAACACATTTTTAATGACTAGAATAGGTACAAATAGCCCTGCGTATTTTTTTTTTTAACTTAGGTATAATTTTCCATCTCGTTTAATGCAGCAGTGCGGGGAAAGTGTTGGCACAGCATGTTATTTTCCATTTACTGAGAGTCAGCAATACAGAGAGCCCATCCCAGGCAGAGCCGGTGGCCCCAGGCCCAGGCCTCCAGCGGAGAACTGCTTTGGCCTCGAGGCAGGTCCACCTCCGTCCCTTCTCCCTTCAGCTCCCCTGGAAGGACAGGCTCTCTCAGACCTTCCCTGTGCCTTTCCAGGGTTGGGAGGAAAGAGTAGTGAACTCATCCTAGAGCTTCCTTCCCTTCTCCAAACCACAGCACTTCCCTGTTATAATTAGGAAGAGAGAGAGGATGAAAAGTAAAGTTGGGGCTAACTAATGCCTTCTCTTGACTATTTTTTGTGCTGTTCTTAATTTTTAGGAGTAAAATGTGAATCAGTTGTTTTTAAGACCAAGAAAGAAAACTGAATTCCCCTCATGGAACATGTGTACCTTGCAAGAGCATAGTCCATCACTTCACGTTTTTTTCCCCCTCACATTTGGGGGTTCCCAGACAGGGAACAGGAAGTGAGTGTCTATGAGAAGCCAGACACCAGGCTTCGGGGTCTTTCAAGAACGTTATGTCATATAAGCTTCACAACACCTCTGTGGCATCGGTGCAGACAGCACACAGCCTCCAAAATCATACGAGCCAATTCCTGTAACAAACGTCTCTTGATCGACAGAATTCTTTTCCTATTGGTTCGGTCTCTCTGGAGAACCTTGATAAATACATGCCCGACGTGCCCCGGTCTCTGCTTGGTATCAGAAACGGTCCTCACACTCAGTGAGTCCAATGGTTTTCAGGCAACACCAACACTTTTGCATCTTACTCTCATGCAAGGTGAGAATGAGACAGTCGTGGGTCAATGGTGCAGTGGCAGGTCTTGGAAGCCACAGTAAAGACAACAGAAGCGATGGGTACATTTTAGCAGGAAAAACATATGCCTGGGTTTGCGTCGTTCAAAGATCTCTTGGGCTATGTTAAAAAATAAATAAACTTCATTGAAGTGCTGGTGTGGGGGGTGGCAAGAGCAGCCACTGGAGGCTCATGCGTTAGGTCACCACAGGGATGTAGGAAAGAGGGTGGTTTTCAGGCCCAGAGCAGTGGGAGGAGAGAGAGGAGGGTCGATTCCATAGAGCTTGGGGAGTGAGGGGTGCTGGGGAGAGAGGGCCCCAGGATGACTTCCTAGTTCCTGGGTGGGCGGTGAAGCTTGTTCTGGGCCATGGGAGGGGACGAGGTAGAGCTGGTGATCATCCAAAGATCCCCCATTCCCTGCCAAAGAGAGGGCAGTCACTTCCCCCCCCCCCGCCCCCCCAAACCGGAAGGTAGCCTCAGGTTACGCAGGCAGAGCTTTGCTCTCTGTTTCTTCGCCTCTCCATCCAAGGTCCTGTAGGTGACCTTGCATAAGTGGTTTAACCTTCTCCTTCTCGCCCTCTGCACCCCTTACATCCCAGGGGGATGACGAAGGGACGCCCTGCATTGCACAGAGGGACATGGTCAGTGCACAGAGAGAGATGCCCACCTCCTGGCTCTGGCGTCACCCAGGCTTTGAGATTTGTTGCTGAGACACCAGTAGACAAATGAACTGTGGACTTGACAGGGAGCTCCTGGGGGGGGGGGTGCTGTCGCCCCCCCGAGAGGGAAGCATTTCAGCTGCCAGACTACCACGTCAGACAAATGGCACCGGAGTCCATTTTGAAGGAACTCTGTGAAAGAAAATTCTATTTGCATCTTTAATTGTGCAAGTTACTTACCGACAGTGTATCAATATTTATACAAGCATTTATCTAGTACTGTAGCCAGCCCTGGAGGGGAAATGGAACTTGTAGAGAAATATTGGGTTGGCCAAAGAGTCCATTACACTTTTTTCCAGAAAATAAAAGATGCACTTTTTCATTTTCACCAATAACTTTATTGAGTTGGTTATTTTGAGTATGTCGGCTGTCTCCCACAACTGACTTCTGGTGGGTAGAGGCCAGGGGTGCTGCTAAACATCTTCCAATGTATAACACAACCCCACAGCAAAGAATTATTTGGCCCAAATGTCAATAATATCAAGAGACTTCGCAAACCACTTTTGACACATTCAATGAGTCACAGCACCTTCTCCAGACACTGCACAAATCTTTTTTTGTATTTCAATTGAATTTTTACCTTTCTTGAAATAATAAAGCATAATATGCCAAAGATGTTACATATCTTCTTCCATCTTCAATATTAAAATGGCTGCACAAAAATTCACCAATTTTGATAGGTTTGTTTTTTACATGCATGCTGATATGACAGCAGTCACAATACAATCTAACAAAAATGTTTTGAATGAAGTTAAAGACAACTAAGCACTACTAGACCCATTGTATGGGAAAAAAAAGTAACGGACTTTTTGGCCAACCCAATAGATCCAAACAAAGGTCCCAATGTGCATGAAGGAGAGCTCCCTGGGAATAGAATACTGGTGCTGGCGGGTGGTACAAATGGCAAAAGACTCATTCGGCAAAATTTGTTCAGCATCTACTATGTGCTAGGCACTATTCTATATGTTGAATAAAACAGTGACAAATGAGACAACAATCAATGCTCTCATGGAACTTACACTCTAGAGGAAAGGGAAAGATTTTTTAAAAACATCAATAAGTAGATTTATTACAGTAAATTATATACATGCTAAGTGCTGTGTGAAAAAGAGAACACGTAGGGGAGGTTGGGAGTAATGGGGAGGGGACTGTGCACAATTTATACAAGGCCACCAGGGCAGGCGTTATGGAGACAGTGTCATCTGAGCCAGACCCGAAGACAAGTGAGGCACGTGGACCTCTTGGGAAAGTGGCTCAGGCAGCAGGAGCTCGCTGCCGCCTTTCAGGGGCGGGAGGGAGGCCAGGTGAGCAGAGGGCCAGGGCGGTAGGAGATAAAGCCTGTGTCCGGGACATGGGAGACCAGATTGAGAAGTGCCTTGAAATGGCCCCCCTGGAAGGTACGGGTGCAGAGGAGAGATTCACCTTCCGTCGTGGCTGCAGTGAAGAGACTACAGGGTAAAGGGCAGGGTCAGGAGCAGGAAGGCTGGGGAGGGGCCATTGCAGGGACCCAGCAGGAAGCCAGTGGCTGGGCCCAGGGGCGGAGCGGAGGAAGTGGCGAGAGAGGTGGGTCCTGGATGGATTCAGAAGACCAGGCAACGGGATTTACGGAGGGACTGGACGTAATCCTCAGTCAAGGTGTTCATTCGGAGCTGGCGGAAGGAAGGAATTGCCATCTACTGAGCTGGGGAAACTGAGGGCAGAACGTGTTCAGCAAGTAGAATATAAAGAGCTCAGCTTTGAGATCGTTTAATGTGTGATGTTCATTAAAACGCTGGGTGGTTAGTTACACACACACTCATACCCCCCCCCCAAATCTGGAGGTCAAGGGGAAAAGTCAAAGCTGCAGGTATAAATTTGGGCCCTTTCCTCTGTAATAGCAATAAACACCACCCCCTCTTTCTAGTACCATCTCCACCCCGCCCCATCCCATTGTTGGTAATTCCTGCGCCTGGCCCTGGGCTCCCCTTACCCTCATTTAGTTCTCACAGTGACCCACGAAACAACCGTATCATCTCCGTTTTGCAGATGAGAGGTCTCAGGCTGAGAGAGCTTGCCTGTCTCGCCCAAGCTCCCACAGCTGGAAAGAACTTCATTCTGCAAGCAGCGAGAAGCCATTTAAAAAATGGGAATAACTTTGTCAGCTATTCATTTTGGACACACTGCTCCAAGGACAGCTCGGAAGTCAGGCCGGGATGGCAGGAGAGCAGCGGGCAGGTTCCTGCCACAACCCAAGAGTCCAAGGAAGAGGCGGCACTGACCTCAGGCTGCAGCTGCAAAGATGGGAAGAAGGGAACAGGGTCCCGGAGTGACCTGGCAACCCCTTGAATGGGGAGGATAAGGGAGAAATCCCGCAGGTCTGTGGACTTCCGGCTGGGGGAACGGGGTGCAGGGTGGCACCCCTGGCGGAGATGGAGAACACGGGAGGAGGGTCAGGCACTGGTGGGCGGGTGCGAAGGGGCACGAGAGGAGGCAGCAGGGTGACGCTGGGAGAGGCTGGGATCAATCCAGCCTAAGTCTTTCCTGTGAGATGTAGGAGCCTGACTTCGTTCTGCAGACTAGGGAGCCATTAAGATCTGAGCCAGATAAACATAGTTATACCTCTAAATCACGCCTCTAGTCCTCTAAGCATCGTGAGGGCAGGGCCTGGGTTTTCTGTGTAGCGCTCTAGACAGTTGTCTACACACAACAGCTACTTAACACAATCAGCAACACGCTCGCCCCCACCCCCTTTCTGCCATGTATTGGGCACATTTGCAAAAGGATTTTTTTTTTCAGATGCAAGAACGCTGTGCAATGGGGTTGAATAAGATGAATAAATCCATTCAGTATTTCCATAGCATTTTTTTTAATCCAACTTATAACGAGTAACAGCCCACTTACTTCCCTACCACTCACTGCTCTGCGGCGCCCCTATTGTCTGCCCAGACCAGGAGAATGGGTAATTGTGTTCCAACACGCATTGTGCTAAAAACGCTTCTCTTTGCTCAGCTTCAATCATTATCGAAACCCAGATTTTAATCTAACTTCATGATCATTAAGCAGCCAAACCAGCTGCAGCAGTGAATGCGGGTGAAAGGAAACGGCTTAGAGGAAGAGCGACATTTCTCTAAGAAACAAAAGAATCATCTCCAATCAAGTGACCCAGCATGAGCTAGGGAAGAGAGCGCCCAGAGCCGGCGCAAACAAAATTGCCCGTTAGGCCCTCCTCTCATTAGTTTTTCTTTCAGACTTCACATTAGCTCGGTGAAAGGAAGATGAATTAAGAGTTAAATGCACCAAAATAACATAGGCAATCTTTAAATAAGACTCAAATGGGTTTTATGTTTCCACTCAAAACCCTCCGCCTGTTTCATCTGCCTTCCTTCCCTCCGTCCCTCTTGGCATATTTTCTTCCTTGTTTCCATTCTCTCTCTGGACTCTGCTACAGCCTCTGCTCGCACAGGTGTTTCTCTTTAACGATTTTGCCCTTCCTTTGAAACTCTTCCCACGCTTCAGTCCTGGTCAGCCTGAAGGAGCCTCTTTGTGTCCTTTCTCTCTCCAGCTCCCTCTCCTTGCCCTCGGCCCCTCCCCTCTACCACCTTCTCACCACCATGCCCCCTCCCGCGCCCACACTTTCTGACCTGCTCCCTGTCACGCCCCTCTCCCATACCCACAGCTTCTGGAATCTGGTCTCAGAAGCCACCAGAAGCCAAACTGCTAGTGACAGAAAGCCCACTGTTGTCTGATGAAGGCAGATGACATAAACGAGGCAATGGCTTCATTCATACTTTAAATAAGCCAAACCCGGCAGGTCGAGGCTTGGAGATGGGAGGATGAGCCCTGAGGAAGACCGGCCCCTGCCCCCTGCCCTGCGGGTTATGCCCTAGAAGCGTATCAACTGGCCAACTGATTCTCAAATTTTAGATGCATGGGGCAGAGACAGGGGACTGCCCCACAGCCGCCGTCCAGGGAGACACGTCCCCTCCAGGACAGCACACCGCACCACCCCTGTTTAGAAATGCCTTGCCCAGATTATTTATCTCTCTCCTTTCCCACTTTTGTTTCCAGCTACAAGGAACTTCTAAGTAGAAAATCAATATGTACTTTAATTACTGGCCCCCAATTCATCAGGGCCTCAACTGTAATTACTCTGCCTGAGCCAGGAGCCTAGGGAGCCAACACACTGTGCCGGCCAGGCAGTGGGCAACGTGCAACGTGAAAGGCCGGAGTCTATGACCGAGCCTGGGAGTGGCGCCTGAGACCACCTGCCCCCCTTCCTGCCACCCGCTTCCCTGGGCCCTCTCCCTGGTCGGCAGCGAGGAAGGAATCCCACGAGGGACTCCAGGGCAGAACCAGTCCCTGAGCCGAAGTACTCCTGGTTATTGCCCCACTTACCCCCTGCGGCCAGGGCTCATTTATCCTGGGAACCTCTAAGAATGGATCTCCAGAGAGCCCTCCGGGCTCCTCTCAGGGGCAGCGTTGGTCCCACAGGATGGTGCTGGGATGTCACACAAAATGATCTCCTGGGATCCCCTTCAAGCAGCCAGGACTGATGGGATCGTCTCCCCCCAGAAAACGGGAATTCATCTTTGGGATGGCCCAGAAGAAAGAACTTCTTCGTGATGTGGGAATTCATAGCCCCTGTATATCTAAAGCTGATTCCTCCTTCATGCTACTGGGGCTTCGAGGCCAAGGATGGGGACACAATGAGCTCGTTGCCCTGCCAGGCGCCCGAGTAGGTTGTGCTTCTGCTGAGAGAGAGCTGGGCTGCAGCTGCCCTGCCTCCTGCCCGCACGCCGGCCAAGGCTCCAAGGCCGCGCACCGAGCTATCCTCTCCGCTGTTCAGTTTCAAAGCTGCAGCAAGCTGCACCCATGAGAAATGACTCTTTAGCCCCTCACCGCACCCCACCCAGACACTAGAGGCTAACGCTACTGGAACAATTCTCCATTTAGAAATTGCCCGTAAGCGTCTCCTCGTCCTCTGCCTCCCACGCGTCGGCATCCCCACCCGGGCCTGCTGCTCTTGGCCTCTGGGAGCTCACCCTCTCCCCCAGCCCCCATGACCGTTCTGTCGGAGGTGCGTTCCCACGGCGCCCTGCTCCCCATTCCCCACCCAAGCTTCGCATCAAGAGGACCTCAGCCGCGGGATCCTTCCAGATGGGCCAATAATCATTTCCCTTAAACCCACGGCGTCTGCCAGCAAAGCCGTTCTCCTCCCCACGTTCCCCCACCTGCAAGCACATTGTTTTCCTTCCTGTAGCTTCCCCGCTCATGGAGGGTGCCCAGGCTCCAGTCTCGCACACGCTCATGGACAATCAGTCCTACAGGCACTGCCTTCCCAAGAGCCCTGCTCTCCTGCCTCCCCTCTCTTCCCACCTGTCTCTGCTGAGCCTGGGAACTCGTGAGCGCCTCAGTTTGGAACCCCCTGTCCTCCCCTAGTGCCAGTAGGTCTCAGTTCAAGCAGCACAACAGAACCACCCAGGGCACTTTTGTTAAACATCAATGATGAGACCAATGACTAAGACCAATTAAACCAGAATAACCGGACACGGGGCCCAGGTGTTAGTCATGGGAAGGCTACTCAGGTGATTCCAATACACGGCCAGGGTGGCGGAGCCAGCAGCCTGTTTGCTGTGTGTGCCCAGCCTCAGTTTGCCCCTCCTCGTTCCTGGGCTCCCACCCTTCCTTCAGCCCCCGACTCTTCCTTCCAATGAGAGACATGTCCCCGTCCTTCCAGGCCCAACATCTCCTCCTCTATGGAACCTCTGGATCCCTCCCCAGATCTCCAGCAGTTACACTTCACTCATGCTACACACCCTGCTCTTCCTTGTGCTGTCAGCTGTGGCCTTGTCATCAGCGCTTTACCTAATTGTCACCTCCTTGGAGCATCTGACTTGGAGCCGGAAGAGCTAAGTTTGCATTCTGACACCTCATGAATAAAACTTTGGCTATGAAACTTGAGCTAGGTTTTTAAAATATCACTTTCTTATTCTGCAAGAGAGGATTCATGATTCCTATCTATTTCATGGGAGCGCAAAATAATAGTGATTGTTAGGCTAACAATGTTTGTCCTTCACATTCCTTAATAGCAGCTTGGACCAATTAACTATTTAATAAGTGGTTGTTGAGTAAAGAAGTAAACATACACGGATTTTTATCACAGACGTTTTTACTCCTCCTAAAAATAATTCCAAATTAGAAAATCAATTCACTAACGCGGGCACCTCGGGTCAGGAGCCCAGCAGCTCCTGCAGCGTAGTCAAGCGCGGGAACATCTGCTTTCCTAACTACCCTTGTCACAGGCCCTTGCTGTGACATTTAAACCATGTCCTTCCTGGCAGGTGTCAAAGCCAAGAGCATGGATGTCACAACTGCACATCCTTATGCAGGTTGGCCTCACGGGTGAGCGCGGGCACACACCCCACTCACCCGCATGCACTTGGCACGCACTCCGCACGCACAGAGCTAATAAACAGCGCTGTCGTCTCAGGGCTCCGTGCGAAAAGCCGGCTTCCCCAGCAGACGTTCCCAGGGCCAGCGTTCCAGGGACAAGGCCGGGGCCTAGAGATCCCGGTCCACACCCGTCTGTCACGCGTGGCAGAGGGTCGCATTCGTTAAGTACCAAAGCCTCCTACTGTAAGCAGGTAGCAGCCTGTCCCCTTCCCGGGGCAGCCACCTAATGAGTTAGCAATACATGTTTTGCAAGAGGGGCCTCAACTGGGGGGACTACTGAAGGAAAAAACGGGGGGAAGCTTGAGGAGGCTGAGATCATGAGTCGAACACACGATCGTGCAGGTCAAGGGGCGTCTGCCAGGCAACCCCCAGTGCTCTGCGCTGGCCCATCCTCAGCCACCCCAGGCACGGCGCTGGCTGGCCCGCGGTCCCTGGCCTCAGAGTTCATTTAAATGCTCATTTATGTTTCTGGATGAATAATCTCTGCAAGCAACTAGATTAGAAGAGTCCTTTAGCCTGATTCACAGAACTTGCGCTCCAAGGAGCATTAAGTAATTAGAAAGCATTATCCTATTCATCCCATAAAACCCAGGAGAGGAAGGCAGGCAGCAAGGGGCTGTCACTCCCCACCCCCCACCCCACCGCCTTGAAGCAGAGGAACTGGGGCCTGGGTGGGGAATGAGGTGGCCAAAATCACAGTTACACAAAGACGAGGGGCAAGCAGGCAGAACCCCTGTATGACTGTCTTTGAAGATACAGCCTTTACAGAAGTAATTAGGGTTAAGTGAGGTCATAAGCATGGAGCCCGATCTGACAGCGTTTGTGTCCTTATAAGAGAGAGACCAGAGCTCCCTCTCTCCCCACCATGTGCAGACACAGCAAGAACATGGCCACCCATGAGCCAGGGAGGGAGTTCCACACCAGGGACTGAATTGGCCAGCACCTTCATCTTGAACTTTCAGCCTCTAAAACTGTGAGACCTAAATGCCTGTTGTTTAAGTCTCCCCCACCAAATCTGTGGTTTCTCTTATGGCAGCCTGAGCTGACTAATACACATCTCCACCCACATTTTTTTGTCATCCTCATCCGACGATGAGCTTATTGACTTGAGAGGGGAAGGGAGGGAGAGAAAGAGGGAGAGAAACATCAATGCAAGAGAAACATCAATAAGTTCCCTCATGGGCAGACCCCAACCAGGGACTGAACCCACAGCCCCAGCGTGTGCCCTGACCAGGAATCAAACCTGTGACCTTTAGGTTTATGGGACAACGCCCAACCAACTGAGCCACACTAGCCAGGGCCCCATCCACAATCCATTCAGTTCGTGGGCCTCCAGGAGGATACCTGCCCCAAACCTGGCCCAGGGTGCTCAAATTCAGAGGTTCACAAAGAGCTTACAAATGAATGAAGGAAGTAGGTGTATAAGTAGGCTGGCTGCTTTGTTAACTACTTTAAAAGGCAAAATGAGGTAAGTGGCCAAATAGAGGTATTTTTCCATGAGAACAGGAAGTAATGGGTTTTCATTGAGTCCGGGCTACCTTATTTAGGAAGGTTTTTCCACCTGGTGGGGGAGGGAAGCCCCCCTGCCTCCATCCAGGGGGAAGCTGACATTCCTGTTTTGTTCTCATAGAGGTTTTGGAACACTATGTACCGTGGGCACTGGTGTAAATAACTTCGCGGGCGCGCTGAGGATCTCTCTTCAGGAACCAGGCCAAGCCCCTCCCTTCCCGTGAACAGTTCCTGAGGCCGCAGGCCACACTGAGCCGGGCTCAGCAATCAGCTAGTCCAGCCCTCTCATTTCACAGACTGGGGCAACGGAGTCTCCATGAGGTCATGCGACCTGGATTTTGCATTGATTTCTCGGTTGCATTGTCTTCATCTCTCAGCCACATTCTGAACTCCTTGCTCGCCCCAGAGTCTGGCCCCCACTCATCTCTCAGGGCTGGACTCAAATGCCACCTCGTCAGTGAGGCCTTTCCTGGCCACCCTCGCTAAAGCTGCCCCCGCTGCCTCCCCACATTCCCCTACTTCACAGCTTTCCTAGCACTTTGTGCCACCTAAAATAATCTTGCTTACTTATTTGTTCACGTGTTCGTCATCAGTCTCCTTGAGTTAGAGTGTGAGCGTTTGGAAGGCAGACCAGGTTCTTCTGCCCAGCCTGGCACACAGT
The DNA here is from genome assembly GCF_021234165.1 of Pteronotus mesoamericanus. Lineage (NCBI taxonomy): Eukaryota > Metazoa > Chordata > Mammalia > Chiroptera > Mormoopidae > Pteronotus > Pteronotus mesoamericanus. Next base: position 9,800,144 of record NW_026555302.1, on the reverse strand, counting down.
GAGTGCGCAGGGAATAATGTGGACACACCGAGTTGTGCTCCTGGCAGCCAACTGCACGCACACTGGCTGCATTGTCCACCCCCCACCCCCCGGCTCCGGCCGGGTCTTTAAACCAGGGGGAGCTGCCCGCGTGCCCCCGGCTGCCTCATGTGGGTCCCACTTGAAGCAATTTAGCTGCACTCTGATTTCTATGTATACCCTGGCTTCTCCCTCATCCCACTCTTGCCTGCCCCCAGCTCCTGGCATCGGCTCCACTTTCCTCTCGGGTCTCTCACTCACAATAGGCTTCCTCTCACTTCCACGCAACCCTAAATCTCTCTCTTTTGCAGGAGCAAGCCTCCTCTTTTCTCCTTAGCTCCACACCCCCTCACACACAACGAGGACGCAGAGCAATGCTTCCCCAAGGGTGACACCCTTCCGCCTGCCCCCACCCCCGCCCCATCTCCCAGGATGCCGCCCGAGCTGCACGTGCCTTTCCCCTCGCTGCAACCACGGGCCAGGGCGGCAGTGAGCCTGCACCAGGAATGGCTTTGAAAGTCAGCCATGAGTGCAGGGCTGCTGCTCTCTGGCTTTCAGAGGGAGGGACACTCCTGGGACTAGAGAGCCCCTCACTCCCGCCAGGGGTCCTCGCTCACCTGTCCGAGCGACAAGCTGCTTCTCCTCCTCTGTCACTCCTGGTTTCCGTCCCCGTGTCAGGCTGCCACCCACGGCATGGAGAACTTCATTTCCTTGATGCATGTGTCCTGGCCATTCCCCCCTCCTCTTTTTCCTTACCCAGTTTGAATTGTGAATAATTCATGTGTTTCCATGATCCTGCCATGGTTTCTCCCCTCATGAATCAAACCCCTGGGACACGGTCTATTTTCTCACCATCTTCTGGCCTGAGTTGCTGACAGGGATGGGGTTTATTCCTGTAGCTCGTGAATGGAGGCAACACTTATGTCTGCACATAGGACTGTTATCGCTTTTCCCACCCTGGCCTTCTGTGATGCTCTGTTTTTCTAGGATATGTCAAAAGGTGTATACTATGACATGGCTGGATAGGTAGGTAAATAATGAATAGTCACATAAATAGATGCACAAAAAGAATTATTTCCCCATAGAGCTTACTCAGTCTCCTTTCTTACTTATTTAAAGTTTCTGGGAAGAAGTTCCTCATACACAGGGGGTGCCCAAACCCCCAATTTGTAGCCTCTCTTTCTAAAAAGCAGTTCTCACGAGGACCCTCATGATAGTGCACCTCCTCCATATAGTCCACCTGGGCATCACCTCATTCGCTCTGTCTCCAAATATCTGCTGAGGACTACTGTGCACCAGGGGCTCAGGAGAGCCTGGGATGACAAAGTGAGAAAATAATCCCCACCCCTGATCTTTCGGAACCCACCGACCACTGGGAAACTGGCTATTAATTAAATAACCCTATGTATATATTATTAGTACATGTACTAATAAGTGTGATATGTTTATAGGAAATTGAATGTTTTTATTCTTAATATTTTGATCGAATTTGAAAAAAATTAATATTAAAGACATAAACTATAAATACATACATACATATATTTCTCAGGTTAAAAGTAAAGGAATTATGACCATGAAGTCAGGAAACCAGCTATTTGTGATGGAGGGACAGGCTTGTGATCAGAAAGAAAGGTACAGGGATAGCTTTGGAGTCTATTGCTTAACCTCAACGGTGAGACAGGGCACTTGAATAATTATTATTGATTAAATTTGATGTTTAGGTTTTATGCAGGCTTCTATGTATATGTTACACTTCACATTTCAATGATAAGGAGAAGTGTACAAGATTCCATGAGAGCCTATAACAGGCACCTGGCCTGGTCTGGGGATCCAGGGATGGCTTCCTGGAGGAAGGATCATATGAATTGAGATTTGTAGATGAAGATGAGTTAAACAGAGGAAGGAATGTGTGGGAGATGGGATGGAGGGGGGCCAAGAAAGCAAAGAAGGACACAAATGGCACAGAACAGAGCCTCGGAAGTCTGGGGGGCTCGGAATGGAGCCCGGTGTGGCTGGAGCCCAGAGAGTGAGGACGAGCAAATCTAGAGGGAGAGGCGGGAGATCGACCATGCAGAGCCTTGTTAAGGATTTTTATTTATATCCCAGGATCAATGGGAAGTGCTTGAAGGTCTTAGACAGGGGAGTGACATGATCAGATATGCATATTGATGAGATCTCTGACTAAAGGGCAGGAATAGATTAGAAGAGGGAACACTAGTTGGGCTTCTGCCTAAATTAGTGCATCCCCAAGTGGTGTTCTTATTGATCTCAAATAAACGCTCTTTTGCTTCTTAAAATAATAATAACAATAATAACCAAGATTGGAAGAAAGCAAGAGAAGATACGGAGAAGCTAGTGAGAATCTCATTTTAATTGCAGAAGAGAACGATAGTGAAAATTTGAGTAAAGCACTAGCAGGTTAGAGATGGAGAGAAATGGACATGCGTGAGAGATAATGAGGAGGTAAAGTCAACCGAACTTGGCCGTGGGTTTGTTGATGTCTCCCTGGAATGTATGTCCCGGGAGCGCAGAGGATTTTCAGCACCTAGGACAGCTCCCGGGGGCACCAGCGTCTCCTAGCCCTGGATTCTTCAATATGTGCGTTTCTGCATCCCAGCATGTGCCATGGAAATGTAGATGAAGTAATGGAAAACAGTGTCTACAGTGTCAAGTACATAACAAATGCAATGAAAACAAACAAAAGTTTAAAGTGTTCAGGAGCCATCCTGAGGATTCCAGTACTTCTTTCATAGAATGGGCAAGGAAGTGAAGCAGAAAATAGATTATCTAAATGACAGTACATATGATGAAAGAAAAACATATAAAGTTAGCAGTGCTGCTGAGTATGCTAAAACACCAGCCTTCAAAAACATCTCAAAGATTAACCATACAAGGAATAAATGATCAAACACCAGCCAATGACCCCTTAGCCCAACAGGTGATACGGGCATCCATCTACTCTACCTCACATAGGGCAAGGCAGTAAAAGGTCAAGAAATAAAGAGCAGCAATGTAATTGGTTGAGTCTCTGGAGCTGTAAGATGAATCTAGGTTGTTGCTAGTTACTATTTTTTTAAGTTTAAAATTTTGATTTGGGAGGTTCTCTAAGGCTTTGCTTGAACCTCAATATGACAGTAAAATTACACCCCAAATATCCCTCCCCATCTCCTAAAGTCCATGTCCTCAAATGAGAGTTAAAGGCAGCTGTTTGTATAGTTTGCACAAGAAAGGCCATTCTCCCTCCCTGTCTGAGGTCAGAGAAAGTCCATCACACAGCAGAATATGCTCTGTGACTGAGCAAACACCCTTTTTGTTGATGGCAGGCCAAGAGATGCCTAGGCAGGATCTGCATGTGAGGGGTAAATGTTTAAAGTCCAAAGTCAATTCAGTGGTATAAAACACAAGGGCAAAAGCAGAAAATAAATGTGATCACAGATGACAACAAAGGCTGGGTGTTTTTAAGATATTCATAATTTTCCAAAATAATTTATATGATAGAAAGATAAATCCTTCAAAGTGATGGCTGTTTTTCAGTGAACTTAATCTGATAGACAAATAACCCTTATTGCAGGCAGGTCAGCAGAGAGGGGGAAGAAGGCAGAACTGGGGAGACGAGCTCGGATGAGCCTGAGCATGGCCTGTACCGAGCGATGGCCCAGTGAAAACAAGGGCAGGAAGGGACCACAGATCTATTCCAGACTGAAGGGAAGCTCCTCTTTACTGGAGTACTCATGGATAACTCCAGGGAAAGGGACCAAGCTGTGACAAGGGGCCTCCTTAAGGAATGAGAAAGGAACCCTAATGATGACTTGACCTTGTTGTCTACTCAACAGTCTATGCAGCGTTAAAAAAAATGGTGACTCTTTTTCCAGGGAGTTGTATGTTGTCCAGAAATTTTAGATCCTTGAGATCGTTGCTAAAAATTCTAACTTTCCCCATAGTAACTTTCAGGGACAATTTCCACAATTGTGGTGAAAGTCAACTAGGCTCACCTGCTTAAAATCACAGCCAAGACTGAACCAAATCCCAGGTCTGTGTTTCTCCCGAGGTGAAGGGCTCTGCACCTCACAAGCTGAGGTGAGACACCAGAGAGGCATTCAGAGGTCAGCGGTCACCCAGCATGCTCTAGCGGAAAGAGCACTCTGCTGGTGGCCAAGAGAACCAGTCTTAGCTTTACCACTTCTTCGCTACGAGGTTCCCGTTCTCTGACCACAGTCTCCTTGTCTATAAAATGAGTTGGATTAGAGGCTTCCTAGGATTTCTCTAAATTCTAGGAACAGGTATTACAACATCCTGTAGTGCTGAGACTGACATTTTAAATAAACTAATGTGAGTGGAGCCGAGTGAGTAGCAGAAGAAACAAAACAAAAATCAAAGACATATGTAGTCTTTTGTTGGTCAGGGTAAGATATTTGAATTTTAAGTGTGAGGGAAATCTTTGAGGAATTTTAAGAAAGGAAACAATATAATATGATTTAAATTTTTAATAAATCTCCTTAGTTTCAGGTACAGACTGGCTCCAGAGGAAGGATGGAATCAGGAACAATAGTTGGGGGCTTTGGCAGTGGTCCAAGAGAGAGCTGGGGGCGTCAGGAGTAGAAGGATTTGAAATATTCGTTAGAGGGAGAGTCAGCAGTACTTGCTCAGGGACTGAAGGTGGAGCGGTGAGTGAAGAAGAAGATGACTTCCAGCTGGCTTCCTTTTTTTCTACTTGAGCAACTTGGTAGGTATAGTACCTTTGACCAAAAAGAGAAAGACTAGAAGGGGATTAACTTTAGGGCATCAACATTAGGAATCAAGAATTTTCTTTGGACACAGTAACATTGGAGAACTTTATTAAGTATCAACATAGTGATACCAGATAGAGTGTTGGATTCTCTGTGCTGAGTTCCAGATAGATGTCAGCACTAAAGGCATGGATTTGATAGCCAATTGGTGTACAAGTCGTATGTGGTCACCTAAGGTAACAGTGAGACTAGAGAAAATAAAGTGGCTCATTGCCAATTCTAGAGCCCTCTCCCTTTTAGAGATTGAGTACAGAGAGAAACCAGAAAGGCAGTGGCCTTTGACGTAGAAGGAAACCTAAGAAGTGAACGTCTCCAGTGCCAAGGGAAGAGAGTAGTTTAAACAAAGGAACAATGAATGGCCCAACGATGCTGCGAGCTCAAGTGTGAAAGTAGCAGAGAAATGACCATGAGGTTTAGCACCGTGAAGGTCACGTGTCCTTGAACCATCACTGGACGTGTGAGGGTGTCAACCTGATTGGGTGAAGAGGAAACGGAAGTGACAATTGGAAACAGTGATGCTTTCAGTAAGTTTTGCTGCAGACGAGAGATGAGGAATAGAGTGCCCACTGGGAGTCCAGGAGAGTCAGGAGAGGCGTTCGTGTGTTTCAAGGCAGTGGATATCTGAGCACGTGTGTATCCTGGCCGGAAAATGAAGTAGCGAGGGAGAAATTGAAGATTCAAGAGAGGAGTGGTGATACGTGAGGGACAAAGTCCTTAGGAGGTATGAGGTGATGAGGTCCAGAACACAAGGTCCTTTGCAGAGAGCAGGGGCACGGAGGCGTGGCACTCATGAGTAAGGGGGACAGCCGAGAGGACAGGCACGGTGACAGCACCACCTGTTGATTCAGCAGCAGGAGGATGAGAGAGTGCCCATCTGTAAAATGCCAGGTAGGGTCATCCGCTGAAAAAAAATTTTTAAATGGACGGTAGGCAGTCTTTGGAGAAAGGAGATATAAAACTATCATTTTGGAGAGGGGAAGAGTCAGCGTAGAAGGAAGGTGGCATGGAACTGCCAGGCTGTTTCCAGTATCTACTTGAGACTTATGGTCATAACTGTAAGGTACAACAGCCCGTACAACCACCTAATTTTCTCCATCCATGTAAAGTTGTTGAGATGTAAGGGTGGCCAGGAGTTGGGTTTAGCCAGGCTGGGGTTTTTTCAGATGAGTACAGGACAAGAAGTTTAGAGAGGTTTTTGCAAAGGATCAATGGAGAAGACAGAGGATAAAACTATGCCTGGTAAAGTAAGGCAATAGAGGGGGGAAAGAGGAGGGTCAGAAGCTTAAGACAGCGATTCAGTGTGTCATTGCTGGAGTCGGAGCAGGAGAGCAGCAGAAAAGAGGAGCAGCCACAGCGGGGAATCTGGAGATCAGGGCCTGGGAGGAGGTACCATTCTCAGCTCCGTCAAGGTCGAGGATATGGTCAGGGAGTGGGAGAGCCCTCTGATACCGTCCTACCTGTGTGAGAGACCCATTTGCTGCTTTCCTGACCTGTGTATCCCCGGTCCTTACAGATGACCAGAGAGGTAGTTCCCTTACAGGCGAGCTTTCAGGGACCCTGCAAAAGTCCCATGGTTCTGCACACCCCCACAGAGGCCTGGAACTGCTTCCTGACATTCTGCTACCAGTGCTTCCTTTGGTTCTTTCCTCTGCCTTCCATGAGTGCCCCCGCCTAGCCCATAAATCCACTATCAATCATTTACGCGCAGGTGTGATTTAGGGGCTCAGAACCTTTCCAGGAAGAGAGCAGCTGGCTGCGATCAGATTTTAATAGGCTACTGGGCAGGGCTTTTAATGAAGAGTTCAAAGAGGGGAGTTGGAAAGGGGAAATGAAACTTTTGTTGAGCACCTACTATGTGCTAGCACTGTTCCAAGCGCTTTGCATATGTGAGGCCACTGTTTCCTCTGGTGTAGATAGGGAGGGCTCAGAGAGAAGTGTCGGTGTGCCCAGCCTCACCGCTCAGGAGAGAGGGGGCCAGGGCCTGAGGCCGAGGCTGCCAAGCCTGGGCAGGGTGCCTGGCTGGGAGGGAGAAGCACTTGAAGGGCGAAGTTGCAGGGCCTGAGGCCGCTCTCGGCAAGCCTCGCCACCCTGTCCTCCAGGGCTTCCTGAGGCCCTGGACTGCGTGCGGCTCTCTTCTCGCTTTCCTTCTGAGGTTGTTCCTTGAGGAGTTTTTTTCCTCCCTTCCGGTTTCTCTAAACGATAATTTAAATTTTTATTAGGTGCTCAGCCGCAGGATAAATACCCCCATTTGAATTGCAGATGCACAAATCAATAGGAAAGCACTTTCCCAGGCTGAGCTGGGGACCGGCACGGGGGCCTCCCCGCCGCTTCCTCTTTCCAAGAGAGAGGGCGGCAAAGGAACAGAGCCGCCGATTCTCTGAACAGGGCCACGAGCCGTGGCTAAAGCCAACAGAACGTGCCTTCAGGATTCCGGTCCTGCTGCCACTCTTGCTTCTGTTCTCTCTTCCTCATTCGACCAGACAGTCTGGCCTTTCACCTCTGCATGGCCAGGCAGAGCGGTGTCCATGCCGTGGGAGAGCGGGCCTCGTGTTCCCCGACATTCCGTCAGAGGTGAGGGACGTAGAGGGTCGCAGGCCCACCCTCCCTCCCACCTCCTGGTCCCCGCCATCGTTCTCTGGCTTGGAGACCTTGCAGTAAAAGATATGGTTAATATAGAAAGAAAATACCTCAACAGCAAATAAAACGTGGTTAGGCTGTGCCTTCAATGTTCTGATAAATAAGGCGACAGGCTTGAACCCCACAACACAGCTTAAGATCTCGTAATGAAAGCACCAGGCTGTTGGTCATTGTCCCCGTGGGAGCCCTGAGGGGAGGGCCCACATTCCAGTCTCCTTCCCCAGTCTCGTCTCCCCCTGGTCTCACCCCCACCATCAGGGTCCCACGAGGGGGCGCCCCGCTACATCATGCTTCTCAGCTGCCCCCTCGCATGCTCCTGGCCGAGAGCCTTTGCAGATGCCGTTCCTTCTCCAGGTAAACAGCGTGAGCCGCCCTGCCCACCAGAGGTCATATTACAAAGTTGTACGCCTGAAATTTATATGCTGTTGTTAAACAATGTTACCCCAGTCAATTTAATTTTTAAAATTACAGTACAATAAGCAAAACAACACATTAACCTTTCATCTAAAGAAATAAACGGCAAAGGGCTAAGTGCTTAAAAAGCGGGAGCCAGGTCTTCTCCCAGGTTTCTCACTGAGGCCGAATTAGGGGTGTCCGGTGGGGTCCCCTGGCCCCACTGTCAAATGTGGTCCCCAGAGCCCCCTGACCCGGCCTGGAAGGCACAGAAGCAACGGAAACATGCATGTGAAGAGAGCCCCAGTCACAGGGGAGAGGTGCTACCGGGGCCTGGGAGGGGCCGTCTGGGGAGGCAGGGAGGACACTGCTGGGGACGTACCACAGCCCCTCACTCTGGTGCTTTATCCCTGTCCCTCCCGGTCTCCCGGCTCCGGGGACGGCCACCTGAGCCTTTCACTCTCAGGGAGTAGAACTGATAAAACACAAATGGAAAAGGGGGCGGAGTCGGGTGGGGGCGGGTATGGCACGGTCTTACTTTGCATTTTAATGAGGTGCCCTGCACCTCAGACCATCTGTAATAAGAGGTGGACCGAGAGCGGTGTCCTCCCAACCCCACCCAGTGCATATCGGGGTTCGGATCAACCACGCCCTTCCCCCTCTCTCCTCCAGCGGGGCCCACTTGGCCCCTTCCTTGGGTGAGGGATGGTTGGAAGAGGCCAAGCCCCTGGCAGGATCTGCTGACCTCTGAAAGGCCAGATCCGGAAGGGCATCCTAGTGACCAACGACACACTCCCAAGGGGCCCGCGCTGGTGGGCGGCATGGCTGCCCCGGTCTTTCCAGGGAGCCAGTTAGAGGGATACGGACAGGCCCACCACGGGGGCATCTCCAGGGAGATAAGAGCCATCTCACTTGGTCAGTCAACCTCCCCTCGAGCGGCTGCCCCAGGCACTGCGACCCGGAGGCCTTCGCAGGCCTGAGGACACCGGGTATGGGGAGGGAGAGCGGGCCGGGCCAGGGACACTGTGCGCCTCCCAAAGGCACCCGCTCCTGCAGCCAGCCTCAGGCCACGTGGCGCCTCGCCCGTCGTGTGGGGGGAATGTGCGTCAAAGTAGCCGTGCACCCCTTCTGCCACAGACGTTTCCCCCAAGAAGGAACCCCCTTGACCGAACTCCCCGGCGGGCTCGGGGCTGTGAGGAGCCTTCCTGGAGGAATCAACAACCCACTTCACCCACAGGGCAATTCTGAGAGGTAGGAACCACTAATGCTATTTCACGGATGAGGAGACAGAGGCTCTAAGAAGTCAAGTGACTCCCCCCAAGGCCACACCGGCAGTGCGGTGGGGCAGGCCCAGGACCCAAACCCCTGTCAGTCAGGGTTCCACCCAGCACGCAGGCCGGCCCAGCGTGGGCCACGGGGGATGCGAGGCGGGCAGCGGAGACAGCCGGCTGGGGCAGGCCAAGGCCGGCTCTGCGGTCTCGGACCCCGTCCCATCTCTGGGGATGAAGAGCAAAGACCCGGCAGCTGCGGAGGCAGCGGAAAAGCCAACCTCCCTGGAACCTATGCAGCTTTAGGAACCGACGTCACCCCAATACATTCAAATCAAAAAAATCCCAGCGTTCTCATGGACTTGATTCACAGTGTGGAGTGAATACTGCCGGGTCTAGCATTGCTGATTTTTGCATAAATACAGGGCTTTTTGGAGTGCTTTTGTCTTACAGCTGAACATCTATAATTTTGAATAGTTAAAAGGTGCCGGTGCTATGGATGAAAAACAAAGTGATCTGTAAAATGTGAAACTCTGGCTGAGCGGGCTCACTCCTGGGAGAAAGCGGACACCCCAAAACTCGGGCCTCGTCATAAAACGACCGCTGGCGGTGACAGCCGCCTAGCAACACGAATGCTCTTGAACCATAACCCTAAACATGGTTCAGATAACAAGTTTTATGGGATGTGTTTTACCACTATTAAACAAATGACCTTTTCTGCTCAAACGTGCATAGCCAATGGACCCTGAAAACAGAAACAAAACAAAAAACAAAAAACAAAAAACAAAAACAAAGAAGGAGGGAGGAAGCCAACCTCTCTAAAATTTTTATTTAAAGTCAGACTCCTGACTAGAGCGGCTTGATTTTGGCAGCGCTTTCTCCCTTTTCTCTGTTTCCTCGCTGCTTTTAACCAGCCCTCAGAGAGAAGGGGAGCGCGTCCTGGTGGGCACCTCTCCCACCCGCACCATGGCTCTAGGACGCATGGGCGCGTGGCTCCTTGATGGAGACAGGCAGGAAGCCCTGAACTGATCTGTGCCTGAAATCCAGATACAGATGAAGTCTTTTGCTTTTATAGTGAGTTTCATCGGCATTAAACTTCATTTCTACCTCTATAAATATTTACGGTTTTGAACGCGAGGCTTTATGGCCGGTTTACGAGTGCCTTCGCCCTGTGCTCAGACCGGTCACCGAGAAGAGAAGGCCCGCTTCCAGCCCGTGCGGCCTCGGCCCTCTCCCGCCTGGCCCTGTGCAGGGCCCTCAGCTCGCACTCAGGGCCTCTGCCTCTTGCCGGAGGGGCTCCCTGCTCTGCCGCTGCCTCTCCCTGTCCGCTTGCTCCCAGCTGGCCAGCTGTCGCTGTGAGGAGGTGGAGGGCACAGGGCCGTCAGCTGATTTCCTGCCCACACCTGTCCCGTGGCCAGGGCCCCACTGCTGACCTTGGTATTGACAAGCTCAGAGGAGGCGGCAGGATAGCCTGGCAAAACCCGGCTTATTAATGAATCCATTTTATGTAAATCCATTTAGACCAACAGGCCATACACAGATGCGGGCGCTCGGGGGAGACAGGTTTACGGCACTTCATGAGGCAGGCGGCAGCTTCTCTCCTGATGCGCTCGTGCAGATAAATGCAAGGTAATCTATATAAACTCAAGCCTTTGAAATTGCGCACAGTCAAAAAATTCAAACAATTACTCTAGCCCAGCCAGGAGGTGGCTGTTGATGTTCTTCTTATGGAAAACATAATTATAAAAGAAGGGAAAATGTTTCATAAATAAAACGCAGAACAGCAGAGCCTCTGGAGGGAGGGGGAGGCAAGAGAACAAGATTCCGCAGGTTCATGGTCCCCAGCTGCGTGTGGAGCAGGCTCAGGAACCTGGTGTCTCCTTAAGGCTCAGATTAATTTCAGCCTACTACAATTTCCAGGTAATTAATTGGCAAGAGGCGTCTTCCAGATATTTTAAATATCTGCCTGCCAGGCTCTTGGTAATAAAGGGGGAGGAGAAAAAACAGCCAACACATGCTCCTAAAATTAGGTGATGGAAAACAAGGGCCAGCCCCACCCATTCACGCCTGAGGAGAATGTGGAATCCAGGTGAACCAGGCCATCGGTGGCTGGTAAAAGCGCCAGGGCCCAGGCTGCACCCAGTCCCCAGGCACAGGGAACACTGGCTAGTGCTTCCGGCCGGAAGCTGTCCTATGTACTTGGTGTTTGGGCCCCACTGAATTCACAGAAGAACCCCTTAACAAGATGTGATGATCTCTACAGATTTTTCTGGGGGTAGAGAGGCTTCTGATAAGGACCCTCAGGTTAAGTCATGGCCCAAGGTCACAAGGTCAGAACATGGCGGGGCAGGAATTTGAAGCCAAGGTTGTTGGTAATACACCCTCAGGTCTTGCTTCTTGCTGCACGTGTGGCCCAGCTGGGACAGGGTGCGGCTAAGACAGAAGCGGCAAAGAGGAAGGGAAGAGCCTGGGCTCTGTGTGAACAGGCAGGGTTCAAAACCAGTCCCCCCACCTGCCAGCTGTGTGTCCTCAGGCAAGCTTCTGAGCCTCTCTGAATTCAGGAGCTTTGTGTCCCTCACCTATGCCTTCTGTCCCCTGTCATCTTCAAAGGAAAAAGCTGTGACCAGGGTCTCCCTTTCTCATTTCCTGCAGAAAGGGTTCCTTGCCAACCTCCCTCCTAAGGTGCTGTAGGAATTGGATACCAGAAGGGATGCACAACACCTAGCCCCCGCCTTCCACAGAGCAACCTGCAGCGGAGGAGAGTTACCTGTTCCCGTTATTGTGGGAATCCGGAGCCACGCTGCAGTGCGCCGCCTGCAACAGTGCCCGGCACACGGTGAATGCTCCATCGGTAACAGCTGTTACTACTGTCATTGTTATCGAACAGTGGAAGCAAGCGGTCTCAACTCCTGTACTTAAGCTGAGCAGAACCAGCAGCATATTAGAAAGTTTGGATAGGGCCCTGCCGTAGGCCCTCCTGCACCTCATGGGACAGGTGATCCTGTTGGAGAGGCACCTGGATTTTCACATGTAAGATCAGCATTAATGCAAGGTGTGAAACTCCTCTAACGGCACTTAGGGGGTGCCAACAGAGCCCGTGCTAATCACCAGGAGAAGATGGAAGCGACAGAAGAGAGCAGTTACAATGCAGGCTGCCGAGCTGAGTTTGAATTCTTGCTCTGTCACCTGTTAGCTGTGAAAAGTTGAACGAGTCAGCTAAATCACCATGCCTCAGTTGACTCATCTGTAAAATGGGTCTATGCCATAATGTTTTAGCCACTAACTGATATAAAGTATTTAAAGTACTTCTTAGTAGTAATAACAACAAAGGTTTATTAAGGGTGCCCTCTGTGCCAAGCCTGGGACTAAAGCTCACAGCAGACACTCGGCGACGTTGGCTAGTACAGCCATCGTCCCACAGGAAGGGCCAAGCTGCCAGGGCCCAGGAATACGAGCTCTCAGTGGACTACGATCAAAGACCAAATTCCAGCCCCGACATGCTGCCTAAGCCGCTGTGAAATGTGAGCCATTCCAGGTCGATGCTGTCCCGGGGCCCACAGTCTAGGCTTTCTCCTCTCTCTTTCCTTCATGCCATGCAGGCAAACTCATCTAGACAAGAAGGACTGTGAATTCCTCCTGGGTCCTGGCTCTAACTTTTACTGAGTCATCGGCAGCCGGGGTGTAAGATGTCATTACAGGAGCCGGCGGGGGGTGAGCTGGGCAGTGCCTGTGCCAAGGACAGAAGGCCCGGGGAGATCAGGCCCAGGATCCTTCAGGAAACTGTGGCGAGTCTTTCGCTCATGCATCGCTGGGCCCAGCACTGCTTCTCTCGTTGTGGAGCCGCACCTTGCAAGACGTACGCCAGGAAGGACCCCGGAATGTGCCATCCAAGTGGAGGCCGGCCTCTCTCTGTCTCCTGACACCTCTCTGGGGCGAGGCTGGGGCTCTTCAGAGTGGGAACAGAGGAGAGTGTAGGGTTCCCGTCCACCTGGACTGCGTCTGTTGCACTCACAACAATGAGGGCCCAGAGCCGGAGGGCAGGGGCCGGACCCCACTCGTTCAGCTGGGGGGAGTGCACCAACCCCACTGACCCTCCCTGATCTGCCTCAAAGAAGCCGCCTGCCCGGTCTTCACAGGGAAGGGCAACGAGGACTTCAGCTCCCGTGGGAGCCGTGACCAGAGAGTGTCCCTTTCGCTCCTGGTTGGAAGGCGGAGCAAGGCAAGTGTCCACAATTAAGGGAGGGAAAGAGGAAGCAACACAAAGGCCCATCGATGGAACAATGAATAAACAAAATAGGGCAGATGCAAGGGAATATTACTCGACCTTGAAAAGAGAGCAAATTCTGACCTAGGCTGCAACGTGGACAAACTTTGAGAACTTGATGCTAAGTGATGAGAGTGGGGCAGGCACAGAAACACAACTACGGTCTCGTTGCACTCATGTGAGGTGCCCAGTGGAGTGGGATTCATGGAGAAGGACAGCAGAGTGGGGTCTGCCGGGCGGGGGCGGGGAAATGGAGAGCCGTCATTTAATGAGGGCGGAGTTTCCATTTGAGAAGACAGGAACCTTCTGCGGATGCACAGTGGTTATGTGAATGTACTTAATGCCACTGAGCTGTCCGCTTAAGAATGGTTAAAGTGGTAAATGTCGCGTTATGTATACGTCATCACAAGACAACAAAAGAGGGAAAGAGAAGGGGGCAAGGCTGCTTAGGTTTCCTTTCACAACTGACATATTGGTTACTTACCTCCTGTGTTCTAAAGTATCAATCTGATTCTCGTCCAAAGTCACGTTCCAAGGTCAAGATGCAGCAATTCTTACATACAGTTGGAAACAGCTTTTAAACACCTCAATTCCAATTTCCCCTTCCCACTGAGTTTGCTTTTAAAACGAAGCTGCAGTTAAGCAGGGATCTCATCTGATCTTTATTAATACAGCCTATCGCCAAATCTAGGCCATGAGGTTTCTGAACTTCTCCCAAATCATCTGCTGGAATGGGCATTGTAAAGACTGTTCAGATTTTGGATTCCGGCACAAACTTCTGCCTAGACACAAGGGAATCCTCACCGTGGCTGTCTTCTAACTTGCCATGACCTGGTGGCTTAGCAACCCATGCTCCACTCAGGGGTGGGAGCCAGGAGAGCTGACTCAGGAAGGAGCCTCCCCTAAATGAGGTCACTCGTTCTGAATGAGCAGTGCATTCCCTGAGGCAGGCGATCCCAGAAAGGGCCAGCGCCTGGGAGAAGATGCTTAGGAAAGGCTCTGAGGGAAGAGAGGCAGCGGACATGTTTCTCTTCCAAGCATGGAAACAGCTCTCTGATCTACTGATCTACTGGGTCAAATTTGGAGGCCTGCTAGGGATTCTGATTGACGGGCTGATCTGCCAGAAACTCTGAGCTTTTGAGTTGAGAACCTCATGCTTCAATTGTACACAAAAGGCCCCATCTCTGTCTAACATGCTCTGAACATAGAGCATCTGCAGAGAGCGGGTGGGGGAGGTGTCAGGACTGGTTAGGTAGGGTGTGTGTGTGTGTGTGTGTGTGTGTGTGTGTGTGTGTGTGTTTTCACCAAAATCATCAAAACCTTCTGCTAACTCTAATGCTGCTTCATGATTAAATAGATAAGAGACTCCCTATCCCGCCCTGCAAGCAGGGATGGAGGAAGGATGAACACAGACATTTCTAATGGAACTACGACAGTATGAAGGGACGCATGAGTCTCTGCAGAGTGTCTTCTGTTTCTCAAGCCACTTTCCAATACGGAGAGACAGCAGCTGTAGCCACGGCCTTCGTGGGTGGAGCTGGAGTTCATGAAACAAGCGCTGCCACAGTGAACTCTCCCCTCTCTTCCCCCTGTAACTCATGAGGGTCCTCTTCCCTCCCAGGGCCCAGGTGGGATGACCCCCACCCAGCCACCTGAGTGCCAAATTCCACATTTTTAGTAGAGATTTTAACATCGTTTTCATGTGCTTCACCATTAAATAACTCGAGTCAACTCAGAGGCAGGGTCCAGCACAGGCTCCTATGGTTCCTATTTGGACTTGACTGTGGCGCACGCACACGTGAGTTGACCGCTTGGCTTTCCATCACTGCGACCAGAAACTTGGACAAAGAACGCGCCCCTCCCCCACCCTGCCTGCCGCCCACCCAGTAAGAGGAATCTCAGAGCTCTGAAATCTTCTCTTAAAAGTCTAGGGTCTACGTGACACACCTCCTAAGTAACACCTTAACCAAAGAGTAGCAGCGGAAGCTATGGTGGTGGGAGTCAGAAAACCATGGGGGCGGGGAGGGGGGAGGGAAGGTTGGTCGCAAAGAAGCGCAAGGGAGCTTTTGTATTCCTTGTTGGAGGCAGTGGTTAAATGGGTGTACACAGCGTCAACACTTCCTAATCTGAACACTTAAGATCGGTACATTTTAGCACAGGCAAACTATACCCGGTTACTCTCCGTAACAGCGGTGCTCTCCAGGTAAAAGAGGGCAACCCATGGCTGTGGAGGACAGGGCAGGGCGCCGACCTCCTCCTCCCTCCACCTTCCCACATCTGCCGCGTCCCCAGATGCCAGAGGCAGTTGGCAGTCTCCCCTGCTCTGTGAATGCGCCCTGGGTGAGGACACAGTGGCTTTGTCTCCCGAAGGCTGGCCACTTGGGAGGATGAGGGCTGCGCGGGGCGCAGGGGGTGGACTGCGAGGCGGGTTTGTACCCGTCTCCCCCTCGACCACTGGGGTTTCTTCAGGCGATCAGGCCGGCTGTCTTCTGCCCCTTTGTCACCCTCCCCGTGCTCTGGGCTGCAGGGGACCCCACAGAAAGGCTCCCAGAGAAACTCCAAGGAGGGGAGAGTCATTAAACACCTAGAACCAAGACAACGTGGCAACGTGCCCCGGAAGGGTGCCTTCTGCTGGGATCCCTGGGACAAGGTGAGCGTGGCAATCAGGTGTGCAGCATGTGTTCAGCCTAGAGGCCACCAGCCTGGGGTTCCCTCTTCAGGGCAAGCCCGGAGAGTGCCGTGCCTGGCTCTTGGCCATCTTCTTGGCTGAGAAGCCGAGGCCAGCAACACCTTGGGGCTCCTGGCTGGTTCTCGTGCCTCACCGGAGGGAGGTCACGGCCCCACAGAGTTCACGAAAAGCCTCTGGTTGCGAGCCTGTCCTCTGAGGAGCAACCCGTCTCTGCTCCCCCACGCGAGCATTTCTGCATCTCAAACGTGGTGACAGAGGAAGACACTCGACATCCTATTGCCACTCCTGCTCCCTCTGCCCTGGCACTTCCGATGCCTCTGTCTCCCCACTTATTAAATGGGCCCAGCAATAACACTGAGCCCTTCTTTCAGAGAGAACCTAGTCATCAATGAGATGAGGACCATTAAGTACGGCGACTTCAGGAACACGGGGGTTTGGGCTAGGGTCTGCCACAAGGGCATAGTTTTTTTTAAGGCTTCAGGGCCATGTCCTGCAGGAGTCCATCCACTCTCCAGTTCAAACGGAGACATGCTAAGGGAGGGAGGACTTGGGAGAGAGGGGATATGAATGAGTCAGTGTTGGTTCCCGACACCCTCCTTCCTCCATTTCGCTCTCCTCCCCACCACTAAAACCTCTGACTGTGCTCCTCTCCCCACTGCATTCTGGGATGCCGAGGGTTCTGGGTCTCCAATGCCTAGCATGATTAACACACAGCAAAACGAACAGCAGCGGTGCCGCATCACTCAGGGCTCTGTCTCTCACCCAGGAGGCTCCCAACCCAAAGCCAGAGGCAGGGAGTACTTTGTTCTGCTTGGAAGAGGGGCTGGGGGTGCTGACTTAAAAGCAAGAGAGTTTCCACCCTGGAGTTTATTGGGGTTTGGAAGGAGAGAACCTGCCCCCTCACTCTCTCCTCTTATAGAAAGTGACCAGAACCTTAAATAGCTGCCCTGGGGGGCTGGTTCTATGGAGACTTGGGTGACTAAAGGGAGTCCCCAGCATCACTTGTTGAATGGCCCCACCCAAGCAGATGTGGGTAAAACTGAAGGGGGGTGGCAAGCAGATGGTGTCTCCAAGGCAAACCCAAGGCAGATGCAAGGAATTGATTGAATGTATTTCAGAGAGACAGAACGCAGTGGAGACAGAGCAGTGCCTGCAAAAAGAAGTAGCAAGGAAATTTAAAGTAGCGACGAGCCCGTTTGTGGCACCTCGCGGTGCTGAAGGACGTAGCGCTGCCTCCAGCCTTCCTGAGTCAGAGGTGCACGCCTGTCTCCCCAGGCTGGAGCAGACAACCCTCTCATCTGCGCTGTCTTCCACTGGCAGAAAACAGGGCAGAACAGATGTTGTCCCCAACCGTACAGAGCCAGGGATGACAGCAGAGTGGAGGCACTTCCTGCCTCCTTGCAAACGAAGTATAATCTGCATCAGCCAGCCTCCGCAAAGCTCAAGCCACTTTCCTCCCCCCACCGTGGGTCAGGGGTCCTCAGCCACCCCAACCACCGCACCCTGATGCTCACCTGTGGCACCTGTCTACTTGCCATGGATCCACACCAGGAGGGAAAGCAAAAGGTCAGACTGGTCTCTTCCCACAGCAAGAGCCCAGAGAATCCTGGGGAAATTGACATTTTAAAAACCACCTCTTCCAACCTCTCTCAGAAGAGCATAACTTTTAAGTCTCCCTCCACTGCCACCCACCCCCTTGACGTCCTTTGCAACACTTTTCCACCAGCAATGGCTTGTCCGGGAAAGAGTTAAAGATGCATGACTAATGCCCCAAACCTTTCCTCTTATCTACATAGAAAAAGAACAGCCCTACCCAGAAACGCAGAAACCAACAGCCAATTTAGCTCAGACCTCACCTGTCTTATGCAACAGCATAAGACACGCACGCACACGCACACCCCCTAGGCCAGAGTCTACCTCCCCCTTGAATTCGGTGGACATAGTTCTCTGCCCTTTTCCCCTGCGCAGAGCCCGGCTCCGCTGGCAGCAGAGAGACAGATGTAACCTCAGTGGCAGGCGCCTTGCAGGGACACACACAGACCCACAGGAAGCGAAACGCATCCCATAGCTCTCCGTGGTGCTGAAATCAGGCTAGCGCGGAAACCCGAGGAGCAAGTGCGCTGGACTCACCGGGGCTGGGGGTGGTCGGCGGCGCAGCGCGGAGCCGTCTCCTGCCTGGGCGGGCTGGATGCGCTCACCTAGAAGCCCACCTCTCTCCCTTCTCTTCCTTGCCTCCTTTTCTGGGAGGAAGAGAGGAGGCTCCAGGAAAGAAATGAAACCCCAGCCGGCAGGGCTGGAGTGGAAGGAGGAAGAGGAGGCCACCAAAATAAGATCAAAAAGTGAGGCGGCTTCGCTCCGCTCGTAGTAATTCCTCGGGTCCGGAGGGACCCCTGGGCTCCCGCTCGGGGTCTGCGCCTTCCTCCGTCTCTGCGTGCGGAGCCAGTCGGTTCCTGCCTCTGACGTGAAGGAGACGAGGAAGCCTGGGACTGCTTTGCTGTCTCTCTCTCTCTCTCTCTCTCTCCCTCTCTCTCTCTCTCTCTCTCTCTCTCTCTCTCTCTCTCTCTCTCTCTCTCTCTCTCACGCGCTCTCTCTTTTCCCCCTCTTGCTGAAATTTCAGCAGCATGTTTTTTTAAGCCTCCGTGTTTTCCATCCCCCTACAAGCAGCCCCCTAGTGGACAGAAAAGGAACGCCCGCCGCCCCAGTCCTCTTGACAGTCCAGATTCAGCCGCTCATGGTGCCCACAAACTCTTGGGGGCTGTTTCCGCATAGACAGGGTCTTCTACAGCCAGAGTCTTCTTCTTGCGGGGGTTCTGAGTGCGTTCAGGTCCTGCCTCAGCAGATAGGCACCCTCCAAAGCACCAGGGTGCGCAGCCAGGCAGGGTATGTCTATACCGAGGGCAGCCCAGGAACCAGGTGCTTAAGGAGTCAGAGAATGTGGGGAATCAAGGGGAGGGTATCCAAGCCAGCACCTCGTCAAATACCCTGCTATGGCTTTAAAGAAAAAACTGGTAAAAAAAAATATCTGGGAAGCCATGGCCTGAGATCATCACAGACGGAGAGAGAAGTGGCTTTGCTGTTCGTCCATGGAGAACCGCGGCAGAGAAGGGCCCCTGGGGGCCACTGCTCAGAGGCTCCTTCGGGATGTCTCACGCTCGGCTCTATCTGTGCCGTCACACGGCCTTTTGGGAAGAGTCCTTGTACTCAGAGCTGCGAAGTTGTGTTCTGGTTTGACTGCCACTCGCTTCCTGGGCATCTTGCTTCTTTATGGCTCAGTGGCGCTGTTTGTAAAATGTGGATAATGCTGCCCCCTCCCTACTGAATAGGAACGCTGAGCACTGGAGCTGACAGAGAGACGCAGAAGCTCAGGGATGGCAGGGCACTGGGAAGTGACCCCGTCCAAACATGTTATGTTGGCCTCGACCCTGGCAAATCATACTAGCTAGCGTTTTTATGGAGTGTTTATCAGGTGTCAGGCACTGTCTAAGCCCCGTACAATAATCCTGCAATGCCGATGCTACATGACTGTTTTATAGACCAGGAAACTGAGGCTCAGGCCCCCCTGAGATGAGATGAGATGATTTGCCCATGACCACACAGCTGGTGAATAATAAATAGCAGGGTGGGGTTGGCGCACAGGCCACCTGACCCAGGAGTTGACATTATTAACCACTACATGCAATGTACACCTCAGAGGTGATGGCATCCGAAATAAACAGAAGATAGCACCACAGCTACTTTTATATTAATAAAGTGCCTAGGTTGTTATAATAAATTATATATGGCTCTGTTTTTTTAAAATAAATTATGTACCACTCTGGGCGCCAAACCGGAAATTGCTATTATTGATGAGAAAACGAATTCTCATGGTGATTTGGGTAGTTTCGCACCTACAGCACTGGCTGTAACTCTCATGAAGTTGGGGACCAGCGGGCTTTAACGCCGGTTCAGAAGACACACCACTCGATTTCTATGCCCAAAGCTGACGGGTGCTTTGTGCCTGCTGCAGCGCTGGGGTGGAGCCGGCCACCGGATGAGCGGAACTGTCGCGAAACGCACCCAGGGAGCCGCTGGCGCTTTCTTCAGAATTTCAGAATTCTGAAATGCCTTACCCAATGTGGCTTACCCTTTTTTGGCTTCCTTTGGATCAAAAGTGAATCAAGCAGGACAAAGACGGGAGGTGATGGTTAACAACGCCTAGTGTCTGTCCTCACGGAGATTCTACTTCTCCAAAGGTGGCAACGGAGCAAGAAAGACGTTCAGTCCTGGGGGTGAGTGCCCAGACATGGGCAAATGCAACATAGTAAACAAACACACAGACAAGGCAGCCCACCTGATCTGTGAGGACTGGAGGACTTCCTGATAGAGGTGGCATTGAAGCTGAGGCCGCAGAGAGCGGGGGACACTGTTAAGCAAACAGCACAGCATGTGCAGAATTGGAGGTGAGAGAGTCTATCGGTGAAACTTGCAAGGCAAGCATTACCCTTCTATTGATAAATGGGGTAAGTGAGGCTCCGAAATGGCAGGTGGCTTGATCAAGGTCACCCACCTGCTACATGTGGAGCCCAAACTGGATGCTTCGCTATTCGACTCTGAGTCCTCCTCTTTGTGAAGCACTGTGTGTGCTCTCGTCACTGGGAGCGCGCCCACGATCTCATGGTGCTTTTCCATAAAATGCACACAGTGACTAAACTCTGAGGTGGCAACTACAAGAAAGCTGGAACTGTGCCCCATTACTATTAGATAAGGGGAGTTCAAGAAGGCACCCGTCAGTGTCCCCAAAAAGAAATTTGGGATGGCAGAACTGTTTCTGGTGGATGCAACATTACTGCATGTATCAGAAGTAGGAATATTTCAGAGGGACAACACCACCAGAGACTCATACTTGAAAGGGGGGAGCGCAAAGGGGGCCAGCAGAGGGGTTCAGGGTTAGCGTCATGGAAGCCCAGAGGCAGGAGGCATCCTTTGGCCTGGGAGAAATTAGGGGAGATGTCATGGGCAAGTCTTCGTGTGGCTTTTCATGTGGGCCCCAGAGAATAAGGGTTCAGAAGGCAGAGCCTAGCCCGACCCTGCTGTGCTCGGGGGTCCCAGGCATTTCACACACAGGAAACAGGAGGGTTGAGTTGTGTTGAAGAACAGCAGGCATAAGGAAAAGAGCCTAAAAGACCATTGTAGGAGGTAGGATGCCAAATTTTGGGACATGGATAGTTTTGGGAGAGGTGGAGGGAAAGAGAGGTTGATGGATGAATTTGGCTGTGGACACGTTGAGTTTGGGGAGAGTGTGAGTATGTATCATAATAGCGATGTCTAGGCAGTGGTTGGGCTACATCTCTGGAGCTCAGTCCAGAGACCCAGGGTCGGCAATATCGACCTAGAGCCATTTGCATGGACGTGCTGGCTGCTGGATGGAGACCACCCATGGGAGAGAAGTCCAAGAAGATTGAGGACTGAACCCCAATTCTACCTCCTTGCTCCCTGGATCAAGTTTTATACTGTTTTTTAGTCCCTGTGGATAAAGTCTTTGGTATCCAGTAGATATCCACAAAATACGTATTGATTGTTTTATAACAAGAGAAAGTTGAAGGTGATACTGGGACTGAGACAGCTCTGGGTTTCTTGGCCTCTGATCTACTCTTCCAGGCCGAGCCACTCTGCCAGTCTGCTCCTTGGAAGCCAGCAAGCACTGACCCCCAGTTTCCTAAGGTGTCTGGGAAAATGCACAGTCCTCCTCGGGGGTTGCCCTCAGCCTGGGGAGCTGAACTTCGAACAGGTTAGTGCTTGGGCAGGAAGGGGGGAGGGGAGAGGGGTAAAGATGGCATTGTGTGCAGGGAAGGAAGATAAACACCTCCTTCTTTGTCTGCTGGAAGAGGAGACTCTAGTTCTTTTCTGGGGGAGTGCAGAGAGCAGGCCCAGGGAAAAGCAGCCGCTGCTGCGTGGGCATAGAAGGCGATCGAACCCGGGTGGCGTGCGGTGGCCCTGACCCAAGGCACACATTTGTTCTGAAGCCAGCGTGGTCACCAGGCTTCCACCTGGAAAGATGCTGTGCCTGGGACCTGTCACCGTGGGCATGACAGAGCTCTGCTGCCCTGCTTGTGGGGTGCCCAGCTGCATAAAAATGGCAACTCTAGGGACCATGCCCAATCCTGACAAATCCGTTCTTCCCACCCCCAACCAGGCCCCTAGCATTCCTGGCCTGGAGCACACTCTTCAAGCGGAGGCCTTGGCTCCTGTCTGGGCACAGCTGGCTCGGAGGGCTGTGAGCGAGTCCTCCTACCATTCTGGAGGCTGAGCCTGCGCCTGCGGGGGCAGGAACTCTGCCCTCGGCCTGCCGGCTGCCTCGGCTGGGGCGCAGAGGGTGACAGGCAGCTGCGGCCCGCCTGGGTGAGGCTGGGCCCCTAGCTCCTGGGCCGGCCTGCCAGCTGGCAGGCATCGCTGTCTACACCTGAGCGCGGGCCAGGCTTCCCACACT
Organism: Pteronotus mesoamericanus; assembly: GCF_021234165.1. NCBI lineage: Eukaryota > Metazoa > Chordata > Mammalia > Chiroptera > Mormoopidae > Pteronotus > Pteronotus mesoamericanus. The sequence continues at coordinate 9,777,622 of NW_026555302.1, read as the reverse complement.
AAGTTAGCAGGAGCCAAGCAGATGTCTCCCTTCAGTGCGGAGAAGGATGAGCCGGGAGGGAGTCAGCCTCTCCCCTCCTCTGCGGACCAGGGCAAGGGTGGGGACGGGTGTAGGTGCCCTTCCTGCTCCAGGACCAAGCATGGTTGGGCAGCCTGGGGCCCAGAGTGTCCCTGTGCCTCGCTCTTCTCCCTCCCCCACCCTCCCCCACTGCCCTGGGCACGGACTTCCCCCCTCACAAACTTCTTACTCTCATTTTGTTCTCAGCACCCTGTGTTCATTCCTTCAGCCTCCAAACAGAAAGTGGCGGCCTCATTTTAGGTTTCCTCTTCTTTTGTGTTGCTCTTCTTACAAATTTCCAATCCTTGCCCCCACTTTCTCCCCAAGCCGCCCCGCCCCCGGGGGAGCAACTAGGCTCCCACTCCTCCAGCTGCTGTCCCCGCTGCTTTGCCCCCAGCAGCCGGGTAGCGGCACGAGGGGCCACGGGCCGTTCCCGTCTGTCACCGCCCTGTGACCCTCCCCTCTCTGTTTCTCACCTGACTTAGCAACAGCTCCACCGCCCTCCTCCGTGGGCCTCGCACACCCCGCCCCGTCTTCAGCCCCCGCCTTCACCACGGACCGGGCAGAGAGGGTGCCCGCCGGCCGCCACGCCGGCTGCCTGGGTACGAACCCTCGCTCTGGCTTGTGTGCTCTGCCGGGTTGAAAGGCAGCCTTCTCGGGGGCGTGAATTGGCGAGATAGTCGTCTCACCGGGAGGCTGCAGGGGCGTGCAGGTTGGTTTACCGAAGGCTCCGGAACAGCGCCTGCGGTGGTGAGTGCTCCGCCCACACGCTGTCACGCGCGAACATTCTGGAATGCACACACTTTTCTGTAAAGCTCCCTTGCTCTTGGCTTTGGCTGGTCCTGGCTTTATGAATACGTGTTATTTCTGGGTTCGGCGCCTGCCCCTTGGCTCCTGCGCGGCCGAACGTGGATGGGACGCTGTGACCCTGACCCCAGCGACCTCTCGTCCCCAGGAGATCGGAGCCCAGGCCTGTGATGGGACACACCCGGGTTTGAATTTCTCCTAAGCCACTCAGGATGCTCCGCCCCTGGCTAGTCGCTCAGCTCTCTGCATCCCAGTTCTGTCATCAGCAAGAGGGGCCCACCATGACCCCTCTCCCTGGCGCCGTCTCGATCAAACAGAATAATGTAGGGAAGTTTCCCAGGCCATGTTGGAAACGCGGAGGAAATTCCAGGGCCGCTGACGGAGCGCGTGTCTCCGCTGCCGGCACATGCGCGACCCCGGCCCTCACTGCGTGCAGGCCCCGCGCCCCCCCCCCCCCCCCCCACCCCCCGCTTCCTCCGCTCCACACCCCTCCTGGCCGCCCCCCCTTCTGCTGGCGTGGCGTCCGGTCCCCACGGAGCCCACCTCGCCCCGGGCGGCAGGCCCCTGCCTGAGTGCACGCCCCGGGCCCGGAACCTGGTTCTTACAAACCTGCTCCATAAATATTGCCACTTCTGAGCATATTTTATATCCCAGTCATTTCTAGCTCCCTCCTAGCGTGTTTTATTGCTGGCAGGAAGGTTCTGAATCAGGCAGAACAGAATTTAAACCTTCCCTTTCTACCTTAAGAAATGTACTCTCAGCACCTGATTTTTCATCTGTAAAATAGAGAAAATAATATTTATACTATAGGGTTTCAGCGAAGATTAACGAAGATAATGGCGCCTGAAACAGTGATTGACAGGCGGGGAAGCTCATTAAATCGCGGGCGATGGGGGAGGTAAGGCTGTGGGAGGGGCCGCTGTCCGTCCCGCTGCCTCCCACCCCACCCCTCCCCTCTCCCGGCTCGGCCGGCGCCGAGACCCCTGCTAATCCTTCAGCCACAGGGCGCCTGTCTTCCGGGTCCCACTGGCAATAGCAATCTGAACCAGCCTGGGAAGTTATTACCCTTTTAAAGCAAGGGTCGGCCCCTAGTTTAGCTCGAGTGCCACAAATCACAAATATGGAACAAATTTAGCCAGAGGCACCGGAGTGGCCAAAAGAACATTTTTCCAATTTCCAGAAAGGTGTCACCGTCCCCCCCCCCCCGCCCCCCCGCCCCCCCCCCCCCCCAGCACTCCTTGCTCCATGTCTGGTTTTTCTATAAGGTCTTTAACATTCTCTTCCAGCATCTCTTTGCATCACCTTTCCTATCACTCTTAAGCAAAGAGTCATTCTCCTTCTCCTCTCACCTTTTTTTGGCTTTTGCCCCCTTCTTTCCTTAAGAAGCAAAAGACCCTATCGGGCTGTTTATTCCAAACTTCTGCACCTCCCCCCCCCCCCCCCCCGCTCCTCTCCCCAGGGACCACAGTGCCATGAGATTCCAAGGCTTAGCTATGGAGGAGGTAAAAGGCCCAGCTTTGTGAGACCTTGTCACGGGACGCAGGGACTCTCTTGACGGCCCGTCCCCTCCGCTGCCCCCCATTTCAGCTTGTTGGAATGAAAGCATTTTCTACTAATACGTAGAGAAGCGGGCAGGGTTTAGAACAGGTAGAAGCACTGTGCACTCTCTCTGGGGGGGGGGTCCTGAAGGAGGCCACCGGGTTGCGGGGGGCCAGGCCCGCTGGCTTCCTAGTCTCCCGCCCCCGTTCCCGGGGACAGTGCTCAAGACCCCTGTGAGCCACACGCAGGTGCCCACGGAGCGCAGCTCCTAGCGGTTCCTCCCCCGGGGCCCGCCCCTCTCCCCAGGGCCTCTTCCCCCCCATCTTCTGTGCGTAGCCTCTTGCGCTGACACTGCCCCTGCTGACAAGTGCAAACAGCAATTCCTACTCCGGGCTCTGCACCCCTGATGTGTGTTCTGAGGGTCAGAGGGGAGGCTGCAGGGGGTGGGTCTGGGCGTGTGGGGAGGACGGAGCCTCAGAGACGGCCTGCGGAAACGTGGGGGTTCCCCACCGGGAACCCGGGGAGGTGGCGGACCAGATCGCATGCTCTGTGCCCGCGCGAGGGTAGCTCAGGTTCAGGGAAGCAACGCAAGCCCCGTCTGTGATGGAGTGGTAGTGCCTTCTCACTTGGAAAGTGTTAACTCAACTACTGCAAGTCAGACTTTGAGTTCTGGGGCCTCATAGGCGAGCCGTTCTCTCCTTCACCTGCACCCCAACTTTTCATGTCCCATCAGACCAAGCCAGGGCTGCGTCTCCCGCGAACGTGCCCCTGGGCCTCTGCCAAACCTGAGGACAGGGCCTCGCCTTTGTCAGCATCTGACACAGTGCTGAGCCCCTCGAAAGGGCTGGGCCCACCATGCTGCGGACGTGAGTGTCTGAGCTGCTTTCGAAAGAAATCTTTTGATTGCAAAGAGCAAGCTAAGTGGCTTTGATTTTCAAAAAATAAAAAGTATTTTAAATGGCACTGCTATTTAGGCTAGAGGGAAAAGTTAAAATAAGACATCTATTAGGAGAATATATAATATATATATTAACATGTATTATACATTATATGTACGAATACATTATTATGAGCTTGGCATTGTGCTAAGCACTTTCATACTGGATTTCATTTGTTTAATTCTTAAGAAGAAAAATGGCGGAAAAGAGTTTCCTAAGTCGCTGAGAGCATCCATTTATCCTGCATCAGAGAATGAAGATGAATGAAAAGTCCTGGTGAGAAAGTAGCTAAAAGGCCCTACGCAGAGACCGGCTTCAGTCTGGGCTGCTCGCCAGAGGCATCGAGGAGGAAGGAAATAATGAACTTGTAGAATGTCAGCGCTAAAAAGAGCCTCAGAACTGATCTTTTTCAGCCACTGTCTGCCCCATTTTGGGGATGAGAGTGCCAAGGTCCAAAGCAGGGAAGTGACACACCCGCCCTGACACAGCTGGTTGAGCCCGGCGTCCCCTCCTTCCCAGAGACCTTTCGGGGAGAGCTGACGGGGCGCCCCCGTGCCCCCACCAGACAGAGTCCCCGTCACACGGGCGGACGGGCCGTTTCCCCGCTGGTATTGCAGGTATCCCTGTTCGCTGTCTGTGAGCCTGTGTGTGGGTCGTTGTCAATTGTCCTCATCGAGGTCCAGTGCATGGCAAGGGCCCCTGCTGACCACAGGCTTGCTCATCCGGCCCTCGGAATGACGCGCTCTCCCCGGTGGCCACGTGCACCCACTGGAACAGCCAGCTGGCTCCGTCCTGGATTACGGCCTCGTGCTCAAGGTCATGATCGCGGACCCGTCCTGGAACTCCGGAAAACCAGACTTGGCACCTGACCTTCGGGCCTGCCTGTGTTCTGTGGAACCTTAGGGTCACAGAAGTTTCCAGCACGGGCAGAGCCCACCTGTCGTCTGGCTCAACCCCACCTGTTACAGAGTGGTCACATGACTTGCCCAGGGCGACACCATTAGTTGCAAACTGTCAATGCCCGTGTCTCTCCTCCCTTCTTGCAGGAAAGTACTAGTTACTGGTACCAGGAGTCTCCTAGCACAGACGGGCACAGTCTGAGGATGGAGGGTGGGGGTGAACGGAGGCCTGGCGGGGGGCAGCCGGGGGTCTGTCCAGCACACACCTGCCCAGGGCCCTGCCCTGCCGTGTGCTCGATCGCCCGGCACAGCACCGCTCACTGCCATCGCTCGGACCCCGTGGAAGACGCCGAGTGGCAAGTTCCTGCCCCGCTCCCCAGTGAGAGTGTGCAGCCTCAAAGATCACACTTAACTGATCATAAATAATAATATGATAAACATATGAGCTTAATATAAATAATACATGATAATAGAATATTCAATAATTGACTATATTTACACAGCAAGTAAGAAACAGAGCCCAAGGACCTCTGTCTCCAGGGCTGTATTTCTTGCACAATCACAGTCAGAACAATATATAACACTTATTTAGCATTTACCAGGTACCGGGTACTGTTGTTCATATGAGAGAGGCCAAAGAAAGTATATTGAACATACTTTATATATATAATGTATATATTCTCGTTCCTTCTTTGTAATAATAGCCTTGTTAAGTTGCATACTGGCTTCCCTGCTTCATAGATGAGGATGCTGAGGTTCACCAAGGTTGAAACAAAAGCACATTCAAATGGCTACACAGTTTTCAGGGCTTCCACACACGGAATCTGGCCCCAGCTCCCTGCTCCCAAAGCCTCCAACGTGAAGCAGGCCATCCCTCATGACCTTCCCACCGCCCACCCGCTTACACCTGCTTCCCACACACAGCACTTTCTTCCTTCCAAAAAGGAGCTGGACCAAAGCCCGGAAGAGGCTCCACGACTCTTTTTGATAGTTTTTTGAATCACCCAGGATCTCTATCTTAAGCTTAGTAACAACAAGAGGAAAGAAAATACTGCTTGACAAAGCTGGAAACGGCGGGAATCCCTGGCCGTGAGGCCGAGCGGGCCGGGATGCAGATTAACGCTTGGTGTGGGCGCGGGTGCGCAGAGCGGCCAGCGTTCAGGGTGAACCTGCCCTGGTGGGAAGTGAGGCTGCGGCCAGGCAGCGCCAAGTCGCCCCTAGAGGGCGAGCGGGGGAATGGCAGGGCCCAAGGCTCCCGCAGGCGGGCAGCAGGTGCGCAGCAGGTGCGCAGCAGGTGGAGAGCAGGCTCAGTGCGCATAAGGATGGTGGCGGTGGGAGGGTTTGCCTGCAATCTACAGAGCAACACACGGACATCTTGAGATCCATCTAATGCCCTACAATCAAAAACCAAATTACCTAGTATTGAGAGTCACCGAAAGGGGTGGGCGGTGGAGTGAAAACCGCACGGCCTAAGGAATAGTCAACAGGTGGGACAGAGAATAAGCGGGATAAATAGAGGATTCGCCAGAAGGCCCAGGAGAGAAAATGAGATATTGGAAGAGAGCTAAGCCGCGGGAGGCGGCGGAAGTGGCATTTGCTTCCTTAGCACCGCGTGGTTGGGGGACCGCTTGCCACAGCCAGCCAATGGCTGGGGATGTGCACCCAGCCTTCGGGGGGTGGACCCCGCCCTGCCTGACCAGCCCTGGGCGTGTGGGCTGCGGGGTCTGGGGACTTGCCATTGCTGCTGTGAGCACAGCGCCGTCCCTGAGGAGAGATGAAAATAGAAATTATGGTTGAAAAAAATGAGAAACAAATTCTTTGCACGTTTCTCCATTCCCAGGTCACTAAGTCCAATAATAGAAGCGCTCCCTTCTCAGTCACGCTCGACCCCGGGCATCTGCTCAGCTCGTAGGTTTGTCGAGGGGAGGGAACAGGCAGCCTGGATACAGGCTCTAACCCTGGCAGGGCGTGCGGAGTGTCTTCTGCTCCAAAGAGCTTGCATTCCAAATCTGTCGCCGACTATTTTTTGTTTCATGAATTGCTCACGTGGTGAGAGGTGCAGGATCCAGACGAGGGAAGAGATGGGGCCGCATGTGTGATTCAGGCAGAATCCCAAGCCGAGAGTTTGCTGCCCTGGCGGAGTGAACGCGGGGGCTCTGAGCATTGCTGGGGCGGGGCGGGGGAGAATGTGGCTCTAAGACACCTGGGAATATGAAGTGGTCCTCGGTGGACACCAGGGGCCAGCCAGAAGGCGCCACATGTGGAGCGTGTGTGCATCCAAGCCACCATCCCTGCTCCGGAGAGGCAGGGTCCTGTGACTGTCTTGCTGGAGGCTCTGGCCCACGGTGTCACTCTACCATGAATAAAGAAAGTGTGAAGCAATGAACTGCTGGGGGAGGTGACAAATTTGGGGGGGGGACTGATCCTTAGGGGCCGCATTTGGATGTGAGGAGAGCCACCAAGAAAATAAGAAGCAAGGAGGGACAGCCACAAAGACACAGTCCTGAGGACAAGAGAGGGAGGGTGGGGTGGAGGTGTGCCCAGGAGGGTCTCTAGCGAAGGATCCAGCTCCCTGGGCAATTTCCTTCCCTCGACCAGGTGAAAAATGGTACTTAGCTACAGCTTTAAGTTTTTCCCATTCTATGAGGTGATTTTATCTATATTCATTTTCTAGGGCTGATATACCAAACTGCATGGCTTACAGAAATGTATTGTCTCACAGTTCTGGGAGCTGGAAGCTCCAAGTTGAGGTGTCAGCAGGGCTGTGCTCCCCTGGAAGTTGCAGGGGCGAGCCCTTGGTCACCTGTTCTTGGCTGGGGGTGGCCGCAGGCACCCGGGGCTCTCCCGTGGCTGGGAGCTGTCTCAATTCAACCTCATGTCTGCTGTCATACGGAGCTGTCCTCTCTGGGCTGTGTCCAAGTTTCCCTCTTCTTATAAGGATGTTAGTCACTGGACTAGGGACCACCCTAATCCAGGATGGCCTCCTTCTGATTACTGGATTCCATTTGGACCCTATTTCCAAATAAGGTCACATTCCCAGGTCACGGGGATTAAGCCTTAAAGATACCGTTCTGGTTCATCCCATAACTTCATCTAATGAGCTTAGCCTTCGTGTAAAGCTCATACAGCTTTGAGTTGTACTGTGAGGCGAAAGGGACAGAACAAACCGATCATGTGTCCCCTGTCTCCCTCCTGTCCCTCTGCGGTGGGGAGAGAGAGGTGTCCTCATCAAGCCTCCTCAAGGAGGCTGAGAAGAGCAGGAGCAACCTCCTCATTACCCCGCCTCTTTCCCGGAGACATTTTAGAGGGAGATCAACTCAAAAGGTGTGCATGCGTGTGTGTGTGTGTGTGTGTGTGTGTGTGCGCGCGCGCGCCTGACATGTGTGCCCCTGCCTTTCCACCTCTGCCCCCTAGAAATCGTAACCTTGCTGGGTTTACAGTGGCCAGCTCATGTGAGTATTCTGCACAGCCAGGCTCACGGCTGCCTTACTCGGTAAATATTTGTTGAATCGAACTGAGAGAAACTAAGTTGAGTTGTGGGAACAGATCACGCCAATACTCCTCTGCCCTTGGAAAAAGAAAAGAAAGGAACTTGTGAAGAGAATGGCAAAGGCTCAGAGCAGAGAGTGCTTTCAGAGTCCTGAGGAGCCACCCGCGGGGCTGGGGCAGCAGAAACCCCTCCGGCACATTGGTAGCTTTCCCCGGGCCCCGCGGCTCCTTGTTCTCTCACCAAGGATAGGTGTCCGGCGCCTGCTCTGTCTTTCAGAAATGTCTGCCTTTTCTGAGTGTCATCTCTCCGATTCCTGGCTTCAGTGTGACCACATTCCCCCAGCCCAGCCTTCATGGGGACACCGTGACCAGGGGCACAAACCAGGCCTCTTCCCTCCCCACCCCCTTCCAGCCTGTGGGCATCCTGGGTCCCTTCACACTCCACCCACCGACACCAGGTGGCGTCTCCTGGATTCCAAGAAAACACCTGTGTGGGCCTGTGCCATTTCCCTCAGCGTCAAACTTGGCTCACTCTGGTGGTGTCGCCACCAAAATGTCACCGGCACCACCGATACCCCCCTCTGCCACCACACGAGAGCCGTGTCCCCTAACGTCCCAACGGGGCGATGCTTTCATCAGTGCTGGTCCCGGAAGCTGTCGGGCTGGGTCCACGTCTCTGTCGCTACGTCATTAACCCCGGCCCGCACGGCTGCCACAGCCAAGCCACAGTGCCCAGGCTGCCACCGCTGCCACCAGCACCGCTCCCTACAGAGGCAACACCATGGCCCAGACCGCCAGCTCCTGTCGGCAAAGCTGCCACTGTCAGCCGGGACTCGGCACCTCTCGGAGGGTCTAGAAATAACGGGAGAAGGAATCCCACGGTTTCAGGTGGGCTGCCTCCGAATGTTCACAGAGCCTGTAGCCGAGCCTTCGAGGCCTGATGATGTCTCTCCAGTATTTCCTTAAGCTGCCCTCGCTCCCCCAAGGTCAAGGACATACCATCTTTCACCTGAACAGCAGGGTTAGTCCTAGCTGCCTCTGGTCTTGCTTTCTTCCAAACTGCCCTCTACGCAGCAGACAGGGGTACCTGTAAAACCAAGTCTGACCACACCACTCACTTCCCAGTAAAGGGCAGGATGCTTGCCCTGCGGGCTCTCGCTTCTGCCTTCGGCAGCGATTGTCTGGGCTTCGTTTTCTGCCTCGGCCCCAGCTGATTCTGACTCTGTGACTGCGCATTTCATTCCCCCCACTTTGAATGCCCTTCTCTCCTCCTCTTCATCACCTGGAAACCCCTCCTCATCCTTCAAGACTCAGTGCCGGCGTTTTCATGCTGGAAGGCCTGTCCTGGCCACAGTGGGGTCAGTGCCCTCCTCCAGGGTCACCTGGAACCCCAGACACATCTTTAGTGTTGCCCGGACCATCCCACATTATCATGGTCTGTATCTATCTCCCCAACTTAGCAGCGTTCCAGGAGGACGGCAAACCCCATCCAACTTACCTCTTCATTCACAGGGAATGGCGTGGGAGGGGGAGTTAGTATTGGTTGAACTGATTGGAACTGAGCTCGGGTTGGGGCAGCCTGGGACCGCAGGATGAACTGTCCGGCCCTCCGGGGTCTCCAGTCCTTCAGTCCAGTATGATCCCGTAGCGCAGGTGTCAGACTCCAATCTACAGCCTGCAGTCCCCGTGGGGAATCTTCAGACATCCTCCAGGAACCCCAGAAGCAGCAGGAGCACTCCCAAATCTCATTAAGAATTAAAATAATGATATGATGGAAAGTAATATTAAGTGCTTTCCAAAGCAAAAAAGGATGGCTTTAGGGGAGGGGAAGGGATGTGAGACAGCTCATGGTTCAGTGTTGCCGGAAGAAGTCAACGTGCTCCTCCAGGTTTGAAGCAACCAGGGGCCCTCGGGCCCGGCTCCGTCCGGGGTGGGGCGAGCCTGCTCCAGGGGATCAGCAGGAGCACTCGGGGCCGCGGCTCGGTGGGAGCCCTGGGTCTCCACGCAGCCAGACATCCCGGCGGGGTTTCACCGAGGCTCTGGGCAGGGCTTTTGTGTGTAGCAAGACATTGGGCACCTTGTTCTCCATTTTCTGATCAAGGTGAGAAAACCTCTTGCTTCATGTCTGCCGCAGCGTGGCGAGTTTCCCTGGGAGAGGAGGCCTGAGGGCGAGGGCTCCAGCCGGGCCAGCATCTGCTCTCTCTGTCTCTGTCCAGGTCACATCCTGCCACCACGGGAATGCTCTCACAAACCCCTCCCCAGAACAGCAACCCCAAGAATGGGGCCCCCAGGTCATGTCTGAGAGGGGCCCTCTGCCTCAGCCCGGTGTGGGACCCGCGCTCCTCAAAAGCCTGGGTATAATTTCAGGGTAAAATACCATGGTTTGGTTTGCTTTTGCAAAAAGGCAGGGGACTAAATTTAGCAGCCTGTCTGGAAGACAGCCCCTAGGGAGTCTCTGCCCTTTAGAAGGAGCTCAAGGGAGACGTCTGGCGCAACCTGCCCCCAGGGCGCGGGCATCAGACCTTGCGCGGCCCTTCCTCAGACAGGCGCGCTCTGCCCACACAAGGCACGAGGCTTCAACGGAGGATGCAGCAGCTACGTCCCCTCCACTCAGCTGAAGGTCCCGCAAAGGCTCCCCATGCCTTTGGTATAAAACAAATGACGCAGAAGGGCCCTCAAAGGACTAACAGCCTGACTTGCACGGGCGCCTTTATTCAGCAAACAGCGACAGGGGGCCTGCCTTGGGGCAGCTTAACGCCAGGCCTGCGACGGCAGAGACGGCGCCGTGGCCCGAGCCTTCAGGGAGCTCACGGGTCAGTGGGCATGAGGGTCAGTTCTCTGTGTTGTCCTTGGTTGGGCGAAGGTCCCCAGACGAGCACTCGACCACTCACCGAGGTGTCACTGCAAAGACGTTTTGTGAAGTTGATTGACGCTGACTCTGAGTAAGGGAGGTTATCCTCAACCAGCTGGGTGGGCCGCGTTCGGTCAGCTCGCAGGCCTTATGGGCAGAGCGGGGCCTCCTGGCACCTGAGGTGGGCGAGCTTTGGACAGGGGGAGCGTGGACCCATCAGTCCGGCAGCTGGGGCAGGTCCCTGGCTGCCCCGAAGGCCACTGGTGCAGGAAACTCAGCATGGGGGGGGCGGGGCGGAGTGGAGTCGAGTGGTCCTGCTGTGGCGCCATGCCCCAGTATCCCGAGAGGAATGAAAACCCTCCTGCCTCTGGAGCAGCGGTCCCCAACCTTTTTGGCACCAGGGACCAGTTTCGTGGGAGACAATTTTTTCACGGACTGAGGAGAGGGGGTGGGGGATGGTTTCGGGATGATTCCGTCGCACTTCATTCAAGCTCACCTCCTGCTGTGTGGCCCGGTTCCTAGCAGGCCGGACCGGTACCGGTCTGCGGCCAGAGGTTTGGGACCCCTGCTCAGAGCCCTGGGAGGGCTCCTAGTCTGGTACAGTCCCAGCTATGGGTGCTTCTGTGGGATCCCTCCCTCGCAGCTCAGCGATCTCCACCCTCTCTCTTAGGGGCTGGAGGAAAGAGAGCTGCCCCCGGTCCCTGACTCCCTCCTCTGCAGGAGGCCTTCTTTGGGAGCCTGGAAGCCACTGTGTGCTCCCTTCCAGCAGCTAACCCCTGGCCTTCTCCCTTCTTGCCTGCTGTTCCTTCTCTAGTGACAACTGTGTCATGTGCTGATGAGAGCAGGTAACCCAGAGCAAGCCCCGCTGTGAGGTGAGGGAGAAAGAGCCAAGGGCTGCAGGAGACAGGACCACCGGTCAGGCGCAGACTCAGCAGATGGGGTCTGCCTTCCCCTGCCCCGTGAGGTGCTTTCTCAGCAGCGACAGAGCCTCTGAGCCACGGGCCCCGCACTTGGCTGCGTAGACTCTTCTGATTATTGGGAGCCAGGCACAGGACCCCGCATCCCATCACTGTGTTATGACGGGCTGGCGGGACCCACTGAATGCCGAGACAGGAGAGGAAGGGAAGACGGAGGAGGGGAGGTTCCCCAGCACTGTCGCTGGCCCAATGACCGCGGGAACCGCCCGCACTCAGCCGAGAGGGCGGCGATGGAGGGAGGTGGGACCTGGGGCAGCCTGATTCCTTCAGACGGTGCTGACTCACGACTTGACCCCACAGGGAGGGCATTCCTACGGCGTGAGGAACCGCTGTTTCAAGCCCCCTTAGCTGTCTCAAAAGCTCCGTTTACAGAGCACCTGTGTATTAGCTGGCTAACTACACACTGTTGTCACCTCTTCATTGAAGGAAGTCCCTGAAGAAGAATGCATCGCCATTTCTCCCTATAATTGGTACTTCGCACTAATCCACACTGACTCTCCCTACTCTTGGTGCGTAATGACGAGGCACTGCTGACTTGCTCCTTTCCTGTCTCTCTCTGTCTTCTTCCTGTCCGGCAGGCCCGGATTCAGGGGCCTCTCCATTCCTGGCCTGCTGGCTCCCCTGGCTCCCCTGGCTCCCGGCGGCGGCCTCATCAGCCCCGTCCTGGCTTCTCAGGGAACCTGCTCTGGGAGGAAGGGCAGCTTCAGCCCTGGAACCTTCCAGAATTCACGCACTCCACCTCTTGGCTGGCTCCTCCCACAGTCTCTTTCTCTGGCTTCTGGCCTCTTTCAGCTTCTGTCTTTTCTTTCTCTCCTTTTGCAATTCTTGTTCCCTCAGTTCTTCAAAGGCCTCCCCCACCTTCTGTGCTCAACTCTTCTCCTGTCTGGTTTGGCAGCTGACTCAGTTTGGGTTTTCCTCCTCCCTCCAGAATCTTCAGCCCCCTCAAGACTCACCTTCGCCTCTCCATCCTTGGTCTTCAGCGTGTTGTCCATGGACCACTCACAGGGGTACCTCCTCGGACCTGCTGAGTCACAATCCTGGTTACAAGATCCCCAGGTAACCTGTGTGCACAGTGGCGACTGAGCAACTCTGCTCCAAGGTAGAGGATGCGTTCCTGATGGCCAGCACGGTGGCCTTGTCCCACTGTGTTCTCAGCACTGACCGCTGTGCCTGGCAGAGGGTAGATGCTCAACAAATAAATATTAACTGAATGGGTGGATTTCCAGGCTTTTCTCTCTGACCTCATGAACTATGTCCTCTTCTTTTTTTTTTTTTTTTTAAGATTTTATTTACTTTGAGAGAGAGAGGGGAAGGGGGGGAGAAAGGGAGGAAGGAAAACATCAATGTGTGAGAGATACATCTATCAGTTGCCTCTCACAAACCTTTATCTGGGTACATGGACCACAACCCAGGCTTTGTCCTGACTGGGAATCGAACCAGCAACATTTTGGTTCACAGATCAGGGATCAGTCCACTGAGCCGCACCAGCCAGCGCAAACTATGTCTTCTTCTCAGCAGCACTTTGACTTACTTGTACCCCCCACTGCCACCAGCCTTCCCCCTGCCTTCCTTGCCTCTTTCTCCTCTTCTTCCTCCTCTGCCATCAGGAACAGCATCAGACTGGCACGTGGGTGGGAGCTCGCCGAAGGAAGACCAGCGACCCCAGCAGACGATGTCATCGGCCCTGGGATTTGCTCATGGGGGCCTCATTGGGGGGAGCCCTGCATCCAACAGAGAGGCATTGCGTTCCTATGCTTGTTCTTCACGCACCAACAGGCAAAGCTCAGACTTCATAAGGGCCTCGTGAATTCCATGAAGGTAACCCTTTTAGTGGTGACAAATGCTTGTTCCAAGGTACATGAAATTTGAACTCCAGTTTTTTTCCACATTCACCATTTTTAAATTAGAAGCACATGTATGAAATCCTAGTAACAGCGGAGGGGAGGAAGGCGGTATAGGACACGACCGGTTACACCCAGGCAGAGTCCTAAGGTGCCCCTCTCATTCCTGAGGCTTCTCTCTGATCACAGCGCACCCTCTCCTGGGAAGGACACAGAATCAAATTGAACTCTTGCCCACATTACCACACACGGACCGGAGGATTGTCACAGTGTGATGAAGAGGGAGGCGGGGAGAGAAGACGCAGAGGCGGGAGCTGAGTGTCCGGCGAAGAGCAGAGGAAATGTGAGACACAGGCGAGGGGAGAGGAAAGGGCTAGAACCCAGACGACCGAATGGCTTCTGCAGCCTAACATGTTCGCACTATAAACCCTCAGTATATACATTTTTCAAAACCCTCTACCTTGAGGTTACTTAGTAAACAGGTGAGAAATTTCAGCTGTGTACTTGCTGGCTCTTTGTTCAAACGCCTCATAAATGTCAGGGTTAGCAGCCCTGATTCACTCTCCTCCCAGGAGCTCGCTGGGCACTACGTCTCCTCAAGCGTCTCGTCCAGCAACAGGACGCACTCATGAGGCTCTGTCTGCAGACCCCCTCCCAGGTGGGCTCTGCACCACATTCGGGGCGGACGGTGCTCCCACCGGGTGTGAGCAGGGGGCAGCACCCGCTCCCCAATCCACTGGGCCTGGCAGATCTAGACGAAGCCTACAAAGCCTGCTGTCCTAGGGAGAAACTTCAGGTGGCAGTCACCCTGGCCAGGCCAGGAGGACCAGTGGCAACTGAAGGCACGATGCTGGACCTGGCTCAAAGGCCAGCACACCCAGCAGGGCGGCGGGGTTTCTGGGAGATTCGCACAGGCATTGTGTGACATTCTGATTAGAAGGCGCAGAGCCGAAGATCAAGTGACTTTCGCCAGCTGAGACCGTGAATAATCACTGAGGAAAAGCTGATTGCTTAATTGCAAGGTGGGATGTAAACACAGAAAGAGGAAGGCAACAAACAGGCCCTGGAGGGGAAGGCGGGCGGCTGAGGGTCGTTGGAGTGCCACTCCATGGCTGCCGTGGCCGCCAGCACGCGCTGCGACCCCCAAACCCCGCTGCTGCTCCATCCCGCAGGCAGCCGCGCGGCCAACCAGCTCACCCTCCGGGAGGCCTTGGGGCAGGGAGGGATGAGGGTGGGTGACCTGGAGTCACAGCAAGGAGGCCAGGAGACAAGTGTCTTGGTCGGAGCTGTAGGGGCACTTGAGTCAGGAACCCTTGCTAGCGAGTTACTCACCCGCACTAACCAACCGCCACCCGCGAGAGGCGATAACAACATAGATGTCATGACATTGTTGGGCCACTGAATCCTTGGAGCATAGTAAACATTAAGGAATAGCTAGCACTATTTTTATATTTGGGGACTATTTTGGAGCTTAAACACTTGCCATCTCAAATGAAGAACATATGCGTGATTCTCATGTGAAAAGTAATTAGAATTGAGTGACAATTCCTTCCTAGCCACTTGAGCAGCAGTTCTCAAAGTTCAGTGAGCAGAAAAATCACCCAGAGTGCCTGTGAAAAATCAAAGTAACTCCTCAGCCCCCTGCACCCAGGACCACCTGACCCCCTGCGTCGGGAAGAGGCCTCGCTGCGCTGCGTGGAAACGAGCCGCCTGTGGGTCTGTCTACAAAAGCACCAAGGGGAGGCAAACGTATCTTGCTCATCTCTGCCCCCCACTCTCAGCTCAGCTCCTGGGATGTAGGAAGCACTTAGGGCTGTCGCTTGGGTGTTCAAAGTGCCCGTTTGTCTTTGGGTATAGCAGCTGGGGGAGTTCTTAGCAGAGAACTCATTTGGACCTTAATTTTATGTCTTACCCAGAGAATGGGTGCTGAGCACCATAACATGACGAAATCCACCAAAAATATTCAGTGCTTCCAACTGCAGCACCTAAGATAAGGTAGAGGAGAAAGGGCTGGTACGCACACTCGCGGGGGCGGAATCCGCACAGAAAATGTAAGAAGTCTCGGAATAGCACAAAGGGCGATTTTCCGAAGGCACGGAAGCCACAAGAAGAGGAAAGAAAGGCCATCGAGAACAACAGGACATGCAGAGGCAGTGAGAATTCCTTTCTCCTCCTACTTCTAGCTCAAGTCCCCAGGCCTCTGTCCAGCTCTGCCCCCACCTAACTTTGGGACCGGAGGAAGCCTCTCCGTTGTCCCCTCTGTGACTAAGAACACTGCCATCTCTCCCATGAGTCATAACAGGCTGATGTTGGTCCATCTCTGCAGCCAATGCCCCTGCTCCGCTCTCTCCACACTGCTGGCCTCAGCCAAGCTTTTGTCTTTGCGGTGACTCTGCCATCACGTCCTTCGGTGGCTGCCAGGCCACTGCTCACGCTTTACAACGCAGCTCAGGCCTCCGCGGGGCCAGGAAGGCTGCGGGGAACACCTGGCCTCATTCAGGTGCCCCTCCCGTGCCTGCCCCAGGACCTGTCTTTCTTGCCTGTAGCTGCTGCCTTGCCCGTCCCCCATGAGACTGAGTAGGGACTGCCTTGCTCGTCTGAATGTTCCTGTCTGTTGGCACAGTGCCTGGAGCAGTACAGATGCGTAACAAGTGCTTCGATAACTAGTTAATTGGAAATAAGCCTGATGGGGAATAAGCTCCCAGGGTTGGGGGTGGGTGGCAAGGGTGAAGAGGCGCCGTTGCCCAGGGTTGGTGGCACTCATGTGTTACCTGCTGGGAAGAGGGGCTGTGAATGGGCAGGTACCCTGGAGGGGTTTTAACAATGTGCGCGGGGGCAGCCCTGCTCCGTGGCCCTCAGAAGGAGGCGAGTGGGGGACATCGTCCCTGGGAAGGTTTTAGAGCAGAAACGGGCTGTCTCCATGCAGCTTCTGGCAAAAGTCGACACTCAAACAACAGGGAAGGAAATGAAAAGCTCCACGCAGAAACCTCCTGAAAGGGAGGACTGGGGTCACAGGATGCTGATGCGGGGTCAGCCCGAGATTTCTTCACATGTAACTGTAAGCAGGCCCTGTCCACCTCCCTTCCCCCGGGGCCACCAGCAGGGCTGGCCTCGCGGAGTTGGGAAGACCTTGGGTAGGACATCGGGCAAAGTGCCTTAGACACTGAGCAATACTCTTGTTCCTCTTTAATAGTTTCCTGGATATAAATTGCCCTAAGAAAACTGTAAGCTCTTGAGAAAAGAGTCTGTGTCTTTAAACTAATCTGTATCCCCCCACACCCGCGCCATCTCAAATGGAGCCGGCCAGTCACACAGCTGGGCAGACATTCGGTGAGCGGAGGTGGGAATGAGTGAGCACCCCTCCCTGGGCTTAGGCTGGGGGACAAAAGTTGCAGAGCACTCTCCGTGCCCTGCTCTGCGCTGCTGGCTTTGTATGCCGTCTCACGTAATCCACACTCTCCGTTTCTGAGGCTAGAATATTACTGTCCCCATGTTGCTGCTGAGGAAACTGAGGCACTAAGCTGGACAAACGTGTGACGCAGGCACAACACGCCTGAGTGCCTCCTCAGAGCCCATCTGAGCACAGCTGCCTCTCTGCCCCCTCCCCCCACCCTCCCACGGTGTCCCCAGCACCCCAGGCTCCAGCGGCAGTACTCCTGCAGCCTGTCCTCTATACACCATCCCAGTTTACCTGTGCCGTGTCCCACCCTAGTGGTGCCAGGACCAGCTGTGGCCACCGCGAGTTCCCAGGTGACGGGCTCTCCCTGTTGACACCTTTCACCCCCATCACCGCACCATGAAGCCAGTGCTGCGGTGTCGCCGTGGCTGGCGGTCGTGGGGATTGAATGTGATGGTTTGTGTAGCGGGCTTATAAAAACCGTTGTCACCCAGTAAAATATTGAGTTGGCCAAAAATTTTTGTTTTGTTTTTTTCCATACAATGGCTTTAGTAGTGCTTAGTTGTCTTGAACTTCATTCAAGACAATTTTGTTAGATTGCATTGTGGCAGCTGTCATATCAACATGCATTTTTTAAAAGCTTATCAAAATTGATGAATTTTTGTGTAGCCATTTTAATATTGAAGATGGAAGAAAATAAGTGACATTTTCAGCATATTGTGCTTTATTATTCCAAGAAAAGTAAAAATGCAACTGAAACACAAGAAAAGATTTGTGCAGTGTAAGGAGAAGGTGCTGTGACTGATTGAATGCGTCAAAAGTGGTTTGCCAAGTTTTGTGCTGGAGATTTCTTGCTGGATGATGCTCCATGGCCGGGTGGACCAGTGGAAGCCAATAGCAGTCAAATCGAGACATTGAGAATAATCAACGATCTACCACACAGGAGAGGGCCGCCATACTCTAATTATCCAAATCAATAAACTTATTGGTGAAAATGAAAAACGTGTCTCTTGTTTTACAGAAAAAACTAAGGGGACTTTTTGACCAACCCAATAATTAACTCTCCCATGACCCAGCTAGGAGTTGAACCTTGATCTTTCTGCCTCCAAAGACCCAGGCATTTGCTTTCCAAGGTGACAACCAGCTCATGTGATAAATCAACTTGAAATCACACCAGTGGTGACTCCCTCCTACCATTCACTGAGCGATAAGATTTTCTTTCCAGTACTCTTCACTTCAGTTGAAGAAAAAAGTACATAATATATGTGTATGTTCTATGCATGTATGTATGTGCACACATATGTTTTATCAGCTAAAAGCATGCCCAGGTACCTGCCAGACATCATTCTGTGAGCCTTTCAGGCTGTGACAAGGAGTGGCAGAATCGGGTGGGCCTGGCAGTCAATGCTCGTAAAAGCCATGCTTCTTCATGCCCAGCCTTACCCTGATTTCTTAAGACAAAGAGCAGGGTGCCCACTTTTAGTGCCAGCTCATGGCACATAATGGGTTCTTGGAAAATATTTGCTGCACTGAATTGCTGGTGAGGTAAAGGGAGGCAGGAGCCGTGACCGTCCGGCAGGGCATACACAGGGCCCACATCCCATGTAAAAAAGCCACCAAGCAGATCGCTCCTTCATGCACGGCCCCGCTCACATAGCAGACCTGCTGCTTCAGCACTCAGCTGAAATACCTGTGTGAGTGCTGGGATGGGACCAGAATTTTAAGGAGTCATTAAAAACTAGCATAGCCCATGATATCATTGTTGCGCGGCGAGGTCGTGGTGGCAGGGCTGGGGACGGGGGGTGGCTGCGGGTGGCCCACCGGCCGACTCGGAGTTAGGTCTCAGGGACAACCAGGGTGAATGGGGCCAGGACACGCACGCAGTCCGGGTGAGGCACTAGCCTGGACAAACGCGGAAGCTGGAACTTCCTTGGTCTTACCATTGGTCTTTCTTTGCTTTGTGCCAAGGTCTTCCCAGGAAGAAAAGCCATCAAGGCAAGTCTGGCTGGGTCGGGCCTGCTGAGCTGGGAGGCACCTCCTCTGCGGAACACCCTTAAGTTCCCCAGGGAAGACTCAGAGGTCTTCCTGCTCCGGCCAGGGGCCCCCAGGGATCGCTGCGGTTAAGCCCTTCCCAGCGTCTCATGGGTAAGGCAACGCACCCCGATGGCTGGCTCTGAGGTTCCTGCATGCGCTTTCACAGAGAAAGAGGCCAAATCCTTGAGTTAAATATCTCCCCCCACCTCCAGTAAGCCTGTGCTGTATTCCTAAGGTCATAGCTGCATACGCCCACCCATGTTTCGCTCTCCTTTTCAGAACCTTCCCCTTTAGAGTTCCAATAGTTTTCTCCTTGTTCCTCAATTCCAAGGCTCTCCCATTACATCTTAGATTAGAGTACTTCACGGGGTCCAGTCTTTGACCCTCTTCTTTAAACTATAGGCCTTCCGGGGCAGTCCTATCCACCATCGCCTAGAAACTTAGTGATAATTCAGAAACACAAGTCCACCCACATGTGGCTCCCACTTAAGGCCCTTCCAGTGGGAGAGCCTGTAGAAAGGGATGTTACACTTCTTAAATCCTCCAGGATCTGCCCCCGATCTCTCTCCAGCCTCACCTGCAGCCACGTGCCCCCCCCCCCAACTTGAGCCGGCCGCAGGGAACCTGCGTCTACGTGTCCGGGACAGCACGCTCTCTCCCTCCCATGCCTTTCTTTGTGCAGGTGCCCAGCCAGGCAACAGAAGCCCTAGGTCACTGCCCTCTCTCACCACGACCTCCAGGGAGCCGCTAAGCCACGTGGACCCAATTTCACAGGCGTCTTTCCCGTCCAGCTTCTTTCCTTGATCACCTCCCGCCCAGATGATGGTGATTGTCTCCATCTTGGTCTGCGAGCTCAGTCCCTCACTCCTCCCCCACCAACCTGTTCTCTCCACCCTTTCCTCCGTGTTCTGTTTAACATGCATGTTGGCTTCTTTTCAGCCACATCCTTGAGTCCTTTCTGCCCACACCAAGCACCAGTCCCCTCCAGTCTCCTTGTCTCCCACATTCCCCATCGAAAGCCCCTCGGGTCAACACACTTCTGCAATTGTGCGCCTGTTGTTTCTGCTGCTAGAACAACCTTCTTGGTGAGGAAAACTCATTTCATCCCTAAAAACCAAACTAGCCCCAGCTTGTGTGGCTCAGTGGCCGAGTACCAGCCTGCAAACCAACGGGTCTCCGGTTTGATTCCCAGTCAGGGCACAAGCCTGGGTTGCTGCCCAGGTCCCCAGTAGGGGGCGTGCGAGAAGTAACCACACATGGATGTTTCTCTCCCTCTTTTCTTCCCTTCTCCTCTCTCTCTAAAAAAAAAAAAAAAAAAAAAAAACCCAAACAAACAAACAAAAAAAAACCAGACAAATAAAATCTTTAAAAAAAAAATCCTAAATAAAAATTCACTGCTCTCTGGAGCTCTCCCTAAAGACTTGACCGAGGCAGTGGATTGTTCGTCACACCCGCCGTGTTGTGTGGGGACAGTCCCCTTGCACCCCTGTGCCTCCCCATCGCAGGTGAACTCCCTGAGGGCAGAACCTGTCTCTCCTTGAGCTCTGGGTGCCCGCGTGTCTGGAGCAGGACTGCACTGAGCGAATGAGCCACAGAGAGGGGGTTTCCGCTGTGTTGGTCTCCTCCCCTCCCCTCCCCTAGACTGTAAGGTCCCTGGTCACGGGCACCAGCGCTCGTCACTGCATTGTGTGAGCAGCTGTCCTTGAAGAGACAGAGAAAAATCTCAGTGCTTGCTTCCTCCTCACCCCTCGGTGAGCCTTTCTTAGATAGATGAGTGAACATCAAGGGCTCTTAAAAGCAAACACATCACAAAATAGAGAGCCACACATCGGGGCTGGGAGAAAGCAGGCCTCCACTCTTCGCATAGTGTGGGAAGTGCAGGGTCACAACAGGCTGGACGTGACCATGACAGTGTGTAGGACCTCTTCTCTCTTAAGCCTCCCACCAGAGGTCATGACCGCAGAAGAGAAAGGAGGGACTCGGGGGGTGCAGAGGCCGGAACCTGCTTGCATCTTGTAGGTCAGACTCATAGCTCGGGCCCCACTGTGCAAGTCCGGAGCTCCCACCTGGCAAAGCCACCACCGGCCTCTACACTTAAGCAGCTGGAAATGCTCACTTTCAGGCCAAGGACCTGGGGTCACTTTAAGGACGAACAATACCACGGACCTCAGTGGCTCACGCTCTGCTTCTAGCGCAGCATCCTCAGCAAACGGCACAGCTGCCACTTGCCTTCCAGAAGGCGGTGGCCAGTTTTTAAACGACCTCATCCAGTAAATGACTCTTTTAAATCCCAGACAAACATGCAGGCTCATGTCACAAGGGGAAGGCAGACCCCTAAGTTCCAGGACCCCAAGGAGCCTAAGCCACAGGCTTGCAGGGAAATCACGCCCCGGGACACAGAGCTGAGAACTCTTGTTCCAAGCCCATTGCCAGGGGCACAGGCACATTAGGGGCGGGGGCAGGGAGCCACGCTGCTCTTGACCTGCAGTAAATTAACCTAGACGAACCCTGCCTGCCAGTGGAAGAGCACATTCCCTTTCACCAGCAAACACACTGCAGAGAGACACAGGGCCTGAGTGCAGGCACAGGCTCAAGAGGCCGAATTCCCAGGTGCACCTCAACGTTTTGAACTAGAACATTCTCACAATTGGCAGCAGCAAGGAATCCAGGCAGCCAACGATTCTCAGAGCCATAGCGGCAGCCAGGCTGCGGTGATCAGGAGGGGGGTTAGCAGGGAAGGGGCCAGAAGGAGCAGGGTGCACCCCAAGAACCAGCGCGTGGTGGGGAGGAGACATTGGGAGTGTGGAAACCCCTGCAGCTTTCGAAGGAGGGTGTGTTTGGTTAAACGAAAGCTCTCATTTTGCTGAGCATTGGATAGATATGGGTAGTCCACTGGGCCTGCCTTCTCTGGCACCTTCCATCCGGCCCTGGGTAAACAGCGAAAGAGTTCAAGGTCCAGGGATCCAGCCTGCAGCGAGGGATGAGGACGGGTGCTGTGCAGAGGTCAAGGAGCTTTCAGAACAGCCTCCGGGGCAGATGGCCCACATGCTTTTCAGGACAGAAATATCTACTGTTTCATGTGGAGATGTGGGCGGCCTCAAGGCAAGTGACCACCTCCAATGCCCCTTCCGAATGGACATCAAAGTCTGCTGTGCACTTGAAGCTTATGAATCAAAGGAAATAGACACGTTTTCCAGCTGGGTCAATGTGGGACAGAGAGAAGCAGCTGATGCCATGGGACAATGTGACAATCATACCATGAGCTCATTCCACAGTGGCAGCCATGCAGGGCTCAGGCCGCGATGAGAACCCCCGCATCCAGGGAGGGGGCCGTCTATGCAGGCGTCGCATTCTCCGGGGTGTGCGGTGGCGGCCGGAGGAGATCGGACCCAGACCTTAAGGGCTGGCGAGGTCCACCTACTGTCCAGGCAGAGTCCGGGGAAAGTCAGAAGTTAGACTGGAGTCCAGACCAAGTGAAACACACAGGGGCCCTGGGCAGAGGAGTCTTGTGACCAGAGAGGGACATGACAGGGAGGGTGGGGGTCTGCCGCTCACACATTCCCACGGAGGTCCCCACTTGGGGGCTTGGCCTCCAGGGATAGCCCGCTGGGAAGAAGCTTCTGAACCTGACCCCGTGTGAAGGAGGAGCTGGGGCAGCTCACGTCTTCTGCACCCCGCGCCCCATGGCGTGAGGGCCTCCTCCTGGCAAATCAGGAGGAGGAAGAACAAGAGGAGCCACGGAAGGGTCTGGAGCAGAGGCTGATGTGATGATAGAGATGTTCTGGGAGGACAGGCTGGCCAGGGTGTTGGGGGAGCCGCTGGTGAACAGGCTGGTTGTTGAAGAAGGTCACAGCAAGGTCTTGATTCGCCCAAGTGCCTCCAAAATAGAGTAGACCTGGAGTTTAAGGAGAAAGGAAAAAATACAGAACAGCCACTCTAAGCCTTGTGGAAGGAGTCAACAGGCAAAGGAGGACTGGCAGGTAGTGCCATGAGGGCCGGCTCACAGCAGGCAGCGGGGACGTGTGGTGACCCAAGCCACCCAGTGCCTGGTGTGGGAGCAGAACGTGCGCAGCTGGGATTCAGGGGCCAGGAGACTGCCACGGGGCGGCCAGGTGAAGGGGGCCCCTCGGGAGGCCTCCTTCTCCTGGCAATGCCGAGACGATGCCTGAGTCCAGCGTACCCCCTGCTGGGGGCCCTGTGGGAGCCTCCTCTGGGGGGTGCCCAGGCCCTTGGTGTCTGCGTGGCACCCGCAGTGTTGACAAGACGCCCCATGGGGAGCCCAAAAAGCCACTGAGTATGTGGATGTGACTCTGGAGGGCCACAAAATCAATGCATGGAAAATAGTTCATTTTTGTCCCATTGATTTATGTTTCTGCTCATGGAGGACACAGCTACACGCTGTCATTAAGCCAACCACTTTCAGTGAAATGCTTTAACTCTCTTTAGGGCTGACTCTGGCATAACCAGTTCCTAAAATAAATTATTTATAATGCATCTCATTCTCAGAAGAGTGAATTTTTAGGTGGTTGCGAAAACACAGCGGGGCAGTCAACCCAGTTTCTTTTTTCTTACCTCATGAATGACGTTGGCTCCGTCTCCAGGTCCTTTCCGCGGGGACGCCCTTAGCCACACCCTCCTCTGTGAGCCTCCGTCCCAGCCTGGCTTCCCCCTGCGCCCCTCAGCCCTTCTGGGCTAGTTCCCTCTCTCCAGCCTTCCCGACCCTGGGCCCCCCGGGGCACACGCCCTGAGCCAGACTGCACGGGAGGCGAGGGTGGAAACTTGCCAAAGGGCCTGGGATTTGGTTTGGCCTTTATTTCAACCTTGTCTGTAAATGACTTGGTATACAACATTTCCCTTTGGAAATATATATATTTTTTAATGTGCTGGCGTGCAGAGTGTCGCACGTGGAAGCTTCCCCGTGAACTATTTTCAGAGCCGACCTCTCTCTCCAGCATTTCTTCTCCCACTGCCTTCGGGACCCTTCCGGTTGGACGTTCCAGTATTCGATGAACCTCCAGATGCCCAGTTGTGGATGTGACTACTCGCCCTCCAGACCCAGGGCCCTCTGGCGACTTCCCTGTTTGTAACCGCGCCACCGCTCGCCCGGACACTCAGATTTGAAATCCTTTTGGCGTTGCTTCCCTGTCCCCTTTTCTGGCTACTGAACTGAAGGGGTTCCTTTGTCCTCCTAGTCCTCCCTTCCTTGTCTTGTCCCTGCCCGCTTCCCTTTCCATCCCAACGTGACCTCCTAAGGTCATCGGAGCCTTGTCGCCGCACTGCCAAACTGTGCACTGGGATCTGAACACGGAACCTCTCCCTCCTTCAATTTCATCTTCAGCTCCACGGCCAGGTTGCTCAATAGCGCCCGCCCAGGCTGTAAGGGCTCTGTCTTACCAGCCACGGGAGAACCTGACTCCTGAGTCGGGCGTGTTAAGCCTTCAGCGATGCGGTGCCACCCTGTTCCTCCTCGCTGATCTCTGCTTCTCGAAGAGCATCTCCGTCCCTCACTGTCCCCTAAACACACACAACTGGGTGTGGTTCTCTGGGGTGCTCTTGTGCTGTCCCATGCTCAGGAATGTCTGCTCTTGTCCCCCTGCCTCCCAAGCCTGGCTGAGTCCCGGTGTCCACGTGTTTTCTCAGCCCTGTCCCTAAAGGAGGAGATGAAAGGTCACGTTCCCTGCACACCTGTTCAGGTTGCGCTTACACGTCCTCCCTCTGAGTTGCCACTGGGGTTTATCATTCGCCCCTCTCCCCAGTCTCTTAGTCATACCCTGCATTCTAGTGGCTTTCTGAATATATTATGTGGAATTAAATGTCACATGCTGGAGCGTACAAGATACTGCCACATACGTTATCGTGTTTTCTCCTTAAAACTGTGTGGTAGGAATTGTTTCCCACATTTTAACAACGAGCCGCCTTGGAGAAGCTATGTCTGGAGTAGAGGCTCAAAAAATACTGCGTAGTAAAGAATGGGATGGTGCTTTCCCCGGGCCGCCATCCTCTCTCTGGGCATCCGAACCAGTGCCGGCCGAGGGGCTCTCTCCACAACTGCTGTGACCCAGGGTGAGCCCAGAACAGGCCCTGAGCAGCAGGAGCCACGGGGCAGCCCGCACCAGGCCTGGCCCGGCAGGGAAGCTGCCGGAGACCCCTGAAACCAAGGGGCTAGAATCTCACTCTAAGGCAGGTGTGTCCAACCTTTTGGCACCTCTGGGACACACTGGAAGAAGCAGCGTTGCCTTGGGCCACACATTAAATATATTGTGACACATGATCACAAAAAAAATCTCATAACGTTGTAAGTACATTTACGATTTTGCGTTAGGCCGCATTCATAGCCATCCGGAGCTGCATGCTCAGGAAAGAAATTTGATGCATGCGGCTCAGGACACTGTTGGACATGCTTAGAGTCTAAGGAAAGATGGGGCAAAGGAGCTTCCTTAGCGATGGACCACTCAGGACATGAAAGGTTCCTCTTTTCTAGGGAGTCGCCACGAGTCCATGAACAAAAGTCAAGTGTCTCGCCATCCCCACACCCATCTTCCCCTGCTCCCAAGAGAGAACATTCTAGAAAGGAACCCGGAACCCTGAGATCACATGGCAAGTTCTTAGTTCCATCAGTCTTCACTATCCCAGACTTCCGGTAGGTTCTCAGGCTTTGTCCTGTGACCCTCTGCCTCACCCTGACCTCCCACCCACAGGTCCCTTATTAAGGAATACATTTCACCCAAGTGAATTTGAAGATCTAATTGCTGCTATTAAGTGATTCATGGTGAAGGTCAAATCTGCTCTTCGGGCAGGTGTTGACTCTGGGTGTGGTGTCATGGGCTTCGGGGCAAGCGACGCCGTCTCAGGCCTGCAGGTTTGTCCTCAGCGGGCTGAACTTGGGCACCACGAAGTAGCTCCAAGTTTCCATCTTGCACTGCCCAGGGCGCAGTCCCGTCCGCATGCCACCACCGGGTACTGTCCTGGAGGCGAGGGTCAGTACCAGGACGGCTGCCTCCTGCTTCTGCCTCGGACTCACCCAGCTTGGCAGGGGGAGGCTGGCTTGGGCTATGCCCCTTGCCTGGATGATACAGGGTCACAACACGCTTCTCCTCTGACCACGGAAGTCTCCCCAGGGTTGGATCGAGCTGCGGAGTGTCTCTGGGGGGTCACGCAGTATTCCTTCTCATCAGGGACGGGAGCTGAACCTCTGCTGCGCCTCCTGCCAACCCCGTTCCTGCTTCTCAGGGGTCCAAGGGTGATGAGCTGCCCATAGCGGGGGTCACCTGCCCCTCTGAGCCCACCGGGTAAACCTGTGGAGCCAACAAGACCGAGCTTATGAAACTCACTGCAATGCACAGTGGTTCAAAAGGAGGAAGTTAGGGAAGAGCATTTATAGCTCAGAGAGTTTAAGGTGGTTCCTTTAGCAGAAGGACCTAGATGGAATTAGATGACAGTTCCTGACATAATAGTTTAAGTTTAGTGGACACAGCAGAAAAGGGCCTTGGTGTAAACCTTGATACCCACAATCTTGCTTGATAAGCACAGTCTCGCTCAATAAGCAAATTGTGTATGCAGGTAAACAAATTATTATCCTGATAAGAGAGCCATTGGCGCAGATAAGGAAACCGGTCGTCTGCATAAATTGGTTTGCAGACAGTGAGACTGCGCGGCCACAGTGTCTCATTGATTCGTCCCCGTCTTTGGGACCATTCCCCAGCCTGAGCTGGAGAGCAAACCATCACCTTCGAGGGGTGTGATCAACCCAGATCAGGTGTCAAGGTCTTTTTTTTTAATCTTTTCTAATTGTGTTTTATTTTTATTGTTTTTATTGTATTTTCTTCCATTACCATTTATCTCCCTTATGTCCCCTTCCACCCCCACCGCCCCCGCCCCCAGGGGTCAAGTTCTAATAGACGCTGTCTCTGCCTCTGTAAGCACCAGGCCCTCCTGCTTGCGGCAGGCGCTGAGTGATGGCCTTTCCAAGGCGTCGCTCCTCAGTCCTTGGGGGAGATTTCACCAGGAGTAGGTGAGATTACAGGGCGAGGGGAATTTTGCAATGTAATTAAGGTTACTGATCTTAAAATAGAGCGTTTATCCTGAATTATCTGGTGGGCCCAGTCTAATCGCAAGAGCCCTAAAAGGCTGAGAACACTCTCCATTTGGAAGCAGCAGAAGCGCCATGGAGATGAAGTCCTAAAGAATCCCAGCACAAGGGGGATCCCATGTGCCCTCGCTGGCTCCGAGACGTAGGCCCCCCCGTGCAAGGACCAAAGGGGGGCCTTTGGGGGCTCAGGGTAGGCCCTGGGTGACAGCGAGAAAAGGGGACCCTCTGGTTTATAACAGCAAGGAACTGAGCCTTTTTTTTTTTTTTAAATCTTCACCTGAGGATGTGTTTATTGACTTGAGAGAGAGAGGGAGAGAGATAAACATCGATGTGAGAGAGAGAGACATCGCTCGGCTGCCTGCCCACTCCATCCTCCCCACGTGCGCCCCAACCAGGGATCCAACCTGCAGCCTAGGTATGCGCCCTGACCAGGGACTGAACCTGGAAACTTTTATCATGCACAGAATGATGCTCCAACCAACTGAGGCACGTGGGCAGGGCCCAGGGAACTGGATTTTGGCAACAAAACCTGAATGTGCTTGGAAACAGATTCTGCCCAGAGGCTCCCAAAGAGACTCCCAATCTGCCAACACTTTGTTTTTGGCCTTTTTAAAATCAGTCAGACCTGCCCAGACTTGGGACCTACACAACCGCGACATAATAACGTTGTGTTGTTGTTGCCCGCCGAATCAGTAGTAATTTGTTACCCATCAGTGATAGAAAACTGACACATCGCCTTTCGCTGGCTGATCATTTTTTGGATGTTTTCACAGAACAGCAAGCACACACGAGAATTCGAACACTGCAACACAACACGCATAAAGAAAGGGACTGTGATCAGTTTGTCCACTGCAAAGCTAGGAGCCAAGTATAGCACGTCCAAGAGAAAAGATCCCGTCCCACAGAGGGCCGATCACGGAACCATCAGTGAAGATACAGCTAAATCGCCTGCTTTCCTCCTTGCTGTGCTCACTCCCCAGACCTATAGAAATTCAAGGACAATGTTCTAGCTCTAAGACAGCCCATGTTCCACCTTGGAAAGCCACTAAATCTGGGGCCAAATCACTATCTGCCTGATCGTATAAACTTCTCGAGTCAGGACGTCCGTGGGCTCACGAGCACTGTTCAGCAACCCTGCCAATGCGTAACCCATAAAACATAGCAATGTCCAGGCTTTGGGGGCCTTTACTTCAGACTTGAAATAAAAAGTCTTGAAAAAGAAGAAAATAGTTCAGAATTCTCCTTGATGGTTATGGTTTGGGGTGTCAAATCAAGTCTCATTTTTTGAGTCCTTTAAAAATCTCTTCTTCCAAGAGGGGAAATGGATGGGCCAAGACAAATTCTTGGTGACATCAGAGACCACATGAAGGCAGGTGCCAGTTTTTTGAGATAACAAATCCCCATCTGGCCTGTGAGCTGTAGGCTTTTTGGCCAAAAAATCCAATCCTAGCTATTGGGAGCCTTCCAATGATCAGTAATCAGCCAAAATATCCCTGTGAAGTTGTTGAATAGCATTACCTGGTTTTGGCATTACTCAACAGCAGTGGTTTGGCACAAGCCAGAGAGGTTTATAGACAAGAGATCATTAGGTAAACCCGAAACAAAAGGGCATGACCTTGGGCTTCGGCAGTGAGCCTTTTGGGGAAGTCCTACAAAAGTAAGGCGGCTCCCAATGTTCCTAGTCCCCCTCCAAGAGCTGTTCCTGGGAACTCCCAGTTACACAGGGAAGCTCCTACACAAGGTCCCCAGGTGTCATTTCGGTGGAAACAGGAAACTTCCACCCGAGCTGTAATGTGATGGCAAGTTCTAGTCTTTAGCCCTCTGGCCTTTTATGGCGTTTGCCATCTCTAATGTCACCAAGTGACTGAGGAAACCAGCTGAATCATTACAAAGGGCTTGGACAGCGGAAAGTTGGGTGGCAACCAAAGAAAAATGAGTCTGAAGCCAACAGTTGATGTTATTGTATAGTTTAACCAAATCATGAGAAAATCCTAGGCAGATGTCAGATGCTTACTGAGGAGTAACTAGGGATGCAAAGAGCAGGGTGAAGGGGGCCTTTGGGCATCGTAGTTAAGGGTTAACAAGTGTCTGGTAGCAGATTTTTAAACCAGTAGAGAGGAAAGAATATCTTGCTAGCCAAGCAAAGAACAATACATGCAATTTAAGCATGATCATCTTCGGCTCTGGAAATCTGGAATTTGGTTTGCAAGTCTTGGGGGAAGTTTGCGGGAACGAACTACTTACTCCCTTGTCTACTGGATCCGGGTATTGGATAGAGGCTGTCTCTTCCTGTCTGAAAAGTGTCAGAATCTTCAGCTTAAGGTCTCCGGCTGGGACAGCCTTCCAGTGATCTGAGGATTGCTTGGGCGTCTTGATTTGAGAGGCATAAATCAAAGGGTCAGCCCCTCGGAGGCTGACTGCTGTGCTTGGTATTTCCTGGCAGTACCTACTAAGGTTCTTTTTACTGGAGTTTGAAGCCTGTCGGTCTCTCATGTCTCTTCAGGAAACCATATGTTCAGGGATTAGGTCATGCAACTGTTGTTTTCCTCTGCAATTCAAGGTCTTTCCGGACATCTCAAGTTTATTCCAATCTGCCTTTTCCATCCAAAGTTTTGCATCTGAGGTTCTGTGTCAGAGGTCCTCCAAACCACTCTGAGCTCCACAGGTTACTAGAAAGATTCACCGGGCTCAGAAAAGCATATGGATTCCTATTTATAGTTTAACCCAGCAGACAGACACAAAGTAATACAGGCAAAGGGGAAAGGTAAGTTGGTCAAAGCACAGGAGAAGCCAGGCATGAGCCTCCCGCTGTCCCTCCCAGGGGAGTCCCGCGGGAGCACATTTAACTCTCCCAGCAATTACATGGCTCATGGGGAGAGTGGCCGGTCAGGAAAGCTTACCGGGGCCATAGGGTCTGTGCTTTCATGAGAGGTCAGTCTTTTCTATTAGATCTAGGCTTTAGAAAATACTTAACAAATACTTTTAGCTCCATCTGATATCAGATCTTAAAACGAATAGGGGAGACTTTGCTCTAGTTCTGAAGGGATTTAACGTTCAAAGGCAACCGAGCTGTGGGGTTTCTCCTGTCTTAGTCGATGGCCTTCCCACACATCCAAAGCCCAGAACCAGGGAATTATCTCGGACTTCTCTTTTTTCTCAGTCCCCGTTTCCAGTCAGTTACCGGGAGCTGCTTCCGTATCTTCTGTTGCGTGTTAATCTGGTTACGGAGCGGACAGCTGCAGTTACTGGAAGGGGGAGGCGTGCATTTCTGGGCACTAAGACAGCACAGGAGGCAGATGCCACACAAGAGGAAGTAGTACATTGCCTAACGCGCATTTAAACAGGCACTTATTGATTGCGTAAGAATTTTATTAAAGTCCGCTCTTACAGAAAGTGCCAGTTTCGTTTGGTGAAGCTGATTGTCCACAAAGGAGATCCAAAGAATGTTTGGGTTCCTTTTATGTCTTTTTACTGAGGCTTTGTGAGTCCCTATTCATTGGCTGTGGCAAAGAAGAGTTGGCACATTTTATCATTATGCAAATAAATGAATCAGCCTTTCAATAACTTTCTTAAGATAAATTCTTAATTTTCATTAAAAGGAAAGGCTAAAACTCTATTACAGAATAACCTTGGTCCCAAACTGTTTGCAAAAACAAGTCTTTTGTGTAGTCAGTTTCTAGAACTTACCTTTCTTATGGTAAGCAATGCAAAAGGCAGCATTCAAACGAACGTGTACACTGATAGATTGAAAGATAGGCAGGTAGGTAGGCAAGTAGATAGGTGGATAGATCAATCGATCAGTATAGCCATGATAAAGTACCCGCAGGCTTTCTCCCTGTTATAGGTGCTAAATTCAGGGAGGCTATGGAGTGTCTCTCCATACAGTTCCTTTTGACAGCTGTGATTTTTAGAACAGCTGCCTGAGAACAAGCACAAACGCTTGTGCTACCAAAGCCCAGGGCAATCTCTGCCCTTAACTCCCCTCCCCCGCCGCCCCAACCCGGGCCTCTGGGCTCTGCGCTTCCGGGTGGCCAGGTGATGCTGAAACTCCTCACGGTGAGCCTGCAGGACAGTTTCTGGTACATGGATAAATAAAGAGGACAGGAACAGCAGTTGCTATCACCAAATAAACTGATCCTACCTGTCATTTAACTGAAAAGCTCAGAAAATAACTCCCTCTATTACCAGCAATAACAACAATAAAAAAAAACCTTTCAACATGCATCTTCAACTTTCTGAGAAAAAATCGGCATGGAATCCAAAGCCTCCCTCTCTGCACACGAGGACAACAGCCCTGGCTGATGTGGGGAGACAGGCGCTCCATCACTGCCCCCGCATCTGCGGTATAGGAAAATCCAAACCCCTAGCTCAGGGCACTGGAAACCCCCTCACTGCTTCTCCCTGGCCCTAAACCTTCTAAAGGCAGGCACAGAGCTAAACGGCCCTTCTGATAAAGCACCCGGGGCAACTGGGAGGCATGCAGGGCCCTGTTAGAGGTTCTAGGCCTGAAGGAATCAATGCTCAGGCACATCTGTTTGGAAGCTCCACTCAAGCGGCCTCCTCCTGATTCTCACCTCAGGCTGAGTGTTTAAATCCATTGTAGAGAAAGAGCAGGTGGGAAACAGCAAGAATCCCACTGGTCTTACTAAATGGACCCAAACCAAAGGCCTGCCTGTGGCCTGTCTGAAGCGTTTTCTCCTGTTACATGCAAACACCTCTATGATGTGCGTGCTGGAGGTGGGGCCGCGAGGAGCAGGAGGCCTCCATACCACTTCGGGAATGGTTTCCAGCTGTGCTTCTTGGAACCCAAGCATGCCCTGGGTTGTGTGACATGTTTTGAGCTCCACAAATGTTTGGACTCACATTCACAATATAATTTCTTAAATGGTAATAAGTCACAACACAATCTCAAATGCACTTGCTTTATGCTTATATTGATATTGAAGAAAACCAACCAATGGGTTAACTTCATGCAGCCTCGTTCATTTGTTTTCAAGTTGGCAGCTCTGCACAAATCTTTTTTAAATTCAAACATGCACAAGGAAAAATCAAAAAGTTAAAATAAAAATGTATATATGTAATCTAATACTTAATGAGCTATCAGGAAATGTTGGTTTGTTTTTCAACAAAGGTGCTGTGTGCCTACTCAGTGGTAGGCTGTTTACAGAGCCATCAACAATTTATTCAGCCTGTACTGAGCTCTAATTAATATGCAATGGCAAGTAAAATCAGGATGCTTTTCATCGTGTTAGTGTCATAAAATTGATAGATTTAGCATTTCTAAATGTGGAGTGTCTGTTGATTGGCTTTTATATTTATGATAAAGAAGTAAAGTAGTTGTTAGATATTGTTGTGATCCAACTTTGAAACAAAAGTTCTGCAAATCCTCCCTTGGATCCATTTGACTGAAGAGAATCTTGAGATTACAAGGTAAGCTGATTATCTGTTTGGATTTTCTTGATATTGTTTGTCCAAAACAGATTACAGAAATAAATTGGATATTGAGACTTATATAAGACTGCAAATGTCAGCCATAGTCAAGATTTCCAATGTTTGTGTTGTTCCGAGTAGACTCAGTATTCTCTTTGATTGACTTTGCAGTGATTAGGAAAAGGTATTATGCATTTATTAAGTGAATTTATGATTACAAAATGATGCCTTTGTGTTTTTCATATATGGGGAGATTGAGTAAAATTTTATCTAGAAAAAAATGTGCTCCTGATATTTTTTAATTGCTGGCCAAAAGAATCCAGCAGACGGAGGGACAGAGGTTTGATAAGTTCCATCCTCATATATTGAAAAAGGGAGCAGGGAACTGTTGGGGACTCCAACTATTAACATAGGAAAGGAGTCAGAAACAGAATAATTTCTTATGAGAATGTTTGAAGGTTCCAGAACGCTTTTAATTCCCACAAGTTCTTTTTGTCCTATACTTCCAACCCCTTTCCTCTTGCCCTTTCTTAAGTATTGACAATAGGACTCGTAAAGCAAAAAAAAAGTCTGCTGATCTATTTTAAGGGACACAAAGAAGAGGGCAGCTAGGGAGACTGCGTGTGCCACCCTGCGCTAGAAACACGGTCAGTGCCGAGAGCTCTGCTCTGCCCATGGATCCCAGCTCCCAGGGTCACCTCTGTGCTCATTGTGGGTGGCAATCTCTGCCCTCATCCCTTCCTGATGAACTTTCTCTTTCTCCTTAGTTATAGCAAATATGCCAGACATGCAACATGCTCCCAAGTCCCCTCCTCTACCCCAGCCTTCATCCAAGTGCATGTAGAAGGAGGCATTATGGGTGGAGAGGGAACCTGTGCAGTGATTAAGAACGTGTGCGCTTCAGCCAGACTGCCTGGGTCTGGACCCCAGCTCTGTCACTCGGTAGCTGTGTGAGCTCGGGTTGAGTTAATCAACTTTTCTTGTACTTTGGTTTCCTCATCTATAAAATAAAACAGAAATGTGATGGTGAATTTTATATGTCAACATGACTGGGCCATGTGATGCCCAGATATATGGTCAAGTATTAGTCTGGGCTTGTCTGTGAGGGTGTTTTGGGTGAGATTAACATTTGGTAGACTAAGCAAAACAGACTGCCTCTCCCTGATGTGGGCGGGCCTCAGCCAATCAGCTGACGGCCTCAGTAGAACAAAAAGGCTGGCCCTCCCCTGAGTAAGAGGGGGTTTCCCCTGCCACACTGCCTTTGAACTAGGGCATTTTTCCTGCCTTTGGACGCAAACTAAAATGTTGGCTCTTCCTGGGTGTCAAACCTGCTGGCTTTCAGACTGGAATTTACTGTGCCGTCACTCCACTGGGTCTGCAGCTGCCAACTGTAAACTTGAAACTTTTCAGTCTCGGTAACCAGGCGAGCCAATTCTTTATAATAAATCTGTTCCCAGTTGGTTCTGTTTCTCTGCAGAACTCTCGGAGCCCAAACAATAATGCCTTCCTCACGCGCCAGCGTCACGACCTGATGGGTGGTGGAGGGCACTCGGTAAAGAGCCCGGGAAGGCTAAGCACTCAGCGAGCATTAACTGGCTGGACATGTAACATGGCCTCTCTTCTCTTCCGCAGTCACAGAAGGGACCGAGGGAATATAGGAACAAACGCACAGCAGCACTGGCGAGTCAAGAGAGGAGCCAACTAGCAGTTCACACCCAAAGGGTTTTCTGAAAGGTAAGAGGGGAAAAAACTGACAACAAACCCACAAAAAAAGGAAGCCACAAACCCGACAGGTGGAAAGTGAAAGCTCCCCTCTACCCAAAAAAGTAAATTCCCCACTGGCCCTCCAGAGAACCCTTCAACTGATAAGCACCAGAGAATAAAATAAGGGAAATTAATTCATCCCCAGGTGACAGAACAGCTCTTCTAATGTCCTACTTTTAGAACAACTTATCCCAGTATTTTCCTCAGTCATATTTATTTTAAAAGATTTGATTTATTTATTTTTAGAGAGAGGAAAGGAGGGAGAAAGAGAAGGAGAGAAAAGTCAATGCGTGGTTGCATTTTTGCGTGCCCCCTGCTGGGGACCTGGTTGGCAACCCAGGCACGTGCCCTACACTGGGAATCGAACCGGAGACTGGTTTGCAGGCTGGCGCTCAATCCACTGAGTCACACCAGCCAGGGCTGCCTCAGTTACATTTTAAACACTGCTTCCTAAAATGAGAGTTCTAACATTAACGTTTTAACTTTCAAGTCAATGCCAGCGCCGGAGGATCAGGGTACGGTCCCAGGTGGCTGAAGGCCACAGTGACGCTGGATGGACTGATCCCAGGAGGTGACTACACATATACCCTAAGTCCATGGTTCTCGAGCCTGGCCATGCATTGGCATCATTTGTGAAGTTGAAACTAGTGAGGCCGGAGTTGGGCCTCCAGAGGGTCTGGTGTGATTGCTCGGAGGTGCAGCCTAAGTACTGCGATTTTTAAGATCTCCCCAAGGTGATTCCAGTGCAGGTCAGAGTCGAGAATGTGCTAACTCAAAGCCACGGTCAGCAGTCCCTCCCGCTCACAAACTGCCAGAGCTGGGGTATCCACACAGTTGAACTGGATGAAATTGTCTAACATTCAACCATTTTTTACCTATAAACATGACAATTTCACATGGTTTGTTGACTATCAGAAATTCAGGGAAGGGGATCTTTGTTATGTAGTGACAGAAAGTTTAGCAATACTGTCACTTGCAGTAATGTGGAAAATAAAAAATATACCCAATGAGCTGGGTGATCTAGCTGAAGATATTTACAGGCAAAATGCTTAAAGTATTTATGGGAAATGTAAGGGGACAACGATGCACTAAGGAAAGACTGTTAAACTCCAAGGAGCTGGGAATTTATGGCTTTGAAACGTCTCAGCCTCCCTGGACAGCACAGGATGCTAATATTAAGAAATGGCTTCTGAGCAAAGATCAAGTGCAAGGCACTGCCAGGAAAACAGCTTCTAAAAATGAGCTGAAGGTAGGGCTATAATATTCTTTGTTAAAGCCTCAGAAATAGCAAAGTCTATCAGATATCAAATATACCTCAGTACACCATTCCATTAAAAAGAAAGATCCTTTAAGAATGTCAAGGGTATGCCTGAGTGATCCTCTGAAACGAATAAAGGGGCTTCTCAGAAGCTTACAGGGCTCGGAGCATCACTACGAGGGAAGAGGTGACACTTGGGCACGTTCCTAGGACTGGTACCTACCTGTTCATACTGGCTATCTTTCACCTAGGCAAAAATAATGGTCGCCATTTTTAATCAAATTCTTATTTTCTATTTACACTTGGTGGCCCAACACTCCGATTCCGTAGCCCTTGGCATCCGGGGAGCTGACGTTGCTGTCCCCCTGCACCAGCAGCCCCAGAGATCTCTGACAGGTGGAGACGCGTAACCGTTGTTTGGAGGCGCACATCTCGACCACGCACGCTTGGAGCTGCTGACTGTGAATTCTTCAGCAGGGAGACAGCCACACATCCCAGGGTTTGTTGAGTCGCACTCAGAAACAAAAACCGAGCGCCAGGGCTCAGGATGTGTGCAAATGACAGAAGGCGAAGGAGGCCTGGCTACCTGTTGTTCTGGGAGCAAAAAGGGAGGAGGAACCTGAGAGGGCAGCACTGGCCTTCACAGCGGACCTCAGGGCAGGGAGAACGGCAGGGGCGGGGGGACAGCTTGGTTCCGAGGGACTCTGACAACGAGAAGGGAGCAGGACAAGCTGGTCCGGGGCTGAGATGGGGACCCAGGGCTGGGCCCGCCTGCAGCTCCCAACAAGAGCCAACTCCAGGACAGAGGCTGACATCCATTCCAATCCATGAAGATTCATATCCCTTCTATCCTCGTCAGTAGAAATGACTCAGAGCACAGCATGTCGGCCAGGACGCGGTAGCTGGCAGAGCCCTGCGTGGCAGAGACAAGCGGGGGCAACACAAACTCCTGGGGCTCCCTGCCCAGAAGGGTGATCTCTCAAAACAGCGAGTCTTATTTAGCAAAGACGTCAGGCTCCTCAGGCCCATTTATATGACTTGTTTCTGCTCTGTCTTGTATTCGGGGTCTCTGGATAACTCTTCTCAGTGAGTAATAAGCCCCTCTTGTCTCCTTAGGGGATCCTGCACCTGCGGAGGACACATCATCCTGGAAATCAAAGTCAGTGCCCATTTGCCCTGAGCCCCTCCCTCACCTGTCACCTAGGGCTGGGTTCAGCAGCCGTGGGAGAAGACGCTGCGGGGGCCGGGCCCTGGAGGGAGATGGGCTTCAGTATCTAAAAGTTCAGTTTCTTGGAAGTCATCCATCTTGATGAGGAAACGAAACTGGCTCATCTTTTACTTTGCCCATTGGAAAGCAACGAGACATCTCTCTGCATCAAATGATGGGCTTGTGACCCCAAAGGACACTTGTTCTTCCTACTTCATCTCAGCAGCTATAAGCTCCGAGCAGCAGATGTGCGCACGAAGGAAAAGGGCCTTCCTTAATGTGCACAGTCAAGGATGGATGGTCGGAGCCAAGGGCGAGGTCAGGGACACAGGGAACCCCAAGCGGCAGTTAATTTTAATTGGCCTTGGCTTACCCTAGACGACTTCTTGCGCAATAAACGTGTCTTCCTAATTCTTAGCTTAATTAACCTAATGATCAGTGGGGCTAGTACTGAAGTTAGTTGGGATTCTCTCAGTCGCTACAGAACCAGGCAGAGCAGGAGGGAGGGGGCGGAGCCCACTCCGATGGGGAGCTGGGGCGGCAGGCCACAGCTCAGGCGCAAGGCCTGCGGCGGGGCCGGCTAAACCCTGCTTAAATGGAGTTCTGGGTCAGCCCCCGCCCCGCCCGCTGACAGAAGCTCTCCAGTCAATCTTTAGGAATGGTTTTGCTCAATGGTGTTGGCTTAACCGGGGGTGCTGACATGGGGAAAGTGGGCCCAAGTCACCACGCGAGGGCTGGCCTCCATCCTGCACGCACCCCGCCTGCAGGACCCTCGTTCTTACACTTCGCTGGGCTTTCCTGTCCTCAGACTTCACAACTGGGCTCTGGAAGGCTCCTCGCGGCCTTCTCAAGTGGCTGCCCAACCATCCTGCATGCGTCCACAGTGTCCAGCACATTGACTTATGGGGAACGGCATTCAGTAAATGTGTGAGAAAGAAATGAATCGATTACCCCGCACTTAGCACTTTTTACACTCTACAGTAATTGCTTATTTCCTTACTTACCATTCCAAGTACTATGAACCCCTTGAGGGCAAAAAACTTACTTTATTCATGTGTATGTCCCCACTCCTAAAAACCCATGGCATTAAAAAAAAGAGCCCATTTACCAGCAAGGGGGGATGAGCCCACCTATTCTAATCCTGGGAAACTGTTTTTTGTTTTCTGTTTAGAAATTATACTTAAATAAGCCAAGTTTTGTATAAATATTTCTGACTCATGAAAGACTGTCATATTTCTTATCATTGCTTATCCTCATGGGAGCTGGGAGGCAGAAGCTGGGAATTAGAAACTAGTGTTGTCCCCATTGTACAGATGAGGAAACTGAGGCTCCTGTGGTCACATGGATTGCCCATGGTCACATGGCTTATCGAAGGAGCCAGAGCTCCAGCTGGATTCTCCAACACTGAGTCTATGCTCAATCATTTTCTAATCAACAACAGTTTGTTCTCATCTCTTGCCCACAAGCCTGTCTCTCAGGAGCACCTCTTCTCAGCTGTTATGAACGTACACCCATTCAGCTCATTGTTGAGTTGGTCGGCTCATGGCAGTTTAAGGGTTAAGCTGAAAGCACATCCAGCAGCCTATGCCTTTTAAGATCATGCACCTGAAAATTGATGTCTGGAGCAGAATGATCGTCACATGTAAGAATTTCAGGCACCAGGCCAGGCAAGGAGAAGGCGGTGAATATCTAGGCAGGAAGCTGGGTGACCCGAGTTATGTGTTTTAAACAAGCAGGCTTTTAGCGAAATAGGACATCCGAGAACCAAACCGCAGTTCGGGCCTCTACCTGATGAAGATATGAGTGGTCAGGACCACCCAGCTGGTTGCCGGAAGAGCTCAGGAGAGACAAAGAGGGCGGAGAGCCCGCTGGCCTCTGATTTCACCATGGTCTCCGAGTAGATGTTTGACCTTCTCTCCAAAAGAAGTCACAGCCCTAAGGATGCAGAGACGGCACCAAGGGAAGAAGACAGTCACCGTTAACCTTGCAGTTGAGTTTCTGTCTATGCAGCACTGCCTCTAGTGCAAGACGGCTGTGACTATTTTTCTAGACTTTGTGCCTATTAAAATATACTGCACTGCATTTTTTTCTGTAAAGAGTTGTAATTTTTTTAAAGATTTTATTTATTCATTTTTAGAGAAAGGAAGGGAGGGAAAGAAACATCAATGTGTGGTTGCATTTCATGCACCCCCTGCTGGGGACCCGGCCTGCAACCCAGGCATGTGCCCTGACTGGGAATTGAACCAGCGACCCTTTGGTATACGGGCCAACACTCAATCCACTGAGCCACACTAGCCAGGGCCCTTTTGAGAGTTCTGAGTCTCTGTCCTCTGGTTCTTCCCAGACTTCAGAAAGCATGGGTCCAGAGAAAAACAGCACACCTACCCTGGGCTCGCAACGCAGCGGGGCTGAGGGAAGATAGGGCCTCCTCAACTCCAAGTAACTATGATTGTCAAGAAAAAAAGAATGCCGTGGAGATAAGGAAGATACTCCCAATCATTCCCAGACTGAATATTTAACAGAATTAGGTTTTGATTTTTCTTTAATAAGGCATCAGTGGCTCTTTTGAAGCAACAAAAAGACTGTTTTATGCAAATTTCCCCTCAGGGCCTTTATTAAGATGTTAACATCTTTCTTGTCACAATATCTACCTTATTACAATGAGTCATAGCACTTCCGCCTGTGCTGAGACAGCTTCGTGAGATAAATTCTCTGGGCTGAGAGCAGGGCTTAATTTTTTTTTTTTTTTTCTCCCCTCTCAGTGAAAACCCCTTCTTGAAAGTTGTAAGGAAACAGTTGGGAAATAGAAGGTTTAACAAAAAAAGTGAACCTCTGGCGGGCGAGGTCAATGGGTGGCCCTGGAAACACTGCTGACAATGAGCGTGGGCTCGCTGTGCTCTGAGGGCCACGACTCAGCTCCCAGGGGAGCCAGCTCACACCCCCAGTGCCCGGACGCGCTGGCATCGTGCCGCCTACGCCCTGTGAAGACAGCCTTCCCCTCTGCACGCGGCCCCTGCTCCGTGCCCAGCCACGGATACGTAGGGTCCCAGATACCGCTGTTCCCCTGCGGGAACACGTTCCGCGGCCCTGGGACCGAAACGGTGGTCACGGGAAAACAAACCCCACCTACAACGGCACAGTCATGGGGCCGGGGGTCCTGTAGGGTAACATGAAAGGAGGGAGGGCGGGCAGTTACTCCTAGTGGACCTGACCGAGGGGCGTCAGGGCAGTCTGGGGAGCCAGGCGCTCCGTGGGGAGGACTCTCCAAGCCTTCGGCTGAGACATTTCCCCACCCCACCCCTACCCCCCACCCCCTGCTCACTCCCCACCTCTTCCTCCCCATGCAGGGCACCAACCAGCCTCCACAGTTCATCAAAACAAGGTAGGGCAGTGGGCATTGCTCTAACAAAAGATTCAGAGAGCGTGTAGAATGCAGGTTTCAGGACATCACTGAGGTGGCGTTAGGCAGTGTATTAGCTTAGACTCTAGGGTTTGAATCTCAGCTTCACCATTTACTAGCCATGTGGCCTTGGGCGAGTTGCTTTGTGTGGCCTGAATCATCTGCCTCTGGCACTCCTACCTCCTGCACATGGTGTGGAGATTTAACGAGACGATTTTCATAACGGACGGAGCACATAGCGTGGTGAAAAGAAAGGGTCATTGCACGGTGGCATTTTTATGATCACCACTTCTGGGAGTCTCTTGTAATTTTCCATAAACATATACATGATTTCTAATCACTGTGCTCAATGGAGCTTATGTTTTGTGCTTTTCTCTTAAAATTTTTGTGTATCCTTTCCCATGTTGCCTCTATGTGAATAACTTTTGATTTCGTGGCCAATGGTTTTATAATATTTCTTTGAACTGATAAGGTTCCTGGTACTTCTCTTCCCATTTTGTGTTTTGGTCTTTACTATTATAAACAATGGTCCCATACACACTGTTTAAAGAGAGATTTTAGCCCTGGTTAGTTGGCTCAGTTGGTTAGAGCATCATCCCATAGACCAAAATGTTGTGGTTCAGTTCCCCATCAGCGCACATGCCTGGGTTGCAGGTTCCGTCTCTGCTCAGGGCACATAACAGGAGGCCCAGGGCATCCCCAGGTCAGGCAGGGGGCAGCAGGGACAGCAGACTCACCCATGCTCTGCGCCTGTAGTTCAAGGGGTCTCAGGCCTTAAACAGACCTGCAAGGCAGGGAGGAGGACAGCTGGCTTCACAGAGAGAGGCAGAAGTTGGAAGAAGTTTCTGGAGAACTGGTGAGTCTGCTCACCAATGGTGCTATGTAAACAGGGAAGCCTACATAGATAAGTTTAGTAAGAGGTCATGGTTGCACATGGCTTTACAGCCCATTAAAAGCTAGAAATGGGCCCAGGCTGCTCTTCATATCTGAGCCCATAAACCAGATAATGAGGTTGGTTGTGTTGTTTTAGTGACCAGGACGATGCTGCAATCTCAGAGCTCACACAGGCTCACTCCTCATCTGCCTGGAGGAGGGAATGAGCAGGTCGGTCACAGGAGCAAGCGAGTCCTGGCGGGTCACCACACACCTCACAGAGAGCAGGAAGTCGGAGATGCTGAGGGTGGAATCTAGAAATCCAGGGTCTGGAGAGTGAAATATTATCTGTGAGCTTCCTGCATTGACCAGATGAAAAGCGTCCTCACCTAGTGACAGGAGTGGCTCAGCCAGCTGACTGGTGTGAGAAGGTGACTCAGCACCCTCCCTCCCCAATCTCCCGTATTTGGTGCTTGACAAAATCTGAGTTCCTGTCCCTCTCCCAAGCAGATTTTGCCCCCAGGATGAAAGTTTGCTATCCATCAGGAGTTTTCTGATCTGCTGTGTTTGTTGGGTTGGGTTGGGTTGGGTTGGGTTGCGTTGGGTTGGGTTGCGTTGGGTTGGGTTGCGTTGGGTTTTTTTACCTCCCAGAACAGAATTAACAGCAGGGGCTGAATGTACGGGAGACCGCGGTGGGTATAGTTGGGGAAATCGTGCAAAGACAGAGTGGGCAGTCCGAGGAGGCAGAGAGGTCCCTGTGTCCAGATGCTGGACACATCTTTGCTGGGAAGACAATAGATGGAATCGTGTAAACAGTTGGACAAGACCACCTTGAAAACCCCCTTTTGATCCCGAGGTTCCATAACAGGAGACGTCTTCCAGGTCCTTCTGTGGAGTGAGAGGCAGTTGCTTGGAAGTGGTGAACAGAGTCCCCAGGACAAAATCAGGGTGTTGATGTCACATCTTGGTTCAGTCAACTCTTACAGGTGATTTGACCTGAAG
This sequence comes from Pteronotus mesoamericanus, assembly GCF_021234165.1. Taxonomy (NCBI): domain Eukaryota; kingdom Metazoa; phylum Chordata; class Mammalia; order Chiroptera; family Mormoopidae; genus Pteronotus; species Pteronotus mesoamericanus. The sequence continues at coordinate 9,735,770 of NW_026555302.1, read as the reverse complement.
TGGATCCTTTAACTTCCTCTAGGCCGGAAGATAATGGGGTTATAAAAATTATCTTTATATTTTAACCCCCACCCCTTAGTCTTACTCACCGTCCCTCCAAAACACCTTTTCCCTCCATACCTGCCCCCTTCGCCTCTGCTGAACCCTGGTCATTTCCCAGCCGGACTACAAGGGTTTTCTAACGAGACCCGCCGCATCATCCCACCCCAAGTCCACCCTCCAGAGTGAGCTCTCTAACGTGCGAATGGGACGATGCAGCGTCTTCGTGAGAAAGGTCAGCCTCCCTAGCATGGCCCGCCAGCCCCACCGCCTGCCAGCTGCCCGCTCCGGGAGAGCAGGGACCACGAGCAGCTCGTTCCAGTGTCTCCAGGACCCGGCATGTGAAAGAACTCCACAGATATTAGGAAAGTGAACCAATTTTCCACCAGCCCCCATATTACCGCCCTGTCAGCCCCGAAGCACAGCTTCCCCAAAGGCCCATGCCTAGCACACCTCAGTGTCCTGGAGCGTTCTCTGTGACCTCCTCGGCCCTCCTGTGTCATTTCCCTGCACACCCCCACCCCCTCCCTGCCTTTTGAGTGGTTTCAGAACTGAGCACGGCTTTGGAAAGTGCGCCTGACTTTGGTGGCTCTGCACTACAGCCTCAGGATGCCCCAGGAGACCGAGGTCACTCTCCCAAGAGGAGGCAACCAACAGCCTAGCCCTCCCAAGGCTCCTGGGGCCCAGTCTCTGAGAAACGGCGAGAGCCAGAGCTTTTCTTAGGAGGGGGACCGGAGCCCGCCCACGCCACGCTCTGCTCCCCTGTGCCCATCGAAGCGGAATAAACACGATGGAAGGAGCTGAAATGGGGGTGAAGGGGGTCCGTTACAGGCCACGGGCAGCTCTGAGGCCTTGGCTCTGCTCTCAACGGGGCAGGAAACCCCCCAGGTAGCCAGGCAGCAGGAGGAAGGCAGCAGGCAGCTGATAATTTATTGGGAGGCAGGAAAACTGCTGAATTTGACGCTGGTAAAGGAAAGATGTCAGTTCAACATCTGTTCCCAACACCTCACCAACTAATTATTTCTCTGTCACTGTGGTTGGCGGGGAGGAAGGGCCCAGGGGCAGGCTGAGCTCTGTCAATGATGCTGACTTTGACTGGCAAAATAAATCAGTAAATAAACAAACACAACCCGCAGCCATCAAGAACAATAACACCCAACAGCCCCCTTACCCGTAGGATCAATTGACCTTCACGCCAGGCAGGGCAGGGGCAGAGAGGCAGCGCGGGAAGGGCCGAGCCCCACGGTGTCTGCTGTTCTGGGGCGTCTCTCCCTCTGGGGTCCAAGGGGTGCCAGCCCCCGCCTCTCGGCCTCTTACTCCATAGCTGCTGCCGTTTCCTGCTCCCTCAGCTCACATCGTCCTGCTATCACAACCTGTGAGGACTGGAAAGACCAAGGACATTTCTATCCCAGGCTTTTTCTTCTCTGTCTCCTACTGGATCACAGTGCAGCAACATGGCAATGCAGAAAACGTTTCTTTATATGCTGGAATAGTCTGTCCTCTGTCTTCACCTAGTTATTCTACTCGGCCTTCAGAGCTCGGTGCAAATGTTGCATCTGTGGGAGAGTCTGCCCTGAGCCCCCTGACAGGCCAGGTCCTCTTCCAAGAAAGGAAATTCTGTGGCGCACAGCGTCTTGTCTCCCCCACCAACCTCGTCCCACTCCGAGCCCCTCTGGGCTCCCGCGGCAGCCTCCTGCTGACCTCGCTCCTGCCACGTCACACATCTGCAGTCTGTTCCCACACACAGCCGAGGTCCCCCCCTCCGGACCTTGGCATATGCTGCTCAGCCAGGAACGCCCTTTCCCAGATCTCTGCGTGATACACTCTCAGCTCTTCCAGTTCTCTGCTCCAGAGTCATCCCTGCCCGAGGGCCTGCCGGTACCACCCTACGAAACTGGCTGCCTGGTTCCCTTGCATTGTTTTCATCACAGCACTTGTAAACACCCGAAGTTACATCTGTTTATTTTGAAAGTGTATGTTTGCATGTGGTCTTCTGTGCTAGGGCCAAAGCATCAGGAGGCCAGGAGTTTGCCCGGTTCACTGCTGCGTCCTCACCTCCTCAAACAATACCTGGGATACAGACCAGATCATCAGAACACCAGGGATTGGTAGCAATTTTGCAGGGGTTTCTGGCTGATTTCTCTCTGCCTCTGCCCAGAACCATGAGCTCCATCAGGGTGGGGACCGGGCCAGTGTTTACTCATCATGGAACCCAGGCCTCCCCCACCTCCTGATACAGAGCAGGCGCTCGATAAATACTCCCTGAATGAATGCACGGGTAAGAAAATGAATGCATGGAGATGGAAAATCGCAAAGGAAACACAGACACACGGCTCTATCACGGAGGGAGGTTAGAGTTGGTTGTCTCCCCGATTATACTTGCTAACACCGGGAAGCAGCCGAGGGGATAATTTAAAGCCTGCCCTCCTCCCGCTCAATCCTCTCTATAGCTTTTCTCAAGGCATTTTGGAGGGAGGGAGGGAGGGACAGGCTCCTGGGAACCCACTCTCCTGCCTCTCCAATTTCTCCTGCCTATTTGGTTCAGGCCCGCAAAGTCAGTTGTTAGGTTTCCCAACTTGTTTCCAGCACAGTGAACCATTTCCCCCAATTCAGCGCTCAGCATAACGTCACATGAATATTGCCGTTTTCTATGCTGGCAGGAGAGTGCAGTTTCCATCTCATTTCAGGCGGCCCGCAAGCTAAAACCGTAGCAACTACGCCCCACCTTGTGACCCCCAAGTATACGGAAGAGGCTGAGGGCTCAGGCACCACAAAAGTGCCGTGACTGCGTCCAGGTGGACGGCGTGCAGTGCCGTAAACTCCACGGCCACATATTCCAGGGGACAGAACAAAGTCCCTGGCATCTCTGCCAGTCTGAGGAAGCCGTCCTTCCCAACTCAGGGACATGAAACGTTAGAGCCCCCGGCCCCTCAGAGCATAATGAGCGTTTCCAAGGGAATCCATCAAGCCCCGGCCCCAGCTGCTTTCGTAACAGCACTTAGGGCGCTGATTCAAATTACAGTTAGTCCCCCACAATCATTCTCAGGCCTAGAGAAGTCAGGGCACAGACAGGCACAAAAACAAACTAACAAAACATCAATAGCCACAGCGCTGAGCTCCTTTCCTTTTCTGCAAAGAACAGTGGTCAATATCTTTTGATCCGTCCAAGGTCTGTCTCTAGCAAAGGACCGGAAAACTGAATGGAAAATGCTGCAGGGTGGTCCTTTTAGAACAGAATTGCTTTGGTGCTTTTCTTACTCTGCACTTTAAGGTCTTAAAATGTGACCACGATTATTTCACCTCCCTTCCCAACCTTTCCCAGTGCTAACTCGCCGGCACTGGCCCACGGATTTGTGAAAAGATCATGGGGTTGGAAGGACTATTTATTACTCCTGTGGCAAGGTGGGAGACAGTTAGTCCTCCTGGGCCTCGATTTCCTCTCGATAAAATGAGGATGTAGGTCCTGCCACATAAAACTGCATGGTGAATTAAGGGAGGTCACGCACAGGGGCCTGCAGCAGCCGATCAGTAAGTACCGGCCTCCGCTTCGGGATCACCACCCCGGCCCGGGGCTCCCCTCGGTGCGCGCCGAGGCCTAACTGGCCGGCACCGGCTCCTGCTTCTGGTTTCAGAATTTCCTTCCCTCTCTTTTTCTCATGTTTGTTCCGACTTCAGAATAGAGCTCTTTGGGGACAGGAACTGCCTCTTCTCTTTCTCTTATAAGTCATGACGTCACAGCATCTTGCTGTCCTGCCCTCTCTATGAGACCCATGGATGCCCGGTTACCTGGGGGCATGAAGACTGATGAGCTCGGTGACCTCAGGGAGGAGGGGCTGCCTGAGGGGGAAGGAGGACAGTTTCTTTGGTATGTTCTCGGGGAAAAGTGAAGCCATTACATTCGTGTTGGAAAAAATAAGGAATTATTGAACAAAACTAAGCAACAATAAGAATAAGGAAGGGAACCCATTAGAAATCCTAGAAATTCAAGGAGAACATCATTGAATATAACAAATTTAATAGTTTATAAAAACTCAGGACCCTGTTTTTAAAAATTTTATAATCTGGAAGATGAAACCAAGAAATTCGCCCAGAATTACCCCTCCCTATGTACACGCATGATACATGAAATGCATTTAAGAGATAGGAAGGAACAAATGAGAGAGGATTTTACATTCATCTAATTCCAGAGAAAGAGAATGGAGAGAATGGCAGGAAATCAATATTTGGAGAGACGATGGCTGAAATCTTTCCAAAATTGGATAAAGGCATGAGTCATTAAATGGAAAATACATTTTAGGTATCTAGCAAAATAAATAAAAATAAATCCACTCACAGACAAAGGAACAAGAAGGATCACGGGGAAATCTTAAATGACCAGATAAGAAGAGCGAGCAATTAAACTAACAGCAGAGCTCTCGTCCACAGTAACAGATGCCAAAGACAATAAGACATCACCCTCCAGAAGGCAAAAGGAAAATAAATGTCAACCTGGAATTGAATTTTGCTGTTAGCATCACAGACCTAAGAACAAAGATGTAAACAAATGAAATAAATGGCTCCTCCTCTTGCATCAAAGGGGCCAGGAAGCCAGGAAGGGGGTGCTCACAAGGCCTGAGCCTCCCGCTCCCCTTCGTCTGCTTGCTCCCTTAGCTGTGGTTCCTCTCTTCCGTCTCTCAGGAGCTCCCGTGTCCCAGGAAAGCAGGACAGGGCCACAGTGCGCCCCTCTTAGCTAAGCCAGCCTCCTTTGGAAGATTCCTCCCCACTCAGTGTTTTCTACTTACATCTCATCGGCCACACGTGGCTCCAAGAACCTAGAAAATGCAGCCTTTCTGCGGAGCACACAGCTGCCCAGAATAACACCTGTGTCCCAGCTCTGCCTTTAAGGGAGGAAGAGGACAAGGACGCGGGCCGGGCAGCCAGCAGTCACTGCCGCAGCTATCACTTAAGCGTGCGAGCAGAATGAAGACATTTTTAGGCATTAAAACTACAAGAAGAATTTAACATCCACAGCCTCTCGCTAAAAGCACCACCAAGGAAGGACTTCATTTAGAAATAAAGCAGAGGGAGGACCTGGACCGCAAAGAGTGCTGGTCGGCACAGGAATATAGAGAACATGCCCCAGTCGGGCAATTGGAATTCACTGTGATGCAGAAACGTTATTTTCTATTTTTTAAGAGAAAACTAAAATTCCAAATAAAAATTATAAGATGGCAGGAATATTTAAACGCGGCAAAATGTTAAGGTTGTATAGAGTTGGTGGTGAGTGTATAGATTATATACTATTCTATATATTTGTCTGTAGGTTTGGAATATTTGATCATTTGAAAATTTAAGAGAGGCAATATTTACATAGAAATTTCAAACATCTACATCAAAAGATCACAAAGTTTAAAAAAAAAAAGAAACAAGAAAGAAAGACCAGAGGGAAATGCTTCAATATATACAACAAGAAAAAAAAATCGCTATCTAGAATGTACAGTTACTGCACATTGGTACAGAAAACCCAAAACGCAATGGAAGAAGAAGGAGAGGATATGAATGAGATGTCGAAGAAGAGATACAAATGGCAAATATGTTAAAAAGATGCTCAACCTTGTCATCAGGGAAATTCAATGTAAAACAATGAGGTGTTATTTTCCATCCACTGGAGAAATAAAAATTCAGAAAATTGGGACTATCCAACAGTGGCAAGAGAGTAGAAAATGACAACTCTCTGGACCTTGTGGGCGAACATGTCATTTGGCAAAATTTGTTTGGACCGCCGTTTGGTAGTACTGATCAATTTTCAATACCCATATTATTAAGCCCATAGTGACACACTTCTGGAAATCTAGTCTACAGAGGTCATCAAACCTGTGCACAGAACTGCATGAATGAGTAACCTTGGTGGCGTTTGCTGCAACCTGTGAGGGAGGAAGCAGATGAGGAAGACGCTGGTGTAAAACCTCAGCGTGCTGTTAAGGAATCACGGGAAATCATAATGCGTGAGCAGAGCCCTCTGTAAAGTCATCTGAGCGTTGCAGCTGTTCTCACTCACCCTGGCAACCACCTTGTGACGCGGGAACCGAGGTGCAAAGAGACATTCAAGGTCAGTAGCCATTAAACGATAGGGCTGGGGTCCCCGCTGGTGCCTCCCTGGCTTCCCTGCGCCTCCCCAGCCGGGGGAGCGCACAGAATGGACGGCTGCCCTTCGCCGCTGGGAGCCCGCTGAGGGGAGGTTGGCAGTCAAGTGTGCAGGGCCGGCTTCCTGCCTCGCTGAGTCAGGATATTGGGGGTGGGACTCTCCTGAGAACTGAGAGCCTGGGCTGCTGTTCGCCGCGTGTGGAGCACCGGGGGCCCCCAGATCTCTTCAGCCTCGGTGAGCTCTGCTCATGCCGTCCTCTTTGAGATTATAGATGCTTTTAATTTTGCCTTTACTAAGGGCCTTGGGACCAGAGGCCTTCAGGCATGAGTGCCTATAAATTGCATCCTATTACATTATTAATTACCGTGTTATCTGGAGTCAAATAACTTACTAACGTTTTGGCAAGCAATGTTGTGAAATAGAAATCTTTCCTACTCCCTTCCTCTCTGTCCCTCCCGAGCTCACAGGGAGAAGGGGGCGGGGAGGGTCAGACATATAAAGGTGTTCTGACTCTTTGAAAGACCCGCCTGTGACTGAGAGGCCGTGTCCTGGGGGCGTGGGGAGCAATGCGCCCTCCAGGGAAGGGAGTCAACCCACCGGAAACGGAATGATGAAGCAGACCTCCTGGGAGTCTGAGACCTAAGAGAAGGTGGACGTGGGACCAAGGGAGGCCTACCGGCCTGAGGTGTGAAGGCAGCTGGCAGGAGAGGGGAAGTGTGAGGATGGGTGTCAGCTTGTTTGTGGGACAGAGGTGCCGCGGAGGAGCTGCTGCTGGCACTTGAGCGACTGGGTACGTCCAGGAACGGGAGCGAGCGTTCAGAAACACGGGTCTGTCTGCAGCGCGGGCGGCGAGGCCCCGGGCTCTCTGAGAACGGAGCGGCAGCCTCCTGGGCTGGAGGCGAAAGCCTGCAGGTCAACGGGGGGCAGCGGGCGGGCCCCCTGGGAGTCGGGAGCCCCACGCGCCTGCCACTTGCTGGGAGTCTACGGCCTGTTCCCAAGACCCCCCCGGCCTGTAATCTGCCCCTGCTTTCCGAATAGTGCCCCCAAGGAGACAGCTGGGGCACCGTTATCCAGACGATGATGGGCGTGAGAGTGAGTGGCGGCCCAGGACCTGCTCCGCAGCCGGAAGCCCCTTTGTGCTTCTTGGAGTCTTGCTCTGGCCGCCCCCGTCCCCGCCCCCGCCTCCTCCCGCACCGCTCTGTCGTCCGCCACCCTCACCCCACGCGTGGAGCAGCTGACTAGCACAGGGGTCCTCTGGCGTGAGGGCACCCTGGCCAGTTTCTCGTGGGCTTTTACAATCATCCAGGACAACCAAGGCAGGGCTGCCTGTCCTGACCTTCCTGAGCTGCAGGTGACAAGTGGCAGAAGGGCACCCCCTCTGCCTCCCCGCCATCTCACAATTGGTCACACAGACGAGAGTGAGTGAGGGTCGTGATGGGTTCTTTGGCAGGAAGCAGACCCTTGGCATCGCCCTGCGGCATCTACACAGCAGGCATCTACCTGCAGAACTGCCGGGAGGCTTGATCATGTCGGGAAAACCTCCGCACCGCGCCTGACGCAGAAGAGCCGCTCCCCAGACGTCCCCAGGCCCACTCACACCCAACCACGCAGGACGGGCACCGCCCAGCGCCCGGAGCCCCCTCCCCACAGACACCACGGGCAGGCCCCCCCGCCGGACGTCCGCTGTGTGCCCCCGCACCCCGCCTCGTGGTGGGCGGCCGAGAGCCGGCCCCTTCCTCCGCGCAGGACTTCGACCCTCAGCTGACCCTCCTATTCTTCCACCGGCTCTTCCCCAGCCTGGGTCTCCCCGCTGATGGAGAGACGACAAGGCAGCCTGGGAGGCAGCGTGGGCCAGACTAAGAGCGGTCTGCTTCCTTTCCTCCTTCTCTCCAGGTCACCCTAAATCTTCAGTCTCTGCCCATTTTTTAGGGCCAGTGGCTGATGTTTGAGACAAAGCGTGCTGCCTGCCCTGGGCCTGAGCTCTCCCGCCTGGGTGATCGGGGGCCTGGTTGGGCCACAGTGGCCACCAGGTAGAGAGAAAGGGCGTGGGGGGATCATGGGTATTTTATTCTCAGCAAAGCTGGAGCAAGAAATCTTGGAGGCAGTGGCAGCTGCAATTTCAATTGGAGTGTTTTTGAGTGGAGATCCCCCAGTCGTTCGTCCAGTAAGCACGCAAGGCAGGGACAGAGCCAGGTTCTCAAGGCCAGCCCACGTCCCAACGCACTCATGACATTTGACAGACACTGAATCCTCGCCACCTCCAAACAAAACCCTGATGCTCCGATGCCAGCACCCCTGAAAACACGCCATTGCTTCCCCAGGCTTTGCTCGCTGTCCCCGCTGGTTGCCAGCAATCCCCGGGGGACACGGTCCCTGCCCTCCAGCCCCCCGCCCCCTTCTTGCCCGCTGTCCCTGCTTCAGCTGGGGAGACCGAGTTAAGCTGCAAGAGCTCCCTGAGACGCTGGCCGGACGGTGCTCAGGCCTTGATTAATGCTGCTCAAAACAACATCACCTGTTGGTAAGAGCGTCCTCCAGCGGCTGAACCGATCCCCCTGGCCGGCTGGGATGCGCTGAGCAGGTCTGCGATTTTAAGGTCCCCGAGTTCTAGGGCATCATCACACTGTGTGCCAAGTAGCCAAAGATGGCAGCTTTTCACTGCGCAAGGCTTGACACAAGACGCAAGAAGGCAGACTCACCACGGCTCTCAATCCTCTTTACTCTGCTCTAGTTCTTGTGCTCAAAACACAGGGTTTGGGCCATTTTTGTTTAACTATGGAATAATTCAGACTTCGCCAAAAGAAACACCAGATAGTATCATAAGCAGCCCCGTGCCCAGCACCCGACCTAAGAAAGGAAGGACCGAGCCTGTGGGATACCAGCGAAAGCGCAGCCCATTGCCTGTCCCCCCCGCCAGCTGCTACCGCCATCCTACACTGGGTCTTCGCTATCCCCTGTGACTGTTTTTTAAAACTTTGTCTTTATCCTAACCCGAGGACATTTTTTTTTTCATTGCTTTCTTTAGAGAGAGAGGAAGGGAGAGAGAAAGGGAGAAAAACATTGATGAGAGGGAAATGCATCAGTTGGTCGCCTCCCCTGTGCGCCAAACTGGGGGTCGTATGGGACCGGACCAGACGGGGGTGGAACCCGCAACCTCTCAGCTGCAGCCCGGTGCCCCAACCGACTGAGCCTCGCCAGCCAGGGCGGTCTTTTACAACGCTGTATTTTGAGATAACTTGCAGATTCCCATGCCACTGTGAGAAAGAAGAGAGAGGTCCTGAGTGCCCTTCCCCCAGCTTCCTCTGTCGGTCGGTAACAGGCAGCCAAGCTGTAAGGCAGTGTCACAACCAGAAAAGGGGCGCCGATACGCCCCGCTGGCCTTCTTCAGCTCTCACCAGGCTTACCCGCACCCGTGTGTTTGTGCGTGTGTGTGTGTATTTGGCTCCGTGCAGGACCAGCGCACGTGAGGATTCTGGGGACACCTCCACCGCCTGCTGCTGCCAGACCCAGAACAGTGAGTTCTACCCCAAGGACCCCTCTCCCAGACACAGCCGCAGCCCCTGGCAACCTCCCGTCTGTCCTCCATTTCTATTATCTTGCCATTTCGAGTTATATAAATGCAATCATATGGCCTGCAACCATTAAAGACTGGCCTTTTCCACTAAATAGTACGCCCTTGAAATGCACCCAGGTCATTGCCTCTATCAATAGTTTGTGCCTGGTTACTGCTCACTACCATTCCACGGTACAGATGTTCCAGGGTGTGTTTAACTGAAGGACCTCTTGGCTGTATCCAGTTTGGGCCTGTTACAAATAAGGCTGCTTTGATCATTTCTGTAGCAGCTTTTATGTAAACATAAGTTTTTGTTCAGCTGTGAATAGCTAAGTCTGCAATTGCTGAGTTATGTGGTAAGAACACACTATTATTTTTAAAACATACAATGGTATCACGCTGTGTACTGTATATTCTTCTGCAACTCACTTCTCTCTCAACATGTTCCCTCAATCCTACCCACATTGATATATGTAACTCTAGCTTATTGATTTGTACAGACATGTAGTATTCCATTGTATGAATATACTGCAATGTATTTAGCCATCTGATTCCAATTCGGGAAGGCACAAAATCTTTACAAGGGAATGGACTTGGTAGGTAAGGACGTAATTTATCTTCCTGGTTTTCGATGGGGTAATATGGAGCAAGCCTTAACTGGTCTAGAAGATGAGACTGGGTGATTTAGCCCTGGTTCCGTCCACTGGGTTACCTTGGTAAAGTCACCTAACCTTTCTGAACTCAGAGTTTGTGTCTACAAAATGGAAATCTCAATAATAATGATAACTTTTGCCTTAATATTTGCAGTAATTAAATGAAAATATGCCATATAAACTAAACTAAACGAAAAGTTGCCAATAAATGGCAGTTACATTGATTAGTTAATAATTATAACTAAATACCTATTTTCACCATTGAACAATGCAACTACGCATTCTGGATTTTTCATGGAAAATCTAATTTCAAATAATCTTCCCGTTGTCCCCCTCAACAGCTTTGCCAGGCCCGTCCCGCTTTGCGTGTCAGAAGATGCTGTCAGTAACACGTGTCAGGTAGCCACGGAGGTCCCTGTCCTGATGTCCCTGGAAGGGGCTGGCTGTCAACCCACATCCTAGATGAGGAAACGGAGGCTCCGATGGTGGGTGACTAACTGGCCCCGGATCACTCAGAGCTGGGCTCCACGGCCTGTGGGCGGGGCCCAGTGGCCACGTCACTCCCACACCCTGGGCAGCCACCAGGTCACAGGATGGCGGGAGGGGCGAGGCAGCAGGGGAGTATTTGAATGCGGCTGCATCGTGGGCTGAGCCACCCCCAGAGTGACAGGGCACCAGTCTCCAAATGCGGAAACCCCGCAAGTCCTCAGGCGGGAGGGTGTTTGTAGCCTGGTACCAGGAGGGAGGCTGTGGGGGAGGGGCTGGTGGGGAGCCAGGGTACAGGAGTCAGGAGGGAGGGGAGACCCCGAAGTTGGGCCCAGAGCCACTGTGCCTCGTTTCGCATCAGTTTCTCCCCCTGTAAAGTAAGGGGGGTTGAACTGAATACTCTCCGAGTTCAGCCCAACTCCTGACTGACCTTCGAGAGGAAAAAAGAAAGGTGTTGTCTGTCCCATCACCTGTGAGCCAGCCAGGCACGCGGCAGCACAGCCGTGCCATGCGGCTTCCCGCCACTCGGGCTTCCCTGTCTCCGTCCACTGTGACTGGCTCTCCGGGTGCAAGGTGGGAAGACTCGGCCTAGAGAGTGAGCGGTGGGGTGGGGAGGCAGAGGGGGCTCCGGGAAGGATGGATGCCGGTTCGGGGAAGGGCACTGCCTGAAGCCGTTCCCCGGGGTAAGGTCCCCGGAGCCCCAGACCCTGAGGCTCCCTGACTGTCATTCCCCCGCCAGCTCATGTCTCTGTGGAGACTCCCTGAGCAGAGGGCTGGAGCCTTGCTGTGCTGACCTGCGCTGTGAAGTCTTCACAGCCGCACAGGCCCGGGAGGCCGAGAAGAGGCCGCAACCCCGGGCGCCCAGAGACAAACCCGCCGTCCCGAGCCGTCAGACTTCCAACAGTCAGGACCCGAGCGGCAGCCCCTCCTGGCACCTCTTCTGCTACACCCTAAGCCTGTTTCCCTGGGGGAGACAGTGCACTGGGGCATTCCTTCTAAACACAACTTCCAACAGAAAAACGTCCACCTCGAAACTCACGCCATTCCTGCAGAAACAAAAAGGAGCCCCCCACCCCCGCTGCTCTCCGGCCATTCCGTGGGCTCCTGCCGCACCTCTGTGCCCCACTCCCTGCACTCCCAGCTCCTCTTCCCCCCGAGGGACAGACCTCCTTCAAAACGCCTGGCCCTGGCCCCGCCCCCGCCCCGCCCCCGCCCTCCCAGGCCCTCAAGACCCCCTTGTCCACACAACGCACTTTCTCATACATGACAGGCCCCTAATCCTGAACCCGTGAGGCCTGACATGCCTCAGAATTCAGAAGGTTTCAGATTTTAGGGAGGTGACCTGACGCTTATTCCCCGGGGCGTGTGACGTCCCTGCAAGGTCTGGGCCAGCTCCCAGCAACCAGGCCAGTCAATACTCCTCCAGGGAGAGCCATGAATGTTCTGGCAAAGTGGGATAAATAAAAGGCTATAAACAGCCTCAGCTGAGGGCAGGTTTAGCCTCCCAATGAGCTACACAAAAACCCCAGGTTTCTGGTTTGTGGGTAAGACGGTGAGGTCCTGACTCAGTCAGTCCGGGGCACCTCCTCCCTGCTGCGGCCACAGACCCCGGGCCGGTGGCTGCACATCTGCTCAAGGCCCCGGACCGCCCTTCTAGGCCTGGCCTGCCCCCCCCACTCCCTCGGCTGCTCTTCCCGCAGCGAGTGCCCACCTCCTGGGCCTCCCCACCCAGCAGAGGACCTCTCGCCTCACAGGCCCCGTGGAGCACGAAGCCGGGGGTCTTCTCCCTGTGACAGGAGGGGGCTTAGAGCAGAGGGTTCTGTGATGGCTTCACAGAGTGACCTGGTCATACCTTCCCCCCTGGGAGGTCAGGGTGGGCGGGCATGCTCCAGGCCTACAGCCACTTTAGCGCTAGGTTATCTTTGCCCTACCAAGCCCTGCCCATTGTTTCTGTGCATCTAGGTTAATGCCTCTTTGCAGTGCCCCCTGGCAGACCCCCTCTAAAGCGCGGCCACCCTCCGGAGTACAGAGTCGTAGCCACCCTGCAACCCAAACCCCGCCTTCATTTCTCACCCGCCTTCGTGGAATCTTCCTAGGTTCCCTCCCTGGTCTCTCATGCATAAAAGAAACTGCAAAACAGTTCCTTCTCAGAAACATTTCTTCCTCAGTCTGTTGATCCAGGTGCACCATCTGTATGACTCAAACACATTTTTATAGAAGTTCTCTACAGTGTAGGACATTCGGAGCTGACACGTTGAAGGTGGGCTCAGGGGCAGACGAGTGTTGGTTGAGATGGAGGAATCGCTGAGGGAGACTGAGGAAGGTGCTCCACACGCCACGCACAGCCCGCGCGGTGGACGAGGGTGGGCGCCCTGTAGCTGGAGCACCAGCAAGGCTCTTCTGGGGACCAGGACACAGTGTGCACACTGGAATGGTGATGAGGACAGGGTCACGCCTGCTTCTGATGCTTTCGTGCAAATTATGAAAAGCTTCCCTCTCCAGGCACGCACAGCCCGAAGGCCCATGATCTAGTCCATCCCTCGCCGGCGCCCCCACAACGCCTCAGCCCCTGTGTGCGTCTCAGGGCTCGTGCGGAATCGGGGCTTGTGCGTAGATTCAGGGCCGCGTGCAGAACCGGGGCCTCGTGCAGAACCGGGGCCGCGTGCAGGCTCAGCACCAGGCGTGGGCTCAGTACCGTGTGCAGAATCAGTGCCGGGAGCCCAGTCAGTGCCGTGTGCAGGCTGCAAGGCGCATACCCACGCACTGTGGCCCAGAGAAGGCATCTTCCAGACTTCCATGGGGAGCCGTGGCGGGGGCTTTGGGGGAGGTGGGCTGAGTGCAGGTCCCATGGGGGTTTGCAGTTCCAGGGTAACTTTCTTCAGGATGAACAGTAAAGAGGGTCACTTTTAAATGGTTTTGAGGGTAGCCAGCACCGGGGGTCCTGGGGGAATGATAGTGAGTTTGCTAGACTCTACTCAGAAGGGCTGGCTGGTGTTGGCAGGGAGCTGTCATTTGATGTTATGCAGATGAAAGGTGCCACACAGACCAGTGAACTGAATTGTCACCCCCTTAGAGCCCACGAGGAACAGCAGGAAGATGCTCTGGAACTTGCTGTCCTTCTTGCTGCTGCTGCTGCTGCCACTAAGAGGGAGACCATCCACGCCTGCCGCGTTCCTCTTGGGGTCTGCAATGCCCCTTCCCAGTGTCCGGGACCTCGGGGCGGAGGCGCGCAAAGGAAGTGCTGTGCGCAGAGAAGGAAGGAAGCAAGAGGAAGCGCGCTGAGCAAAAATAAATAAATAAATACGCGATGAGACGAATGAAGATGCGTAAGTTGCGAGAAGGGCTCTTTTCTGCCCGCCTACCCCCCTCTCCCTTTCTCCAGAAGATCACATTATGACTTGAAATCACTGGATACATATTTTATTATGTGGATAATTTAAAGGATTAGAGTGAGACAAAGAATTCATGAGCTAAAGTCACATTAGAAGACAAATTGTTCCCATTAATCGCTGAAGAAGGGAGGGAAGGAGAGAATGAGAAAAGGTACCCTGGAAAGCGCACTTGGGAGGGGCGGGGCAGGAGACAAAGGCACTTTCTTCCCTGCCCCTCTCTCCAAGCGCCCCCCCGCCCCCCGCTGCCCCCCCAACGGAGTCTCTGCTCCAAATCAGGCTGATTTGCATTGCAGATTTATCTCAGCTGCTTTTTGCTTCTGTTGCCAACCAAAGATGGTTTAAATAACATGTATTGTTCTGCATGATTCCTTATGCAAATGTTCCTGGCCTGTTTGTTATTCCTGAATAATTTCCAGCGCCTGCTGTCTGGGCAGAGAAAGCAGCTCACTCTGCCAGCTGTGCCAGCAGTCACCTGCTGGAGGCTGGGACAGTAGTCGGGGTTTTACAATGGCCCCTTCTGGGCAGCCCGGAGAGCCCCGTGGACAAGCCCTGCCCCCAGCCGCACCATAGGCTCAAGAATGTCATAACTGGAAGGCCTTCCAAGAATCGAGTCTAGCAGTGCGATTTTCTAGGGAGGAAATGGAGGCCCAGAGCAGGGAAGCTCCCCCCCAAACCCCAGCCAGGACCTGCTGTGTTTTTCTGCAGGAGGAGGAGGAGCAGGGCGGTGACTGGCCTCCCACGAACAACGAACAAACCAACAAAATGAACGACCTCAGGTTTAACCGATGAATCGTGTGAGCATGCACCGAACACCCACTTTCTCCTGGGAAAGGGGTTTAGAAAGTGAGGACATAAAACAGGCCCTGCTCTCAAAAAGCTCACACGCAGAGCCCAGGATGAGCAGGCACCTGAAGCAACACTGCCTTCATGCGTCACCCCCTTCTCACTTCCAGTGGCTCACGAATTTGGGGCCTGTTCTTAGCACGCTCAAACCACAGCGGGCCGCTCTCCATTCGTGACTCGACCCTCTGATCGCCTCCCCGCGACGGGCCAGGGCCTGCATGGGGCCCGTGGTGCGTCATGCGTGTGGAACAGCCACAGACAGTAACTTCTGGGTCCATCGCCCGCTCACTCATCCATCCGTTTGTCCCATTTGCTTCTTCACCAAACACCTGTTGCCATCGTCGGTAGCTGCTGAATGGGGGTGTGTGCAGGCAGCCTGGCCACCAGCCCCCGAGACGCTCAGACACTGAGGACTGCGACGCCCCGGCCTAGCCTGCAAGCTGCATGTGCCCAGCAGAGGGACGAATGGGCGGTGACTCAGCCTAGCCGGTCCCCTTCACGGTCAAACCCTATTACCCGCTGCACAGGCCACGTGTGAGATGTGGGGCAGTGGACTGAGGAGCGGTAAGACCGCGCCCCCAGCACGCGGCCCTGGGTCTGGTCGCAGGCCCATGGGCTGCAGAGCCAGGAAGGCAGCCGCGTTGACCCAGCAGGCGTTCGGGGCGGGGGCTCCACTTGGCCTCTTGCTACCCGTGGGTCCAGCCCCGACAAGCCCGGGTTCCTCACCTCACACAGGAGAGAAAATGCATCACAGGGGGCTGGGAGGGCCTGAGCAGAAGGAGCACCGCGTCTTCTCCTGAGGCAGAGACGGTGTCTAGGACACAGCGGCGCTCAGCAAATGTCCACCCGTTCCTTTATGTCCTTGCTTCGTCCAGGGCAATGGACAGGGAGTGGCCGGGGGCATTTCGCCTGGGAGGAGTCCCCACCTTGGACTAAGAGGAGGCTCTGTCGCCCCCTAGAAGCTGTGTCTAACCAGCCTTGGTTTGCAGAAATTGTTCTCATGTTAGGGCCAAAGACGAGAGAAACGAGCCGCCACCAAGCACAGCCTTAACGCCCCACCAGCTGGGGGTCACGGGCTAATTGCATGCCACCATTCTCCCCCCTGGGTGGGGTGAGTGGCATCTTAACTCCATCAGCGAAGAACGATTTTAGGCCAGTCTCTGAGCCTTGGTTGCTTCATCTATAAAGTGGTGCTCTAATCCCTGCTTCACAGAGAAGGTACAAGGAAGGGCTCCATGCCACCGTGCATGCGAAGGACAAGAAACTGAGCTGCTTTTCCCTTCTTTCCCGTGCTTCTGGGCACAGTCACAGAAATGCACGTCACCCTGCAAGTGGCTCGCCGGCTTGCTGCCTCAGTTTCCCTGCCGGTGGACTATATGACCTGCCAATAAGTGAGACCAGCGGCAGGACGGGGTGGGTGGTGAGGGGGAGGAAGGAGTAGGGCTGAGAGAACTGGTCAGCATCTACTAGGGAAAATTCCCAGTGGATTTCAAAGGAATTGCCATACCTTGTCTCATTCCAGACGCTCTATCTTGAGAAACTCTGAAGCAAGGGGAGATTCTGGGGCTAAGAGCATGCCTGCCCTCCAAGGCCAGCTCTCTAAACACAGTCCCTCTGGCCTCCGCAGCTCTCCCCTCAATCCAGAAACACCCCTGCTCTCGGCTGCTCTGGAAGCATGTGGACTCGGAGCCCCGGGCAGCGCTGGGCTACCAGGGCCACTGTGTGTTCACTTCCTGCTGTGTCCCTAAAGGCCAGGCACCAGCCGCACCTCCCATGTTTCCTGTGAGCTGGGGGAGGGAAAGAGAGAAAATAAAACCACAGCCCCTGAGCTTGTGGAGGGAGGAGGGGACACGGGGCAGGGAGGACCGAGGGCACGGCCCTGTGGCGGGGCTGGGTGGCCATCCTTCCCTTGGCTGTCTTCTGAGCGGCGGTGAAGATGCGGGGCCTGCCGCCGGGGGCTGCGTCTGCTCAGCTGACAGCGTGAGGGAAATGTGGGGACTCCTCTGTCCTTCAGTGGGAAACCCAACGCTGACACCCTTGTGATTTGGGGAAGGGGAGCCTGAGGGGGAGAGGCGGGAAGTCCTCAGGGAAGCAGAGACAACGCGATGCAGAGCCTCAGCCCCCTCGGCCCCGGGGGCCTGGCTGTCGGTACAGCGGTGTGTCGGTGGACTGTCCACCATTCGAACGACGCTCGGAGGGCGCCAGGGGAGCTCCTGGTTTAAGGTGACCTCCGTGAACTCGTCTGTGACAAAGCTAGTAGTGCCCCTACACACAGCCACGGGCACACTCGCACGGCCGCCACACTGGAACTGCTTTAGCAGCCTGGAGGTTTCTCTGTAAGCTTCTAGAAGCTGTTGCCGGGGCCCGGGCCTCTCTGAGGCGGGGAGCCCCCGTTCCCGTATTCCCAGTTCTGAATGGATCCTTCCCCTGTGCCCTTCCAGCTGCGGTTGGGCAGTGCGTGGGGACACCCTCCCCTCCCCACCTCCTGCTATCACCCTGGAGTTGGCCCGAGGCAGGGACAGCAGGTGAGGGGGAAGGGAGAGGGGAGGGTGGAGAGGGAACTGACACAAGGAGAGGAAAACTGGGGCTCTAGGGAGACACAAGAGGCGGACAATGGGCCTCACTTCTTTTCCTCTCCAGCCCATTTCCCCAGCCCCGCCCCCCGCCCCCCCCCCACCCCGGACCTGGTTCGGCTCCACAGAACCCCGATCTCTGTCTGCTACTCGCTGTCCCCTGTCTCCACCTCCTGGAACCCCAGCCCCGCGGCGCAGAGGTAAAGCCGGACTCCTGGTGGCCTTGCTCTCCAGGTCTAACTCCTAGGACCTCAGTCACGGGGGCTGTGGGGCCGGGGGGCTGCCGCGCACCTCAGCGTGGGCTGTGTCACCGGGGCTCACGTGACCAGCCCATGCAGCAGGGGCATCATCCACAGGGACGATGTTTCTAAAATGGCAGAGTGACTCTTCCATAAAGGGCAACGAGCAATTGCACAAACCTGTCTTGAAGACATCGGGGGTTCAACGTGCGCCTGGGAGCTGGCCCAGGGACACAGCTCTGTCACGAAGTGCCCAGAGCCCAGCTGATGAGCAGGGGTGTCCAACCTGCGGCCCACGGGCCACACAGGGCCCAGGGTGGCTAGGAATGCGGCCCGACACAAAATCATAAGCGTACTTAAAACATTATGAGATTTTTTTTGTGTGATTACGTGTCTCAATGTATTTAATGTGTGGCCCAAGACAATGCTTCTTCCTGTGTGGCCCAGCGACGCCGGAAGGTTGGACGCCCCTGGCAGAGTTATGAATGTGATTCGTTTATGGGCGGGGGGTGGCTTCACAGGCCCACAGCCATGCAGCCCTCCCTCGCGACCTGTCCTTCTGCCCTCCAGTGACGGGGGGCTTCATTGAGTGACTCGGCACCGCTCAGCTGAGCCCCCATGGGGAGAATCCAATGGTGTGGGCGTGAAAACCCTGGTGTCACAGTGAAGAAATCAGGCTGGATCCTGAGCGACCGCAAGTAGAATTAAATAGTCAGCGAGACTGCCGGGTTAAAAGTCAAGAAAGCAATTTTTTAAAAAACTGACCTCAACCCATTCCGTAGTATTTCCTATTTACATTGAAGAAATGTCAATTCTTGACTTTAGGCCTCACAAGAGACCAAGGATTTAAAGGCATTTATGAAACAGACATAAATCTTTGATAATAACTGCAGAGAGAGACATGCCTGGAAGTGTTAGGTGGGTTAAGTTTGGGCGCAACTCTTCCTAGTTTTCCGACCCAACTTATATCGGGGGGCCCGGTTCGCTCGTGTTCCAGTATCGAGGGCAGAGTGTGGCGTGCGTGTGCACAAGGTTGGCACTTTGTCTCGGTGCCCAGGTTCACGGTAGGAGAGAGCAATCAGAACATGCAAACTACGGTGACGGATGGAAACTAAACTTTGCTGGTGAGCACACTGTAAGGCATACAGTTAGCGAATTACAATGTTGTACACCTGAAACATACAATGTTGTTAACCAATGGCACCTCAGTTTAAATTTTTCTTCAGTTTAAAGAAAAAGATCTAATAATAAAAAAGAAGTGTGCTAACTCTTCTCTGATTTGTACTTTGGACCCCAAGGCTGAAATGCCTGCATTTACCTTGGAGCCCGATGTCACTGTGGCTGTTCCCAGGGGCCCGGCGCCATCTGCAGCACCCCCTGCCGGGAGGGCCAGGTATGTAGCAGGTGCAGCCTCGGCCGGCGGAGGATCCAGGTGGAGCCTAGGAGTCGCGGCAAGAGCCAGGGGCAAGAGCCAGGGACAAGAGCTGGCATCAGGAAGGACTATAAAGCCTTGACTAGACTCCATCAGTTTCTGGAACCATATCCCAGATCTCGGGTTTGGACAAGAGTAGGGAGAAGTGGAGCTGGAACCACTCTGGAGCCAGGCGCATTCCCGGTGAAATTTGGACAAGACGAGGAGACGAGGCCAGGGTTCCAGGGGTGACGGGTCAGGTAGCAGGTGGAGGCAGGAGGACCTGTGGGTCTAATTCATGAGAGTCTACAAATTTAAGTGTTGTCTGGGGCTGGGTCTGCTGGTACAAACTGGCAGAATCGTGCAGTTCAACTCCCCTTGCAACTCAGTAATGACCACCGGCGGCTGGGATGGAGGCTCAGCCTAAAGAAGACAAGGGGCCAGGTAACAGGCTTGACGGGTGCGAGACCGGAATGCACTGCACTGGTTTTCTCCTTCCCTGGAGAAGCGTTGGGCCTCCTTTGGTTTTCAGGTTGTAAAACAGAGAGGACCCCAATGCCACATGCTTCCTGGGGTCCCCAGGCCTCACAGCCACATCCCCTGTGTGCGCCTAGCTTTGGCGGGGTGGGGCTGACTGGCTGGGGGTCCGCCTGCTGCAGCACCTCCAGGCCCCGCCTCTCCCAGATCTTTCCCAGGCAGATCCTGGGGCCCCTGGGAGTCCCCGCCCCCGCCAGGATATACAGGCCTGGCTCGTGTCCTCCCCCTGCAGGACGGGATGCTACCACCTTCCACAGCACTGCCCTGGGGACACGCACTTTGCCCTCCTCACAGAGGACCTTGGGAAAACAGCGCTGCGGCTGCTGCCTCAGCTGCAGACTCCTTTGCATGGCCTTGGGTGTGGGCTGAGCTGGGGGACCGGGTTCGAGAGAGAGCACCTTGTGCGAGAGAGAGCACCTTGCCCCCCCGCCCCCCCGTCAGGTAGCAGGAAAGCCCGGAGTCCTTCGGTCCTTCATCCGCTTCCTCTCACTGAAAACCAGCTCCTCGAGGAGCTGCGGCACCGGGTCATCCGGTGGGCTCAGGGACCCCGCAAGGGGCCGCAGACACAGAAAGAAAGAGAGCCACGTGTCACTCGCTCACCTTCCAGGGATGCCGGACACCCCGGGCCCCTTCAGACAGCTGTCCCCAGGATGGCCTCCACGCACACCCCGTCCCCCCGCCACATCCACCTGAACACGGAGCGGCCCGTGAGGAAGGCTGCGGTCGACACTACATGGGTGGGCATCATGGAGCAGGTGCCTGGCCGGCCAAACTCCCGAGGGGCCCTCCCCCCACTCTCCCTGCACAGCCTGGCCGAGAAGACCCACGTCAGACTGCGGTGCTGTGGATGCCGAAGACACAGGCATTGACTGAGTCTGGCCAGCTGGTGCTCCAGCCAACAAATTTTTCCATCCCTGGGGAAAAAAGAAAATCCCAGCCTGAGCTCTGGCTGGGGTCCTGACACCACGTCCCACGATTCCGCCGATATTGTGAGGCACCTTGCCCTCCCTGTAACCAGCTGGTTCGTGCTGGACCACCCTTTCCAATCTTCCCGCCCCCACCGCTCCGCTCTGTGCATGCGCGGCCCGGCCCGGCCGCTTCGGCGGCGCCTCTGGGCCTTCCGGACTCGGGCTCTGACCCACGCAGTGGGAGGCGGTGCCTTTCCGAGCTCAATAGGCTGCGATGCAGCAGCATCCCAACCTCAGTCGTTATGTCCTTGAATGAGTGTCCCTGAGTAACAGCCGCTGTGCAGTGACCTGTATATTCCTCTCAGCAACCCAACACTTACCCCACTTTAGAGCTGAAAGCGGGCTCAGAAGAGAGAAGGCACGTGTCCAAGTCACAGAACGATGAAGGGGCTGGGCTGGGGCCGAGCCCGGGAGGCCCTGCTCCCGGGGTGCACTGCACCTCTTGATTCTGCTCCCCCAGGACGCCTTCAGCAAAGCCAGCCCTCCCAGCTGCCCCCCGCCCTGGAAGCCCCTGGCCCTGGCTTAGCCTGGCACCTCTCCCAGACCCTTCTTCCTCCCCGCGTTCCCGGGCTCATCCTTCTGGCTCTCCTGGCCCCTGAGCACTAGGGGTGCTGCCCAGGAGAGAAACAGGGTGTGGGCTGACCCTCTGGGAAGGCTGGAAGGGGCTCCAATGATCCACAGCACTGCCCTCCGCCCTTTCAGACCCTCAGGGGACGGTGGCCTATTAACACACTGTGTCTGTTGATAACCCACTATTATCGCTCTCTTGCTGAGTGCTCTGGGGCCAGCTTCTATTTGCCTGGAGAAAAATAATGACTTTGTTCATTAGTTGGATGGAAATGTCCAGCCCCAAGTGTGCTTTTGGATCAAAGCCAGGTTCCGTCAAAGCGCTGCCTTGACCCAGTCCCTGCCTGCGTGACCTCCTGTGCTGGGGTGTCTGTAGGCAGGGGGCCATCACCAGCAGATGGCTCAGGGGCCGCAGGGGTCTCCACGGATGCTTCCACACAACCACGTACTCGCTGGCAACCTTGACCTGCTCCATGGCTGGCGCAGGTCGTGTGGGGGCAGCCAGCTTGGTCTGGCCCTGGCCTGGAGCCCTTCCGGAGGAGCCCCAGGGGGTTTCGGCTGGAAGCTGCTCTGATAACCATTCTGAGTCGGCACCTCCGGGGGCCCAGCTGGCCTGGGCTTAAGTAATCGTATTCTGCTCTCTTGCCACTCCTACCCTCTGTCAACCACTTTTCCTTAGCAAGAGCTTCAGAATCCTACTGACGTGGGTTCAAACCCCAGCCCAGCCTCGAATCAGCTGTGACATCCCTGCAAGCTGTTTTGTTTTCCTGAGCCCCAGATAACTCCTATAGCTAATGCGATCTTCTCCCAGGAGGCCCACACCGCTGGTAAGTTCTCGGGCTCCCTTCCTGGCCAGAGCTGGGTGCCTGGTTCCCTAATCTGTCTTCTGTGATGTCCCTTTCCCAGCCAGTGGATGGAAGCCCACCTTCCTTGCTGTCCTTTCAGTCAAATAGCTTGTCTTTTTCCTTGGAAAAGTGTTACCATTCGCCACGAAAGAGAAACCCAAAGGTGCAACGAGAACCATTCCTCAGGCCTGGGTCCACATCCCAACCCTGACACCCTCACTCACAGTGCGACCTTGGACAAGCCACTTAACCTCTCGGATCCTCTGTTTCCTGTCAAATAAGAGGACCGCCCTAAACAAGCATGAAGAGTCTGCCACCCTAAAAATACGTTTCCTGTTAGAAGCAGAAGCAGCATCTTTCAACATCCTCATAAGCACCATCTCTTGTCTATCTCCTTACTCTTTTCTGATGTGATCTGCTGACTGCAAAGCCCCTTGGCACATGGCTCCTTGGTTCCTGGAACGTCAGACCCTCGCCAGCCCCAGTGCTCACCGTCTGCCCCGCGTCCCTTGGTCACCTGTGCTGGAGGACCAGGGGCGTTTAGGTAGCTCCATGAGTCACCTGCATCTCAGGGGAACCCCTAGGCACTTCCATCCGTGGCCCCCAAGTTCACTCCGGGCAGGTCAGAACCCAGCAGTCCCTAGGGCGTGGTCCTTCTCTCCCCTTGTGACCACTGTGTCTGCATCCTCTTACGCGAAGCCCAGCAGTGGTAACAAATGCCCCCAAGTCTTGGCGGCTTAAACAGCCAGGGGTTCCTTCCTGCTCGCACTCACGTTCCTGGTCTGCCGACCTTGGCTCCACATCCCCTGCACTCCAGGACCACCAGGCTGAGGAAGAAGCAATGAAGCAACCACACGATGGCTCTGCAGGCTCCTGCTTGGACCAAACACGTGCCACATCCTCTCATATGTCCCTGGCTAAAGCAAGTCCCACGGCCGAGCCTGCCTCGGTGGGACAGGACTCACGATCGTCCCTCAGGGGTGGACGGTGGATATCTACCCCACAATAAACCTTACAACGGGGGCCATCTAGTCTACCCCTCTCCTTTCATAGGCGGGGGGAAGAAAGCCCAGAGACAGGAGGCGACGTGCCAGAGGTCACACAGCAATCGGCGGATGAGAAGAGGCTGGGGTCCAGGGTATTGATGATCTTCCAGTTCAGGTCCAGGAACGGGGCTGAGAAGAGACAGATCTGAACTGAGTCCTAGCTCCGTGACTCTAGGCAATTATCTCAGCTCTGAGCCTTGGCATCCCTCTCTGGAACACGGAGTGAGGAGGGTGTCCCCCCTGCCTGGATCTGGGCAGGGAAGAACGAACGGGTGAGATTTCATAAAGTATCGGGCTCAGTGTCTGACACAGAGGAATCTCTAAACACACACTTGTCTCGGCCCCTTCCCTCCCCATTCACTGCCCCAGACTCCTTCCTCCTGTTCCCCTCTGCCTTGGTTCTTGACCTGCCTCCAAGCCCACCTATTTTC
This sequence comes from Pteronotus mesoamericanus, assembly GCF_021234165.1. Lineage (NCBI taxonomy): Eukaryota > Metazoa > Chordata > Mammalia > Chiroptera > Mormoopidae > Pteronotus > Pteronotus mesoamericanus. The sequence goes on along the minus strand of NW_026555302.1, from coordinate 9,712,066 downwards.
TTTTTTCTTTTTTTTTTAATTAAGAAATTGAGAGACATGAAAGTGCTAAAGAAGAGAAGAGCAGTGGACAGTCCCTAGGGGAAGGTGGCCCCAGGTCCAAGACCATGAAGAAAAGGGTCCTCAAAGCAGAGCCTTTCTCAAGGACGATCCTTATCATCCGTTTCCACTGTCACCTCCACAAAGCCTCACCGCAGCCCTGTGCGGTGACTGCTGCTGTTCCTGCCACGCAGACCAAAGACTGAGGCCCGAAGGGCTTAGGGGCGGGCTCGCCAGCCCTGTAAGCAGAGGGACTTCCGACGGCAGCTCTTCGGCTCTAGGGTCTAGGAGACCCTAGAGGCAACGCTTCTAGGGTCTCCTGTGACACCCGAGACTGGGCCTGTCCCCGGTCCCCTTCCCCTCCTTATACTCCTGACCCCACGTAATGAAGAGAATGTCGGGGCTCCCTGGGGCGCGTGCGGCCTCCGGGGAGTGTGAGGAGCACGGCTGGTGTGGGGTGGCTGTAAGAACGAGGAGATGGGAGAGGGCCTTCAGGAGCAACGGTCACCAGTTCTGTTGGGCTTTGTCTTGTACAAATTCTCTTCACGCAGGGCCATTTCCTGAGAGGTCTGGCAGTTCCCATTTCGAGGACATACATGCATCTGTCGAACATCCCTCCCCAGGACTGCCCTGGAACCCGTTTGCAGTATGTTTTTGTGATGTGATGAAAGGCAGGGAGTGATCTGCATGTGCAGGTGGCTGACCGCTGTGTTTGTTTTCTTCTCTCTCTCTCTCTCTCTCTCTGACTCTCTCTACCTGCCCCATGCAGGGCTGTTTTCTTCGTTCTGGGAAACTGGCTCCACTTCGAATGTCTAACAATGGCACAGATGGTCCCTATTTACTGCCACCTTACCTGTCCGGGGCCGATAGCCCCATGTGCCTCTGTCCCATCGCCCGGCACCTGTCTCCCTGAGCTCTGCTGGGAGGCCCCTCCTGCAGTCGGCCTCCGCCTCCCTCCCAGTCACGGGTCTGGAGCCCTCCCGTCAGACCCAGCAGCTCAGGTGGCCCAGCCACAGGGCAGATAACCTTGCCCTGAGGTCCGACTCATGCAGGGAAACCTCCCCGTTCCCTTAAATTTCCCACCTCAACCCAGGGTGCAGATCCTTCCAACCAGGAAAGGGAGCATTCGCCCAAAGCGGTAGCTCTTACCGAGAGCAGGAGCGGCGTCCTGTTTTACTGCTCTTGAGCTGACCGCGCGGCAAGGGGAGCGATGTGTCTTTATGATACAGAACGAGATGGAAGGGCCTCAGGTCTTAGCAGCAGCACGCTGGGTCCTCACGGTAGCGACCGCCCTCCCTCCCCAGGGCTGCAGCGCCCTCGCTCAGCCTCGCACGTCCGGGTGCTGCCCTGCGGCTTGGGCGGGGCCCCCACATTCATTCAGGCATCCAGCCAGACGTGGCTCTGAAAATGGGGGCTATGGCAGGGATGAGAAGCACAAAATTCTTAACCATCATAGGATGGGGGAGAAATTGTACAGGGGGAATAAATAAGTTACAGAATAAATGGAAAGCGTAAGTGCACCGCCATGTTTCAGGGACGGTGGGGAGGCCGAGTGAGCCGTGGAGCAGAGGCGGGCGGTAAGGCCAGAGAGGTGGGCAGAGGCCAGGCTGCGTGGGCTGACGGGCTGCTGTAGCTCCCGGCCGCCCCTCTGAGGTCAACGGGGCCACCAGATCATTCAAAGAGGTTCAAGATCTGACATGTGTTTTAAATACACGTGCTGGATGTAGTGTTCATGCAAGGAGGCCATGCCTGAACCCCGGGGAAGAGCAGATGGCAGGTGAATCTGGATGTACTTCGAAGGTAGGAGACAACAGGGTTTGTTGGTGGCTCGGATATGCGGCGGGAGCGGGGGTGAGGGTGTGCAAAAAAATGAGCCGATGATAGTTCTATGGATGTGGCCCTAGCAACCAGGAGGTAAAGCAGGCTTGGAGGGAAACGGTTGAGCCAGGCTCCCAGCCAGAAGTGGCAGAGCCAAGGCTCTCTGATCTGAGATTCTCTCTCCAGTTGCAGAGCTAGCCACACTGTGCTCAGGAACCTCTGTGAAAACGGAATGCGTGGTCCCTGCTCACAGGAAACACAGTGCAGTTGAGGAGACCGCACAAATGCACAGAAACTTCCGGACACTGGGGTATCCAGAGCTGTTCATTGCCGAGGAAAGGACATCGAGGGGTGTCATGGGCTGCCTCACTCTCCAGGAAGCTGTTGTCAGGAGGGACCCTAGCTCTGCTCCCCGCCTCCGCAGTGAGGACCCCGCTCACCCCCCTCCCATCCTCCCCCCACCCCTGTGTGGGCCTCCAACTTCTCCTGGTTTGATTGACTGCCAGGAAATAAACAACAAAAACCCAACTAGATTAGCACGGCAGCATCTGCTGCTCCTGGGAAGTTAAACAATTGCACTTCTGAATAGCAGCTCGACATGGAATAGATGTCACAAGGCAGGATATGATTAATTGCCGAATGAATTATTGAAGTTATAACTGCAGAGGCGGTCAGAGGAGCGCGTGATTGCCCTGGTGGCCCGGTGGGCGGGGCCAGAAGAGGCTGGGGAGAAGGGCGGCGTGGGCGGGCGCAGCGGGGCGAAGGGTACTCCTGAAGGAGGTGCAGAGGCGGGGTGGCTGGACACTGGTGCCAGGAGCTCACAGGAGCTGAACTGCCCACAGCCCCGCCCACCCCTCTGGCAGCCCCTTCTCACCGTGGCCTTCTGCCTGCTCTCTGTGGGGCTCTGGTTCTTGTCCTCCATCTCTCCCTGGCCCAGGGACCTCCTGTGTCTGTGCCTCCATTGCTCGGTCTGCAACAATGGGCCGGGGCAGAATGTCTCTCACCCATAAGAGAGAAACAGCCTGTCTCTGAGCCCGGGGTGGAGAAGTACAAAATCGCCAAGGCTTGCTGCACCTCCACCGTGACGGGGCTGGTTTTGACAAGGGTGCCAGCCCAGCCAGCCGGGTCAGGCTCCTGCAGCGCAGGCCAGCGGCATGAGCCTGGCTTAGAAGTCCTACAGACAGACTGGAGATGCAATCCCTGCTCTGTCTTCTAATGGCTGTGTGACCTTGGATGGCTTGCCGGACCCCTCTGGGCCACTCTCCCCAGCTGTAATGCAAAGCCATGTGTGCTGTCGCCTCGGTTGCCTGGGCAATGGCCTGCGATGATGTCCGCCAGCTGTGCAGCCCTCAGGGGGCCGCAGCGGCCCAGCTCCACAAACGGTGGTGGTCATCGGCAAAGGGTGGTCTACCAGGTAACATCTGAAGGAGCCGCTCTTGTGGCCGCCATGAATGGTGTCACAAAAGGCGTGACGTCCTGTCAGCGCCCCCAGAGGCAGATGTGCAGCATGGTGAAGGCACAGGCCCAGAGAATAAAACAAAGTGAACATAAGGGGCTGGCACAGCACGGCACGGCACGGCCCGCGCGCGGAGGGGAGTGGCGGCCGGCCCGGGCGCCCACCGCGCGCTGGCCAGCGGTGGGGACTGGAGCCTGGGCCCCAGGATGCCAAGCTGCGTGCTCATTACAGGGATAATCAGGAAGGCCATGCAGAGATGTAAAAAAAAAAAAAAAAACAACCCAGTGCTTGATGAAAATGGCAGAATATAAAGCAGTAGACACTCTGGTTGCAACTGAATAAAAACGTTAAGGTAATTACAACAAAAAGCCAAAGCAACGGTATGACAAGGCTCGTGTGAGAGTGAGGCTAGGACTCTTCTGTGTTTAACGCGCCCTTTTGTTTCACTGGCTCTTCCACCTGAACAGCCTTCCCCGGAGGGCAGCGTCCGCCCAGGAAGGGGGTGGAAGCCGTATCTCTTCTCCGGACCGGCCCTTTTGGAGGGAAAGGCTCAGGTTGGCCTGTGGATTTTATGGGGGTGTCAACCAGCATGTCCAGTGAACAAGCACCCATTGGCTGTTCTCTCTGGGAGTCCAGGGTCAGAAATGGCAGTGGGAGGCCCACCTTTGGCTCAGTGTGAGAAAGAACTTTCGCGCATTCAGCACATCTGACAGCACATGCCTGTGAAGCAATGAGCTCCCTGTCACTGAGAGCATTCAGAGCGAGGCTGGATGAGCTGTGGACGGAGAGGAGCAGGGAGGAAGCCTGACCTGGTAGGAGGTGGGCCAGGATCAGCGGCTCCCAACCCTACCCCTCCTCAGACCCTTCAGGGGCGCTTTCCAAAATACAGGTTCCTGGAGCTCCGCCCAGACCCACCGAGTCAGAGCCTCCAGCATTGTACCGGAATCTGTGTGTTTTAAAAAGCTCCTCAGGATTCTGAGGCAGCACAGAGAGTGACCCGGGGACCTACAGGCTGACGGTGCCCCTGGAGGCCTTGGAGGCGACGTGCTCAGGGCCCTTCAGGGAGGCAGAGCTCTGGGCCCTGGGATCATACTTGGTGCCTGCACACGGAGCAGCTGCCCCCTCTCCCAGCCCCAGCCACCCCAGGGGAGCTCACATGGGTGACAAGGACGAAGCCCAGGACAGCCCCTCCCCCAGCCACTTCTCGGGAGGGCGGAAGCCCCTGTTCTGAGTGCAGAGAACGCTGCCTCCCGGCACATGCCCCAGCCAGGTCAGGCCGAGGCAAAGTGGAGTCAAAAGAATGAGTGTCCATAAGGAACATGTGCAGGGAGTTTGAATTTCAGCTGAGAGAGTATCACATTTCTTCTTCCTTTTCTTTAAATTGACTCACATTCACGTTCAAGGCTCTGTTACCTCTGGCTTGAATAAATTTACCCTCAGTCACGCTCAAAGCCTCTCTCACCTAGGATCTCACACAAACTGAGGCTTGGAAGAAAACCTCCTGGGGGCCTGAGTTTAGCAGCCCATCCCTCAGCTTTCTTATGGGAAAGAAGTGGCCCCCACGAAGGCGCACTGAGCTAATACCTGTAAGGCGCGTCGAACAGTGCTGGACACGGGGCACTCTGTCAACACAGGCGTTGCTGCTGACCTGTCTGCACCATCTGCTGCTGGGACGCCTGTGGTCGCTGCAGGCTCACATCACCCCCAGCGCCCAGGAACCTTCGGGAGGAAGCCGGGAAGCCCCCCTCGTCTCCTGCTATCATCTCAGTTTGCTTCCACTAAACAGCCCCCAGCTCCTCTCTCTGCCCTGGTCCATTCTGGGGAGCTTCTCTCCCGCCGCTTCCCTCGGTCCCCTCAGCGGCACACGCGGTCCCGTGCTGCGTCTCGCACCAGGCAGGCCGAGCAGTCACTCTGAGCCCCTTCTGAGGCGGCCAGGCTGCAGCGGGAGATGGGAAGATGCAGGGAGAATGCACGTCCTCTCCCATGTGTGGGGCTGGGACTCACATCCTGGACCCCGGGGCCCCCGGCACCCCTACATGACTGCACCCCTACAGAGCCCGCCGATGGGAGCTGGCTGCTGGTGGCTTAGTGCCTGTGTACAGGGCCACCCAGCAGGGCAGAGCCACTCCGCTTGACGGAGGCACCGGGGACAGGAGGCTCGGAGGACTGGTTCTCTGCTGGTGGAGTCTGCAGACCTCCAGGGAAACGAGAGCTAGAAAAGGGGAGCACGGAGCCCTCCCAGGCCCCTCAGATCCACTCACAGACCTCAGGCCCACTTCAACCTCATCCGTTCATCCATTCACTCATTCATTCGCTCGTTCGTTCAGTGAGTCAACGCAGTTTCCCCGGCACGCCTGCTCTGTGTCGGGCGGTCCTGGGCGCTGGGGCGGCGCAGCGGAGAGTCCTGGCCGGGGCCCACGGCCACGGGAGGCCGGACTCAGAGTCTGGCGCGGGGCCCTTGGGTTTTACATCCTGGCTCCTGCCTGTTCCCCGCGCAGGGCCAACTACAGGCCACGAGGTCGGACGGCAGTGCCCTGAGAGACTCTGCCAGCAGTGCTGCTTCCCTCTGTACATTTTTACTGTAGATATGTCCCAAATATTGTATGGGACACCTGTACACAAAATCATCAGTCGCCAGCTATCTGAAGTTAACATTTAGCGGCGCGTGCTGTGTTTTCATTTGCTACACCTGACACCCTCACCGCCAGGGGGCACCCATCCCTAAGCCATGGCCCCCGGGAAGCTACCAGCTGGCATTTTCTGCATCCTGTAGAAGGCGTCGCCACGGTGCAAAGCTGGGCGCTGCTCAGGGAGGACAGCAAATGCCCTGGACCGCAGAGATAGTAACATAAAACACAGGCGCAGCTCCACCCCCAGCCACCTGGGTCGCAGGGCTGGGCGCTGTCCTAAGTGCTGACTGGCCTTGCCCACGTTGATTCACTCAATGCTCACAACAGACCCCTCTGGTACATGCTATTCCTCCCCTCTCACCCCAGAGGTGACGGGCCCGAGGCACAGGGAATGGAGGCCACACAGCTAAGAAGGATGACGCCAGGCAGGTCTGGGACATGAAAGCAGCTCCCCAGCCCATGACGTGGGCTTCATTTTTGATGAAAACAGGTCCTGGGCCTATGCTGAAAAGAAGATGGCACAGCGCATTTGTTGGTGCTGGAGCTGCCAGATGGCAGTGCCACCAGGCCATTCTCCCTCTCCAGTGTCACATGCAACCATGGAATTGTGTATTTATTCATACAAACACAGATACATTTACATTCCAAGTACTGACAGAGCATTAACCAGCTGCCGGTGCAGTCTGTCCCAGGGACTGCTTGGTGCACTGCCACCGGCAGGCAGCCTCACGCAGACAAGGGACGTCCCCCCGGAACAGGTCAAGCTCACGCCCTGGGACTCCTCCTCTGCACCCCCAGGCCCGTGGAAAATCTGTCCCACCGCCGCCATGTCACACGTTATAGCTGTAACATTGGTTTATAGCTTGTCTCTTCCAGTGGAAGGCCAGCCCCTAAAGCAGGCTGCATGCTTTCCACAGATTCACTTAGCGAGTGTGTTTGGAGCACTTACTATGGGCCAGGAGCCGAGCTAGGGACTAAGATTGCGTCCCCGGACAGGAACTGACAAGCGCGTGGTGGGGGAGCCCGGCGGCAGAGACATGCTCTCAGGAGGCGTGCTGGGCGCAGAGGGGAGGCGGGCGGGGTGCTCAGGGAGAGCTTTCCAGGAGTGCCAGGCTGCGGGGCGAGCCTGCCGCAAGGGACCCGGGGCACGCCGTCACGCTGAGCACTGCTGCCCCCGGCCAGGCTAGCCGCCCAGTGGCGAGGGGGCCGTCGGATGGAAACAGAGACACAGGGCAGCAACATTTTCAAGACGAGGAAGGAAAACAGAGCAGAGAGCACAGTGGGGTGATGTGGTTACTGCTGCTGCTCTTCTGGTGAGGGACACCGGAGGAACATTAACGCCAGAGGGAAAGACCCTGTGCAGCAGCAGAGGCTGAGGGTGCGGGAGGGCACAGGGAGAGTGGGCCAGGGGCCAGGGCCCAGAGCCCGGTCCCGGCCGCCACAGGGCGGGCCCCTGGGTGAGCGATGAGCTGTGGGTTGGAGGCGAGGACCCACCACCCCGGCCGGGCTCAGGGATCTCAGCTCCATCTCCTTTGTGATGGAGACAACAGTGCCCAGTGGGTGAGGATGGCAGGGGCAGGGGGGCACGGGGACTCAGACAAAAGCTCGAGGACAGAAGCGAGGGTTCTAACAGCCACTGTGTGGACAGGGGAGAACCGAACAGGTTCGTGTTCCTTGCATCCAGCCCAGAACATGATCTGTGCTTGGTGCCCACAATGTTTGATGAACTTGACAGACCTGATCCAGGGCCTCCCCCATGCCCCCACCCACGGGGTTCCCCCACCTGATCCCATAGCTTCCTATGGTCTCCAGGGCCCCAAGACTGAGCCCCCCTCACCTGCAGCACGTCCTGGTCCCCAGGCCCCAGCCATCTGTTCCCCCGCCCTGCCTCCCCCCGCCTGGCCCTCAGGGTCCCTCGCATTCTACTCCCTCTGCCTGGAAGGCCGGCCTCCAGTCAGGCTCCTCCTCCTCCCTGGCCGTCCTAGGGACTGGGCATCCCCCCTCCCTCCCCATTTACCTCAGCGCCACCTCTTGTTCCTCTAGAGCACTTGTTCACCAGGGCCGGGCATCTGTTTCTTGTTTCCCCTCAGGAGGTGGGAGCCTCTAAGGGTCCGACCTGGCCTGTCTTGCCCCCCGGCTGGCAGCTGGCAAGCTCCTGAGCAGGGAAGGGATGGGCGAACGGAGGGACTATCCACCCCACCCGGCCCAGGCGCCGCTGGCCTCGGGGGCCAGGCCCAGCATGTCCTCACCCCCGGCTGTCACAGGAGGAGCAGGGGAGGCTTCCCAGGGTCCCCTTGGTCCTCCTCCTATTATTTTCCTCCTAAATCGTCTTCCGGGAATTTCAGCAAGTTGGCATAGACAGCATAGTCCAGGTAGACTGGCTCTTGAAATGAGGCCCCCGCAGACCACCCTGTGGCTCTTCTAAACCGCTCTTGGGTGGGGCGTTCTCCCTTCCAGGGGTTAGAGATCAGGCTGGGCCTTCAGAATCTGGCCGGCACGTGTTCAAATAGGTTGGCTATGGGGGCCTGCGAGGCACAGCCCACGTCCTGCGGGCTGAAGGCACCCTGTCCTCCCCTGCAGCCCCTCCGCTGCCTCCTCTCCAGGGAAGCTGCTGGGAAAGGGGAGCCGGACCCAGGGGCTGCCCGGGGGATGGAGCCTGCACGGAGCTCGCCCGCTGCAGCTCTCGGCGAGCGAGGCACCCTGTGGGCCCGGCGCGGCTCTGCGCGCTTTTCCGTGTCGCATTCCTCGACAAAGCCGTGTACAGGCATGTCCCGTCTTACAGATGAGGACCGAGGCCCAGAGAAGTTAAGGAATCACCCCCACTCACCCTGTGAGTGGAGGGACCAGCACTTGGCTCCACGCAGCCTAACACCAAAGCCTTCCGCTTTTCCCAGCCTGTCCCCAGACCTGAGGAGCGGGACAAACAGTGACTACAGGGGCCTCCCTCTCACACAGCAGCAGACAGGAGACTGGCTGGGGAAAGGTGCTCTGAAGGGGACAACCAGGAAAGAGGTGAGTGCGTGTCTGTGTGCGTGTGCGTGTGCATGCATGCATGTGTCAGTGAGTGCGCGCGCATGTGTCAGTGTGCGTGTGTCTGTGTGTGTGGGAGCAGGGAGTGGGGCAGGGAGGGAGACCTCCAGAAGGTGTGGCACTGCCCCGCGGGAGGGAGGAGCCATCAGCGTCCCCGGAGGAGGGTGCGCGCCATGGCTCTCGGGCTCCCACAGCCAGGACGGGACACAGCTCTTGGCGTGCGATGGGAGGGGCCCTCTGTTGTCATTCACAAAACTGTTTTGCATACCTGCTATGTGCCAAGTACAAGAGTCGGCGCTGAGGAAGAAAACAGACAAAACCATAAACACAGCGCCTGGCGGGAGGGAGCAGCCCACTGAGCGTGTGAGGCTCCGTGGGAATAGGGCTGCTGGGCTGGGGCTGAAGTCTGGCCCCTCGCAGATGGCGGTGGAACCGGAAACTAACACCTTTGTCTTTCTCTTCCTGGAAACCGGCAGCCACCTGGACGTGTCAAGGAGGAAGTGACACAATGAGGAGACTGCCAGCAGACCAGCAGGTGGGGACAGACCAACGCCTAGGAGAAGTACGCAGGACACAGGGAGAACGGACACGTGAGCTCCCGACAGGAGGAACCTCTCTTGGAGGAAACTAATTTACCCGACACATTTTATGGGACACCTACCATGGACCTACCTGGTCCTGTTCTGGGTGCTGAGGAGATAGTTGTGAGCTAAAGAGACCCAGTCCCTGCCCTGTGAGCTTACTTACCTTCCAGTGTTGGCAGACAGACCACACATCTGCAAGAAAAAAATTTGAGTGCATGTGTGTAGGGTGTGTGTGTAGGTGAAGGTGTGCATGCGTGTGCACTAGACGAGGGCGCTACTGTGGAGGAAGATGGGGTAGAGGGGAGAGCGTGTGAGGGGTCTCATGTGGGATGGTCAGGGAGGGCTTCCCTGGGAACACAGTCTGAGCACAGACCGGAAGGCAGTGAGGGACAGTGAGGAGTAGAAGAGCTTCCAAGCAGCTGAAGCAGCCAGTGCAAAGGCCCTGTGGCAGGAGCAGCCAATCTGCCAACTACGTTGATTCAGTGCCTCTGTGTTCTGCCTGCTCCCTCCTTTGCAGACCAGGCCCTTAACGCTAGCCATGCATACTGAGCTGTCAGGAAGCAAATCTCTCCTGAACTACCTGACAGTCCGGAGTCGCTGTGCCTTCCTTTGGGTTCATTCTCAAGTGCCAGTGACTTCTGTGTAAAGCTCAGTCTCATCTCTTACCTCCTGTCTCAGTTTTCTGATAGGTGGCTAGTTAGTGTGAACCTTTATGGCTCTCGTAGGGAAGTTGACAGTTCAGAGAAGCCATAGAAGGAGTTTCTTTGTTTAGGAAGAAAAAGGGTATCTATTTACAAAGTGACCAAGAACCCCTGGTCATCCCCAGTAAGGGCTGGGAGCTTCTGGATGGGGGCTGTTGAAAGCCGAACCTGGCGGGCAGAGGGGACTGCAGGAAAGTCTCTGTCCTCGGATTCCCTGGACAGGCAGATGCGACACCTGCAGGGCCAACAGGCCTGAGCTCCTTAAATTAGACTTAAGTGGAGGGGTGCTGTGGAGGGTGCTTGCATCCCTTTTGACAGTCATATTTCAGGGGAATTCTCAGAGACACTTGGATCGAGTCCCCCACCAAGAAGGTGCTCATCGTGGTGGACGTGGGCCATCGAGCACCACACAAGTTTTAGCCAGCGCCTGTCTTTCTGGGGCTAGGTTTTGCTCTTCCATGCACTGTGCCCAGCCGCCTTGGTATCCTTGGGCACATTCCCAGCGGGGGTTGGAGCAGGCTGGTGGGCTCCGGCCCATGGCGCCCTGCCTGCAAGCTGCAGAGACTCTGCACATGGGCCCCCTGGGGTGTGAGCGCCGCCCTGGTGGCTGCTGAGCAACCTGGACGATGCTCCCAAAGTAAAGGCGGATATTAACAGTGAGAAGGCGGCCCAGGCGTGCTCGTGGGAGCCCGTCGGTCACCAATAGGAATGAGGAGGAGCTGGTGTGCCCCATCTCCCAACATTCAGATTCAACATGTTAAAACACTGTCAAGAAAATATGAGTGCGGACCCCAGATGGCCCTGGGCTCCCTGCTGGGAGGCCACACTGAGCTCAGGCTTCACCCCATCCTGATGTCTTTGCTTGGGTTAAGATTGCTTTAACCTCAGCACGCTCAGTTTCTCCACCTGCATGATTGGGCTCCCAGCTTCCCAGGGTTGTCTGAGCGTCGGGAGCCACCGGACAACAGGGCAGGGCTCGGCAGTATGTTGTGGCTAAGAATTTGGGGTCAGAAGTCAGACTGACTTGGTTTAAAGTAGAGATACCAGCATGGGCTTCACAGGGCTTTTTAGATTGTGGTGTCCTGTGCTTATGGACAACAGCACCCGGCCCAGCTGCACATTGTGCAGCTCAATTAGGCCTCACATGTGGAACACGCCCACTTTATGAGTAGGTTTTCTTTTCTTTCTTGAGAGGCAAATGAAATAATGCACATAAAGTGCTCAGCATAGTGCTTGGCACAGAGAAAGAGAGCTTTGGAAACACTAATTATTATGCAAATGCAAGGCCTTGTTCTGTGTCTGGAGAGTCGGGTCTGGGGCCTGCCTGTCCTTCACTGCCAGCTCCCTGCCTGCCCTCTGGGTCTTGGATGCAGGGACAGGCGGGAAAGAAGGGACTGCGTACTGGTAACATGGCTGAATCAGGCTAAACGTTTTTTTAAGGCTTCTACAAAGCAGCTGGCTGTGCTCTAAGCTGTAAAGCCCTGGTCTACTGAGAGCTCCTGGGCAGAGCAGTCCTTTCTCACGGGCGGAGTGGATTAAAAATGTGGTCATGACTACGACTTGGGTGACTTGGCTGGGTGAGGTAACACGCACACTCCCTGCAGTGAACCTCAGGTTCTGGGGACACCGGCAGCCTGGCAGGCGTCCCGGCCACCCCGACTCAGGCTCTGAAGGGTCAGCACCCCAGGTGCCGGTCATTCTCTTGGCGGCCCAAGGTGGGAGGGGCGGGCGCTAACGCGCAGGGACTGAAGCAGAACCCTCACACTCTCTGGTCTTAAAATAAACCCAGCCTGTAAATATTTGTGTCTCCATGCTATGACACCATCGTAACCTCTCATTTCCCTCCTCTGAACAGCGGCTCCTGCACAGGCTGCGACAGGGTCAGAGAGGAAGGCGTGCAGGGGGAGACGGTGCGGGGCAGGGCATGTCGGGCGCTCGGTCGGGTCCTCTCTTGCTGACACGGAAGGCCACACACAGTCCTTCAACTCCAACATTTGCCTACCACCCGCTACACTTGGGCACACAGAGACGTAAAGACAAATCAGCTGTTGAGAGAGACACCACGATGCTCCCCACATGGTGGGGACACATGTGTGTACATAAATCACACAGGCGGGCAGGCTAGTGGTGCCTTTATTGTGGCCCCTGGCACGGGGTGCGGCGCATGTGTGTGCCCGAGGCCGACCTCCGTCGTGGTAGAGGTGGTGGAGGTGGCGGTGGAGGTGGTGGTGGCAGGAGCCGCGGCGGGGGACAGCGTGCTGGGAAAGCGTGGATGGTTTCCACAGTGAAAGGGCGTCTCTGGCAGAGGGCTGGCGTGGGAATCTGCTTATTTACTCAGCAGATGCCTGGGTGCCCATCACGCGCCAGTGCTAGAAGATAACATGTCAGGGAAAGGGGCAGAAGGAAAATCAGGCAGAAAGGTAGGGTTTGCCCATTTTATGAGAACTTTGAACATCAAGCCGAAGCAAGTATCTTTGAACAAACTGGGAGAGATGGGACAAAGAGCCACCAGGCAGAGGGTGAATAAAAGGTCGTGTCCCATTCCTCCAAAAGTCCTTACCCTGATCCTTTGAAGAAAAGTCCTTCAATGAGGGAAGGAAGAGACCCGCACGCACACAGAGTTCCACTTCAGGAGGAGCCGTTAGCCTTCAGCAGAAATCCGACTTGGCAGACGGCAAAGGAGACTGGTGCTGCAGAGGAGGCGTGGGGAGCCTGCCACCCATCAACTCTGGACTCTGGAACTTATGGGGGATCTGATCCTGCCACCAGAAAGATAAACTACCTCACACCTCGGGCTGGCAGAAGGAGCTGACAAGTCTCCGCCGGTGAACCCTCATAGAATCTGAATACACAGAAAAAGAGAGCAGAAAGCGACCACCACCCAGCACTGGTCCGCAAGCTGGCCAAGGGCCCTGATTTCAGGTCAGCTGCATGCTGGGCGGTGGCGGGAGCGGCGGCTCTCAGGGCACAGGGATGATGCGTGACTCTCCTTTGGCCACGCTGCCGCACGGCTGTTTGGAGCGGAAGCCACACCTTTTCCATGGGAATAGGTAAGAACATAGCGATGACACAGGGGGCATATTTGCTGGTGCTTTCTGAATAGTGTTGGGAAATGCAATTAAAATAGTGATATAATTAAAAACAAGCTCTCCCCCATGAGAAGCCCTCCCTACAACAGCAGCAGAGAAAGAAAACGCTTTGGTTACTGAAGAAGCATTAAACCAGAATGGGACGTGCACCGCAGGCAGACCGCCAGGGGACTGCGGGGACGGGGAGGGCTCTCCGGGATGTGCCCAGGCAGACGCAGCCCGCTCCATACTCGCTCCCCAGACGTCCATCGCCAGCCCCGCGTCAGAGGCCTTGACCAAACCGCTCACACAGTGTGTCCTACCTTCACCGTAGTAACTGCGGAGACCACCTGCGTTGCTTTTATCCATAGGACAAACAAACTTCTCCTACCTTCAGGGCAGAAGGTGTTTTTGCAAACTAGAACAAAGTGCCCCTCAAAGCTCCCTGGATGTTGTAGTTCAAAAAAAAACAAAAAAACAAAAACAAAAAACCAAAAGGCTTTCAGGTCCTAGAGGTAATATTCCTGAGCTGAGAGACTGACAAGAGGCTTATTTAGCCATTATAAAGAGGTATACACATTGCGGGGGGACCAGAAAAAGAAATTTTGAAAGAAGGGGGCTGTCTTTTCCCTTGTTCTCAGCAGGGACAGCCAAGCCTGCCACTGTGGTCTCCCCTTACCCTGGGGCTCGTGTTCCAAGACCCCCAGGGCATGCCTGAAACTCGGGAGAGCACCGCACCCCTTCCATACTGTTTTTTCCTCTACATGCATAACCTATGATAAAGTTTAATCGATGAATTAGACACAGTAAAAGATTAACAACTGATAATAAAGTGGATTGTAACAATATACTATATTAAAAGTTACGTGAATGTGGTTACTCTCTCTCAAAGTATCCTATTGCACTGTGCTCACCGTTCTTCTTCGTGATGATGCGAGATGATACAACGCCAAGCCTGGCTCGCAGCCTGCGGTGAGCGTCCCTCACTTGCAGTAAATGGCTTGGTGTCGCTCGTCTTAGGGGACCCTTTGCTGAAGTCTCCCTGCAGGCTCAATGCTTTCTGGTGCAACACATGGCTGTCAGTCAGAACACATTTTCTGTGTATGTTTTCCACCCACAAACTTAAGGCCTTTCCGATCTGAACTGAGCATTTATTATGCACTGTGGCCGTAACTTTTGTAGTTTGGGGTGCGACAGCAAAACCAGCATGAGTTTTTTTTTTCTTCACAGTTTCACAGATAGAAGATTCATTCTTACCACCAATTTTAGCAAACTCAACATGATTTTTTTCTTTCCTTATCACTTCAAGAATTTTCACCTTTTTTTACCTAGAGAAGTGCAATTTAAAACTTATGAGTTGTTTATATCTGGATTTTTCTACCGAGTATTTTCAGATTGTGATTGACTATGTGTAACTCAAACCTCAGAAAACAAAACCATGGAGAAGGGGGAACTACTGTATTTTAAATTTATATCTCTCCTTATAATTTTCCCCCCATGTTACTATAAAATAACATTACAAACCTCTCATCATCTGTAGTGTGGTTTCTACCTTTCTCTGGGGAATTTGCAGTTGCCTAAATATCCAGCAAGTCCAGAGTTAAATGCAAACAAATCAATTACCAGAATTACAATTTAATGTAAGGATGCATTTAAAATCCAATATAGTACTTGCCTTGGGGAATGACCGTTAAACAGCGCGGTCACCCACCCTTGTTTGCATCCACACTAGGACCGGAGGAAACTCACTCCCCGTGTTAACCTGCTGACAGTAGACCAGTCTTTTGCAGTTTGCTTGCTTAGTAGATAGTCTATTAATTAGATGATCCTTCTATTCTAAATCATCCTTCCAATCAAACCAGTTACTATTTTTTGTGTCAAATTTAGAGGCCGGGTACCTGGGAGCATATTAATTACCTTTACTTTGCTGTTGTATAAAAAATCCCTCATGAAGGCGGCCCCATTCATACTCAGCTCACTGTTGGACGAGCAGAGTTAAGCCCAGACCATATCCAGACCACGTCTACATTCAAAGCAGAACTTAAATGGATCAGAAATATGGTTGTGGGAACCACGACTGCAAGTGCAGAAACTAGAGTAACAAATAATGCCGTTTTCTGACAAATGTGATTTTCAAAGCAATTGGCACAACCCCAGCTGTGAGTAGGCCGGCCAGGCAGCCTGTGAGGACAGAAACATATTTTCTAGACTACTTCTTTGTGGTAGAGGTCAATACCAATCACTTACTCCGGGCAGGTTAGCTTTGGGTCCTTTGCGGGAACCACGTCCCGCTTCTCCTGCGGGGCGGGCTGCCCGGGAAGCTGCGCCGGCCTTGGCCCAGCGGCCTCCTGGTGATCAGCAGCACCTGGAGGGTCCCCGCCCAACTCAGATGGCCCGCCTTTCCTCCGGTGCCCTGAAGGTAGTCAGTCTTCTAGGTGACGGTGTTGGCAGACTTCCTCGGGGGGGGTCCTTCCAAATCTTTATGACTTTGTCTCAGGATTTCGGGGAAAGAAGAGAAGTCCTTCAAAGTACTGAAAAGGATAACGAGAGGATTCCATTAAATGGGACACAGGACATGACCTCAGACCCAAATTCATAGGCTTGACAAGCTTAGGTTCAAAAGGACCCTGCTTGCTTTCAGGGTCATTCTAATTGCTAGTATTTGACACAGGCAAAACTGTAGGGCAATTTTAGTCCAGTAGATGGCTGAATCTGTTTCAAGTAGTGTTCATTTGGTTTCAGAGTCGGGTTCACTTGCTCTCTTTGTCCGGAGGACTGGGACTTACAGGAATCTGCAAATATTTGCATAATTCCCGGACAATAGAAATGAAGTGGCCTCCTCTGATTCAATATAGTCAAGAGAGCCTTTGTCACTGCCTGCGTGCCAGCGTTCGAAAAAGGGAAGACTGCACTCGGCTCATCCAGATGACATAGCAGGCAAAATCTCTCACCTTCCTCAGGCACTGACCCCAGGAAACACAACTGCTATCAGGTTCCTGCTAAAGCTGGTCAGGGAACTTTCTGTGCTTGCCTTGGAGTATAGTTTGTTGACAAATGTACATCTCTTTTGTAATAGGTTTGGGAATTTTACCTCTTGGTAGATGTAATAAAGAGTTTAGTGTTGTTAAAAACGCCTTTTTATTCAGGTGATTTTGTTGATGACAAGCTACTGATATTTGAACAGGCAGTTGTGAAGCCCCTAATTAGGTCCCAACTTGACATGAGAATATTTTTTTTGTTCTCATTGGTATCAAAAGCCCTGTTTTTAAAAAACTTAAATCTGTTGTATGACAGACATCAAACACATATTTACCTGCTCTACCTAGTCCTGAACCAAGAATTGTACCTCTAGTAGCTGCTACTAACTGCTACTAACTCCAGTGCTTGCACTGATTTCATTCCAAACAGAACATACGCCTCCAAAATTTCATGGGAAGTCACTACAGCAAAGGAAGCCTTGCGTTAAGTAGACCATTCTTATTCTGGGTATGTGACCCACAGGCAAACATGATCAAACCTGCATCTTAAACTGGTCTGTGCAGTAAACCAGGTCGGGGCCTCATATTGCCTCCCATTACTGCTCTTCTTGTGCAGTTATGATCGTCTTGTGCATCAGGGTCTTGTAAGAAAATAGCTGGGTTTAGGAGGTTGTGTCTCTTCCAAGCACAGTATTTGAATGGCCTCAGGAAAAGGTAATAGTTTGATGGCACACTGATAAATGCTGGATTTTATGCACTTGTAAGATTGCTGTCCCAGCATATGGACATGCAAATAAGTGATCCAAGGTTTCCATTCTCTTCTGTCACAAAGATTTGTTACAACACAATTAGACAACCAGAGGATGGGTGGATGCTGGAAGACAAGAATACTTCTTGGGCAATGAAACACGGGGAAATACCTTTGGCCTCCACTTGTGGCTCTACAGATGTGGCCGTGTGCCCTGGTAACCAATCTTTTCTCTTGCCTGTAGTCACAATTCCCTCTCCCTTCCCCACCTTTGTTGCCTGGGAGAGAAATAAGACTAAAAAGACCCCTGTAGAGGTGATGCAGCTTTTCAGCACGCAGTCACCAACTCCTGCCAAAAACCTTCTCTACGGAGAGAATGCACGGGGCATGTGGTAGGAAAAGGGACATGTCAGAAATTTCACTTGAACACTTTCCTAAGCTCGCTGTTGAGGTGGCCCCTGTGATGGTGGCTATTGGCAGGTCAGCTTACAGGCAGGTGTCATGGTCAGAGAACACAAGCCATAATGCCATTTTATGGACCCAGTGATGCTTCCAGTAAATAGCTCATCTAATCTTTCAACTTTCCATTCTTTTTCTGTTGTTTCCAATTTTTGTTTTATACTTCATTATTCTTCATAATGAAGAGAAACCAAAGAGTGACTAAAATTTTAATATGCATGTGCTAATGCTACCCTGTATTCATGGAGTGCTTTTCATTTCCAAGAGTGCAAGAGGGCTTTACAGAGAAGGCATGTAACTGCAACTGGTGTGAAGCTTTGCATTCAATAATACAGGAAGCCCACAGCCCAGTGTGAAGTCCCTCCTGGAACTGGCCGGTCTTGGGAGTGGAGTGAAGGGCTCTTGCTGGTAGTAGAAACACTGACCAGAGTTTGGTCTTTAAACATGAGAAATAGTGAAAAAAATATAAAGTGCTTATCAACTGGGCTAGCTTTTAAAGCAGTTAATTTAAGAAAAAAGTTGGGTTTTTTTGCATCTTTCAAAATTTAACCCCTCACCCTGGTCGGTGTGGCTCAGTTTGTTGGAGCTTTGTCCCAAAGAGCAAAGGGTCATGGGTTCAATTCCCAGCCAGGGCACATACCCAGGTTGCAGGTTTGAGCCCTGGCCAAAATGTGTACAAGGCAACCAATTGATGTTTCTCTAACACAGATGTCTCTCTCTGAAAGCAATGAGAAAAAAAAAAAAAAAAGTCCTCAGGTGAGGATAAAAAGAATTAAAAAAAATTTAACCCCTCAAAATTAGCCAGAGTTCAAATATTAGCCATAAAATATGTATGTATATTTGTAAGAGACTCAGTCATCCCAAGAAAACATCTTCGGGTAAGTGCTGTGAGAAGCTTGTTTTCTATTTAGAAAGGAAATTTCAATAGCTCAGGATGAAGGAATCGGAAGGAGGAAAAAGCCAGTTCCGCAAAATAGCCTCTGCCTTCTCACACTCCACAGGCTCCCTTAGGCAGAAACCTTTCAGCGTACTGCAAGGATTTTCATATTCTGCTCAATAAAATGTCCAAAGCACCTCTTTGTTTACTGAGCTTTAACAGAAAAGAGTGTCCCCTGGTTCTCCACAAATGGACACACCAGGTCGCAGCAACGCTGCTTGTGTGCACTCCTGTGGCAACTGTTATGTGACTCAACAGAAAAAGCTTCTCAGTCATGTGGCAATCCCTCCAAATTGGCCTTCCAGGTTCCTGTGCTAGACACCCGCTATCATGGAAAGAGAGTGCCATGACTGCCAGGCTGCTTTAGTCACTAGAACGCAAGCTCAGAAGACTGCACTTTCTCACCGTTTTTCTTTTTCTCCTGTCACTGCTGCATGGCGAGCACCTGCGACAGAGGTTAGCAAACCAGGGTCTGCAAGCCGAACTCAGCCGGTGAACTTTTTTAATGGTTCATCAGCATTCGAAGGGTTTTCATATTTTTAAATACTTGCAAAATAATTTTTTAAAAATATTGTGACACGTGACAATTAAATGACATTCCGATTTCAGTGTCCACTCATGACGTCTCATTGGAACCCAGCCACTCATTTCTATACTTTCGGCTAGGGCTGTGTTCACGTGGCACACTGTCGCTGCTAAGCAGTAACAGACTGCACGGCTCACAAAGCCTAAAACATTATCCGGTCCTTCCCAAAAACGGTTCCTGACCCCTGCCTAGCACAGACCATCTCATCACAGGCACTTCGATTTTGTTGATTGACCAGAGCCACCACGTGCCCGTGGCTACTAGGACTTGAATTCATACCTTTTGAGCAGCAGTCCACATCCATGGTGAGCCACCCGCTGGGGATCCCAGGCCGGGGTGGGGCGGGGCAGGAACTGAGGCATTGGGCTGCGGGTCCACTGACGCTCGCTCACACACACAGTTCTGCAGTAAAACATTCTTTCAGGTGTATAAAGTTGAAGCTCTAAACTTTGAGGAATATGAAATTACTTATATTTGCCTTGGTTCTTTCTCTTGAAAATCCTGAATACTGTTTTGTTTTGTTTTTTTTAATGTGGTTCTTCCAAAAGGCACCTAAAACTCTGGTCACAGGCTAGCACTGATAGTAGGGCAAAAGCAGGGCGTACAGGAAAACTCATAAAACCACCCTCACAGAGACTGCAAATATTCTACACAATAGTTGGTTTGAGTCCTTACCCACTCCCAACCCAAGATCTCCAGAACATGGGCAGCAGGGAGTTTGATCCTAAAACTGATAAAGAGCAAATGACTCACAAAGAAGCAAGAACAAATTAAAGCCATATGCAAATGAAGAGTTCTTGATTCTCATTTTTAGAAGCTGTAATGACCTCAGGTAAAAAGGAACAAATAATTGCAGGCACTCCCATATTTGAGTGACTAAATCACAAGGATGACTACAGACTTCATCTAGGATAACCTTATTTATTACAGATGAGTATCATTCTCAGTAAGTAGAACTGAGAGAGATATGGAGTACAGAAGTTTACTATCTTTTGCAAAATTATACAATCTCTTAGTGATAAAGTTGAGACTGTAAACCTCCTTTAAACTCATTAGCCCTTTTAAAAAAAATTGATTTGAGAGAGAGGGGAGGAGGAGGGGAGGGGGAAGAGTGCTTGTTGTTCCACTTACCCATGCATTCATTGGCCGATTCTTGCATGTGCCCTGACCAGGGATTGAACCCACACTGTCGGCGTATCGGGACGGTGCTCTCTCTAACCAACTGAACTACCAGGCCAGGGCTGCCTCTTTTCTTTTCAAATAACTTGAACAGATCATCGTGATTTATTCTGTGCACTTCTCCAGTTTCGACTTACATTAATGGCTTGCGCTTCGGTGTATGCTGAAGCTATCCCTTACACTTTCATGTTTGACAATATTCCATTTCTTTTCAGATTTATAGAAAAATTACAAAGAAATCAGGAGTTCCCATATCCCCCACACCCAACATCCCTTATTATTAACATCTTACATTAGTATGGTACATTTGTTACAATTACTGAATCAATACCGACATATTAATATCAACTGAAGTCCATCCTTTATTCCAATTTCCTTAGTTTTTTCCATAATATCCTTTTCTATCTCAGGATCCCATCCAGGATATCATACTGTGTTCAGTCATGTCGCCTTAGGCCCCTCCTGGATGAGTTTCTCACGGTGCTTGTTTTGATGACCTTGACAGAGTTGAGGGCTGGTCAGCTAGTTAGTGGGATGTCCCTCAGTAGGGATTAGACTGGGGTTATGAATTTTGGGGAGGAATGTCCCAGAGCTAAAGAGCCATTTTCATGTTGACTGTGAATGCCTGGCTACGGTACTGTCCGGTCTCTCCACTGCCGTTTTTCTCTTTCTTCCATACCGTACTCTTTGGAAGGAAGTCACTATGCACAGCCCATACTTAGAAGTGGGGAATCACGTTCCATGAAAAATTTCTCTCTTCTCTCATTTATTCAATCATTTATAGAATGTATTCTGTTGCTCCAATTATCCCAACTTGGGTCAGTAAGAGCTACTCATGACTTCTTTGCTTCCCTTGGTCTTGAATGTTCCCTTGCTTCTCAGGATTCAGCTGAGATGTTACCTCCTCTCCCAAAAAAAAGTAGAAAGAAAAAAATAAAATTCCCCAAAACCACCCCTTCTTCCAGACCTTTATCTCCTACCACTCTAGGTTTTGTTTTTTCCTATGTACATCTAAAATTTACATCTATTATGGTATTTATATACTGTATACTTACCCATCTTTCCCACTGGACAAAAAGCTTTTGAAGGGTAGGGATCGACCATATCTTATTTTATATGCCTAATATGTACGTAGTATGTAGTGTCTCAATAGCATAAAACAGGAGCTCAACAAATATTTCTGCAATGATCATTATGGTTTTCTCTTTAGTCCAAAATCCAGGAGTGCCTAACATATTAGTCAGAAGCCACACAGAGGCTGGTAACTAACTTTTCTGGGAAGAACTATAAGGTGCTACTACTGTGTTAATCAGTGATGTAACAAAGAGGCTCAGAATCTAAGTTAACATTTCTTCATGTCTCACTTGTAAGCAAGCCTATTTCCTGACTATTAACCCCAGTTATATTTGCATAATTACATTAAGAGCAATGACAAATTATGTTTAGAACCAAAGGCTAGGTAGCTTCTAGTACTGCTTACCTTAGAGAAGTGATATCCCCAAAAGAGTATATAGACGTTTTGGTCATGAGGTTCCCAAGGGACTTAACGCTGGCTGAGGACTGCATAACCACTGAAGAAATAAATCTGCTGAGTTGTATGTATTCTTTGTCGTAACAACTTATTATGAGAAAATGACTTTAAATTAATCAAGACTCTTTCAAGATATAGGAATTAAGATTGTGGTAAACTATTAAACTGGGAACAGTTTTTAGGTTGGATCATGCTACCTTCCTAGTCCAAGTCACTGCTAACTCTTGACTGATCACCTTCCTAGCTGTACTCTTGCTCCATCTATTCGCAGTACGTGGGATCATGTCATTCCACTTAACCCTTCCTTTGATCTGCTTTCATAACAAAATTCACATTCTCAACCATGCCTGGAAAGGCTCCACATATCCAGTGGGCCCCTCTACCTCCTCAAACTCATCCCATACTTATCTCTTCCTTGCCTATTGATGCTAGCTAGCCATGCTCATCTTTCTGAAGTTGAGTCAGTTCCATAATTTTTTTTTGAAATCTAGTAACTCCATCTTCTTACAAGAACTTTACAAAGTTCTTTAATCTTTAATATTTCTTAGGCATGTGATATATGCCTAAGAACAAAGGAAACTTTGTCTAAGAAACCCCTACAAATCCACTGAAATAAAGATTAGGTTGAAACATGAAAATCCAAATTCTTCTTGAGTTAAAAGGGTTTTTTTTTTGTTTGTTTTTTGTTTTGGGTGTTAAGATGTACATTATCTTCAAGGTTTATTTAACTATTATGTTATTTTTCTAAGAAATAGTAATATTAATTTGATGTTGATATTCTACAAAGACTACTACAACTTTAGAAATTGTTTCTCACTATTTACAAGTAGTTAAAACACAAATTTAAAGTCTTCTTAAAATAGTAATTCATTAAAAAATTGAATCTCTTTGATAACTAAAGGTACCTTATTGATAAGCCTTCCAAACATGAAAATTAACATGACCCTACAATGTTGCCAGCTGAAAATATTTTTAAAGAATTAGACCAAATAAAATATCATAATAATATGCTTCTACTTGAATACATTCAAAGAGGCATCAACTCTCTGCTTCCTATTTTGATTCTTTTTCTGGACATATATGCCTAAATGAAGTTTTTTCAGTGAAGAGTCTACATTTGAATGTTCCTTCTATACTCTGCAAAAGGTTATTCATAAATCTTGGAAACAAAGGTCAACTAACATTGTTCTGGCCAATGACAGGAATAACTTTTGAATGACAGTGATCTTTCCTCTCAGAACTGAGTCCAAAAGTTTATTAGGTTCTTAACTCCCACAAGTAAAATAAAATTGTGAAGCTGAAAACTAAAAAATTTCACCTAAGTCTGAGGCAAACTCATTGAATGGTTAAAACTGATCTGAATTGATGCAAGACTATTTTTAGCCTTTATGAACCCCATAGGAGGTGAACATTCATACATTTTGCTGCGAAATAGTAATCTGTTTGAGAATAGTGTGTTTATTGTTCCAGATTCTGCTGGCGGGTGTTACATATGTCATTCATATAGTTATTCACACCAAGCTTCTCCAAGTGTCTATTTTCATAACATACGTGGAGTTAATTGTTTATATCTTTTTCTGAAGTGTTCAGGCTTTTACAGTAACTCAAAGAGGATGCTTCATATTACCTTTGCTTGACCTGCTACTCTCCTAATTTCTTTCTTTTTACAAACAGAAAACTATTTAGAAAATTAACTAGACGATCTAAGAGATTACATGGATTAGAAATTTCTTTCCCCCGCTGCCAGGAACTGGCGAACTACGTACGATGTGCGGGCCAAACCTGCCCCTGCACTGGTTTCACGGCCCTCCCACCTGCTTGCGTGCTTGCTGTCTGTGGCTGCCTCCCTGCTACAAAGCAGAGCTGCAGAGTTGTGACACAAACCACATAACTTGCAAAGCCTGAAATATTTACTGCCTGGCCCTTTACAGAACGGGTTTGCTGACCCCTGCTCTATGACCAGCCCAGGATGGTACTAATAGCTATGATTGTACAAAGCAGGTTGGTTGGCCTGCATTTAGGGCTAATAGTATGTATGCGTGACACTTCAAAAGCAAAGACAGAGATACCTGTCAAAGATTGACATTCTCTTTCTGTTTGAATGTGGTCTCAACGAGTCAAAATTTTAGATCCTTGGTCAGATCCAGAGGGACTGAGGAGTCTAGTACTTGCTCATGATATAAATCTGGTCAGAGAATGAAGAAAGGAATTCACAAGATAAAGTTATAAACCTTCCCATCTACGGTAAACATTAAATTCACTGGAAGGAATTAATATACTTTTATATTTACATTGACATGCATAATTCCAAAGAGGTCGGGAAATACGGATCTGAAAACTTATTCACTGATGTGTTATTCTACAGTTCATGTGTGTTGCCATCTCTTGCCACAACTGACAAAAACTTTCCCAGCTCAACTGTGGCTCAATAAACTTTTATTATTTTTTGTTATTTATTTTTATTCAAAAGAATTTGTTTCCCTATCACAAAAATTAGATAACCACACCACCAACAGCAGCCAAGTCCGTAGAGTTACATTGATGGTGGAGAGGTCACTGGGTGTTCCCAATGTCCCAACGGTCATAAAGGAGGAGGAGAAGGAAAGGAAAAAATGCTCAGAACAAATCCAAAACCCATGGTGACGTTGGGGAGAGACGTGACATGACAGTCTGTCTTCTCTCACTGTCAGCTGCAGGCGTATTCGAGCAGGACCAAGTACAACTGAACTTGAGCAAACCCTTCATACCAACTCCAGCACCTAATTGGGGGAGGGGAAAGGATCAGTTTAATAAAACAGTTCTAAAATACAGAAAGAGTTTTATAAATCTTTACTATATTGTAAATGGAGAACTAAATCAGGAAAACTTTTCCTAACTGCTAAAACGCCAAAGAATTTGAAGGAGACATTAACCCTTTCTTACTTTCAAGATTAATCCTTTTTTATTTTCAATTCAACAGTTGGATGAATGCTTCAGATGAGTTATCTCCACAGTTAACTACAAAGCCTTCAAGATAAACCACATTAAAACATGTAAATAAAGAAAGTGCCTGATGCATAGCAGAGATATAACATTTTGATAATCGACACAGGGTGGGGCAAAAGGAGGTCTACAGTTGTATTCACTTTTGAATACAATGCTTCATAAATAATACAGTAACTTTCACATGCTCAAGTTTATTCTTGTATTTTTATTTATTAATTATTATTGTATTCAAAAGTGGATACAACTGTAAACCTCCTTTTGCTCCACCCTGTGTGTTGTTACCTTTCTATGTTCTTAAGAAAATTTTAAGCAATGCTGTTGAAGACTTTAATCTACTTATCTCTCCCACTGATGAAGAGCTAATAGTGATTAAGGTGTCCAGGACCTAAAATCTTGCCTCTGTCTATTGCTTCATAATTTTATAGTTAATTATCTGGTGTCAAGATATTTTGTTAGTTATTAAAGTAGTATTTTGTCATGCAAGAAAGGTATAATATTGCTAAAATTAAAACTGAGAAGCAGCAATGAGCAGTTATACAAAGAGCGGAAGAAATGACTAAGAAAGAGCATAGAACATGAGGAAAGTTACAAGCTCCTGTCAAACAGAATAATGTAAGACGGAGGCTGCCATTCTAGGTGGCAAAGAAGTAAAGGAGCAGCTTTTCCCTCCTGTCAGTGCTAAAGCTTGGCTTGTAACTGTGCTTCCATAATGGTTTCGTTTTTATTGTTAGCAAGCAGGCGTAAGAGGTCAATGCTGTTGAACAAAATCTTAGATTTGTCACTAAGATTCTCTAAGTACTCTCTGAGCTTCTGTAGATCTTTTAGCAAATCCCAATTGCCTCAAAGACCAAACTTACAGAATAATGAGGTGCAGCTTTTTCAATAAATGGCTTGCCATGAGAATAAGATAAAGGGAGACTGAGTGACTACAGACAGCCACTTAAAACAGAGATCCAAGACCTTCTACCATCTTGCTTCAGGCTTCCAGGACATGACACCGATCAGCTCAAAGCCTGGCTTTCATTTAAGCTGCCCATGGCCCTCTAACGAGGCGTTCCAGGTAGAGAAGCTAGCCCCATAAGGAGTACTATGTAAATTAGTGTGACCAGCTAACAGTGCAGGTCTGCTTCCAGTTTGCTCCATTCATCTGCAGGACAGGGTGTTAGGCTTGGATGTGCTCCCTGGCTTGCTAGGTCATTCCCCACTCAGGATGACTGGAAGGAAGCCATGGCAGAACTAATGCTAAGTAGCAATGTCCTGTTATCTCTATTAGCAGAGGATATGTAGAAAGAACCGGTGTCCAGAGTAAGTGCTGATCAAACCCCTGTACTGAAAACCTCCTCCAAAACTGGTTTCTTTAAAAAGTTTACTGCTTACCTCAGGATTTGTTTGTCCAATGTATGGTGCCTAAGTGCTAAATATGCAATGGTACAATCAGATATAATTTTTACTTCTGTGAACTCCTAACTACAAAAAAAAAGTAGGTGGAAAACTACGTCTGAATTTGACACTGAGGTTGTGTGCCCAGAGACAGTTAAGTCTCAGATTACGCTAATGGCAAGATCACATAATCAAACAATTTTCAGCGAACACTAGAATACCTTTTCTTCCCTTGGCAACTGATGAATAACCTACTTGCCAGGGAAGAGAATCATGAAGAAGAATAAGAGGAAGATATTTTTAAATCTGGTGAACGTCTAAGCCTCTCCAGCTATACCTTGGACCCTGTCCACTGAATGCCCTGAGGAGTCGTTTACTGGCATAAAAGCAGCTGAACAGCGCTTGGCCCACAGTGACTGCTTAATGGTCTTCACCTGCTCTTCATTCTGACCACCTGTAAATCCATTCAGCATTCACACCACCTCTAACAAGTACTATCATCTTCTCCAGGGTTGCAAGCCATTTATTCTTTTCCCCTTCAATCAAAACCATTTCCAAACAGACAGAGACCCATGATTTGGAAATACCTCTAAGGCGTAGTACAACTCTGTATTTCCAGGTCACAGTTATAGTCTGTTACAGTCTAAAAACGGAACTGAGTTTAAAATGGAGATGTGTAAGGTAAATAGCTTACCTTAATTGTACCCTGACTGTTAGCAGCAATCAGCACATTGGACTCCTGGAAAAGAACAAGAATCTTTAAAGCACAGAGAAGCATTTTCTGGGGGGCAGTCCAAGTGAATAATTACCTATTTTTCTTTCTTCCCTTCACCCC
This sequence comes from Pteronotus mesoamericanus, assembly GCF_021234165.1. Taxonomy (NCBI): domain Eukaryota; kingdom Metazoa; phylum Chordata; class Mammalia; order Chiroptera; family Mormoopidae; genus Pteronotus; species Pteronotus mesoamericanus. The sequence continues at coordinate 9,685,125 of NW_026555302.1, read as the reverse complement.
AGGACACCAATAGAATCTAAAGTGGGAAACCAACTTTAACATATTTTTACTACAAATTTTAAACACAAAATTTCGTATTTTGAAGACTGAGTTTTAATAAAAATAATAAAGTTGAAGGCAGAGTAGGAAACTTTCAAATGTAAAGAAAAATAAAAGAGAAATGAATTACTACTAGAAGGAAAGCCAAGAGAAACAAAGACTAAAATAAAACACTAGTAAAAATAACCTGAAAGTGCACAATCCTTTCCTTAGAAAACTCCTCCTTCATTCATTTTTCTCCCATAAAACACCAGCAACTGATGTAAGTGCTGCCACATCTCTGACATCGCTCTCTACAGACAGCTATGTGGTATCAGGAAAACAAACAAATGTGAATATGCATCTGGGAGAAGGGAGACTATCTTTCTTCTTAATTATTCTATCACTCAGTATTTGCATTTTTAATAATTGTGGTGATTACTTGAAATAGAATGTATATAGTAACATATTTTTATATTCTAATCTTTAGGGAAAAAAATTTCTCTGGCAAGTATGAAGAATGGAAAAAAAGTGGATGAGACCTAGTTTACCAGAGAGAACCCCATTAAATAGGAAGAGCTGGGACCTGTCTCCTGTTGGAAACAAAGTCTAACAGGCTCTGGAGCTTGGAAGTGTATAAAAGTCTTTTTGCTTTTCAGAGTAGGCAGCCAAAAGGAGGTAAACAGACTCAAAACTGCCATAGAAATCACATGGCTGATGGAAAGACTGAATCCAAGTAATAGTTATGAGAAACAGATAAAGTGGTCACACCTCAATGAAAGACAGGATCTGCCTTAACATCCTACAGGCTTCGTGACAAAGTGAGGAGGAGAAGACAGAAGATTCTTGATCTGTATACTGGGAAAGTTACTTCAGCTAACCTGAGCTAAACTTTAGTTTCTCTGCTGTAAGGAAACTGTGTTCTACCAACTTAATATATTTGTATTTTTTAACTTTCCCTTTGATTTCTTGTAAAGTTACTTTTGGAAAATGCTCACATCTTTGATTCTGGTGTGAGAGGGAATAATTTTTCCCACTATCACTCACATTTTTGGTATCTCACTATTCCTCAGATGCAGTCAGTGGCGATACCATCCGCGGTCTTTGTTGCCCCAAGAGGGAACAAGGACGTGTTTTCACCTGGGGCGGGCATGAGCGCCGCTGAGGGTGGGGTCTGGGGCACACCACCTCAAAATCTGGCACCTGATACTGCAGACCTTAAACCGAAGGAGCTTGAGAAGACAACAGAAGCAGGAAGGTCACTCTGAACCCGCAACCCCAAAACAGATCACAAAGCCCTCCACTGAGGCGCCCACCCCGTATGCAGAGGAAAGGAACACCCTCCTCTCCAAAGACAAGGGAAGCCAAGAAGAACCGAACAAACAGGCCTTGCTGGGTTCCCCAGACTGCAATGGCCGCCTCCTGCTTCGTGAGCGACCACGTTCCCGTGCAAGGGCCCACTCGCCCTCCCACCCAGCACTAAACACGCATGCCTGTTCCTTAGGGTCCTCACTTCTTTATGCAGGCGCCCATGTCGCAGAAAACAAACACATCTGTATGTGCTTCTCCTGGTAATGTGTCCAGGTTAATTTTCAGACCCAGCTAAGGACCCAAGAGGGTTAAGGAAAACTTTTTCCTCCTCTAACACCGACATTTTCCTAGCTGAGGTTTCTCCTTAAATCAGCACCCATATCCCTGAAAACAGTAACATGGGTAATACAGTATTCCCTATTAGAATTAGTTTCCATATCCAGTTTGGACCCAGACATGGTTCTTCTGTCAACACCTTCCAGAAATGAAGCCACAAATGGCGCTAGAGCACTGGATCGATCTAGTTTCTGTTTGAGGAGACTCCAGTCTCCAAGAAAGCCATGGCCACCCTCGTCAGACACGGCAGTCACCCCAAATTGCTCCCTCTGCTGTGGGAACACAGACAAAAGCAGGATCGTGAAAATTAGACCGACAGAGCCCACAGCTCTATCTCTTTCTGCCATTGTAGTTGTCGTAACCTTTTAACACAAGGGAGGAAGGCGGCCAAACCCGGCAGAGACGAGGGTGCTCCCTGAGGCAGGGAGAATGAGTACACTGTGCCGGTCACACAGATTATCACATGATTCAAACTGCCAATTCTTCGTGGAAGGAAAGCCTGGAAATGTGTGGTATACTAGCATACAGTGTGAAGACGAGGCTCACTTAAACAGCAGGTCACCACACAGGAGGAGTGTGAAGTCTGTACAATGACTACACTAAACCCAAGAAGACTTCTGATAACTACCCAACATGAATAGACAATGTTCTTTTGTAAACTCAGGACTGTCATAGCATTAATAGGTGGCGCCACATTAGATGCTACCAAAGGGTTAACACTAAGCATCTTTTCCTGTGAAGACAGGTAAATATCTCATTTATAAATAAGCCAACACAGGAGGTGATTGCCCAGCTGCAACCATCTTTTGGGGCTAACATATAGGTGACAGAGTGCCCCGAGAATTCTTAGAAACACTCAGAACTTAATATCAACAAACAATGAAAGAAAAATAATAGTTTCACATCTCAGTGTACACCCTCCCTGCAAAGACCATGGACTTATTAAAAAAAAGAAAGGATTTAGGATTAAACTGTCTTTCATATAGCCAAGTACTAACTTAAGATAAATTAATTTTTGCACACCACAGAAAAATAAAACCAGGTATTATAAATGGTGATGGAAGGAGACTTGACTTGGGGTGGTGAACACACAATATACAGATGACCTATTACACAACTGTACCCATGAAATCCATATAATTTTATTCACCAATGTCAACCCAAATAAATTCAATTAAAAAAAAAAAAGGTTGCTAGAAGTTCCCCATAAAGCCAAAAAAAAAAAAACAAAAACAAACCCCAGATATTTCATACTTCAGCATAGAGGTATAAAAGTGGCAAGTACAAGATTATTACTGCAGGTCTCGAGTGATTTCGCTTGCGTTTGGAATGACTGGGAATCCCTAGCCGCAGCTGTCTTCTGCCAGAGCCCGAATGTAAATAAGTTCTGGCTCACTGAGTTGTTTTTACTTGCTAAGTGAAATAAAAATGCTAGCCAGTAATTCTCATTTTCTCCTTCTTTCTTGGTAACTGACAGTTTTGCTATTAATCCTGCACTTAATATTTTCTTCTTAATATAAAGAGACTAAAAAAAGATAATGGTAAAAGTTAAAAGTAAGTCTTTTAGAAAAATAGAAGTCATACAGTCACCAACGAGCATCCACTTAAGTTTTCTCTTTGCTAGCTTGCCTATAAAAGTGCCAATACAGTTAATATATGAAAATCCTAAACAAGCTGAGAAATAACAATTATTCACCTAGTTTGCAGTTAGAGGATTTATTCCGAGAGATAGACATAATTGATTTTAAATGTGAATTAATTTTATTATAGATTTAAATATGTAAAAAACCCAAACAATTTCCATTTCTGGCCATGGCAGAGTAAGTGGAAGAGATCTGTTCTCTTACCAACTAGAAAACTAAACAAAATATTTAAGAGAACACTGGACAAGAAGTAGTGCAGGACTGCACTTCCCATAGGAAGGGAAACAAACGAGGCGAGTCCTGTAAGTGCCCTGGCTTCCTGCTTGGAGGTGGCTCCGGGACCCCAGAGCAGGAACGCGCAATCCCACAGAGCACAGAGGAGCCTGCGCGGGCCTGAGCAGAGAGACGGGAGCTCAGGGTGTCTGCAGGGCACCTGAATTTGTCTGGCAAAGCACCACAGATTGTCCTGGTTCCTCCCTGCATCCAACTTACATTTTTTTCTGTTAAGTGCTGATCTTTTTATTAGGCACCCAAAGGAACTTGTGTTCACAGTCAGGGAATACATACTATAACTGCTCTTAGCGGTGAATATTAAAAATATTTAATACAGGCACCAGTCATAAAAAAACTAGTACAGCTATCCCATTACACATCTGACTGTCCCTGATTTTACAGGATATGGCATATTCTCTGCCATAAAAGTAGTTCTAGTTCTAGTCAATCTTTAATGGTAAAGACACAGTAAATACCCATCTTAAAGGGATTTAAAATTTATATAATGAGGACCAAAGTCTGAGCTTTCATAAACCTCAGAGAGCAAAGCGGGGTGGGTGACTGATGGCGCTGGTACAGTGTCATCACTGTACATGCTCACTTGCCTTTACATTCGAATAAGCCCATCCTGAATTAAGATCAGCTTTGCGTTGTTACATGTGAGGGTCACTTGATTCCTTCATTCACATATCTGGTTTGAGTAGAAGCCTGCTGATATCTACTAGATTTACTGGGTTTTGTGCAGAAGAAAATTTTAAGGGGCATGTATGATATTGCAGGAAAGGGTGAGGATACACATGCAGTTACATGGAAAAATATGGCAGCAAGTAGACTAAAAAACACAGGGGCACTGCAAAGGATTTAAGGACACAGGGAAAAGTACTACACATCTTGGCCTTGGTCAAGACATCCTAGAAAGTGATAAAGATCAGGGGGGACAGCTCTTAAGTATATTGGACACATATGTTGAGATAGGTTTAGTCATAAGCATTCTATTCTCTGTGTTCATGATTTTTAGCGGGAGGTCATTTTAGTGAAGGGTCTTGAATCTAGATTTAAATTTATCATGCAAAGAAAAAGAACAAAAATAACACAAGAAAAATCTTAAAATGGCTCATTAAAATGAAGACTAGAGTAGACTAAGGGCTTCTAAAGAGCCTAAAAAAAAATAAGGCTAGTTATTCAACAACTGTCGATGCAGTAGCTGCTCAGAGTAAAAAATATGGGGATTTCAGAACCACAAACAGGATTCTCACACAATGTTATAAATAAACCCACAGCGGCAGCTTGCTTATTAGCACACCCTGGCGCTATGTATCACTCTCAGTGCATTAGAAATACCTCTGCTACTCCCTCCCCCTTTCCCGTCCCCTCCGCCACCCCCTCCCCACAGCAGAACACACGCCATGAAAAACGGAGATTTCAAATTTAATACTAAGAAGTTAATACTTAATAGCCAGCTTTTACCTTGGAAATGGTCATTTCAAAATTTGGATACAGTAAAAGATTACATAAACTGTATTTTGTAAAAAAACACTTTAATAATAACAAGGCAATTCTTAATGAGAAAATTTTCACGAAAGCCACCTCTAACTCCTTCACAGCTAAATATTGATCAGCCTTTATTGATAATCCTGAGTTAGTTAAGTGAATGTGGTCCCTCAGAAAAATATTTCTACATTCATTCTACTTCCTATCTGTAGCTTCCTGAAACAAACAAACAATACCTATTTTTAAAAACCGTAAGATTCCTCAAAAAACCAGTTAAGATGGATGCAGAAGTAACATCACTGGGTTGTCTATTAAAAACCCAGTACGCTGTGGGGAAAGGAAGAAGAGGGTATAGGGGGATAAATGGTGACAGAAGGAGACTTGACTTTGAGTGAACACACGATACAAAATACAGATGATGTATTATAGGACTTCACACCTGAAACCTAGGTCACCCCGATATATTCAATGCAAATTTAAAGAAAAATCCAGCACAGTTAATCAGCAGAGATATTAAGCAAAATGACAAGGAAAGCAGTACCTGGAGCGCAGGTTTTAAAGGTTGTGTGGAGGGGAACGATCAGACTCAGCCAGCTGTGCTAAGCCAGACAGAGTCCTCCATGTTTCTGTAGGGTCACGGCAATGTGCAGACAAAAGGCATTTTTCGTTTGTCCACATGGTTGGTTCCTGCAGGTCCCATGTTTTGTGTACTTCATTACTAAGAAGCCTTTTGTTATCCAGTCTTTTCTATATTCTCATTTAAGCACACTTCAATGCATTCAAACAAGTTATGGAAAATAAACAGGATTTGAGGATTTAATTCCCATTAAAAGACACACAATGTACGAACTCAAAGTGATCTTCACTCAGGGAGAAAAGGTTGTAAAGAACATGTACGAGGGAAGGAGGACTGATACACAAAAATACCATGTACATCCACCACCCTTCCTTCATTCCCAGCTTAATTTGGAAATTATGCTTTCCAGCTTAATTTCCTTTACCACACAGCACTCAGATGTCCTCTAGAAACCTGCAATCGCCTCCACATGCCAGTACCTGAGACCTTCGGACGCTCTCCTGAATAAAGCTTGAGAGCCTCGGGCTTGCAACTGCACTTCTGACGGGGGCGGGGCGGGGCACTCTGCATGAGGAGGGCCTCTGAGTGTGGGACCATGCCTGTCTACTGGCGTTATTCGCTAGTCCTCGGGAATTCTCAGGCAGAGCTGTTCCAAGAGTTCTGTACTATTTTAGCGATGTCACAGTAGAAACAGTAACGAATTTAAGATAGGGAGACCCGGACCTCCATTTTGGTTCTGTCATAGTATTTCTTAACCCTCTTAGAGATTCAATCTCTTCAATTACGAAACAGATAATTGTAGGTTTTTCATAGAATTTTTTAATAAAAACTCAAAGAAAACACAGTCAAGTATCTAACCAGAGAAAAACAGGCATATTATAAGGCGCCCCAAAATACATGGCAGTTATTCTTATTAAAATACCCCAATTTCTTTACAGTTAAAGGGCAGCTGTCCCAATTGTTACTACTACTGTACCATTCTAGTCACCATATTTCTGATCTTATAAAATAGGTTCCAGACATAAAGTAGGCTCTCCAGGTTAAGGAGACTTAAATTTTATCATAACTTTCTTCCCTAGAAAACTAAGTAGCTGCTGGTGGTAATACTTTTTGCTGTCAAGGCAGAAGCCAGGAATACAACTGGGGCCACACTAATGAAGTACCACAACTAGGGAAGAATATATGTGAACAGCAGGTGGCAGAGTGCATTCTACAGGCGTATCAGCAGCTGTGAGAAGCCAGAAATGAAGATGAGATGGTTAAGAAAGGGATAGAAAAGTAGGGATTGGGTTAAAAGAAAGGATGAGAGAATTTAGATAAGCAGGAGGGAGAGAACGAGGCAATACAGACTTGGGGAACAACAGGAACACAAGTTGAGAGGTAAGAATTGGAACTGAATGGGATAATGAAGGAACTTTCTTAATAGATGTTTTGTGTTAGAAAATAGAAACAAGGTTAGATAAATAGCATTATTTCAGATTCTTAAAAATCTTGAACTTGCCAGTAGTTTAAATACAATGCCTAAGATCAAACACGTGAGGAATGAGAAAAAATTAAAGAGTGACATTTAAAGTCATTTCTCTGATTAGAGTATGCTATATACTTATTTTAAAGGCTGACTTCTAATTAATTAATTAGATCTGAAATCTAGGCTACCTTTTGATCACTTCTTCCCCTAGAACTGAAATTGGATTTTTTAAAGGATCATATTTAATTGTGAGGGTAAAATACAATTTTTAAAGTAGATAAAGGTACTTGAAGTAAAACAGATATAATAATCAAGTTGAGGAAATATATTTATCATTATACCCTACTTTTTAATGATAGCCAAATATACAAGTTGGAGTTAAATGCAAATATTAAATTTGCTAGGGAACTTTCTGAATGACCTGGGCTCAAATAAAGGTGGTAAGCAATGTCTGACTCTGCCTGAATTCCTCTGGGTAATGGTTAAGGACATCCACTAGCAGTGTACGAAGGTCAGCTAAAGGGGACATAAATGTGCTGGAAGTAATCTATGAAGGGAGGGGAGAAACAGGAACGAGGAGATGAAAAGCACAAATAAATGAAAAAAGAGAAAAACACAGGACATATTTCAAACAAAGTATTACTGCTGCTTGATGAATAACTAGACGATTATAAAAAGAGAGATGTAACAATAATGACTTAAGAGCTTCAGGCTTAAATGACTTAGAAGAATGATAAAGCCAAACGGAAACAGGGACGCTGATCTGGCAGAGGCTGAAAGCAAAAATCAAAGAAATAGTACTTCATAATAAATTCGTTTTGGTTATACAGAATAAATTCCCAAAGAGCTCACTGCTTGTTATCAATCGACCTCACTTCTTTTTGTGACCAGTTAGGGTCTTTGAAAATTAAGTAAAATTTAATTTGTTAATTCAATAAAGACTTATAAAGCAAATATAAACATAAAAAGGCTCAAAACCTGATTATGTTATAGCACTTTTTTATGTATGAATCCCATGGGCAGGGCTTTAGAAGTGGAAGTTCCGAAACTTCTGAGTTGGTGAACACACGCAAGTGACGGACGTGGAAAGACGGCCTGAGTGGAGAAGGCACGCAGGCCCCACGCCACCCCGCCCCACCCCCACCCCACCGACACCTTTCCCTACGCCTTTTCCAGGTGCCTGTTCCCAAGTCACAGCCTTTATAAAAAAAACTGGTGAACGGTGGGTCAAATTTGGCTGATTAAACATCTTGACGTGCTGCCTTATGAGAGACAGATCTTTGAATCCAGCTTAAGATCCTGATTTAGTACAAGCACTATAAGAATGTTCTAGCCTTCAATTTTGCCAGAGGTCAGAAAGAACCCATCTATTACCCCCGATGTTTCCTTCAGAGTTGGTCTTTACAACCTCTTCCAAAGAGACCAACTTCCAAAGGGACCTTGGAAAGCCACCTTACGTGGCTCCTGGGAGGGTCTGAGAGAGTGTCTATCACTCCTGTGAGATGAACAGGTCTGTGGTAGCTGTTGTCGGAAACACTTTTTTCCCCTTCTCACCTGGAAACTCTATTGGACCTCCACAAATTTCTGCAGGGGGATCAAGGCTGGGTTAAGAAAGGGATAGAAAAGTAGGGATTGCCAGGGATGAGATCTTTATTTCTCTCTTCCACATCATTCTAAGCTATTTAATAGTAAAGTAAAAAAAAAATTATGTATCCCCTAAAGAATCAACAACAGTAACAACAGTGAAGGTTCCTGGGTCTCACCCTCAGAAATTCTCACGTATGAACAAGTCTGGGGTTCAGAAATTTGCTTTTTAAATACATATTCCAGGTAATTAATAATTTTGAAGTAGATATTAATAGACATACTTTAAAAAACAGTAGTATAGATGTTGAAAACTGTGTATAAATGCTGAACTCAGAGGAAGGAGAAATATGAATATTTTGTTTTTGGTCAGGGGGCTGGTGAGGAGGGAAGTGAAAATGAAAGATTTACTTATTATTTTTTTAAAAGAATTTATGAGTGCTTATTTACCAGATCCCATGCAAGGACAAGAGAAAACCAAGATTAACAGGACAAGAGTTTTAACCCAAGGAAGCTTTTAAGTTTAGTGAAAATGATTACACAAGTGAAAGTTTATTTGTAACAGTTTCACAAATCTATATAAATTTATTTGGTTTAAAAAAAGCATATTTAGTACTTGAATTTGAATTACACAAATGGCTCACAGAAATTTAGGAGGAAAGTTACCTTCACTAATGGAGATCTATGAGAATTTAAAATAAAATGGAACGGGAAGCTGAGACCTGGGTTGTCAGTGCAGTTTACATACACCACTAGATGCCCTATTCTTTCACCCTCTCATCCCCATATTTTAAACTAGTTATGACAAAGTAAAACACACGAAGTCAGCACAACTGCACAGAATGCCGTTTTGACCTTTTTGCCTACATCAAGTGACACTGTACTCTCAAAGGATTTATGTAAAACTGGGGTCAAGAGTGGGTTAACAATGACAGTTAATTCAGAAAAGCTGACTTTCACTGCATGTTGGAGCACAAGTTCCTGAGCAGACCACATTTTAGAAAATACTTCCTGTTTATGAGGTGATGGGAAGAAGAAATGAGAACTGTTCTTCTGAGAGAACTTCGTTAAGATTTAGAGTTATGGAAAACGGTAATGGGCTTCCTTGTGAAGCCAGCGACTCCTGCCACCAGAAGTATTCAAAAAGTTTGAAGGACATCCCTTGAGAAACAGGATATAAATCATTCCAACAATAGAAAAAAGGTATGGCTAGATCAATCTGATGATAGCCATCCACCCAATGAACACTACCACTTTTGCGGCTACAAAACTCTGCTTAAAGGCTTCCAGTCTTACAGCATTGCAACATGTATCAAATGTGCAGGAAAGGACCCCTCGCACAGCAGCAGCGAGGGCAAAGGCGCAAAGGTAACAGAACGAAACAAACTCTGTAATGGGGGCTTGAGGGTCTATAAGCAGTTCAGTGATGCTGTGAGTTATTTGTGCCTATGAAGTGGCAGGTGACCACGCTGAGGCGGGGGGGGGGGGCTAATGAAAGAGGATGTTCGATGTCACAGGAGGAATAAAAATTCTGTAACTAATAATCATATTTTTCCATACATATACGTCATCAAATGAAATCAATTCAAGTAGTATTTATTAAAGTCTTTTAAAGAAAGAAAATAATATTCAATATCCACTCTCCTCCTACTACTGATAGGGAAATTTGTAGCAAGTATCAAAAGATAAACATCTAGAAACCAAAGTTAAATCCCTCCCTTATAAACTATTTTGGACATTTTTAAGCATGGTGGGGTAATAATGAAATTTTAGGTTAACAGTATAATTCAGAATGCATTCTCAAATTAATGTATTTCTTTTCTTTTTCTTAAAGAAGGAAAAAAGCAAACAAACAAAAACCTGGTGGCTTCAAGATCTGTGACAATCCTAGGCCTCAAAACTGGAGTAGTTTAGGAGGAAAAACACTATTTTTAAAAAAGCAATTTGTGAGAAAAAAATTATAAGACCCATTCTAACAGAGGTCAAATTCCATTACAGTACCTATAAACATGACAATAATTAAATACTTAAAATGCCAACTAGCAGACCCATTAAATCAGTTTCGTTGTTTTCATGACAACATTCACCGTAAAATAGCTAACGCAGCACACGTTTTCACAGACGCTGTCCGTGCAGTGCTGGGCTCAGGTTAAGGAACGTTACACTTACTGTAATTTACTTAGCAAAGAACTAAATTACAGGTTTGCTTCAGTCTTCCACCACCTGTGCGTCTGCTCCCTTTTCCACTCCCCCACCCGCTCTGGCGTGGACACTAGGGGAAGAGGGGGCGCTCAGGAGGAGATGGGAGCCTCAGTCTTCCTGGAAGTCAGGGTCCGTGCTCAGGGTCTTCTTTCCTTCCGCGCCCAAGACAGACAAGGGTTCATTCACACGGGCCCTCTTCCAGTCAGGAAAATGTTCTAAAGTGTTATAAACCATCCGGCTAGAGGAAAGAAGAAAAGGAAAGGAAAGATAAAAGGAAGAAGGGAACCAGAAATGAAGAAAGGAGAGAAAAAAGGAAAGGATGCTCCTTTGTTGTCTTCTCAGCGTTCACTGGAGAAGTTAGGATGAGAAATAGCTAATAGGTGTGGATAATCAATATATATATTAAGAGTAGCTTTTTTAAAAAAACTGAGGATAAAAAGACCACATCTTATTTTTTTTGTTTGTGTTTCTTCCTGAGGAGGTAAAAGAATAGCAAAATTTAACAGACGTTAGGTATTCATAATTACAATTAATCCCTCTTCTGCAGATGCTCAAGGGCCATTTATGGCTCTTGGTTACAATGTATAACGAGTCTCTTTCCAGTGATAATATGACTCATGTGCTCCCAAACTTGACTGTTCATATAATTTTCCAAGGAGACCTGAGGAACTTTTCAAAATACAAATCTTTACCCTTCCCACTTCCTCCCCCCATATATGGGTTCACGCATGCATCTGAGAGTACAACTGTTTTGCTGTTTGTTTGTTTGTTTTTAAGGTCCCAAGGTGATTCTGATGATCACTCAGGTTTGAAAATCATTGCTATAAATAAATTTTATTACAGATGTCTTCTGCACTTTAAGGGGAGTAGGCTGGCTTTTCACATGTGCTTTAAATCTCCCAGGACTTAGTAAATCCGGCGAGGATTTACTAAGTCAGAGAAGGATGCCTACCTCTTAAGACAAAAACAGAAAATTTAGAAAAACAGAAGTTAATTCTTTTTGTGAGAAGACTAATTGTCAAACAACACTAATGCAATGGAGAAAGGGAAGAAGAAACAGATTGTAAATCTAACAAAAATATAAAGTCAATACTAAATATCAATTCTCCTTTTGCTACACGCACTTTAAAATTTTCATTGCTTTTTAAAAAAGATTTTATTTATTTATTTTTAGAGAGGGGAGGGGAGGGAGAAAGTGAGAGAAACATCAGTGTGTGGTTGCTTCTTGTGCGTCCCCCACTGGGGACATGGCCCGCAACCCAGGCCTGTGCCCTGACTGGGAATTGAACCGGCGACCCTTTGGTTTGCAGACCGTCATCCAGTCCACTGAGCCACACCAGCCAGGGTTCATTGCTTTTGAAAACAGGCAAAAACTTGGAGATTATATCCCAAGCGGTAAATGGTAATTATAAAAAAAAAATTATACAGTAGCAATGAATATTCATGTCAGGAAACTTGTTTCCTTAAGTGACTCTATTAGGTATTAGAAGTATCTCCCATCTCTGCTCCAGAATTTCTTTGGTTTCAAAAAATACTATTTAATTGATTATACAACAAACAAGATAAAGGCCAAGCCTGAAGGACTGTATCATTCATTACAAAAATTATATATTAGCTACACATTACATGCAAATAATTTGCTTGGTGCTAGAAGTAATTAAAAAAATAATGATGGTAACAGCAAACACGTAGAGCTCTTACTATAGGCTCAGAGCTAGTCTA